>NC_091977.1:490738834-492090308 GCF_044704955.1 Pristiophorus japonicus | reverse complement strand
ACCCTACATCAACTGTACTAGAAACAAGTGCAAGAGAAAGTCAGAATGGCATGCAGGTACAGCAGGCGGTGAAGAATGCAAATGGCATGTTGGCCTTCATAGCGAGAGGATTTGAGTCTAGGAGCAGGGAGGTCATACTGCAGTTGTACAGGGCCTTGGTGAGGCCACACCTTGAATATTGTGTACAGTTTTGGTCTCCTAATCTGAGGAAGGACATTCTTGCTATTGATGGAGTGCAGCGAAGATTCACCAAATTGATTCCCGGGATGGCAGGACTGACATATGAGGAGAGACTGGATCGATTGGGTTTGTATTCACTGGAATTTAGAAGAATGAGGGGGGATCTCATAGAAACATATAAAATTCTGACGGGATTGGACAGGTTAGAGGCAGGTAGAATGTTCCTGATGCTGAGGAAGTCCAGAACCAGGGAACATAGTCTAAGGATAAGGGGTAAGCCATTTAGGACCGAGATGAGGAGAAACTTCTTCACTCAGAGAGTTGTTAACCTGTGGAATTCTCTACCGCAGCAAGTTGTTAAGGCCAGTTCGTTAGGTATATTCAAAAGGGAGTTAGATATGGCCCTAATGCCTAAAGCGATCAACGGATATGGAAAGAAAACAGGAATGGGGTACTGAGGTCGAATGATCAGCCATGATCTTATTGAATGGTAATGCAGGCTCGAAGGGCCAAATGGCCTACTCCTGCACCTAATTTCTATGTTTCTATGTTTCTATGTCCTCTTCGGGTTGCTTGTGGCTGTTTGTGAATCACAGTTTGTTTTGGTCCAAATGCTTTCTGCAAGTTAGTCCATTAGCCAGTTTGACCTGAAACACACTACTCCCTTCTTTGGCTATGACTGTGCCAGCAAACCATTTGGGACCATGTCCATAGTTGAGTACAAGTACAGGATCATTGACTACAATATCGCGTGACAAGTTTGCCGATCATGGTACATGCTTTGTTGATGCCGACTGCCCTCGACGTGATCATGGAGATCGGGTGGACAAGAGAGAGCTTTGTTTTGAGCGCCCTTTTCATGAGCAGCTTAGTTGGGGGAACCCAGGTGAGCGAGTGGGGTCTGGTACGGTAGCTGAGCAGCACTCAGGACAGGTGGATCTGCAGGGAGCCTTCCGACACACGTTTCAAGCTTTACTTGATAGTTTGGACTGCCCGTTCTGCCTGGCCGTTGGATGCGGGCTTGAACAGGGCAGATGTGACGTGCTTGATCCCACTGTGGGTCATAAATTCCTTGAACTCAGCACTGGTGAAGCACGGCCCATTGTCACTGACTAGGACATCAGGCAGGCCGTGCATGGTGAACATGGCTTGTAGTCTTTCGATGGTGGCAGTGGGCGTGCTTACAGACATTATTACACACTCAATCCATTTTGAATAAGCATCCACAACAACCAAAAACATTTTGCCTAGAAATGGGCCAGCGAAGTCAACGTGGATCCTAGACCACGGTTTGGAGGGCCATGACCACAAACTTAGCAGAGCCTCCCTGGGTGCATTGCTCAGTTGAGAGCAAGTGTTGCATTTGTTCACGCATGACTCCAAATCTGAGTCGATGCCGGGCCACCACACATGTGATCTGACTATAGCTTTCATTATTATTATGCCTGGGTGGGTACGGTGTAGGTCGTGTATGAACCTTTCTTTGCCTTTCTTAGGCAAAACCACGCGATTGCCCCACAAAAGACAGTCCGCCTGTATGGACATTTCATCTTTGCACCTCTGGAACGGCTTGATCTCTTCATGCATCTCCTCTGGGACGCTGGACCAGCTCCCATGGAGGACACAGTTTTTTTACAAGGGACAGTAAAGGATCGTGGCTGGTCCAGGTCCTGATCTGGTGGGCCGTAGCGGGTGACTTTTCGTTTTCAAATGCATCCATTACCAAAAGCAAGTTTGCAGGCTGTGCCATTCCACCTCGGTGCTGGGTAATGGTAGCCAACTGAGAGCATCAACACAATTCTCTGTGCCTGGTCTGTGGCAGACTACATAGTTATATGCAGACAGCATGAACGCCCATCTTTGGAAGCGGGCAGAGGCAATGGTATTAATCCCTTTGATCTCTGAGAATAGCGATATGAACAGCTTATGGTCAGTTTCTAACTCAAACTTGAGACAAAACAGATACTGGTGCATTTTTTTCACCCCGTAAGCGCATGCCAGAGCTTCTTTTACAAACATGCTGTAGGCACTTTCGGCCTTCGACAAACTCCTCGACGCATAGGCGACCGGTTGCAATATTCCCGATTCGTTAGCTTGTTGTAGCACACACCTGACCCCGTACGAAGATGTATGGCAAGCTAGAACTAAATGTTTACATGGGTTATACAGAACAAAAGGTTTGTTAGAACATGACAGATTTCTGGCTTTCTCAAAAGCAGCCTCTTGTGATTTCCCCCATACCCAGTCATCTCCCTTGCGTAGTAGCACATGTAGGGGTTCTAGCAAGGTGCTTAACCCGGGTAGAAAATTACCGAAATAGTTGAGGAATCCCAGGAACGAACGCAGCTCCGTCACATTCTGTGGTCTCGGCGCATTCTTGATGGCCTTCGTCTTGGTGTTGTTGGGTCTGATGCCGTCTGCCGCGATTCTTCTCCCTAAGAACTCGACCTCTGGTGCCAGGAAAACACACTTCGAGCTTTTCAACCTGAGTCCCACGCGATCTAGCCGAGTTAGAACCTCTTCCAGGTTCTTTAAGTGTTCGATGGTGTCCCGACCTGTGACCAGTATGTCGGCCTGGAAAACCACGGTGCGCGGAACCGACTTTAGCAGGCTCTCCATGTTCCTTTGAAAAATTGCCGATCGAATCCCAAACGGGCATCTATTGTAGATGAACAGACCTTTGTGCGTGTTAATGTTGAGGCCTTTCGAAGATTCCGCCAGCTCTTGCGTCATATAGGCCGAGATCAGGTCCAACTTGGTGAACATCTTTCCTCCAGCCAGGGTCGCAAATAGGTCATCTGCCTTGGGTAGCGGGTACTGGTCCTGTTGCGAAAAACGGTTAATCGTTACTTTATAGTCCCCACAAATTCTGACCGTGCCATCGCCTTTGAGAACCGGAATGATCATACGGGCCCACTCATTGAACTCCACCGGTGTGATGATGCCTTCATCGCTACAGCCTGTCCAGCTCAATTTCCACTTTCTCTCGCATCATATATAGCACCGCACGTGCCTTGTGGTGGATGGGTCATGTACCGCGAACCAAGTGGATCTGCACCTTCGCCGCCGAAAAACTTCCGTGCCTGGCTTAAACAGCGACAGGAACTTGCTCAGAACCTGGGCACATGAGGCGTCGTCGACGGACAAAAGCGTTCGGATGTCGTCCCAATTCCAGCGGGTTTTTTCCAGCCAGCTTCTGCTGAACAGTCTCGGGCATCTCCTGGTACAATCCATAGTGGGAGTTCGTGCACTGCTCCATCATAGGAGACTTTTATTGCTGCGCTGCCAAAGCAGGGATCAGCTCTTTAGTGTAAGTTCTTAGATTGGTATGAATGGGGCTAAGCTTGGCCTTGTTGCACCACAGCCTGTCGAAGGCGTTTTTGCTCATAATAGACTGACTCACACCCGCGTCCAGTTCCATGGATACTTAAATTCCGTCCTGTTCGACTTTTAGCATGATCGGTGGACATTTCGTGGTGAAGGTGTGTACCCCGTACAACTCTGCCTCCTCGGTTCGAGTCTCTAGTTCAGCCTGATCCGCCATGGATCGATCCTCCTCTGCAACGTGATGGTTTGCAGGGTTTGCAGCTCGTCTGCACATTCGCTGGAGGTGTCCCATTGTTCCACAGCCTTTGCATGCACAGTGTTTGAAGCGGCATTGATGGGCTCGATGATCACCTCCGCAGCACCAACAAGGTGCTAACTGCCTCGCATTAACGTTTGATGGCGGATTCTGGGTCATCTGAGGTCGTGCAGCTGCCAGTGTGTATGTTCTGCCATATGCATTCCTGCCTGAAAACGATGTTACTTTGTGTACAATACTTGCCGATGTATCTTTATGCTGCGAAATTTGTTTGGTGTTATCACTGGTGGACATAAATGCCTGGGCTATCGTTATGGCTTTGCTCAGGTTCGGTATTTCAACAGGCAATAGTTTGCGAAGGATAACCTCATGGTCAATGCCAAGCACAAAGAAGTCTTTTAGCATTTGCTCCAGAAATCCATCGAATTTGCAATGTCCTGCAAGGCGTCTTAGTTGGACAACGTAGCTTGCCACTTCCTGGCCTTCAGACCTTTGACACGTGTAGAATCGATACCTTGTCATCAGAACGCTTTCCTTCGGATTTAGGTGCTCCCGGACCAGTATAAACAGTTCTTCATACGATTTGGTTGTTGGTTTCACCAGAGCTAGAAGATTCTTCATGAGGCCATAGGTTGTTGCCCCATAGATGCTGAGGACGATTGCCCTTTGTTTGGCAGCGTTCTCGTCCCCTTCCAGCTCGTTGGCCACAAAGTATTGGTCGAGTCGCTCCACTAAGGCCTCCCAATCGTCCCCTTCCAAGAATTTCTCCAGGATACCAACAGTTCTCTGCATTTTCGCGCGATTGTTCGTTATCTCGTCACCAATTGTTAAACTCATAATAAAGTAATGTAACCAAGTACTGTAGACAATGAGTAAGTGTGACCTTAGCTCCTTTATTCAAACTCCAGAGTGTTGGTACAGCATGGGAGGCCTGCTTATATACAGTATGCCCTCTGGTGGCGGTATGTTACAGGTTGCCTAGGGTTGCATACATAACACATACCGCCCACTTAATGTCCATTTTAACGCTGAAATGAGGTGTAATGCCCATATATCGGCCATTTAGCCACAAAATGCAAACTGACGCCCATTTCTCGGTCACTTATCGCCGAGCGTTACTTTCAGCATGTGCGTAACGCCAAGAAAAAATAATACCACCCACTTGTTTTGGGCGGAATCATCAGAATGGGCAATCCCAATGCCCATAATATCGCCCAGTGTTACTTTCGGCACGTAATTAACGCCGAGATTTAATAATACCGACTGCCCACTGTTTTTTGTCGTAAAGATCATATTTGCCAAAACTAACGCCCATGCTTACTTTCAGCACCTCGCACACATCTCACTGACAATATCGCTCGCTGAAAAAAACCGCTGTGAAAAAGTTGAACTAACCGGAACTACTCTCAGCGGTATGGACGCCATGTTCTAAATCGCATGTCGCATCATTTAAAAGGCTGCTCTGCTTCAACCTCAGGAGAGTTCGGATGTACTCTGGAGGTGTTGTGAGGTGATGTGAACATCTGAACAAACATCTTATCTTACTGTGGACGATTGGAATTTACCAGGTGCCTTCGTCGGAACATTCATTCTTTGTGAACAATCGGTAGAAAACAGATAGCTATTGGAATGGGGCCTGTCATTTCTCACCCTCTCTTGATGACCAAGCATATGCTGCAGACTCGAGATGTCAGAAGGTACATTCGAGAGCATCATGTGCCCAATGTAAGACGTGACAGACTGATGAGGAGGACCAGACGTTACACCCCCCGCAAGTACAGGGACAAGCAGTCTTACCTCAACTTGTGTGACACCACCACCCTTCGGAGACTGTGCTTCCACAAAGAGATTATCAGTGAGATATGCCAGTTCATAAGGGGAGATCTGCAGCCTGCCAGCACCATCAGTACTGCACTGTCTGTCGAGGGCAAAGTCACCGCCGCACTGTCGTTCTGCGCATCGGGTTCTTTTCAGGCCTCAGCTGGCGACATTTGCTGTATATCTCAGCATGCCACACATTGCTGCAGTAGACCGGTCACTGAAGCCCTGTATGCACACCGGATGGACTTTATCAGCTTCCCTATGACCAGGGAGACTCAGACTAAGAGGGCTTTAGGATTCTACCGAATTGCTAACTTTCCCAAGGTGCAGGGAGCAATTGACTGTACGCACATCGCGATGCGGGCACCTTTTCAGGAATCAGAGGTTTTCAGGAACTGCAAGGGATTCCATTCTCTGAATGTGCAACTTGTTGTCGACCACCAGCAAATTATTATGGCAGTGAATGCCAAATTTCCAGGCAACATCCATGATGCTCACATCCTGAGTGAGAACACTGTATCTGACATGTTTACCAATCAGCCACAAGGTCATTGCTGGATGCTTGGTGACAAAGGATACGGCCTCGCCACCTGACCGATGACCTCCCTGCGTGACACCCACACCGAAGCCGAGAAGCGATACAATGAGAGACACAGATCCATTCGTAATATCGTTGAGAAAAGCATTGGAGTGCTGAAGCAGCGCTTTAGATGCCTGGACCACTCAGGAGGTGAGCTCCAATATCACCCTGAGCAGGTAGCTCAGTTCGTGGTGGTGTGCTGCATGCTGCACAACCTGGCTATCAGGAGGGAACAAGAATTGCCAGAAGAGTTTGATGGTCCACCTCAGGAGAGAGAGGAAGAGGAGGACGAGGAGCTGGACGCTGACATCGGGCCAGACGTCAGGCTGACACTGAAGCCAAGCCCCCGCCCCCTTGTAGACCGCAGGAAAGGGTCCATGGTGACATCATAGCTGCAAGACTCTTACGTCAGGAGCTCATAAATGAGCGCTTTGCTTGAAAGAACGTTGGTGGTATTTACAAAGCTGACACACTGCTGGGTGTACAGGTCATACATCAATGGTGTGCATCACCTTGGTGACAGTTTAAGTTGATTCAAGTTAAGTGTAATTATACCCTTTCATGTTAAGGAATCACCAGTGTGTAGCAGTGCAGCTATCTGAGCTAATGCGCAACAAGGTTATGTTAAATAAAAAACATTTAACCTGACCATTTGTCTGAAATCTTAAGTATATCTGTAAAAAACACCCCACCTCACAACAAATGTATCACATTTACATCATTACAATGGTCCCCATTTCCCACAATACAGAACACAAATGTAAACCAACATGGAAGTCCCCTCGCCCCTTGCCCCAATCCTCCCACCAAAATAGCAGCAGCAACCTAAAAATGTGCCCCAGACAACACCTGTGGCCATGCACTTCACTTTGCACTCCATGCACTCCCACCCCCCCACACTCTTCTTCTCCCCACTTCTACCCCTTCCCCTTCCCCGCCTGACTCCAAGCCGCCTAGCCGAGGAGCTCCTCAGGCGATGCTTCATTGAAGGGGGATGACGGCAGAACTGCTGCTTGGATGGATACGGGAGAGGACGGTCCTGAGGTGGGAACGTGTTCCAAGCCAGAAGCAAAATGTTCCTCCTGGCTCTCGTGTGGTTGGCAATGGGGGTGCGGCACCTTGGGGTGCAGTGCCGCACTCCGGGACCACTGGGAGCCTTCTGCCACCAGTGTTCCTGGCTAACAGCTCCAGAGCCTCCTCCATCCCTTCCATGTTATGTATTATTTGTTGGGCAAAAACTCGGTGCCAACTACCTTCTTGGTGCTTAGTAGGCTTTTTGCTGCTGGTGAATCTCCCTCATGCCTCCCACAACAGCCAAACAAGCACACATCACACCCACACATGCTTTCAGTCCCTCTCAGCTCCCTCTCTCTCTGTCTCCTCTTCTGCGCATGTAATTGTTATGTATTGTCCAGGTATCTCAAGGGGGCGAGATGCACGGTTTACCTTTGTGGGTCATTGCAGGCGATGGGCCGACGCTTCTCGGCAGGAGGTGGATGGGAAAGGTCCGTGGGAGCTGGGAAGACTTCATTCCTCCACAGACCGCTGTCCCCCTGGTTCCCAAAGAGCAGCGCCGACCGAGCTGGAGGAGAAAGAAGCCCTTCATCTGCAGCCTTAATCCCCACATGCAACAGCAGCCCAGAACTCCTGACCTCAAGCAATCCTGCAGCCTCAGCCTCCACAGACGAGCAGACCCTGGAAGAACAGTCTTGCAGGTGCGGGCCGATCGCTGGGGTGCGGGCCGGCGGGGCGCTGCGGGCGATGAGCAGGAGGTCCATCGATGGCCGACAAATCCGGGGGGCCCACGCAGAGGAAAAGTCGGGCGGCGGTAGCGGCTACGGTAATGGCGGCCACGGCGGCCGCAGGAGAGGCGGCTATGACGGCCGCAGGAGGGGCGGCAGTTGCGAGGACAGCGATAGGAGCGGAGGCTACAGCAGCGGCAGAGGCTATGGCGGCGGCTGGTGTGACTCAGGAGAACGCAAGCCAGAGCGGCGGATGCGGCAGCAATTACAAAGGCCGCTCTCACAAGGACTATGACTGATCGAATCCAGGGAGCCACTTCTGCCAGAGTCAAGCTAAGTTGCTCTGGGCCGTTTTTCTTCTTTATTTCTTCTTTGTTCCTTCTGTTCCTTCTTTGTCAGCGAGCTCAAGATGGTGGTGAGCCTCGTGGCAACAGAACTCTGCAGACAAAGGCCAGCAGAGTAACTAAAATGGTGGTGCCCAGTGAAAGCCTCATGGGAAACACAAGATGGCATCTTAAAAGGGAAATGCACCCGGGTGTCTTAAAAAGGCCTTACACCATTGGCGGTCCCCACAAAGAGACTTTTGTAAAGCAAGAGCGAGTCTAAATGAGCTACGTGAATGTAGGATGACGGATTTATGATAAGAGTTAATATTTTAATGCTGAATGGTTACTGTGTTTAAAATAATGGATATGAATTCGGATTTATGATAAGAGTTAATATTTTAATGCTGAATGGTTATTGTGTCTAAAATAATGGATATGAATTACGAAAAGAGTTAATACCACGAGGTACAAGTAAAAGGGTAATGGATCCGTGACTAACATGACTAATGGACCAATGCAATTTTCGATTTATGTGATTCATGCAATGGCTCAGCGGCTGCAGATGAGCCGCCAAGGCGACTACTTTCTGAGAACAGAGGCAACGCACTAGTTGCGATACCCTGTCTCAGCGCAGCCCATTACCTCGGGCAAAAAGGGGCTGTATACCGCCACCGTACCTCACCCAGAGGAACTGGGATTAAATACTTGCAACCTTTTGACATAACATCTGTACCACATATTATATGTACCATACAAATGTACTGTCTATGTATACCTGCTTTCTGTTGGAGGTTATGCTCGTGTACTTTATCACCCATGTAAGGACTGCAAATACCATATGCTTGCACTGGATCACAAGCATAATCTCTACATGGGGGAGAAGAGGGAAGTGGATGGTCATGGACTCACACTCACAAATCAACCAGGACGAACAAGGCCGAGGTTACCGGCAATGGCTTTTGGAACTGGGGGGGGGGGGGGGAGTGAGATGTTATGTATTGTCCAGGTACATTAAATGTATAAGTACAATGGTGCGCCACAGAGGGCGCTGTGGTGGGAGACCTGAAAGTACCTGCAAGACAGAGTATAAAAGGCTGCCCACCACACCTGAGAGGCACACTGGAGTTACACAATAAAGGACTAAGGTCACAGCAGTTACTACAACAACAGACCGTGTGGAGTCAGTGGTTTGAGTGCTACATACATCCCAGTAATGATGACCCCTGACCTTCTGAATTGTGGGAAATGAGCATTGCCATGCCGTTGCTAAGGATGGCGACACTTTACGGCAGAAGGTCAGAGAGATTTAATGCTACTGCCCATTTCATATCACTCGCGGTAACGCCCAATTTTTAAAATGGAGACTAGGGGCTTTGAAAATGGGCGACAAGCTGGCGATCTGAAAACCCATTTTTACCGCCCATGCCGGAAATAACGCACATTTTTGGGCGATCTGCACAAAAGTGCAAAATCTAGCCCATGGACTGCTAAGGCTGCTCAGCCTGTTTCTGTGTTGTATGTTCTAGGTATTGCGTTTGGTCCTCAGAAATATTGAGGTAACAACGTAGGTCAGTGAGCACAGGGGTAATGTGTGAATGGGACTTGAGGCGAGTCAGGATACAGGCAGCAGAGCTTTAGATGAGCTCAAGTTTACAGAGGGTGGAAGATGGGAGACCAGCCAGGAGAGCATTGGAATAGTCGAGTGTGGAGATAACTTTCAGCAGCAGATGAACTGAGGCGGGGCAAAGGGCAATATTACAAAAGAAATGAGGTGAGGCTAAACTTATACAAATCATTGATTGGGCCTAAAGTGCTGTATTCAATTTTAGATGCCTTACTTTAGGAAGGAGATTAAGACCATGGATAAGATTTATTATGAAAATCCCAGGGAAGAGAGGCTTTAGCTATGATGTGATGCTAAAGGAAACTGGGATCATTTATATTGGAGCAGAGAAAATTAAAAGGAGGTCTGATGGAAGTGTTCAAAATTACAAGGGGTTTTGATAAGACGAATAGAAGGAAACTATTTCCACTGCTCAAATAGTTTGAATGGTTCTGGCTGGACAAGCAATGTATGATCTGTGCTGGTGAGCTGCACATTTTTTCCTGGTTAAACTCTGGCAGTATCCCTGCGCACTTTGGGGTCCTTAAACGTTGGCTGTTGCCAACCTGTTCTTTGGGTTAGTTTAGTTAAGCATGACTCTACAGGAGGAGAGTATACACTCACTGGAGACTCTAGTTAAGTGGATTTCTCAATATTTAGTTTGGAGACTCAAACATGTTGATGCATGTATCAGATGCCTAGTAGGCCAAATAATGCCCGGCAGGCCACTTTCCTTAGTCACACTTGTGTTTGTAGCTGTGGAAACCAGGGAAAAGGAGAATTACACGTTAGACAGGGAGACCAATAGAAAATAATTTTTCTTCATTTAGTTGCATCAGGGTAAACATGGCACTGGAGTATCCCAGTCTCGAGCTGGATTCCCTTTGTATGCATAAAACACTAATGAGATTAACAAAGTCCATCTGGCAGAAAAATGAAATAGGGAGTGCGTTCTTGTAGTTTTTAGGGCTCCTAACAATGCATCATTAAATGGAAAGGGAAAAGCAGCTAAATTGATAAGGGTTTAAAATAGCACCTGCAGCAGTGAGGAGTTGACTGCTAGCTCACAGATTCCATCGTACAGCCTGTTACTCTAGCCTGGTTCTAATTGTAACATTGACACAACATGTACTGGTGGTAAGGGAACATCTCTTAATTCTTGGACTCAAACTGATGTGATACGACAGTAAGTTCTCCTTTCTGAGTGATTTGGTGACACCGATATGCAGTGCGCTAAGCGGTCTTTAAAAATATTCGTGAGACATTTTCTGGAGTTTTTTAGTGGGAGAATAAATATTCTTTTTGACAGTACAAGCTAAACAGACCAAATGAAGTCATACTGACATGTACAGGATAGCTCTCAAACCGTACCAATGGGGTGAATCAGAGTGAAATCCCACACTGAGAAAAGAAAAAGGAAAGACTTGCATTTACATAGTGACTTTCAGGACCTCAGGATGTCCCAAAGCCAATGAAGTATGTTTGAAGTGTAGGCACCATTGTAATGTAGGAAACCTGGCAGCCAATTTGAACACAGCAAGGTGCAACAAACAGCAATATAATAATGACCAGATAATCTGTTTTAGTGATGTTGGTTGAGGGATAAATATTGGCCAAGACACTGCTCTTTTTCCAAAATAGTGCCATGGGGATCTTTTAATAGTTTAACGCCTCATCTGAAAGATGGCACCTCCAATAGTGCAGCACCCACTCAGTACTGCACTAGACTGTCAGCCTGGATTATGTACACAAGTTGCTGGAGTGAGACGCAAACCCACAACCTCCTGATTCAGAGGTGAGAGTGCTACCAACTGAACCACAGCTTGTATATCCCCTTGAAGTCTCTTTGCACCCGCCTCACAATTTACATTCCCACCTAGCTTTGTATCATCAGCAAACTTGGATATATTACATTTGGTCCCCTCATCCAAATCATTGACATAGCTTGTGAATAGCTGGGGCCCATGCACCAATCCTTGTGGCACTCTACTTGTTACAGCCTGCCAACCTGAAAATGACCCATTTATTCCTACTCTCTGTTTTCTGTTCGTTAACCAAGCCTCAATCCATGCTAGTATATTACCCCCAATCCCATGAGCCCTAATTTTGTTCGATAATCTCCTGTGTGGCACCTTATCGAATGCCTTCTGAAAATCCAAATACACTACATCCACTGGTCCCTCCTTATCTATTCTGTTAGTTACAACCTCTTTCCAAATTCCCAAATAAACCACACTTTAAGACCACTCTGTGCACCACAGTGGGAGCAGGCGGTGTTGGTGATGGAGAGGATATGGGGTCGGAATAATGATAAAATGATAATATATTTTGCAGATAGACGAGGCCATGGAAGGATTTGAAAACATGGATAAGAATTTTAAAATTGAGGTGCTGCCGGACTGGGGGCCAATGTAGGTCAGCGAACACAGGGGAGATGGGTAAACGAGACTTGGTGATAGAGAAGATATAGGGCTAGAGTTTCCTCGTTTTTTGCATGCTTAATGCCCACTTAACGTCCATTTTACTGCTGAAATGACATATAACGCCCATATATCCCCCATTTAGCCACAAAATGGAAACTGACGGGCATTTTTCATACTTATCGCCGAGCGTTACTTTCCACATGTGCGTAACGCTGGGAAAAAATAATACCGTCCGTCCACTTTTTTTGGGTGGAATCATCAGAATGGGCAAAATCAACGGCCATAATATCGACCAGTGTTACTTTCCGCACAGAATTAACGTGAGATTCAATAATACCGCCCGCCCATTTTTTTTGTCGTAAAGAGCACATTTGGTGAAACCACCGCCCAGGAAATCGCCCCACGTTATTTTCACCACCTCGTACACATATCGCCCACAATATCGCTCGCCCAAAAAAACGCCCAGAAAAAGTGGAACTGTTCTGAGCTAAAGCCAGCGGTGTGGCTGCCATTTTTAAAATTGCAGTTGGCTTCATTCAAAAGGCTGCTTCAACTTCGGGGGAGTTTGCATTGACTCGAGTTCTTCTCAGCTGAAGTGACCATCTCAACAGACATACTTTCAGACTCTGGACTATTGGGGGTTTACTCTAGGTGTATTTTAGTGAGGAAATTATTGCTTCTGATCAATCGCTATTATACTTTCATTGCAATGGGGCCAGCCATTTCTCAGCCTGCATCAATTAATACGGAGATGCTGCAGAGTGCAGATGGCTCAATGTGTGATGCACATCACTATGTCCCCAATTTAAGACATGCAAGAATGAGGAGGAGGGTCAGACCATACGTAAAGGGAAAAGAGGTCTTACCTCGACATGTCCGACCACACCTGCCTTCAGAGACTGCGCTTCCACAAGGTGGTGATCAATGAAATATGTGAGCTCATCAGGCCACATATGCAGCCTGATGAGCTCACATATCAGGACATCAGTGTCGGTCGAGGTCAAGGTCACCGCGGCACTGTCTTTCTACGTGTCCAGTTCCTATCGGGCCTCCGCGGTTGAGCTTTGCCCTCTGTCTCACCATCACTGCATTAGACAGGTCACAGAGGCTCTGTACGTGAGAAGGATGGACATTATCAGCTTCCCCATGACCACGGAGGCTCAGACTGACAGGGCTGGAGCATTCTACCACATTGCTAAGATCCACAGGGTGCAGGGAGCTATGCAGTGCACTCACATCGCCATGCGACCACCTTCTCAGGACCCGGAGCGTTTTCGTAACAGAAAGGATTTCACTCCGTGAAGGTCCAACTAGTTGTCGACCATAACCAGATCATCATGGCAGCGAATGCCAAATATTCGGGCACCTTTGATGAGGCTCACATCCTACGTGAGAGCGCTGTCTCTGACATCTTTAAGAGTCAGCCACAAGGACAATGCTGGATGCTTGGTGATAACCGATATGGCCTAGCCACCTGGCAGATCACCCCTGTGACTGACACCCACACCGAGGCCGAGAAGCAATACAACTAGAGGGACAGAGACACATGTAATGTGGTCCATAAAATAATAACTGTGCTTAAACAGCACTTCAGATGTCTGGACCACTCAGGAGGGGAGCTACAATACAACCCTGAGCAAGTAGATAAACTCAAGGTCATGTGCTCCATGCTGCACAATCTGGCTATCAGGAGGGGCCAAGAATTGCCAGAAGGGACTGATGCTCCACCTTAGGAGAGAGAGGAAGAGGACGATGAGGGGCTGGACGCTGACCTAGGGCCAGAAAATCAGGCTGGCTATGCAACCATGCCCACGCCCCCCTCCAGACCACGGAAAGGGCCCGTGATGGCTTTATAGCTGCAAGACTCTTACGTGAGGAGCTGATATCTGAACGATTTGCCTGAAAGAACATTGCTCTGAGTGACAACGCTGACACATTGCTATGTGTGTGCAGCTCAGACATCAATGGTGCCCATCACCTTGTTGCCAGTTAAAGTTTACGTTGATTGAAGTTAAGTTTTATTTAACCCTTTCATGTTAAGGAATCACCAGTGTATAACGGTCCAGCTATCTGAGACGATGCGCAACAAGGCTATGTTCACTAAAAAAAATTTTATACCAACATTGGTCTGAAATCATAACTATCACAGGCAAAAACACCAAACCCCCCGCCCACACCCCAATTTTTCCACCATTGACATCAAATCAAATGTTCAACATGTCCAGCAACACAGAATACAAATGCAAAGCAGGAGGGTGGTCCCCTTCCCCCATACATTATAATAAATTGCATACACCCAGATGGAGATATAACACAGCTATCACCTGCAGACATGCACCTCACTTTCCTTCCCCCCCTCCCCTTGTTCTTCCCATCTCTACCCCTTCCCTTCCTCGCTCCACGTCGTCTGGCTGAGGAGCTCCTCAGATGATGCCTCATTGGAGGGGATGAAGGCATAGGCAGTGGTTGCATGGGTACGGGAGCGGGGGTGCCGAGGAGGCAACATTCTCTGATGCGGAAGCAAGATCTTGGTCCTTGCTCTCATCTGTCATTTGCAATGGTGGTGAGGAATCTAGGGGTGGAGTGCCGCGCTCTGGGACCACTGGGAGGTCTATGCCAGCAATGTTCCTGGCTATCGCATGCAGGGCCTCCGCCATCCGCGGAATGTACTCAGCCGTGGTGGCCAGTGTTATGTATGCAACCCTATGTAACCAGCTTTCCACCGCCATCAGAGGACGTATCTGTTGGAGTCCCAAGGGATGCCAGCATCCCTTGGGAGCACTGTATATAAGCTGGCTTCCCATGCTGTACCAACACTCTGGAGTTAGAATAAAGAGACTAAGGTCACACTTACTCACCTCTACAGTACTCAATCGCATTAATTTATTCTGGACATAACAACTGGCGACGAGATAACGAACCATCATTAAAAATGCAGAGAACTGTTGGTATCCTGGAGAAATTCTCAGAAGGGGATGATTGGGAGGCCTTCGTGGAGCGACTCAACCAATACTTCGTGGCCAACAAGCTGGAAGGGAATGTGAATGCTGCCAAATGAAGGGAGATCCTCCTCACCGTCTGTGGGGTAACAACCTATGGCCTCATGAAGAATCTTCTTGCTCCGGTGAAACCAACAACCAAATCGTATGAAGAACTGTGTACGCTGGTCCGGGAGCACCTAGATCCAAAGGAGAGCGTTCTGATGGCAAGGTATCGATTTTACACATGCCAACGGTCTGAAGGCCAGGAAGTGGCAAGCTATGTTGCTGAACTAAGGCGCCTTGCAGAACATTACGAATTCGATGGATTCCTGGAGCAAATGCTAAAAGACTTTTTTTGCTTGGCATTGGCCATGAGGTTATTGACTGTTGAAACACCGAACCTGAGCAGATAGCCCAGGCATTTATGTCCACCAGCGATAACACCAATCAAATTTCGCAGCATAAAGATGTTTCGGCAAGTACTGTACACAAAGTAACGTCGTTTTCAGGCAGGAATGCATATGGCAGGGCGTACACGCCTGCAGCTGCACGACCTCAGATGACTCAGAGTCTGCCATCATGCGTTAATGCGAGGCAGTTAACACCCTGTTGACGCTGCGGAGGTGATCATCGAGCCCATCAATGCCGCTTCAAAAACTATGCGTGCAAAGGCTGTGGAATAATGGGACACCTCCAGCGAATGTGCAGATGAGCTGCAAACCCTGCAAACCACCACGTCGCAGAGGAAGACTGATCCATGGCGGATTAAACTGAACTAGAGACTCAAACTGAGGAGGCAGAATTGTACGGGATACATAGCTTCACCACGAAATGTCCACCGATCATGTTAAAAGTTGAACTGAACGGAATTCCAGTATCCATGGAGTCAGTCCATCATGAGCAAAAAGGCCTTCGACAGGCTGTGGTGCAACAAGGCACACAGGCCCAAGCTGAGCCCCATTCACACCAAGCTGAGAACTTACACTAAAGAGCTGATCCCTGTTATTGGCAGTGCAGCAGTAAAGTCTCCTATGATGAAGCCGTGCACGAACTACCACTATGGATAGTACCAGGAGATGGCCCCACACTGTTCAGCAGAAGCTGGCTGGGAAAAATCCGCTGGAACTGGGACGACATCCGAGTGCTTTCGTCCGTCAATGACGCCTCATGTGCCCAGGTTCTGAGCAAGTTTCCATCGTTGTTTGAGCCAGGCATCGGAAGTTTCTCGTTGGGCAAAGGTGCAGATCCACTTGATTCCCGGTACACGACCCATCCACCACAAGGCACAGGCAGTGCCATATATGATGCGAGAGAAAGTGGAGATTGAGCTGGACAGGCTGCAGCGAGAAGGCATCAGCGCGCCGGTGGAGTTCATCGAGTGGGCCAGTCTGATTGTTCCGGTTCTCAAAGGCGATGGCACGATCAGAATTTGCGGGGAATACAAAGTAACGATTAACCATTTTTCGCTGCCCAAGGCAGACGACCTATTTGCGATGCTGGCAGGAGGAAAGATGTTCACCAAGTTGGACCTGACCTCAGTCTACATGACGCAGGAGCTGGAGGAATCTTCAAAAGGCCTCACCTACATCAACACGCACAAAGCTTTGTTCATCTACAATAGATGCCCGTTTGGGATTCGATCGCCCGCGGCTATTTTTCAAAGGAACATGAACAGTCTGCTAAAATCGGTTCCGCGCACCGTGGTTTTCCAGGACGACATAATGGTCACAGGTCGGGACACCATCGAACACTTGCAGAACCTGGAAGAGGTTTTAAGTCGGCTAGATTGTGCGGGACTCAGGTTGAAACGCTCGAAGTGTGTCTTCCTGGCACCAGAGGTCGAGTTCTTAGGGAGAAGAATCGCGGCAGACGGCATCAGACTCGCCGACGCCAAGACAGAGGCCATCAAGAACGCGCCGAGACCACAGAATGTGACGGAGCTGCGGTCGTTCCTGAGACTCCTCAATTATTTTGGTAATTTCCTACCCAGGTTAAGCACCTTGTTAGAACCTCTATATGTGTTGCTACGCAAGGGAGATGTTTGGGTATGGGAGAAATTACAAGAGAGAAGCTTTTGAGAAAACCTGAAATATGTTATGTCCTAACAAACAGCTTGTCCTGTATGATCCTTGTAAATGTTTAGTGCTAGCTTGTGATGCAGCTTCGTACGAGGACGGGTGTGTGTTACAAGCAAATGAATCGGGAACATTGCAACAGGTCGCTTATGTGTCCAGGAGCTTGTCCAAGGCCGAAAGGGCCTGCAGCATGATTGAAAAAGAAGCTATGGCATGCGTTTACTGGGCTTAAGTTCGAGATAGAAACTGACCATAAGCCGCTCATATCGCTATTCTCAGAGAGCAAAGGTATTAATACCAATGCCTCTGTTTGCATCCAAAGATTCGCCACAGGCCAGGCACAGAGAACTGCGCTGATGCCCTCAGTCAGCTACCATTGCCCACCACCGGGGTGGAAATGGCACAGCCTGCAGACTTGCTCTTGGTGATGGATGCATTTGAAAACAAAAAGTCACCCGTTACGGCCCGCCAGATCAGGACCTGGACCAGCCAGGATCCTTTACTGTCCTTTGTAAAAAACTGTGTCCTCCATGGGGGCTGGTCCAGTGTCCCAGCAGAGATGCATGAAGAGATCAAGCCATTCCATTGGCATAAAGACGTAATGTCCATACAGGCGGACTGTCTTATGTGGGGTAATCGCCTGGTTTTGCCCAAGAAAGGCAGGGAAACGTTCATATGCGACCTACACAGTGCTCACCCAGGCATAGTAATGATGAAAGCTATAGCCAGATCCCATGTGTGGTGGCCCGGCATCGACTCAGATTTGGAGTCTTGCGTGCGCCAATGCAACACTTGCTCTCAACTGGGCAATGCACCCAGGGAGGCACCGCTAAGTTTGTAGTCATGGCCCTCCAAACCATGGTCTAGGATCCACGTTGACTTCGCTGGCCCATTTCAAGGCAAAATGTTCAAGGTTGTTGTGGATGCTTATTCTAAGTGGATTGAATGTGTAATAATGTCTGTAAGCACGTCCACTGCCACCATCGAAAACCTATGAGCCATGTTTGCCACGCACTGCCTGCCTGATGTCCTTGTCAGCGACAATGGGCCGTGCTTCACCAGCGCTGAATTCAAGCAATTCATGACGCGCATGTCACATCTGCCCCGTTCAAGCCTGCATCCAACGGCAGGCAGAACGGGCGGTCCAAACCATCAAGCAAAGCTTGAAATGCGTGTCGCAAGGCTCCCTGCAGACCCGCCTGTCCCGAGTCCTGCTCAGCTACTGCACCAAATCCCACTCACTCACCAGGGTTCCCCCAGCCGAGCTGTACATGAAAAGGGCGCTCAAAACAAGGCTTTCTCTCGTCCACCCTGATCTCCATGATCACGTCGAGGGCAGGCAGCATCAACAAAGCATGTACCATGATCGCGCAAATTTGTCATGCGATATTGAAGTCAATGACCCTGTATTTGTACTCAACTATGGACATGGTCCCAAATGGCTTGCTGGCACCATCATAGCCAAAGAAGGGAGTAGGGTGTTTCAGGACAAACTCGCAAATGGACTAACTTGCAGAAAGCATTTGGACCAAACCAAACTGCAATTCACAGACAGCCATGAGCAACCTGAAGAGGACACCACCAACTTCGACCCTCCAACACACACACAAGTGGCAACTGACATCACGGTTGACTATGAAGCTGAATTCATCATCCCCAGCAGCCCAGCAAGGCCAGCTGTGCAGCAGCCCAGCAAAGAACCAACCATCTCACCTGCACCTGCATTTGTACCGAGACGATCGACAAGGGAGCGAAAAGCCCCAGATCGTCACACCCTGTAAATAAGTGTACTTTTGACTTTGGGAGGGAGTGATGTTATGTATGTAACCCTATGTAACCAGCATTCTACCGCCACCAGAGGGCATATCTGTTGGAGTCCCAACATCCCTTGGGTGCCCTGTATAGAAGCAGGCCTCCCATGCTGTACCAACACTCTGGAGTTAGAATAAAGAGACTAAGGTCACACTTAGTCACATCTACAGTACTCAATCATGTTACTTTATTCTGGACGTAACAGCCAGCTGTCGAGGTATGCCCCCCAAAGCTTCGATGAGCTGGTCACCAATGTCTACAGTCTACCTGGACAACTGTACCATCTCTCCGCTCTCATGTGACGCATGTGGATCAGACCTGCTGAGTCTACGAGGCCTCCGCGGAGTCGGCGCCGTCCTGGGGACAAATGGGGTACCCTGTGGCAAGGTGCTTGGGGCCGGTACCTCCAGAGTGGAGGCGGGACTAACCGGAGGACCACTAATGGCCTTGGGGTGGAATGACTTCTGGAGCGTGGTGATGCAGATTCCTCGAAGTCCGCGCTCTCATCCGTGGAGAACAGACCCAGCGGATTAACGGGCGAGAATCGGAGCTCCTCAGCACCAAATGTAGGATCGTCCGGAGAGTCGGGCCCTGCGCTCCCACCTTCTGGCCTCTGTGGTCTTGCCTGGGGCCATGTTGCTGGCTGAGCTGCAAAACACAAATTAGGTTAGAACTGTGCTGATGTCCTCAGTCGGCTACCATTGCCCACCGCCGGGCTGGTAGTGGCACAACCCGCAGACTTGCTTCTTGTAATAGATGTTTTTGAGAGTGAGGGGTCACTCGTGATGGCTCGCCAGTTCAGGACCTGGACTAGCCAGGACCCTGTGCTATCACTAGTAAAACACTGCATCCTTAATGGGAGCTGGTCGGCTGTTCCTGGGGAAATGCAAGACAAAATTAAGTCGTTTTACCGACGCAAAGATGAAATGCCCATCCAATCGATTGTCTCCCATAGGGGAATCACGTGGTTTTGCCAAAAAAAGGCAGGGAAATGTTTATACGCGACCTACACAGTACCCACCCAGGCATACTCATGATGAAGAATTTCGTCAGGTCGCACGTTTGGTGGCCCGGCATTGATTCAGAATTGGAGTCATGCGTACACCAATGTAACACTTGCTCACAGTTGAGCAATGCACCAAGGGAGGCCCCACTGAGTCTGTGGTCATGGCCCTCCAAACCGTGGTCCAGGGTCCACATAGATTTCGCTGGTCGCTTTCTCGGAAAGATGTTCCTAGTAGCAGTGGATGCTCACTCTAAATGGATTGAATGTGTAATACTGTCATCATGTACCTCCACTGCCACCATTGAAAGCCTCCGGACCATGTTCGCCACCCATGGTTTGCCCGACGTCCTTGTTAGTGATAATGGACCATGTTTCACCAGCTCGGAATTCAACGAGTTCATGACCCGCAATGGCATCAAACATGTCAGGTCTGCCCCGTTTAAGCTCACATACAATGGTCAAGCGGAAGGGGCAGTTCAAACTATCAAGCAGACCTTGAAATGCGTGACGGATAGTTCTCTTTAGACCCGGATATCTCGGGTTCTGCTCAGCTACCGGATGCGGCCCCACTCGCTTACCGGGATTCTCCCGGCAGAATTGTTAATGAAGAGAGCACTCAAAACCAGGCTCTCCTTAGTCCACCCAGATCTCAATGATCATGTCGAAACCCGGCGTCACTGGCGACCACAATAGCACGGCTGTATCGCGTGACATTGAGGTTAATGACCCTGTATTTGTTCTTAATTACGGTCATGGTCCCAAATGGGTTGTTGGCACTGTTCTAGCCAAGGAAGGGAATAGAGTGTTTGTTGTCAAACTTCTGAATGGACAAACATGCAGAAAGCATTTGGATCAGAACAAACTGCGATTCATTGACAGTTTGAAGAGGACATTACCATCATTGACCCACCCAACCAGCAATTGACCTCGCTGTCAATCACGAGGATGAACCCACCATGCCCGACAGTCTGATCAGACCAGCCCTCTGCAGTGCAGCAATGATCTGACCAACTCACCCATGCCAGGACTTCAACTCAGGCGATCAACCCGGGAACAAAGAGCCCCTGATCGCCTCAACTTGTAAATAACGTGTATCTAAGACTTGGGCGGTGGGTGGTGGGGAGTGATGTTATGTATGTAAACTTTATAATAGTGTAAGACTTTCCACAGGGGGGCACACCTGTAGGAGACCCAATGGTCATCTGTGTACCTCGTGCAAGCAAGTATAAAAGGTTTGAGGAATGGTGCAAGAGGGAGGGATTAAAATTCCTAGGACATTGGAACCGATTCTGGAGGAGGTGGGACCAATACAAACTGGACGGTCTGCACCTGGGCAGGAATGGAACCAATGTGCTAGGGGGAGTGTTTGCTAGTGCTGTTGGGGAGGGGTTAAACTAATATGGCAAGGGGATGGGAATCTATGCAGATGAAGTATAATGTGGATAAATGTGAGGTTATCCACTTTGGTGGTAAAAACAGAGAGACAGACTATTATCTGAATGGTGACAGATTAGGAAAAGGGGAGGTGCAACGAGACCTGGGTGTCATGGTACATCAGTCATTGAAGGTTGGCATGCAGGTGCAGCAGGCGGTTAAGAAAGCAAATGGCATGTTGGCCTTCATAGCAAGGGGATTTGAGTACAGGGGCAGGGAGGTGTTGCTACAGTTGTACAGGGCATTGGTGAGGCCACACCTGGAGTATTGTGTACAGTTTTGGTCTCCTAACCTGAGGAAGGACATTCTTGCTATTGAAGGAGTGCAGCGAAGGTTCACCAGACTGATTCCCGGGATGGCGGGACTGACCTATCAAGAAAGACTGGATCAACTGGGCTTGTATTCACTGGAGTTCAGAAGAATGAGGGGGGACCTCATAGAAACATTTAAAATTCTGACGGGGTTAGACAGGTTAGATGCAGGAAGAATGTTCCCAATGTTGGGGAAGTCCAGAACCAGAGGTCACAGTCTAAGGATAAGGGGTAAGCCATTTAGGACCGAGATGCAGAGGAACTTCTTCACCCAGAGAGTGGTGAACCTGTGGAATTCTCTACCACAGAAAGTTGTTGAGGCCAATTCACTAAATATATTCAAAAAGGAGTTAGATGAGGTCCTTACTACTAGGGGGATCAAGGGGTATGGCGAGAAAGCAGGAATGGGGTACTGAAGTTGAATGTTCAGCCATGAACTCATTGAATGGCGGTGCAGGCTAGAAGGGCCGAATGGCCTACTCCTGCACCTATTTTCTATGTTTCTATGTTTCTATGAGACAGAGGGAAGTAAATTGGGGGCAGAAGCAAAAGGTAGAAAGGAGATAAGGAAAAGTGGAGGGCAGAGAAATCAAAGGCAAAAATCAAAAAGGACCACATTACAACATAATTCTAAAAGGACACAGAGTGTTAAAAAAACAAGCCTGAAGGCTCGGTGTCTCAATGTGAGGAGCATTCATAATGAAGTGGATGAATTAACTGCGCAGATAGCTGTTAACGGATATGATGTAATTCGGATTACGAAGACATGGCTCCAGCGTGACCAAGGCTGGGAACTCAACATCCAGGGGTATTCAATATTCAGGAAGGATTGACAGAAAGGAAAAGGAGGTGGGGTAGTGTTGCTGGCTAAAGAGGAGATTAATGCAATAGTAAGGAAGGATATTAGCTTAGATGATGTGGAATCTGTATGGGTAGTGCTGCGGAACACCAAAGGGCAGAAACCGCTAGTGGGAGTTGTGTACAGACCACCAAACAGTAGTAGTGAGGTTGGGGATGACATCAAACAGGAAATTAGGGATGTGTGCAATAAAGATACAGCAGTTATCATGGATGACTTTAATCTGCATACAGATTGGGCTAACCAAACTGATAGCAATACGGTGGAGGAGGATTTCCTGGAGTGTATAAGGGATGGTTTTCTAGACCAATACGTTGAGGGACCAACTAGAGAGCTGGCCATCCTAGGCTGGGTGTTGTGTAATGAGAGAGGATTAATTAGCAATCTGGTTGTGCGAGGCCCCTTGGGGAAGAGTGACCATATTATGGCAGAATTCTTCATTAAGATGGAGAGTGATACAGTTAATTCAGAGACTAATTCAGAGTCCTGAACTTAAGGAAAGGTAACTTCGATGGTATGAGACGTGAATTGGCTAGGATAGACTGGCGAATGATACTTAAAGGGTTGACGATGGATAGGCAATGGCAGACATTTAAAGATCACAAGGATGAATTTCACCAATTGTACATCCCTGTCTGGAATAAAAATAAAACGGGGAAGGTGGCTCAACCGTGGCTAACAAGGGAAATTAGGGATAGTGTTAAATCCAAGGAGGTGGCATATAAATTGGCCGGAAAAAGCAGCAAACCTGAGGACTGGGAGAAATTTAGAAATCAGTAGAGTAGGACAAAGGGTTTAATTAGGAGGAAGAAAAAAGAGTATGAGCGTAAGCTTGCAGGGAACATAAAAACTGACTGCAAAAGCTTCTATAAATATGTGAAAAGAAAAAGATTAGTGAAGACAAATGTAGGTCCCTTGCAGTCAGAATCAGGTGACTTTATAATGGGGAACAAAGAAATGGCAGACCAATTGATCAAATACTTTGGTTCTGTCAGCACGAAGGAAGACACAAATAACCTTCCGGAAGTATTAGGGAACCAAGGGTCTAGTGAGAAGGAGGAACTGAAGGAAATCATTATTAGTCAGGAAATTGTGTTAGGGAAATTGATGGGACTGAAGGCCAATAAATTCCCAGGGCCTGATAGTCTGCATCCCAGAGTACTTAAGGAAATGGCCCTAGAAATAGTGGATACATTAGTGGTCATATTCCAACATTCTATAGACTCTGGATCAGTTCCTATGGACTGGAGGGTAGCTAATGTAACCCCACTTATTAAAAAAAGAGGTAGAGAGAAAACAGGGAATTATAGACCGGTTAGCCTGCATCGGTAGTGGGGAAAATGTTGGAATCAATTATTAAAGATGTAATAGCAGCGCATTTGGAAAGCAGTGACCGGATCGGTCCAAGTCAGCATGGATTTATGAAAGAGAAATCATGCTTGGCAAATCTTCTAGAATTTTTTGAGAATGTAACTAATAGAGTGGACAAGGGAGATCCAGTGGATATGGTGTATTTGGACTTTCAAACGGCTTTTGACAAGGTCCTACACAAGAGATTAGTGTGCAAAATTAAAGTGCATGGTATTGAGGGTAATGTATTGACATGGATAGAGAACTGGTTGGCAGACAGGAAGCAAAGAGTAGGAATAAACGGGTCCTTTTCAGAATGGCAGGCAGTGACCAGTGGGATACCGCAAGGTTCAGTGCTGGGACCCCAGCTATTTACAATATACATTAATGATTTAGACGAAGGAATTGAATGTAATATCTCCAAGTTTGCAGGTGACACTAAGCTGGGTGGCAGTGTGAGCTGTGAGGAGGATGCCAAGAGGCTGCAGAGTAAATTGGACAGGTTAAGTGAGTGGGCAAATGCATGGCAGATGCAGTATAATGTAGATAAATGTGAGGTTATCCACTTTGGTGGCAAAATCAGTAAGGCAGAATATTATCTGAAAGGTAACAGATTAGGAAAAGGGGAGGTGCAATGAGATCTGGGTGTCATGGTACATCAGTCATTGAAAGTTTGCATGCAGGTACAGCAGGCTGTGAAGAAGGCAAATGGCATGTTGGCCTTCGTAGTGAGAGGATTTGAACATCGGAGCAGGGAGGTCATAGTGCAGTTGTACAGGGCCTTGGTGAGGCCACACCTTGAATATTGTGTGCAATTCTGGTCTCCTAATCTGAGGAAGGACATTCTTGCTATTGAGGGAGTGCAGCGAAGGTTCACCAGACTGATTCCTGGGATGGCAGGACTGACATGAAGAAAGAATGGATCGACTAGGCTTATATTCACTGGAATTTAGAAGAATGAGAGGGGATCTCATCGAAACATTTAAAATTCTGACGGGATTGGACAGGTTAGATGCAGGAAGAATGTTCCCGATGTTGGGGAAGTCCAGAACCAGGGGTCAAAATCTAAGGGTAAGGGGTAAGCATTTAGGACCAAGATGAGGAAAAACTTCTTCACTCAGAGAATTGTGAACCTGTGGAATTCTCTACCACAGAAAGTTGTTGAGGTCGGTTTGTTAGATATATTCAAAAGGGAGTTAGATGTGGCCCTTACGGCTAAAGGGATCAAGGGGTCTGGAGAGAAAGCAGAAATGGGGTAGTAAAGTTGCAAAAATTATCTGCCATGATCATATTGAATGGTGGTGCAGGCTCGAAGGGCCGAATGGCCTACTCTGGCACCTATTTTCTATGATTCTATGTTTCTATGTTGTCTGCCATGCTGCTTCTGCACTCTGGAGTTTGATTAAAGAAACTAAAGTCACATCAGTTTGAGCTTACAGCATACAGTCTTATGGAGTTATTCTGAACATAACAGGGTGCAGGGTTAATATTTGAAAATCTGGTTTTAGCATGGAACTTTGGTCCTAACTGCTGATTACTTTAACTTGAGCTTGGCTGGAGGTGGTAAAACAGAGACACCTGCAGCTTTAGCACTCAAGTGCTGATTAGACACAATTTTTGTGATGCAGTATATGTGGGCTCCACTCACCCACTTCCAGGATTTCAGGATGGTTCAGGGTCTGAGCGAGAGAGCGCACAGGTTCTCGGATGTGGCACTGGAGGTGCTGGTGGAGGAGGATCAAAAGAGGAGGGAAGTGCTGTATCCGCAGGGGGCGAGGAGTGCACCTCGCCCTCCTGTCCCTCTCCCCTGTGGTGGCTGGTGCTGCTCTGTCCTGTCTCATGTTCTCCCCTTCCTCCTGCAGACCAAGGGGGACACCTAGCAAGATGCCGATGACCGAGCACTCCTTTTCTCCTGGGGCTCCTGTAAGGTGTCCAATAAGGTAGAGTAGCACAGCACTTGGACCCTATTTTCCACCATCCCGATTTTTGGCACCCGCGTACAATATCGTACGATTTTTTTTTACCCTTTTGCGCCAAAAAAAAATTGGTAGTTTCACCAAAGCAAAAGTTATTTTTGGCGCCGCGCTCCCCAAAGTTAATTCTGGGGCAGAGTTTGAAGTGCGCGTCGAAAAGTCTGCGCATGCGCTGGAAAAACAAAATAGGAAAAAAAAATCTCTTTCTACATGTGACGGGTGTGCCTGGTCTGGATCAACAGTGAGAACCCATTGGTGTCAGAGCTAAATTTGGAGATTAAAATTGCAGCTTCAAAAGATGGATGCAAGGGAAAGGGACAGAGAAGGAGAAGAGGAAGGGGAAGCTGTAAGGGCCAAGAGATTTCTAGCAGAAGAAATTGAGCCCCTGGTAGACATAATTGAGAGAAGATGGGATGTGCTTGAAAACAAAGGGAGAATGGGACAAAAGAAACTGAAACCCTCTGTACTCACAAAAGTTTGGGACCAAGTTGCATTCATTGTCCATTACCCCGAGAAGCGCGCCCAGCTCAGAAAGAAGTGGCAAAGTGGCAGGACCTCGGGCAAGCAGTTACTGTAAGTAATATTTTTATTTAAATTTATTTAAATTTATATTTATATTTATGCACTGCAATAACATTTGTAAATGTGACTGATGTGTGTGTGTGTGTGTGTGTGTGTTCAGAAGGACCCTCTCTTAAACAGTTCTATTTTCATCTTTGCAGAAGATGGTGTCACAGATCATCCGAGAAAGGTCAAAAACTGGAGGAGGCCCGCCAAGTAGGCTGCAACTAACAGCTGTGGAACAGAGGATAGCTGTTATTGTACAGTCCTGTCCCCTCAGTACAGATTCACACGAGGCATGTAGTGAAGTCAAGGTCACTCTGGACCTGCACCTTTTATTTCACACGTCAGGAATGCTGCACTTGCCTGAGACCTGTCCTTATATACCTGTCTCTTGCAAGTGCACCCCCGGTGGTAAGGTATGCTGGTGGTTACAGGTCATATCTTATTACAGTCATGTATAGCATGTTGGGATACAGTTATATATAATAATGTAAGATACATGACATCACCCTCCCCCAAGGTCTTATTGTCTTTATAAGTTCAGTCTCTCAGGTGGTCTACGCTCTCGCGTGGAGCGTCTGAGTTGTGGTTCAGTTATTTGCCTTGGTGTCTGTTTTTCTTTGGGTGTGGTTGCTGGTATCTCGCCTGGGCTGTCTGTTTCGATTGGTGTGATTGTTGTTGACTCGCCTGGGCTGTCTGTTGGGATTGCCCTTTCCTCAGGTTGTTCCCTCTGTCTGTCCACCAGGTGTGGTGCGAGTTCCACATTGTAGTCTGCCTTTGGTTCCGCAGTGCTGTTGGTAAATCTGCTTTTGACTTGGTCTACATGCCTCCGGCAGGTTTTGCCATTGTCCATTTGTACTACCAGTAGCCTGTTTCCTTCCTTGCCCGTTACTGTCCCTGCAAGCCATTTGGGACCCCTGCCATAGTTTAGTACAAACACTTTGTCCCCTATCTCATTCCATCTCCCCCTCGAATTTCTGTCATGTACTCAGTCAGCTTACAGCGCTTTGCCTCAACGATTTCGTGCATGTCTGGGAGGATTAATGAGAGCCTTGTTTTTAAAGTCCTTTTCATCAACAGTTGCGCGGGGGGGATCCCAGTCAGTGAGTGCGGACGAGATCTGTATGCCAACAGCAGTCGCGACAGGCGACCCTGCCGCGTGGGACCTTGGATTTTAAGCATGTCTTGTTTAATGATTTGCACTGCTCTCTCCGCCTAGCCGTTGGAGGCCAGCTTAAACGGTGCCGTCTTGACGTGATTTATGCCGTGGTCAATTATAAAATCTTGTAATTCTGCGTTGGTAAAGCACGGACCATTGTCACTAACTAATATGTCAAGGATTCCGTGCATTGCAAACATGGTTGCGAGGCTCTCCACAGTGGTGGAGGTCGTGCTCGAGTTTAAAATGGTGCATTCGATCCACTTTGAAAATGCATCTACAACTACGAGGAACATTTTGCCCATGAATGGGCCCCCATAGTCTACGTGCACCCGTGACCACGGTTTGGTAGGCCAGGGCCAGGGGCTCAGTGAAGCCTCCCTGGGAGCATTGCTGAGTTGGGCACAAATGGTGGACCTTCGGACGCAGAGCTCCAAGTCCGCGTCAATACTAGGCCACCTGACGTGGGATCTGGCTATGGCCTTCATGAGAACGATCCCCGGGTGCTCGCGGTGGAGCTCCCGGACAAATGCCTCTCTGTCTCGCAGAGGCATGACTACTCGTCTGCCCCACATCAGGCAGTCTTCTTGTAGTGATAGCTCATGCATGCGCCTGTGAAAGGGTTTTAATTCCTCGGGACAGGCATCGCGAGCCTCTGCCCAGTCACCGGTTAGGACACATCTTTTTACTAAGGAAATGTGGGGTCGCTGGCCATCCAGGCTCTGATTTGGCGAGCCGTCATGGGCGAACCTGTGGACTCAAAGGCATTGATTGCTATGAATATCTCACAGTCCTGTTCGTCAGACCCTTCCGTGGTTGCCAGGGGTAGCCTGCTGAGCGCGTCAGCACAGTTGTCTGTGCCTGGTCTGTGCCTTATTGTGTAGTCGTAGGATGCCAGCATGAGTGCCCACCATTGAATTCGCGCTGAGACGTTGGCGTTTATTGCCTTGCTCTCGGATAGGAGGGACGTGAGTGGCTTGTGGTCGGTTTCTAATGCGAACTTAGCCCCGAAAAGGTATTAGTGCATCTTTTTGTCACCTTACACACACGCGAGCACCTCCTTCTCTACCATTCCGTACCCGCGCTCCGCCCGCGAAAGTGACCTGGAGGCATAAGCTATGGGTTGTAATTTGCCCGCACTATTGACATGTTGCAAAACGCACCCGACCCCATACGCTGACGCATCGCATGTGAGAACTAGCTTTTTACCTGGGTCAAAGAAAGTCAAAACACTGTTGGAACACAGAAGGTTGCGTGCCTTATTGAAGGCGCGTTCCTGGGCGTCCCCCCAAAACCAATCGCACCCCTTCCTGAGTAGCACATGGAGAGGCTCCAGCAGCGCGCATAAGTTCTGCATAAAGTTCCCAAAGTAATTGAGTAGCCCGAGAAAGGCGCGCAGTTCTGAGACATTCCGGGGCCTGGGTGCCAGGTGAATTGCTTTTGTTTTGGACTCTGTTGGGTGGATTCCATTAACGGCAATCCTTCTGCCCAAAAATTCAACCTCGGGTGTGAGAAACAGGCACTTGGATTTCTTGACTCGTAGGCCTACCCAATCCAACCGCTTTAGTACTTCCTCCAAATTACGGAGATGGAAGTCGGTGTCCCTGCCTGTGATAAGTATGTCGTCTTGAAATACAACCGTCCCCGGGATGGACTTGAGCAGACTCCCCATGTTGCGCTGGAATATGGCAGCTGCCGACCTGATGCCAAATGGGCATCGATTGTACATGAAAAGGCCTCGATGTGTGTTGATGGTGGTGAGTAGCTTGGATTCCTCGGTCAATTCTTGCGTCATATACGCAGATGTGAGGTCTAATTTTGAGAAAAGTTTACCTCCAGCCAATGTGGCAAATAAGTCCTCCGCTCTGGGCAGCGGGTACTGGTCCTGTAGGGAGACTCTGTTTATGGTAGATTTGTAGTCCCCACAGATTCGTACGGATCCATCAGGCTTCATGACTGGGACGATGGGACTTGCCCAGTCACTAAATTCCACAGGTGATATAATGCCTTCCGGCCGAAGCCCGTCTAGTTCATGTTCAATCTTTTCCCTCATCACATAGGGTACAGCTCTGGCCTTGTGATGGACCGGTCTAGCATCCTGTGTGATGTAGATTTTGACTTTGGCCCCTTTGAAAGTGCCCACACCTGGCTGAAAGAGATGTTCAAATCGCTTTATAACTGTTGAGCAGGAGGTCTGTTCCTCTAATGACATGGCATGGACATCATCCCATTTCTAGTTTAGTTTTGCCAGCCAGCTTCTCCCCAGCAGTGCTGGGGGGTCTCCGGGGACAATCCACAGGGGAAGTCAGTTCACTTTCCCTTTGTGTGTGACAGAGAGCATGGCGCTGCCAAGGACTGGTATGATTTCTTTGGTATAGGTCCTTAGTGTGGTGTCGACCCTTGTGAGTTTTGGTCTGTCTCTTTTACGCGGCCACAGTTGTTCAAATTGTTGAGCGCCCATGAGAGATTGACTCGCTCCTGTATCCAGCTCCATGTTGACAGATATCCCGTTGAGTAGGACCCTCATCATTATAGGAGGCGTCCTGTCGTAGGAGCAGTGGCCATTGATCATGTTGACCCACTGTACATCGGTGTCCCGGGTACTGTCCCCACCGTCTTCTGGTCCGCTTTCCGACCCATCCGATTCGTATACCAGCCGAGCTGCCATTTATTTGCACATGCAGGCCAAATGCCCTGTATATTCACAGTTCCTGCAAACAGCCTGCTGAAATCGACATTCCCTTGACGAGTGCCCACCCCCACACCTCCAGCACAGACTGCTTGCAAAGAATGAGCTGCGTCTGGCTGATCTCTCTTGAGCTTCACTCAGTTTGTAGTTGATTGCGCTCATTGTGGGTTGATGAGGTGTGAACGGCCGTTCCTGTGACCCTTGATGGCTTCTGTTGCCACTGCTTGCTGTCGAAAGCCTGTTCTGCCAGTTTTGTCTGTGTGTGGGGGTAGCAGCTTTTCTAATGCTGTGAACTCCTTGTTCCATTATTTCGTTAGTTGTCGTACCTGCATTGTAAATCAACCTCGTTTCTTCTTCCCCTACCAAGAATGTCTGTGCAACCAGTGCTGCTGCCTCTAAGGTCAGGTTCTTGATCTCTATGAGCTTTTGGAATATGCCTGCGTGGCCTATTCCTTCAATGAAAAAGTCTCTCAGCATTTCTCTCCTCAGTTCATCGGAGAACTCACATAAACTAGCAAACCTCCGAAGTTCCTTCACAAAGTCGGGTATGCTCTGGCCCACACAGCATCTGTAGTTGTAGAACCTGTGTCTGGCCATGTGTAGGCTGCTCGCTGGCTTCAGGTGGTCTCTTACCAGTGTGCTCAATTCTTCAAACGACTTGCTTGCTGGTTTCTCGGGTGCCAACAGATCCTTCATTAAAGCGTATGTTTTCGAACCACAGCTGGTCAAGAGATGGGCTCTTCTCTTGTCTGCCGTATCGTCGCCTAACCAGTCTTTGGTTACAAAGCTTTGCTGGAGCCTTTCTATAAAGTCCTTCCAATTGTCTCCCGCATTGTACTTTTCATCTGATCCGTTGTTCGCCATTCTGTGGATTCTGTAATCCCGTAACCCGTCGCCACTGTAAAGTCCTGTCCTCTCAGTACAGATTCACACGAGGCATGTAGTGAAATCAAGGTCACTCTGGACCTGCACCTTTATTTCACAGCTCTGGAATGCTGCACTTGCCTGAGACCTGTGCTTATATACCTGTCTCTTGCAAGTGCACCCCCGGTAGTAAGGTATGCTGGTGGTTACAGGTCATATCTTATTACAGTCATGTATAGCATGTTAGGATACAGTTATATATAATAATGTAAGATACATGACAGTTATGATTAAATCTCATGAGCAGATCAATCACCAACGTGGACGCTGGGCTCAGGTTACTGAGAGAGGGTAAGCCCTGCAAATTGCACAGTTATGGTTGGCTAAGTGTTAAGTACTGCGTGGGCTAGCTGCACTGCCGCTTCCTCCCCTGCTGCTAGCCAAGCATCTGCTCTGTTATGTTTTGCAGATGTTGCGCATCAGGAAGTGACAGAAGATGCACCTGAAGTAGAGCATGATCAGGAAGCCATCAGTCCATATATTGTTCATCTAGATCAGGAGAATAAAGGGCAGCAAGAAGACCCTGACACTGAGATGGTTACACTGGAATTGGAGTTGGTGAACCCCTTGAGGATTCCAAGCCCTTTCCTGAGCGATTCAACCGACGTGACATTTCAAGGTATACCTGTGGTGTCCCTGCACCTTACTACAAATTCACACGAGGCATGTACGGCAGACACAGTCAGTACGTGACCTTAACCTTTATTCCCAAGACCAAGGAGTGCTGACCCTGGGTGGGACCTCCCCTTTTACATCTGGAAACCCAGGTGAGGAGTGTCTCCCGCAAGTTCACCCCCTGTGGTCAGGATGTGCATTTCTAGGGTATAAGTACAGTGTACAGGAGTTGTATGAAGGTTACAGTTACATGAAGATTTCCGTTGCATGATGGTTACCTACTTGACATCATCTCCCCCCTTACGTCTTTTTGTCTCAAAGGTTAAGTCTTTCAGGTGGTCGACACTCTCTCGTGGAGCGCCGCAGTTGTGGCTCTGGTGGCTGAGCCTCGGCACGCGTCTGTCACCTGAGGTGATTCCGGCCTGTCCGGGCTGGCCGCAGGGACTGTGCATGCTGTCGACTGTTCTTGTTGCTCGTCCGCTGGCAGTGGTGTGGGTGACATCTCATGCTCTTCTTCAGATTCTTCCGTGTCTATGCTGAACCTTTTCTTTACTTGGTCCAAGTGTTTGCGGCATATCTGCCCATTGTTTAGTCTGACCACTATGACCCTATTCCCTTCTTTGCTGATTACTGTGCCCTCAAGCCACTTGGGTCCCAAAGCATGGTTAAGAACAAATACCGGGTCATCCATTTCTATACACCTCCCCCTTGAGTTTCGATCATGGAACTTGGTTTGGGACTGGCGCTTGCCCTCAACAATGTCTGCCAGGGCTGGGTGAATGAGGGACAGCCGCATTTTAAGCATGCGTTTCATGAGGAGTTCCGCTGGCGGGACTCCCGTGACTGAATGCGGGCGGGACCTATAGGCCAGCAGGAGGCGTGATAGGCGGTACTGAAGGGAGGGTCCTTGAATGCGTAACATGCCCTGTTTTATGACTTGGACCGCCAGTTCCGCCTGGCCATTGGAAGCCGGCTTGAATGTCGCTGTTTGATACCATTGCCCGACATAAACTCCTGGTGAAACATGGGCCATTGTCGCTGACCAGGATGTCCGGCAAGCCGTGGATCATGAAAACCATACGCAGACTCTCCACGGTGATGGATGTCGTGCACGAGTTTAATATGATGCACTCAATCCATTTCGAGTATGCATCGACAACGATCAGGAACATTTTCCCCATGAACGGGCCCGCACAGTCTACGTGAATACATGACCATGGCCTGGTGGGCCAGGGCCACGGGCTGAATGGGGCCTCCCTGGTGGCGTTACCCAGCTGGGCACACATCGTGCACCTGTGAACCCAGTGTTCCAGGTCTGAGTCAATCCCCGGCCACCATACATGTGACCGGGCAATGGCCTTCATTAACACGATGCCAGGGTGCTCACTTTGGAGTTCCCTGATGAACGCTTCCCTTCTTTTCTGGAGCATGACTACCCGGCTGCCCCATAGCAGGCAGTCGGCTTGGATGGAGAGCTCATCCATCCGTCTCTGAAATGGTCTGACCTCCTCGGGGCACGCCCCGTGTGCGGCCGCCCAATCCCCAATCAGAACACATTTCTTTATCATGGATAGGAGGGGGTCTCTGTTGGTCCAGAGTTTGATCTGGTGGACTGTGATGGGGGAGCCTGCGGTGTCAAAAGCCTCAATGGCCATGACCATCTCAGCGCTTTGCTCCGACGCCCCCTCAGTGGTGGCCAGTGGGAGCCTGCTGAACGCGTCAGCGCAATTTTCGGTGCCTGGCCGGTGCCGTATGGTGTAGTCATACGCAGCCAGCGTGAGAGCCCATCCCTGTATGCAAGCTGACGCATTGGCATTGACAGCCTTGCTGTCGGACAACAGGGATGTTAACGGCTTGTGCTCCGTTTCTAGCTTGAACCGCCTACCGAAAAGGTACTGGTGCATCTTTTTACACATCGTAAACACAAGCGAGTGCTTCCTTTTCGACCATGCCGTATCCATGCTCTGTCTGGGAGAGTGACCTGGAGGCATAAGCTACTGATTGGAGTCGACCGTCATCAAGATTACTGTTGCATGATGGTTACATACATGACAGTACCGTTTGAGGCTGCTGGTCCCTGTGTATCACAGCAAGCCACACCTGGACGGCGGCAGAGGAGGGTGGGAGATAGAGCTGAACCTGAAATACAGGATGCAGAGAACATAGGACAGCTCGTGGGGATGAGTGGGGAGAGCATCCAGCTAGCGAGATCGCTCCTGGAAACCATGGGTGGGGTGAGGGTAGAATTAGCAGGACTGGCACTTGAAATAGCAACACTGTTGGGACAGATAAGGGAGGGGATGTCAGAGATAGTAGCAGCAATAAGGGGGCACACCCAGGCTGTCATTGCTGCCACTGACATCCTAACCCACAGACCAAAGTCAGGGGTTGATCCACAAGCTGAAGAAGAGTCCGAAGAGGAACCTGGGCCTTCTACAATGACATCTGCTAGGTCTGTCCCTGTCGGAACCCACTAACAACAAATGTGCCGTCGGAAAGAAAACAGAAAAACCTTGGGTTTGGGGGGGTGGGGCGGTGGGGGCGTGGGGAGAGGAGGAAGCAGAAGTCTGCAACAACAGGCATGTGTAGGGATAGAGGCAACAACAGGGGCAGGAGGCACAGTGCTAAGGGGGAGGAGAGAAGACTTGTTTGTTTGTTTGTTTCTTCATTGAAAAGTGGCACAACATTTTTTATTAAAGTTATTGAAGTTAAAAGTTAAGTTAAGTACAACTTTACTGAACAAATGTTTAATAAACCTATTTATTTTCTTAATTTAACCAGAATCCTGTACATTATTTTTTGAATTAAAGCAACATAAAGCAACACACCATTTTGTTTTCACACTAACAGTTGCAAAGAATCAACACTGTGGAGACGGGACGCACAGTGACTTATGGCACCTTAATGATGACTGTCTTTGATTAATGTAATTTTAGCTCTACTTCTGTCATGAACACGGTTTTCATTTTATTGGGTACAATCTATTATAAAACTATTAGCAATGGTACAGCGTTTGGTGCAACTTGCCATGCTGGATGTTGAACTAAATGACATCTAGGTTGCTGGCCTAAAACCAGAACCATTAAGCTAACATAACCACTTATTAGTATCACTGGAAAAGGATGGAAAGGATTGGGCCAAATCCACAGACTCCTGGAATTTGTTCCACAGAATGGCATCCCACTTTATGTGATGGTTCTTCAAGCTCCTGCAGTAATGGGATATGCGTTTCATGTGGCCATATTGTGCATCATCAGTTCCTAATAGACACAAGTACACATTACAAAACTGCCCATAAGAGATACAAATGGCCACCAAATGAAATGATTTCACTGAGAAAGTGGATAGGATGACTGTTGTGAGAAGTTGAAAAATTCACAATGGTGCGACAGATCGGAATTAAAGCACATATTTGAGCCAGAGGAGAGCAGGTTTAATCTCCTTCTGATCCTTTCTATACCAACATGAGAATGAAATGTTAAGAACTGGTGTCCAAAATAAAAAGTCCTTCATTATTGAAGACTTATATTGTTCACATTGATGAGTGCAAAAATTGATCAAACTCTGTGCATTCCTTTCGGCCCGGGATTGCAGCGGGCCGGGAGCGGGGAGGCCATTCGGCCCGGGATTGCAGCGGGCCTGAGCGCCAATTTCCTTAAGTTAAGGTAGGGTTTTTCTGAATGGTGTTAAGGTCACTCTGCGCTGTTCTGAAAAAAATCGTTGTTGGGGAAACTAGCATGAATCGCCAAAAACTGCGCGGAATCCATTTTTAACACAGATCGGCGCCAAAAAATCCAGCGCTGACAGTCAGCGCTGGCGTACAAACTTTGTGGAAACTTGCAAAATACCGATTACTCCAAAAAAAATCGCTGGGCACTAAAAAAACAGCGCCTAATGGTGACGAAAATTGCCCCCACACTCTTTTTAGGTGAAGTTGTTAAAGAATTTCCACAATGATAGTTGATAGTATTATGTATGTAGGCACCTTGTTAATGAGGCAGGGGTATGATACTTAAACTGTGAAGACTGTAGTCCATTATTGCAACTTCTAGAGTGAGGACACCAAGAGGTGAGCTCCCTTTTATACTGGGTTACCTGCAGTGTGCAGGTAACCCTTAGGTCTCCAGCAGTAGCCCCCTCTGGTGTACAGGTAAGGTGTGTACAGGGTGAAGGTACATTCAGTGTTACAGACATCATATAACAATACAAGCATGCATAAAAAACAACACTCCCCAACTAAGCATTTTTCAAGTCCTTTTTGCCATGACCTGGGGAGGTGATCAGTGGTGGGCTGTGGGAGGTTGTGGTGAGGGTTGTGTGGGTGCCAGGTGTGATCCCTGTACTTGAGGCTGGCCTCACACATTTCCCCTCCCCCCCTACACAGATCATGTGCGTGTCACTGTTGTGAGATCCCTCAGTGGGTAGACAGTGCAGCAGTGGGTAGGTACATACTCTGTGGTGTGGGTAAGTGTGTGGTGGTGGGCAGGGCCACAGGACTGTGTGGGCTCCTTGTCCTCCATTTAGGATGAGTGTCTGGTCGTCCCAGGGTTTTCCAGGAAAGCTGCAGGGTACTGGTCTCTCGCTCCTGGTGTTGGCCCTGGTGGCCAGGGGGTGTAGGGCCAGTCTGGGCAGGTTGCCAGTGGTGGTGGCTGTGCTGCCCATTGACCGCTGTCCCTGTAGTGGGTCTGCTCCCACTGGGTGTGTGTGAGCCCTTCCTGGGGCATCACATTTGTTCCAAAAGTCCAGGCTACATGGTCAGGTAGCCCGCTGGACCTGGGGGTCTCCCTGTAGAACCCAGTGTCCTTTAACAGTCTCCTACCTGTATACATGACACATTGGCTCCGATCAAATATAGTTGAGTCGACATTATTAACTGCCTTTACATTGTTAATTACAGCATTTACATCACTTCTTTGTATCATGGTCTCTCCATACATGGTTACATTAGTTATTTTGAACTTTCTATCATAATCAACAGACATTATAAGCTTGTTCTTAGCCTTACTTACACAAGTATTCATTTCATTTTTCTCATCTGTTACTCTGGCATCACAATTCCTCGTTACATTATCACACCTGCAATCGCTAACTGCATTTTTAACTTTAAAGTCCTTGTCATCTTTCGATTGAAACTGTCCCTTTAATTTCTTTGGGTTACCGGTCTCCTTTAAGGGGGCCTTCCAATCTGGTTCGCCGCTCGGTGCCACGTGTCGCTCCTCCAACGCTACCCCCGCGTGGTCTGGTCGTGGCCATTTTGATTTTAGGTTCTTCACCTCGTGGTGTGGCTGCCATCTTCTCGCTCTCCTCCAGGTAGGCTGTGGTGATCTTTTCCTCCTCAGGTTCGACCATGGACGTCGGGAATCCACTTTTCTCGACAATATTCGTCTCTTGGAGTCCTGCCCCAGCCCTGGAGATCTTGCCACAGTGTTGTGAAGTTGCCACTGCGCAGTCGAGCTGGACGGTGGGATCTCTAGGTGCAGCGATGGATCCATGTTTGGGGCTGCGTGGGATGTCGATTGCTGGAGCCCAGAGGCTGTTGTCACTTCGATCGACTTGGACCTGCTTCATCCAACTTCTTCCCAGCGACGTTGGACCATCGCCGGCAACGATCCACAGGGGGAGTTTGTTCATCACGCCGCCTTGGGAGACCTGGACGTCCACGCTGCCACGACTAGGATTTTACCCTTGGTGTCGGTGAGCAGTTTCGCTTGGACAGGAGACAGTTTTCGTCGGTTGGCGGGATTGATCCAAAGTTTTTCAAAGATCATCTGGCTCATCAAAGACTGGCTCGCCCCTGTGTCGATCTCCATCGAAACTAGAACTCTGTCGATGTCTACTTCCATCTTCCACGGAGAACTTTCAGTGGAGCGGGTATAAACTCTTCTTCCAGGGGTTGAGCAGCTTCATCTTCATCTGGGTCGGAGCCCCGGTGATCAGCCAACTCTTCAGCGACGCGGTGAGTAAAGCTTTTTCTGCACATTCTCTGAAGGTGCCCTTTCTCTTTGCAGCTTTTGCAGGTATAGTTGTTGTAGAAGCACTGATGGGCCCTGTGATTTCCTCCACAGCGCCAGCATGGGGCCAGTCGGTTTGCCCCATGTGGCGGACTCAGGGTTGCGGGACTCGGGGCATCATTTCTGCCTTTAGAAGTAGTCATTCGGTGCACTGCATTCGTCGGTTTAGAGTCCTGGGTGTGGGTCAATATTTGCCTGGAGTTGCCGACTGAAATCATGTAGGCCTAGCTCATTTTACTTGCCTTCTGCAGGGTGACTGTGATGTTCGCACAGAGCAATTTGTGGAGGAGGCCCTCGTGGCCGATTCCGACAACAAATATGTCTCTTAGTGCTTCGTTAAGGTGGTCACCAAAATCACACGGTGCAGCCAATCTTCTTAAATGTGCAGCATACTTAGCAATTTCTTGGCCTTCAGGTCGTCGGTGAGTGTAGAATTGGTGCCTGGCTGTGAGGATGCTTCCTTTTGGTTTTAGTTGCTCCTGTATCAGTGTTACAAGTTCCTCATAGCTCCTGGTTGTTGTCTTCTCCAGGGCTAGCAAGTCCCTGACGAGACAGTAAAGTCCTGACCCTGCAGTACAGACTTACACGAGGCACATGCTGAAGTCAAGGTCACTCTGGACCTGCACCTTTATTTCACAGCTCTCGAGTGCCTCACTTGCCTGAGACCTGCCTTTATATACCTGTGTGGAACAGGTATGCAGTGTCTCCTACAAGTGCACCCCTGGTGGTAAGGCATGCTTGTGGTTACAGGTCAGATCTAGTTACAGTCATGTGTAGTATGGTAAGATACAGTTATATATAGTAGTGTGAGATATATGACATCACCGTCCCCCAAAGTCTTATTGTCTTGGTGGTCTACGCTCTCGCGTGGAGTGTCTTAGTTGTGGTTCAGTTGTTTGCCTTGGTGCCTGTTTTTCTTTCGGTGTGATTGCTGGTTTCTTGCCTGGGCTGTCTGTTTCGTTCAGTATGATTGCTGGTATCTCGCCTGGGCTGTCTGTTGAGACTGCCCTTTCCTCAGGTTGTTCCCTCTGTCTGTCCACCAGGTGAGGTGTGAGTTCCACATTGTAGTCTGCCTCTGGTTCTGCAGTGTTGGTGGTGAATCTACTTTTTACTTGGTCTACATGCCTCCGGCAGGTTTGGCCATTGTCCATTTGTACAACCAGTAGCCTGTTTCCTTCCTTACCTGTTACTGTCCCTGCTAGCCATTTGGGACCCCTGCCATAGTTTAGCACAAACACTTTGTCCCCTATCTCATTCCACCTCCCCCTCGAATTTCGGTCATGGTACTCAGTTAGCTTCCGGCGCTTTGCCTCAACAATTTCATGCATGTCTGGGAGGATTAACGAGAGCCTAGTCTTTAAGGTCTGTTTCATCAATAGTTGCGTGGGGGGAACCCCAGTCAACGAATGCGGATGAACTCTTTATGCCAGCAGCAGTCACGACAGGCGGCTCTGCAGTGTGGGACCTTGGATTTTTAGCATGCCTTGTTTAACAATTTGCACTGTTTGCTCCGCCTGGCCATTGGAGGCCGGCTTGAACGGTGCCGTCTTAACATAATTTATGCCGTGGTCAACTCTAAAATCTTGAAATTCTGCACTGGTGAAGCACGGACCATTATCACTGACCAATATGTCAGGAATTCCGTGCATTGCAAACATGGTTCTAAGGCTCTCCACAGTGGTGGAGGTGGTGCTCGGGTTTAAAATGGTGCACTCGATCCACTTTGAAAATGCATCGACACGACTACGAGGAACATTTTGCCCATGAATGGGCCCGCATAGTCTACATGTATCCGCGACCACATTACTGCGTTGGGCACAAATGGTGCACCACCGGATGCAGAGCTCCAAGTCCGCGTCAATGCCAGGCCACCAGACGTGGGATCTGGCTATGGCCTTCATAAGGATGATCCCCGGATGCTCGTGGTGGAGCTGCCAGACAAACGCCTCTCTGCCTCGCAAGGGCATAACTACTCGGCTGCCCCACATCAGGCAGTCTGCCTGTAGCGATAGTTCATGCATGCGCCTAAGGAAAGGTTTGATCTCCTCGGGGCAGGCATCGCGAGCCTCTGCCCAGTCACCAGTTAAAACACATCTTTTGACGAAGGATAACGTGGGATAGCTGGTCTTCCAGGCTCTGATTTGGCGAGCCGTCATGGGCGAACCTGTGGATTAAAAGGCATTGATTGCCATAACCATCTCACAGTCCTGTTCGTCGGACCCTTCCGTGGTCGCCAGGGGTAGCCTGCTAAGTGCGTCGGCACAGTTGTCTGTGCCTGGTCTGTGCCTTATTGTGTAGTCGTAAGACGCCAGCATGAGTGCCCACCACTGAATGCGCGCCGAGGCGTTGGCGTTTATTGCCTTGCACTCGGATAGCAGGGACGTGAGGGGTTTGTGGTTGGTTTCGAATGCGAACTTGGCCCCGAAAAGGTATTGGTGCATCTTTTTGACACCGTACACGCACGTGAGCGCCTCCTTCTCAACCATACCATACCCGCGCTCCGCCCGCGAAAGTGACCTGGAGGCATAAGCTATGGGTTTTAATTTACCCGCATCATTGACATGCTGTAAAATGCACCCGACCCCATATGCTGACGCATCACATGTAAGAACTAGCTTTTTACCTGGGTCAAAAAAGGCTAAAACACTGTTGGAACATAGAAGGTTGCGTGTCTTATTGAAGGCTCGGTTCTTGGGCGTCCCCCCAAAACCAATCACACCCCTTTCTGAGTAGCACGTGGAGAGGCTCCAGCAGCGTGCTCAAGTTCTGCATAAAGTTCCCAAAGTAATTGAGTAGCCCGAGAAAGGCGCACAGTTCCAAGACATTCCGGGGCCTGGGTGCCAGACGAATTGCTTCTGTTTTGGATTCTGTTGGGCGGATTCCATCAGCGGCAATCCTTCTGCCCAAATATTCAACCTCGGGGTCGAGAAACAGACACTTGGATTACTTAACTGTTAGGCCTACCCGATTCAATCGACTTAGTACTTCCTCCAAATTGCGGAGATGGGAGTCGGTGTCCCTGCCCGTGATGAGTATGTTATCTTGAAACACAACCGTCCCCGGGATGGACTTGAGCAGACTCTCCATGTTGCGCTGGAATATAGCAGCTGCCAACCTGATGCCGAGTGGGTATCGATTGTACATAAAAAGGCCTCAATGTGTGTTGATGGTGGTGAGTAGCTTAGACTCTTCGGTCAGTTCTTGCATCATATACGCAGATGTGAGATCTAATTTCGAGAAAAGTTTTCCTCCAGCCAATGTGGCAAATAGGTCCTCCGCTCTGGGCAGCGGGTATTGGTCCTGTCGGGAGACTGTGTTTATGGTAGACTTGTAATCCCCAAAGATTCATACGGATCAATCAGGCTTCATGACGGGGATGATGGGACTTGCCCAGTCGCTAAATTTCATGGGTGAGATAATGTCTTCCCGCAGAAACCGGTCCAGTTCGTGTTCAATCTTTCCCCTCATCACATAAGGCACAGCTCTAGCCTTGTGATGGACCGGTCTGGCATCCTGTGTGATGTAGATTTTAACTTTAGCCCCTTTGAAGGGGCCCACACCTGGCTGAAAGAGATGTTCAAAACGACTTAGAACTGTTGAACAGGAGGTCCGTTCCTCTGATGACATGGCGTGAACATCATCCCATTTCCAATTTAGTTTTGCCAGCCAGCTTCTCCCCAACAGTGCTGGGAGATCTCCGGGGACAATCCACAGGGGAAGTTGGTTCACCGTCCCTTTGTGTGTGACTGAGAGCATGGCGCTGCCAAGGACTGGGACGATTTCTTTGGTTATGGGTCCTTAGTTTGGTGTCAACTCTTGTGAGTTTTGGTCTGTTGCTTTTGTGCGGCCACAGCTGTTCAAATTGTTAAGTGCTCGCTGGCTTCAGGTGGTCTCTCACCAGTGTGCTCAACTCCTCAAATGACTTGCTTGCTGGTTTCTCGGGTGCCAGCAGGTCCTTCATTGAGGCATATGTTTTCGAGCCACAGCTGGTCAAGAGATGGGCTCTTCTCTTGTCTGCTTTATTGTCGCCTAACCAGTCTTTGGTTACAAAGCTTTGCTGGAGCCTTTCTATAAAGTCCTCCCAATTGTCTCCAGCATTATATTTCTCGTCTGAGCCGTTGGTAGCCATTCTGAGGATTCTGTGATCCCGTAACTCATCGCCACTGTAAAGTCCTGACCCTGCAGTACAGACTTATATGAGGCACATGCTGAAGTCAAGGTCACTCTGGACCTGCACCTTTATTTCACAGCTCTCGAGTGCCTCACTTGCCTGAGACCTGCCTTTATATACCTATGTGGAACAGGTATGCAGTGTCTCCTGCAAGTGCACCCCTGGTGGTAAGGTATGCTTGTGGTTACAGGTCAGATCTAGTTACAGTCATGTATCACATGGTAAGATACAGTTATATACAGTAGTGTGAGATACATGACAGAGACAATGGATGGTGGGCCCACAACTGCTAAGCAGGATGGCCCCTGTGTTTGTTTGGTAGTGTAGTCGGTGTGTCCCCATCAGGTCGTTGGTTATGAAGAAATGTTCCAATCTTTCCACGAAAGCGTCCCAATCTTCCCCATCGGTGAATTGTTGAAAGTTGCTGAGATTCGACATGTTGTGCGGTTAGTTCGTGACCTTGTCGCCAGTTATTGTGTATGTAGGCACTTGTTAATGACTCCACGAGGCAGGGGTATGGTACTTAAACTGTGAAGACTGTAGTGCTTTATTGCAGCTCCTAGAGTGAGGACACCAAGAGGTGAGCTCCCTTTTATACTGGGTTACCTGAAATGTGCAGGTAACCCTTAGGTCTCCAGCAGCAGCACCCTCTGGTGTACAGGTAAGGTGTGTACAGGGTGAAGGTACATTCAGTGTTGCAGACATCATATGACAATACAAGCATGCATACATAACAGATAGTGTATTGATGAAGTCTTGACAAAGTGTCCCAGAAAGTCTACCAATGTGTATCAAAAGTCCTCCACAAACGCCCAGCAGCAAGTGACCAGTTAAAGGTGAGGCACCTTTAAGTAATGCATGAAATCCTCTACAATGATTAGTTTATTCCCAATCAGATGGTCGCTGTTAGGAGACAACAACAACAACAGCATAGTATCCTCAATGTAGTGAAACGTCCCAAGACGCTTCACTAGAGTGTTATGACACAAAAAATTTGACACCGAGCTACATCAGGAGAAATTAGGGCAGATGACCAAAAGCTTGATCAAAGAGGTAGGTTTTAAGGAACATCTTAAAGAAGGAAAGGGAGGTAGAGAGGCGGAGAGGTTTAGGCAGGGAATTCCAGAGCCTAGGGTCCAGGCAACAGAAGGTACTGCCACCAATAGTTGAGCAATTATAATCAGGGATGCTCAAGAAGGCAGAATTAGAGGAGCACAGACATCTCAAGTGATTAGGTCAAGCCCCAGCCACCAACATGCTATGTAGCCTCCTTAATGAGCGCTAGCAGGCAATTTAAGTGGCAATCAGCTGCTTAACGATCCTCTGGCTGGCCGTTCCGAGCACAAGCTTCAACTCCTGTACAGGAGATTTACTCGGCCGCGTCCTCCGCCAGAATCAACTGGGAAAAATGTTCCGGATTCCTGGTGGGTCAGTGGCGGGTGGACTCCCTGCCGGAGGAGCTCAGGCCTTTTGCCTGGAGCACGACCCATCTCCTCTATCTGGGAGTCTACCTTAGCCCCGACGAGGAAGCCTGGTCGGCGAACTGGCAGGAGCTGGAGGCCAAGGTCGCCGCTCGCCTAGGGCGCTGGACAGAACTGCTCCGAGTGCTGTCCTACAGGGGTCGAGCGCTAGTCATAAACCAGCTGGTGGCCGCAATGTTGTGGTACTGGCTGGTCACTTTGACCCCTCCCCTGCGTTTGTCGCCAAGATACAGAAGAAGCTGGTGGACTTCTTCTGGAACAACAGGAAGCACTGGGTCTCTGCCGCGGTCTTGAGTCTCCCGCTTGAGGAAGGCGGTCAATCGTTGGTGTGCGTCAGTGCCCAGCTCGTGACTTTCCGTCTTCAGACCCTGCAGAGATACCTTTACGTCGAGCCCCCTCCTAGGTGGTGTGCTCTGGCGACGTATTTCTTCCGCCAGCAGCGCGACCTCAATTACGACACGCAGCTCCTGTTTGTGAACTTGCGGGGTGTCAGGACCGCCCTCCAGGAGCTGCCTGTCTTTTACAAGGAACTCATCAGGGTCTGGAACAAAGTCTCCACCAAGCGCAGCTCTCCGCCGGCTGGAGTGGCGGCTGTCCTGCAGGAGCCGCTGCTCGGGAATCCGTACCTCCACGACCGAGGTTTTATGTGGCGGTCGGAAGAGAGGGCTGTGGCTGGTGAGGTGACCAGGGTCAGGGACCTGCTCGATGGTGGAGGAGCGGGCTGGATGGCGCCAGGCACGCTGGCGCGGCGCCTAAATTCAGCCAACGTCTGCCGCGCGGCCGAAGCCATCGAGTCGCTAAAAACAGCTTTGGGCCCTGACTCTGTTAGGTGCATCGAGGAGGCTCAAGCAGGTGGGGAGATCCTGTCCGAACTGACCCCCGTCCGGACGGAATTCCTCATCGGCGCCAAACCCCGGAACCTCCCTCGGGAGCCGGCGCCTCACAACTTGAGCCGCCTCGAGGAAATCCCCTCCGTGCCTTTCAGTTCTGCGCGGAGGGGTTTCCTGTACGGGCTGCTCCTGCACACTCTCAACTTTGCCATCCTCGCCGGCCGTCCGGACACGCCATGGCGTACCATCTTGCCGTCCGGAGGAGGCGGGGGTCCCCGATGGAGGGCACTCTATGCGGGAGTCCTCCCATTATTCATCGGGGACTTGGCCTGGAGGGTGGTGCACGGAGCAGTGCCGTGCAACAAATTTTTAAGCCGGTTCACGGACTCCCAGGCCACCTGCAATTTCTGCGGTCTGGAAGAGTCCGTGTTCCATGTTTTTATGGAATGCACGAGGTTGCAGCCCCTGTTTTATTATTTAAAGGGGCTGCTCCTGAAATTCTGGCTGCACTTCAGTCCCACTCTCCTGATCTTTGGGCACCCTGTGCGGAGGGGAGCGGGTAGGTCCGAGGGCCTCCTCGTAGGACTGCTCCTGGGCACGGCCAAGGGTGCCATCAGCCGGTCCAGGCAGCGGGCGGTCGAGGGGGTCGTTCAACCTGACTGCCTGCCTCTCTTCCGCACGTACATCCGCGCCAGGGTGTCCTTGGAGATGGAGCACGCGGTGTCCACCGGTACGCTCGCGGCCTTCCGCGAGAGGTGGGCACCGGAGGGACTGGAGTGCATCATCACGCCCGGCAACCAAATTTTAATTTGATTTTATGTTTTAAAGTTTAATTTGTTTTAATTGCCAGTGCTTTTAGTGTCCCCCTCCCCTTTTATAGGGGGCACTGGAGGAAAAAATGTGATTTTAGTGCCCAAAAAAAACCCCCCCAAAAAAAAAACACAAAAAAAAACCACAAAAAAGAAAAAAAGGGCCTTGTAAATGTCTGGTGTGTCATCCAGGGCGGGTGGCACGGTTTAATGTTTATGTTTTTTCAGGTAAACTCCAAAAGAGTTTCCATGCCTGTACAAGCTGGCCTCTTGGGCTAAACGTGGGCTAAAACTGTATCTTAGCTTAAGACCCTATCTTGGCCACCTTGGAAGTTTTTTAGCTTCTAAAGTATCCGGGGAATATCCTCCCCTTACTCTTTTCAATATTTGTAGTAAAATTGTAACCACAGGGCTGAATTTCATCGGCTATTCCGGCGGACTTCTGCTTTAACTCTGAACCCCCAAAGAAGAGGACAACATTTTGTATTAACCGCCATTGGTAAAGGTGGCAACAAAGTGTTTTCGTTGGTGGGGTCTTGGGCACCCGGACCCGATGATAGTCAAGCACTGAAGTTTCCAGTAGGTATCCAAAAGTACACGTTAATGGCATTAGCATCCACATATCCCATGCAAATGAAGTGTCCTCCCATTGACCCGGCATAGTCTGATGGGATCAGCGCTGGATGGGATGGACAGGCATTACTGCCAGAAACATGGCCCCAGGGTTTTAAACCCTGCATTTATTTACTCAGATTTGAGCAGGAAGATTGGGAGAAACTATATTATCTTACAAATAAGAACCCCCAAAAATAGATGTATGAGTTGACGGAGAATAGCAATTTTGTTTAGAATTTTTAAGTGCCCTGTTTAATGTGATACAGTTAGGTCCCATCGCTGATTGTGCTGAGTTAGCTAACCTTAACTGTGTTTGTTATGTATGTAACTATGTAATACTTGCCACCAGAGGGCGCGACTGTTGGAGTCCACATGTGCAGGGCCAGTATAAAAGGTTGGCTGCCATGTTGCTTAGGCACTCTGGAGTTGTAATAAAGAAGATTAAAGTCATACTAAGTTTAATTCACAGTACTCAGCCTCGTGGAGTTCTTCTATACATAACAATTGGTGACGAGTAACAGAATACGAACCTTCACGCAACCATGGCTGCTATTGGAATATTAGAAAGATTCATAGAGGATGATGATTGGGAAGCCTTCGTCGAGTGTCTCGACCAGTACTTCGTGGCCAACGAGCTGGAAGGAGTCACTAACGCGGTCAAGCGCAGGGCAGTTCTCTCACCCTCTGTGGGCCTAAAATATACGGCCTCATCAAGAATCCGCTCGCACCGACAAAACCAACGGAGAAGGAAAATACAGATTTGTGCATGCTGGTTCGGGACCACTTCAAGCTGAAGGAGAGTATCCTCATGGCCAGATCATCGTTTTTACCCGCACCATCGTTCCGGGGGCCAGGACGTGGCGGATTATGGAGCTGTGTTGGGAGAAGTGCTGCGGGATATTTTCATGCTTGGCATCAGCCACGAGGTCATTCTTCGAAAGCTGCTGACTGCCGAAACCCTAGACCTGAACAGAGCCATCGCGATCGCCCAGGCATGCACAGCCACGGACGATAACACCAAACATATCTTCTCAACATCGAAGCTCACCAGCAAGTACTGTGCATAAAATGATGTTGCTAGCAGGCCGAACTACATATGGCAGGGCCTATATGTCTGCGGCTGCAAGACCTGTGATGACTCAGAGTCCGCCATCGGGGGTGAATGTGAATCCATTAGCACCGTGTTGGCGCTGCGGGGGTAATCATCAGGACCATCAATGTCGATTCAAGCAATATGTGTGCAAAGGCTGCGCAACAATGGGGCACCTGCAGTGAACGTGCAAATGTGCTGCGACACATCACGTGGCAGAGGATGATCGATCCGGCGCGGATCACGCAGCACAGGCAACTCAACCCGAGGAAGAAGTGTATGGGGTACATAGCTTCACCACCAAGAGCCCTCCTATAATGCTGAAAGTCAAATTAAATGGAGTTCCAGAATCCATGGAGTTGGACACGGGTGCAAGTCAGTCAATAATGAGCCAGAAGGCTTTCGAGAAACTGTGGGCAATAAGGCACAAAGGCCCAAACTGAGCCCAATTAATGCAAAGCTACGTACCTACACCAAAGAGCTCATACCAGTCATTGGCAGTGCAGCAGTGAAGGTATCGTATGATGGAGCTGTGCATGACCTATCATTGTGGATTGTTCCAGGCAATGGGCCAACGCTGTTCAGCAGAAGCTGGCTAGAAAAGATTAGATGGAATTGGAACGACATCAAAGCACTATCTTCAGTGGATTATGCCTCGTGCGCTCAAGTGCTGAGCAAATTTCCCTCGCTATTCGAACCAGGCATCGGCAGCTTCACAGGCGCCAAAGTACAGATCTATCTAGGCCCCAATGCACGGCCCGTCCATCATGAGGCTCGGGCAGTTCCGTACATGATGAGAGAGAAAGTCGAGATCGAACTGGACAGACTCCAACGCAAAGGAATCATATCACCAGTCAAGTTCAACAAGTGGGCCAGTCCAATTGTTCCGGTGTTGAAAAGCGATGGCATGGTCAGAATCTGTGGAGACTACAAAGTAACGATTAACCGAGTCTCACTACAGGACCAGTACCCGTTGCCCAAGGCGGATGACCTGTTCGCAATGTTAGCTGGGGGGGGGCGGAAGTCATTCACCAAGTTGGACCTAACCTCCACCTACATGACACAGGAGCTGGCTGATTCTTTGAAAAGACTGACATGCATCAATGCACACACAGGACTGTTTATATACCACAGGTGCCCTTTCGAGATTCGCTCGGCTGCAGCCATTTTCCAGAGAAACATGGAGAGTTTGCTGAAATCTGTTCCGTGCACCGTTGTGTTTCAAGATGACATCCTGATCACCGGTCGTGACACCATCGAACACCTACACAACCTGGAAGAGGTTCTAAGTCGCCTAGACAGAGTGGGACTCAGGTTGAAACGCTCCAAGTATGTTTTCCTGGCGCCAGAAGTCGAATTTTTGGGGAGAAAGATTGCAGCAGACGGCATCAGGCCCACGGACTCAAAGACAGAGGCCATCAAGAATGCACCCAGACCACAGAATGTGACGGAGCTGCTTTCGTTCCTGAGACTCCTCAACGATTTCAGTAACTTTCTACCCGGGTTGAGCATGTTGTTAAAGCCTTTGCACATGTTGGGTGACGACTGGGTTTGGGGCAAATCTCAAGACACAGCCTTTGAGAAGGCCAGGAACCTGCTATGTTCAAATAAGTTACTTACACACTATGGCCCCTGTAAACGTTTAGTGCTAGCTTGTGATGCCTCATCGTACGGGGTTGGCTGTGTGTTACAGCAAGCCAATGTATCGGGCAACCTCCAACCGGTTGCATACACGTCTAGAAGTCTGTCTAAGGCTGAGAGAGCCTATAGTATGGTCGAGAAAGAGGCGTTAGCATGAGTATATGGGGTTAAGAAAATGCACCACTTCCTATTTGGACTTCGGTTTGAGCTTGAAACTGACCACAAGCGCTCATTTCGCTGTTTTCCGAGAGCAAAGGTATAAACACCAATGCTTCGTCCTGCATCCAAAGATGGGCACTAACATGATTCGTTTATGACTATGTTAGCTGCCATAGACCAGGCACTGAAAACTGTGCCGATGCTCTCAGCCGGCGACCATTACCCACCACTGGGGTTGAAATGGCACAGCCCGCAGACTTGCTACTGGTAATGGATGCTTTTGAGAGCAAGGAGTCACCCGTCACGGCTTGCCAGATCAGGACCTGGACCAGCCAGGATCCTGTGCTATCATTAGTAAAGAGTCCTAAATGGGAGCTGGTCGGCCGTTCCCAGGGAAATGCAAGCTGAAATTAAGCCGTTTCACTGACGCAAAGGTGAAATGTCCATCCAGTCGGATTGTCTCATATGGGGTAATCGCGTGGTTTTGCTAAAAAAAGGCAGGGAAATGTTTATACGCGACCTACACAATACCCACCCAGGCAAAGTCATGATGAAGGCACTTGCCAGGTCGCAAGTTTGTGGCCCGGCATTGACTCGGACTTGGAGTCATGTGTGCATCAGAGCAACACTTGCTCATAACTGAGCAATGCACCAAGGGAGGCTCCACTGAGTCTGTGGTCATGGCCCTCCAAACCGTGGCCTAGGATCCATGTAGATTTTACCGGTCCCTTTCTCAGAAAGATGTTTTTAGCAGTTGTGGACGCTTACTCCAAATGGATTGAATGCGTAATCATGTCATCCAGCATGTCTACAGCCACCATTGAAAGCCTCAGGGCCATGATCGCCACCCATGGCTTGCCTGACGTCGTTGTCAGCGACAATGGACCGTGTTTCACCAGCTCGGAATTCAACGAGTTTATGACCCACAATGGAATCAAGCATGTCAGGTCTGCACCATTTAAGCCCGCATCTAACGGTCAAGCAGAGCAGGAAGTCCCAACAATCAAGCAGAGCATGAAACGCGTGACGGACGGCTCCCTGCAGACCTGCTTGTCTTGCATTCTGCTCAGTTACTGGACACGACCCCACTCACTCACCGGGGTTCCCCCGGCAGAATTGTTAATGAAGAAAGCCCTCAAAATCAAGCTCTCCCTAGTCCACCCGGATCATAATGATCACGTGGAAACCCGGCGACACCGGCAGAACATGTACCATGATCGCGCAGCTGTTTCATGTGACATTGATGTTAACGACCCTGTGTTTGATCTGAATTACGGTCATGGTCCCAAGTGGGTTGCTGGCACTGTTTTGGCCAAGGAAGGGAATAGGGTGTTGAAAATCAAACTGTTAAATGTCCAAACGTGCAGAAAGCATTTAGATCAGACCATATTGTGATTTACTGACAACCAGGAACGACTTGAAGAGGACATCACCATCGATGATCCACCAACACACACCCAACCAGCAATCGACCTCACTGTCAATCACAAGGATGAACCCCCATTCCTGACAGTCTGGTCAGACCAGCCGTGTTGCAGTGCCGCAATGGTCTGACCAACTCACACATACCAAGGTTTGAACTTAGACGATCAACCAGAGAATGAAGGGCTCTGGATCGCTTCAACTTGTAAATAACTTGTACCGAAGACTTTGGGGGGGGGAGTGATGTTATGTATGTAACTGTGTAATACTTGCCACCAGAGGGCATGATTGTTGGAGTCCTACTGATCACCTGCACACAAGTGCAGGGTCAATATAAAAGGTTGGCTGCCATGTTGTTTAGGCATTCTGGAGTTGCAATAAAGAAGACTGAGGTCACACTAAATTTAGCTCACAGTACTCAGCCTCGTGGAGTTCTTCTATACATAACAGTGTTGGCAGTCAGAGCTGTCATGTATGTAACCTTTATGTAACAACACTGCAATACTGTATATGCGTAAGAAATGCACACCTTGACCATGGGGTGAACTTGTGGGAGACACTCCTCACCTGGTCATCCAGGTATATAAAAGGAGGTCCCACGCAGGGTCATCACTTCTTGGTCCTGTGAATAAAGGTTCAGGTCATGGAGTGACCTTGTCCATAGAATGTGCCTCGTGTGGATTTGTGGTATTGTGTAAGGACTTTACATTGGCGACGAGAAACGGGAATCAACGACCCACGAGAATGTCCACCGGCAGCACAGATGAACGGTACTGTGTTGGTGAGGACTGGGACGATTTCATTAAGAGGCTTCAGCAGAGTTTTGTCATGAAGGACTGGCTGGGAGATGCAGCGGCCGACAAGCGAAGGGCTCATCTGCTGACCAGCTGTGGACCTAAGACTTACGCGCTCATGAAAGACCTGCTAGCACCCGAGAAGCCGGCGGACAAAACCTTTGAAGAGCTCAGCAAACTAATCGGTGAGCATCTCAAAGCGGCGAGCAGCATACACATGGCCCGACACAGATTCTATACCCACTGATGTCGGGAAGGACAGAGCATACCAGATTTCGTTGCGGACCTCCGGCGCTTGGCCAGCCTCTGTAAATTCACAGATGCCTGCAGGGGGGAGATGCTAAGGGATTTCTTTATTGAGGGCATCGGTCATACTGGGATTTTCAGAAAGCTAATTGAGACCAAGGACTTGACCTTGGAAGCGGCGGCGTTGATGGCTCAGACTTTTATGGTGGGGGAGGAGGAGACCAAGATAATATACGCGCGCAATTCTGCCTCCAACGTGGCGAAGGGTCAGGGAGTCACACATAGCCCCGCAGGCAGGCAAGGGCAGCTCGACACACCCCAGACAGCAATAAACCCAAGAGTAAGTCTCCAACAGGGACAATGGCAGACTGAACGGACATTTACGCACCCCCCCCCAGTGGACAATGCGGCCCGGGATGGGGCCATTGACACCCATTAACAGGGTGCTCAAGAGCAGTCAAAGGGACAATTAGCCAGGAATGCCGTGCAACAGCTCTTTTGTTCACAACAATGGGAATCTCAGTTCATGCTGGAGGTGTGGGGGCAGACATGCTGCCAGGACTTGCAGGTTTCAACAGTTCGTCTGCAGAAATTGTAACCTCAGTGGCCATTTAGCTCGAATGTGCAGAAAGCCTATAACCAGGTTAATATAAGAGGCGGATGAACCAGATGAGGGGCCTGTGAGGTAGTATGATACTTGGGGCAAATTAATGGACGCTGAAGTTCAGCGGGTTCATGTGGCAAACATTCATAGCTCATATACCAAAACGCCACCTATGATGATGAAAGTCCTATTAAACGGCATCCCTGTAAGCATGGAGCTGGACACAGGGGCCAGCCAGTCACTCATGAGTGTTCAACAATTCGAAAAGCTGTGGCCACTCAAAGCCAGCAGACCCAAAATAGAACGCAATTATGGACGTACACCAAAGAAATCATTCCAGTGCTAGGCAGTGCACTGTTGGCAGTCACACACAATGGATCGGTGAACCGGCTGCCGCTCTGGATTGTCCCGGGCAATGGTCCCGCACTGATGGGAAGGAGCTGGTTAGCTGAGATGAACTGGAAATGGGGGGATGTGCACGCCATGTCATCTGTGGAGCGAAGTTCATGCTCACAGGTCCTACAGCAATTTGAGTCACTATTTCAACCTGGCGTCGGGACGTTCAAAGGTACCAAAGTAGTGATACGCATCACCCCGGACGCCAGACCAGTGCACCACAAAGCCAGAGCTGTGCCGTATGTGATGCGGGAGAAAATTGAGAGCGAGTTGGACCAGTTGCTGATAGAGGGCATCATCTCGCCCGTTGAATTCAGCGACTGGGCGAGCCCCATCGTTCCCGTTCTAAAAGCGGATGGCTCTGTCAGGATCTGTGGCGACCACAAGGCTACTATCAACCGGGTGTCCCTACAAGACCAATACCCGTTCCCGAGAGCGGAGGACCTTTTTGCCACGCTGGCAGGCGGCAAGCTGTTCATCAAGTTGGACCTCACTTCAGCCTACATGACCCAAGAACTAGCCGATGAATCTAAACTACTGACCACCATCGCCACTCACAAGGGACTGTTTGTTTACAACAGGTGTCCGTTTGGCATTCGGTCAGCGGCTGCGATTTTTCAAAGAAACGTGGAAAGCCTGCTCAAATCCATTCCCGGAACGATCGTATTTCAGGTCGTGACACCGAGGAACACCTCCACAACCTTGATGAGGTGCTACGCCAACTGCTCCGGGTAGGGCTGCGACTCAAGAAGTCAACCAGAGCCCCAACTGAAGCGCTCCACGAGAGAGCGCAGACCACCCGAGAGACTTAACCTCTGATCCCAATAAGATGTTGAGGGGGAGGTGATGTCATATATGTAACCTTTATGTAACAATACTGCAATACTGTATAAATGTAAGAAATGCACACCTTGACCACAGCGGGTGAACTTGTGGGAGACACTCCTCACCCGGTCATCCAGGTATATAAAGGGAGGTCCCACGCAAGGTCATCACTTTTTGGTCCTGTGAATAAAGGTTCAGGTCATGGAGTGACCTTGTCCATAGAATGTGCCTTGTGTGGATTTGTGGTATTGTGTAAGGACTTTACAAGAGCACTACAATTCATCGCAGTAGCCATGGGCTAGAGGGGGTGAAAATCAGCCATGGTTCCTCATTCTGATCCTGTAACCCTTATGTGTGAGAACAGGATCAATTGTGATGCCACTTCACTTGGATATCCAGCTGGCACTCACTGTCAAGGCTCACACATAAAGAATAACCACTTGGACAAGGTATTGGAAGATACCTCGGTGCTTGGGTGCTTGTGGAACTGGAAATAGATGAGCAATCAAACACCTCCCGAAGTGAGAAGGGAAGAGCAAGAGACATAACCGCCAAGGCAAAGGCTGAAAAACTTCTGTGCAGAATTCCACTTATTGGCCAACAACACATAATCGCAGGCCATACGTTTCAGGTTATTGTCTGAACACCTCAGCTGGCATACTGAGGTCTTCTAATGTGCATGTAATGCAGGAACCAAAAGATCACAAAAAAGACACCCCATCACAAATAAAATATACATTTTATTGCACATAAAGTTTAACCGTATTGTTGATTCATATATAGATTGTATAAATATAACGAAAATATAATTATAAACTCATCATATAATTTGTAAATAAAGTAAGTTGCAGAAACAAAGATGAAGTAAAACAGCTATCAACGAAGGGCATGGCGTTCTAAAATACTACATCCAATTCTATACAGATCTTTCCACGAGGATGGAATAACTTTTTCCATCACTGTTGACAAATCAGGGATGTTTGAAATTGATTCAAGAAAGCACCTCATGGTGTAAAGCATTGGAAACGACACACATTTAGTGGGGAGAGATGCAGTTTCCTGCTTATGACCTTCCCCTGGGGTTATCTGTGCAACAATGGATAAATGCTGAATACCGGTCATTCCCAGGGTGAGAGAGATTATGTGCAGATGTCAGCACAAAATTGGGTGCAGCACTGACCAGTTTTGTTCATTGTTGAACATTTAGGAGCTACGGTAGCAGCCTTTGCTGTCTCCTGTTTTTTTCCCTCTAATATATGTCATCCATTTTACCACGTGAACCCTGCCAGACTTTGACCCCGAGGTTTTCAGGCCCTGAGCCTGGTGTCCAACTGACTGACCTCCCATGTGGACTGCAAAAAAATTCAGACTGGGGTGTCATCCCTCAGCTGGGCTTGCATGCACTTCCCAGCCTGGGAATGGGTCAGTCGTGGATGGTACATATTCAAATGAGATCATGAAAGGTTAATGCAGAAAAGAAGCTTCTGAGATCTGGCAATGGCTTAGTGGGTAAATGTGGCACAGTGTGAGGGGCATTTGCTGGAAACTGACAGCCAGATGCTTCCACATGTCACTTTGCCAATGAGTGGGTTAGAGTCTACTAGAACTATCAATACACTGCGAGATTTATTTTCTTTTGAGACACAAGGGAAAGAGTGGTGAGGGGCAGAATTGCCCCAGTCACTATGCATTTAGCAATAACTTAAAAATGGTGTTTACAATTTTGCTATGCAGAGCAGAGTGATTACAGTTAGGAAACCAGCATCTCTACTTAGAAGCAATCGGGTGATTCCACGAACCCACATTCCCAAAGGGGAGCCATGCTTGAAGAGAGCATGGGAGAGAATCAAAATAATGTTCTACCCCTAACTCTGGCCTGCACTATCTTTGAGCTCCACTGTGCTGATCACTCCCTTTGACTCTACTTCGATTTAATGAAGCCATGAGCATTTAAAGGACCCCTGAGAGCCAGACCTAAATATCGAAATCATACAAAGCAATATACAGCTGCCCAGATCACATGGCTGCAAATTACTGCTGGATTGCATTACTGGAACCTCTCATCCCATAAAACTTAATAATCAGATTGAGCACACTTTTCAGACATTCCAGTTTTACTCTTAGAGGAATCAGACATTAATCCAATGCACTGCACTGGCAGTGAACGTATACATTTGGATCCTAGCAAAGGTCACCTTGTTGATTTCCTTCACACAGCGCAGATGTGACTGCAAGTGGGATGAGCAACTAGATCTGACTGATTCACATAATATGGGCATTAGCCTAATTGTGGAAAAATACAAGCGTGTAGGAGATGTATATGGATTTTCAGAAGATGATGGACAATGTGTCTCACAAGAAGCTTGTTACAAAAATTCAGGCGTATGGTGTAAGAGGAAATGTAGCAGCATAGATAGAAAGTTGGTTGGCTTGGAAGAAAACAAAGAGTTAGGGGTGTTGATCGGATTGGAAAAGGTTGGAAATGATATAACCTGGGGTCCCTATTGAGTCCACTTTTGTTCTAGATGATTTGGATTTGTCATACGGAGCAAAATCTTGAAATTTGCTGATGGCAGAAAAGTGGAGACTTGGCAAAAAGTGAAGAGAACTATGAAAGATTCAGGAAGACATAAACAGGTAAGCAAAATTGACAGATAGGTGGAAGATGCAATTTAATATGGATACGTGTGAGGTAATAAAGATTTGGAAAAAAAACAAATAATAGGAGTATCCACTCAATGTTGAAGAATATGGATGAATAGAGAGACCTCGGGGGTTGAAATACATAATTCCCTGGAACTGCAAATGCAGGTAGAGAAAGTCATAAAACGGTCAATAACATTATAGGTTTTATAAATATGGGCATAGAGTACAAGAGTAAAGAAATAATGATGCACTTGTAAAAAGCATTGCTTAGGCCACAGTTAGAGTACATTTGTAGTTTTAAGCACCCTATTACAGAAAGGATATTAACGTCATACAACATAGTTTCACTAGGATAATACCAGGGATGGAAAACTATAGCTCGAGGAGATACTGGGACTATTTCTATTGGGGCAGAGAAGATCAAGAAGAGATTTAATAAAGATTTTTTAAATTATGAGGAGTTTTGATAAAGTGAATAGGGAAAGACTATTTTCTCCAGTTGCGGAGTCAGTGATGAGGGATCATCAGTTTATAGCTAACACCAAATGAGTGAAGAGAAACATTTGGAGACATTTCTTTCTGCACAGATTGTTGGAGGCACTATATGGATTGCCACAAGTAGTAGCTGAGGCAATGACTATTGTATTTTCTAAAAGAAAATTGGATACATTTTTGAAGCAGAGGAAGATATAGCGCAATGGGAACTAAGCAGGCGAGTGGGATTAATTTTGGATTGCTCTAGCAAAGAGCCGACACAGACACAATGGGCTGAATGGCCTCCTTCTGTGCTATATTTGATGGCTCGCTAACAAAATCATGGGATGATTTGAAATGTTTAATATCTCAGAATGTAATCTCATTAATAACAGGGAAAGACAGACGTCACCTATTTTCCATTAGAAGATGAACTTCATTCCTTTTATGTCTTCAGCAGGACAAATCCTTGAGACCTGGGCCCATTTTCTGGACATCTGTGAGTTGCATTTATATGTAAGTCCCTTCTGGTCCTGTCAAACATCCCAGATGCTCTCTGGAAACTAAAAGGTTCATGGCTTTTTACGATAGGGAGCTGGTTCTTTGTGTCCTACTCATCCCTTACAAAGGGTCGTCGGAACTTAGGAACAAGAGTAGGCCATTCAGCCCCTCGAGCCTGTTCTGCCATTTAATTCGATCAAGGCTATCGGTACCTTAACTCCATTTCCCTGCCTTTTCTCCCTATCACTTAATACCCTTACCAACTAAAAATCTGTCGATCTCAGTCATTAACTTCTATCTTCCCTTGTGATTGCTCCTGCTATGGTTAACTGCTGATAATTTTGCTCTGTTTGACAATGCCTTTTGATTAGTTGGTGCTGGGAAGTACCACCTAGATCCAGGAATTTTAGACAAGCTTCCAGTAAGAGTGGTGGGCGGATTCAATCTGAGACAGCTTGACTCAGTTAGTTAGTTGTCTGAAAATTGAGGGTTTGAACGTCACTGCAGGATCTGAGCACATAATCTAGGCTGACACTTCAGTGCAGTACTGAGGGAGGGCTGCACTGTTGTAGGTGCTGTCCTTCAGATAAGATATTAAATTGAGACCCTGTCTGTATGTTCTAGTTGTTTAGGTGGATGTTAGCAATCCCATGGCATTACTTAAAGAGAGCAGGGAATTCTCCCAGTGTCCTGGATAACATTCCTCTCTCAACTAATATCACTGGTCATTTATATCATTGATCTTTATGGGACCTTACTATGTGCAAAATGGCAATCAAATAGCCTGTCACTGCCTAGGATCAATTATGAAGCATGGTCAGTTGGATGAGGTGCTAGAGGAAACTATATCCTAGTTTGGATCTCTGACCTCAGGAGGAAATGGGTGAGGGACGGAGGACGAAAAGAAATGAACCACAAACTACAATAAAGTATTAACACTGTTTATTGAGTCTTCTCGTACTCATTATGGCCATGTCTTTAATGTCAACTTAAATGCTGGGCTACATAGTTTCCTTTACATCTTTTTATTTACTATTACTCGTGCTCACTTCTGCCTGTATATCGGGCATTACAAACCCCTTTCACTTTGTACAATTGAAACTTGGAATAATAAAAATTTTCTTAAAAAAAGATCCACTCTCGCTCGCCTCCCGGCAGTCTGTCTGAAAGGATCAATTGGCGGCAGCGAAGGAGCTTGCCACCCAACCCCCAACCTGACTTGGCCGTAATAGCGATGGCTGGATGGGGCGGGAAAACCTGTTAGCAGGAACAAAAACAACGAAGCATGCTCTCCTTGGAGAGTTACTTAACAACAAAAAGATTTGCGACGTTTTCTTAAAAAAAGTAGTCGCCGTTTTTTTCCGCACAAGCGGTTCTGTTATTCCAGACTTTCATAGTTGGAACAAAATGTCCTCACGAAGAAAACAATAACTAACCAGCAATGTCCTCACCATATATGCATAGTTCCTTGGGACATTAACTCACCTTCATTATTTTTTTTAATGTACTGGCAGCTCTCCCTTGGCGTTTTATTATAGGGTTGTCATCTGCAAAGTATGACGAGGAAAGTGTTACAGGAAGTAAGTGTGACACGTTTGAAGAGGTGTGATACACAGGACTACTAATGTATAGGTAGTGTGGGGGGTGGCAGATAAATCTCCACAGAACTGGATACACTAAATGAACTTCACCATATTCGCATGAGACCGACCCTGTCGAGAATGGTGTGGTGGTAAGTTCAGATCTAATGTAAATGCGCATGTTTCTCTTGATAAGGTTTTTATATTGACATTTTTTTTAAATCGGTCATCTGCGAATGTTACATGGTAAAAGGGAAACAAAAAAAAAGTTAAAAAGGCACCAGAGCTGTATCATTAGTCTCTGAAATCATCTCCAAAAAGCTTAGGCCAGCTTACACCATGTGCTAAATGGACTTCATACAGGGATTTTCCAGCACTGCCTGAATGTAGACCGAATCTGCAGAGTGTTTCCATAGAAACCGGTAGACATCTTAGCGATCTGTAGCCTCGGCGCTGCAAGAGTCACACGAATCGTTAGTTCCGCTTGTTCACCATTTGTTGCCGTAGTCTGTCTCTCTTCTTCTTCTCTATGAGTCTGCAAGAAAAAAAAGACGAGAGATACAAAGCAAAGGATCATATCAGTTCCAGTTTAAAAGACAGGTCTACTTTGTTTCTGTACTCATCTTAAATGAGGGATGTGAGTGCTAGCAATGGAACTCTTCCCATTTCACACAACCAATGGTGGCATCAAGCATTGCCAGGTCAGATGAAACATAGCCATGTGTCAACTGTGGCTCAGTGGCAGCAATCTCGCCTTGGAGTTAGAAGGTAGTGGGTTCAAGTTCCATTCCAGAGACTTGAGCACAAAATTTAAGCTGACATTCTGGTGCAGTGCTGAGGGAGTTACCCAGCAACCTGGATATAAACGTGTCCAAAAATGCCATTGGTCACATAAAATACAATGAATGTTGACTGTCAGAGGTGCCGTCTTTTGAATGAAATGTTAAACTGAGGCCCCATCTACCCTCTCAGGTGAATGTAAAAGATCCCATGGCACTATTTCGAAGAACAGGTGAGTTTTCCCTGACGTCCTGGCCAATATTTGTCCCTCAATCAACTAAAACAGATTATTTGGTAATTATCACATTGCTGTTTGTGGCCGCTTGTTATGCACAAATTGTCTATACTGTTTTCTATATTACAACAGTGACTACAGTCCAAAAATACTTCATTGGCTGCAACGCATTTCAGGGCATCCCGAGGTCGTGAAAAACACTATAGAAATACAAGTCTTTCTTTATATTCAGAGTACAAATCTCTATACTCTGCCCCAACAGTGTCTCAGCCCAACATCATAAGCATTGGGAGGAGCGGCCTAACATCGTGAGGCCTGACCAGAGCGGGGCTTCAAAAGGCGGCACACAGTGGGAGAGCCGCAGATCGGGAGGAGCTGCAGATCGGGAGGAGCTATCTGCAGCAGCGACAAGAGTAAGAGACAAAAAGTAAAAAGAATCAAAATCGAAGAGTGACGTCACAGTCAAGCAGGTAAGCGATTGGCTGGTTGATTAGTGAGAATGTTTTTTCTTTTTTTTAAAACCTTGGGCATTGGTGTAAGTTAGGAGCTGCAATTAAATAGATAAGTGATATTTATTATTGAAAAAAAACTAATTAAATCAGCTGGTTGCTGAGTAGCAACTAGGTGTGTTTTGCAAGATAGAGACACGGGGTTTTGGTTGATAGGCCAGTTAAAACTATGGTTCACTGTTTGCAGGTGAAGAAAGTAAAGAGCATTGGTTGTAACTTACCAAAATTCCCTGGATTTTGGGGAGGTCCCAGCAGATTGGAAAACTGCAAATGTGACGCCCCTATTTAAAAAAGGAGGCAGACAAAAAAGCAGGAAACTATAGACCAGTTAGCCTAACTAACACCTGTGGTTGGGAAAATATTGGAGTCCATTATTAAAGAAGCACTAGCAGGATATTTGGAAAAGCAAAATTCGGTCAGGCAGAGTCAGCATGGATTTATGAAGGGGAAGACATGTTTGACAAATTTGCTGGAGTTCTTTGAGGATGCAGCAAACAGGATAAAGGGGAACCAGTGGATGTGGTGTATTTGGACTTCCAGAAGGTATTTGACAAGGTGCCACATAAAAGGTTACTGCACAAAATAAAAGTTCACGGGGTTGGGGGTAATATATTGCATGGATAGAGGATTGGCTAACTAACAGAAAGCAAAGAGTCAGGATAAATGAGTCATTTTCTAGTTGTCAAACAGTGACTAGTGGGGTGCCGCAGGGATCGGTGCTGGGTCCTCAACTATTTACAATCGATATTAATGACTTGGACGAAGGGACAGAGTGTAATGTAGCCAAGTTTGCTGATGATACAAAGATGGGTGGGAAAGCAAATTGTGGGGTGGACACAAAAAATCTGCAAAGGGATATAGACAGGCTAAGTGAGTGGGCAAAAATTTGGCAGATAGAGTATAATGTGGGAAAATGTGAGGTTATCCACTATGGCAGAAATAATAGAAAAGCAAATTATAATTTAAATGGAGAAAAATTGCAAAGTGCTGCAGTACAGAGGGACCTGGGGTTCCTTGTGCATGGAACACAAAAAAGCTAGTATGCAGTTACAGCAAGTAATCAGGAAGGCAAATGGAAGGTTGGTCTTTATTGCAAGGGGGATAGATTATAAAAGCAGAGAAGTCCTGTTACAACTGTACAGTGTATTGGTAAGGTCACACTTGGAGTACTGCTTACAGTTTTGGTCTCCGTATTTAAGGAAGGATATACTTGCATTGGAGGCTGTTCAGAGAAGGTTCATTAGGTTGATTCCGGAGTTGAGGGGGGTTAACTTAAAAACATAAAAAATAGGAGCAGAAATAGACCCCTTGAGCCTGCTCCGCCATTCAATAAGATCATGGCTGATCTGATCATGGACTCAGCTCCACTTCCCTGCCCCCTCCCCATAACCCTTTACTTATTGTTCAAAAATCTGTCTATCTCCACCTTAAATATATTCAATAACCCAGCCTCCACAGCTCTCTGGGGCAGAGAATTCCATTGATTTATAACCCTCTGAGAGAAGAAATTTTTCCTCATCTCAGTTTTAAATGGGCGGCCCCTTATTCTGAGACTATGTCCCCTAGTTTTAGTTTCCCCTTTGAGTGGAAATTTCCTCTCTGCATCCACCTTGTCGAGCTCCCTCATTATCTTATATGTTTCAATAAGATCACCTCTGATTTTTCTGAACTCCAATGAGTAGAGGCCCAACCTACTCAACCTATCTTCATAAGTCAACCCTCTCATCTCCGGAATCAACCTAGTGAACCTTCTCTGAATGGCCTCCAATGCAAGTATATCTTTCCTTAAATACGGACACCAAAACTGTATGCAGTACTCCAGGTGTGGCCTCACCAATATCCTGTACAGTTGGAGCAGGACTTCTCTGTTTTTATACTCTAACCCCCTTGCAATAAAGGCCAACATTCCATTTGCCTTCCTGATTACTTGCTGTACCTGCATACTAACTTTTTGTGTTTCATGCACAAGGACCCCCGGGTCTCTCTGTACTGCAGCACTTATGAGGATAGGTTGAGCAGGTTGGGCCTATACACCTTGGAGTTCAGAAGAATGAGAGGTGATCTTATTGAAATTTTTAAGATAATGGGCTCGACAAGATGGATGCAGGGAGTATATTTCCACTCATAGCGGAAACTAAAACTATGGGACATCGTCTCAGAATAAGGGGCTGCCCATTTAAAACTGAGATGAGGAGAAATTTCTTCTCAGAGGGTTGTAAATTTATGGAATTCTCTGCCCCAGAGAGCTGTGGAGGATGGGCCATTGAATATATTTAAGGCGGAGATAGACTGATTTTTGAGCGATAAGGGAATAAAAGGTTATGGGGAGCGTGCAGGGAAATGAAGCTGAGTCCATGATCAGATCAGCCACGATTTTATTGAATGGCGGAGCAGGCTCGAGGGACCAAATGTCCTACTCCTGCTCCTATTTCTTATGTTCTTATGTTCTTATAGCCACTATTGCACAACTGTGACATTTATTTCAATTTCGTACATCAGTCATCTTGTGAATTCTCCAATGGTCAATTTTTTTACATCTATTATTCATCTTGGATGTGAGCATTGCTGGCAAGGCTGGCAATTTTATTGCCGATCCCTAGTTTCCATGAGAAAATGATGGTGGGCCTTCTTCTTGAAGCACTGTAGCAGTTTGACACAACTGGGTGGCTTGCTCGGCCACTTCAGAGGCAAGTTGAGTGTCAACCATGTTGGTGTGGGAGTGGAGTCACATATAAGCCAGACTGGATAAGGGCAGCAAGTTTCCTTTCCAAAAGTACATTGGGTCAAATCATGCTGGAGTGGGTTATCTCACGGAATAGGCTTTGTCTTGCAGCTTTCAGCTTAAATCTTTTTTCCACCATAACTTGCTGGAAGTGCGAGCTGCTAACAGTGTGGTGAAGGCAATGGGGCATCTGGGACCTTATTGAGCGCTGGGACCAACAGTGTGTTGGAGCGGATTTTTGGACATATACTGGACTAGTATACGGGACCAAACATTTGTTTTATTTTCCCCTTTAATGAATTTTGTAAGGGACAATACTGATGCATTATGTTTATATAAAAAAACAGTTAGACTTCAAGGTATACTGGCCTTGAGTTATGGAGATAGGAAAGTGAGATAATGAACACTGAAGAGTTAAGTGCTGGGTATGTTTGTTTATATCGGTGCCAAAAGCCTGCCCTTGTTTATAATGCGAGGCTGGGTTATATCAAAAGCTCAGCCTTGGATAGTAAACCTTGTAATGCGATGATTAGGCTTAAAGACAAGTGCTAAAGCATGTGATGTAAAGTGACGTAATTTGTAAGATAAAAGAGCCTCACTGAAGATACTAATTTGAGAAGCTGGTTCAAAGACAGGGGTCTTTAACACTTCTCCCAAAGCTTTGTCTCCGATTTAATAAACCTTTCTTTATATATTATACAGTCTCGGAAATATTTTTCCACAACAAGTGTAACTCCTTAACCAACGAGATTTAACAATTGAGAAAGAAACAGAGGAACGACGAATAAGACGGGTGAATTAGTGTCAAATCAGGTACAGAAAGAGAAATAAAGAGTGGGAAGCAAAGGTTGATTAATAATGAGAGAAAAAAGAGAAAGGAATAGTAAGAAGAAAATTCTACATTTGACATTTTTTAAATCTCTAACTACAATTTTCTCCATGCAGGAATGAAATTGAACTGTTTAAATTGTTCCCTTGCTGAGCCAGAGAGGTTGATTGGCATTGCATTAACAATTATCATGTCGCAAAAGGGTACCTACATCGTTAAGTTCCAATCCTAACTTTCTGCAGCGACTTCAATGAGCAAATAAGGTGCAAACCCAGCAAGTTCTTTAAAGGTCGAGGCACGCTTTGCGCGAAGTAACTCACGCCGTATCTCTTGAACTTGCAAGCCGATTTGTGCATTAATAACAGCATGCAGTGTTATCATGCCATTATTTTTCCATCAAGATTTGGCCCATTAATGAGCCATTATTCTTTAATTAGTGCTGTTAACCCATGCCCATGAGGAACTGGATGAGATTGCTCAAATTCATTTTACATCGGACCCTTTGGACGAAGAAGACTTTCATCCCATCTGTCTGAGATGGGTTTGAATCCAGGTTCCATAAGTGAAAAGCCAGCATCTAACCCACTGCTCTGAACTGTACTACTCTGGGGCAAATTCACTAACTTTTTGTTAAGGGAAAAACAATTTACATTTTCAGCACAGAATGGGGCAATTCGATTGATTGTGTCATTACTGGCTCTCTGCTATAGCAATCCAAAATAAGCCCATTATCTCCTAGCCATCCATCTGTGCATGGAGCTCCATTCCTTTTACTATCTAGTGCCTCAGTTATTGTAACAAGTCTTTCATATAACGTAGCCAAGTTTGCTGACGATACAAAGATGGGAGGAAAAGCAATCTGTGAGGAGGACACAAAAAGGACATAGACAGGCTAAGTGAGTGGGAAAAAATTTGGCAGATGGAGTATAATGTTGGAAAGTGTGAGGTCATGCACTTTGGCAAAAAAAATCGAAGAGCAGGTTATTATTTAAATGGAGAGAGATTGCAAAGTGCCGCAGTACAGCGGGACCTGGGGGTACTTGTGCAAGAAACACAAAAGGATAGTATACAGGTACACCAAGTGATCAGGAAGGCCAATGGAATCTTGGCCTTTATCGCAAAGGGGATGGAGTATAAAAGCAGGGAAGTCTTGCTACAGTTGCACAGGGTATTGGTGAGGCCACACCTGGAATACTGTATGCAGTTTTAGTTTCCATATTTACGAAAGGATATACTTGCTTTGGAGGCAGTTCAGAGAAGGTTCACTAGGTTGATTTTGGAGATGAGGGGGTTGTCTTATGAGGAAAGGTTGAGTAGGTTGGGCCTCTACTCATTGGAATTCAGAAGAATGAAAGGTGATCTTATTGAAACATACAAGATTATGAGGGGGCTTGACAAGGTGGATGCAGAGAGGATGTTTCCACTGATAAGGGAGACTAGAGGGCATAATCTTAGAATAAGGGGCCACCCATTTAAAACTGAGATAAGGAGAAATTTCTTCTCTCAGAGGGTTGTGAATCTGTGGAACTCACTGCCTCAGAGAGCTGTGGAAGCTGGGACATTGAATAAATTTAAGACAGAAATAGATAGTTTCTTAAATGATAAGGGGTTATGGGGAGCGGACAGGGAGGTGGACCTGAGTCCATAATAGGCTCAGCCATGATTGTATTGAGTGGCGGAGCAGGCTCAAGGGGCCATATGGCCTACTCCTGCTCCTATTTCTTATGTTCTTATGTTCTTATATAGCACTTTATCAAACTGCTTCTGAACATGCATAAGGCATCTGTGACATTCCCTGCACACTCTGATTTCTCCTGTTTACCGTCTGTTTCGAGCATCGGTCAGCTCCATCAGCTGGTCCTGTGCAACTCGTAGCTCATCCAGTCGTTGCTGGTACCGGGAGTCACAGCCGTTGTTCCGTTCAAAACTCGACACCTGACTGGAAAGCTCGCTTGTCCGATCGCGTAATTGCTGGATGGACGAGTAGAGGTTCTCATCGTCTTCCTCCTGTTTGAAGATCGCGTACACGGTTTAACTGCATTCTGCTTCGATGTCACCCAGCATGTCAAGGCCTCACACGTGTGGTCCAAAATAAATGCCATTCTCAGAGGGATCTCTACTCTATTTTAAGGTAAATGATCTCCATTATCTTTATTTTTGATTTCAGGCAAGCCCATTAAAGCTGCAGTGACCCATTGTTACTAAGTAGTTAAAGGGAAACTCCAGGAATTTCACCAATAGATTGGTCTAAAGTCATGGTCAATTACAAACGCCCATAACTGGATGAAAGCAGGTTATTGGATGTAGACTGTGAGCATAGAAATGTCGGACACAGGTTTAACATGAATAAGATGGGAGATTGCAAGAAAATTTCAAAAAGTAATTGGATATAAACTTGACAAGGAAAAAAATCACAGGACTATGGGGAAAGAGCGGGGAAGCTGCACTCTCTTTCAAAGAGCTGACACAGGCATGATGGAACGAATGGCTTCCTTCCATGCTGTAAGATTCTGTGAATCCACTCTACCTCCTCCTGGCTCACGGTTAAATCATGCGAACCTGAGGCAATTAACTGTTTCAGAAAGCAGCTAGATTGGTTGTTATAGGGAGAAGGATAGATTGAGATGATCAAATACTCCATGAAACGTAATGAGAAAAAATTATTTCTTCGGTGCTTAGGACATAAAGTATCACACGGCTGGCGTGCATATAGGAAAATTAGGCAGCAAGGATCGCACGCATTAATTTAACCCATTAATTGAATGAGAAAAAATAGTCCCAAATCATTCCTGTGCTGCTGAGGCTGGGAGAAATGTTTTCAGAAAGACAGTATTGAATAGTGGACATCTGGGCATTTAATTTATACAGATCTTTCCCTGAGGTCATAAGTGGTTGAGACCTACGAAAAGGATGACTTTGATGCCCTTTTTCATTCTATACTTTCTTATATTCTCATTAGAATAAGATTGACTGACCAGAGCTACACTTGCCATAGTATGCTACTGAAATAAATCTAATATAAACACAAGTGGGGACTACAGGATGACATATTGGCAATGTAGCCTCATTCCACAATCAGGTACAGTGGGGTAGGACTGTTACGTGGCTGCAACTGGCCACACATAGAATTCTTAAGTTCAGCCCTGGTGTCAAAAGGTGATAGGGAACTGAGTAGCAATTCCCCAATAGGGCAGGGTTGGGAGAGACATGCTAAATAACATCTACGCAACAAGTAGCAGCTAGTTCAAGCACTGGCTGAGGGTTTGATCGTCCTTTGACTTTGTTGTAGAAAGAAATGAATGGGTTGTCTCAGTAGATCAGAGTGAATACACACCCTATAGGGCTAAAATAAAAGTGTTTGGCAAATCTTTGGTCATATGATTACAGAGACATAGGGGTGGAAATTTGGTCTTCTGCCATCCCACTTAGTGCCGCGGAGGGACAGCAATGGCAGCGGAAAGCACTTGCACCTGGGCTGCCAGCTTCCAGCACCCTCCCGGGACATTCGGTGCCGGCATCAAAAGGATGCGGAGCAGTACTTCCCGGGAGAGGCAAGCCGGTGTGCGATTTTTGTTTGCATCCGACCCATAACGCTCCACAGCACGCCCTGGTGGGAACATCTGTGAAAGCTGGCATTGCAAGTTGTAGCGGCCACAGACAGGTAAGTAATGCCAACCTCAGGTAAGTGTGATTGTTTAAAACATTTTTTTTTTGCGATTTATGTTGTAGTGGTGTGAGCTATGTATTGGGAATTTTTTTTAGGTGTTTTTTTTTCCAGTTTTTTTTCCCCCCAGGCCTCTGTTATGGTGCTTCGAGGCTGGCTGTTTAGCTTGGGATTTTCCCTTGCTCAACCGGCCTAGTGCAGTAAAACAGACATGCAACGCCTCCCATTGCGGCCAGCTCCAAACTCCGAGCCCAGCCGATGAATTTTGCGGTGGCAGAAGCAAACAATTTACTGCTCCGCCCGGGACACCTCCCCAATTGAGGCACGGCAGAATTTCCACCCCATAAACTGTAAAGTGAATCATCACATGATTGACACGTGGCACTACTGCTTCTCTGTGTCACTCTCTCTACCTGAAGGTGGTGGTGGCTGTGTATGCGTGAGTGTGTGTGCTTTCTGGTTCTGTCTGAATGTGTGGTGTAATCCTCTATATGTGGGCTAGTTGAACATGTTTTGATGAAGATAGTAACATGCATCTTTAATTATTTGTTACATGATCACTTGCAGCAGGGAGCAGGCTATTGCATGTTTGGGACGGGAAATAGGTCAACTTTCTGTTTTCAAACGTTGCTGGGCTTTTATTCTACGCAGTTACAGAGAGACTTATTGCAATATTTCCTCAGAGTTTCCTTTTAACTGTTTCCTATGCACGAGCAGGAGCTGAAGAAAGCAGTCTATAAGGAAAGTGCTGTGCCCCATGGCATCCATTTTAGCCGGAGCAGGACTGGTATCTGAGCACAACACTTCTGCCCTCCTTCCAATCACATAGCTGGAAGATAGGGAGGACATAATGGTTGGTGTAAGGAATGAAAGGCTTCTTGGTAGCCCAGGCACATTCCTATATGTCATGTGTCATGATATGACAAGGATGAACGTCTGGGATTTCCCCTTCCCCCGCACTCCTGCTCCTCACTTTGAAAGTCCAGAACTCAGCCAGGCTGTCAAGGTGGAGGTACAAAGTGGGGGCCAGGTGATTTGCTGCAGAGCAAGGTGGTTCAAGCCTGTCACATCTTCCAGCGCCTGGTCACCAAACGGGAATGACTGACTTCAGGATGTTCCACAGCTCTGCCGTTGGAAAGTTGTCAAGTTACTCTCCATCCTGATCCCCAATGCCGATCAGTCAGGAATGTCGGATGATAGATGATGTGACAAGGCTGCATGCTTTGCAGGCAGTCTCCTGCTTTCTTCCCACTTCTTGGGAATGATCACCATTCCATTCGGCTGGGAAGGATGAGAGGCTGAGTACAACCTTGCTTGGATTTGAAACCCGAGGTCCTTCTTTCCGGAGTTCAGTGTTCAACTGATGATATAGCATCGATACAGGTCTGAACACAGGTCACCACCCATTCTTTATACTGGGCTATAATTGGAAAAGGATAGGAAAGGTGGGAGACGACTTAGCATCTTTAGCTCCAGTCAGTACATAGGAAAACAATAGGAGTTAATACACCTCAAAATATTCAGAGCATGGTTACATCCTATTTTTCATTTTGTCCCTCTTATGGAGAAAGGGAATGCACAACATGGCAGACATCACATGCAGTAATCATGCTTTACAGGGAGAGGGCATCAGCTCCTGGGAAGACACTTTAGTAGCATCTCAGTGAGTGGTTGGCGGCAACGTGCCAGACATGGGAAAGGTCTAATCTTGGATTTTCACTGCAGCTTTGAAATAACGAGTACCTGAAGTAATGTAATTAAAAAAAATGATTTGATTTTGAAGGTTTCAAGATATATCCAATTTAAAAATAATTTAAAAGCTTTCCATTGTATTTTGACTCCTAAACAGTTACTGGCCAAGATTTCCATGAAAAGTTCTATACAGAGTACATGCCAGCCACAGTGATGTCATCCTACCCAGAATGCACTGCAGGAAGGGAACGGAATGGAGTACCCCTGGTGATGAAAAGATGGAATGTTACAAAGATGAATTATTGCCATAGTACATGGTTAGAATGCTTCCCTAGAAATCACTGTTGATGGGTGAATCAGAAAAAAAAATCAATCAGTGGCCCTTTAAAAATGAACCAGTTTTCACATATTTTAAAGAACCATCTTTTTCTCTAACAAATTAAGTAAAATAAACAAGGAGTGCTGCATACACCTATCACTATATATGATGCACTCTGTAGACAAGTATCTATATGTGATGAACTCCATGGGTGACTTCCTATCACTATTTCTGCTCCATGGGCAAAGATCTATCCCTATTAGCGATAACAATGATCTATCACTATAAGAAATGGACTTCATGGACAAAGATATGTTATTTTTAATGATGGACTTTATACTTTATGATTAAGGATCCATCACTAGCGGTAACAAATTATAGTGATGAAATCTAAGAATAAAAATCTATGATTATTAGTGCTGGACTGTAATTACTTATCATTATTAGTGATGGACTCTTTGGGCAAGGATCTACCCGTTTGTGATGGACTGAATAGGTAGGGATCCATCTGGGAATGACTGTATAATGACATGATAATGTTAGGTGAGTTCATTTAAATTATTAAAATAATTTCTGATGTTTCTGGCACATAGCACGATGCACTTGTGGCACCATATTGGTTGGGCACCAGAATGTTAGTTGCCAGTAGCCAGCGAAATCACCATTTTATTGCCCTAAGGATGGTGGTGATGTAAATTCCCTTGCAGGATATGGCTGTTGGAAGTCAAATACAAATACAAGGACAAAAATGAATATATTTCCATGTCAAGAAGGAGGGTACTCATTTCTTATTTATTGTCCCTTGAGGCACCTATCCCTAATAGACACTTAGCATCTGGAGCAGCGCTCAGGCTTTGGGCTCATTTTGTGGGAACTAGGGGTCTAATACACCTTGCACACATTCTTTATGCGGCAAAGTTGGCTCACATTGTAGATTGTGGAGTGTGTTGGGTGCTACATAGAACTCATGGCACACCATCTGATCATGTAATGCTCGAAGCTTTGCGGGACTTTAGGCGCTCAGGATTACATTATTGGCTCCTATGGGTAAGGATCTATTTGTGCTCTATCCTATATGTGATGGACTCTATGGATAATGATCTCGCAATGATGGACTCTATGCATGATGGACTCAATGAGTAATGATCTGTCAATGGACCCACTGGGTGAGGATTCACATATCTATGAATGACTCTGTGGATAAACACCAATCTGTGAATGAGTATGGTTGGATGTTCTTGGTGAAGAACCCTTTTTTAATGGGCTGTACCACCATAACCCGTAAAGATAATGCATCCACTGTATTCCAAAAACAAGGTTTTACCTTGGCATTGACTATCTCAATGTGAACAAGTAGAGAGGCCAGCTCCAGCTCCTCACTGTAACTGTTTTTCAGGGGCACAGATCTGTAACCTGTAAATAGAACAACATCTTGTCATTCATCAGGGCATCGCTGACACAAAGTGACATCCGAAGATAGAGATAGATAAGATAGAGACCACTCCAAACCAGCTCAGAAACGTACAATGCAATCACGAGCACACCCAATATCAACACACACACACATACACACACACTGTCACTTACAATTTGTGAACCCAGCCTGGCATTTACCCCATTATGTCAGCGTTTCGAGCTGTAAAATTGTATAACAGTTTAGGTTTAAAGACATGCAAGGCAACATAAAAGTTAAGCTTCACCTAAATCATAAGCATGGCAATTGCATTTAGCTTAAAGGGTGAGATGACTGATGGACTCCATGGGTTAGAGCCTAATAGGTATGAGCACTGGCAAGTGCCTGTCTATGATGGTGTCAGTTTCTGTGGGTAAGCATTCATGATGGTACAGGAAAATACTATCGGTAAATATCATCAGATTAGTGATGTAACTGCTTATCTTAAAAGTGCCTTATCGTGTCAGTATCCAGCAGTGAGATTTAAGGGAGTTAATTTACAACCCTGATTATGTGAGATCAGCAAAGTTAGGGACTGGACTTGCCCATGGTGTGGTGCACCATGACAGTAGTGGGAGGCTTGTCCTTGCCAAATCATGCAAAATAAGCCTCTCCCTGTGATAGCACAGAGATGAATTTTAAGGGCAAGTGCCCATCAATGATTAATTCTATTGGTACGTATCAGTGATGATATTCGGATCTAACGGTAAGTAGCTATCTGTGATGGTATCAGATGAATATGAATAAATCTTAACTCCCTTCAAGCAGATGATCTGTGTGGAAGATACTTTCAATACAAAGAGGTACAAACACCCCCACAGTTGGTTGAGGTCTGATGTATATAATTTGTAAAAGAATAGTATTACATAAATAGTGGAAAACTCGGAATTGTGGTGATAAGAAATTGTGGAGTCCAAGTTCACAAATCATTAAAAGCTAGCAGATAGGTGCAAAAAGTAATCAAAAAGGCTAATTGAATGTTGGCCTTTATATCAAAGGGTGGGGGGGGGGAACAACAACAACTTGCATATTTCCAGCGACTTTATATTAAAACGTCCCAAGTCACTTCACAGGAGTGTTGTCAAACAAAATTGAACACCGAGCCATATAAGGAGATACTGGGACAGGTGACCAAAAGCTTGGTAAAAGAGGTAGGTTTTAAGTAGTGACTTAAAGAAAGAAAGAGAGGTGGAGATGTTTAAGGAGGGAATTCCGGAGCTTAGGGCCTAGGCAGCTGAAGGCACAGCTGCCAACGGTGAACCAATTAAAATCGGTGATGTGCAAGAGGCCAGAATTGGAGGAGTGCAGAGTTCTTGTGGGGGGGGTTGTAAGGTTGGAGGAGATTACAGAGTTTGGGAGGGCATGGCTATGAAGGAATTGAAAACAAGGATGAGAATTTTAAAATCGAGGCGTTGCCAATCGGCGGTCACCAACTACAGGGGTGATGAGTGAACGGAACTTGGTGCAAGTTAGGATATGTGCAGCAGAGTTTTGGTTAAGCTCAAGTTCATGGAGGGTGGAAGATGAGAAGCCGGCCAGGAGACCATTGGAATAGTCAAGTCTAGAGGTAACAATTGCATGGATAAGGATTTCAGCAGCAGGTAAACTGAGGCAGGGGCGGAGACGGGTGATGTTACGGAGATGAATGTAAGCAATGAGCACTGCACCTCAGATTGGATATACTGTCCTTGGAAGGGGTGTCATGCAGATGCACCAGATTTATTCCAGGGTTTAGGCATAAAATTATGAGGACAGGTTGCATAAACATGGCTTGTATTCCCTTGAATATAGTGGATTGTGTGGTGATGTGATCGAGGTGTTGAAATGTTAAAACGATTTGATAGGGTAGAATACAGAGAAACTATTTCATCTGGTGGAGGAATCAAGAACAAGAACCAGTGGATGTGGTGTATTTGGATTTCCAAAAGGCATTCGATAAGGTGCCACATAAAAGGTTACTGCACAAGATAACAGTTCACGGGGTTGTGGGTAATATATTAGCATGGATAGAGGATTGGCTAACTAACAGAAAACAGAGTCGGGATAAATGGGTCATTTTCTGTTTGGCAAACAGTAACTAATGGGGTGCCGCTAGTTGAGGACCCAGCACAGGGATCGGTGCTGGGTCCTCAACTATTTACAATCTATATTAATGACTTGGATGAAGGGACCGAGTGTGATGTAGCCAAGTTTGCTGATGATACAAAGATGGGTAGGAAATCAAATTGTGAGGAGGACACAAAAAAATCTGCAAAGGGATATAGACAGACTAAGTGAGCGGGGAAAAAATTGGCAGATGGAGTATAATGTGGGAGAATGTGAGGTTATCCACTTTGGCAGAAATAATAGAAAAGCAAATTATAATTTAAATGGTAAGGTCACACTTGGAGTACTGCTTACAGTTTTGGTCTCCGTATTTAAGGAAAGATATACTTGCATTGGAGGCTGTTCAGAGAAGGTTCACTAGGTTGATTCCGGAGATGAGGAGGTTGACTTATGAGATAGGTTGAGTAGGTTGGGCCTCTACACATTAGAGTTCAGAGAATGAGAGGTGATCTTATCGAAACATAGATAATGAGGGGGCTCGACAAGGTGGATGCTGATAGGGGCCGCCTATTTAAAACTGAGATGAGGAGGAATTTCTTCTCTCAGAGGATTGTAAATCTATGGAATTCTCTGCCCCAGAGAGCCATGGAGGTTGGGTCATTGAATATATTTAAGGCGGAGATAGACAGATTTTTGAGTGATAGGGGAATAAAGTGTTCTGGGAACGAGCAGGGAAGTGGAGCTGAGTCCATGATCATATCAGCCATGATCTTATTGAATGACGGAGCAAGCTCGAGGGGCCGGGTGGCCTACACCTGCTCCTATTTCTTAAGTTCTTATAAGAATTAATCTTAAAATTAGAGCTATGCCATTCAGAAGTAAAATCAGGAAGCATTTTCACACAAAGGGTAGTAGAAATCTGAAACTTTCTTTCCAAAAGGCTGTGGATGATCTAATTGAATTGCAGAGTAGGTTTGCGGGACTGAATGGCCTACTTCTGTTCCTAATGTTCCTATTAGTCCTCATCCAGTAGTGGGTTTGAAATAAGTGGCATAGAATCATAGAAATTTACAGCACAGAAGGAGGCGATTCGGCCCATCGTGGTTGTGCCGGTTGAAAAAGAGCTATTAAGCCTAATCTCACTTTCCAGCTCTTGGTCCGTCGCCCTGTAGGTCACGGTACTTTGCTTGCATACCCTAGTACTTTTTAAATGCAATGAGGGTTTTTGCCTTTACCAGCCTTTCAGGCAGTGAGTTCTGAGTCCCCTCCACTCTCTGGGTGAAAAAAGTTCTCCTGAACTCCCCTCTAGTCCTTCTACCAATTATTTTAAATCTTTGCCTCCCGGTTATTGACCTCTATGCTAACGGGAGATACATCCTTCCTGTCCAATCTATCTTGGCCCCTCATAATTTTATACACCTGAATTAAGTCTCACCTCAGCTTCCAAGTTCCAATGAAAATAACCCCAGCCTAACCAATCTTTCCTCATAGCTAAAATTCTCCAGTCCTGGCAACATCCTCGTAAATCTCTGTACCCTCTCCAGTGCAATCACAACTCCAAATTAATATGTGGAAACAGAAGGGATGCAAATCTGAATTCCGTGAGTATCGCTACTCAATGGCTGAGTCTGTGGGTGTCGCCAGCTGAGCATCAGCCAGGACTTCCATCAGTTCTGTCTGTCTCAGTAGGTGGGCATTCCACTGGCTCCTTCAAACTTTGGCCTGAATATCTGATTTATATATTTACATTTGATTTGCTTTGCTTTGCTACCACCATACGAAAGAAGAAGACAAGCCATTTTGTATTGGAGAGGGGAGGGTGTCACTATATAAATCTTCTTTCTTAACAAGTGGAGACATTTTTTTTATAAATAGAGGGGGTAGCACTTGTACTAAACTGAAACAATTAAATGTGTAGTATTTACTTTTAAATGCTAGGGAAGATATAGGGAACATGTAGGTTCACACAGCTATTGCAGCCTTCTACTCTGAAAGGGTTGAAAGATCATCCAATTCCCATTGGTAGAAAACTTAAAATGGGTCAAACCATCAAGTGAAAAATAGTTTTTGTGTAGACCGAAACTTGTTGTTCGAGTCATTCTGCTCCAGTGAGACATTCCCATATGAATACAAGGCTGTGTTACTTAAAACAAAATGTTTATTGCTGTTTATCAATTCTGGGATCAGTCATAAACAATGAATTCCTAATGTAGGAGTGGAAAAATATTGCAATCATAATGCTTCCATTTTGGCCCTATCTCAAACCCCATCAGAAGAAAGTCACTACAATTGGTGCCAGTTATTTCTCAACTCCTTTAGTCTCCAAACAAAATGCACCAGTTCTGCTCATTTGAGTAGGTAGGCGTGCCACTGGTTTCTCTACTGATGCCATTTTGTAATCAGCAAATGGATTTGAGAGAGATTTGCATACTGCAGTGCTGAAGTTCACAACACTGTCCATAATTCATTGCCAGTCTCGCTCGGAGGGGCCGCAGTGAATGCCAATGAAGGAAACGGAAATGATGCAGCAGATGGTACTCATGCCGAGGGAGGAAAAATTACTCTGGTTACGGTGTATGTTGAATTCTGAAAGAAATCCTTTCTGATTGTCTCTCTCCAATACTCCCCCTTGCGTGGTCACTGTTGCTACACACAGCACTAACATAATTCTCTCTTCCACCCTTACGGGGAGCAGGAGGGACAATTCATCTGCGTCTAATCCATTTTGCACCAGATGCAGGCGTACTCAGTGTTAACAGTGGATGCATTCCCTGTACTGACATAACTCACTCTCTGCCTTATTAAAAAATAAGTCAAATAATATTCTTCTTACTAGGCTGCTGGTTACCTGTTTTAAGTCCTTTCACTGGGTACGTTGCCTGGGCGAGGAAGTTAGGGTCACTGAACATGTCCTCATCATAGACAATGAACTTCAAAAAGGCAAACTCGGGATTGTTGATGTCAAAGACAAACTGCTTGAAGAGCCAGACGGGATTTAACCCATTATCCGCTGGAAGAGAAATGAAACACAAGGAGATGCAATGAAATGATGCTTTAATTAACATTTCCTTTCTCTGTGTTTTTTCTTTGTTTCTCCATTCCTCTCCTGAAGGTTCTGACTCATGTTGGGATTCCTGCATACTTTGCCCAAGCAACCACTCCTTACCCACCAACACCCATTTCCAGCAAGGGTTGCTGGATCGTGATCAGGAGTTGGCACCATGGCTGATTTTCCCTCCTCTTTGAGGTCAGTTGTAGCACCCAGACTGAGATCAGCTAACAACACAGGCCAGGGACTAAACCCGAGACCATTCTGGTCTGTATCTCTCAGTTCCACACTTGGTACAGAATTTACAAAATTAAGTAAATGGGTGAATGATGCATTCAGTGGTTTAATATGAAACTGGCAGAGCTCTTTCTGAAGGTTTATCACTGGAGGAGTCCCACAGAATGTGTGTTATAACAAAAGACATGTTACATAAAAGGGTTTATTTAATGGCTGCTCTAACTCCACAATAGCCAAGTAAGCGAAGGCACTGCGCAGTGTAACACTAAACTATACAAAACAGGAGAACCCAGGTTTGATTCTCAGCCTGCATTCAGTTAACTGATCTCAGCTAGGACAGCAGTAAGGGCATGACAATTTGTGTAAGTGCCCTGCTCCCTGACTAGGGGAAGAGTTAAATTTGCAAAACTCACAATTGCAATGCAACGATCTGTGCTTGAAGCATGTGCCGATGTCCGGTGAGGAATGCATCGGGCCCATGAATCTGTTGACACTCACTGTCAAAGCTCACAGAGGAAGAATGGCAGCCTGGGTGAGGTACCAGAGGACTGCCAATGCCCGTGGAACTGTCCCCCAGCAAGAGGTCCACCCCCTGGGGAAGGGACAAAAACTGACAAAACAAAAATGTGCATTAAATCAGAAATGGCAGTGTTATCGTGAGGGGGGGATTATAAGAGGGTATTTAGAATGGTTCATTTCTTAACAAGGGACAGGCATACAATGTGTATTCTAGGTTTCTATGGTTCCTATTATTGAGTGAAACATGTGCAGTGTGTGCCACTGAAGAGCTATTTTATATACAGGCCACAGCGTGGTCAGTGTGGGAAATGCAATCATTACACTAATACAGTAGGAGGTGCTCTTCTGAGGCTGGGATTTATTCAAAGGCAAATTAAATCGTATTTTCTTCCTGAAAATAATATTTGGGGGTACAGTATATGAGTAACTTAAGACATGACATGAGGTAAATGTAGCACGCTTGGTAGGAACAGGTGACTTTGGACCTGTGGTTTCCAAAGCCCTCCACCACTGGGGACTTCCTCACATCATGTCTGGGTCTGTTTTATACTAATTGATAGACATTGATTGCCATTAGTCAACAGCTCCATTATCATTGTATCATGCGACTACAAGGATGGAAGATGAACTAGATGGACCCTGGTCTTTTTTCATCTAGCAATTCCGACGGCACAGCATTGGGAGCAGAGTAGAAAGAGCTTCACTTTGTATCTAACCCAGGTTGTACCAGAGTACTAATTAAGGCAGTGTAAAGGGGTCCTTACTCTGTGTCCAGCCTGTGCTGTACCTGACTTGGAAGTACTTGATGCGGTAGTGTGGACTTTGTATCCATTCCATGCTGCACCTGCCTTTGAATCACTTGAATACAAATTCGCCAAGAAAATGTAACAGGGAGAAAATTACACGTAGATTATTGGCGAAAGGTCATCGGTTCTGACGAAAGGTCATCGACCTGAAATGTTAACCCTACTCTCGCCACAGATGTTGTCTGACCTGCTGAGTGTTTCCAGTATTTTCTGTTTTTATTTCAGTTTTCCAGCATCTGCAGTATTTTGCTTTTCATGCAGACTATTGAACGAGTTGAAATGATTCTAATGCTGTGTCTGAATCAGACTGTGTGTGCTGGATGAGGACATTACTAAGCTCAGTTGATCTTCAACATCAAGGATCATGTGAAGAATTCCTGACTGAGAGGAAGGAGAATGAAGAAGAACTGGGGAGGAAAGGAAAAAATGGTTGCAGGGATTACCATGTGATGGAATCAGATCTCTACGTCACAGAGAAGGAGTCCCACTTACCCACCACCTCGGTCTTGTATTTGCTGTTGTCGTACTCAGCTCCACATACCTCCACCTCAACAAATGGACAAACGATGCTTCTCCCATTCTTGGGCAGATGTCGCGCTCCCAAGATCTGTCAGTTTAAGAGAATGAAGTCAATAAAGACTCATGCCCACAGCTCCTCCTCATGTATTCTTTATAAAAGGAGAGAGAACCCTAAAATTACCTCACCCTGCAAAAAATCCATCCCCAACATTTATCCAGTGGCTCAGCTGCTAAATGCAGTAATCCAGTTGGAAACAAAGCCATCCCGATCTGTACTGGGACAACATTAGTGGTGCCACAATTTACAGTATGTCTGGGCTAAGGAAAAGGCAAAAATCAGACAGACTTCACATTGCTAATCATTAGCTAGTGATTCCCGCTGGCACAGGATCATGGTTGAATAGCCCACCAAGACTAATTGCCTGGACTTAAAGAATTGCAAAAGAAACAGAGGGGAGATAAAGAGAATTTTTTTAATGCAGCGAGTGGATATGATCTGGAATGCAGTGCCTGAAAGGGTGGTGGAAGAAGATTCAATAATAACTTTCAAAAGGGAATTGGATATATACTTGAAAATGAAAAATTTGCAAGGCTATCAGGAAAGGGCATGGACGTCGGACTAATTGGACGATTCTTTCAAAGAGCTGACCCCCTTCTGTGTTGTATAATTCTATGAATGATGAGGTAGATGGAGGACTACTGATGCTCAGCAAACTAAACAAGAGAGTCAGCATCAACAGGAGAGACGGGGAGAACAGGAATCCATCTTAAGTGATTGTTGCTGCCTCAGCGATATAATTATGGGCAGATCCCAGTTCCTGGTACTGCATGCTGCTACCATGAGTATGCATAAGGCACGTAACAGTGCAGCTGCAAGGTGTATAGAGCTGGAGCTAAACTTCGAAGGTGACTCACCTCTGTGTCTCTTTCTCTCTCGTGTACCTGTTACCAGATAGTGACTAGTTGTGCAAACAGTGCACCCTGACAGCCCCAGGGGCAATGATGGGAGCATGAATTGTTCCTTCAGGAGATGAGGGGAGAAAACTGAAGGGCGGAGGGAGAAAAGAGAAGAAAAGTCTCATGAAGCGGTGGAGTAGAACAGCATGTTAGAAATTCGACCTGGTGCACCACGCAGAGCTGACCATGGCCTGCTGTAACACTGAGGTACCTGTAGCAATCTCAGCCATGTTGCTGTGGTGAGGCATGGGGCAGAGGGATAGGCCAGGAGTATTTTATCCTGAGCCTGATTTAAATGTTGCCAGCTGCTGGCAGGGGAAGGTTGGGCAGCCAAGGGTATGTGGGTAAATGGTGGGGAGGGGCTTTTGGGAAGGTCATGTGTGAGAGATGGAGTGGGGGTTGGAGTCTGGTACAGGGGAAGCAGCGGCTTTCTTTGTGGGGCCTGGAGAAGCATTTTTCCTCTTCCTGGCCCCACAAAGGAAAATGCTACTCTTACCTTGGAGGATCTCTGCTGTCTGCAGACCAGCTCCAATCCTGCTTCAGCCTAATAAGGAAGCCACGTGGTTCCCCGTTCAAGCCCCAGGGCCAATGAATGTCGGGGTCCGATTGACATCCTAGTTAATGCATGAGTCTCCAACCTGAGTTCGTCAAGCACCTCATCTGCCACCAAAACTAGTGGCATTAAAATCAGCGGGATCAGTGGGAATGGAGCTGGAAATGGAGCTGCTCTGTTTTCACTGCTCACTGCCTCCGTTCGTGCCCAGCGTGGAGAGTTAAAATTCCCCCTCGTGGTTTCGGTTTTTTTCAGGTTACGTCATCCAGATCTCTTGTGGTAAAACAAAATGACTGTCACTTGCCTGAAGCTGCACGGTGATGGGTTCCACACCCTTGAGAGTGTTCTTGTCAAAGGGGTCGAAGCTCTCATCCCTCATGATGTCAGGGTGCAAGACGTACCCACTCTTCCCGTTCATGGTGAAGATCGCCTGGTTCAGCTGCATTGGTTTGTCTACAGAGAAAAGAAATTCAAAACCCTTTCAGATCCCAAGTTAACTTCCTTTTCACTGTGTCAATGATTCTCCGACACGATTCCCAGTATTCATAGCGTCTTTCTTTCCTTTAGCTGGCACCTCCTCTGACTAATCCTGGGGTAGTGTTCCACAAGGGCAGGTACCATTCTTTATGTGTGAGCCTAGAAGACAGAAAGGGGGTAAATTTCCACATGTGTTCTCCCTCTCGTCTGCTGTAACTTCTGCCATGGAAATTTACCCCTTGCGTGTCAGTAGGCTATTTAGCAGTCGGGAGCTTCACATCCAGTCCTCACCGACAACTGAGATCTTTAATCAGTTTAATCCCCTCTCCAGGCGAGAGGTGCTGAGTCCAATTGTAATACCCAACCAAGCTGAGATAAGCTCATTCAGCATAGACCTTGGCTTGTTGTACTCAGCTAATCATTGGATCAACTCATTGAGCCTTTCTAACCCGTATGGCTCTGATCCACACTTGGCAAAAGAGCCACCAGAGGAGCTTCCATATACTTGATATATATAAAATATGAAGGGCAAGTGTAAATGTAATTTATCTCGTAGGGGTGGATGGGGTCATCAGATGATATTAGAAGCCGTGTAGGTTAGGGTCAGGTAGCTTATAGTTGACGCCTGTGCTGCAAACATAGCCGTTGTTTCTGCAATTATTGTACAAATCAGCAGAGGGAGCTGCAGTCCAATATTTAGTTCGGAGCTGTGCTTACAGCAGCATGAATCACACGCTCTAACGTAGAAAAACATCACAAGACACTTCACATGTTAAATAGGATTACATATGATATACAGCACAGAAACAGGCTATTCGGTCCAACCAGTTCATGCTGGTATTTATGCTCCACTCGAGCCTCATCATAATCTATCCGCATAACCCTCTAATTCCCTTCTCCCTCATATACTTGTTTGGCCTATCCTTAAATTCATCTATACTTTCGCTTCAACCACTCCCTGTGATAGCGAGTTCCACATTCTCACCACTCTCGAGTAAAGAAGTTTCTTCTGAATTCCCTATTGGATTTCTTGGTGACTATCATATATTGATGGCCTCTAGTTATGCTCTACCCCACGGTGGAAACATTCTCTCTGTATCCACTATCAAAACCTTTCATAATTTTAAAGACCTCTATTAGGTCACCCCTCAGCCTTCTTTTTTCAAGAGAATAGAGACCCAGCATGTGCATCCTTTCCTGATATATATACCCTCGCATTTCTGGTATCATCCTTGTAAATCTTCTCTGCACCCTCTCTATTTCCTTTTTATAATATGGCAACCAGAACTGTACACAGCACTTAAGTGTGGTGTAATCAAGGTTCGAAACGGCTTTAGCATAACTTCCCTACTTTTCAATTTTATACCTGTAGAAATAAACCCTAGTGCTTGGTTTGCTTCTTTTATAGCCTTGCTAACCTGTGTCGCAACTTTTAGTGATGTGTGTATTTGTACTCCGAGATCCCTTTGTTCCTCTACCCCACCCAGACTCGCACCCTCCAAGTAATACGTGACCTCACTATTCTTCCTACCAAAATGTATTTCCTCACATTTATCTGCGTTGAACTTTATTTGCCAATTATATGCCCATTCTGCAGGTTTATTAATGTCCTCCTGTAATTTGTTGCAGTCCTCCTCAGTATTGACTATCTCCCTAATTTGGTGTCATCCACAAGTTTATAAACTGTGTTTTTGATTCCAAGGCCTAAATCGTTAATGTAAATTGTGAACAACAGTGGTCCCAGCACTGATCCTTGTGGAACACTACTACCCACCTTCTGCCACTTTAACCCTACTCTCTGCTTTCTGTCTTGAAGCCAGCTAGTTATCCATTCTGCTACTTGTCTCCTGACTCCACATTCTCTGACCTTGTTCATCAGTCTATTATGGGGTACCTTATCAAAGGCCTTTTGAAAATCTAGATCACTGAGATCTACTGCATTACCATTGTCAAGTCTCTCTGTTACCTATTCAAAAAATTCAATGAGGTTGGTTAAGCAAGACTTGCCCTTTTGAAATCCATGTTGACTATTCATTACTATATTTTTGGGTTCTAGCTGTTCTATTTTCTCCTACCACCGATGTTAAGCTGACTGGTCTATAATTCCCTGGGTTGCCAACTGTGGTTGGGCATACTCCTGAAGGTTCCATCACATGACTTTCTGTCTCAAACCGCCCCCACAGTCCTGTCATTGGGGTCACCCAACATGTCCAGACTCATGGTCCTTACCACGCCAATTGCAAAGTGAATAGGCTCTTCATTACCCGATTAGATGATTCTTGACTGTCAGTCAAACAGCTTTTTTCCCCCATGTCCAATATCTTTATAACTAGTAAATAAAAGTGGCTAAAGAAAATGTTTTTTAAAATTTTGCCCGTATGATTTTTCTCCAGGGTTGCATGCAGCAGTGTGCTCCAGGGCAATCCTGAAGGGTTGGCAACCCTATTCACAAAGGTGTAAGGAAACATGGGTGCTGATTCAAAGAAGGAAAGATTAGTAGGTACGACCAAAATCTTGGTCAAAGAGATAGGTTTTAAGGAGAGGCTTAGAAGAGATGGAGAGCGATTTAGGGAGGGAATTACAGAGCATGAAGGGACAGTCACCAATGTTGGATTGATAGGAAACTACTAGCAGAAATTTGGATGGCTGAAGTTTATGGAGCCTCGAGGTGACACAGGCATGGTTGAGGGTTTTATTGGGTGATGGGTTGAGGTAGGGATGGAGGTGGGCAATGTTATGGAGTTAGAAGTAGGTGGTCATTGTGATAGAGTGAACATGGGTTTGGAAATCCAGCTTGGATTCGAATAGAATGCTGAGGTTGCAAATACTGAGACAGGTTGGAATCGGCGGAAAGGGTACGGAGATTATGGCGGTGACTAAAGATGATGTCTTTGATCTTCCCACTATTTATCTAGAAGAAATTACAACTTAGCGAAGACTTGATTTCAGACAAGTTGATTGACAGTACAAAGGTAGAGGTCGAGAGAGATGGTGAAAAGGTAGAGCTGGGTGTCATCAGCATGCATGTCGTCAAAGGGAAGCATGTAGATGAGGAAAAGGTGGGAGCCAAGTGTGGATCCTTGGAAAATTCCTGAGATTATGTTATTAGGGCGGGAAGAGAAGTTATTACTAGAGATGCTCTGGCTGCGATCAGATAGGTAAGAGTAGAACCAACGATGGCAATCCCACTGTGCTGGACAGCAGATGTCAGGCTTTGGAAGAGGATGGTGTGCTCAACTATGTCAATGGGAACAATGCTTTCGGGGTGAAGGGGAAAAAGGTGGGGAAGGTACTTTGAGAGGGTGAAGGGGAAAAAGCCGAGAGCCAAAAGCCAGAACATTTTGATTTATGACACTTCAGTCTCACTTCAGGTGAATCTGTAGCCGCCACACTCAGTGTGACTTCGACCAGTTGTGCAGAACTTATATAAGTATAGCGCCTTTCATGACCTCAGGATGTTCCACTGCTGCAAATCCTGCCCCGCTCTACAGCACTGTAATTAGTGCTCCAGTGAGCAGTGCCCCCATACTGCTTCCGATTTCAATTGGATAACACTGCACTATACCATCTTATAGCCCATTGAAAATATAAGATAGTAAATATGTGACCAATAATGATCTTGTGAAGAGCCAGCACAAGGGGCTCAGTGGCTTCCTTCTGTGCTGGAAACATTTATGGCTCGATGGAAGGGTTTTAACAACCTTTCTCTTTTTTTCTTAACAAATTCCATGACTGTTTTGAACTTTTTGAAGCACCCTCCCACACCATTATATTCTCAGAGCAGACTTTGGAAGTTGAAAAGTTTGAACTGTGGACCTTTCGAAATCACATAGTTGAGTGTATGTTTAAAAAAAAACAATCCCAACAACACACCGACACTCCTTGGTCCCGGTGCACCGGGGGTGGAACAGTGGGAGGACGTTGCCTCCCCCGGTTTTGAGCGGGTGTAACTCACTGTCTGGCGCAGGCCGTTACGACGAGTTTACCTGGCGTCTGGAAGTTGAGCGCCACCAGCTGGCTGCCGCAGATCCACATGGGCAGCGGGTCGTAGTTGGAGGAGTCCAAACGTTGCCCCTTGGGGTAGACGCGGCTCAGCTGCCGGTGGTTGTACTGAAGAAACTTCTTGCCCTTACTTTTGTTGGCGTATTTCTCTGCCTTTGTTTCGGGGAAGGATGACATGTCTCTGTAACAGGCCTTGTCTGTTCCAATCTCTGCAGACAAGGCAACGAAAGGTCAGCATGGAAATATCAATACACAGCAGGCTAACCAGATATATCAATTCCTCTTTTTACAGGATCTATTGCTCAGCAATGATATGCTGACCTCTTTAGTATTTAACGACTCCTTCTCTGGATTACATGATGCAGAGAGCAATTTACAATTGGCCGGGAATTTCTTTGGAGTTTAGAAACATAGAAACATAGAAACATAGAAATTTGCAGCACAGAAGGAGGCCATTCCGGCCCATTGTGTCTGCGCCGGCCGACAAAAAGCCACACGGCCCTTGATCAGCAGCTCTAAAGGCTACATATAAACAATGACGGAACGGCAAAGAGCACCCAGCCCAAACAGTCCGCCTCACCACAACTGCGACACCCCTTATATTGAAACATTCTACATTCCACCCCAACCAGAGCCATGCGATCTCCTGGCAGAGGCAAAAAACAGATTAAAACCCAGGCCAATTTAGGGAGAAAAAATCTGGGAAAATTCCTCTCCACGTCAGAAGTATTGGCAGAAATCCCGTTAAACATTGTTTCCGGCAGAGTTACAGCAGTGGAGTGGGAGCTGGTTTGCAGATATTTCATGTTGGTTAGATCAGAGAATCATTATACTCATCATGTATGCTTGGGGAGATAGAGATTGTCATTTCAAACACTCAGCGTCAGCATCGAGCACTCCCCAACCAGGCATAGCAACAGTACAAGCAGAGTAAGGCTCACTCTGCATTGCCTCAGCAACATGCCTCAGTCCAAACAAGAGTCCCTACTCCGCCAGTGTGACATCCCACTTTCCACACCAACTGTCCTATGGGCAGTCTGGATGATACGAATAAGGTGAGGCCAATAGGCCTATATTTCTACAAGCGCAGAAGCGTTGTTGGGATGTTCCATTTGTATGGGCATGGGGGGCTTCCAGCACCTCGAAGGGCACTTCAGTGGTGTCTGGCTCAATACCTTTCTGGGCTGAAAATCAAAGGTTTTGCCGCTAGACATAAAGGATTGATTATCACAGCCTAGGTAAGGTTTGGGACCTTTCAGAAGACGTTAAAGGATTTTCTGTCAGCAGTCAGCTGCCATGAATTCCGCTATGGCTTTTTAAAGGCGTAAACATTCTTCGGGTAGCCGGAGAACTGCCCCGAACACTCCCTTGATGTAGAGGGCTTGGGTGGAAAATGGTACACAGAAAAACATAGTATAATCCTGGCAGAACTCCATTTTCCAGCCCCTGATCCAGAGCTCGGGATTATTTTCACAAGAGCAGAGAAGGCTAAGAGAGGAGAGGTTTTTAAAATAACTAAGAGCTTTGATCAAGTGAATGAGGAAGTTCCACTGGTTTGGAAGCCAGTGCTGAGGGGTCATCAATTTAAAATGATCACTCAGTGTGAGGAGAGAGGTTAGGAGAAATTCCTTCACACACAGGGTTGTTGGAGCAGGGAATGTTTGCTACAAGGAGTGATTGAAGCAGAGACCATTGCATCTCTGAAGCGAAAATTGGATAAATATTTGATGCAGACAAAGTGATCTGGGGAGAGATTGGGCAATGGGATTCGTTTTGGATTAGTCTAGCAAACAGCTGGTACAGACACGATAACAACAATTTGCATTTATATAGCGCCTTTAACATAATAAACCATTACAAGACAACAGGCCAAATGGCCTCCTTCTGTGCTGAAAACCTCTATGTTCTATAGTAATAAGATTTGCCAGGATTCCATCTTAGTCCAGACCGGAATTGCAGGCCCAATAAATTTTGTGCTGGATTAGGGTCATGTTGCATATCAGTCTTGTCCATATGATTCTACTTAATTTAAAGACTAAATTAACTCAATAAAATACACTGCAATAAGATAATATGACAGGAAATCAAATGTTTGCATCTGAATGGTCACATGTATTCAGTTGAGCTTACTTTCTTCATCAAAAGGCACAGGGCGGCAGTAGACAACCAGCTCCGACAATTCCAACGCAATCTTCTTGCGCCTCTCCATTATTTTTCCTTCTTGCATCTGTTGTTAAGAGAAATAGTCATTTAACACCATTGTGTGTGCATCTTCACCACATAGGCTGCCGTGTTTCAAGAAATCTCGCCACCACTTTCTCAAGGACAAAGATGGACAATAAATAAAGGGAGTGAAGGGTTATGGGGAGAGGGCAGGGAAGTGGAGCAGAGCCCAAGATCAAATCAGCCATGATCCTATTAAATGGCAGAGCAGGCTCGAGGGACCAAATGGCCTACTCCTGCTCCTATTTCTTAAGTTTTTATGTAAATGCCGATCTTGCCAGCGAAGCCCACATCCTGAGAATGATAAACACATTTTCTTTTCTCATCGACCGCCCCAAAAGGAGTTGACTCATTTTCGCAGGAATTGCACACGCTTCAGTACCTTGCCCAAGTGGCCATTCTCACGCATCGTCTGCAAGCAGGCATTTTCTAGCAGGGATCATGGGATAGCAATCAGGAATGATTGGCTTATTCTTTCCCTCCCTTGCCAGGGCACACACATCCCACTACTAAGCTCTGGCCTTCAAACAACATTCCATCCCCTTTCTCAGAATCACAGATACCATTATATTTCTGTGGAATATTTGAGCCTGTCAGTCCATACTGATCCCAACCCACCATCAATCCATCCCATTCCCAGTCAGATTTATCCAGATAATTTTTAAAGGAGTCAATCTGGCATTTGACAAGGTGCCACATAAAAGGTTACTGCACAAGATAAAAGTTCACGATATTAGCATGGACAGAGGATTGGCTAACAAACAGAAAACAGAGAGTCGGGATAAATGGTTCATTCTCGGGTTGGCAATCAGTAACTAGTGGGGTGCCGCCGGGATCAGTGCTGGGACCCCGACTATTTACAATCTATATTAACGACTTGGAAGAAGGGACTGAGTATAATGAAGCCAAGTTTGCTGACGATACAAAGATGGGAGGAAAAGCAATGTGTGAGGAGGACACAAAAAATCTGCAAAAGGACATGGACAGGCTAAGTGAGTGGGCAAAAATTTGGCAGATGGAGTATAATGTTGGAAAGTGTGAGGTCATGCACTTTGACAGAAAAATCAAAGAGCAGGTTATTATTTAAATGGAGAGAGATTGCAAAGTGCTGCAGTACAGTGGGACCTGGGGGTTCTTGTGCATGAAACACAAAAGGATTGTATGCAGGTATAGCAAGTGATCAGGAAGGCCAATGGAATCTTGGCCTTTATTGCAAAGGAGATGGAGTCTAAAAGCAGGGAAGTCTTGTTACAGCTAAACAGGATATTGGTGAGGCCACACCTGGAATATTGCGTACAGTTTTGGTTTCCATATTTACGAAAGGATATACTTGCTTTGGAGGCAGTTCAGAATAAGTTCACTAGGTTGATTCCGGAGATGAGGGGGTTGTCTTATGAGGAAAGGTTGAATAGGTTGGGCCTCTACTCATTGGAATTCAGAAGAATGGGAGGTGATCTTATCGAAACATGTAAGATTATGAGGAGGCTTGACAAGGTGGATGCAAAGAGGATGTTTCCACTGGGAGGGGAGACTAGAAATAGGGGGCAAAATCTTAGAATAAGGGGCCGCCCATTTAAAACTGAGATAAGGAGAAATTTCTTCTCTCAGAGGGTTGTGGATCTGTGGAACTCACTGCCTCAGAGAGCTGTGGAAGTTGGGACAGTAAATAAATTTAAGACAGAAATAGATAGTTTTTTAAATGATAAGGGAATAAGGGGTTATGAGGAGCGGGCAGGGAAGTGGACCTGAGTCCATGATCGGATCAGCCATGATCGTATTAAATGGCGGAGGAGACTCGAGGGGCCATATGGCCTACTCCTGCTTCTATTTCTTATGTTCTTATGTTCTTATGTAATCACCCTGGCCTCAGCTGCTTTAGCCAGAAACATATCCACACTCCAAGGGAAAATAAAAGGTTTCTTCCAACCTTCAGTCTTGCATGACCTTCACCTGTTCATTTTAAACCTATATGCTCTAATTTGGTGCTGACAGTTAAATACCTCCCTTATATCCACACTATTCATGTCTCTCAGCATTTTAAAGACCCGGATCACGTTTTCTTTTCTGCACTAAGTCATGACAGTGAGTGTTTGATCATGAAATCCATCACAACGGAGCCTAATCTTGTTTTCACTCAAAATACACTTGCGCGCGCGCACACACACATACACACACTCGCATGCGCGCACACACACACACATGTGCACACACACGAGCACACACACACGTGCGCACACGAGCAAGTACACAAATGCGTTTGTGCTTTTCAAGCAAAGGTCACTGAACAGTGACATTTGTATAGGGTCTTTGACACAGTAAAACGTCCAAAGGCACTTCACAGGAGCATTATCACACAAAAATTAACACCAAGCCAAAGAAGGAGATATTAGGGCAGGTAACCAAGCACTTGTTCAAAGAGATAAGTTATAAGCAGTATCTTAAACGAAGAAAGAGGTGGAGAGATTATGAGGTTTGGGGAAGGAATTCCAGAGCTTAGGGCCTAGATGGCTGAAGGCACGGCTGCCAATGGTGGGATGAAGGAAGTGGAGAATGCACAAGAGGCCAGAGTTGGAGGAATGTAGAATTCTTGGAGGGTTGTAGGGCTATAGGTGGTTACAGAGATAGGGAGGGGTGGGGCCATGGTGGGATTTAAACACGAGCAAGCACAGGGGTGATTGGCGAACAAGACTTGGTGCAGGGATAGAACCTAAGCTGTTGCTAGTCTGTCTGGATCAGCTGCTTACTGTTCAAACCCACAGCTATCAGGGAACTAAGTTCAAACTGTATTTTGTTGGTGGAAAATAAAACAGTTGTCGCATCCAGCTCCTTTAGGAATTGGGCAAAGAAAGTGGCTGCAATTATTTTCTGTCCGACAGAGTTGATAGCAAGAATGAGTTCCAATGTGCCAACATCTCCCATTGGCTGTTGTCTCACACTTACCCTGGCATCGGCGTTCTGTGTTGCCTCCCGGATCTTGGCAGCCCAGTCATTCAGATCTTCCTGACTATCTGCAGCTACGTCCAACATCTGCACAGGGTGGGACATTTGTTGGGAGTGGATGGTGAATACATACTGCTTGCTTCCTTTCCCTTCCTTCTGAATAACTGCCAAGTAAATGCTGAGAATGTTAATATGACACGGGCAATCACAGTCACTTAATAAAGAATCGATCACACTTTTGAAACATAAATGGGGCAGTGACGGCTTCCTTATCAGGCCAGACCTGACAGGAGGAGGAGCTTGAGCCAGAAGTATTTTAAATATATCGGGGCCGAAATTGCCCCTTTCTATAAGAGCCGTCATCCTTTGTAATCTCTCATCCTTTGGCTCAGCACCCAATTTCCTTATCCCCCTGCGATGCAGCTTGGGACAGTTTTCCATGTTAAAGGCACTAGGAAGATGCATGTTGTTGTTTTCACCCTGAATTATAGATCTGTCAGCATATCATTTTACATCAGGTTTGGAGAGGTTAGTAATTAAGGGAAAATTCATACCGACAGCAAAACAGTTCATTGTTCACCTGGGGCATGCCAGATGCGAAATACCTTCTGCATACAGCGAAGAACACAGGGAGCACAAGCTCACCCTTAGAAGCATGTATTTTCGTGGAGCATGAGTAGGAAGTCTTGGGAAAGGGTTGGAATTGTAACACTGAGTTGAAGTTTATCCCCAGACTGATGGAATGAAAATGCCCTCTTCTTGCTGACTGTAAAGATTTGATGCGAGATGAAGGGGCTGGATTTTCGGTTCTGCTCATTTCGGGAAGTAAACGGCAACGGGCGGTAAAGTTTGTGCCCGGGAACAGTTTGCGCCTCAGTCAGCAAAATTCATCAGCTGGGCCCTGAGTGAGGGGCGGAGCGTTAAGAGAGGCGTTACACACCTCCTTTAGGGCGCTAGGCCGGCTGAACAAATGCAAATCCCGAGCTAAACAGGCGGCCTCGGAGCGCTCGAAGAGAGGCCTGGGGGGGAAAAAAAAACCTGAAAAAAAACCCGCCCAAAACATTCCCAATAAATAACTCACGCCACCACAACATAAATCGCAAAAAAAAATCAAATAAAAAACAATCACACTTACCTAAGGTTGACATTACTTACCTCACTGTGGCCACTGCAGCTCGGACCACCAGCTTTCACAGATGGTCCCAGCAGGGCGCTCCATGGAGCGCTACGGATCAGGCGGCAGCTAAAAATCGAGCCGGCTCTTACGGGTGGTAATGCTCTGCGCCCTGTTAAAACCGGCACCGAATGTTCCGGCAGGGTGCTGGAAGCTGGCCACCCGCCAGGAAGTGCTTACCGCCATTGCCGCCTCTCTGGGGTGCTAACAGAGGTGGTAGAAGACCAAAAATCCAGCCCCTTACATTTACATAACAAATTTCATGACGTCAGAACTTCTCTAAACGCTCTCCAACCAATGAAGTACAGTCACTGTTGTAATGTAAGAAATGCTGCAGCTAATTTGCACATAGTAAGCTCTCACAAACAGCAATGAGATAATGACCAAATTATCTTTTTTTTTGTGATTTCGGTTAAGGGATAAATATTGGCCAGGACTCCATTGCTCTTCTTTGAATAGTGCCATGGGATCTTTTATGTCCGCCTGAGAGGGCAGACAGGGCCTCGGTTTAACATCTCGTTTGAAGGATAGAACCTCTCACTCAGTACTGCACAGAAGTACCAACCTAAATTAGGTGCTCAAGTCTCTGGAGTGGGATTTGAACCCACAACATGACTTGGAGGCAAGAGTGTCACCATTGACACACAATGCAAAAAATGCTATACTGCTGCCATAGGAGCTGGTCTTCTGAGGCTGGGGTTTAGACACATTGCTGGGGCAGTGTTGGGGAGCTCTACTGTGCTGTAACTGACCTGGGAGTGCTTGATTATAACATTACTTTGACATGAATGTTTACAGTGCAGAAGAAAGCCACATGGCCCATTAAGTCTGTGTCAGCTCTTTTTTTTGGCAGTGTATCAATAAATATATTTATAGTAAACTACTTTGTGCATTACTGTAGTGTAGTCTTGGACCCTTTTGAAATATTTTATGTGATTTTATTAAACAGACAAAGGTTAAATCTTTGGGTGTATAGACATTTCTGTTGCTCATGTTGACACACACAAAATTCAACACGAAGTAAGAATATTGGGTTCAATTTTCCCTAAAGCTGTTTTTTGGCATATTTGAAGAGTTGCGCCCATTTTTTGGGGGCCCAAGTACGGCAAAAAAAAAATCTTCCAAGTTTCCCCGTTTGATTTCTTCATTTTGGCACCGCCTAGCCTGTCATTTAGTTTTGGGGGTGGAGCCTTGGTCCGCGCCAAAAAGATCGGGTTGCCACAATAACCAGGGACACAATGCAGGCTGAGGCTGAAAAGTGACTCCTACAGACAGCTCACAGCAACCAAGCACAAGCACATTACAGCAACTTACCAAACACAAGCACATTACAGCAACTTGCCAACAACAAGCACATTAAACATTGCAGCAACTTACCTCCATTAATTATTAAAGTCCCCTCCCCCCACCCCCATGCCGGTCCCGGTCCCCACACCTATCCCTGGCCGAATGGCCTCCTCTCTCCCTGTCCCCGCACATATCCCTGGCCGAATGGCCTCCCGTTGCCGGTCCCCGCACCTATCCCTGGCCGAATGGCCTCCCGATGCCAGTCCCCACACCTATCCCTAGCCAAATGGCCTCCCATTCCGGGTCCCCGCACCTATCCCTGGCCGAATCAACTCTTCCCTCCTGGTCCCTGCACCTAACCCTGGCCGAACGGTCTCCTCCCTCCCGGTCCCCACACCTAACTATACCCGAAAGGCTTCCCCCCCTCTCTCCCGCGCTCTCTTACCTCTCTCCGGGTATCTGCTGCGTTGATGTACTTACCTGGACTGATTTTATTAACTCACCAGAAGGTTTTTCTACAGAGGCCACAAACGTCGGCCTAAGAAGAACTGGAGTAACTCTGAGCTGGCCAAACTTGCCTAACTGGCCAGAATTGGCTCGGGTGGCAGGTTACATCCCCCTTGACTCAAAAAAAGACTAACCTAAAAAAATCGTAACTATCTGAGTTATGCTGGTGCACATTGATTGGGGAAACTTGTATTTTTTAAACTTAGGCCAAAAAAAGCGGCGCGCGGCAAAAAAACGGCGCAAATCAGTGGGGAAAATTGAGCCCATTGTAAGGGATTATGAAATCATTGCACCACTGCTCACCGACATGACATGTTGGAACATCAATAAATCCTTTGAGGAAACTTCCCAGTGGGCTGTTTTCTACAGACTGCAGGAACAGAAAAAGAAAACATAAATTATAACAGCACATCTCTAACTATATTAGTTATATATAAATGTTTATGTGATGCATTCATCATACTTAAGTATTATACTGTCACAATATGCAAATTTCTGACTCTTGTTTAAAAAGAGGAGGGTTATTTATTTCCAGTCTACAAAGAGATTACTGAAAATTGGGTGTGGGAGAACTCCAACAAAAGAAGCCATTAGAGTTAGTGAGTGACCAGCTCCCAGAGTCCCAGCAATGCAAATCTCAAATCTTTTGGTGGATTGCTTGAACTATGTTTAACTCTCTGAGACTAAGAGCCCAGCTTGTGATGAAATGGCTGGACTCCACTCAACTCCTATTCCACTGCAGTAGGACTGAGAGCGTGCATGCAACCTATGGAGGACGGGGTGTATCCACAACCCTGCAAATTTTTCCTTTTCAAGTATATATCTAATTCCCTTTTGAAAATTGCTATTGAATCTGCCTCCACCACCCTTTCTCGCCGCATTCCAGATCACAACAAAAAAATTGCTCATCAACCCTTTGATTCTTTTGCCAAATACCTTAAATTTGTGTCCTCTGGTAACTGACCCTCCTGCCTCTCTATCTACGACATCAAAATCCCTCATAATTTTGAAGACTTCTTTTAAATCTCCCCTTAACCTTCTCTGCTTTAAGGAAAACAATCTCAGCTTCTCCAGTCTCACCACATAACTGAAGACCCTCATCCCCAATAACATGCCAATAAATCTCCTTTTCACCCTCGAGATGATCTTGACATCTATCCTAAAATGTGGTTCCTCGAATAGGGCTCGATACTTCAACTGAGGCCTGACCAGTGATTTATAAAGGTTTACCATAATTTCCTTACTTTTATACTCTATGCCTCCATTTATAAAGTCACATTTTTCTGCCTCCTCCACGTCTTGTGGATTTTTAAATTCCAAAGTTAAATGTTCAATACTCAATACTTATGAGGGCTACAGGCCCACGATAAACATTCACAAATCGCTATCCACTGGTTTCATAGAAACATAGAAAATAGGTGCAGGAGTAGGCCATTCGGCCCTTCGAGCCTGCACCACCATTCTATATGATCACGGCTGATCATGCATTTCTAGTACCCCATTCCTGCTTTCTCTCCATACCCCTTGATCCCTTTAGCTGTAAGGACCACATCTGACTCCCCTTTGAATATATCTAATGAACTGGCCTCAACAACATTCTGTGGTAGAGAATTCCACAGGTTCACAATTCTCTGAGTGAAGAAGTTTCTCCTCATTTCGGTCCTAAATGGCTTACCCCTTATCCTTAGACGGTGACTGGACCCTGGTTCTGGACTTCCCCAACATCGGGAACATTCTTCCTGCATCTAACCTGTCCAATCTCGTCAGAATTGTATATGTTTCTATGAGATCCCCTCTTATTCTTCTAAATTCCAATGAATATAAGCCTAGTCGATCCAATCTTTCTTCATATGTCAATTCTGCCATCCCGGGAATCAGTCTGGTGAAACTTCGCTGCACTCCCTCAATAGCAAGAACGTCCTTCCTCAAATTAAGAGACCAAAACTGTACACAATATTCAAGGTGTGGCCTCACCAAGGCCCTGTACAACTACAGTAAGACCTCCCTGCTCCTATACTCAAATCCTCTCGCTATGAAGACCAACATGCCATTTGCCTTCTTCACCGCCTGCTGTACCTGCATGCCAACTTTCAAAGACTGATGTACCATGACACCCAGATCTCGTTGCACCTCCCCTATTCCTAATCTGTCACCATTCAGATAATATTCTGCCTTCCTATTTTTGCCACCAAAGTGGATAACCTCACATTTATCTACATAATACTGCATCTGCCATGCATTTGCCCATTTTCCTAACCTGTCCAAGTCACCCTGCAGTCTCTTAGTATCCTCCTCACAGTTCACACTGCCACCCAGCTTAGTGTCATCTGCAAACTTGGAGATATTACATTCAATTCCTTCGTCTAAGTCATTAATGTATATTGCAAATAGCTGGGGTCCTAGCACTGAACCTTGCGGTACCCCACTAATCACTGCCTGCCATTCTGAAAAGGACCCGTTTATTCCTACTCTTTGCTTCCTGTCTGCCAACTAGTTCTCTATCCACGTAAATACATTACCCCCAATACCATGTGCTTTAATTTTGCACACTAATCTCTTGTGTGGGACCTTGTCAAATGCTTTTTGAAAGTTCAAATACACCATATCCATGGGTTTCCCTTGTCCACTCTACTAGTTACATCCTCAAAAAATTCTAGAAGATTTGTCAAGCATGATTCCCCTTTCATAAATCCATGCTGACTTGGACCGATCCTGTCACTGCTTTCCAAATGCACTGCTATTATATCTTTAATAATTGATTCCAACATTTTCCCCACTATCGATGTCAGGCTAACAATTCCCTGTTTTCTCTCTCCCTCCTTTTTTAAAATGTGGGGTTACATTAGCTACCCTCCAATCCATAGGATTTGATCCAGAGACTATAGAATGTTAGAAAATGACCACCAATGCATCCACTATTTCTCGGGCCACTTTCTTAAGTACTCTGGGATGCAGGTCCTGGGGATTTATCGGCCTTCAATCCCATCAATTTCCCTAACACAATTTCTTGACTAATAGGGATTTCCTTCAGTTCCTCCTTCTCGCTAGATCCTCGGTCCCCTAGTATTTCCGAAAGGTTATTTGTGTCTTTCAGCCACACTGTACTAACAGATGCAAAACACTTGCTTACCGCTTTGTCCTGTTCAGGCACCAGTGTGTTGGTTATCTCCTCCACATAGTTTGCCGGAAACCACAGTTGTTTTTTGCCTCCATAATCTCCCCGCCACCTGATTGGAGTGGGAGGGAAAAACATTCAGGATGAGGAAAGAAATACCAGCAGAATGCAGGAAATAAGCCAGCTACCATAACACACAAAAAAATAATGTTTTATTTCCACTTTTTCTGGTACTTTCTATTTTAATTTATTATTTTCTCTTCTTGATCTTTGTTTTGCTCCTCCCCACCACCGTCACACCATACAGCGACACTGCAAACGGCCCCTTCCACCCCACCAGTCACACCGTACAGCAGGACTGCGATCGGCTAGTTCCTTTCAGACACCCCTCTGAAATATTGACCCACCAGAATGAATGTATTGTTATTAATTTTATTTGGAAACACAACTACATCGCTGAAGAGATATTTTGAGTTATTGTCAGGACCACAGCGAACATTTGTATAGACACACACACACATACATACACACACAAGTGTGGACACATACATATACACACACATATGCACATGCACATATGCATGAGAATGCATACACACCAAAAATGTTCTTTTATTCGTTCCAGAGATGTGGACGTCGCAGGCAAGGCCAGCATTTGTTGCCTATCCCTAATTGCCCTTGAGAAGGTGGTGTTGAGCCACCTTCTTGAATGGCTGCAGTCCATGTGGTGAAGGTATTTCCACAGTGCTGTTAGGGAGGGAGTGCTAGGATTTTGACCCAGCGACGATGAAGGAATGGCGGTATATTTTCAAGTCAGGATAGTGTGTAACTTGGAGGGGATCTTGCAGGTGATGGTGTTCCCATACGCCTGCTGCACTTGTCCTTTTAGGTGGTAGAGGTCGTGGGTTTGGGAGGTGCTGCCGAAGAAGCCTTGGCGAGTTGCTGCAGTGCATCTTGTAGATGGACAGATCTTGTACAGCCACAGTATGCCAGTGTTGGAGGGTGTGAATAATTAGGTTGTTGTATGGAATGCCAATCAAGCTGGCTGTTTTGTTCTGGATGTCAAGCTTTTTGAGTGTTGTTGGAGCTGCACTCATCCAGGCAAGTGGCGAATATTCCATCACACTTCTTACTTGTGTCTTGTAGATGGTGGAAAAGCTTTGTGGAGAGTCAGGAGAGGATGTACTCATCACAAAATATCCAGCCTCTGATTTATTATGTGGCTGATCCAGTTTCTGGTCAATTGTGAACCCCAGGATGTTGATGGTAGGGAATTTGGTAATGATAATGCCATTGAAAGCCATGGGGAGGTGGTTAGACTCTTACTTGTTGGAGATTGTCATTGCCTGGCACTTGTGCAGCGTGAATGTTATTTGCCACTTATCAGCCCAAGCCTGAATGTCATCCAGATCTTGCTGTATGGGGGCATGGACTGCTTCATTATATGAGGAATTGCGAATGGAACTGAACACTGTTCAGTCATCAGTGAACATCCCCACTTCTGACCTTATAATGGAGGGAAGATCATTGATGAAACAGCTGAAGATGTTTGGGCCTAGGACACTGCCTTGAGGAACTGCTGTAGCGATGTCCTGGGGCTGAGATGATTGCCTTCCGATAACCACAACCATCTTCCTTTGTGCTAGATATGACTCCAGCCAGTGGAGAGTTTCCCTCCTGATTCCCACTGACCTCAATTTTAATTGGCCAGATTGAATTTGTCCTGCATTTTGTGGACAGGACATATCTGGACAATTTTTCACATTGTCGGGTAGATGTCAGTGTTGTATCTGTACTGGAAAAGCTTGGCTAGAAGCACGGCTAGTTCTGAAGCACAAGAGCACAAGTCTTCTGCACGACAGCTGGGATGTTGTCAGGTCCCATAGCCTTTGCTGTAACAAATTGGCTGAAGACTGGCTTCTGTGATGGTAGGTACCACAGGAGGAGGCCGATATGGATCATCCACTTGGCACTTCTGGCTAAAGATGTTTGCAAACGCTTCAGTCTTGTCTTTTGCACTCACATGCTGGGCTCATGCTGAGAATGAGGATATTCATGGAGCCTCCTCCTCCTATTAGTTGTCTAATTGTTCTGCACCATTCACAACTGGATGTGGCAAGACTGCAGAGCTTTGATCTGATCTGTTAGCTCTGTCTATCGCATGCTGCTTCCTGTTTAGCATGTATGTAGTCCTGTGTTGGAATTTCCCCAGGCTGGCACCTCAATTTTAGGAATGCCTGGTGCTGCTCCTAGCATGCTCTTCTACACTCCTCATTGAACCAGGGTTGCTCCCTTGGTTTCATGTTAATAGTAGAATGAGGGATATGCCGGGCCATGAGGTTACAGATTGTTGTGGATTACAATTCTTATGCTACTTATGGCCCACAGCGCCTCATGGGTGTGCAGTTTTGAGCTGCTAGATCTGTTCTGAAACAATCCCATTTAGCACAGTGGTAGTGCCATACAACACGATAGAGTGTGTCCTCAGAGTGAAGACGGGACTTCGTCTGCAAAAGGACTGTGCGGTGATCACTGCTACCAATGCTGTCATGGACAGATGCATCTGCAACAGGTAGATTGGTGAGGACGAGGTCAAGTAGGTTTTTCCCTCGTGTTGGTTCTCTCACCACCTGCCGCAGACCCAGTCTGGCAGCTATGTCCTTCAGGACTCGGCCAGCTCGCTCAGTAGTGGTGCAACAGAGCCACTCTTGGTGATGGACATTGAAGTCCCCCACCCAGAGTACATTCCGTGCCCTTGCTACTGTCAGTGCTTCTTCCAAGTGGTATTCAACATGGAGGAGTACTGATTCATCAGCTGAGGGAGGGTGGCAGGGGGTAATCAGCAGGGGGTTTGCTTGCCAATGCTTGACCTGAAGCCATGAAACTTCATGGGGTCTGCAGTCATTGTTAAGGACTCCCAGTGCCACTCCCTCCCAACTGTATACTACTGTGCCGCCACCTCTGTACCAAATGCACATGTGCACAGGCACAGAGCAGGGAGCAGGCATTAAGCGAAAGTTTAAGACTACACTGTAAGAAAAGAATGAGATGGGAAGGAGGACATTAGTCCCCTGGCCTTTTAACTTCAGAAGCTGGGTTCAATTCCATCTCAGACTGATGAGTAGAAAGTTTCCTCTCTCTACTATCTGTAAAGGTGCCTAATTGAACTTTCTATATAGTTTCTATAAAGTTCCAATTGATCATGGGACCAAAGTAAACAAGTGCCTATAATTAGCACCGGAATGGTAGACTCACACAGTAAGCTCACAGGTTGGCTGGTTTGAGAAACATTACACTGGGAGGATGCTTCCGAGGTTGGAGCTGAGGCACAGTGTTGGGTGGAGTAGAGGGAACTTTATTCCTGACTTGTGAATCCTGCTAATCTCCCTTGTCTTGATATGTTCAAAACAAAAATCACCACTACCTATTTATCAGTTCAATTGGAAACGGGCCCAGGAAGGCATCAGAAAAGCCGGTTTTCAGGGCACAATGCGCATGCACTGAAAACCGACCTTTCCAATCTGTCAAGCTGGAGCTTGACAGATCCAATGCATATCGGGAGCGAGGACATTTACATGAGCAAGATTGGGTATTTACCCATATCTTGCCCAGCAAATGTCCTCAAAATTCTTGCGCCTGATAAAAGCAGGCGCATAGCCAACTTTTATAGGCGTAAGAGTTTAAAAACATACAAAAATATAATTAAACTAAAGTTAATTTTTTAAAACCCTGCCCACCACGTTACATTTATTTTTAACCATAATTTAAAAAACTTTTTAAAAACTTGGAACTTTTTTTTTCTCTAAGATTTTATTAACTTTCATTTTAATTATGTGAGGTGTGTTTTTTATTTTTTATTATGGTGTTTAGTGTGTTTGTTTTTTTTCTCATTAATAACAATGAGAACTCGTAGATACGGAGTCCTCATTGCTATTAATGGGAAAGCTGGGGAATACTGTACCTGATTGGCTGAGCAGTCACACGTGACTGCACCTTCTGCGTGGGAACCAGGAGGACGGGAACGCGCTTTGCAGCGCGGGAAGAGAAGGCCTCCCCAACGAAATCCCACGCTCCTCCCGGACCACCAGGTACTTTCGTAGAAATGTTTCAGGTCGGAGGTAATTGCCTGCGGGAAGCTTCCGACCGCAATTTCAGCCCCGATAGTCCATCCTGGAACCATAAATATCAAATCTATAGGAGGTGACCAGTACAAGCCAATAATGTGGGCTGTGAGATTAGATGAATATTCAGGTGTTTTTCTTTGAAGGAAATAGTCCAGACTTTTCTTCAGGAGATTAAACAAATGGGATAGGAACCATGCAATTAGAACACATGCAACATAAGTGAATAGTATTGTCCCATGTTTTCTCATGTTTTGACAGTGATGTCTAACCTTGAATTTCTAGTAATTCCCATTTACCTCTCGATCTGGGTAAAAGCTGGCATTAGTGCACATACCAAATATACACCATACTTACTTTCTGACAGTATACTCACAGCTCTTGGCCTCTCGTACTCCCACTTTCTCACACAAACACCTAACTATTAGCTTCTTGTATTCCCAACTATCAGTTATACTCTGAGCTCTCCGCCTCTCACACTGCCAGCTATCAGCTTCTCATACTCCCAGCTCTCAGCCTTTTGCTTCTAGCTCTCAGCCGCCAATTTTCCAGGTCTCAGTCAAACTTCCAGCTCTCACTCTCTCACACTGGCGCCTCTCAGTCTTTCGTGCTTCCAATTCTCAGTCTCTCACAATGGCAGCACTTAGACTCTTCCCCTCCCAGCTCCCAGCCCCTCTTTTCCTAGCTCCCAATCTCTCACTCTCACAACCTGTCTATTCCCCTTGATTCTTACATAGAATTACATAGGATATATGACACAGAAACAGGCCATTCAGCCCAACCAGTTCATGCCAGCATTAATGCTCGGTTAGACCGGTTAGCCTAACATCTGTCATTGGGAAAATGCTGGAGTCCATTATTAAGGAAGCAGTAGCAGGACATTTGGAAAAGCATGATTCAATGAAGCAGAGTCAGCATGGTTTTATGAAAGGGAAATCATGTTTGACAAATTTGCTGGAGTTCTTTGAGGATGTAATGAGCAGGGTGGATAAGGGAGAACCAGTAGATGTGGTGCCTTTGGATTTCCAGAAAGCATTTGAAATGGTGCCACATAAAAGGTTACTGCACAAGATAAAAGTTCACGGGGTTGGGGTTAATATATTAGCATGGGTAGTGGATTGGCTAACTAACAGAAAACAGAGGGTCAGGATAAACGGGACATATTCCGGTTGGCAAACAGTAACTAGTGGGGTGCTGCAGGAATCGGTGCTGGGGCCTCAACTATTTACAATCTATATTAATGACTTGGATGAAGGGACCGTGTGTAATGTAACCAAGATACAAAAATGGGTGGGAAAGCAAATTGTGAGGAGGACACAAAAAATCTGCACAGGCTAAGTGAGTGGGCAAAAATTTGGCAGATGAAGTACAACGTGGGAAAATGTGAGGTGATCCACTTTGGCAGAAAAAGTAGAAAAGCAAATCATAATTTAAATGGACAACAATTTTAAAGTGCTGTAGTACAGAGGGTCCTTGTGCATGAAACACAAAAAGTTAGTATGCAGGTTCAGCAAAGTAATCAGGAAGGCAAATGGAATGTTGGCCTTTATTGCAAGGGGGTTAGAATATAAAAGCAGAGAAGTCCTGCTACAACTGTACAGGGTATTGGTGAGGCCACACCTAGAGTACTACGTACAGTTTTGGTCATATTTAAGGAAGGATCTTCTTCTTCAGGCAGTCCCTTGAATCAAGGATGACTTGCTTCCAAGCCAAAAAGGGATGAGTTCGATGAGTTCACAGGTGTTTCAATGAAGAACTTAATATTTCAGGTCCCGAACTGCATATTGAAGGGTGGAAGATGCCTGTGCATGGATTTTTTTTAACGTGTGGTGGCCGTGGTACACCAACCGCCACACGGGCTTGGCAGAGCTTGGTCTTGGCCCAGTGGCAAGGATTAACCAAGATGACTGGAGACCAGCTCTGCTGCACAGACCTAGTGCACACACATATCACAGTGTCGTGGCCAGTACTGCCCCTGGGCCCTTGCCTCTTCTGGGTCCCGAATTCACGCCCCTCTTGGGCCCCGATTACGTTGCTCTGCAATCTCCCGCCGCTCCTGCACCCAACCTCGCCACTCCTGCTTTACCTGCCCACACTCCAATCAGTGACCTGGACTTGGTGATGTACAATCCAGTCGCCTTTTCACTGCCATCGCCCTCCTGCACCAGCTCACGCTGTACCCTGTAGTGGTATGCTTCTTTTAAGGCCCCGATCTGCCGCAGATTTTCCCTCGCCGGTTGAGGCCGCCATGCTGCTCCCAGGCAGGATATACTTGCATTGGAAGCAGTTCAGAAAAGGTTCACTAGGTTGATTCTGGAAATGAGGGGCTTGACCTATGAAGATAGGTTGAGTAGGTTGGGCCTGTACTCATTGGAGTTCAGAAGGATGAGAGGTGATCTTATGGAAACATATAAGATAATGAAGGGGCTCGACAAGTTGGATGCAGAGAGGATATTTCCACTCATAGGGGAAACTAAAACTAGGGGACATAGTCTCAGAATAAGGGGCTGCCCATTTAAAACTGAGATAAGGAGTAAATTCTTCTGTCAGAGGGTTGTAAATCTGTGTAATTCTCTGCCCCAGAGAGCTGTGGAGGCTGGATCATTGAATATATTTAAGGTGGAGATAGACAGATTTTCGAGCTATAAGGGAATAAAGGGTTATGGGGAGTGGACAGGGAAATAGAGCTGAGTCCATGATCAGATCAGCCATGATCTTATTAAATGGCAGAGCAGGCTCGCGGGGTCAAATTGCCTATTCCTGCTCCTATTTCTTATGTCCTTATGTTCTTATGCTCCACTCTCACTTTCTCCCTTCTTTAACTCTATCAGCATAAGCCTCTATTCCTTTCTCCCTCATATGCCTGTCCAGCCTCCCCTTAAATGCAGCTATATTATTCGCTTCAACCACTCCCTGTGGTAGCGAGTTCCACATTCCCACCACTCTTTGGGTAAAGAAGTTTCTTCTGAATTCACCTTTGTTTACTCTGAAAGTTTTGCTTGTCCTCTTTCCCATTTCTCAATTTCCGTTCTTCACACTCTTCCATCTTTTCTTGCCTATTTTGCAAATGTTTTACATTTCTCCCTCATTTTTTTTATAATTCCAGTTAACATCACAACCTAGGCATAAATTTCGATTTGGAACAGCAAATCTGCTCCTGCAGCAAACTCACCATCCACCGTCCTGCTTGTCGACGTTGTGGATCAGGGCCTGTTTACAGAAGGATAGCTCATCCTCTCTCTGGGCTTTGTAATCATACAGCGCTTTAACTGTGCACTGGAAGAGAGCAGAGATAGAGTCCCACTGAAATGGGCTATTACTTTACACTCATTTAGGAACGAGAGTCGAGCAGTTTTGGATTTTCTCCTCATTTTTATTTTGATCTTGAAGGTTGTGCTAGGGCTTCGGACTCCTGTGTAGTGGGAAGCTAGATTACTTCTATCACTACTACCCACTTTGGCCAGTGGCAGGGGCCCAGTGAGGACACCCACTCCGCTAAAGGCAGATGCCGTGGCCTGCACCCAGGTGATGTGCAAGGAATCCAACTCAGACTGGAGTGAGGCTAGGTGCGTGCCTGGATAATACAGGAGGTAGAGTAAGAGTCTTACTTGCTCTTCTCCAACAAAGTGTCTTGGTCAGCCATAGAAGAGCATCACCAACAGCACCATTTGCATTTTGCACCCTGGTACCCTGTTCTCTGAGTGAAACTACCAATTTAATACCTAGTTTTGCCCACGCCCACAAGGAACTGAATTAAGATGGTGCAAATTTACTTCACATCAGAGCCTCACAACCAATATAGGAGACTTTCATCCTGTCAGCCTGGCTGGATCCACGCACAGACTCTAGAGGTGAAAGGACAGTGTGCTAACCTCCTGTACCAACCAGCCCCATGGACCAAGATGCTCACAACTTACCCTTGCTGTTGGCATCTTATTGGCTTCAACATAAAAATGAGGAGTCCGCACTTCATACAGGGCTCCATAGTCCAGTTCCTGGAAGGAAAGTAATCAATAATCAGTGAGGAACACAGCTGGCGAGTGAATCTCTACAGCAGGAAGAGCAGCAGATGAATGTTGAGCTGGACAATCTTACTCATTTTTGTTTAATAATTTAATTTTTTTTGACCACTTTGATCTTTTCTAAGTCTTGCCCATTATTGAAGAGGCAGCCCGAGTAGTTGCTCCCAGGCCGGTGCCCAAGCTCAGTTATAATCAAGTGTAGGCCTGATGCCTGCTGCTGAATTGCCCACCAATTCCTTCTTCCTCAAAGGAGGCAACCTCCACTAGGTGCAAATAAAATAAATAAATATCTTGCATTTATATAGCATCTTCCCGAACACAGGGCGTCCCAAAACACTTCACGGCAAATGAAGTCCTTTTGAAGTGTTATCACTGTTGTAATGTAGGAAATGTGGCAGCCAATTTGCGCACAACGAGCTCCCACAAACAGCAATGTGATAAAGACCAGATAATCTGTTTTAGTGATGTTGGTTGAAGGATAAATATTGGCCACGTCACTCCACGATCTCTCGCCGCTCCTGTGCCTCAACCTCGGCGTGAGGCATGAGTTCAGGGCTCAGAAGAGACGTGGGCCCAGGGGCAGCACGGGCCAGCCCATACTGCGATATGTGTGCGCACTAGATGCGTGCAGCAGAGCTGGTCTCCATTTATCTTGGTTAATTATTGCCACTGGACCAAGACCTAGCTCTGTCAAGCCCGTTTAGTGGCTGGTGTGTAACGGCCACCACACGTTAAAAAAATCCACGCACAGACATCTTCCACCCTATTAGGTCCTTCATTGAAACATCTGTGAACTCATCCCTTTTTGGCATGGAAGCAAGTCATCCTCGATACGAGGGACCGCCTATGATGAAATATTGGCCAGGACAGTGAGGAGAACTCTGCTGCTCTTCCTCGAAATAGTGCCATGGGATCTTTTACATCCACCTGAAAGGGCAGATAGGGCGTTAGTCTCATCTGAAAGATGCCACTTCTGACAATGCAGCACTCCCTTGGCACTGGGATGTCAGCCTAGATTATGGAATCAAGTCTCTGGAGTCAGACTTGGACTCACAACCTTCTGACTCAGAGGCAAGAGTGCTACCAGTGAACCAAGACTGACACTTAAAAAGTTACAAACACGCCATGATGTAAATCATATCAATGTGTCCAAAATTATATCCTGAAGAAAATTAGTGAACTAGTTATATTTTTACAACAACCCAGCCACCCGACAAATTACCTGATTTAGTGAATTCAAATTCATAAATTGTCATGATGGGTTTATGAAATCACGTGCTCTGGGTTGCTAGTCTAGTATTATAGGCCCCAAGTTTTGACATGATTTGCTCCTGATTTTTAGGAGCAACTGGTGTAGAACGGAGTATCTTAGAAATCGGAATTCTCGCCATTTAGTTTGCTCCAGTTCTAGTCAGTTAGAACAGTTTCACTTTGGAACAGAATTTTTTTTTCAAAAGGGGGTGTGTCCGGCCACTTACGCCCGTTTTCAAAGTTTCGGCAGTGAAAACTTACTCCAAACTAACTTAGAATGGAGTAAGTGAAGATTTTTGTACGCTCGAAAAAACCTTGTCTACACTTTAGAAAATCAGGCGTAGGTTACAAATCAGACGTAGGGAATGGGGGGGGGCGTTTAAAGGGAAGTTTACAAACATTAAACACTTCAGTTTTACAAATAAAGAGCCATCATCAATAATAAATGATAAAAACATCAATAAATCAACCAATAAATCAATCAAAAAAAATTAATAAGAAATATATATTTTTTTAAATCAATAAATAAAACATTTTCTACTTACCGACTGCAGCACCGGGAGCCCTCCAACAGCGTGCTGGGATGCCCCCCCACTCCCCTCCAGTGTGTCTCTGTCAGTGTCTCTATCTCTCTGTCTGTCTGTCTGTGTGTGTCTCTTATTCTCTGTCTGTCAGTGTCTGTGTTTCTGACAGCAAGGGGAGGGGGAGGAGGGGGGTAGAGAGAGAGAGGGGGGAGCAGAGGGAGGGAAGGGGGAGGGATGGGGAGAGGGGGGGAGAAGGGGGAGGATGGGGGAAAGGAGATGGGGGGAGAAAGGAGATGGGGGGGGAGAAAGGAGATGGGGGGGAGAAAGGAGATGGGGGGATAGGAGATGGGGGGGAAAGGAGATGGGGGGAAAAGGAGATTGGGGGGAGGGAAAAGGAGATGGGGGGAGGGAAAGGAGATGGGGGTAGGGAAAGGAGATGGGGGGGAAAGGAGATGGTGGGGGGGGAAAGGAGATGGGGGAGGGAGGCTGAACGGGCCCGAGACTTGGGCAGGGCCCGTCCCCAGCACCAGATTTACAGGTAGGTGGTGTTGGGTCAGGTCGGGGGGAGCGCGGGTCGGGGGGGTGGTGGGAGGGAGGTCGGTTCGGTTTGGGTCGGGGGGAGGGAGGGAGAGGGAGGTCAGGAGATGGGGGGGGGGAAGCTGGAGTCGGGTCGGTGTCGGTGTCGGGTCCGGTCTAGAGGCGGGGCCGGGGGCGGGGGGGGAAGGGGGGAGCGGGAGTCTGGTCGGGTCCAGTCCGGGGAGTCGGGTCGGTGTCGGGTCCGGACGGAGGCGGGGGGCGGGAAGCGAGAGTCGGGTCGGTGTTGGGGTCGGGGGCGGGTCCGGTCCGGGGGCGGGGGGGAGGGGGGTGGGGAAGCGGGAGTCGGGTTGGGTCCAGTCCAGGGGGTCGGGTCGGGTCGGGGGGCTGGGGGTGGGGGGGGGGGAGCAGGAGTCGGGTCGGTGTCGGGGTCGGTATCAGGTCCGGTCCAGGGGCGGGGGAGGGGGGGGAAGCGGGAGTCGGGTCGGGGTCGGGTCCGGTCCGGAGGCGGGGGGCGGGAAGCGGGAGTCGATTCGGGAGGAAGCAGGAGCTGGCTGTGGGAGGAGCCTTATTCACGCAGCCCCAGTGAGGCCATTCGGCCAGGGTTAGGGGCTGCATGCTTCGGGCCCCTCCCACACAATTTTGGGCGCCTGGAGCTACTGCACATGCGCGCCCACTGTAGCGCACATGTGCAGAGGTCCCGGCACTGTTTTCAGCGCAGGGACCTGGCTCCGCCCCCCACAGCTCGTGCTGCGCCGCGCTGAGCTGCAAACGACCTGCAGGGAGCTGGAGAATCTGGACGTTTTTTTTAGGCGCACTTTATGGCGCGAAAAACGGGCGTCCAGGTCGGGACTGCGCCGTTCTCGGCACGGCTCGAAACTTGGGCTCAATACAACTAGGCTACTCTACACTGCTGACTTTGAGTAAGCTACTATGATGACTCACTCATTGATTTTTGCTGCCTCCGATTTGGGGCTTCTCCTTCTCCAGCTGAATGTCCAGACCGAGAACTCTGCTATGCACAATAGCTGTGTGTGTATGTGTGTGTGTATGTATATGTATGTGTGTATGTACGTGTGTGTGTTACAATCATGGTGCAACTTCCAATGAAAGGATCACAGTTCTGCACAAAAAGTCCCTGAGACACAAAAACAACTTCTGAGCAGATCTGACCAGTAGCAAAGATCTTGCCTCCACTTCACTTGTCCTTCTTGTGATCTATCTATCCCTGCTGTTGAGAATTGAGAAAGAAAAAAACTCCAAAAATGAAAAGTGAAGGAATAAAATCCCCACTCTTCCCACTTACAGTCGTGCCCATCCTCTCCAAAGTTTCCTCATTGATTGGGTACCGCAGTTTCATTTTACGATACAGGGGGTCCTTTTCGTAATAATTCACCAGGTCTACCAGGCTCTCAAATTCCGCTGAGCTGCCGAGCATGAAGAGGCGTCCTTCCTGCTGGATCCGGCAGTGTTTAATTTTCCCCTCCGCCCTGCAAATCATGGACAAGATGGGTTTCGTACATAAGAACATAAGAAATAGGAACAGGAGTAGGCCATACGGCCCCTCGGGCTTGCTCCGCCATTCAATAAGATCATGGCTGATCTGATCATGAACTCAGCTCCAATTCCCCGCCCGCTCCCTATAACCCCTTATCCTCTTATCATTTAAGAAACTGTCTATTTCTGTCTTAAATTTATTCAATGTCCCAGCTTCCACAGCTCTCTGAGGCAGTGAATTCTACAGATTTACAACCCTCTGAGAGAAGAAATTCCTCCTCATCTCTGTTTTAAATGGGTGGCCCCTTATTCTAAGATCATGCCCTCTAGTTCTAATCTTCCCCATCAGTGGAAACATCCTCTCTGCACCCACCTTGTCAAGCCCCCTCATAATCTTATACATTCAATAACCTTTCCTCATAAGTCAACCCCCTCATCCGCGGAATCAACCGAGTGAACCTTTTCTGAACTGCCTCCAAAGCAAGTGTATCCTTTCTTAAATATGGAAACCAAAACTGCACACAGTATTCCAGGTGTGGCCTCACCAGTACATTATCAAGCTGCTTTTATACTGCATTCCCTTTGCAATAAAGGCCAAGATACCATTGGCCTTCTTGATTACTTGCTGTACCTGCATACTATCCTTTTGTGTTTCATGCATAAGCACCCCCAGGTCCCGCTGTACTGTCGCACTTTGCAATCTTTCTCCATTTAAATAATAACTTGCTCTTTGATTTTTTTCTGACAAAGTGCATGACCTCACATTTTCCAACATTATACTCCATCTGCCAAATTTTTGCCCACTCACTTAGCCTGTCTATGTCCTTTTGCAGATTTTTTGTGTCCTCCTCACACATTGCTTTTCCTCCCATCTTTGTATTGTCAGCAAACTTGGCTACGTTACACTCAGTCCCTTCTTCCAAGTCGTTAATCTTATGTCCTTATACTCTACTGCAAATCAACACTAGGCATATACTGGAGCCAAGGTCACTTTGTGACCTGTACCTTTATTCACAGGACCAAGGAGTGCTGGCCCTGTGTGGGACCTCCCTTTATATACCTGCATGACCAGGTGAGGAGTGTCTCCCACAAGTTCACCCCCTGTGGTCAAGGTGTGCATTTCTTAGGTGTATATAGTGTACAGTGTTGTTACATGACATACATAACATCACCTCCCTCCCAACGTCTTTGGGTCAAAGATTGAGTCTTTCAGACGGTCGACGCTCTCTCGTGGAGCGCCGCAGTTGGGGCTCTGGTTGTTGAGCCTTGGCATGCATCTTTGTCACCTATGGTGATTCCGGCTTGTCCAGGCTGGCCGCAGGGACTGTGCATGCTGCTGAAGGTTCTTGTTGCTCGTTCACTGGCGGTGGTTGGGCAGCATGTCATGATTTTCCTCAGGTTCTTCAGTGTCCATGCTGAACCTTTTTTTTACTTGTTCCAGATGTTTGCGGCATATCTGTCCATTGTTAAGTCTGACCACTATGACCTTATTCCCCTCTTTACCAATTACAGTATCCTCAAGCCACTTGGGCCCCAAAGCGTGATTAAGAACAAACACAGGGTCATCGATTTCTATACATCTCCCCTTTGAGTTACGGTCATGGCACTCATTTTGGGACTGGCGCTTGCCCTCAACAATGTCTGACAGGACTGGATAAATGAGAGACAGCCGAGTTTTAAGTGTACGTTTCATGAGTAGTTCCACGGGCGGGACTCCCGTGAGCGAATGCGGTCGGGACCTATAGGCCAGCAGGAGGCGCGATAGGCGGCATTGAAGGGAGGGTCCTTGAATCTGGAGCATGCCTTGTTTTATGATTTGGACCGCATGTTCCGCCTGGCCATTGGAAGCCGGCTTGAACGATGCTGTCCTGACATGTTTGATGCCATTACCCGACATGAACTCCCGGAATTCATAGCTAGTGAAGCATGGGCCGTTGTCGCTGACCAGAATGTCTGGCAAGCCGTGGGTCGCAAAGACCGCACGCAGACTCTCCACAGTGGTGGATGTTGTGCACGAATTCAATATGATGCACTCAATCCATTTGGAGTACACATCAACAACAATGAGGAACATTTTCCCCATGAACGGGCCCGCGTAGTCTATGTGAATACGTGACCATAGCTTGGTGGGCCAGGGCCACGGGCTGAGTAGGGCCTCCCTGGGGGCATTGCCCAGCTGGGCACACGTCGTGCACCTGCGAACACAGTGTTCCAGGTCTGCATCAATTCCCGGCCACCATACATGTGACCGGGCAATGACCTTCATTAGCACAATGCCTGGATGCTTGCTGTGGAGTTCCCTGATGAATGCTTCCCTTCCCTTCTGGGGCATGACTACCCGGCTGCCCCATAGTAGGCAGTCGGCTTAGATGGAGAGCTCATCCACCGCCTGTGAAACAGTCTGACCTCTTCAGGGCATGCTCCGTGTGCGGGCGCCCAATCCCCAGTCAGGACACATTTCTTAATCAAGGATAGGAGGGGCTCTCTGTTGGTCCAGGTTTTGATCTGGTGGGCTGTGATGAGGGAGCCAGCCATGACCATCTCAGCGCTTTGCTCCACTGCCCCCTCAGTGGTGGCCAGTGGAAGCCTGCTGAGCGCGTCAGTGCAATTTTTGGTGCCTGGCCGGTGCCGTATGTTGTAGTCATACGCAGCCAGCGTCAGAGCCCATCGCTGCATGCGAGCTGATGCATTGGCATTGACAGCTTTGCTGTCAGACAACAGGGATGTTAACGGCTTGTATTCCGTTTCTAACTCGAAGCTTCTGCCAAAAAGGTACTGGTGCATCTTTTTCACCCCGTAGACACATGCGAGTGCTTCCTTTTCAACCATCCCATATCCCCTTTCTGCTTGGGAGAGCGACCTGGAAGCATAAGCCACAGGTTGGAGTTGGCCCTCATCATTACTCTGCTGCAACACGCACCCAACCCCGTAGGATGATGCATCACATGTCAAAACCAATTTCTTACAGGGGTTGTGCAGAGTCAACAGCTTGTTAGAACAAAGCAGTTTCCATGCCCGATTGAAAGCCCGTTCCTGACAGTCCCCCCAAAACCAATCGCAACCCTTGCGCAGGAGCACGTGTAGCGGCTCCAACAATTTGCTTAAGTTCGGCAGAAAGTTCCCGAAATAGTTCAATAGTCGCAGAAATGAACGCAACTCCAATGTGTTGCCGGGCCTGGGCGCGCGATGGATCGCCTCTGTTTTGGATTCGGTAGGCCGGATCCGGTCTGCAGCAACCCTCCTGCCCAAAAACTCGATCTCTGGGGCCAAAAACACACACTTAGACTTCTTTAGTCGCAGGCATACCCGATCCAGTCGGCGTAGCACTTCCTCCAGGTTGTGGAGGTGTTCCTCGGTGTCTCGACCCATGATAAGGATGTCATCCTGAAATACGATTGTTCTGGGGATGGATTTGAGCAGGCTTTCCATGTTCCTTTGAAAGATAGCGGCTGCTGAACGAATGTCAAATGGACACCTGTTGTAAACAAACAGCCCCTTGTGCGTGGTGATGGTGGTCAATAGCTTGGATTCTTCGGCCAGTTCTTGGGTCATGTAGGCCGAGGTGAGGTCCAACTTGGTGAACAGCTTGCCGCCTGCCAGCATGGCAAAAAGATCCTCCGCTCTCGGAAGCGGGTATTGGTCTTGTAGTGACACTCGGTTGATGGTGGCCTTGTAGTCGCCACAAATCCTGACCGAGCCATCCGTTTTTAGGACAAGGACAATGGGGCTTGCCCAGTCGCTGAATTCAATGGGCGAAATTATGCCCTCTCTTAGCAACCTGTCCAACTCACTCTCAATTTTCTCCCACATGACATACAGCACAGCTCTGGCGTTGTGGTGCACTGGTGTGGCGTCTGGGGTGATGCGTATCATTACTTTGGTACCTTTGAAAATACCGACACCAGGTTGAAATAGTGACTCAAACTTTTGTAGGACATGTGAGCATGAACTTCACTCCACAGATGAAATGGCGTGCACATCCCCCCATTTCCAGTTCATCTCGGCTAGCCAGCTCCTCCCCAAAAGCGCGGGACCATTTCCCGGGACAATCCAGAGTGGCAGCCGGTTCTCTGATCCATTATGTGTGACCACCAACATTGCACTGCCTAGCACTGGGATGATCTCTTTGGTCCATAATTGCATGTCAATGCGTTCTAGTTTGGGTCTGCTAGCTCTGAGTGGCCATAGTTTCTCGAATTGTTGGACACTCATAAGAGACTGGCTGGCTCCTGTGTCCAGCTCCATGCGTACTGGAATGCCGTTTAACAGTACTCTCAAGATCATAGGTGGCGTCTTTGTGTATGAGCTGTGGATGTTTGCCACCTGAACCCGCTGAACTTCAACATCCATTGCTGCAACCCTGCCTTGCAGACCCCTCTTGTGGTTCATCCGCTTCGTAAACCAGCCTCGCTGCGGGCTTCCTGCACATTCTGGCCAAATGTCCACTGAAGTTACAATTTCTGCAGATAAATTGTTGAAACCTGCAGGTCTTCGCAGCATGTCTGCCCCCGCACCTCCAGCATGAGCTGAGATTGTTGTGAACAAAAGAGCTGTGACCAGGCATTCCTCTCTGATTGTCTCTTTGATTACTCTTGAGCACTCTGTTAGTGGGTGTCAATAGCCCCATCCCGGGACGTATTGTCCCTTGTGATGGTGTAATTGTCCGTTCGACCTGCCATTGTCTCTGTTGAGGACCCACCCTAGAGTCTGTTACTGCCAGGTTGGTGTCGAATTGCCCTTGTCTGCCTGCGGGGTTCTGAGTCGCGTTTACCATGTTAACTCCCTGCTCCATCGCCACATTGGGAGCAGAGTTGTGCGCGTATATGATCTTGGTTTCCTCCTCCCCCGACATGAAGGTTTGAGCCATCAACGCCGCTGCTTCCAAGTTCAAGTCCTTGATCTCAATTAGCTTCCTAAAAATCCCGGCATGACCAATGCCATCAATGAAGAAATCCCGTAACATCTCCCCCCTGCAGGTGTCGGTGAACTTACAGAGGCTGGCCAAGCTCCAAAGGTCCGCAACAAAGTCCGGTGTGCTCTGCCCTTCCCGACGTCGGTGCGTATAGAAACGGTGTCGGGCCATGTGTATACTGCTCTCCAGTTTGAGGTGCTCACCGATCAGTTTTCTGAGCTCCTCAAAGGTCTTGTCTGCCGGCTTCTCGGGTGTGAGCAGGTCTTTCATCAGCGCGTACGTCTTAGGTCCACAGCTGGTCAATAGATGCGTCCTTCACTTGTCAGCCGCTGCCGCTCCCAGCCAGTCCTTCGTGACAAAACTCTGCTGGAGCCTCTCAACGAAATCATCCCAGTCCTCACCAACACAGTACCGTTCCTCTGTGCTACCGGTGGCCATTCTCGTGAGTCGTTGATTCCCGTTTCTCGTCGCCAAATGTTATGTCCTTACACTCTACTGCAAATCAACACGAGGCACATACTGGAGACAAGATCATTCTGTGACCTGTACCTTTATTCACAGGACCAAGGAGTGCTGACCCTGCGTGGGACCTCCCTTTATATACCTGCATGACCAGGTGAGGAGTGTCTCCCACAAGTTCACCCCCTGTGGTCAAGGTGTGCATTTCTTAGGTGTATACAGTGTACCATGTTGTTACATGAAGGTTACAGTTACATGAAGTTACATACATGACAGTTAATATAGATTGTAAATAGTTGGGGTCCCAGCACTGATCCCTGCGGCATCCCACTAGTTACTAGCTGCCATGAGACTGGAAATCCATTTTCACAGACAAAGAACAATGATGTTAGCGTAACAATGATTAGTGACAAGAGAGCAAATTTTCCAAGGGTCTCACAATATGCTGGATTAATTTACAGATTTTTTTCTGAATTAATTTTCCTGTTGCTTTAAGTTCTTTTTCTGCTCATTAAGATAAGGTAGGTTAGTGCTGGAACTCCATTTCAGGTACTCCGTGTCAGTGCCAGGTTCTCCTAGATTGGGTATAGCACAGATTAGACACAAAGTACAGCTCCCTCTGCTCAGCTTCCAATGAAGTGCATCTACCCCAAACTCAGAAAAGCGTCTGGTAGTGGACCAACTATGGCGTGGCTTCTTTGAATGAGATTGTCAGTTAGTGTTGAATTGGGAGAAGTTTTATTTTTCATACTGTCAAAACCCAATTTATGCAAGACCTTCCAACCAGTAGACAGATGAGATTTTCATTCTATCAATCTGGAGTAGATTTGAACCTAGGTCTTATGGGTAGAATGTAAATGGGTGAAGCTACTGTACCATCTCTCAACTGATATCATTTTTATCTGTTGTTAACATTCATGGTTGACCCGTGCAGGAACTCTCTATTCACTGTTTCAGTCAATGACCGTTCATCAATCTGACTGTTTAAGGTAAAAGGACCATTTGTGAAATCTGTGTAGCTTACACAAATATTAATTCAGTCATAACAATCATGATCACTCACCGGAAGGATATGGCATATGAGTTGGGCTCATTCCGTTTACGCACTAAGAAGGCTCCATCCCGCGGCACTCTCATTAGCATGTGCTCAGCCTGTAGCCGTGTTAGGTTGGCGTGGTACCATCTGATGGAACAAATTATTCTTACAATCATGCTCCCATATCACGTCATATTCTTTTCTCATTCACTGAGCACCCCCTCGTTTTTTCAGTCCCTGCAGTTTCTTTTTTCTTTCCTAGGACCTTGCACCTCCCAAACCCGTGAGCTTCATCACCTAGAGGGAAGCAGGTGCAAGGATACATCATCACCTCTAGGTTCCCCTCCAAGTCACAGACCATCCTGACTTGGAAATATATCGCCTATCCTTCAGTGTCGCTGGGTCAAAATCTTGGAACTTCTAACAGCATTGAGGGAGCACAAGGCTGCAGTGGTTCAAGAAGAAAGGCCCACCACCATCTTCTCAAGGGCAAATAGGGATGGGCAATAAATGTCAGGCTTGCTCACTTCCCGAAGAATGATAAAACCTTTATATAGTGGAATGCTTCAACTCCCTCAGTCTTCTCTCCCCCTTATAATCAATGTGCTTTTAAAACCCAAGCTTCGCATCACCAAAGCACTGCTTGATTTAACTCATGGGTCCCTTGCTTTTTTATGGTATACATCAATGACCTAGATTTGAATATAGGGAGTATGATTAAGAAGTTTGTCTGATAATGAAGAGGAAAGTCATGGACTGCAGGAGGATATCAATCTCTTGGTCAGGTGGGCAGAGCAGTGGCAAATGGAATTTAATTCGGGGAAGTGTGAGGTAATGCACTTGGAGAGTAAACACATTAAATGGTAGACCACTTAGAAGTGTAGATGAACAAAGGGACCTTGGAGTGCTTGTCCACAGATCCCTGAAACTAGCAGGCCAGGTGGATAAGGTGGTTAAGAAGGCATTCAGAATGCTTGACTTTATTGGCCGAGGCATAGAATACAAGAGCAGGGAGGTTATGCTTAAATTATATAATACTCTGATTAGGCCACAGCTGGAATACTGCCTGCAGTTCTGGTCCTAGTATTATAGGAAGAATGTGATTGCACGAGAGAGGGTGCAGAGAAGATTTACTAGGATGCTGCTTGGAATGGAGAATCTTAGCTATGAGGACAGATTGAATAGTCTGGGTTTGTTCTCATTGGAACAGAAGAGGTTGAGAGGAGACTTCATTGAGGTGTATAAAATTTTGAGAGGCCTGGACATAGTGGATAGCAAAGGCCTATTTCCCTTGGTGGAGGAGTCAATTACACAGGGCATAGTTTTAAGGTGGTTGGTAGAAGATTCAGAGGGGATTTGAGGAGAAGCTTCTTCACACAGAGGGTTGTGGGGGTCTGGAACTCACTGCCTGGAAGTGTGGTGGATGCAGAAACTCTCACCACATTTGAAAGGTGCTTGGATGGGCACTTGAAGTGCCGTAACATGCAGGGTTACAGACCTAGAGCTGGTAAGTGGGATTAGACTGGATAACCTCTTGTTGGCTGGCGCAGATAGGATGATAAGCACTGCAGGGAATCGAATACGGCCAGGGTGATCTCCTGGACAAGTTTTGATCGCCTGGATGGGTCGGAGAGGAATTTTCCCATATTTTTTTTCCCCAATTGGCCTGGGTTTTTATCTGTTTTTTTGCCTTACCCAGGAGATCACATGGCTCCGGTTAGGGTGGAGTGTAGAATGTTGCGGTGCAAGGGGTGTCGCAGTTGTTTGAGGCGGACTGGTTGGGCTGGATGCTCTTTACCTTTCCGCCATTGTTCATAGGTTTATATGTAATCTTCAGAGCAGCTGACCGAGGGCCGTGCGGCTCTTTGTCGGCCGGCGTGGACACGATGGGCCGAAATGGCCTCCTTCTGCACTATAGATTTCTATATTTCTATTTTTCTATATTTTCCCTTACACGCTTCAACCTTGATGGTGTGCCACACTGTGGATCTTAATTAAATTCTTAATCATAATCTACAAAACAATATCAACCCATTGGCATAGACAAAGCAATCCTTTGAAGCATAGAGGTTCCTAAGGCAACGTGCATAACAGAATACCAACAAAAGCATTAAAAGGTCTTCACCCTTCATTTAGGTTTCTCAATTTAAAAAGCTGAGATCGATATATTCTAGATAACACTCACTCTTTGCTTTCATGAGCATTTGGTTGTGGTACTGGGTCAGTCAGTCTCATCTCAAATTCATTACAGCGCAGTGGGACCTCCCGGTAATGGCTGATCAGGGTATAGAGGCTGTCAAAGACCAGGTTGTCAGTCAGATAGAATTTTGTGGTGCCAGCTTCTTGTCGTGAATGGATGCGGCAATGCTGAACCCGCCCCGATCTCCTGTGCGAATGGAATAAATAAGTCAGATCAAAATCAATTGATCGTGGAGAACAAGTAAACTAGGCAATCTTTATAGTATATTTGGGGGCAAGTAATTCCCTGGGTCATTGCTCCTCGCTAACTTTTTTGTTAAGTGTCTCAATCCTTACAAAAGGTTACTCTTCACAGTGCACCATAGAATGATGGGACACAGGCCTGCCTTCGAGATTCCCCATACAGTAAGCTCTTAATTTCAAACACACCATTATTATGATTTGTCAAATGGAGCAGGCAATACCTCATAAAAGCAAGGGGGGAAATATTTTAATATGACCCTTTCATTTGCATTATGTCAGCTGGGCTAACCTTATCCCCTCCAATGGAATTCCCTTGTCTTATTTTGCTGGAGAGCAAGAGCAAGGTGAATGCAGTGAACTGAATCTTGGTTTATACATCCCATTGTAGAATACTTCACATTTCCACTGTTCCAATGCCCCATAGGTGGACTGGGTTAGAATGATGATGTAAATGGAGCAGCAAGTCTGCTAGGAGCCATAGGTGAAGGAGAACTGGGCTATAACCTCCCCACTGGGTTAGAAAGAAAGGAAGTCAACTGGGCAAGTCACCAGGTCGTAAGACAAAAGTTTGAAAAAAAATGGTCACTTAGACACTGTCGCCCTGGGAAAGAATCAGGGGTATCAGTTAAAACAACAACAACTGTTACAGTAACACTGCGATTATCATCATAGTATTGGACTCAGAACCCATCTGATGCTACTGTAACCAACCAATGACTTGAGGGTCATCCACATTCCTATCAAATGCATAGAAAAGTATTCTTCGGGGTTGGGAATGATACAACTTTCTTTCCATTGTCAGCATCAAGTACTCTGAGATCATCTATAACTTCATCGACACAGAGTAAATCCCAATACTGTTTCAAATGCTAACTGAGAAGACTAAACCAGTGTGGCATTTCCACTTCCCAACATGGATTTCCTCATAAATTCTCTAAGTGAGCGTTCCAATTAAGTGCTGCTGGTTTCATCCACCTCGAATTGAGTTGAAAGTACTTCAAATTTATTTCACTTTTGAATCCAATAGCTATCAGACGGAGACAGACAGAGAGAGATTTTCATTCTGTAATTATGGGCTTGGACTAGAACCAAATCTTGGTCCTGGAGGTGAAAATAGAGCATGCTTACTATCTGTACCTGCCCTCCTACATGACCTCTCCTTCGCCTAGCCAGTACTGATTACGAAAACTGAGGCAGTCATCCAGTTTAAAAAGCAGCTGATCCCTGATGATTGAATAGAGCTGACAGATTTGCACTTGCCAGCTGTCAGCCTCAAATTGCTTACATCAAACTGTGGTGATGTCATTTTACAATAATACAATTTTTTTTCAAAATTAGAAAAGAAGTAAATCATTTGCTTGTTTATATATTAGCGCAACTGGGCATGTTTTCAAACCATGGCAACTACGAAAGATTATACGGATACCATGGGGTGAAATTCCTCACTCTTTTTCAACTTACATTTTGCAGCAGGCAAATTGAGCAGAAGCCACTTTTTCTAAATTTTTGAATCGCTCCCCCTGAGTTCCCTGCCGCTGTTTGGCCCTTCCCGCAATCCACCCACCAAAACCCGAGTGCCCTCATTTACATATATTATAATGGAAGCACTCAGGATAACTTAGACTGAGAAATATAAGGTGCAGCTATTATCAGCATCAGCTAAGGTAGAAGTACAGTAATTTTGAGCCTCGAGAATCTGGAGTGTTTTGTTGCCGATTTCTGCCACTCTGAAACATTTTGTGTAGTGATTTTTTTCATGTCATTGTATCAATGGAGACCTGGATTTGCTTTTCATTGCTTCTGACGGGTGTAAGAATTTAAAGAGTTAATAGCTATTTGCTGAGCAAGCATTTTTTTTGTACAAGAAAGAGCTTTGACCTTGAATTCATCCTATTATTAACTAAAACTAATATCCAAAGATGATGGACAGTTAAGAAAGTTTGCTGCAACTGAACTTAAGATGTGTAGAAATTGTGCAATAAGCACTTTACAAACAATAGCTTCAACATTATATGGACAAACACAATTGAACTTTTTAAGTCATATGATCAGAACTTTGGAGAATAAAAGAAGGTTTGCAAACATTCCAGCACAGAGATAGAAGATTCACGAGGGATGTCAAGCTTGTGCAGGTGAATGTAATGCTGGCTAACGCCTAACACCTACCTAGCTTAAGAAGACGACGATGCACTCTACTCTGTCCATTGACTGAACGGCTAATAACCATTCAGAACTGTAAATTACTGCTGTCTGCTGTGTGTACTCATAAACGATTCATTGTAACCAATTCGTATCCAGTCCGAATCCTTATGAATTCCAACACAGGTCAGATCAGTAGCAGATTTCGCCCCCCTACACCCCATCTCATGCCTTACCCATGGTGAGGGTTTCTCAAGGAGTAGCCATGGCATTCGCCTATGGGTATACTTTTTTATGCCATTATGATTGAAGCTGGAGGAGCAGCACATGATGAAGCAAAGGAGAGTCAGGTAGCATTTAGGCAGTATGCAGTCCACTTGATATTATCGCCCCTCTTTGTAGAATATGCAGGAAGCACAGGTCATATGAGAACATTACTAAGGAGCTGTGTATGAGAAGAGTGCGCATCATCGAAGAGGCAATAGGGCAGCCGTGTCACCTGCTGCATGGGGAATTGCCCATATTGCCTCTCTCTCTCTCTGGCTTTCAAGGTGACTGCCGCACTCAACGTTTATGATACAGGCTCATTTCAGGCAGCCACAGGCAACCTCTGTGATCTTACACAGGTGACAGTACTGGCACATGCTCAACAGGTGACTGACGCCCCTTGCAGCAGAGCTGGGGGAGTTCATTACCTTTGGCATTGCAGCAAGGCAGCAGCAAAAAGAGGGTGAAGAGTGTGCTTGTGCACATGGTCTCCAAGCAAGAAAGGGGAGAGTGCCCAGTGAGTTACCATGGCTTCCCTGGTGAGGTCCATTAAACTTCTTGCGACACTGGTCTGCAGTCCTGGTGGGTGAGAGAGTTGGCATAACTGACATTTTATTGCAATGGCCACTCAGTAGTCGGTGTCTCCTGGCATCAATTTCCTCGAGGAGGGCTTCCAGGTCACAATCTGTGAAATTATGGAATCATCTCTTGTACTATTCCTTACTGCCTAGTTTGGCTGTGTATGCCAACTGCTTCTCTAAGTAGACATTCTTGAAAGGTATGAGAAAAGTTTAATAAAGCATGCACCGAAGTTAGCTGAGAGTGAAGTGAATCAGCCAAACATTGCTCCTTCCTTATCTGGTTTGTCCAGCAGTTTGCTGCTGCAATGTTCAGCCACAACGATCATGCTGAAGACTGCACTATAATTTCCATATACTCCTGCAGATTACACCAATTTTACATGGGATTTACACCAATCACTACTCCAATAAGTATGCAAATGAGCTGACCCTGGAACCTTTGTATGAATACCTCTTCAGATCAAATCTTTATCCATTAGAGCAAGAGTGGTACTAACTCACCATGTGGAAATTTCTTGGAAGAGTCTGTCTGCAGAATTGGGCTATACAAATCTTATTGATTGAATTTTATTTGACATCACATCTAAGTGCTACCTACCAGAAAGATAGGGTGTAGTCACCCACAAAAGTCTCGCTCTCCCGCACAAGGAAAGTGCCATCCTTTCCGCCGGTCTCCGTGCAATACTCATGGAGAAGCTTCTCGGCTATCTGACGACCATCTCGCCCGCCGCCGAGTTTCCCATGAAACCACTTCTCGCTGAAGTGCAGATCGTTGTTGTTGAACTCCTGCTGAGAATCACAAACCAGAGCAAGGTGTAAGCATCTGATTCAAGGCCTGAGAATGCCATACTCAATGGGCAGTACAGTGCAGTGCCACTCGCTAACTATTGGTGGAGCATGACAAAATCCAACAAATGTCTTGTTTGAGACTAGTTCTCTGGGATGCTGCATCACAGAGTGATGGAATGCAGATACTGGCCTCTGATTCCCCGCAGATTGAAAGGAAAAATAAAAAACAGGATCAATAATTTTTATAACTGATTATATTTTAATAGGGTCCCTTCACACAGTATGGAAGCTGGGATGATCCTTTAACATTTTTGGACTTTCACCCCAAATATTTTTCCTCCTGTCCACTGCCAAAGGCAACAAACCTGCCCAAATACTAAGTAATTATAGTGAGCCCAGAGGTCAACCAGATAACTGTCACCGTATCTGGTCTACAGTTTATATCACATGATCTTCTTGACTTTTGCAAGCAGCAGAATAAACATTCTCTCAAGCTGTGGCTTAAGCAAGAAACTACCAGGTAAATTTATTAACTAGCCCGGTACCATAACGATTATACTACCCTACTCCCTAATGTAGCACACAAACTACAGGTTGGAGCTTACAGGCTTTAATCCAAGCTCGGGGTTCAAATCATGAAGTGACCAAGTAGGTTTTGTTCTCCAGACTAATGGCATCCTTGGGACCCCCTTGAATTGGATTAGTAACCTGGCAATCCTTTTCCAGCAACCTCCCATTAGCCTCAGATGATGGAAAACATTTTTTTTTAACTGAAATTGTAGTTCCCTTAATGTCGCCATGTGATGTGATACTGAGTCATTCAGGCCAGGAAAATCCAGGGTTCCATTTCTGGCCTGTGCAATGATAGCTGATTTCAGACAAAGGATATTGCAAGGGGACTTCAGTTGGCATCAGTGCATGGACGAGGGAGGGGAAAGCAGTACTGATCACCATCGAGTGGCTCTTTCAGAGAAAATACATGAGCACAGAGATCATCGGTTGAGGATAGAGATCAGACTCGACTCTGATGCTCTCCCCAGCATTTACTATCCCGCCTCAAGAGTGATCACTAAGCTGGAGGTCAGCTGACACCTGTGTGAGAACACCAACGCAGGTCGGGGCTATAAATAGAGCTGGAGCGCGGGGCTCTGGAACATCGTGGGCGAAGGTGCGGCGAATGATGGTACGGGCCCAGAAGAGCCAAGGGCCCAGGGGCAGCAAGAGCCTGCCCACACTGCGATATGTGTGTGCACTATGTCCATGCAGCAGAGCAGGTCTCCAGTCGTCCTGGTTCAACCCTTGCCACTGGATAAAGGCCGAGCTCTGTTGAACCTGTGTGGTGGCTGGTGTGCAACAGTCACCACACGTTAAAAAAATCCATCCACAGGCATCTTCCACCCCCTCAACTGGAGTTCAGGACTGGAACATCGGGTCCTTCATTGAAACGTCTGTGAACTCTTGTGGAAGCAAGTCATCCTTGTTAGAGGGACTGCCTATGATGATGATGTACTCCAGAGTGAGTTAGCATCTTCAGGAAAGAAGGATTAAAAAAAATAATGGTTGTGTACCTCTTTCTGTTCTTCTTCCTCTTCGTCCTCATTGTGCTGGTATCTGGATGTTTCCTCAGAGTAATAGATTTTATTGCTAGTCAGCACAAAGTAATGGGGGCTCCAGTTCTGTAAAGAAAGAACGCAAGTCATTGTAAAAATATCATTCCAATTCTCACCTCCCACAACTCTTGTAGCTAGAGGATATACTGACCTCAAGTGTCCCACTACACAACCTCAGAGTGGTGAACCACTGCCACATTTCCAGTATTTACAGGAAAGCTCTTAAAAACAGGAGCCTTACAATGTACCACATTTTGAACGAACCTTGGGGCTGGTTTTCCTTTTCAGTGAGTCGATATAAGAGCTTGATGGACGGAAGTGCTTATCAGAAATTAGTGTACAAGATGCTCATGAGTTCCCATGCATTCTGTGAGTTGCTGGGGCCCAACCTCTCTTATCTCTTATGCCCAGGTTCTAGTGTATTTGCCTCTACTACAGTGCTTGGTAAATTGTTCTAAATATAATTTCCATTCATTTATAATATGTATTGTGGTCCTGGCCTGATTTACCCTGAGGTTCTGGATTTGCACTATCTCTCTGCACCAGTTAATACCTTCTATACTTCCGAGGGATGTCTCCCTTTAACCTTGATGTCTGGAGGTTTTGAATTTCTCTAATCCTTTCTCATAGCTCATCACCTATACACGTAAGATCAGCCTTGTGGCTTTTCTCTAAACTCTCACCAAAGTATAACGGTTAGAGGAATGTGCACGTGCACAAATGACCAATATGACATTTTGAAAGCGTGAAACTAAAACATAAGAACATAAGAAGTAGGAGCAGGAGTAGGTCGTTTAGCCCCTTGAGCCTGCTTTGCCATTCAATAAGATCATGGTTGATCTGATCTTGGGCTCAGCGCCATTTCCCTGCCCACTCCTCATAACCCTTCATTCCCTTATCGCTCAAAAATCTGTCTATCTCCGCCTTTCATATATTCAATGACCCAGCCTCCACAGCTCGCTGGGGCAGAAAATTCAGCAGATTTACAGCCCTCAGAGAAGAAATTCCTCCTCATCTCAGTTTTAAATGGGCGGCCCCTTATTCTGAAACTATTCTCAAAAAATGGCCACTTGGCCTAACAAGCCTGTTCTTCCACAGACTATAATCAATTCTATCCACACAGTAGGTCACACGCAGAAACCCAACACATTTCAACAGTAATTCCAGGGGGAAACTCATTCCTGGTTTGATCAACAATGAAATAATGTTAGCAGCGACCCTGAAGAAGGATCTTATCATGATATCTTGTTTGGGAATAGGGACAGGACAAGAGGAAAAGTTGGCCGTCTTGCACCTCCAATTTATCTTTCTCTTATAGAAGCTTTTTTTCCTCTGTTTGACCAATATTACTTTAGGTTTTCCTCCTTAGCTCCAAATTAACCATTCTACACAAACTTCCTCTTCCCTACATTCTCACGATGCTGAAATCAAGACACATCGCACTACTCTAATTCATCACTTTCCATCACTTCAAAATTGTCGAACTCCTTTTCTTCCTCAAATTTTCCTTCCTTCTACAATCTTCAAACTTGTAAAATCCAAGCTTGGCTTCATCCAATCATTACTTTTTGATTTATTGTACTTGAACAATGGGCCTTAGCTCTTACCATCATTTTCTCAATGAACAAAAAGGTCACTAGGACTAGGAAAGAGGAATAGTAGAACAATACCAGCAGTGGTAGTGATAGTTGTGGTGAGGAGGGGACTTACGTGGTCAATGGGATCCTCTAAATACAGGATACCATTTTTAATGGAGTTGCTTATGTCATTTTCTGAGTAGCTGGCTGACGAGACCTCTTCGTACAGGTTGCCTTCCACCAATTTCTTGTGCTTTAAACCAACAGAAAAAAACAAGTATTACGCGAGCATTACCCTGTGAGATAACGCATCAGGTTGCTAAGCTAAGGCAAGCAGAGTGCCATGATGACCTCAATGGATAATCATTTAATTTTAAAAAATTATTTCTAAAAAATCTTAAAAAGCTAAGAAGAAGGCACCTCGATGAATGATTGATATGTATCTGAGTCACTTGAACCAGAAGGCCCCAGGTTTCTGCCCAGGTAGCACTGGGGTGCTACAGGTGGCTTCAGCACCTCTCGGCTTTAAGGCTGATCTAGTGTTTTACATAGGTTTGGCATAACTTCTGGGCTTTTTGCCTCTGCATATAAAGCTGAGGATCCCATATACTTATTAACTGCTTTGTTAACATATTCTGCCACCTGTGCGCAGGTTCTTGCACTCCCTTTAAAATTGTACCATTTAATTTGTATTGTCTCTCATTATTCTTCTGACCAAAATGTATCGCCTGCCACTTTTCTGCATTGAATTTCATCTGGCATGTGTCTGTCAATTCCACCAGTCTGTCTATATCCTTTTGAAGTCTATTACTATTTTCCTTACTGTTTACTACGCTTCTAAGCTTCATGTCATTTGCAAATTCTGAAATTGTGCTCTGTACCCCCAAGTCCAAGTCATAAAGTTTGGAAATTGCTTTCATCAGTAGGTGTAACTAGGAGCTGTGTGCGTTGACATATACAGAGAAGGGTTTTTAGATGATGGCATATTTTTGGTGGGAAGGGGAAAGATTTGGATAGGAATGCAGTAGCCAGATGTGGTTGTCAAGCAGTGTGTATCAGAATGGCACAAATGTCTTCCAGCTGGCAAAAGTTGTTCTCTGTAGCATCTTCAAAATGTTGCTGCCCTCCTTCCTGATGCTCTTCTTCCTCCAGTGCCTCCAGGAGGCAGTGACTTTGTCAGACAAAGTTTTGCAACAAACAGGACACTGCCATGATTCTTGAGACCCTAGAGCATTTCAGATCAATCTAGGCATCTTAAGTGCACCCCAACCTGCCAGTGGTGTTCTCAGTAATGACTCTGGTACTTACATGGATCTTGAGAAGTGCTCAGCTGGAGTCTTGTGAAGGTGCACAAGTGTCAGCAGGCATGGCTATAAAGGGTAGACCTGATCTCCAAGGAACGACTGAAAAGCTTAGTGCAAGAATGCGGGCACAGTGGAGTTCCTTAAAATAAAGACGTCATGACAGCTCCCAGGGATGTGAATATTCATTTGCATTAGGGCACATTGAGAGAACAGAATCTTCCTTGTTGACGTAGGTACAAGCATTGATTAAGGGACCATTTTTGACCACATAGATGCAATCAATGATTCTTTGGACCTTAGGGAGTGCTGCAACTCCAGGAGGAAGGAGATGAAATTATCGGGGCAGAATTTCCGACGTCCCGGGCCCATACGAAGTTTCTATGGACACGGGAAGGCAGTGGAAAAGCTGGTTTTCAGTGTGCACGCGCTGAAAACCGGCTTTTCCGATCTGTCAAGCTGGAGCTTGACAGATCATCCGCAGATCGGGAGCGAGGACATTTGTATGTGGAAGTTTGGGCTATTTACCCATATCTTGCACGGCAAATGTCCTCAAAACTCTTGCGCCTGAAAAAGCAAGCGCATAGCCTACTATTACAGGCGTAAGAGTTTAAAAACATAGAAAAAACATCATTAAAATTAAAATTTAAAAAACATATTTATGTTAAAACCCTGCCCACTCAGATAATGTTATTTTAAACCCTAACCCTAACTTTTTTTTTAAATTGGGAATTTGTTTTTCTTTAAAAAAACATGTGTAACATTTTTAATTTCTATTCGTTTATTGTGTGAGGTGTTTTTTAAATGTTTCATGTATTTTTGGTGAGTTTTGGGATTTTTCTCATTCATTGTAATAGGAGTTTCGTAACTTATGAAACTCCTATTATAATGAATGAGAAAATACTTACCTGTGATGTGTCCAGGCACACATGACTCCTGCGGACGTCCCGACATGCACGCGCTGTGCATCGCAGGGAGAGGAGGCCTGTGGATCGGTCGTTCCAGCGGGCGCAGTAGCTTCAGATTAGTGCGCATTTTATTTCTATTCTTTATTGATTTGCCCGTGGGAAGTCCTCCTCGGAATTTCTGCCCCAACAGCTCTAAAAAACCATGTATCTGTGTCTTGTTTGATATACTTGTGCACAGCTGTTTGACTAATGTTACTGATATCCATAGTGACATGGCCCTGTGGAATAGAAGCAACAAACAGTTGTGACCTTAACAGCTATTGGCAGAATAGTACCTGTGGTGGCAATGGTCTGTAGGCCCGCTTGAAGCATGTGAGGTAACTCTGTGACGGATCCTTTAAAAATTGTAATCTCCACAGGCACTGTTCCTCAATCAACTGCAAGAAGGAGCAGATTTGCCTATATACTCTGGGGGGGGGGGGGGGGGGCGGTAAAGGGAGGCGGGTGCCATGCTCTGGTGCAGCCTCCTAGTCTTCAAGAAGCAGAGGTAAATTCCCAGTGGGTAAGATTTTGTTCCTTATCTGAAAGGAGGGGTTTTATGGGAGTGGCAGCCACTCAGTAAATGGCACACAGACCACTGAGGAAACAAACAGCAAAAAAGCAAAAGAATAACAAAAATGTTATTGACAAACTTTTAACTGTACCAGTTAACTTTGAATCTAGACTCTTTAAATTCTCTTCTCCGTGGTGCCTAGAAACTCTGGACGTCCATGTAAAACAGTCCAAATGGGGCTAAGAATGGAGCGTATGACATCACTATTATACTTTTGCATGCATCTGCCCTCCTGCCAGCCATTGGAAATTACAGCATTAAAAAGGGCAGGGCACATGCAAATGAGGTGGCAATAACACAGTACTGTCATGACCCCATTTTGCATTGCCATCTGCCCGGGTACTGCTACAAAATCTGTCCTGCACTCTCTAGGCTCACACATGAAGAACGATCATTTATGGGAGGCATTGAAGGGCATCCAGTGCCCCTGGAACTCTACACAAGCACAGGTCAAAGCCTTCAGTGGAATTGTTTTCAAACTAATATAATAATGTTAAAGTATGGATTTGCCATTGGTCCCAATGTTTGATATGTTTTACTGGCCAACTGTTGAGGAGTTTCCACCTAACTCCTACCATTTATCTCTTCTCTTTTCATTCTTGGTGATGTTCTGCTCTGTGGGCTTACATATCTCAATGAAAGAAAATACAGCAGGACACACATGAAGGGATTGGAAAAGCTATTTAAATCTGGCACAAGAGCCTTCAGCATCAGCAGCAGCTCAGTCGAACAACCTGATGCAACTCGAATTGAACATGGCGGACAGATTCAAGTGACAGGCAGTATTCCTGCCACAATGAATTGCTACCTCACCTACCTTTATCAGGATTTTTTTCTTCAGCTGATTGGGTGATGGGAGTTCATCTGCATTGATGTCCACAGGTTTGGTCAGTAACATGTCTCCAAAGACCTTTTTGAAATGAGATGCCATGTTTCGCTGCTGCACAACACTGCAGTGGTCTTCAATGGAGAGGATTATGGGATACCTACAAGGCATACACTTGAAATCAATAACCCCCGTGTAATTTTGGCTGAGTTTCAAGTCATTTTAATAAATATAAGTGGATTACCAAAATATTTGAGATGCAGACACATTATTAAGAAAAAAGAACATGTTTTATAGAGTTTAGTGTCAGCTGGGCTCAGTGATATCACTCTTGCCTCTGATTTAAAAGGTTGTGGGTTCAAGCCCCACTCCAGGACTTAAGCACATTACCATTAGTTTATTGCAGAACTGAGGAAGTGCTGATTTGTCGAAGCTGCAGTTCTACCAGTGCCCTGGCCATTATTTATCCCTCAACCAACATCACCAAATAGAGACTGTCTGGCCATTCATCTCATTTGCTGTTTGTAGGACCTTGCTATGCACAAATTGGCTGCCGTATTTGTCTACAAAAAAAAACGTACTTGGGATGACCTGAGGATGTGAAAGACGCTGTATAAATGCAAGCTCTTTCTTTTATTTTGAGTTATCCTTTAGCTCACGCAGTTATGTAATGATACTATTCTACCTGGAGAGGGAGCTCTCACAGCAGTTGCACTGCCTTGAATTTTCTCAGGTCCCAGTTCACTGGCAGACGTAGTGAGTGCAGAATTGAGATTCCACCTGTCCATTGTTTGTGCCCCTGTGACTTAAATATTTTGGATTGGCATCCATACCATTTAATGCATTGCTGAGACGCCCAGCTCAGGTAGGATGAGGACAATTGCTGCAGCGCCTTAACCAGAGTAGGTTGGCCAGCTGTGACAGATCAAAGACTTTTTTTAAATTCAAAATCCTTCCGACTCTTGAATTAATGTTCTGAGCGAGATCATATTTTCAAGAGATAAGAAAGACGGGGCTAAATTTAATTATTTAAATGTTATATTTATCATATTTAGAATTGTTAATGAAGAGTGGTTTTCAACAAAAAGCACCTTTGACACAATAAAACATTCTAAAATGTCTCCCAGACATGGAGCAATGATGGGAGAAGCGTTTGGGATGGTGACCAAAAGCAAGTCAAAGAGGTTGATTTTGAAGGAGGTGAGAGCTTGGTGGAGATGTTTGGAGAGAGTATTCCAGTGCATGAGGTACGCCTGTTGGAAGCAGGATTGAAAAGAAAGCAGGGTTGAGAAGAGGGTGAAAGCAGGAACACAGGACTGAAACAGGGAATGCAAGTCAGCGAAGCAACTTTTAGATGAAGATAAGGATTTTGAAATCGATGTGCTGGAAGAAAGGGAGCCAATGGAAGTTAGTGAATACAAGAGATAGGGGAGCGAAACTTAGAGTGGGGTAGGATGTAGGCACCACAGTGGCAGTGGAGGTATGGTAGAGACAGAGATAGGTGATGTTTCACAGGTGTAAATAAGCATTGATGATGGTGACCAAAGCGTGGAATTTGAAGCTCAATTTAGGCTTGAACAGGACACCAAGGTTGCATAACATCGGGCTTTGTCTGACTGAGCAGCCAGGTAAAGGTTAGGTGTCTGGGGATTTTGGTAAGAGCCAAACAAGATAGAAACAAAGAAAATAGGTGCAGGAGTAGGCCATTCAGCCCTTCGAGCCTGCACCACCATTCAATAAGATCATGACTGATCATTCACTTCAATACCCCTTTCCTGCTTTCTCTCCATACCCCTTGATCCCTTTAGCCGTAAGGGCCATATCTAACTCCCTCTTGAATATATCCAATGAACTGGCATCAACAACTCTCTGCAGTAGAGAATTCCACAGATTAACAACTCTCTGAGTGAAGAAGTTTCTCCTCATCTCGGTCCTAAATGGCTTACCCCTTATCCTTAGACTGTGACCCCTGGTTCTGGATTACTCCAACATCGGGAACATTCTTCCTGCATCTAACCTGTCCAGTCCCGTCAGAATTTTATATGTTTCTATGAGATTCCCTCTCATCCTTCTAAACTCCAGTGAAAACAGGCTCAGTCGCTCCAGTCTCTTTTCATATGTCATCAGGGAAATAGTCTGGTGAACCTTCGCCACGCTCCCTCAATAGCATGAACGTCCTTCCTCAGATTAGGAGACCAAAACTGAACACAATATTCCAGTTGAGGCCTCACTAAGGCCCTGTACAACTGCAGTAAGACCTCCATGCTCCTATACTCAAATCCCCTAGCTATGAAGGCCAACATGCCATTTGCCTTCTTCATCACCTGCTGTACCTGCATGCCAACTTTCAACGACTGATGTACCATGACACCCAGGTCTCGTTGCACCTCCCCTTTTCCTAATCTGCCGCCATTCAGATAATATTGTGCCTTTGTGTTTTTGCCACCAAAGTGGATAACCTCATATTTATCCACATTATACTGCATCTGCCATGCGTTTGCCCACTCACCTAACCTGTCTAAGTCACCCTGTAGCCTCTTAACATCCTCCTTACAGCTCACACCGCCACCCAACTTAGTGTAATCTGCAAGCTTGGAGATATTACACTCAATTCCTTCATCTAAATCTTTGATGTATATTGTAAGTAGCTGGGGTCCCAGCACTGAGCCCAGCGGCAGCCCACTAGTCACTGCCTGCCATTCTGAAAAGGACCCGTTTATCCCGACTCTCTGCTTCCTGTCTGCCAACCAGTTCTCTATCCATGTCAATACATTACCCGCAATACCATGTGCTTTAATTTTGCACATCAATCTCTTGTGTGGGACCTTGTCCAAAGCTTTTTGAAAGTCAAATATACCACATCCACTGGTTCTCCCTTGTCCACTCTACTAGTTACATCCTCACAAAATTCCAGAACATTTATCAAGCATGATTTCCCTTTCATAAATCCATGCTGACTTGGACCGATCCTGTCACTGCTTTCCAAATGTGCTGCTATTTCATGTTTAATAATTGATTCCAACATTTTACCCACTACTGATGTCAGGCTAACCGGTCTATAAATCCCTGTTTTCTCTCTCCCTCCTTTCTTAAAAAGTGGGGTTACATTAGTTACCCTCCAGTCCATAGGAACTGATCCAGAGTCGATAGACTGTGAGGAGGATGCTAAGAGGCTGAAGGGTGACTTGGACAGGTTAGGTGAGTGGGCAAATGCATGGAAGATGCAGTATAATGTGGATAAATGTGAGGTTATCCACTTTGGGAGCAAAAACACGAAGGCAGAATATTATCTGAATGGTGACAGATTAGGAAAAAAGGAGGTGCAACGAGACCTGGGTGTCATGGTACATCAGTCATTGAAAGTTGGCATGCAGGTACAGCAGATGGTAAAGAAGGCAAATGGTATGTTGGCCTTCATAGCTAGGAGATTTGCGTATAGGAGCAGGGAGGTCTTACTGCAGTTGTACAGGGCCTTGGTGAGGTCTCACCTGGAATATTGTGTTCAGTTTTGGTCTCTTAATCTGAGGAAGAACATTCTTGCTATTGAGTAAGTGCAGCGAAGGTTCACCAGACTGATTCCAGGGATGGCTGGACTGACATATGAGGAGAGACTGGATCAACTGGGCCTTTATACACTGGAGTTTAGAAGGATGAGAGGGGATCTCATAGAAACATATCAAATTCTGACGGGACTGGACATGTTAGATGTGGGAAGAATGTTCCCGTTGTTGGGGCAGTCGGAACCAGGGGACACAGTCTTAGGATAAGGGAGATGAGGAGAAACTTCTTCACTCAGTGAGTTGTTAACCTGTGGAATTCCCTGCCGCAGAGAGTTGTTGATGCCAGTTCATTGGATATATTCAAGAGGGAGTTAGATATGGCCCTTACGGCTAGGGGGATCAAGGGGTATGGAGAGAAAGCAGGAAAGGGATACTGAGGGAATGATCAGCCATGATCTTATTAAATGGTGGTGCAGGCTCGAAGGGCTGAATAGCCTACTCCTGCACCTATTTTCTATGTTTCTATGTTGGCAAATGATCACCAATGCATCCACTATTTCTCGGGCCACTTCCTTAAGTACTCTGGGATGCAGACTATCAGGCCCTGGGGATTTATCGGCCTTCAATCCCATCAATTTCCCTAATACAATTTCCCGCCTAATAAGGATTTCCTTCCGTTCCTCCTTCTCACTAGACCCTCGGTCCCCTAGTATTTCCGGAAGGCTATTTGTGTTTTCCTCCGTGAAGACAGAACCAAAGTATTTGTTCAATTGGTCTGCCATTTCTTTGTTCCCCATTATAAATTCACCTGAGTCCGACTGCAAGGAACCTACATTTGTCTTCACTAATCTTTTTCTCTTCACATATCTATGGAACTTATCTAGATCTCTTTAGTCTTGCCAACATTGAGGTGCTTTATGGTGCTTTAAGCAGCTGAATATCAGAGCAGTGTTCATGGAGTTAAGGGTAATTGCAGAGGTAGAGCTGGGCGTTGTCAGCGTGCATTTGAAAATTGAAAAAAAAACACAAAAAAAAGGGCTTTGGAAATGTTTGGAGTGTACCCCAGATCGGGGGGGGGCACGTGATTTAATGTTTATGTTTGCCCCAAAAAGAGTTGCATGTGAAAATTGACCCTCTATCTACAAATGATGCAGTTGATGAGCAGTATGGAGATGAGGAAAAGGGATCCAAGGACGGAGCCTTGAGACACATGTGAGGCAACTGTGTTCTGTACCCTGGAGATGTCACGGAGGACAAGAAAGGATTGAAAAGAGTTGAAAAGGAAATGATGGAAAAAGTGGGCATGGAGCTGGTTTGAAAACCATAAAGAGGAAGGGGAGGATGAAGGTAGACCGGTAATTGGAAAGGACTGAGATATTGAGGCTGTTTTGTTTTAAGGAAAACTCAAGACTCTGATGCAATCTGAAACCAGTTTGAAGAGTTCTTTGCAGCTAATGAACATTTGAATCACTTGGTTGCAAACTTATATAGGGTGCCCTCCCAAATTGTTGGAGTGACTTACTCTGAGGTGATGAAGGCATGCTCCTTTATTGTGTAGAGCACATCCAGGAATTTGATTTTGGAGGTAAGAGTATGCCCGTGATAAATGATTGGCAGGTCATCTGGGCCATCCCAGCAGTCCACTGCAAAACAGATCATCAAACAATTGCAACATGCATTTATTGAAATAAACCTTTGATATTAGTAAGTAACCTTCTCATTATTTCCACAAGAGGGTGCAATTTATCCTTTAGTAAAATGCAGTCCTTCAGTAAATTGAAGCTGTCATCAGGACTTGCAGGTAGTATTAAATAGCCACCTAACCATTAATTGATACCTGGTGACGAGAAAGTGATATCCTTCCAAGTTTGTTTCCCCACCCCTCTCACTTTTATGTTGGCCTCTGTCATCGAACTACAGTATGCGGACGACGCTTGCGTCTGCGCACATTCAGAGACTGAACTCCAAGCCATCGTCAACATCTTCACCGAGGCGTACGAAAGCATGGGCCTTACACTAAACATCCGTAAGACAAAGGTCCTCCACCAACCTGACCCCGCCACACAGCACTGCCCCCCGCCCCCCCCCCACCTTCCGGTCCACGGCACGGCCTTGGACAACGTGGACCATTTTCCATACCTCGGGAGCCTATTATCAGCAAGGGCAGGCATCGACGACGAGGTTCAACACTGCCGCCAGTATGTCAGCGCAGCCTTTGGTCGCCTGAGGAAGAGAGTGTTTGAAGACCAGGACCTCAAATCTGGCACCAAGCTTATGGTCTACAAGGCTGTAGTGAATCCCGCCCTCCTATATGGCTCAGAGACATGGACCATATACAGTAGGCACCTCAAAGCGCTGGAGAAATACCACCAACGCTGCCTCCGCAAGATCCTGCAAATCCACTGGGAGGATAGATGCACCAATGTCAGTGTTCTCGATCAGGCCAACATCCCCATCATCGAAGCACTGACTACACTCGACCAGCTCCGTTGGGTGGGCCACATCGTCCACATGCTCGACACGAGACTCCCAAAGCAAGCGCTCTATTTGGAACTCCTACACGGCAAGCGAGCCCCAGGTGGGCAGAGGAAACTTTTCAAGGACATCCTCAAAGTCTCCCTGATAGATTGCAACATCCCCACTGGCACCTGGGAATCCCTGGCACAAGACCGCCCTAAGTGGAGAAAGAGCGTTCGGGAGGGAGCACCTCGAGTCTCGTCGCCGACAGCACACAGAAAACAAGCGCAGGCAGCGGAAGGAGCATGCGGCAAACGAGACTCCCCACTCACCCTTTCCTTCAACCACTATCTGTCCCACCTGTGACGGAGACTGTAATTCTCATATTGGACCGAGCAGTCATCTGAGAACTCATTTTTAGAGTGGAAACAGGTCTTCCTCGATTTCGAGGGACTGCCTATGATAATGATGATGGCTGGCCAAAGCTTTCTCTCCACTACTTCAAACAATGTGGTGTCATCAATTTCTAGTCACAGATTAGTGTTGATCAGTAAACATCCACATTTTGTCCCTTGCTCTGACTTTGTCCCCTCTTTGTGGGGAACGCTGGACTTTTTTAAATGTTATTGGTGACAACATCACTGAGCTAGGTCTTATTTCCTCCCCTATGGCACATCACAAAATCGTTCTTTTCTTTCTCTTCCTAAAACAAATACAACAGAATAGCACATCCATACCATTAACATCACTGCATGTTGATTCAAAATATTCCTTACTGTTGGTGCATGAAATGAGATATATGAGGTTGCATAACTTGGACACTCATTTCTCTCCCCTCTTTTGTTCCTCTCCTCTTCACATATTATGCCAACTGATGATATAATTTTATTCGAAACCCCACAGACCAAGAAAGAGCCAGGTTCAAGCCCCACTCTGTGCTGAGTCAGCTGAGGCGGCAGAAGAGATGCTTTATATGGATTTGCTCATCACCCTTAGGCTGAGGAGGGGATGACCGGCCAGCGTTTCAACTCCTCGCCACTCTCTAGCAGCCTTGGTTGGAGCTGTATCCCTGTGAATGTCAGATGAGGCCGGGATCGAGCGTGGCTGCGACGAACTGTCCGTGCAAAACAGCGATGGTTTAGAGGAAATGTACCACAGTGGGAGTCAGTGCTGAAGGGAGAAAAATGTGAGAAAATTGGAAAAAGGAGAGACGGCTTACGTTCTATGCAGCGGCATCCCATCCTTAGGCATCGGGCATAGGCTTCTAATGATGACTCACTGGAAAACTGGTCTCCAGTCAGATACCTGGAAGAGATGAAGAATATTTCAGACCTTTGGTCTCTGTTACTCGTACAAGTAATGGCCCCGATATTTACGGGGAGCGGGGGAGGGAGGAGGATCCCGGAAATCCAGAAAAAGTTAACATCAGGACCTCATTATGATTTCCTTACTGCATATCTCACCAGGCTGGCTGCCGGGCGATAAGTCAGTGGTAGATGGTCGTAGCCAAGGACCGTTGAGGACGGTCCCCAACAACCAGGAAAGATCAGGTGTTGGTGAGCGGTGTCGGACCAGCAATCAGGAGGGAGGGGGACCAGGAGGGACTGCGGGTTTGGGATGGCTGATCACGGCAGAAGATTTGCTTGTGGGGCCGAGGACAGCACTTCTGCTCCTTCTCGCTCACAAGCAGTGCTATGAAAAGCACTTTGATCCAGCTGCTCCCGTCTTAACTGTTAAGAGAATAAGGGGTTATGGGGAGCGAGCAGGGAAGTGGAGCTGAGTCCATGGTCGGATCAGCCATGATCGTATTAAATGGTGGAGCAGGTTTGAGGGGCCGTATGGCCTACTCCTGATCCTATTTCTTATGTTCTTTATGTCCATTTTGCTGCTGGGTTTTCCGAGCCCTGGGAAACCCAGCTGGCCAGTGTGAACTTTAAATCAGGCTTCCAAATGCACTGTGAGAGCCTGATATCAATTATAATGAGGCATCCCACCTCTCAAGAGCAGGGCATAGACACACCATGTAATCACACCGTATAAATGGCGGCAGGCGTGTGCAAGGCAGGTTGGGGTCGTGTTGCGTGATATTTTATTTTTAACCTTTCCTCAAACATCTCATGCCCATCGAGGGGGTAAGGGAGGGTTAAATTTCCCTCTAGTGTCTCTTACTGGTTGGAACAATTGGAGTACAATGTAATAGAATGCAACACTGCTACGTTCATTCATAGCATCCCTGACCAGGGCTAGACCATCAGAGGCAGGCAGTGAATAAGGTCCCACCCACAGCGTGGAAATGGAAAGTAAGACAGAAGACCACCTCTGAATTGCTCTGTCATATGTTGTGACAGTTGTTTACAGAGCAACAAGGTAGACCACATGCCTGCCTTGCTAGACAGTTTGAGATATCCAAAAGAGGGTGAGTGGGATAGGAATTCATAGGCACTGAAACATACAGGTGCTGAACAGTACCACGACTGTTAGATTTACTGAATGTGTACTGAATGTCTTCACAGCTGCGGCATGAAGAACATGTATTTCATTAAGGAGCATCGTTGCTTATTCTTATTCTTATTCCTGCCCCCACAGTTTAACATGAATCCACAATGAATCACCAAGCAGCCCTCAAATTAATGTTCACACAGACTCCTGATTCCACATGCTGTAACTCCACAACCGTGACCATGATCCATTAGAGCCTTCAGGTCCTACTCCCACAGGTTAATCTTCTAGTAGCTGTCTCAAGTCTGCCTTGGCAGAGGCTTCAGGACCGGGTCACAACCCCACTTCCCTCTGCCACTCAATTGCACGGAGGTTGAAAACAAGATACAAAATTTCTGTGATTTGCTCCCTATCCTGTGTGGAGGTAGTTGATCTCATGGGATGGAGCTGGGAACGCTACTGACCCAGTATTCCAGAAATGGAAAAATGCAGTCCTGCTCCTGCAAGTGTTTATTTATTCACGGGATGTGGGTGTCACTGGCAAGCATTTATTGCCCACCCTAATCATCCTTGAGAAGGTGGTGGCAAGCCACTTTCTTGAACCGCTGCAGTTCTTGTGGGGTGAAGGTACTCCTGTAGTGCTAACTTTGTCACAGCAGTTTGGTACAACTGAGTTGCTTGCTAGACCATTTCAGACAGCAGTTAAGAGTGAACCACATTGCTGTTGGACTGGAGTCACATATAAGCCAGACTTGGTAAAGGACATTGGTGAACCAATTGGGTTTTGTTGCATGGTCACCTTTACTGGTAGTAGCTTTTTATTTTATTCCAGATTTATTTAATTAACTGAATTTAAATCCCGCAGCTGCCACATTGGGATTTGAACTCATGTTTCTGGATTATTAGTCCAGGTTTTTGGATTACTAGTCTAGTAACATAACCACTATGCTACTGTACCTCCTGTGTGGGTATGAGGTTAGAATTTGACCTGGCTGTGATGACTTCCTCATCTCTGATTGAATAGTCTGCCAGCACTCATTATCTAGGCTCACACATGAAAAATGGCTACTTGGTTAAGGTACCAGTCAGTGGCCATCACACCTAGCATCATACCCCAGTGCAAGTTAGTGCTTTCAGGAGGGGAGGAGAGAAAGTTAAGGATTACATCAAAACCGTTTGTGCTCACTTAAAAAAAATGAAACAAAGTGTTACTTAACGTGTTGTGTGATGAGGAGATCCAGTAATACGAGAGAGGATGATTCATTTCTTCAGGAGTCACACGTTCAAACCATGAATCCAGAATCATGTTCTCTTTAGAGAACAGATACGCCAAGAACTAAAAGGCAAAAGAAACAGATGGATTTTCATTTGCCATCATTTTATATAAATGTGAGTTATCATTTTATTATATTCTCAAACAACATCTAGCCCGAGCACGGAGCTGCTACCGCCTACCATTAAGATCCACGGGAGTTAGCGGAGGCACAAACCGGTAGTGATCACAATGTCATCGCCGTGCTCAGTGACCCATTTTCACCCCGGAGCGAAAATTCACTCAATGCCCAGTGAGGCTGCCATGGGGCTGCCCGCGCCAGCTTCGCGGGTCACAAACTGGGCCACACTCAGCTCACGGGACAAAAATTAAAGGGGAGGTGCAGCGCGCACTTATTTTAAATGGCCAACATACCAGTCTTTTTCTGCCTTTTTCGACTGCCTCTTTCAATTTGCGGGGTCCGTGCCGCGATGTTGCAGTCCGGCACCCTGCTCACCAATGGTGAAGTTGTAGTCCCTGCTCCCTGATGCAGAGTTGGCAGCATGCCCGCCCCTTTAACAGAAGAGGAGGGCCCTGTGCTCCCGCTGGACAATTCCCGCAGTTAGCACCCCAGTCCTGTCCCCGAGAGGAAATGGAGCACGCAATATTGCACTCCAGTTCCTCTCAGGAGCAGTAACCCCAATTTTGCTGCTGGGGTGGGACTCCTGCGCCGGGCGCAGGAAGTCCCACCTCGCAGCGATTACCGCCCCCAAATGGGGCGATACCAAATTTCATCCCCTCTGTTTTGAAATCCCATTCACACTTTTATTGAAACCTAGGTGTAAAGTCACGGCCCATAGTGCAAGACTCCGCCATGGTTGAAGACAGTAGGCTGGAAGACAAGACAAATCATAAAGTAGCAGTTAAGTGATGTTGAGCTTGAGTATTATAAACCTGGAGAAGAAAAGGAAGATTGAAGGAGTTAGTGAACTCCATAGGTTTGAATTCCTGAGAAAGAATGAGCTAGATTAGGAGATGGTGTGATAGAACTTGATTTCAACACATGGAGGAGACAGGAGGGAGTAAGAGAGTGTTGGACATCATGTTTGAAGGAGGAATCAGAAAGGAAGGTTTAACCAACAAATAATACCAGTATGTGTATTTTTCGTCTTATTTTTTCTGATGCCTGACTGGGCCACACATCATAACATGATGCTGGAGACCCACATTGACATATCAGCTAATGTTGCTGTATTGCTGGCCAGTACGTTTGAGCTGGAGCTGCCTCAGTTAACAGTTTCCTCTAATTCTTCCCACCTTCCACATGGAGAAGTTTCAGATTTCTTCTTTGATGGAATGCCATTTGAGGAATCCCAGAATTGGACCAAATCCATGCTATCTAGTGGTACGCTATGCCAGAGCATGAAACCAACACCCAAAGTTGGGACTCTCCTCGTAAATTTCACTCCTTTCATTCTTACTTGAAGAAACTTTGTAAGTTAAACATTTACAAGGGACTGTCACCCAGGCATTCAAAGCATTGAACACAGGACACAAAACATAAAGGGTGAAAGTTCTTCTGGCTGCCTCTCGGTAGACTTTAGTTGCTTCAGTTGAGTTACCTGCTGGAGTGAGGGACAAGCTGGGACCTTGCCAGCTTTCCCACCTCATTCCCTCAAGTAAACAGGCTTTACAAAGCTGAAGATGAGCCATTCAACATGTTTGTGCACAGTAAGAGTGGGCCGAAGCTCTACCACAATATATTGCAATTCTGCCCAAGAGTCAAATGAAGACCATTTGAGACCTGCAGTTCACTGGAAATGAATGTGATAAGGCAAAAGTATATCTACCTCATCTAGTTGTAAAACAGGGTCAGATATCTCCCGCAGGGGGTCTTTAAAATAATTAAAGATGCACTCCCGAACTTTGTTAGTGTCGTTTGCCCAGCTTTCCTAAGGAAATAAGAATCACAACAATTAAGGGAGTCTGACTCCAGAGCTATCATTATAATGGTTTACTACAAGCAATTAAATAAATGTAATTTATGCATAGAATTTGGATTGTTTGAGCTTCTTCCCATTCACTCCAAAACTTTTCCCTGTTCAGCTTCCACTGCACATGCTGCTAACACTTCTTCGCATTCGCTTTTGTTTTGTTCAATTCCAGTGGACAAAATCCTTTCCCATTTACCACCAATAAGTAGAATTCCAAAAGCCCAAACTCCTTTTCATTCACCCCCAATTACTAAAGTTTTAATAGATGAAACCTTTTTCCAGGAATAATCTTCAGGGACTCATGGAAGAGTTTAATTTAAACTGAGGGAATATCATTCCACACCTTATGAACAGCAACAACAACAACTTTAATTTATATAGCATCTTTAATGTAGTAAAATGCCCCAAGGCGCTTCACAGTCGTGTAATCAGACATAAATTGACACCAAGCCAAAGAAAGAGACATTAGGACAGGTGACCAAAAGCTCGGTCAAAGAGGTAGGTTTTAAGCAGCACCTTAAAAGAAGAGTCTCATTGTGCAGAATTGTTAAGGCATGACATGCTGACAATTTGCAACTGTTTCCTACACAATCCATCGGCTAACATGGCTGTGGTCAGGCAATCAGTTTTAAAATTATCATTCCCATGTTTAAATCCCCCCATGGCCTCAGACTCCTCACCCCACCGCCCCATCTCTGTAATCTCCACCAGCCCTATAACCCTCCGAGAACTCTGCTTTCTTACAACTCTGTATGCTTATACACCCTTCCACTTCTTTCACCCACCATTGCCAACTGAGCCTTCAGTCATCCAGGCCCGAAACTCTGGAATTCCCTCCCTAAACTGCTTTGCCTCTCCACCTCCCACTCTTCTTTTAAGGTGCTGCTTAAAACCTACCTCTTTGACCGAGCTTTTGGTCACCTGTCCTAATGTCTCCTTCTTTGGCTTGGTGTCAATTTATGTCTGATTCCACGACTGTGAAGCGCCTTGGGCGTTTTACTACATTAAAGACGCTATATAAGTTAAAGTTGTTGTTGTTATTGCTATTCATAAGGCGTGGAATGATATTCCCTCAGTTTAAATTAAACTCTTCCATGAGTCCCTGAAGATGCAGCCCTCAAACCCATTGTCTTAGTTTCCCCGAACCTGAATATTTAAAGTGACAGCACACACTGGGGCATTCCATTGTATGACCTGTGCACAATGCTGCACAGAATGGTTGGATATAGTTCATTACTGAGCTCCTGGTCTTAGCCACAGTGGGAGGTAATGGGGAGCAAGAAAATAAATAGAGGAGATAATAAATTGAGGAGGAGTTATCCATAGATACTCTTACACACTTCTGATTGGTTGGTATTAGAGCAACCAAGTTCACCTGGCTCTCAACAGAAGTTGGGGCATGACCTGGGAAGAGCAAGGAATGGAGAGTTAATTGGAGAGAGTTCAAATTTACATTACCACAAACTAAGGGATTTATTTTCAAACATAAAAAAGCATGAAACTAGAAAAGGCTCTTCAGCTCATCAAACCTGCTCCTCCCACAGATTCCATACAATCTATTCTGTAATCGACACTACCTATCTAATGTCCTGCATGAAAATTCTCTTTGACTTCCAGTGTCTACATGGCTTTTCCATCGAAGTTTCGTGGACAAGGAGGAGAACTTCCGTGGGAATTCACCTCGCACAACCTTTTAACCAGTGAAATTCAATTCAGCTCTACAGGGCTTCCTTCAGTAGTTCAAAGCTCCAAGTTTCAAAATACCCTTGTCTTTCTTCTCAGGACTGTCTCCAATGCTTCAATGTCTTCCTGAACATTGACCATCCAAAATATATGAAGCATTCCAAATGTAATCCAAATGCCAGAGATTTATGTAAAGTTAGCATCATTCGAATTGTAACCAAAGCTGCTTTGTTGCCTCAATAAAAGAAATATTTGAAAGACTTGTATTTATATAGCGCCTTTCACAACCATCCAAAAGCGCTTTACAGCCAATGAAGTACTTTTGAAATGTAGTCACTGTTGTAATGTAGGAATAATTCACCTGGCTTGTGATTCAGTTTGCTTACCTTCTGATCATACTGCAGAAATTTCTGGAAGTCATACAGTGTTACTTGACAAAGCTCAGGCCGCTCCACATTCCTGCATGCAACAAAATAGTTTTTAATAATACTGTCAAAAGTAAGCAGAATTTTTCATTATAGACATGATTAATTGTCATATTTGGGGTCTGTAATTGAATTGATCAGTAGGTTTGGGTGAAGGGCAGAGAGTGTTGCTAGGGATTAGAGCAGTTTCCATTTGCTTGTGAGACCTGGGACTGAGGCACATTAGCTCAGATTTTCCCATCAGCATATTATTAGAAATGGGGGTAGAAGTGAACAGTAGGATTAATACTTGGATATCAGCTTGACCCAGTTTGTAGCACTCTTGGTTATCAGTCAGAAGTGTGTAGTTTCAACTCCTATCCTAGTTCTTTTAAGAACTGGCATGATAGATTGACTGGTCTCCTTCTGTGCTCTATGCATCCATGATTCCAGATTTATTAAATTTCTGAAAGCCCTGGATCATCAGCATTGGCAGTTTACACAACATGTTCTGTAAAAGAATCAACAAATTCAGTAAAACAAAATGATAAAGTTGTCCAGATAAAAATTAATTCTCATTTTTTTTAAAAAGGGTCAGGGAAATGAGAATTAGTTTGTGAAAACACTCATTGTGGTAAGAGCCCATTTTAAAATAGAGCAAATGTCAAGATGAAATCTATCAAAAACATTCGGAATATAGTCAAGTCAATGAAATGCTCCTTACCTCAGAGGAAAAGACAGCTCCAGCTGCTCGATTATCTGCACATACAAAAGCAGAGGTTGTACAAACAAAGAGTAACGGATATTAGGAATGAGTTACAGGTTGCAATCTAATCAAAGGATTCACGTGGTTTATCTATCGAATACTGGATATCTGGGAGTGACGTACAAGGACAGAATCTAATCGATGAGATCAGATGGCTTCTGTGTGGAAATAATGGATAACCAGGAGTGACCAAGAGGGTATAATCTATGTAAAAGGGGTCAGGTGATTATATATAGGATAATAGGTATTTGGGAGAGATAGGCAATAACAGACATTGTATATTTTATAGAGAATAGCAGACCCTAAATATATTATAGGGACTAGCAGGCCCTTATATATCATAGAGAATACCAAATCCTGCATATATTATAGAGAATAACAGACCTTGGGGCCCAAATTCAGGTCCTCAGCAAGACCCGTTACTGCCTGTTTGCAGTGGCTATGCGGCGGAATCGCGTGGCCATCGCTTTGTGGTCAACTGGCTGCCCCGACCCAAATTCAGGTCGGAGATTTTTCGGCCTGTACCCAATTCCGCCCTGCTGATGATGATCATTGCAAGCGCATCATCAAAACATGCACCACCGCTCTCCCTCACCTGCAAAATACACCGCCCCATATTCAGTAAAAACATCGTTGCCCCGCCATGCGGTGCTCCCGACAGTTTTTTCTGTCGGAGCACCTTCTCCTCACTGCATGCGGCCTGGCAGCGCAGCAGCCCTTCAAGGGGAGGGTCCACTGCCGTAGCCGCCATGTCTTTATTTTTGCCAGCCGACTTCCCGATTGGCCGGCAAAATAGTGGCCACAGGTTCAGATGGCCTGCCAATGGGTAGCCTGGCAACCCCTCTTGGGCGCCATGCCGCTGGCCCGGCCGAAACCCTCCCTGGTGGCTCAGGGGCCGAAGATATAAAATGCCGGATTCCTTCCCCATTAATGGAAGGGAGACAGCGTGGTGACGAGAGTCTTGGTCCCGCCCCAAATTCAGCCCCTCAGCCTGCCTTACCACCGAACTCCCACCTCCACAATGACCGACATTGAGTCCAATGTCACAAAAAAACTAAGAGCCGAAAATCAACAGAGAGGCCACCTCAATGATCCCAGCTGAAACAACTTAAAGAAAAAGGTAGGTGCGCCAGCTTTCTGGCAGCTCTGAATTTTGGCCCCCTTGTGTAGCAACATAGAAACATAGAAATTTATAGCGCAGAAGGAGGTCATTTCGGCCCATCGTGTCCGCGCTGGCCGACAAAGAGACACACAGCCCTTGGTCAGCAGCCCTGAAGGTTACATTTAAACCTATGAACAATGAACAATGGCGGAAAGGTAAAGAGCATCTGGCCCACTCAGTCCGCCCCACACAACTACGATATTCCATTATCGCAACATTTCACACTCCACCCCACCGAGAGCCATATGATCTCTTGGGAGAGGCAAAAAACCAGCTGAGAGCGCAGGCCAATTGGAGGAAAAAAATCTGGGAAAATTCCTCTTCAACCCATCCAGGCAATCAAAACTAGTCCAGGAGATCACTCTGGCCGTATTAGATTCCCTGAAGTACTTACCATCAGATCTGCGCCAGCCAACAAGAGGTTATCCAGTCTAATCCCACTTACCAGCTCTAGGTCCATAACTCTGCAGGTTATGGCACCTCAAGTGCCATCCAAGCACCTTTTAAATGTGGTGAGGGTTTCTGCCTCTACCACCTTTCCAGGCAGTGAGTTCCAGATCCTCACAACCTTCTGCATGAAGAAGCTTCCCCTCAAATCCCCTCTAAACCTTTCACCAACCACCTTAAACCTATACCCCCTCATAATTGACCCCTCCACCAAGGGAAATAGGCCCTTGCTATCTAGGCCCCTCAAAATTTTATACACCTCAATTAGGTCTCCTCTCAGCCTCCTCTGTTCCAAGGAGAACAAACCCAATCTGTCCTCATAGCTAAGATTCTCCATTCCAGGCAGCATCCTCGTAAATCTCCTCTGCACCCTCTCCAGTGCAATCAAGTCCTTCCTATAATATGGCAACCAGAACTGCCGCAGTATTCCAGCTGTGTCCTAACCAGTGTATTATACAATTTAAGCATAACCTCCCTGCTCTTGTATTCTATGCCTCGGCCGATAAGGGCAAGCATTCTGTATGCCTTCTCAACCACCTTATCCACCTGGATAATCTACGCTGCACTCTCTCCAAGGTGTGGTGCCCAGAAGTGAACACAGTACTCCAGGTGTGGTCTAACCAGGGCTTTGTATAGCTGTGTCATAATTTCTACCCACTTATATTTTTGTCCTCTCGATATAAAGCTCAGCATTCCATTTGCCTTTTTGATTATTTTCTGTATCTGTACATGATCCCTGAAGTCTCTTTGGACTTCCACTGTTTCTAGCTTTTCACCATGTATAAAGTACTCTGATCTATCCTTTTTAGGTCCAAAGTGGATGACCTCACACTTGCCGACATTGAAATCCATTTGCCACAGTTTTTCCCATTCACTTAATCTATTAATATCTCTTTGTCATTTTGAGCCTCATTTACATGGATCCAGCAAGCTGCGCGTGCCAAACTGGCGTTCTGAGGGAGTTTCCCAGCTGGGGAGGGGGCCTGAAAGTCTGAGCCTGGGGTGGGGGGGGGGGGAGGGCGGGGGTGCAGTGATTCCAAGGGGAGGTGGGCTTCTCATTCCTGGCCCCACAAAAATAAAAAATTAAAATGGTTTTGTGCTGCCTCCAGCGGTCCCTTTAAGAACTGCAATTTAGGCTGCTCAATACCAGTACAAATGAGTGGAGCGTGTGTACCTCAAAATGGCAATCGGGGTCCGATATATGTCACAGGACCCTAACTTGCATCTTAAAGTCGCTTCCTACCTGAAACAGGCGGGCATGCTGGTCACCCATTTAAAGTCCCCTAACAAGATAGCGGCAGTTAACAGAGATCGAAGATATTACAGGGAACAATGGATCTTCTATTATAGAGAATAACAGATCCTTGCCTAGAAATTCGGGTCATTTGCGGCTCCCTTTAGCACCCCTGGGCGGCGCTAACAGGGCGCAAACAACTTTTTGCCCGGGCGCGGTGCTGCTAACAACTTCCGCTAAATTCGGCGGGAGTTTAGCAGATGCGGCAACCCATAGCACCCCGCTCCGCTAGTGATTATGATGTCATTACGGTGCACAGCGCCCCGTTAGCATCCGGACCCTAAATTGGGTACCGCCCCTGAAGCTGCGCTGGGCGATGACAGCGACAACTTCAGGGGGCACGTACCAGGCGGCCGGCCGCTCATGGGGCCCAAGTTAACGGGAAGGTGTGTTGCTTTAAAAAAAAATGTCTCCGATTTTGTTGTGTGTCCCATTGAGGTTTTGAACGCGGGGTCCGTGTCATTTTTGGTCAGTTCGGCACTCCGCTTCAGATCCCCGCTCCCTGGTGGTCCAGGTAGGACCCTTTTTCTGGGACTGAGTGTGCAGCTTGGGCCCTTCCCTTTAATTAAGGGACAAGCCCCTCTTATACGGCCCACTGCGTAGCGCTGCTCCCCGCTCCCAACACATTCGTCCCACTATCGCTCCAGAAAGGAAGTGAAGCGCTTTATTTTGTGCTCTACTTCCTTTTGTGGGCGGTAACCCCAAAGTCTCGTGCCTCGTGAGTGGTACCCAATTCTCCCCCCCACCTCCTAGGGAAATAGCTGATCCTATATTTACTATGGAACATAGCAGATCCTGTATATGGTATAGTGAACAGCTGACCTTGTGCATATTTTAAAGTTACAGCAGGGGCAACATATATCTATATTCATTCAATTGTACATCAGGCTTGCAGTTGGTCCATCAATCTAAGTAAATACTCACTGATTTCTGTGCATCAAACAACAGGTTTCTGTAGAATAGAATGAAGTGCCCGTAGTTCATATCCACCCTCGTGTCCACTTCCTGTCAGGAGGATAAATAAAGCATAGGTACCATGAATCCACAGCCTCTGTCACACTCACCAGCAGAGGCAGCTTTGTGCTGGAAGAGTATTGGAAAGTACTGAACATCATTTGGCTCTTCCAGCTTGTTCTTTTCCGATAGGCCAAGTACATGGTTCATTCTCTGATTGGCAACCAGTAACTAGTGGGACAGGGATCAGTGCTGGGACCCCAACTATTTACAATCTATATGAACGACTTGGAAAAAGCGACTGAGTGTAACGTAGCCAAGTTTGCTGATGATACAAAGATGGGAGGAAAAGCAATGTGTGAGGAGGACACAAAAAATCTGCAAAAGGACATAGACAGGCTAAGTGAGTGGGCAAAAATTTGGCAGATGTTGTATAATGTCGGAAAGTGTGAGGTCATACACTTTGGCAGAAAAAAATCAAAGAGCAAGTTATTATTTAAATGGAGAAAGATTGCAAAGTGCCACAGTACAGCGGGACCTGGGGGTACTTGTGCTTGAAACACAAGCGATCAGGAAGGCCAATGGTATCTTGGCCTTTATTGCAAAGGGGATGGAGTATAAAAGCAGGGAAGTCTTGCTACAGTTATATAAGGTATTGGTGAGGCTACACCTGGAATACTGCGTGCAGTTTTGGTTTCCATGTTTATAAAAGGATATACTTGCTTTGGAGGCAGTTCAGAGAAGGTTCACTAGGTTGATTCCGGGGATTAAGGGGTTGACTTATGAGGAAAGTTTGAGTAGGTTGGGCCTCTAATCATTGGAATTCAGAAGAATGAGAGGTGATCTTATCGAAACGTATAAGTTTATGAGGGGGCTTGACAAGGTGGATGCAGAGAGGATGTTTCCAGTGATGGGGGAGACTAGAACTAGCGGGCACGATCTTAGAATAAAGCGCTGCCCATTTAAAGCAGAGATGAGGAGAAATTTCTTCTCCCAGAGGGTTGTAAATCTGTGGAATTCGCTGCCTCAGAGACCTGTGGATGCTGGGACATTGAATAAATTTAAGACAGAAATAGACAGTTTCTTAAACGATAAGGGGATAAGGGATTATGGGGAGCAGGCGGGGAAATGGAGCTGAATCCATGATCAGATCAGCCATGATCGTATTGAATAGTGGAACAGGCTCGAGGGGCCATATGGCCTACTCCTTTTCCTATTTCTTATGTTCTTATGTTCTTATATTGCCCAGTCATGAATCCTCCCAATTTATTAAGTCTCCTATGAATAAAACTTTTAAAAAGATTATTCTGCTGATCCCAGAGCTTATACAGCAAATGCTATAGAGTATCAATGTTGCATTCGAATCCACATTATTGATCTCGAAGCAATTATTTTCGACACATGATATTCCCAAAGTCCCAACCGGACTAAACCCATGATGTTCCAGAGAATTTGATCTCTGTTTACATGTGTTCTAATAACCTTCAGTCTCTTTCAGAACAAGCTCTTCAGCTAGCATTTACTTTAAAGAAATTAATCAACATTATCAGAATTTTAGCACATTGTTATTACAGTATTGATACGGCTTGAGCACAGTATTAACACAATATTAATTGAATTTTGGCAACATCAACTCAGTATTAAGGTAGTTTCAGTACATTATTAGAACAGTATTAACAAAATATTAACGCAGTATTGATACAATTGTAGTATTGTAGGGCGCTGAGCAACACGAGTCCCGTTGCCGAGAGCATGCAGAAAACAATCGCAGGCAGCGGAAGGAGCGTGCAGCAAACCAGTCCCACCCACCCTTTCCTTCAACCACTGTCTGTCCCATCTGCGACAGAGACTGTAATTCCCGCATTGGACTGTTCAGTCACCTAAGAACTCACTTTTAGAGCGGAAGCAAGTCTTCCTCGATTTCGAGGGACTGCCTATGATGATGAGTAAATCATTACCACAGTATTGGTACCAATGTATCCTTTAATTTTTGGGGGGGTAAGCGATCCCTTTTATGGGCTAGGTGGCTCATTCAAATTCCCGCGCATGCGCATTTTTTCTATTTAAAAGCTCTCGTGCGGGAGCTCCAGACAGTTACGCTGCCATACAGCTTAAAGGGAACATTGATCAGTACTATTTTTTTTATTCATTCACGGGATGTGGGCGTCATTCGTTCTGCCACGAATGCCTCACCTCCTGACTCTTCAAAGCCATTTCACCTTCTGCAAGACACAAGTCAGGAGTGTGATGGAATACTCTCCACTTGCCTGGATGAGTGCAGCTCCAACAACACACAAGAAGCTCGACACTATCCAAGATAAAACAGCCCGCTTGATTGGTACCCCATCCACCACCTTCAACATTCACTCCCTCCATCACCAGTGCACCGTGGCTGCAGTGTGTACCATCTATAAGATGCACTGCAGCAATTCGCTAAGGCTTCGTTGACAGCAACTCCCAAACCTGCGACCTCTACCACCTAGAAGGACAAGAGCAGCAGGTGCATGGAAACACCATCACCTGCAAGTTCCCCTCCAAGTCATACACCATTTTATCTTGGAAATATTTTGCCGTTCCCTCATCGTCGCTGGGTCAAAATCCTGGAGCTCCCTACCTAACAGCCCTCTGGGAGTACCTTCACTGCACGGACTGCAGCGGTTCAAGAAGGTGGCTCACCACCACCTGCTCAAGGGCAAATAGGGATGGGCAATAAATGCCGGCCTTGCCAGCAACGCCCACATCCCGGAACAAATGTTTTTAAATCACTGTTATCCGCAATGCCTTGGTACCCCATTGAACTGGTGTGCCAACAAACTAAGCTAGTAGACCGCTGTACTGTTTGCAAGTGTAGTATGAGTTAAAAAGGACATAGGAACAAAGAAACACAGAAAATAGGTGCAGGAGAACGCCATTCGGCCCTTCGAGCCTGCACCACCATTCAATAAGATCATGGCTGATCATTCACCTCCGTACCCCTTTCCTGCTTTCTCTCCACACCCCTTGATCCCTTTAGCCATAAGGGCCATATCTAACTCCCTCTTGAATATATCCAATGAACTGGCATCAACAACTCTCTGCAGTAGGGAACTCCACAGGTTAACAACTCTCTGAGTGAAGAAGTTTTTCCTCATCGCAGTCCTAAATGGCTTACCTCTTATCCTTAGACTATGTCCCCTGGTTCTGGACTTCCCCAACATCGGGAACATTCTTCCTGCATCTAACCTGTCCAGTCACGTCAGAATTTTATATGTTTCTATAAGATCCCCCTCATTCTTCCAAACTCCAGTGAATAAAGGCCCAGTCGATCCAGTCTCTCCTCATATGTCAGTCCAGCCATCCCGGGAATCAGTCTGGTGAACCTTCGCTGCACTCCCTCAATAGCAAGAACGTCCTTCCTCAGATTAGTAGACCAAAACTGAACACAATATTCCAGGTGAGGCCTCACCAAGGCCCTGTACAACTGCAGTAAGACCTCCCTGCTCCTATACTCAAATCCCCTAGCTATGAAGGCCAACATAATCATTTGCCTTCTTCACCGCCTGCTGTACCTGCATGCCAGCTTTCAATGACTGATGTACCATGACACCCAGGTTTCAATGCACCTCCCCTTTTTCTAATCTGCCGCCATTCAGATAATATTCTGCCTTCGTGTTTTTGCCACCAAAGTGGATAACCTCACATTTATCCACATTATACTGCATCTGCCATGCATTTGCCCACTCACCTAACCTGTCCAAGTCACCCTGCAGCCTCTTAGCGTCCTCCTCACAGCTCACACCGCCAACCAGTTTTGTGTCATCTGCAAACTTGGAGATATTACACTCAATTCCTTCATCCAAATCATTAATGTATATTGTAAAGAGCTGGGGTCCCAGCACTGAGCCCTGCGGCACCCCACTAGTCAGTGCCTGCCATTCTGAAAAGGACCCATTTATCCCGACTCTCTGCTTCCTGTCTGCCAACCAGTTCTCTATCCACATCAGTACATTATCCCCAATAACATGTGCTTTAATTTTGCACACTAATCTCTTGTGTGGGACCTTGTCAAAAGCCTTTTGAAAGTCCAAATACACCACATCCACTGGTTCTCCCTTGTCCATTCTACTAGTTACATCCTCAAAAAATTTCAGATTTGTCAAGCATGATTTGCCTTTCATAAATCCATGTTGACTTGGACCGATCCGGTCACTCCTTTCCAAATGCGCTGTTATTTCATCTTTAATAATTGATTCCAACATTTTCTCCACTACTTATGTCAGGCTAACCGGTCTATAATTACCCATTTTCTCTCTCCCTCCTTTTCAAAAAAGTGGTGTTACATTAGCTACCCTCCAGTCCATAGGAACTGATCCAGAGTCGATAGACTGTTGGAAAATGATCACCAATGCATCCACTATTTCTAGGGCCACTTCCTTAAGTACTCTGGGATGCAGACTATCAGGCACCGGAGATTTATCGGCCTTCAATCCCATCAATTTCCTTAACACAATTTCCCACCTAGTAAGGATATCCTTCAGTTCCTCCTTCGCACTAGACCCTTGGTCCCCTAATACATCCGGAAGGTTATTTTTGTCTTCCTTCGTGAAGACAGAACCAAAATATTTGTTCAACTGGTCTGCCATTTCTTTGCTCCCCATTATAAATTCACCTGAATCTGACTGCAAGGGACCTATGTTTGTCTTCACTAATCTTTTTCTCTTCACATATCTATAGCAGCTTTTGCAGTCAGTTTTTATGTTCCGGGCAAGCTTCCTCTCATTCTCTATTTTCCCCCTCCTAATTAAACCCTTTGTCCTCCTCTGCTGAATTCCACATTTCTCCCAGTCCTCAGGTTTGCTGCTTTTTCTGGTCAATTTATATGCCTTTTCCTTGGATTTAACACTATCCTTAATTTCCCTTCTTAGCCACGGTTGAGCCACCTTCCCTGTTTTATTTTTACTCTAGACAGGGATGTACAATTGTTGTGTTGTGGAAAAATATTTCCGAGACTGTATAATATATAAAGAGAGGTTGATTAAATCGGAGACAAAGCTTTGGGAGAAGTGTTAGAGACCCCTGTCTCTGAACCAATTCTCAATTTGGTATCTCCAGTGAGGTTCTTTTATCTTACAAATTACGTCACTTTACATCACATGTTTTAGCACTAGTCCTTACAAGGTTTGCAAAGCTTTTCATCCAAGGCTGAGTTCTTGATATAAACCAGCCTTCATTATGACAGGGCATTATAAACAAGTGCAGGTCTTTTGGCACCGGTATAGACAGACATCCCACTTAATTATCTCTCCAGTCGTTCAATATCTCACTTTCCAATCTCCATAACTCAAGGCCAGCATACCTTGAAGTCTAACTGTTTTTTTTATATAAAGCATAATGCATCAGTATTGTCCCTTACAAAATTCATTAAAGGGGAAAATAAAACAAATGTTTGGTCCCGTATACTAGTCAAGTATATGTCCAAAAATCCGCTCCAACAGTTGAAGTTATCCATGTGATCTTTAAATGTTTGCCATTGCCTATCTGCCGTCAACCCTTTATGTATAATTTGCCAGTCTATTCTAGCCAATTCACGTCTCATACCATTGAAGTTACCTTTCCTGAAGTTCAGGACCCTAGTCTCTGAATTAACTGTGTCACTCTCCATCTTAATAAAGAATTCTACCATATTATGGTCTCTCTTCTCCAAGGGGCCTCGCACAACAAGATTGCTAATTAGTCCTTTCTCATTACACATCAGTCTAGGATAGCCAGCCCTCTAGTTGGTTCCTCGACATTGGAGGACGGGAGGGATTGCAAAGGCAACTCTATTAGAATCAATGCCTGCTACTGTAACCTTTCTTCTAGAGTTACGTTAAGCCAATGACACCAAGAACATATCTCAAAAACTGGAGCCATCACCTGGGCAATACGATGGAATCGGATTCCCCTAATTCTGCACTGGGGAGGTATAGAGCTCACATTACTATGCTGTTAGGGATTCAGCGCTGAGTCAGCACCAGCAGCGGTCACAGTCATTCCTTGCCAGACTTTTATTTTCTGCATGTCAAATGGATCCCCTTTTTATTAGGACCCATAGGAAGAGCATGTAGCGGCTTGGTACAGACAACATTTTCTGTGTTTTCATTAAAGAAGCCCGGTGCAATGACAATTATCAGAGATTATAATAGAATGTTAAATAGAGGGAGATTTATATGCTTTCCTAGTCATGAGGCAACCACAGTAATGTAGATTATTTTAGTGATCATTATCATATGACAAACTGATATAGTGTCAGGATTGTGTAAAGAGCGAATGAAAGAACTTTTGTTTATATTGGCAGCTTATCTGGTCCTCAGGACAACCCAAAGCACTTCACAGGCAAAGAATTACATTTGAAGTAAGGTCACTGTTCTTTTGTAGGTAAATGCATCACGACAATGTCCCACAAACCGTAAACAAATGAATGAATGACCAATTAATCTGTTTTTGGTGATGTTGGTTGAGGAAGCAATGTTGGCCAAGGTGAACTGCCTCCTATTCTTTGACTAGTGATATGGGATCTTTTACAACCCTCCAAGCAGGCAGAATGGTATAAAGTCTCATTGATATCTCCACATTCAATTACACGCTTGTATTGTGAAGCATTCAGTACACTGGGAAGATAGCCCTCATTAAACAGGCCAGAGCTCATGTGTTCCATCTTTAAGACCTGTTTCTGAATGTGCGTTAAGGATTCAAAGCACTAGTTTGTGCATTCATAGCCAGCTCCTGGTAAGTACAAACCAATAGCACACAACTGTTCATAACTGAGCAGAAATTGACATTAATCTCAGGCAAGTATATGGGCTCAAAATTGGCCCACCCCTTTTTTCGGCGCACTCACTGGAGATGCGCCGCTTTTCTGAGTTGAAAAGTGCTCCGAAAAAATCGCTCCGCACTTTGGCCACTGTCCAGCTTCTCCCGGGTCTTCGTGCAGCGTGGCCAGTCGGGTCAGGGGCGGAGCCAGCGTCCTGCGCTAAAAACAATGCCGGGACATCTGCACATGCGCATTGGAGTGTGTGCTCATGCGCAGTCGCTCCTCGCCCCAAGCCTCTCAGTATGTTGCTGCAGCGTGGGATCCAATCATCATCATCATACCAGCTAGTGGTGCGTCCCGCCCCTATCCCAGGCCGAGTAGCCTACCGCACAGGCCACTTCAGAAAACCCTTGCGGAGAGTTAAGAAATCAGCGCAGGTAGGTGCATCGGAGGCCAGCAGAACTTAATGACTTTACTAAAGAATGTGAGTAGGATCAAACAGCTACACAGGACATCATATAACTTTGCAAAGTTAATTTACTATATAACAGAAGCACAGGCCAGCCCGCTGCCTTCGCGCGCTGAAGATAAAGGTTGGGTAGGACTTACTTCTATTTTTTATTTGGATATTTTGAAATTATGTAAATATGTTTTGTCTCTTGTGAATAGTGGTGACCATTTGTCAAGCCTATTCACCTGGTGCTATTGTGAAAGAAGATCATAAGTGACGGAGGAACCCTGAGAGAATATCTTATTTATTGAAGTAGACATTATTTAAATAATATGGGCTCAAATTTGGCTCAGTATAATTATTGCAAACAAATAGTTGTTTAAATTAGTTCTGAGATTAGGGCAATTTAATTCAACTATCTTTTACTTCTTTTATTTTTGTAGTTTAAGCTTCCATGAATGCTTCTGTTGTATAGTAAATTAACTTTGCAAAGTTTGTCATATGATGTCCTGTATAGCTGTTTGATCCTACTCACATTCTTTAGTCAAGTCATTAAGTTCTGCTGGCCTCCGATGTATCTACCTACACTGATTTCTTAACTCTCCGCAAAGGTTTTCTGAAGTGGCCAAATACGCTGGCCTAAGTAGATTTGTAATAACTATTAGCTGGCCAAAGTGGCCTAAATGGCCAAAACTGGCGTAGGTGGCTGGTAACGCCCCCTGTTGAGAAAAAAAAACGAAACAAAAAAAATCCTAACTAACTCACGTACACTGGCGCAAATTGAATGTGCAAAATGGGAATTTTTAAGATACTCCAGAAAAATCAAGTTGCTCCAAAAAAAACGGAGCAACTTCTGGCCAATGTTGAGCCCTAAATCACTAGATATATTCTTGTAAAGGAGAAAATTGGAGGACAATAGGGAAAGAGCAGGGGAGTGGAACTAATTGAATAGCTCTTTTAAAGAGCCAGCACAGGAACGATGCTGAATGGTCTCCTATGCTATAAAATTCTGTAATTCTAAGGAGACCACAAGGGTGCTTGCTGTAGTAATGGAAGGCTCACATTTGATAAGTAAAAGGCACTTTCCTGACGCTGTAGTTAAGGGAAATGGAGCTGTGGTGATTTTTCTTGGGAACTTCCTGATCTGTATGGTTCAGTATCACACCAGGTACTGCACTTCACTAAGGAAGACACAAATAAACTCCCGAAAATACTAGGGGACCGAAGGTCTAGCGAGAAGGAGGAACTGAGGGAACTGAGGGAAATCCTTATTAGTCAGGAAATGGTGTTAGGGAAATTGATGGGATTGAATGCCGATAAATCCCCAGGGCCTGATAGTCTGCATCCCAGAGTACTTAAGGAAGTGGCCCTAGAAATAGTAGTTGCATTGGTGGTCATTTTCCAACATTTCATGGATTCTGGATCAGTTCCTATGGATTGGAGGGTAGCTAATGTAACGCCACTTTTTAAAAAAGAAGGGAGAGAGAAAACAACGAATTATCGACCGGTTAACCTTACATCGGTAGTGGGGAAAATGCTGGAATCAATTATTAAAGATGTAATAGCAGCGCATTTGGAAAGCAGTGACAGGATCGGTCCAAGTCAGCAAGGTTTAAGAAATGGAAATCATGCTTGACAAATCTTCGAGAATTTTTTGAGGATGTAACTGGTAGAGTGGACAAGGGAGAACCAGTGGATGTGGTGTATTTGGACTTTCAAAAGGTTTTGACCGGGTCCCACACAAAAGATTAGTGTGCAAAATTAAGGCACATGGGATTGGGGGTAATGTATTGACTTGAATAGAGAACTGGTTGGCAGACAGGAAGCAAAGAGTGAGAATAAACGGGTCGTTTTCAGAATGGCAGGCAGTAATTAGTGGGGTACCACAAGGTTCAGTGCTGGGACCCCAGCAATTTACAATATACATTAATGATTGAGATGAAGGAATTGAATGTAATATCTCCAAGTTTGCAGATGACACTAAGCTGGGTGGCAGTGTGAGCTGTGAGGAGGATGCTAAAAGGCTGCAGGGTGACTTGAACAGGTTAGGTAAGTGGGCAAATGCATGGCAGATGCAGTATAATGTGGATAAGTGTGAGGTTATCCATTTTGGTGGCAAAAACAGGAAGGCAAATTATTATCTGAATGGTGACAAATTAGGAAAAGGGGAGGTGCAACGAGACCTGGGTGTCATGGTACATCAGTCATTGAAGTAGGCAAGCAGGTACAGCAGGCAGTTAAGAAAGCAAATGGCATGTTGGCCTTCATAGTGAGAGAATTTGAGTAAAGGAGCAGGGAGGTCTTGCTGCAGTTGTTACAGGGCCTTGATGAGAGCACACCTTGATTATTGTGTGCAGTTTTGGTCACCTAATCTGAGGAACGACATTCTTGCTATTGAGGGAGTGCAGCGAAGGTTCACCAGACTGATTCCCGGGATGGCAGGACTGACATATGAAGAAAGACTGGATCGACGGCTTATATACACTGGAATTTAGAAGAATGAGAGGGGATCTCATAGAAACATATAAAATTCTGACGGGATTGGACAGGTTAGATGCAGGAAGAATGTTCTCGATGTTGGGGAAGTCCAGAACCAGGGGTGACAGTCTAAGGATAAGGGGTAAGCCATATAGGACCGAGATGAGGAGAAACTTTTTCACCCAGAGAATTGTGAACCTATGGAATTTTCTACCGCAGAAAGTTGTTGAGTCCAGTTCATTGGATACATTCAAAAGGGAGTTAGATGTGGCCCTTATGGCTAAAGAGATCCGGGGGAATGGAGAGAAGGCAGGAATGGGGTACTGAAGTTGCATGATCAGCCATAATCATATTAAATGGTGGCGCAGTTTCGAAGGGCCGAATGACCTGCCCCTGCACCTATTTTCTATGTTTCTATGTTTCTATGTTTCTAAGCTGACAAGTCATTAGGGCATCTTAGCTAGGGGGTATTGATGGGATAATGAAAGTGTTCGAATCCCTGTAATGTGACTCCTCAGCAAAATCTTTCAGAAAAAAGAAAGTATATTTAAAGGGCTACATGAAGTCAGACACTTTTTCCTAATCTACAAAAATGAGCAAGGAACATAAGAGTTGTGAGAGAAGTATTTCTACTTACCAACAGCTTGTCCCGCAAGAACCTCATATTTGGGACTCTGTAGTTGACTTGAGGAAGCATGGTCTTTAGATCCTTCACAGTGATGCTGGAAAAAATAAACATTACATATACAGTTCAATAACCATACAGCATAAATATTTCATGCAAGAAGGTAGGAATGAACGAAAGTCAGAGGTCGGAATGAGTGAACAGAGAGGGAAGGAATGTGAAGAAAAAAGACAAAATTAATGAAAGGCAGGAGCCACATGAGATATTAGGGCAGATGAAGAGGTAAGTTTTAAGGAGCGGCTTAAAGAAGGAAAGAGGTAGAGAGGCGGCGAGGTTTAGGGAGGGAATTCTAGAGCTAAGGTCTCAGTAGCTGAAGGCACGGCCGCCAATGGTGGAATGATGAAAATCGGGGATACGCAAGAGACCAGATTTGGAGGAGCGCAGATATTTTGATGGTTGTAGGGCTGGAGGAGGTTACATAGATAGAGACTGGCAAGGCCATGGAGGGATTTGAAAACAAGGATGAGAATTTTAAAATCGAGGTGTTGCTTAACCAGGAGTCAATGTAGGTCAGCGAGCCCAGGGGTGATAGGTGAACAGGACTTGTCATATGTTAGAACACAGTCAGCAGAATTTTGGATGCCCTCAAGTTTAGGGAGGGTGGAAGAAGGCCAGCCAGGAATGCGTTGGAATAGTCAAGTCTAGAGGTAACAAAGGCATGGATGAGAGTTTCAGCAGCAGATGCACTGAGGCATGGGCGGAGTTGGGCAATGTTATGGAGATGGTAATAGGCGGTCTTAGTGATGGTGCGGATATGTGGTCGAAAGCTCATCTCGGGGTCAAATACGACGTCAAGGTTGCGAACAGTCTGGTTCAGTCTCAGACAGTTGCCAGGGAGACGGATTGAGTCGTTGGCTAGGAAATGGAGTTTGTAGCTGGGACCAAAGACAATAGCTTCAGTCTTCCCAATAGCCAGTACTGGATGTCGGACAAGCAGTCAGACAATTTAGGGATAGTGGTGGGGTCGAGAGAGGTGGTGGTGAGGTAGAGCTGGATGTCGTCAACGCACATGTGGAAACTGCCGCTGTGTTTTTGGATGATGTCACCGAGGGGCAGCGTGTAGATGAGAAATAGGAGGGGGCCAAGGATTTATCTTTGGGGGACATCAGATATATCAGTGCAGGAGCAGGAAGAGAAGCCATTGTAGGTGATTCTCTTGATGATTCTCTGAAATGAGCGAAATAGAGTTGGAAGAAATGAGTGAAAGACAAAGGGTAGGGATGAGTAAATCCAAAGGGCAGGAATGAGTGAATGGTTTGAGGGTGCCATGGGAGAAAGGTGGCGACCAGAACAAGTGAAAGGCAGAGGTAGGAATGAATGAGTGCCAACCACATCATCTGGCTATCCCTGTCATTCTAGTGTATGTACAGTATGTGCTCAATCTACTATCATATGCCCACCTTAGCACACAACCCCTATCCTTCTACTCCTGGCTGAATTGCAAACCCTTGGATGAAGATAGAATTGTTGACTAGCGTATCGGCCATCACTGTCAAGACCCACACATCAATAATCACCTCTTGAGTGGGGTATTGGAGGGTGTCTCATCCCATTGGGACCATGCATCAAGGTCCAGGAGAAGAAAGGAGGAGATGAGACACACCGCGAGTGCTGATGGTGTCATTTTGGATACGGGCTTAACTGGATTATTGAGTCTAACTATATGAGAGACAGAATTAGCTTGGATCGGCATACCTCGAAAGATCCGACTAAATTAACGCTGTTACTATGCTGATCTTGCTGACTGGTACTTAAGCCAAAATATCCTGCTAATCTCATTAGCCTAACGTAAAAACCGTTGAAAACTATCGGGAGCTAAGGAAAGCACGATACTTAGATAGATAGACTCGCATTTATTTAGCGCCACCTTTGCATCGGTTTAAAACGAGGCATAATGATAACAGTGTGAAAAGAAAGGCTTAAAAGCAAAGAAAGAATGTAGTATTTACATAGGACCTTTCACAACCTCAGGACATTCCAAAGCGCAATATTTTTGAAGTGTAGTCACTAATGTAGGGAAGCGTGGCAGCCATTTTACACACAGCAAGGTCCAACAACCAGCAATGAAATAAATGACCAGATAGATAATCTGCTTTAGTGATGTGGATTGAGGAATAACTATTGGCCAGATCACCGGAGCGACCTCCCCTGCTCTTCTATGAAATTGTGCCATGGGATCTTTTACGTCCACCTTAGAGGGCAGATGGGACCTCAGTTTAATGGTACTGCCAACAGTGCAGCACTCCCTTCGTACTGTCCTGCAATGTCAGCCTAGATTTTGTGTTCAAGTCTCTAGGGTGGGACTTGAATCCATCGCCTTCTAACTCAGAGGCAAAAGTGTTACATCTAAGCCCTGACTGACACTGAGGGGAGGGGGCATTTTAATATTTTGGGTGAGTGCCAGTGCCATTTACAGTATTAATGTGGCATCTGCTGCAGGTTCTCTGCTCTGACGGTTTCTGTACTTGCCGTAAAATGTAACCGAAAGGCCCTCAGCAATGGTGAACAGCAGCGATGCACAGGTGTCCCTGGGCCCAGTGTTGCTAGGGTGCAAATGATGGGAAGTACATTGTATCTCAGTATTTGGGAAGGCATATTAACTGCCAATATCACTTCTGGCAGCTGATATTCCTCCTTTGTACCTCCAGGTTATGCTGAATTACTGGCAGAACCTGACAGGAAATGTATGGCTAAGAATGTTTCACAGCTTTGAATTGGTGGAAAGAAACCTCTTGGAGACAGCTTTAACATTGGAGAAGGGAGTTCCACTCAAGGTGATTGGCAGAAGAACCAAAGGCGACATGAAGACAAACATTTTTACACAGTGAGTGGTTAGGATCTGGAGGCACATTCAATTGAGGCTTTCAAAAGGGAATTGGATAAGTACCTGAAGGAAAAAAATTTGCAGGGCTATGGGAAAAGGACGGGAGAGTGGGATTAGCTGCAGTGCTCTTGCAGAGAGCTTGACAGGCCAAATGGCCCCCTCTGTGCTGTAACCATTCTATGATTCTATGATTCTAGGTTATGTGGTGAGGCCAAGAATGTTGATAGATGAAGGACTGGAGGTTGGACTTTCAAAGGTATGAGGAAGCAGCTGTTGATTGAATGTTTGATTAACCAAAATTCCAATGATCTCATTGCACCGGCTGAAGTGTGACAGAGCAAGACCTGAGCCATTGACTCCAGCATAAGGGGAAAGAAAGAAAGGCTTCGATTCATATAGAACCTTTCACAATTCAGGACATCCCAAAGTGCTTTACAGGCAGTACTTTTTTTGATATGTCGTCACTGCTGTAATATAGAAAAATTGGCGATAGCCAAATTGCACACCGCTAGGTCCCACAAACAACAATGTGATAGACCAGATAATCTATTTTGGTGATGTTGATTGAGGGATAAATATTGGCCAGGACACCGAGGATAACTCACCTGCTCTTCGAAATAGTGCTGTGGGATCTTTTATGACCACAAGAGAGAAAGCAGTTGAACACCCCTATGAGCTTTAATTTTAGCTAATAGTCTCTTAGATGGAACCTTATCGAGTGCCTTCTGGTAGTCGGTATAAACTACATTTCCCTGTCTACTACTTTAGTTATTTCCTCAAAAAATTAGGTTTGTTAGGCATGATCTACCCTTTACAAATCTATGTTGACTCTCAAATTTATCTTAATGCTCAGTCCTTCTGTCATTAATTATAGATTCCAATAACTTTCCCACAACAAACGTTAGACTAACAGGTCTACGATTTCCTGGTTTCTCTCTATCATCTTTCATAAATTATGGAGTTACATCTGCAATTTTCGTATTAAAAAGACAATTCCTGAATTGAGAGAGCTTTGAAAGTTTATGGCTAAAACAGCTGCAATTTCTTCACCTACTACTTTTAAAACTCTGCAGTGAAAACCATCAGGTCCTGTGATATCACAGCCTTTAGTGCTATTATTTTTTCTAATACTCTTTACTTGCTTACATTAACTTTAGTGAGTTACAGTCCTTGATACATTAATTTCCCTGGAAAGTCAGGTACACTATTGTGAAGACTGATACAAAGTAATTATTCAACTATTTACAATCTATATTAACGACTTGGAAGAAGGGACTGAGTGTAATGTAGCCAAGTTTGCTGACGATACAAAGATGGGAGGAAAAGCAATGTGTGAGGACACAAAAAATCTGCAAAAGGACATAGACAGGCTAAGTGAGTGGGCAAAAATTGGACAGATGGAGTGTATGGAAAGTGTGAGATCATGCACTTTGGCAGAAAAAAAAATCAAAGAGCAAGTTATTATTTAAATGGAGAAAGATTGAAAACTGCTGCAGTAAGCGGGACCTGGGGGTACTTGTGCATGAAACACAAAAGGATAGTATGCAGGTATAGCAAGTGAGCAGGAAGACCAATGGAATCTTGGCCTTTATTGCAAAGGGGATAGAGTATAAAAGCAGGGAAGCCTTGCTACAGCTATACAGGATATTGGTGAGGCCACACCTGGAATACTGTGTACAGTTTTGGTTTCCATATTTACGAAAGGATATACTTGCTTTAGAGGCAGTTCAGAGAAGGTTCACTAGGTTGACTCCGGAGATAAGGGGGTTGACTTATGAGGAAAGGTTGAGTAGGTTGGGCCTCTACTCACTGGGAATTCAAGTAATCTATCGAAAGATTATGAGAGGGTTTGACAAGGTAGATGCAGAGAGAATGTTTCCACTGGTGGGGGAGACTAGAACTAGAGGGCATGATCTTAGAATAAGGGGACCACCCATTTAAAACTGAGATGAGGAGAAATGTCTTCTCTCAGAGGGTTGTAAATCTGTGGCATTCGCTGCCTCAGAGAGCTGTGGAAGAATAAATATAAGACAAAAATAGACAGTTTCTTAAATGATAAAGGGGTTATGGAGAGCGGGCAGGGAAGTGGAGCTGAGTCCATAATCAGATTAGCCATGATCTTATTGAATGGCGGAGCAGGCTCGAGGGGCTGTATGGCCTACTTCTGTCCCTATTTCTTATGTTCTTATGTTCTAAGTCTGCCATTTCCTTATTTTCATTTGCAATATTATCCCCATCGGTTTTATAGGGCACATTACCTTTGACTTCCCTTTTTCTACTAATATAATTATAAAACCTTTTTGGTTAATCTTGATATCCCTCAAAAGTTAATTTTTGTATTCCCATTTTGCAACTTTTATTATCTTTTTTGTCTTCCTTTACTGTTCATTACATCTTTCCCAGTCTCCTGGATTTACACTACTCTTTGCACGTTTATATGTTCGTTCCTTTAGTTTTATAGAAACATAGAAAATAGGTGCAGCAATAGGCCATTCGGCCCTTCGAGCCTGCATCAGCATTCAATATGATCATGGCTGATCATGCAACTTCAGGAACCATTCCTGCTTTCTCTCCATACCCCTTGATCCCTTTAACCGTAAGGGTCACATCTAACTCCCTTTTGAATATATCTAACGAACTGGCCTCAACAACTTTCTGTGGTAGAGAATTCTGCAGGTTCACAATTCTCTGAGTGAAAAAGTTTCTCCTCATCTCGGTCCTAAATGGCTTACCCCTTATCCTTAGACTGTGACCCCTGGTTCTGGACTTTCCCAAATTCGGGAACATTCTTCCTGCATCTAACCTGTCCAATCCCGTCAGAATTTTATATATTTCTATGAGTTCCCCTCTCATTCTTCTAAATTCCAATGAATATAAGCCGTCGATCCAGTCTTTCTTCATATGTCATTCCTGCCATCCCGGGAATCAGTCTGGTGAACCTTCACTGCACTCCCTCAATAGCAAGAATGTCCTTCCTCAGATTAGGAGACCAAAACTGTACACAAAATTCAAGGTGTGGCCTCACCAAGGCACCGTACAACTGCAGTAAGACCTCCCTGCTCCTATACTCAAATCCTCTCGCTATGAAGGCCAACATGCCATTTGCCTTCTTTACCGCCTGCTGTACCTGCATGCCCACTTTCAATGACTGATGTACCATGACACCCAGGTCTCGTTGTACCTCCCCTTTTCCTAATCTGCCACCATTCAGATAATATTCTGCCTTCCTGTTTTTGTCACCAAAGTGGATAACCTCACATTTATCTACATTATACTTCATCTGCCATGCATTTGCCCACTCACCTAACCTGTCCAAGTCACCCCGCAGCCTCTTAGCATCCTCCTCACAGCTCACACTGCCACCCAGCTTAGTGTCATCTGCAAACTTGGAGATATTACATTCAATTCCTTCGTCTAAATCATTAATGTATATTGTAAATAGCTGAGGTCCCAGTACTGAACCTTGCGGTACCCCACTAGTCACTGCCTGCCATTCTGAAAAGGACCCATTTATTCCTACTCTTTGCTTCCTGTCTGCCAACCAGTTCTCTATCCACGTCAATACATTACCCCAATGTTATCTCTCACCTCTTTTGTCAACCATGCTGTTTTATTTGGTAAGTAGAGGTTTATATTGGTGCTGTATTAAGCTAAATTCTTTTTTAAACATAAATAGAGACATTGGTCACTGCTGCCCCTAAATTTTTTATTTTGCTTAAATCTACACATGACAAAAACTGGTGTAAATGCAGGAAATTTGCCTAAGCTGCACTTTTGTATGGGGACGAAGCTATGTTAATGAGCGGCTGAAGGTTTCGCTAAAGGTTTTGCAGAATCAGCGGGAGAGATCAAGCAAATTCAGGCGTAGGATTAAAACTAGCATAAGTCACTGACACTTGAATTTCCTCGATAGTTTGAGCTTAAAATCGGCAAGGCGCAGTATTTATGCTAATGTTTCGGCACAAGTTTCCAGGAAATTCTGGGCCAGAGACTATTTCTGATAATTGCTTTTACCCCCAGAACATAGTCAGCGTGCATTTGCTGCAGTGACCAGAGTTGCACAGCAGAGCGCAGCAGCAATGAATCTGTGCTCAGTCTGCAGGCCTTGTATAATGTACCGGTACACAGAGCCAGGGAGCTGAGCAGCACAGCCTGACATGGTTTCCATAAAGCTGACAGAAGACAGATGGCTGACCTTAAAGGGACAGTATCTGTCAGAATTCCTCTCTTACAAGAGAGATATCCCTGCATCTGGAGCAAAGATGGTGACAGGAATTCAAATTCCCCACAGTTTTTACAATAACAAATGCAACCAACGCTCTCATATTTAGCAGGAGTCCAACGTGGGTGATTTGAAACCCCTGCCCTTTTGCCTTGATCTCCTATATGTCTGCATTATGTGGGTAATTCCCAGCATATCTCCTGCTTTCTCTCACTGGAAAACAAGGCAAGATATGGTATCACGATATGTGGGTTCATAAATGTCTGCTCTCTCTCTCATTTTAGTTCAAATGTGTAACCTACTTCGATGTGTAACACAGCCCCATACATTTAAAAAGGTTTGTGACCATTCTCACTCCTTTTGATCCTAAGTATCACTCTTAAAGGCTCTCTAATTTTGACAGGTACCTTGCTTTACAGGGATATTGAAGATATGGTGGTAATTTTGACTTTGTGCGATAGTGTAAAATGGGTAGAGAATTGGCAGCCCTTTTTATACCTCTTTCCATTTTTATTTCCATTAAAGTCAATGGCTGCTGACTCGCTATCACCCATTTTACACGATTGCACTAAATTACCTCCATAAGACCAATAGTTTTAATAGAGCGATTTCACTGCCAGTTTGCATGCTAGGATAGCCCTATGTCCATGTGAATCAATTGCTTTCTTCTGCTCCCTAAAATACTTGCAATCTCACAGCCAGGTGAACTGAGAAGAGAGAAAGAAAAATTCATCCCAACCTGCTTTTGGGCTATTAATAGCCCAAAAGCAGGTTGGGATGAATCTCTCTATCCCCATTGTTATCCTTCTATCTCTTTCTTCTTCTCTTGTCTAGTTCACTCTCGACTCTTTCTATCTGTCTCTCTCTCTCTCAGCCTGTCCCCATCTCTCTAGTGTTAGCTGTCTCTCAGTGGTAGCCTTGTCACCTTTGACTTGAGCACATAATCGAAGCTGATACTTCAGTGCAGTACTGAGTGCTGCACTGTTAGAGGTGTCGTCTTTTGGATGAGATGTTAAACCGAGGACCCGTCTGCCCTCTAGGGTGGACATAACTAATCCCATGGCATTATTCGAACAAGAGCAGGGAGTCCTGGTCAATAGTTATCCCTCAATGAATGCCTACTAAATAGAATATCTGGTAATTTATTTAATTGCTGTTTCTGGGAACTTGCTGTGTATAAATTGGCTGCCTCGTTTCCTACAGGGTTGATGAAGGTAGTGCAGTAGATGTTGCATATATGGACTTTCAAAAGGCATTTGATAAAACACCTCATAACAGATTTATTTGGAAAATAGAAGCACAAAGGAATGGTGGTAACTTGGGTATGTAATTGGCTAAGGGAAAGAAGGCAGAGAGTAGTGGTGAATGGATGTTTTTTTCTGACTGGAGAGAAGTATGTCGTGGGGTCCTCCAGCTTCTCTGAAAAATCTCTGCCTCCTTTAATATTTGCCTGCCAGTGAGTCTATGGCTATTTTAAGATACAGGCTTGGGGTTTGAAGATATTTAAGGAGTTTCTTTCCTATTAGTGGCACCTATTGCTAAAATCCAATAGCCAAACTCTAGGAATAAAACCTTTCCCTTTGTGTGGCTTACCAGTGATATGTGCACAACAAACATTCCCATAGTGCCAATCAGTACTGGTATTTAAAAGGGCTTTTCCTGTTGTTGTTCTGCAGTATGGGAAATGAGGCACTTGGTAAGTGTAAGGTTGTGAACCTGAGGTGAAGTGGTGTGAGGTTACAATCACACACCTGGCATTCTTACATAATCTTGTCTGCCTTGTGCTTTCTATTTCTCTGTCACTCCTTCCATCTCAGTCTGCCTCAGTCTCACTCTCTTTTATATTTACACCAGTGTGCATGTCTTCCTGCTTAAACCATTATACAGATACATTTTCCTGCAAAGCAGAGGAATTCTGCAAGACAGAGTTTCTTACATTGTTACTATAGGTTTAAACCCCACTCCAAGATATGAGCATATAATCCAGACCGACCTTTTGATGCAGTACTGAGGGCCTGTTGAATTGTTGGAGTTTTCACTGAGATGCAATGTTAAACCGAGGCCCTTTTGCTTGGCTCAGTAATTAAAATAGATGCAAAGAGATCCCATGGTACTAGTCTGGAAGAGCAGCGTGTCCTGATCAACATTCTTCCCTCAAATAATGACAGATAAAGTGGTTGTTCATCTCATTTATTGTTTATGGGATCTTGCTCTGCACAATTTGGCTTCCACATTATCCTATATAACAACAGTGGCTGCACTTCAAATTGCAATTCATTGGTTGTGAAGATCTTTCGGAAGTCCTGAGGATATGATAAAGCATTACATGAATGGAAGTTCTTACTTCTTTCTTTTTTCATCATTTCTGATTAAAGTACATAAAAATATTGGCCTCAATTTTCCCCAGTATTTGCTCTAGTTTTTTTTTTGAGCAGGCTGCTTTTTCTGGCGTAACTTAAAAATCCCCAGTTTCCCCAATCAAATTGCACCAGCGTAACTGACTTAATTACGTTTTTTTTAGGTACTTTTTTTTGCTCAAAAGGGGGCGTTACCAGCCACCTACGCCAATTCTGCCCATTTAAGCAACTTTGGCCAGCTAATAGTTACCCAATTTCTACTTAGGCCAGGGTATGTGGCCACTCGGGAAAACCCTTGCGGAGAGTTAAAGAAATCAGCGCAGGTAAGGAAATTGGTGCAGGTAAGTGCAGCAGATGCCCGGACAGCAGCAGCAGGAAAGGTAAGAGAGAGGGGGAGAGGGAGAAAGGGGTGGGGGGAGGCGGGGGGTGGGGGAGAGAGAGAGAGAGAAGGGGGGAGAGAGAGAGAAGGGGGGAGAAAGAGAATGGGGGGAGGGAGAGGTGAAGTTAGGTGCTGGGACCAGAAGGGAGGAGAACATTCGGCCTGGGCTAGGAGTAGGAGAACGCACCAGGAGGCCACTCGGCCTGGGCTAGGGGCGGGAGGGAGTGAACTGGCCGGCATCAGAGGCCACAGAGCGGCGGCAAGGCAACAGAGAGGCTGGGGTGGGGGAGGGTACTCAATGCAAGGACAAATATCAATTATTAAATAAGTAAATAATACCTTCCTCTTGTGGACTTAAGACCTTCTAATCCTCTGGTGTGGAGTTAATGGCCGATTGCCAACTCGGAGCGCTACTGCGCATCCGCGGCCATTTCAGAGACGTCAGGAATGTCAATTTTTTCCACCGTGCATGCGCAGAAGGCCCGGCACCTTTTTCCAGCGCAGAACGCAGGCTCCACCTCCCCCCCCACCCCCCGCCCCAAGGCGACTGACCACGCTGCGCAGCTGCAGACTAGAGGCCAAACATCGGGGAAATTACAAAGATTTTTTCCTGGAGCATCTACTCACGTAATGAAGCAGCGCAACTCAGGCAACACCAGAAAACGGGTTCGGGGAAAATTGAGCCCATTAAGAGGGTCATTTCTGACTGAACACTCAATCAGCTTCTGCTGCCCTGCATCACTTGCTATTTCAGGGATATCACTTCCTGTCAGAAGTCATGTTTGAACACTGCTGGCAGCAGATAGTGTTGCCAAGTACCAGAATAATGTTCTTTGGAAATCTATACCAAGCTTGGTAGGCAGGAGATGGAAGATTAACCCTACGGATGCTGAAATTGGAAAAAAGAAAAAAAGAAAAAAGAAAGAAAGAAAGAAAGAGTGAGTGACATCTTGAGCATGATGTGTGCAGCAGGGTGGCAGCAGTGTGATGTCTATGTGATAAACACACATTTGGATATGGATACTTCAGTTACTAACTGATTAGCAGTGGTTCAAGAAGGGCAATTAGGGATGGGCAATAAATGCTGGCCTTGCCAATGACTCCCACATACTAGGAATGAATTAAAAAAATATGGGAAGCATAATTCATTTTTTTATTTTATATTTCAACACTTTTCATAACTTCTTAACTGAGAAATATTTTTCTTGAGGGTGGGGAAGAGAATGTTGGTAAGTTGTTTTGTTTTCAGGGTGGGGTGGTGTTCTGATACAGAGACGTTATTATACAGAGAAGGAGTAGTGGTCAAGGAATGATAAAAGTAGTCTCAGTGAGGAAGGTTGGAGTGCTTGAAAGATATTGCAGTCTGTTTATGGCGAAACCATCGTGAAAGGCTCATAGCAAAAGGACACTACCCAGGTTGTAAAAATAAGAGCTGAGCAAGTCAATAAATAGTGATTTGATGTACTATCCTCATTCACATTGTCTAATTAGAGCAAGTAACTAGATTAAGTAACTAATGATGACTTATTTCAAAGTGATCATTAGAGCGCAGAGCAGCTTGAAGACCCTGCTGATGATAAAAAGTTCACTGATAACAGCCGACTTCATAAATGCCAATGGTCTGTCTCAAGGCTGAGAAGAGATTCCCTGAAAGGAGGTTAATAAGTGAGGATGCAACCTTTTGAAGTGGAGGTTTCAGGGCTCTGATAGATTTCCTACTCTGGCCACAAGGGACTCGCTTTGCTGCTGCTGTGAGCTCCATTAAGGTACTTCCAAAGATTGATGCTGATAACCAGATACACAATTCTGTGGCATATTCCTAGACTGAGAGGCAGTAGAAATGAACCGCAGTCTGGTGCTTTGTGGGTCAGCTGAGTTAGCAGCATCCTCAGCCTCCTGTTAAACCTGACACCCAATGCTCCAGTCTCCTCTGTCATTACTACAGGGGGAAGTCTCCAGCCATTATTGATTTTGACATCTGGTAAGACATTAAAGGAGATATCTATTTCTTTCTCATCATTCAGGACATTGGCCATGGTGTGTGTCTCAGAGTAAGTGATTAGAGACCACCACTCACTTCACTAAGAATATTCCTGCAATTGAAAAGACCAAACAACACACTGAGTTACCTTATATGACTGTGGTGTGGTGCCAACTAGAGGCAAAACTCTTTGTCACACAAGTAAAGAAAATTATAGTGGTATTATTAATACTGAAAACTTGCTGGTAAAAATTACCCCATTTTACCTCTCCTGATGATATAGTGGGTAGATGACTCATGTGTTATGACACTGGCCAAGCAGACTGGGAGGTCCTAAGGTGCCGTTCTATGCTAAGTTAGCTGACCTGAGGCAGATTAGCAGTCGGGTGTGCTACAACTGGCCTGAGCATACCTGTGTCAAAGAGGAGGAGTTAGCCAGCTTACCCGCTCCTAATCACTATCCAGTGACCCACACGCAAACGTGCATGTATGTGGACGTCAGGTGAGGATAGATCACCTGAAGCTGATCTGTAGGCCATAGCTACGTACTCCCACACACCTGTAGTGTGTGTCAGAAGCTGGGAGATAGAAATAGAAGCCAGCCTCACCGTTTCCCCAATCACTCCAACAGATGTAGAGGGAGGTGGAGCCAAATTGAATTTTTTTTACAAATTACTTATTCCTATCTGGTCAACTTGATTAGAAAGGACACAAAAGGATTGAACTAAGATGTGATATTGACAGGACCTGACAGGGCAGATGCTGAAAGGTTGTTTCCCCTTGCTGGATAGCCTAGAACGAGGATTTTACAAGCTGGCTCCTGGAGTGGAAGCTGCTTTCTGACCTGCTCAACTGTATCCGTGGTCATCCATGGCCATTCCCTGCTCTTCTTCCCCAAATCGACTTTATTCCACCCCTTATGTTATCCCTCCTCTGATAGTGAAGGCAATTCAGCCCAAACTATCAGTTCAACCTGCAAGTTTAAAGCTACAAGCTCCAAGTTCAATGTCTGCTCATCTCACAGTATGCTTTTGTTCTTTGCCTCAGAGCTTGCATGGCTGGAGCTCTGAAGAAACTTGATTTCCTTCACTCGCGAACAGGACTTTGTTGCTTCACTACCAACACTGCTTCAGTCGCTTCACGCCTTCGCTCTGAATTCTTCTGTCAAATTGTTTTCCGATTTCCTGGACTTCGGTGGACATCGCTAGGCTACGTTTCTGCACTGGACTACACTGGAGTATACCTTAAGACTACCTGCTGCCTCTCCATCTCTGCTGCTAATTTTTTTTTTTCCTTTTAACCACGGCTGTGCCTCTGCTGAACATGTACTAATGGTTTCTCAGCTCTGCTGGCTTCTTGCGAGCAGCTACCGGTGCACCCGTTCTACCAGTTTTCAACTTTGCTGGTCGCTGGCTGCAGTTTTTACGGTGATCTACCGTGATGCACAAACTTGTGTCAATGTCGCCATCATCTTTCTGCACCGCTACCGACTCCCCCTCCTACAGCACATTCCCGACGCTCTACAAATAGCTTCTGGACTTCATTCCTGCAATTCCATGTTTGAATCCCTCCAATCTGGTTTCCGCGCCTGCCACAGTTCTCATCAAAGTCCCAATGACATCCTTTGTGACTGTGACAAAGGCAAACTATCACTCCTCATCATTCTTGACTTGTCTGCAGCCTTTGACACAGTTGACCGCTCTATCCTTCTCCAACGCTTCTCCACTGCCGTCCAGATGGGTGGGACTGCATTCGCCTGGTTCCATTCTTACCTATCTAATCATAGCCAGAGAATCACCTTCAATGGCTTCTCTTCAACACCCCCCCCCCTTCCTCCCCACCTCCCGTATCGTTATCTCTGGTGTCCCCCAAGGATCTATCCTTGGCATCCTAAAACACAGCGTCAGTTTCCACATGTACGCTGATGACACCCAGCTCTACCTCATTACCACTTCTCTCGACCCCTCCGCAGTCTCTAAATTGTCAGGCTGCTTGTCCGACATCCAGTTCTGGATGAGCAGAAATTTTCTCCAATTGAATAGTGGGAAGACCGAAGCCATTGTCTTCGGTCCCCACCACAAACTCTGTTCCCTAGCCACTGACTCCATCTCTTTCCCCAACTTCAGTCTGAGGCTAAACCAGACTGTTCGCAACCTTGGTGTCATATTTGACCCTGAAATAACCTTCCGACCACATATGCGCAGCATAACTAAGACCTATTTCCACCTCCGTAACATTGCCTGTCTCTGCCTTTGCCTCAGCACATCCGTTGCTGAAGTCCTCATCCATGCCTTTGTTACCTCTAGACTTGACCATTCCAATGTGCTCCTGGCTGACCTCCCACATTCTACCCTACGTAAACTTGAGGTGATCCAAAACTCGGCTGCCCAGGTCCTAACTTGCACCAAGTCCCGCTCACCCATCATGTCTGTGCTCGCTGACCTACATTGGCTCCCGGTTAAGCAATTTCGCGATTTCAAAATTTTCATCCTTATTTTCAAATCCCTGCATGGCATCGCCCCTCCCTATCGCTGTAATCTCCTCCAGCCCCACAGCCCCCCGAGAGGTTAGCACTTGTCTAATTCTGCCCTCTTGAGCATCGCTGATTATAATCGTTTAACCATTGGTGGCCGTGCCTTGTGTTGCCTAGGCCCCAAGCTCTGGAACTCCCTGCCTATACCTCTCCGCCTCTCTACCTCTCTTTCCTCCTTCAAGGCGCTCCTTAAAACATGCCTCTTTGACTAAGCTTTTGGTCACCTGCACTAATTCCTACTTATGCGGCTCGGTGTCAAATTTTTTGTTTCATAATACTCCAGTGTAGCGCCTTGGGACGTTTCACTACGTTAAAGGCGCTATATAAATACAAATTGTTGTTATTGTTGTAGGGGGCATAGTCTCAGGATAAGGGGTCAGCCATTTATGACTGAGATGGGGAGAAAAGTCTTCACTCAGAGGGTTGTGAATCCTTGGAATTATCTAGGCCTGAGGGCTGTGCATGTTCAGTCGCTGGATATATTCAAGGCCGAGATTGATAGATTTTTGAACTCTAAGAGAATCAAGGGATAAAGGGATCAGGTGGGAAAGTGGAGTTGAGGTCGATCTGCCATGATCTTACTGATGGCGTAGCAGGCTCGAGGGGCTGTATGTGCCATGTATGTAACCTTCATGTAACTGTAACCTTCATGTAACAACACTGCATACTGTATACACCTAAGAAATGCACACCTTGACCACAGGGGGTGAACTTGTGGGACACACTCCTCACCTGGTCATCCAGGTATATAAAGGGAGGTCCCACGCAGGGTCATCACTTCTTGGTCCTATGAATAAAGGTTCAGGTCACAGAGTGACCTTGTCTGCAGAATGTGCCTCGTGTGAATTTATAGTAGTGTGTAAGGGCATTACAGTATGGATTGCTCGTGCTATTATTTTTGTTTCTTATGGTTCTTATGTCCCTCGCTCTCCCCGCTCCTCCCGTCCCGAAAACGATTTCAAGCCACTCTACATCATAAAAACAAGCTTTCTAGGCTCACTCGAGAGGGTCGACTGGCTTCTATAGGACCATATCTCAGCTGGAGTCAGCACATTTAGGAGAGGAATGGGCTGGGGGGGGGGTGGGATGTTGCAAAACATACAGCACTCTAAACTAAACTAAAGCCAAAATAATACTGAGATGATGGAAATAAAAGAGAGTGACAAAGATAGAAGGAAAGGGAGGAAACTTGAAAGTCTATGGCACCTCAGTAGGAAAAGATAAAACCCTGTCAGATGTCAACAGGATTACTGCAAGTCACCTGTTTTCTTTGTTCCTATCCATCAGGTTAAACTGCTTCCTGAGCCATCTGTAAGCAGAGCAGAGACAAAGTTAGTCACTCTCAGAGGAATAAGTGATACAGCAGTGTGGTTGCTGGGCTTAGTTAGTTGACTGTTACCAATACACTTTGCAAAAATCTACTTCCATCAAAACACATCTTGGGGCTGTAACTTGTTCAGGTAAAGTTCCTTTGTATCAGTGGCCATTTTTTTTACACTAAGTGCTTAAATTTCCAACATTCATCATTAAAGAAACGATCACTCTATTGTTGGTTAAAACTGTTGATCAGAACCTGACAGCAATTACAAAACCTGGCACGCTCCAACATGGCTCCCAATAGAACTGAATGTCCAATTGGTACAAACATGAAGATCATGTATTACCTTTCTACCTGGAGGGGTGTGGGGGACTTCTGAGTGTCCTGTACCAGCCAGTTCAAACCGGTTATCCATTCATCAACATCATCCTCATTGAATGCTGAAGAAAAAAGAAAATCATTACTGTTATAAAGAATTATGGATAGGATTTTTTTTAATATAAACTCATTTTTCTGATTTGTGCTCATTAAAGGCAACATTTTAGGGCAGGTGAATGGAACACTTTCCACTTTAGTCACCAAACGTTACCAGCTAGCATTCCTAGTCACACATAAAATAGGTTAAATGTAAAGGGGAGCTCTCTTTCATGCATCACAATTATGTGCCTCAGCCTCTGCCTGAGAATTCTTACTGTACCTGTAGTATATTTGTCCATTCCTTATAGCAGCCATCTAGTATTGGAAATTGTCAATTTAGTTTATTACATAAAGGATAACAGATAGCATTTATTATACATTTGGAATGTGGGTGTCCCTAGCAAGCCAACATTTATTACCCATCTTTAGTTGCCCAAGTAGTCGTTTGATAGAGCTGAGTAGCTTGCCAAGCCATTCAAAGGGCAGTAAAGAGTCAACATGATTGGTGTGGGGCTGGGAGTCACATATAGGCCAGACTGGATAAGGACGGCAGGTTTCCTTCCCTAATGGAAACAGTTCAATTTTTACAACAATCTGACAGCTTCATGGACACTTTTACTGACAACAGATTTTTATTTCCAGATTTTTAAAAACTGAATTTAAATTCTTGTAGGCAAAGGCACTGTGGAGAATCAGCTGGCTGGTTCTGACCTGAAGCCCATAGTTATCTCTGGACAGAATTGTGTATTTTCTCACTTCACCCAGAAAAAAGAATTTTAACACAGTTATATTATACATTCACATTGATTGGAAAATTTAATATAAAGAGATATAATACAACAATTGGAATTATATAACACTTTTAACATAACAAAATGTCCTAAGGTGCTTCACAGGCGTGTAATCAGACAAAAATTGACAGCCAGTCAAAGAAAGAGACATTAGGTCAGGTGACCAAAAGCTTGGTCAAAGAGGTAAGTTTTATGGAATGTCTTAAATGAGGAGAGAGAGAGGTGGAGATGTGGAGAGGTCTGGGGAGGAAATTCTAGAGTTTAGAGTCTAAAAAGTTGAAGGCACGGCCACCAATGGTGGGCGAAGGAAGTGAGGAATGCAGAATTCCCGGAGGGTTGTAGGAGTGGAGGAAGTTATTGAGATAGGGAGGGGTGAGGCCTTGAAGGGATTCAAATACGATGATGAGAATTTTTAATATCGAAGCATTGGTGGACCAAGAGCCCATGAAGGTCAGCGAGCCCAGCAAGCGAGATGATGGGTGAACGGGACTTGGTGGAAGATTTTACAGTTTAAAGCAAGACTGGGCTCTGCTTTCATCACAGATAAGTTAACATGTTGAGGACAGACCTTTCTTCAGAACAGGGTATAGCTAACTGTAAGTGGTTTTGCTCCTGGTGGTTTTGAATCACCCCTCTTACAACAGTTATAGACACTGGAATTATAGTCGTGAACAGTAATATACAGTCATAGACAGATCTTTTCGGTCTCAACTGTCATAATGCTTTTATTCAAGTTATAGCACACACCTCTGCCCAGTAAAAACACACCCTGGTACTGTAATACAAACAAACACAGTACAACACACAGTCTGGCCTGTCTAAACAGGCACCTAAGGCGAAGTACCCACGTCTAAAACATCCCTGCTCGGATTCAAAATTTCAACACTGAAATTTGTCCAACAGAATTGTGCGCATGCTTATGATCCTTGCAAAAACCTCCCACTAAAACCTCTAAGACTTGGTTGGGACACACGGCACCCTTTCACAATATGCGGTGGTCTTAAAGATATGTGGGCTGGGATAAATGCTCAACAATTACCCCTCTGGCTTACTCGCTGCTTCTCTCGATGAGGCGTATCTTCTGGGTCTTCAAGTCTAGTCTCAAGGTCAGCTTCCCAGTCAAAGTAGCAAGGCTCTCTGGTGTTTCTTCTCTCAGTCCCAGATGGAGTGCTCAGACCTTATGCATTGAACAAAGCAAGCAGGCGTAGAAGAGGGGAGAGAGAGAGAGATGGCAGCCAAAACTGCCTCTCTTATATTTGCAAAAATGCTTCTTCTCACGCCAAAAGTCCAACTGTCCTTCCCCTGAGGCTGTGCAACTCAAAAGCAAAATCAAGTCTCATGCCTGTTTCTTTGTCAACTGGGCTGTACCTCAATGTGTGGCTCCGATGAGTCTGTGGTCAAATAGCTTTCCTTTGTCTTTCATTGGCCTGAAACCATGGCCACTTTACTTAATGTCTTACTGATTGCAAGACAAAAGGCCCGCTCATCAACCATTCAAGCAAAAAGGGATGTCATCAAGGTCCAGGTCGGTGATTAGAGCGTGGGCAGATGCAACAGGAGCGGCGAGATACTCTGGAGGGATGTGATCGGGGCCCAGGAGAGGCATAAATTTAGGGCCAGGGACCCAGGGGCAGCACGGGCCAGCCCACACTGCGATATGTGTGCACACTGGAGCAGATCGCCAGTCGTCTTGGGTAACCCTTGCCATTGGACCAAGACCTAGCTCTGTCAAGCTCTGTGGTGGTTGGTGTGCAATGGCCACCACAGGTTAAAAAAAATCCACGCACAAGTATCTTCCACCCTTGAGGATGTAGTTCGGGTCCTTCATTGAAACACCTGTGAACTCATCCTTTTTTGGTGTGGAAGCAAGTCATCCTCATTTCGAGGGACCGCCTATGACTGACAGTCCATCAACCATTCCTGCCATTGATTCCTTGTCCACCTGATGTGTAATCCTTTGGGGCATGTTTGGACCTACCCCACATCAGTGCTGTCTGCTCTCTGCAGTAACAGAAAATGTGTCCAAGCAATGTCCAAAAACTTTAAGTTTTTTCTGTCGATGTTTGCGCCGAATCTTACATAACCTAACAGAGTTCAGTGTTGAAGATGGCTGAAAAGTGGAAGAGTATTGCATTTACCAACACAGATACTCTTCACATCAATTCACTAAAATTAAACTAGTGAAGTCCTGATAGTGAAACTCGTATTGACAACGTATATATTGTGTATATGGACTTTCAAAAGGCATTTAACAAAGTAGCACATAATAGACTTGATATGTAAAATTAAAGTATATGGGATTAACATAGAAACATAGAAAATAGATGCAGGAGTAGGCCATTCGGCCCTTCGAGCCTGCACCACCATTCAATAAGATCATGGCTGATCATTCACCTCAGTACCCCTTTCCTGCTTTCTCTCCATACCCCTTGATCCCTTTAGCCATAAGGGCCACATCTAACTCCCTCTTGAATATATCTAATGAATTGGCATCAACAACTCTCTGCGGTAGGGAATTCCACAGGTTAACAACTCTCTGAGTGAAGAAGTTTCTCCTCATCTCAGTCCTAAATGGCTTACCCCTTATCCTTAGACTGTGTCCCCTGGTTCTGGATTTCTCCAACATCGGGAATATTCTTCCTGCATCTAACTTGTCTAAACCCATCAGAATTTTAAACGTTTCTATGAGATCCCCTCTCATCCTTCTAAACTCCAGTGAATACAGGCCCAGTCGATCCAGTCTCTCCTCATAAATGGACAGTGACGGCATGGATACAAAATTGGCTAAAGGACAGAAAGCTGAGAGTCGCGGTGAACGGTTATTTTTCAGGTTGGAGGGAGGTATACAGTGGTGTTCCCCAGGGGTTGGCATTAGGACACTGCTCTTTTTGATGAATATTAAGGACCTGGACTTGGGGCATTATTTTAAAGTTTGCATATGGCACAAACCCGGAAATGTAGTAAACAATGAGAAGGATAGAAACAGACTTCAGGAGGACACAGACAGACTGGTGAAATGGGCAGACACAGGGCAGATGAAATTAATTGCAGAGAAGTGTGAAGTGATACATTTTGGTTGGAAGAATGCGGAGAGGCAATATGAACTAAATGGTACAATTTTAAACGGGGTGCAGGAACAGAGACACCTGGGGATGTTTGTACACAATTCTTGGAGGGTGGCTGGACAAGTTGAGAAGGCGGTTAAAAATCATATGGGAACCTTGGCTTTATTAATAGAGGAATAGAGTACAAAAGCAAGGAAGTTATGCTAAACCTTCATAAAACACTGTTTAGACCTCAGCTGGAGTATTGTGTTCAATTCAGGCACAACACTTTAGGAAGGATGTCAGATCTTAGAGAGGGTGCAGAAGAAATTTACTGGAATGGTACCAGTAATGAGGGAATTCAGTTATGTGGCGAGACTGGATCTTCCTTGCTGCAATGCTCCATCTCACCCTTAGTAAGCTCCCCGCTGGAGTGGAGCTAATCTACAGAACAAACGGGAAACTGTTCAACCTCCGCCACCTCCAGGTCAGATCCAAGATCGACCCATCCTCTGACATTGAATTACAGTATGCAGACGACGCTTGCGTCTGCACACACTCGGAGGCCGAACTGCAAGCCATTGTCAACACGTTCACCGAAGCATACGAGAGCATGGGCCATACACTAAACATAAGTAAGACAAAGGTCCTCTACCAACCTGCCCCCGCCACACAGCACTGTCCTCCAATTATCAAAATCCACAATGAGGCCTTGGACAACATGGACCATTTTTCATACCTCGGGAGCCTCCTGTCAACAGTGACAAAGTCTAACACCACCTTCAGTGTGCCAGTGCAGCCTTTGGTTGCCTGAGGAAGAGAGTGTTTGCAGACCAGGACCTCAAACCAGGCACCAAGCTCATGGTCTACAGAGCAGTAGTGATACCCGCCCGCCTATATGGTTCAGAGACAGGGACAATGTACAGCAGGCGTTTGGAGAAGTACCACCAATGCCGTCTCTGCAAGATCCTGCAAATCCATTGGTAGGATAGGTGCACCAACATCAGTGTTCTCGCTCAGGCCAACATCCCCAACATCGAAGCATTGACCACGCTCGATCAGCTCTGTTGAATGGGCTTTATCATCTGCATGCCCGATACGAGACTCCCAAAACAAGCACTCTACTCGGAGCTTCGACACGGCAGGCGAGCCCCAGGTGGGCAGAGGAAACACTTCAAGGACAGCCACAAAGCCTCCTTGAAAAATTGCAACATCCCCATCTGTGAATCCCTGGCCCAAGACCGCTCAAAGTAGAGGAAAAGCATCCGGGAAGGCACCAAACGCCTCGAGTCTCTTCGCCAGGATCAAGCTGAAGCCAAGCGTAAACAGCGGAAGGAGCGCACGGCAACCCAAGTACCACACCCACCCATCCCTTCAACCACCGTCTGCCCCATCTGTGACAGAGACTGTAGGTCCCACATCCGACTCATCAGTCACCTGAGAACTCATTTTTAGTGTGGAAGTAAGTCATCCTCGACTCTGAGGGACTGCCTATGAGAAAGAGGAGAGACTAAAGAAGCTGGGGTTGTTCTCCTTAGAATAGAGAAGGTTAAAAGGAGATATGATGGAGATATTCAAAATCTTGAATGGTTTTGATGGAGTAAATAAGGAGAAACTGTTTCCAGTGGGAGGAGGGTTGGTAACCAGAGGGCACAGATTTATGGCGATTGACAGAAGAACCATAAGCAGCATGAGGAAACTTTTCTCTTTAACACAGCGAGTTGTAACCTGGAATGCACTGCATGAAAGGGTGGTTGAAGCAGATTCAATAGTAACATTCAAAAGAGATTTGGATAAATACTTGAAGGGAAAGAATTTACAGGGCTATGGGGAAAGAACAGGGGAGTGAGAGTCATTGGATAGCTCTACCAAAGAGCCGGCACAGGCATTATGAGCGAAAAGACCTCCTTCTGTGTATCATTCTATGATGCTATGAGCGTAGACTTGCATTTATACAGAGGACTTAATCAAGTCTCAGAAATGTATTCACATACATTGTGAAGTGCAGTCACTGTTCTTATGTAGACAAATGCAATGGGAAAACCTCCACAGAAAAACCAATAAGATAAATGACCAGTTATTTTTTTCCTTTGATGCAGTTGATACATAGGAACATCGGAAAGTGAAGGACTGGAAAAGACTCTGCAGTGCATTTGGCCGGTTTGCAAAAAATTGGGCTGGATTTTCGGCTCATTTGCGCCTTGGTTAGTGCCCTGGTGGGGCGTTAAATACTGTTTTGGGACGATATGCCGGGTGTCCAGGATTTACCGCTCGGCCGGAAGATTCGGTTATTATTTTGCACCGGCGCAAAAGCTTACCACCCCGCCATCCATTTTTAGTGTGATGATGACATCAATCGTCGTGCAACGCTGCGCTAGTGCTACGGATGGAACATTTGGCTTTAACGCCTTATTTAACGCCCGCGTCAGGAGACGACTGTAAAAAACAGGCAGTTCTAGAGTGCGGCAGGCGGTATTGGCAGCATTTTTAAATGGAGGGATGAGGATCCTACATCGCAGGTCATATTGACTACAACGGTTGCGCACATAATGCTGTGTGAAGCTCCAAATTGCAAACTTCACTTTTATCTACCATTACAGCCCTTACAACTTCAGTGAGAGAATTTAATGGGGGCATAACTAGTTCGCCAGCGCATCATGCTCCATGCTATTGCAGGCGGTGTCAAGCTAGAGGACAGACTCTTGGCCATGTCAGCCCACGGATGATGAGAGGCCAAAGACGTCCTGGGAGGAGGGCTTACCCCCCCACGGGTTTACAGGCGCCAAAGCTCAGACCTCCAGTTCTCTAAGGAGCAGTGTGTGAGAAGCTTGCGAAGGAAAGGAAGTGCTGACATGCTGACAGAGACATGCCATCTCCTACAGGCAGACCGATGCCTGCACCGCTCTGGGGGCAGCCTCCAATACTCCCCTCAACAGGTATCCAAATTCATTGCAGTGTGCTGCATGTTGCACAGCTTGGCCATCATGAGGGGCCAGGCATTGCCAGTGGAAATTGCATGCTCACCTCAGGAGGAGGAGGACGATGAAGAGGAGCCTGAAAAGGCCCCCATTGGATGGCCACCCCATCCACGGGGAAGGCAGCATAGAGATGCTGCCGGATCAATACTCGCTCGTCGCCAGCTCGTAATAGATCAGCTCTCCTAAATGGAGGAAATTGAGGGATGGAGCTAATACCGGACAGGCTATGTGCCCCCATAAAGGTGCATCTCCAGTGAACATTGGAATGATGCACAAGACATCAATGGCAAATGATGAGACATAAATTTTGCTGCAACAAAGTCACAAAAACACTCCCCACCAAAATAAAACCGTACAATGTTATGTTGCAGGGCACTAAATAACAATGAAACTTCTTTACCGCCGCAAGTTTCGGCTCGAGCGCACAAAGTCTGTTGTGTAATGCCTGACTTAATGCCAACATTCTTCCAACTTACATTTTCGCCAAAACTTGCAGTCGGAGGTGTAAACTATTTTCTGGCGCTAACTTTAACGCTCCGCCACAATTAACGCCCCAAAATCCAAAAAACTCCAAATCCAGCCCATAACCTTTAAATCACCCACCACTCAAATAACTTCCAATTCTCTCTTGCATTTTTTCCCACACTATCTGCTTGCACTGTCTCCCTGGGCATTCACCATCCTTTGTATATAATAATTAAATCTAAACTGTCTGTGCATCTTCTCTCTGCTAAGCTTGAGCTTGTGTCCCCTGGTTCTAGAGTTTGTGGAAATCTCAAACAGATTATCATTCAATTTATCTATCCCCTCAGGAATCTTGAGTATCTCCCATGAGTCCTCTCTTCTCCAATGTAAACAATCCCAGACTCTTCACCCTCTCCTCACAGCTCATAAGCCTAAGGCTGGATATCAGTTTGATTTATCTGCCCTGCGCTGTCTCCAAGGTTTGGACCCCCTGGTGTAGTATAGTGACCAGAACTGTACAGAGTTGCCTGTTTCTGGTAATATGAAGTCATTCGTTACATTTCAAAAATAGAATTATCTAACAATTTGAACATTTTGGGCTAAGAATTGAATCATCTTAATTGATCATTTGAATTAATCAACTTTACATTCAAAGTAGACTTGAGTCCCAGTATGCTCATACTAGTGTCTTGTACAGATTCTTCATCACCTCCTGGGATTTCTGCTCTATCTCTGCTATATATCTAGTTAATTTTCCTTATTGCTGCCTCACACTGTGCTGTTGGGCATCTACTAATACTACCAGATCCTTCTCTCCTGTCTTGTGCCTTGCAGCCCAGAGCTATTGGGCCGAATCTTGCTGGAGTGGGGCATCTCGTGGCTTACTCTGCACTTTTCCTTTTTACTTTTACTTTTTCCTGCACCCTTCAGCTCAAACTTGTGCTGGAAGTGCGAGCTGATAATGGCACGTCAAGAGCAACAGAGCATCTGGGACCTGAGTGACCGATGGGACCTTAACTAATGAGATTTAAGGATTGAGAAAGAAACAGATGAATGATGGAGAAAGAAATAAGGTGAATTAGAGTAAAATCAGGTATAGAATGAGAAATAAAGTGAGGGAAGCAAAGATTAGATTAAGTGAGAGAGAAAAAAGTGACAGGAAGGAAAAGTAAATGTAAAATGTTAAATTAAAGGCACAAATCAAACAAGTATATGAAATTACCGGGAAGGCTAAGGGCAAGATGTCGTTTGTACGAAGCTAGCAGTGGATCGGCGTAAATCAACAAGCAAGTTCTGGAGATTTGCAACTCACGGTGTATCGCTTAATCCCCTAAACTTGCTGGCTGATTCGCACATTAATAACAGCTAGCGTCAGTAACACGATGTATTTTTCCAGAAAGTTCTGTTTCATTCAGTTTATATTCACACAATTTATTTCCTTCCCCGATTTAATTACCTTGGATTTGTCTGCATTAAATGCCAATCTGTCCAGATCTTTATATTTTTTATTCATTCTGGGATTGTGGTATCACGAGAAAGGTCAGAATGTATTGCTCATCCCTAGTTACCCTTGAGAAGGTGGTGATGAACCTTCTTCTTGAACAATGTGATACTCTCACAGTGTTATCAGCTAGGTAGTTCCAGGATTTTGACCCAGTGACCATAAAGGATCGACGATATATTTCCAAGTTGTGATGGTGTGTGACATGGGGTGGGGAGGGGTGGGGGGAGGACTTGAAGGTGATGGTGTTCCCATGCACCTGCAGCGCTTGTCCTTCTAGATGATGGAGGGCGCGGGTTTTGGAGATGCTGTCAAAGATCCGTTGGCCAGTTGCTGCAGGGCATCCTGTAGATAGAGCACAATGCTTCTACAGTACGCAGATGGTGGAGGGTGTGGATGTTTAAGGTGGCAGATGGGTTGCCAATCAAGCGAACAGTTTTGTTCTGGATGGTGTTGAGTTTCCTGAATGCTGCTGCAGCTGCGCCCATCTAGACAAGTGGAGATTATCTCATTACACACCTGACTGGTGCGTTGTAGGTGATGGAAAGGCAATGGGGAGTCAGGAGCAATGTTCCCATGAAACTGTCTGTGTAGCTATCTGCTGGGCCTGCGTAGCCCAGGACCGGTTTTTCAAATGAGAAATTTCGTGCATGCGCGAAACTTTGAATGGGCTGCGCAGCCTGTTAAAAGGACCGTTCATCCCAAAAAGATTCGGGTACACATTGGTAAGGAGGTGAATCATTCGCCATAAAAAATCCAGCCTCTATCCTTTTCTGGCAGCCATGGCTTTTATGCATTTGGTTTGCCTGCTCCCTTCTGTTTGATCCCCCACCTCCCAATGTATTGTCATCTGCAAACTGAGACAATTTTCTTTCACCAGCTCTAAATCATTTATATGCATTGTAAACAGAAAAGACCCCAGTACTAATCCCTCCAGCACCCTGCTAGTGACCCTTCGCTGTGTCAACCCAATTCTATTCATGAGCATCCGTTAGCCAATTTTCAATTCATTTCAGAAGCTTGCCTTTCCATCTTGTGAACTAATTTCTTTTGTGACACGGTATCAAAAGTTTTGCTGAATTTGAACTTTATCCCAAATTTTCAATTGTCAACACTGCCTCAAAGGACTCAGTAAGTTTGTTCGGCAAGAGACCCTCTCCTTCTTACCATACCATACCTACCTGGGTGGTTCATTATTCAAAATGTCTTCTAGTACTTTACTCACAACAGAAGTTACTTCCAGTGGCCTGAGTCATCCCTCTCTACCCTTTTGTAAAAATAGTACTATATTGGCGTGGAAATTCCGACCGTCCCGGGATCTGTACTGAGTGTCTACGGACCTGGGAAGGCATCGCAAAAGCCGGTTTTCAGCGCACAATGTGTGTTTTGTATGTTAACTAGGTTTTACCTGCCACCGGAGGGCGCGACTGTCGGAGTCCTAATGGTCACTGGCAGACATGTGCAAGCCGTGTATATAATGTTGACAGCCATGTTGAATCCTCACTTTGAGAATAAATAAACTGGAGTAAGGTCTAGTACGCTGAACTAGCTCACCGTACTAAGCCTTGTGGAGTTATTCGATAATTAACAAATGGCGATAGTTAAAAATATGAATTTTCACGCAACCATGTCTGTTGGAATTTTGGAGCGATTCATGGAAGGGGAAGACTGGGAGGATTTCACTGATCACCTCGACCAGTACTTCGTAGCCAACTGATTGGAAGGAACCGATAACACAATTAAGCGCAGGGCGGTTCTCCTCACTGTTTGTGGGTCAAAAATTTATGGCCTTATCCAGAATCTACTCTCATCGACTCGACCAATGGATAAGACTTACGATGAATTGTGTACACTGGTTCGGAACCACTTTAAACCGAAGGAAAACATCATCATGGCGAGGTATCGTTTCTATAAGCACAATCGCTCCGAGGGCCAGGACGTGGCGGAATTTGTCGCCGGCCTGAGATGTCTCGCTGGGTCGTGCAACTTCAGAGCTGCATTGGAAGAAATGCTGCGGTACTTTTTCGTGCTGGGCATTGGCCACGAGGTCATGCTTCGAAAGCTGCTGGCTGTTGAATCGCTAGACCTGAGCAGGGCCATCACGATCGCCCAGGCATGCATGTCCACAGACGAAAACTTGAAACAGATATCTTCCTAGCATTGAAACTCACCGTTAAGTACTGTGCATAAAATAATATCACTGGCAGGCAGAGCTGCACATGGCAGGGCCTACTCGTCTACGTTCCTACGACCTGTAAATGCTCAAAGTTCGCCATTGCGGGTGAATCAAATCTCGCCTTGTTGGCGTTGTAGGGGCTATCATCGGGCCCATCAATGCCGATTCAAGCAATACGTGTGCAAAGGATGTGCAACAATGAGGTACCTTCAGCAAATGTGTCCGCAACCGAGCAAGCATGCTGCGACACACCACGTGGCTGAGAAAGATCGATCCAGCATGGATCAAGCGGCACAGGCAACTCAACTCGAGGTACAGGACAAAGAAGTGTATGGGGTACATTCTTTTACCAAAAGTCCTCTGATAATGCTGGAAATTAAATTAAATGGGGTTCCAGTATCCATGGAATTGGACACAGGTGCGAGTCAGTCAATAATGAGCCAGAGGGCTTTCGAAAAGCTGTGGGACACTAAGGCAAAAAGACCCAAACTGAGCCCAATTAATGCGAAGCTACATACCTACACCAAAGAGCTCATTTCAGTCATTGGCAGCGCGGCAGTAAAGGTATCGTATGATGGAGCTGTGCATGATTTATCGTTGTGGATCGTTCCAGGCAATGGCCCAATGCTGTTCGGCAGGAGTTGGCTTGAGAAAATTAAACGGAACTGGATCAATATTAAAGCCTTATCATCAGTGGATGACGCTTCGTGTGCTCAAGTGCTGAGCAAGTTTCCCTCATTGTTCGAACCAGGCATCGGCAACTTCACGGGAGCCAAGGTGCAGATCCATCTAGGCCTGGATGCAAGACCCGTCCATCACAAGACTCGGGTGGTTCCGGACATGATGAAGGAGAAGGTTGAGATCGAACTGGACGAACTTCAACGGGAAGGAATCATATCACCAGTCGAGTTCAGCAAATGGGCCAGTCCAATTGACCCGGTGTTGAAAAGTGATGGCACGGTCAGGATCTGCGGCGACTACAAGGTAACGATCAACTGAGTCTCAATACAGGATCAGTACACATTACCCAAGGCTGACGACCTGTTTGCAATGCTAGCGGGGGGGAAGTCGTTCACCAAATTGGACCTGAACTCCGCTTACATGACACAGGAGCTGGTCAAATCTTCGAAAAAACTGACGTGCATCAACACGCACAAAGGACTGTTTATATAACACAGATGCTCTGTCGAAATTCGCTCGGCGGCAGCCATATTTCAGAGAAATATGGAGAGTTTGCTGAAGTCCGTCCCGAGAACCGTCATGTTCCAAGATGACATCCTGATCACCGGTCGCGACGCCACTGAACACCTGCACAATCTGGAAGAGGTTCTACATCGTCTGGACACAGTGGGACTCAGGCTAAAACGCTCCAAGTGCATTTTCACGGCACCAGAAGTCGAATTCCTGAGAGAAAGATTGCAGCAGACGGCATCAGGCCTACAAACTCGAAAACAGAGGCCATCAAGAATGCACCCAGACCCCAGAGTATGACGAAGCTGCATTCGTTCCTGGATCTTCTCAACTATTTTGGTAACTTTCTATCTAGTTTGAGCACATTGCTAGAGCCCTTGCACATGTTGCTGAGAAAGGGTAACAACTGGGTTTGGGGCAAATCTCAAGACAGAGCCTTTGAGAAGGCCAGGAACCTGCTATGTTCCAATAAATTATTGGTACACTATAACCCATGTAAGCGGTTAGTGCTGACCTGCGACGCCTCATCAGATGGGGTTGGTGTGTTCTCTAGCAAGCCAATGTATCAGGCAAACTCCAACCAGTTGCATACACATCCAGAAGTCTGTCTAAGGCTGAAAGAGCCTATAGTATGGTAGAGAAAGAAGCTTTAGCATGCGTATATGGGGTTAGGAAATGTATCAATACCTGTTAGGGCTTCGTTTTGAGCTTGAAATAGACCATAAGCCGCTCATTTCATTGTTTTCTGAGAGCAAAGGTATAAACCTCAATGCCTCATCCCGCATCCAAAGATGGGCATTGACATTATCCGCTTATGATTATATCATCTGCCACAGGCCAGGCACTGAAAACTGTGCTGATGCGTTTAGTCGGCTGCCATTGCCCACAACCGGGGTGGAAGTGCCACAGCCCACAGCCTTGCTGCTGGTCATGGATGCCTTCGAGAGCGAGGGGTCACTCATTGTGGCTCACCAAATTAGGACCTGGACCAGCCAGGATCCTGTACTGTCAAGTGTAAAAAGATGTGTCCTAAATGGAAATTGGTCTGCCAATGCCAGGGAAATGCAGGATGTAATTAAGCCTTATAGCCACCGCAAAGATGAATTATCTATTCAATCTGATTGTCTGTTATGGGGTAATCGTGTTGTTATGTCAAAAAAAGGCAGGGAAACTTTTGTGTGAGATTTACACAGTACCCACCCAGGCATTGTCATAATGAAGGCCATTGCCAGGTCTCACGTTTGGTGGCTTGGCATTGACTCGGACTTGGAGTCATGCGTGTATCAGTGCAACACTTGCATGCAACTGAGTAACGCACCTGTGGAGGCTCTGCTGAGTCTGTGGTCATGGCCATCCAAACCATGATCAAGGATCCACATAGACTTTGCCGGCCCCTTTCTCAGCAAAATGTCTTTCGTGGTAGTGGACACTTACTCCAAATGGATTGAATGCGTAATCATGTCATCCAGCACCTCCACAGCCACTATTGAAAGCCTCCGGGCCATGTTCACCACCCATGGCCTGCCCAACGTCCTTGTCAGCAATAACAGATCGTGTTTCACCAGTTCAGAGTTCCATGAGTTTATGACCTGTAATGGCATCAAGTATGTCAGGTCTGCCCCTTTCAAGCCCGCGTCTAATGGTCAAGCGGAGCGGGCTGTCCAAACCATTAAGCAGAGCCTAAAACGCGTGACTCACGGTTCTCTACAGACCCGCTTGTCCCGCATTCTGCTCAGTTACCGGACGAGACCCCACTCGCTCACCGGGGTCCCTCCTGCCGAGCTGTTAATGAAGAGAGGCCTCAAAACCAGGCTCTCCCTTGTACACCCATATCTCAATGCTCACGTCGAAACCAGAAGGCAACGGCAGCAATGGTACCACGATCGCGCGGCCGTATCACGTGACATTGCTGTTCATGATCCTGTGTTTAAATTATGGTCATGGTCCAAAGTGGGTTGTTGGCACGGTTTTGGCCAAGGAGGGGAACAGGGTTTTGTAGTCAAACTGTTAAATGGCCAAACGTGCAAGAGGCACATCAACCAAACCAAACTACGATTCACAGAAAACCCAGAACAAATTGAAGATGACATCATCATTGACCAACCAACACACATCCAACCATCAGTTGACCCTTGTGTCATTTACGAAGACGCACCTACCATCCCCGTCAGACCGACTGCTCCGCAATGCAGCAATGATCTTACTAACTCACCCAAGCTTGGGTTCAAACTGAGAAGATCAACCATGGAGTGGAAGGCCCTGGACCATCTCAACTTGTGCCAAGGACTTTGGGGGGGAACGATGTTATGTATGTTAACTGGGTTTTACCTGCCACCGGAGGGCGCGATGGTCGGAGTCCTAATGGTCACTGGCAGACACGTGCAAGCCGTGTATATAATGTTGACAGCCATGTTGAATCCTCACTTTGAGAATAAATAAACTGGAGTAAGGTCATGCCTGAACTACCTCTCCGTACTTAGCCTCGTGGAGTTATTCGCTACTTGACAATGCGCATGCGCTGAAAACCGTCTTTTCCGGTACCTCACGCATATCAGGTACGAGGACATTTGCACGGGCAATATTGCGGGATTTGCCCAGCAAAATGTCCTCAAAATTCCTGCGCCTGATAAAAGCAGGCATGTAGCCTTTTAAAGGCGTAAAAGTTTAAAAACATACAAAAATATAATTAAATTAAATTAAAAAACACAAATTATTTTCAAAAACCCCACCCACTACGTTACATTTATTTTTAACCATAATTTTTAAAATTTTTTAAAAACTCGGAACTTTTTTTCTCTCTAAGATATTAATTAACTTTAATTTTAATTACGAGGTGTGTTTTTTATTTTTTATTATTGTAGATACGGAGTTCCCATTGCTATTCATGGGAAAGCTGTGGAATACTGTACCTTCTGCATAGGAGCCTCGAGAACGGAAACGCACTTCGCAGCGCGGGAAGAGAAGGCCTCCCCACCAGAATCCCATGCTTCTCCCGGACTACCAGGTACGTTCATAGAAATGTTTCAGGTCGGAGGCACTTGCCCGTGGGAAGCTTCCGACCGCAATTTCAGCCCCATTAGCCACGTTCCAATCCTTGAACCCTACTTCTGTAATATAGAGCGCTACCTAGTGGACTACTGCTCCACCTAGTGGACTACTGTGGTAATGCAGCCACTGATGTTTACCATAAAGGAAGTTCCTGTAGATCCATCTTGTATGTGTGTTTATGATGTCATAAAGAAGTTTTCACATTGGCGACATAGGATGGGATGATTGGATTCCCAAGCTGAAATTTTTGTTGGTGGATGTTCTGACCAAACAATAGAGAGACTTTGAGAGCTTCTTTGTTTTGCAACACAACTAAAAATCCAAGGTAAATTTCAAGCACACTGTTGAGATTGCCAGAGTCCAGATGGCCACGTCTATGGGAATAATAGGGCGCTTAGGTGAGTTCCAGTGCAAGTAAGAGACTTTCGATGCATATGTGGAACGGCTAGAAATGTTTTAAATCCCCGATGTTGAAAACTGTAACCGGGTAATGTTAGAGAGAAAGCAAGCTTTTTTCCTGACTGAATCAGGACTCGAGGTATATGAAACCTTGAAAAATGTGCTTGTTCCCATCAAGCCAAAGTCCTGAGCCCCTGGAAATTACTGAAAGTTATCGTTTTAGAACACGAGATAAATTCCATGATGAGAATATCAACGAGTACATTGTAACTTTCAAAAAGCTGTAATTCACTGTAATTTTGGAAAATTTCAGGACCGAGCATTGCGTGACCGCTTTGTTTGTGGAATGAAAAATAAAGCAATCAGAATAAAGTTGTTGACAACTCTTAACTTAATTTTGGATTTAGCTTGTCAGACAGCTATATGGATGGATATGGCCAACCAATACCCCTGAGAATTTCACGCCATTTCCGGTCATCAGACAACCGAGGTGAATCGCCTGCAGGTTAAAAGTGAAAGGCAGTTGGGTCCCAAGGCCTCAGCAACTGGCAAAGGTAACAGAGCATTGAAGTCATGCAATCTGTGCCTGGAACAACACATGACTCAAAGCTGTCCATATGTGAAGGCAGAATGTTTCGACTGCAAGAAAACTGGGCATCTTGCGAAGGCATGCCGACGGAAGAGTAAACTGATGTTCAATGCTATAAATAGAAATCACCAGAGACTATATAGCATTCAAGAGAAGCAACAGGATGAGGAGGTTCTGGAGATACACATCATCAGGAGCACAGGGGTATCTAACAGCGATTCACAAAGTATTCAAGTAGACCAGGATACCCATGGAACCAGGATGCCCATGGAACCAGGATGCCCATGGAACCAGGATACCCATGGAAATCGACACTGGTGCATCCATGAGCGTAGTACAGGAATCGCTATATCTCGAAAAGTTGTGTGATTTTCCAAAGGAGAAGTCAAAGACAGAGCTGTGAGGCTACTAAGGAGAGCAAATTCCTGTGGTAGGATGTATCACCGTACCAGTGAAATACAAGGATCAATTTCAGAGCTTGCCTCTCTTAGTAGTGTCAGGAGACAAGCCTGCCTTGATAGGTAAAAATTGGTTGGGATCACTGAAGCAGGATTGGAATGAGGTTTTTCGTGTCGAAACGAGATTTCCATCGAAAGATGACATCATCAGGAAGTCTCCAAAGGTGCGCCGTGAAACAGGTAGTCCGATACAAGGCTTCAAATACAGAAGGACGCTGGACCAGTTTACTGCAAGCCACATCTCGTGCCACACACACTCAAGGAGAAAGTTGAGCAAGAACTCAAAAGACTAGAAACTGATAACATTATTTCTGAGATAGATCTAAGTAATTGGGCTACACCCATTGTTGTACCTAAGTCAGATGGTAAGGTAAGGTTGTGTGGTGATTGTAAAGTAACCGTAAACCAGTTTCTAGAGGATAATCTCCACAATACATTGCCAAAAATAGAAGATTTTCTCACAACGCTGACAGGTGGCCAGATCTTCTCAAAGTTAGATCTTACAAATGTCTACTTACAACTTGAACTAGATGAGAAGTCCAAGTCATGCTTGACTATAAATACTCTTCGAGGCCGATATCAATTTAATAGGTATCCATTTGTAGTGTCTTCCATCCCCATATTGAAGGGGTAGTATGTTATTCAGACAGTTCATTCAACACGCTATTATGGATTTGCCTGTTTGGTGCTGAAATAAGTATGTTATTAGATAACATAGGCATTTCAGCACCAAACAGGCAAATTCATAATAGCGTGTTGAATAAACTGCTCAAACGGCGAGAGAAGCACAGAGTACGAGTGACTGCTCACAATTGTGAGTTATTTCAAAACTCAGTGGAGTACTTAGGGCACAGAGTCGACAAAGATGGTTTACATCCAACCAAGGGAAAGCTGGATGCAATCAGAAATGCACCCACTCCCAAGAATGTCACTGAACTTCAATCATTTTTGGGTCTTTTGAACTATTATGGGAAGTTCCTAACAAATTTGACTACAGTGAATGTGCTGTTTAAATAAACAGGTCCATTGGAAGTGGTCAGAAGAATGCAACGCAGCATTCAAGAAGTGTAAAAGCCAATTGGTAAATATTGTGTTCCTAACACAGATGAGACTGCAAACAGGGAGATTAAAGTAACAGTGACCTCAGTCTTTATCAAAACACTCCAGAGTGAGGAACAGGCCTGAGGGGCCTGCTTATATACAGTGCTCCCAAGGGATGCTGGGATCCCTTGGGACTTCAGGGGATGCAATCGCTGGTGGCGGAACATGGAAGTGCATGCTTTACAGATACACAACATCACTCCCCCGCAAAGTCAAAGTGAAAACTATTTACAAGGTGAGGCAGTCAGGAGCCTTTCTTTCCCTGGTGGACCGCCTTGGTACAAATGTCTGTTCTGGTCTGTTGGCTGTGCCCTCGCTGGGCTGGCGTGTTGTTGGCCCTGCAGGGCTGCTGGGTGAGCCTGGCCTTGCTGAGCTGTTGGACATGATGGGTTCAATTTCCTGGTCCGGGGTGGTGTCGTTGATCCTTTGGGTGTGTGTTGTGGGCTTGAAAAAGGTGGTATCTGCTGTGGGTTGTTCAGGGCAGTCTGTGAACCGCAGCCTCGTTTGGTCCAGGTGCTTTCTGCAAATTTGTCCATTGTCTAGTTTGACTACAAACACCCTACTCCCTTCTTTAGCTATCACCGTGCCCGCGATCCACTTGGGACCATGTCCATAGTTTAGCACATACACAGGGTCATTCAGATCAATTTCCCGTGACACAGTGGCGCGACCATCGTTTACATTTTGTTGCTGCCGCCTGCTCTCTACCTGATCATGCAGGTTGGGGTGAACCAGCGAGAGTCTGGTTTTAAGTGTCCTTTTCATGAGTAGCTCAGCCGGGGGCACCCCTATAAGCGAGTGGGGTCTTGTGCGGTAGCTGAGCAGTACTCGGGACAGGCGGGTTTGGAGTGAGCCTTCTGTGACTCATTTAAGGCTCTGTTTGATTGTTTGTACTGCCCGCTCTGCCTGCCCATTGGAGGCTGGTGTAAACGGGGCCGAGGTGACATGTTTGATCCCATTGCGGGTCATGAATTCTTTAAATTCGGCACTGGTGAAACATGGCCCGTTGTCACTGACCAGTATGTCAGGCAGGCTGTGGGTGGCAAACATGGCCCTCAGGCTTTCAATGGTGGCGGTGGCGGTGCTTCCCGACATTATTTCACATTCATTCCATTTTGAAAAAGCATCCACCACCACCAGGAACATTTTACCGAGAAACGGGCCCGCATAGTCGACATGGATCCTTGACCATGGTCTGGAGGGCCAGGACCACAAACTTAGTGGTGCCTCTCTGGGCGCTGCATTGCCGTACACAGGACTCGAAGTCAGAGTCGATACCGGGCCACCACACGTGGGATCTGGCTATCGCTTTCATCATTACTATACCCGGGTGTGTGCTGTGGAGATCCGAGATAAACGTCTCCCTGCCCTTTTTGGGTAGCATTACGTGGTTACCCCACAACAGGCAGTCTGCCTGAATGGACAGCTCATCCTTTCGCCGCTGAAACGGCTTGATTAGCTCTTGCATTTCAACGGGGATGCTGGCCCAGCTCCCATGCAGTACACAGTTTTTTTACTAGGGACAGCAGAGGATCTTGGCTGGTCCATGTGCTAATCTGGCGGGCCGTGACAGGTGATTTATCATTTTCAAACGCTTCCATGACCATCAACAAGTTTGCAGGCTGCGCCATTTCCATCCCCGTGGTGGGCAATGGGTAGCCGACTGAGAGCATCCGCACAGTTCTCGGTGCCTGGCCTGTGTCGGATGGCATAGTTATATGCTGATAGAGCAAGTGCCCGCCTTTGTATGTGGGCTGAGGCATTAGCATTTATCCCCTTGTTTTCAGCGAACAGGGATATGAGGGGCTTGTGATCGGTTTCCAGCTCAAATTTGAGGCCAAACAGGTACCGATGCATTTTTTTTACCCCGAACACACGCTAACGCCTCTTTCTCAATCATTCTGTAGGCCCTCTCGGCCTTAGATAAGCTCCTGGAAGCATAGGCAACAGGTTGCAACTTCCCCGCAACGTTAGCTTGTTGTAATACACACCCGACTCTATATGACGATGCATCACATGCTAGCACAAGTCTTTTACACGGGTTATACAATACAAGCAGCTTGTTGGAGCATAAAATGTTTCTGGCTTTCTCAAAAGCAATTACTTGTTTTTTTTCTCATACCCAGTTCTCACATTTACGCAATAACACAAGTAGGGGCTCTAAAAGGGTGCTTAACCCCGGTAGGAAGTTACCAAAATAGTTGAGGAGTCCCGTGACGTTCTGTGGCCTGGGCGCATTCCTGATAGCCTCTGTTTTGGCGTCTGTGGGCCGAATGTCGTCCGCCGCAATCTTTCTCCCCAAAAACTCCACTTCTGTTGCCATGAAGACGCATTTCGACCTCTTCAGCCGCAGCCCTACGGGATCCAGTCCCTGGAGGACCTCCTCCAGGTTTTGTAGGTACTCGACGGTGTCCCGACCTGTGACCAATATGTTATCCTGAAAAACCACCGTGCGTGGCACCGACTTGAGTGGGCTCCTCATGTTTCTCTGGAAGATCGCTACAGCCGACCGTATTCCAAACGGGCATCTGTTGTAGATGAACAGTCCCTTGTGCGTGTTGATGCAGGTGAGGCCCTTCAAAGACTCCTCCAGCTCCTGCATCATGTAGGCCGAACTCAGGTCGAGCTTGGTGAACGTCTTGCCTCCTGCCAGTGTCGCAAATCGGTCGTCTGCCTTAGGTAGTGGGTATTGGTCCTGTAGCGAGAAACGATTAATAGTTACTTTATAATCGCTGCAAATCCTGACCGTGCCATCACATTTGAGTACTGGAACAATCGGGTTGGCCCACTCACTGAATTCCACTGGGGAGATGATGCCCTCGCGTTGCAGCATTTCCAGCTCGATTTCCACTCTCTCCCTCATCATGTGAGGTACCACTCGTGCCTTGTGGTGAATGGGTTGAGCCTCTGGGACCAAGTGGATCCGCACCTTCGCCCCGGAAAAGTTTCCAATGCCTGGCTCAAAAAGGGAAGGAAATTTGTTAAGAACTTGGGTACATGAGGCCTTATCGACATGTGATAGCGCTCAGATGTCATCCCAGTTTCAGCTGATTTTGCCCAGCCAGCTCCTTCCAAGCAGTTTGGGGCCATTGCCCAGGACAATCCAGAGTGGCAGTTCGTGCACCGTGCCCTCGTAGGTGACCTTGACCATGGCGCTGCCCAGGACAGTGATAAACTCTTTGGTGTACATTGTCAGTTTCGTGTGGTTGGGGCTCAGGGCTGGTCTGAGTGCCTTGTTGCACCACAGTCTTGCAAACATATTTTTACTCATGATGGATTGGCTAGCGCCAGTGTCCCATTCCATGGCTACGGATAAGCCATTCAATTTTACATTTAGCATTATAGGTGGACATTTCGTCGGAAATGTGTGCACCTCGTGTACTTCAGCATCTGCCTCCTCTCTCTGAGGCACTAAATTGCTTTGATCCACCATGGACCGATCTTCCTCTGCCACGTGGTAGTTAGCAGGTTTTTCAGAGCTTGCAGCTCGTCTGCAAGCTCGTTGGAGTTGCCCCATTTTTCCACAGCTCTTGCAAACATACCCTTTGAAGCGGCATGAATAGGCTGAATGGAAGCCTCCACAACGCCAACAAGCTGTGAATTGCCTTGCATTCATCCTTTGTTGCGGACTCTGAGTCATCTGGGTCACTTGAGGCTTGCTGGCAGTTGCAGACTTGTGGCTTCTGCCCTGTACGTTTCTACTCGCAAACACAGTTCCAGTTAATTTATGAACATTGCTAGCACTTTTGTGCTGAGAAATTTGTTTGGTGTTATCACTGGTGGACATAAATGCCTGTGCTATCGCAATGGCCTTGCTGAGGGTCGGTGTCTCTGCAGTCAAAAGTTTTCGTAGGATGGTCTCGTGGCCAATGCCCAGTACAAAAAAGTCTCTGAACATCTGCTCCAGGTAGCCATCAAACTCACATTGTTCTGCAAGTCGCCTTAGCTCGGTGACGTAGCTCGTCACTTCCTGACCTTCAGATTGCTGCCACGTTTAGAATCGATACCTCGCCATCAGCACGTTCTCCCTCGGGTTAAGATGTTCCCGAACCAGTGTACACAGCTCCTCATACAACTTATCTGTGGGTTTCACCGGAGCCAGAAGATTCTTCATGAGGCTGTAGGTCGGTGCCCCGCAGACCGTGAGGAGGACCGCTCTCCTTTTTGCAGCGCTTCCTTCTCGGTCCAGCTCGTTGGCTACAAAGTACTGGTCTAGCCGTTCGACATAGACTTCCCAGTCCTCACCCTCCGAGAACTTCTCCAGGATGCCCACAGTTTGCTGCATCTTTGCGTTGGATTCGTGTACCCGTCGCCAGTTATTGTGTTCCTAACACAGATGAGCCTGCACACAGGGAGGTTAAAGTAACAGTGACCTCAGTCTTTATCAAGACACTCCAGAGTGAGGAACAGGCCTTAGGGGCCGGCTTATTTACACTGCTCCCAAGGGATGCTGGGATCCCTTGGGACTTCAGGGGATGTGCTCCCTGGTGGCGGAACATGGGAGTGCATGCTTTACAGATACACAATAGTAAAGTACCATGTTAGTTCACTATGACATATCTATGGATGTCAAGCTAGCATGTGACACCTCTCCATATGGATTGAGATCTCTCATAGTGAAGAGGAGAGATGAATTGCTTTTGCTTCATGCACTCTCATATGCCAGTGAGCATAATTATGCACAGATTAAAAGAGAAGCTTTGGCATTAATTTTTGGGGTCCAGAAGTTCCACAAATTCGTGTATGGTCATAAGATTACCATTGTTACTGAACATAAGCTGCTGACAGCAATCCTCCATCCAAAGTCAACAGTTCCAACATTAGCTGTAGCCTGAATGCTTTGATTTTGTCAGCATATAAGAACATAAGAATTAGGAACAGGAGTAGGCCATCTAGCCCCTCGAGCCTGCTCCGCCATTCAACAAGATCATGGCTGATCTGGCCGTGGACTCAGCTCCACTTACCCGCCCGCTCCCCATAACCCTTAATTCCCTTATTGGTTAAAAATCTATTTATCTGTGACTTGAATACATTCAATGAGCTAGCCTCAACTGCTTCCTTGGGCAGAGAATTCCACAGATTCACAACCCTCTGGGAGAAGAAATTCCTTCTCAACTCAGTTTTAAATTGGCTCCCCTGTATTTTGAGGTTGTGCCCCCTAGTTCTAGTCTCCCCTACCAGTGGAAACAACCTCTCTGCCTCTATCTTGTCTATCCCTTTCATTATTTTAAATACATATCGCATGGAATCCAGATGATCAACTGATCATAGTAATGCTGATGCTATGTCTAGATTGGCATCTCCATCACAAGTTACACCTAATAGGGAAGAAGTATTCTATTTTTTATATATTGATGAATTGCAGTCACAGCTGAAGAGATTGGTAGAGCAACCAAACGTGACCCAGTTATGTCAAAAGTATATGATTATATTGCAAATGGCTGGCCAAAGCAGGTATCAGAGAAAGATATTCATCCATACTTTGTTCGTAGGATTAAATTGTTCACAAGAACACTAGAAATAGGAGCAGGAATACCCCTTTTGACCCCTTGAGCCTACTCCGCCATTTAATAAGATCATGACTGATCTGATCATGGACTCAGTTCCACTTCCCTGCCCGCTCCCCATAACGCTTTATTCCCTTATAGCTCAAAAATCTGTCTATCTCCGCCTTAAATATATTCAATGACACAGCCTCCATAGCATTATACTCCATCTGCCAGATTTTTGCCCACTCACTTAGCCTATCTATATCCCTTTGCAGATTGTTTGTGTCCTTCTCACAACTTGCTTTCCCACATCTTTGTATCATCAGCAAACTTGGCTACATTACACTTGGTCCCTTCATCCAAGTCATTAACATAAATTGTAAATAATTGTATTGTAAATACCAATCCCTGCGGCACCTCACTAGTCACTGTTTGCCAAGCAGAAAATGACTCATTTATCCCAACTCTCTGTTCCCTGTTAGTTAACCAATCCTCTATCCATGCTGATATATTATTCCCAACCCCGTGAACGTTTATCTTGTGCAGTAACCTTTTATGTGGCACCTTGTCAAATGCCTTCTGGAAATCCAATTACACCACATCCACTGGTTCCCCCTTATCCACCCTGCTCGTTACATCCTCAAAGAACTCCAGCAAATTTGTCAAACATGATTTCCCTTTCATAAAACCATGCTGACTCTGCTTGATTGAATTATGCTTTTCCAAATGTCCCGCTATTGCTTCCTTAATAATGGACTCCAGCATTTTCCCAATGACAGATGTTAGGCTAATCGGTCTATAGTTTCCTGCTTTCAGTCTACCTCCTTTTTTAAATAGGGGCGTTACATTTGCGGTTTTCCAATCTGCTGGGACCTCCCCAGAATCCAGGTAATTTTGGTAGATTGCAACAAATGCATCCACTATCTCTGCAGCCACTTCTTTTAGGACCCTAGGATTCAAGCCATCAGGTCCAGGGGATTTGTCCACCTTTAGTCCCATTATTTTACCGAGTACTACTTCTTTAGTGATAGTGATAAGGTTAGGGCAGAAGTCGGGCTACAAAAGAGCTGGAACGGCAGGCTTGGGACAACGTGGCCCCCCCGATCTGCGAGAGGATACCTCCGCAGGTCAGGCTATAAAAGAGCTGGAGCGACGTACCATTGCAACCTCCAGCGCGAGCTGCTCCAAGTGTGCGACGATTTTGAGATGGGCGACTGGGTGACATCATCAAAACCCTGGTCGCCGTTTTGGAGCGTGGGCAGGAACATCAGCAGGGTCCAGGTACAGAGGAGGAGCAGGAAGGTCGGTGCGGATGAGCAACGAGAGTTTGTGGCATAGGTGCGGCAAGAGATCGTGACATAGAAGCAGTAAGAGATCGTGGCAGAGGTGCGGTGATTGTTTTTGTGGTGAAGGAGCGGCGAGAGATCGTGGCGGAGGAGCGCTGTGAGATCGCGGTGGAGGTGAGGTGAATGTTTGGCGGAGGAGCGGCGACAGATTGTGGCAGAGGTGAGGCAAATGAGGGTACTTGGACCAGAAGAGCCAAGGGCCCAAGGGCAGCACAGGCCAGCCCACACTGCGATATATGTGGACTACTGCGGAAATGCAGCCACTAATGTTTACAATAACGGAAGTTCCTGTATAGCTATTTTGCATGTGTGTGTCTATGATGTTGTAAAGAAGATATCACAACTCCCATTTCAGATGATCACCTAAATGACAAATATGCGACTGATTTTGCAAGTCACTTCTTGAATGAAGTTCATCCAGACCCCGGTGCCCTGTCTTCCTTCAACTGTCATCAGTCTATTAGTGACTGCACATCTGACATTTCTATTTGTTCCAGTAGTTCCGTCCCAATCCCCCAGTGATTCAAATTCCATGCTGGGGAGACTGTCTAGGGTTAATTAATTTTGTATCCCTTGGTCACTTGATATCATGTCACCTTTCAGTGCCTCCACCCATTACTTTTTTATTTGCTTGCTGTGTATATATTTCTAGAAGTGCTTGACATTTTCTTCAATATTCCCTGCTATCCTAACCTCATTTTCTATTTCAGCTGTACTGACCTATTTCTTAAATTCCTTTTTTTAATATTCATCTTGGTCCACTGGCTATCGCTGACTTTATACTTTCAGAAATCTTTTTTTGTTTGCCTTTATTTTCCCACATTATTTTCTGTTGTACACATTTGTTTTCCATCATGAGCCCTAACCTTAAACTCCGAAGTGTGAAACAGTGTGCCCTGTTCTACCTTCTCCTATTTGTTACTTAATATTCAGTGCAATAGATCCCACAATCGCTTGGGTTCCTTGATCAAATGCTTGATGGAACATCCAGTATTGTGTCCAGGTTCATAGTTTTATCTCGATTGCTCTTTAACTTTGTTCATTTCACGTCACCCATAACAACTGCATCTGGTCCTACACCCATTTACCGTGTCAAAACTTATCCTCCTGATCTGTCTTCTAAGCATACATGATTACAGCTCAAAGAACAGCACCTCATCTTTCTATTTACAGTCTTTTAGACCCTACATTGAGTTCAACAATTTCAGATCAAAACCTCTGCCCCCATTTTTTTGCAGATGATTCTGATATTCTCATTTGTACCTCCTCTCGACCCATCTTTTATTTCTTTACTTGTCCCATTACCATCTCCTTTCGCCATGCACCATCATACCTTTTGCCATTTAATCTCTTCTGCCTTCCACCCTATCTCAGACCTTCCCTTTTGTTATTTCCTCCCCTCCCCTTTCCCAGCCTCTGTACTTGCTTAAAACCTTTTATATCTCTAACTTTTTCCAGTTCTGACAAAAGCTCATCAACCTGAAATGCTAACTCAGTTTCTCTCTCACAATCTGCTGAGTATTTCCAGCATTTTCTGTTTTTATTTCAAATTTCCAGCATCTGCAGTATTCTGCTTTTCTATCAGTGTTTAATTCGCTGCCACTTCTCTTCCAGGAATGCCCACCTTGAAGAAGTTCTGCTCTTCTCTTCGACAGAATTTCCGCTTGACATTTTTACCTTGCTCATCTTTATTGCTTTCTGTTTCCCTTCTCGTGTTCGATCAGGTATCTACCTATATCCTATCCTATACCAAGTCCTGCTCACTCATCACTCCCATCCTTGCTGACATTGATGGACTCCACTCTTCTATCACCCCCAATACTCATTCCCTTTCCCACAACATTTTCCCATGCAAGCACCGGAGATGAAACACCTGCCCTGTTATCTATTCCCTTCCCACCTTCCAGGGCCCCAAACACTTCTTCCAGGTGAAACAGCGATTTACTTGTACTTCTTTCAATTTATTTTAATGTATTCACTGCTCAGGATGCGGTGTCCTGTACAAACGCAGATTGAGTGGCTGGCTTGCCTGAACACCTCCATTCATTCTGCAAGTGTGACCCTGAGCTTCTGAAGCTCCACCTGTGAGTTTAACATCTCATCCGAAAGACAGTGCAGCACTCCCTCAGAACTGCACTGGAGTGTCAGGTTAAATGTTTGTGCTCAAGTCTCTGGAGTGGGACCTGACCCTATGACCTTCTGACTCAGAGGTGAAAGTGCTGCCCATTGAGCCACAGCGGACACTGGTTAGAACCAGATTCCTCAAATCTCTCACTGCAATACTTCCATCTGACTTTTTCCTATGTCATTGGTTTCTATGTATACCATGACTTTTGGCTGCTTTCCTTCCATTTACCAAAGATAAAGAAGGCATATTGAGCAAGATACTGGAAGAAATTTCTTCTTCTCTTTGAATAGCACCATGCAAACTTTCACTGCCACCTGAACCACTGGAACAGGCAGAGCACTGCCTCAATTTAATATGAATTAAATCTGAAAAACATCACCTTCAACAATGCAGGACTCCACCAGTTGATGAATGCACTATCCAGCATGAGTCATATAGTACTGAAATGTACTTGGTATATGATCTCAATCTCCTGGTAAGTTACTTGAATCTTCTGACCCAGAGGTGAGAGTACTATCAAATGAGCCAAGAGTTGATGGTGAGGTTTACTCTTTAATATAAAATGCTTTAATTTTATAAGTTAAGGGCACCTAATGTTGTAAATGTTTCCTGCCCAGTATTTTTTACAAATTAATATCATGCAACCTGATGTTTTTCAGAAAATTATCAACTGGATTTATGGTGAAGGATGTGTTGTCATTAAGCCCCCTAGATTGTGTTGCAATTCACAATTCACTTCAGGATAAGTGGTTTAACTTGCTCAGCATGGTTCTCCAAATGCTCGGTTGCAAATGAGTGACCCAGCATGGAACTGAGCCATACATAGTATTTGCATCACAGAAACAGGCCATTCTGCCCAACAGGTCCCTTGCCAAACTAGAGGAATTTTAAGTTCAGGTGGCTTAGTGATAGTAGGGACGCTACAACTGAACTCAGAATCTCTGGGTTAGGAAGAGGGGGGAAAAAAAGCCAGTGTTTCTGATCAATTTTCAATCACCCATGTTGTGAGTAGATGTAAGGTTGAGGGCATGACTGAATTCAAAACAAACTGACTAGTGGTCTTCTGAAGACTAAGGATCTTCACCAAGTTTATCTAATGAGCTGTTCTTCCTGGTGAAGCGCATCCCAAGTTCAGTCCTTGGCCTATGCAGAGTTAGCTAATCTCAACTGGGATGGCAATAGGACCTCTATAATTGGTTTCAGTGATGGAGAAGAGCTCCTCGAGTCACAATGTGGAGTCCATCATCTAAGGGGTCAACGGACATGATCTTCACTGTGCGACAACCATAAGAGAAATGCAGGGAACAGCACTAATCCTTGTACATGGCCTTCTTTGACCTCACAAAGGCTTTTGACACTGTCAACCATGAAGGACTATGAAGCATCCTCCTCTGTTTCAGCTGCCCCCAAAAGTTTGTCACCATCCCCCGCCTGCTCCACGACAACATGCAAGCCGTGATCCTGACCAACGGATCCACCAAAGACCCAATCCACATCTGGACCGGGGTCAAGTAGGGCTGTGTTGTCGTGCCAACGCTCTTCTCGATCTTCCTCACTGCAATGCTCCATCTCACTCTCAACAAACTCCCCGCTAGAGTGGAACTAAACTATAGAACCAATGGGAACCTGTTCAACCTTTGTCACCTCCAGGCTAGATCCAAGGTCGTCCCATCCTCTGTCATCGAACTACAGTACGTGGACGATGCTTGCATCTGCGCACATTCAGAGGCCAAACTTCAAGCCATTGTCAACATCTTCACTGAGGCATACAAAAGCATGGGCCTTACACTAAACATCCATAAGACAAAGGTCCTCCACCAACCTGACCCCGCCACACAGCACTGCCCTCTGGTCATCAAAATCTACGACGCGGCCTTGGACAACGTGGACCATTTTCCATACCTCGGGAGCCTACTATCAGCAGACATCTAAGACGAGGTCCAACACCGCATCCAGTGTGCCAGCACAGCCTTCGATCGCCTGAGGAAGAGAGTGTTTGAAGACCAGGACCTCAAATCTGGCACCAAGCTTATGGTCTACAGGGCAGTAGTGATACTTGCTCTCCTATATGGCTCAGAGATGTGGACCATATACAAGAGACACCTCAAAGTGCCGGAGAAGTACCATCATCACTGCCTCCGCAAGATCCTGCAAATCCACTAGGAGGATAAACGCACCAACATCAGTGTTCTCGATCAGGGCAACATCCCCAACATCGAAGCACTGACCACACTCGACCAGCTCCATTAGGCCGGCCACATCGTCCGCATGCTCGACACGAGACTCCAAAAACAAGCGCTCTATTCGGAACTCCTACACGGCAAGTGAGCCCCAGGTGGGCAGAGGAAATGTTTCAAGGATACCCTCATAGCTTCATTGATAAAGTGCAACATCTCCACCGGCACCTGGGATTCCCTGGCCCAGAACTGGCCTAAGTGGAGGAAGAGCATCTGGGAGGGCGCTGAGCACCTCGAGTCTCGTCGCCGAGAGCATGCAGAAACCAAGCGAAGGCAGCAGAAGGAGCATGCGGCAAACCAGACTCCCCACCCACCCTTTCCTTCAATTACTGTCTGTCCCACCTGTGACAGAGACTGTAATTCCCGTATTGGACTCAGTCAGCTGAGAACTCACTTTTAGAGTGGAAGCAAGTCTTCCTCGATTTCAAGGGACTGCCTATGATGATGATGACTTGGTTTCAGAGCTCTGAGATAGATGTGGAAAATTGACCAGGGTTTCTGCTGTCCAGCAACCACTGCTGCATATATGTCTGTTTGGGAATTGGGTGAGGGACTGTGATGCTACATATAATCACGGCCAACACTCTTTGTCAAGACTGCCATATGAATGGCTCTGCTCAGTGACTCTAAAACTACCACATCTTCAGTGTCATACTCTAAAATAAGAAGTGCCATATTATTGGACCTTCTTGTCCAATCATAAGATGCTATGTAGCTGAAAACTTTTTTTTCTTGTCAATTTTCTCTCCTTTCTTCTTTCAGTCCTACTTACTGCTAGGTCAGTGTTGCGAGAGTTTTACTCTGCATCTACCCTTTACTATACCTGATCTGAGACTACTTGTTAGGCTAAAGTAGAGGGATCATTAATCTGTACATAACCTGCACTGTACCTGATGTCGGAGTGCTTAGTGCTGATACTGAATATCAGAAATGGGAAAATAATGTATTTTCCAGCACTAACATCTCTACTTGATCAGCACAAAAAGACTATAATAAATTACCTGATAGACTTAGTGTTTTCAGTCTGAATTCCATTCCATACAGAATGACCAAGCACAGACTAGCATCTTGTTTACGTGCATCATCTGGGTAACGTTCAAAATCTCTCGAGTTCTTCCCAGGTCGAATTTCTTTAATTTCCCGAATGTCAACTATATGAAAAGAGAAAAGAAAAAATCTCAGGTTATTCCACGGTTTAAATGAATAATATTAACAATGTTGTATCTGCATGTCCTTTCTGTCAACACTTTCTATTATGAAGTCCCATGCCCACATTTATAATGGAAACTGCCTATGTAAAACTTGTCAGGTTGTAATTACACCCTCCCCCCATTGGAGGTGCTGCAGCGTAAACATTGGCAATCGGGTTTACTTATAGCAAGACAGGTTTACATGGATAACTTGCATTATAACTGTGGACATAGGAATTAATGGGAATACAAAAAATAAATACATACGGTAGGACTTTATAATGGGGACTGATTTAGTCTACACACCAGGTCCAATGGCCCACTATTCCCACTTCAACTGAAGATTATATAACGCCACAGAAGGCCAACTAATAATATAATAACAACCTTACATGTGTGTGTACTTCCTGTCTACAAAACCTTACTTGCCATGTTTTTAGAATACTTTTTTGTCAACTTTTATTCCGCTATATATTCCTATGTGCATATTTATAATGCAAACTTGGTCGCGCTTTAATTATGTCTTCCTGTCAGCAATGGCACTGTAATGCCTCAGTGTGCCAATTCCCGGTCTTCAGCCTTTATACTCTAACCAATTCTACTTCTTTGCCTGCAAAATTGCAATAATGTTTGGTTTTTAGTTATAAGTGATATCAAATCGAAGTACTAGCTAAAAGTTAATAGAGTGTATCACTTTAAAATACAAAGATAAAAACAAAAATACAGACTGCAATATGCCTATGCCCTTGGTTCAGCTATTCCTCCACTTCACCTGAAGATTACACTTGCTTTTTTAATACCACAAATTGTTCAAAATGCTATTTTGCATCCACCAGATTTTCTCATAAACAAAAATTTCTAATGTCCAAAAACTAAATTTAAACAAAATTTTAACTTATGAACTGGTTGGACAGAATAGATGTGGAGAAAATGTTCACACATGTGGGAGAATCTAAAACTAGGGGGCATAGATACAAGATAGTTACTAATAAATTAATTAGAGGAATGAGGAAAAATATCTTTACTCAGAGAGTGGTTAGAATGTGGAACTCGCTACCACAGCAAGTGGTTAAGGCGAATAGCTTAGATGCTTTCAAAAGGAAACTAGACAAGTACATGAGAGAAAAGGAAATACAAAGATATGCTGAAAGGCTGAAATGGGAGGGGACTCGTATGGAATAGCAACAACAGCACAGATTAGTTGGGCCGAATGGCCTGTTTCTGTGCTGTATATTTTACGTAATTCTATGTAAAATAAAAAATGTTTATAACATGATTACATTTATCCAATAGTTGACTTTTGTATATTTTAATGCCTTCATTAAAGTTTTTATTTGAAGGCTTCAGCCTCCTCCAAAAAGCTTGAACTTGGACTTGATATTTTTTGCCTTGAGCTATGATGTTGTGAATTGAATTTGGATCGTGCAGTCTTTGTTGACAGTTGGAAAACGTCAGAGCTAATTTCATACACTTGCGAGACAAATGTTCTATTTTCTATCATCTATGAAGCAGATAGACAGATAGAAAGAGAGCAAGGCAGACAGTGCACTTCCTCATTTGAGTTTGATTTGTTTTATTTAATTTTTCTTTTATATATTTGTTCATGGGATGCGGGCACCAGCATTTATTGCCCTTCCCTAATTACCATTTCGGAGGCCAGTTAAGAGTCAACCACATTGCTGTGGAGGTTTGGACTCACATATAGGCCAGACCAGGTAAGGATGGCAGATTTGCCTCCCGAAAGGACATTAGTGAACCAGATGGGGTTTTTTTTAACAACAGTTTCATGGTCACCATTACTGTTCATTTACAAGGGAGAGGCAACGTCCATGCTGCCGGCCTCTCCAAAATGGTGGCCATTGTGTCCCACACCGGAAGCGACCGGAAGCGAGATGGCCGGCTTTTTTTCAAGAAAACTGATCTTAATGAATGGCGCTACTACATGTAATTTCATGTCTAAGAAACCTTTTCAGAGATGCATGGGTGAATTTACACTTTTACCGCTGGGTGGAAAATGGGAGATTGCAGATCTCCCATCCATTTTACACTCCACCCGATATTCGTGTTTATTGACATGATTGGGTGCGGCATACCGCCAGGCTGCCTGTTTATCGCCTGGTGATAAAAGTGAAAATTCATTCTGCAGTTCCGAAAATTGGACTAAAATATATTCTTCCATATTAATCTTAAAAAGTACAAACCGATCTTTAAACATATATATTTTTTATTAACCGGTTTTGTGTGAATATCGTGTACTGAAACAATGAAGTGTAATGTTCATAACAGATTGGTAAAATTTATGAGTAAAAATTCGATGGAAACTTACGTAACTGCAGCGAACTCATAGAATCATAGAACCATGTAGCACAAAAGGAAACTTTTTGGCCCGACGAGCCTGAGCTCTCTGAAAGAGCTACCCAATTAGGTGCACTTATATGCTCTTTCCCCAAAGCTCTGCAAGTATTTCCTTTTCAAGTATTTATCCAATACCATATTGAATCTGCTTCCACCACCCTTTCAGGCAGTGCATTCCAGATCATAACTCACTGCGTAACAACATGTTGCTCAACTCTCTTCTGTTTCTTTTGCCAATTATCTTAAATCTGTGTCCTCTGGTTACCGACCCTTCTGCCAGCAGAAACTGTTTCTCCCTATCTACTCTATCAAAACCCTTCATAATTTTGAACATCCCTACCAAATCTTCCCTTAACCTTCTCTGCTCTAAGTCGAACAATCCAAGCTTCTCTAGACTCTCCACACAACTGAACTCTGTGATATCATTCTACCCAGAAATCATCAGAGGCAGAAGAAGCAGTAGATCAACCCTTGTGTCCAGGAAATGGCTGTTTCCGGCTATAAGGAAGGTGATGTTTTTCTCTGGTAAGAATGGACGAGCAGAGTTTGAAAATCACTGTTCCAATATTTGTTAACTACACCACTGGTTGATTGTAAAAATATTTGAGGAAGCTCAATTATTCACTCTCCTTTCATTTTGCGGTTTTGATGGTTATAAAAGCACAGAATGTTACAGAAGCGAAGAAGAATTATAGCCAGCCAGTGCCAGAGTTAAGCACTGCCAGGTCAGGTGTAGCACAGCCCACTGAAAAGTAAAGCTCCCTTTACACTATCCTCGCAATATGCCTCAGCCGCAGCTACAGAAGAATACGGTGTCAGTGTGAAACTTTCCACTTTACACACAAACCATTCCCTGAGACGGACCAAAGCAATTTCACAGAGTACTCATAGAGAGCAATGCTTTCATCTCATCAATCTGGGCTGGATTCAAATCCTTATTTCAGTAGGGAAGTTTTAATCTATGCAGCCTATTCTATTAGCAAAATTCCTTTTACAAAGCAAAATAATCCTCTGATTGATTCAGAACCACCCACAGAAAAAATAAAATCACGTTTAAAATTAATTGATGACATTTTGAGCTGCTTCCTAAAGCCCCAACCATTCATTGCCTCTTGCCCATATTCACACATGGTTCTCACTTGAGTTGCTTTCTTCATTTGCCAGACACCGCTGGCATTGCATGTTTTTATTTTCCTCACAATTTTCTCCCCTTCCCTCCACTCTCTTGACAATGTTTCCTGGACTACATTTCCACAGGCGACCTTCACTCCCTCACCCGTGTGGACATTTTTCATTCATGAGTTTAAACACTGAGTACCAAGAGGCTACTCGGTAACAGGGGACATCATAGCCAATCATGAGTGAGAAAACCTGGCCCTTCTAGCAGGCCAACAGAAGTCACTCATTATCGCTCCAGTTGCAATCAGCACAGGCTGGGGATTGAACATTTGGCACTCCTGGTCTGTATGGTTCAATGCAATTTAGGCTGTCAACTTATCCACAGCACTTTTAGGGGAGTTTTTCCAACGATTAACCAGAAACCACCGTTCCAGCACCTTTGCATCAGTTTAATAAGAGGCACAATGATAACAGTATGAGACAAAGGCTTAAAAGCAAAGAAAAAAGAATTTGTCTTTATGTCAGACCTTTCACAACCTCAGGACATCCCATAGCGCATTATAGCGAATGAAATATTTTTGGAATGTAGTCACCAATATAATGTAGGGAAGCATAGCAGCTAATATATACACAGCAAGGTCCCACAGACAGCAATGAAATAAATGACCAGATAATCTGTTTTAGTGATGTGGATTGAGGGATAACTATAGGCCAGGACACCAAAGCGACCTCCCCTGCTCAAAATAGCACCATGGGATCTTTTACATCCAGTTAAGAGAACATCTCATCTGAAAGACGCCACCAGTGGCAGTGCAGCACTCCCTCAGTACTGCACTGGAGTGTTAGTGTAGATTTTGTGTTCAAGGCTCTGAAACAGGACTCAAAGCCACAAACTTCTGACTCAGAGGCGAGAGTGCTATGGCTGACACATTTTGGAAGGTTAGGTTTGTGTGACCACGCACTCCATGTTATTACTAAAGTGTAACAAGTACTTTGCCATCCTACATGCATGAATACAATTGCACAGGGGGCGCTTATAGAGGAGGAGGAAAGCAATGGAAAGAACAGTTGAAAAATTAATACTTATTTCATCACAATAAGAAATGCTGAAGCTGCTCAAGTGGAACACAATGGACATCTGAAATAATGGGTACAATTTGTTCCTCGCCTGGTATTTGTACTGGAACTACATTTGTGTTTTATTTATATATACGATTCAGACAGAACCTTTCTTCATATGTGAGTTTGGACAATGAGTGTTGATGGGGGTTGAGCACCCCAATTCAAACCTCATGCAACGTGTACACATGCACATAACAACAAGCACTGAAAAGCAAACAGGATTGAAAAATCTGGGTGATTGTCCCCCAGCCAGAGCCAAGTGTGTTCAGGTCAATTGTAGCAACCCAACGGTATGATAGCTTAGTGGTTATGTTGCTGGACTAGGAATTCTGAGGCCTGGACTAATGATCCGCAGACATTTTGAATGATAAGGGAGTCAAGGGTTATGGGGAGCAGGCAGGGAAGTGGAGTTGAGGCTGTCATGTTTGTAACTACAATGTAACACCACTGTACTACTGTATACACTCAACTCAGATGCACACCTTGACCACAGGGGGTGAACTTGTGGGAGACACTCCTTACCTGATCTCACAGGTATATAAAGGGAGGTCCCACACAGGGTCACCACTTCTGGAGTCCTGTAATAAAGAGTTAAGGTCACAGAGTGGCCTGTCCCTGGAATGTGCCTCGTGTGGTTTCATGCTGTAGAGTAAGGACCTTACATTGGCGACGAGAAACGGGAATTCACGACCCACGGGAATGGCCACCGGTAGCACAGAGGAACGGTACTGTGTTGGGGAAGACTGGGACGATTTTGTCGAGAGGCTTCAGCAAAGCTTCGTTACTAAAGACTGGCTGGGGGATGCAGCAGCCGACAAGCGACGGGCTCATCTCCTGACCAGCTACGGGCCAAAGACTTATGCGTGCGTGAAGGACTTACTGGCACCCGAAAAGCCATCGGACAAAACCTTTGAAGAGCTTAGCAAATTAATCGGGAGCACCTCAAGCCGGCGAGCAGCATACATATGGCTCGACACAGATTCTACACCCACCGACGTCGTGAAGGACAGAGCATGCCAGACTTTGTAGCGGACCTCCGGCGTTTGGCCAGCCTCTGTAAGTTCACAGACGCATGCAGGGGGGAGATGCTAAGGGACTTCCTTATCGAGGGTATCGGTCATGTGGGAATTTTTCACAAGTTAATTGAGACCAAGGACTTGACCTTGGAAGCGGCAGCGTTGTTAGCTCAAACTTTCATGGCGGGGGATGAAGAGATGAAAATGATTTACGCACGCAATTCTGCCTCTAACACGGCGATAGATCTGGGAGTCAACATCATTAATGCTACTCAGAGCCCCACAGGCAGGCAGGGGCAGTCTGACATTTACCAGGCAGCAACAGACCCCAGAGCAGGACCTCAACAGAGACAATGGCAGGCTGAACGGATGTTCACGCCATCACAGTGGACAATGCGGCCCGGGATGGGGCCATTGACACCCACTAATAGGGTACTTAAGAGCAGTCAAAGGGACAGTCAGCGCAAAATTCCTGGCCATAGTCCCTTTGTCCCCAACAATGGAAACTTTAACTCATACTGGAGGTGTGGGGGAAAACACTCAGTCAGATCTTGCAGATTCCAACAGTTTGTCTGCAGAAACTGCAATCTCAGTGGCCATTTAGCTCGAATGTGCAGAAAACCTGCAACCGGACTATTATATGAGGCAGATGGACCAGAAGAGGGTTCTGTGAGGCAGGATGACTTTTGGGGCGAATCGATGGACGCCGAGGCTCAGCGGGTCCATGCGGCGAATATTCACAGTTCATACACCAAAACACCACCAATGATGATGAGGGTTTTGTTGAACGATAACCCAGTACGCATGGAGCTGGACACTGGGGCCAGCCAGTCACTCATGGACATTCAGCAATTTGAGAAGCTATGGCCACTCAAAGCAAGTAGACCCAAATTAGAGCGTATTGAAACACAATTACGGACTTACACCAAAGAAATCATTCCGGTGCTAGGCAATGCAATGTTGGCTGTCACGCACGATGGGTTAGTGAACCAGCTGCCACTCTGGATTGTCCCGGGCAATGGTCCCGCACAGTTGGGGAGGAGCTGGTTAGCCGAGATGAACTGGAAATGGGTGGATGTTCGCGCAATGTCCTTGGTGGAGCGAAGTTTGTGCTCACAAGTCCTACATCAATTCGAGTCACAATTCCAACCGGGTGTCGGGACTTTCAAAGGCACTAAAGTAGTGATACACATCACCCCGTATGCCAGGCCAGTGCACCACAAAGCCAGAGCGGTGCCGTATGTAATGCGGAAAAAAATTGAGAGCGAATTGGACCGGCTGTTGCGAGAGGGCATCATCTCGCCTGTTGAATTCAGCGACTGGGCGAGCCCCAAAGTTCCCGTTCTAAAAGCGGATGGCTCTGTCAGGATCTGTGGCGACTACAAGGCCACCATCAATCGGGTGTCTCTACAAGACCAATACCCGCTCCCAAGAGCGGAGGACCTCTTCGCCACACTGGCAGGCGGCAAGCTGTTCACCAAGTTGGACCTCACTTCAGCCTATATGACCCAGGAACTGGCCGACGAATCCAAACTACTGACCGCCATCACCACGCACAAGGGCTGTTTGCGTATAACAGGTGCCCGTTTGGCATTCGATCAGCGGCCGCGATTTTTCAACGTAACATGGAAAGCCTGCTTTAATCCATTCCGGGAACGATCGTATTCCAGGACGACATCCTCATCACGGGTCGAGACACCGAGGAACACCTCCACAACCTTGAGGAGGTGCTACGCCAACTGGACCGGGTAGGCCTGCGACTCAAGAAGTCTAAATGCATGTTCTTAGCTACCAAGGTTGAGTTTCTGGGCAGGAGGGTTGCTGCAGATGGGATTCGGCCCACCGAATCCAAAACAGAGGCGATTCAACGAGCACCCAGACCCTGCAACACATCGGAGATGCGTTCATTCCTGGGACTGTTGAATTATTTCGGGAACTTTCTGCCGAACTTAAGCATGTTGTTGGAGCCGCTGCACGTGCTCCTGCGTAAGGATTGCGATTGGTTTTGGGGGGACTGTCAGGAACGGGCTTTTGATCGGGCGTGAAACCTACTTTATTCAAACAAGTTGTTGACCCTGTACAACCCCTGTAAAAAATTAGTTCTGACATGTGGTGCATCGTCCTATTGGGTTGGGTGCGTGTTGCAGCAGAGTAATGCTGAGGGTCAGCTACAACCTTTGGCTTATGCCTCCAGGTCGCTCTCTCAAGCAGAACGGGGATATGGGATGGTCGAGAAGGAAGCGCTCGCATGTGTCTATGGTGTAAAAAAAATGCATCAGTACCTCTTCGGTCGGAAGTTTGAATTATAAATGGACCACAAGCCATTAACATCCCTGCTGTCAGAAAGCAAGGCTGTCAATGCCAGCGCACCTAGGCACCAGACACGGTAAAGGCACACCCAGCCAAGTCGAGCCTGCAAAGTCCCTCCTCACAACAGCTGGGGACTTGTGCCAAAATAGGAACATAGTATATTCGCAGAATCATACCTTTGAGCCAATATCCCAGACTCCTCCATCACCATCCCATGTCTCACCGGCAGGACAGACCCACCAGAGATGGTGGTACAGTGGGATACAGTCGGGAGGAAGTGGCCCTGGTACTCATCAACATCAATTCCAGACCCCATGAAGTCTCATGGCATGGACAAGGAAACCGCCTATCGCCCTCCAGAAGCTGATGAATCAGTACTCCTCCACTTGGAAGAAACACTGAGAGTAGCAAGGGCACAAAACGTACTCAACCATCTTCAGCCAGAAGTGCCAAGTGGACGATCCATCTCGGCCTCCTCCTGAGGTCCCCATCATCACAGAAGCCAGTCTTCAGCCAATTTGATTCACTCCATGTGATATCAAGAACGGCTGAGCGCACTGGATAGCAAAGGCTATAGGTCCCGAAAACATCCCGGCTGTCGTGCTCCAGAACTAGCCGCGACTCTAGCCAAGCTGTTCCAGTTCAGCTACAACACTGGCATCTACCTGACAATGTGGAAAACTGTCCAGGTATATCCTGTTCATAAAAAGCAGGACAAATCTAATCCGGTCAATTACTGCCCCATCAGTCTACTCTCAATCATCAGTAAAGTGATGGAAGGTGTCGTCGACAGTGCTATCAAGTGACACTTACAAATAACTTGCTCACCGATGTTCAGTTTGGGTTCTGCCAGGACCACTCAGCTCTAGACCTCATTACAGCCTTAGTCCAAACATGGACAAAAGAGTTCAATTGCAGAGGTGAGATGAGAGTGACTGCCCTTGACATCAAGACAGCATTTGACCAAATCTGGCATCAAGGAGCCCGAATAAAATTGAAGTAAAGGGGAAAATTCTACTCTGGTTGGAGTCATACCTAGCAGAAAGATGGTTCTAGTTGTTAGAAGCCAATCATCTCAGCCCCAGGATATCACTGCAAGAGTTCCTCAGGGCAGTGTCCTAGGCTAAACCATCTTCAGCTGCTTCATCAATGAGCTTCCCTCCTTCATAAGGTCAGAAGTGGGATGTTCGATGATGATTACAGTGTTCAGTTTCATTCGCAACTCCTCAGATAATGGAGCAGTCCATGCCCGCATGCAGTAAGGCCTGGACGATATTCAGGCTTGGGCTGATAAGTGGCAAGTAACATTTGAACCACACAAGTGCAAAGCAATGACCATCTCCAACAAGCGAGAATCTAACTACTGCCCCTCGACATTCAACGGCATTATCATCACCAAATTCCCCAACATCAACATCCTGGGGGTCACCATTGATCAGAAACTTAACTGGACAAGCCACATAAATATTGTGGCTATAAAAGCAGATCAGAGGCTGGATTTTCTGCGGCGAGTGACTCATCTGACTCCGCAAAGCCTTTCCACCATCTACAAGGCACAAGTATGATGGAATTCTCTCTACTTGCCTGGATGAGTGCAGCTCCAACAACACTTAAGAAGCTCGATACAATCGAAGACAAATCAACCTGCTTGATTTGCACCTTAAGCAAACCTTCCACCACTGGCGCACCGTGGCTGCAGTGTATACCATCTACAAGATGCTCTGCAGCAGCCCACCAAGGCTTCTTCGACATCACTGTACAAACCCACAAATTCTACCAGTCAGAAGGACAAGGGCAGCAAACATATGGGAACACCACCACCTCCACGTTCCCCTCCAAGTTACACACCATCCTGATTTGGAAGCATATCACCGTTCCTTCATCGTCGCTGGGTCAAAATCCTGGAACTCCCTCCCTAACAACACTGTGGGAGTACCATCACCACATGGACTGCAGCGGTTCAAGAAGGTGGTTCAATAACAACTTCTCAAGGTCAATTAGGGGTGGGCAATAAATGCTAGCTTTGCCAGCGACGCCCACATCCCGTGAACGAATAAAAAAAAACAACAAAATACTGAGGATCTGAGCTGGTCTGCTTGGACTATATATGGTTCAGCTACTGACTAAGCTGGCTTACTGCACCAGCAGAACAATGGGCATCATTCATAAATTACAACAGGAAGCAGGTGTTTTTTTGTGGAATACTTAGATGAGATTAATTTGAAGCTGGTGAAATTGGGGCAGGAAGCAGCTGCTTTTGAATCCACCACCTGATCTCTGTGTAAATTGTGTCAGACACTGTTTTGCTGGGTATCAACTTCTATCAGATATTAAAGTGGCTGGATCCTTTCTACTGCCACCTGCTTGTCAATTGGAAGCTGTTTTCTTTTCCTTTAGTATCAGCTGTGGCTCAGTGCGTAGCACTATCACTTCTGAATCAGAAGGTTGTGGGTTCAATTCACACTCCAGGGACTTGAGCACAAAAATCTAGGCTGACACTCCCAGTACAGTGCTGAGGGAGTGTTGGAGGTGCTGTCTTTTGGATGAGATGTCAAACCGAGGCCCTGTTTACCCTCTCAGATGGATGTAAACAATTCCATGGTACTATTTTGAAGAAGAGCAGGGGAGTTATCCCCAGTGTCCTGACCAATATTTATCCCTCAATCAACATAACAAAAAAATTGATTATCTGGTCATTAGCTCATTGCTGTTTGCGGGAGCTTGCTGTTTGTGGGAGCTTGCTGCGTTTCCCACATTACAACAGTGACTACACTCCAAAAGTACTTCATTGGTTGTAAAGTGCTTTGAGACATCTGGTGGTCGTGAAAGGCACTATATAAATCCAAGACCTTCTTCTTCTTTTAATTCCATCTATTTTTTTCTGTGGTCAGGTGGCATAACAAGAGAGTGTAGCTCGAGACAATTGTGACAAGGAGACTGACAAGTGTGGAACTGAGCCGTATAGAATAGGTGGCTCCTAGTATCAATCCCAGGTCTGTGTCAAGTTAGCTGATCACAGCAAGGGAGCTACAGTTGGGCTCAGTATCCCGAGAAATATGGAGGGGAAATAAATCAGCCAGAGTTCACCTTCCTGGTTGCTATCCAGTGATCTTCCCCCTGCTGGAAGTCAAGTACAATGCATTCCCCTCCCCATAATCAAACTCACTGCCGAGGCTCACACATGGAAACAGTCACAGTAATGATGAACTGCCTGGTGACAGCTACCTATGGAACTGTAACAACAATCTGTGGCCTAGAAATTGATTTGTGTTGGAAACGATCTCGAGACCCATCCAATATTGGGCCTTGGGCCTCATTTAAATGACCTCGGCAAGCTACGGTCACATGCTGGATGTCCATTGGCAGCTTGCTGGCGAATCAACTTTGGATTTCTGGCCATGGCATCGCTGGTAAGTGTAGCATGCTTGGAAGGAACAGGTGACTTTGGACTTATGGTTCCCAAAGCTCTCCACCACAGAGGTTTTCCGCACGTCATGTCTGTGTCTGTTGTACATTAATTGATAGAGATTGATTGCCATGATTAGTTAGTAATTCTATTATCATTGTATCATGTGACTACCAAGATGGTAGAAAGCGAACTGGATAAACTTCGGCCTTTTTTCATCCAGCAATTCCTATGGTCGTGTGTTCAGAAGAGAAGGGAAGGAAGTTCTCGGTCCCTTGCTTTTTGTGGTATATATCAATGATTTGGACTTGAATGTTGGGGGTATTATTAAGAAGTTTGCAGATGATACAAAAATTGGCTGTGTTGTTGATAATGAAGAAGAAAGCTGTAGACTGCAGGAAGATATCAATGAACTGGGTAGATGGGCAGAACAGTGGCAAATGGAATTCAATCCTGAAAAGTGTGAGGTAATGCATTTGGGGAGGGATTACAAGGCAAGGGAATACACATTAAATGGTCATGTCATATATCATCCAAACGAGGATGACTTGCTTCCACGTCAAAAAAGGATGAGCTCACAGGTGTTTCAATGAAGGACCTAATATTCCAGGTCCCGAACTACATCCTGAAGGTGGAAGATGCCTGTGTGTGGATGTTTTTAACGTGTGGTGGCCGTTGCACACCAGCCACCACACAGGCTTGACAGAGCTAGGTCTTGGTCCAGTGACAAGGGTTATCCAAGAGGACCGGAGACCTGCTCTGCTGCACGAATCTAGTGCACACACATATCGCAGTGTGGACTGGCCCGTGCTGCCCCTGGGCCCCTGGCCCCAAACTCACGCTTCTTCTGGGCCCGATCACGTCCCTCTACAATCTCTTGCTGCTCCTTCGCCCTGATCTCTCCACTCCTGCTGTACCTGCTCACGCTCCAATCACCGACCTGGACCTTGATTAAATGGTAGGACACTGAGAAGTATAGATGAACAAAGGGACCTTGGAGTGCATGTCCACAGATCCCTGAAGGTAGCAGGCCAGGTAGATAAGGTGGTTAAGAAGACATACGGAATATTTGCCTTTATTAGTTGAGGCATAGAATACAAGATCAATGTTGAACTGTGTAAAACCCTAGTTACGCCACAGCTAGAGTACTGCGTGCAGTGCTGGTCACCACATTACAGGAAAGATGTAATGTGGAGAAGGTACGGAGGAGATTTACGAGGATGTTGCCTAGACTGGAGAATTTTAGCTATGAGGAAAGATTGGATAGGCTTGGTTTGTTTTCTTTGGAACAGAGACAGCTGAGGGGAGACCTTATTGAGATGTATAAAATTATGAGGGGCCTAGATAGAGTAGATAAGGAGGACCTATTTCCCTTAGCAGAGGGGATCAACAACCAGGGGGCATAGATTTATAGTAATTGGTTGGAGGTTTAGAGGGGATTGGAGGGGAAATGTTTTCACCCAGAGGGTGGTGGGGGTCTGGAACTCACTGCCTGAAAGGGTGGTAGAGGCAGAAACCTTCATCACATTTAAAAAGTGCTTGGATGCGCACTTGAAATGTTGTTACCTACAGGGCTACGGACCAAAAGCTGGAAAGTAGGCTGGATAGCTCTTTGTCGGCCGACGCGGACACAATGGGCCGAAATGGCCTCCTTCCATGCTGTAAATTTCTATGATTCTATGATTCTAAGTTGATGGAATAAAGAAAAATATTATCGGCTAGAAATTACTCTTGGCAATGTTAGGTAATGCTTGCTTGATGCCACTTGTCCCCTCACAAGTCTTCCAGAAGCTTTAAACCATTTCAAAGTAAACAGGCTAATGCCTACATTAAAAGTAGTGCACAGAAGACTGTCGGATAAAGCCACTACATGTTCATCTGCCTATAGCTATAAGTTCTAGGTTATTATTAAAAATAAAACTTTGGACTATGCAGTTTTAAATACTATATTTATCTCTCTATATTTATTCCTATCTGAGACAGAGAGATTTAAACTGCCCACAACCTGTAGGAGGCCCTTAAGTTTAATATCTGTGTCCTGTTGGAGCATGTTATGAGTTGCTGAGAACAGTGTCTGAGTCCCCTTGCTTATTTAGTGCCTCATCTTGTAATTCAGGGCCCCTGCTTTGATAACAAGGAGAGTGGAATGCATTTCCAGGAGGTCAGTCCTCATCTGTTGCCAGTTTGGTTGACAAAGCAACCCTGGAATGATGTCAGGAAACTTGACATCATCTGCACCAAGCTGCCAATTTTTGCACAGTCTCAAGTAGGGTATCACAGCTTTTGCTCTGAATCTCTACATAAATCAGTCTTTAACCTGACTCACTCCCTCCCTGCACACTCAGATTATATCTACTGTGATTGTGTGATCAAGATTTGACATCTCAAGAGGGCTGTAATACAAAGGGGTAGAATTGATGTTACAATGATATAAAGCTCTGGTTAGGCCTCATTTAGAATACTGCATCGAGTTCTGGGCACCACACCTCAGGAAGGATATATCGGCCTTGGAGGGGACACAGCGCAGATTCACTAGAATTCATCATCATATCATCATCATTATTACACCGAGGCTAAAAGGGTTTAATTATGAGGACAGGTTGCATAGACTAAGCTTGTATTCACTTAAGTATAGAGGATTATGGGGTGATCTAATTGAGGTGTTTAAGATGATTGATGTAGGATAGGGTAGATAGAGAGAAACCATTTCCTCTGGCGGGGAAGTCGAGAACAAGGGGCATAGCCTTAAAATTAGAGCTAGCCGTTCATGGATGATAACAGAAAGCATATCTTCATAAAAAGGGTAGAGGAAATCTGGAACTCTCTCCCCCAGAATGTTGTTGAGCACAGAATGATGAGGCAGCTACAATTGGTCTCAGTATCCCTGAGTTAGGGAGATGGGGGAGCGGGAGCGCGGAGCGGGGGCGCAGTGCGGGGGGCGAGGGGGAATCAGTTCTTGCTCCTACTCGTGAATTTTTGCAGAAAGTTCACATTTGGTCGCCAGATGACAATGAGATTAGGCTCAGTTGCGATGTCACCCACAGTTGTGAGAAACCCTATCCTACACCCTGTCGAGGCTCACATCTGAAGAATGGCCATTTGGTTGACGCACCCGTTCCCATAGCAACATACTACACCAAGGAACCCCACCTTTAGGAAAGGAAGGGCGTAACAGGAAAAAGAACATAAGAACACAGGAATTAGAAGCACGACTAGGCCATACGACCCTTCGAGCCTGCTGCACCATTCAATAAGATTCTGGCTGATTTTTGACCTCAACACCACTTTCCCGCCCGAACCCCATATCCCCTGATTCACCGAGAGTCCAAGGCTGGTCAATGTAGAGTTTCTGGACTTTACCCTTTAGTTTCAGGCAATTATTTGAATCCCCTTGTTCTGGAGAAAGGGCTTGGAATTGGGATTAAAACAATAAAGATCTGCCTTGGCTACCAAAATGGTGGAGTAAGCTTGATGGTCTGAAGGCCTGCTTCCTATACACACGTGCTTTCTGCCCCCTCCATCAGGTGCTGCCAGAGGCAAATATAAGGAAGACAGATGAAAGACTGAAGATCTACAGTAACTATATCAGGTCATAGACTTCCCATAGCTTAATGCACACTCTAGCAGCCCCAGTCCATGAAGCGATGGTTAACTCAGCATTTAAACCTCTGTGTACATGGGATAGGGTTCCAGGAGAAAATACTTTCTGGAAGAGTGTTCGACAGGCAGGAAACGCAATGAGCGTATGTGTAGCAATTCTCGTGTTCCTTAATATTCTCTGTTTGATGAACAATTGGGATTTTTTTTTGGGTGGGGGTAGCCAGAACAGTTTTAATACCCACTTTTGCCAACAAAAGCTCGTCCATTAGCAGAAGGAAGTAGATTTTCTAAAGTCTTTTGGTTGCAGTGCAGTGTTGTGACCTTCGATACATTACAGATGGACTTTATACTTGGAACTGCCTGAGTCTATTGTATTAACAGCAGCTGTACCCTGATAAACTGCACAAACACATTCGCCTTTCTGTAAACCTTTGTACCTCTGCAGCTTCTATGCTTGTTCAATTGAAGTGAAAAGCATATAAAATACTTCAATCAAAGGGGATATTTTAGACTGTAGAGGATAAGGCTTAATCCAGATGCATTGGTTGAATCTACGATGTTGATTTGGGTAGAGAGGCAATTGTTCTGATGACTCAATGAGTTTATCCCAGACTGACCAGAAGGGAATCAAGTGTGATCCCTGGCTTGTGCTGAATTAGCTGGCCTTGACAGAGGTAGGAGTGCTAAAATTTGTCCCTGGATTAGGGAGAGCAAAATTAGCTTGTGCCCAACTGTGAATGTTACCCATTGACCCATACCTGAATTGCATATGTTTGGACATTGGGTGAGAGCAGCATTAGGCCGTGATGCTTCCCATGGGAAAATAGCTTGCCAACTGTTAGACGCACATGGGAAATTTACCCACCATAATTTTTTGGCCCATTACATCTCTATCAGGTGAAATTGCCCCTTTTTTGCATCCAGTTAGCGTCTCCAGGGGGCGCTAACTGGGTGCAAGGCAATTTTCACCCGGGGAAGGAGGGCACCACCGCCTCCTGGGAAATCATAGAATCATAGATGTTTACAGCACAGAAGGAGGCCATTTTGGCCCATCGTGTCCATGCCAACCAACAAGAGATTACCCAGCCTAATCCCACTTTCCAGCTCTAGGTCCATAACCCTGCAGGTTACAACACTTCAGGTGCATATCCAAGTACTTTTTAAATGTGGTGAGGGGTTCTGCCTCTACCACCCATTCAGACAGTGAGTTCCAGACCCCCATAGCCCTCTGGGTGAAGAAATTTCCCCTCAAATCCCCTCTAAACCTTCGGCAAATTACTTTAAATTCATGCCCCCTGGTTGTTGACCCCTTTGCTAAGGGAAATAGGCCCTTTCTACCCACTATATCTAGGCCCGTCATAATTTTATACACCTCAATGAGGTCTCCCCTCAGCCTCCTCTGGTCCAATGAAAACAAATCCAGCCTATCCAATCTGTCCTTATAGCTTAGATTCTCCACTCCCGGCAACATCCTCGTAAATATCCTCTGTATCCTCTCCAGTGCAATCACATCCTTCCTGTAATGCGGTGACCAGAACTTCACGCAGTACTCCAGCTGTGGCCTAACCAGTGCTTTATACAGTTCAAGCATAACTCCCCAGCTCTTGTATTCTATGCCCCTCGGCTAATAAAGACAAGCATTCTGTTTGCCTTCTTAATCACCTTGTCTACCTGTACTGCTACCTTCAGGGATCTGTGGACATGCACTCCAAGGTCCCTTTGTTCCTCTACACTTCTCAGTATCCTACCATTTAATGTGTATTCCCTTTCCTTGTTAGCCCTCCCAAAATGTATTACCTCACACTTCTCTGGATTAAATTCCATTTGCCACTGTTCTGCCCACCTGAGCAGTTGATTGATATCTTCCTGCAGTCCGCAGCTTTCTTCTTCATTATCAACCATACAGCTATTATAGTATCATCTGCAAACTTCTTAGTCATACTCCCTATATTCAAGTCTAGATCATTGATGTATATCACAAAAAGCAAGGGACCTAGCACTGAGCCCTGTAGAACCCCACTGGAAACATCCTTCCAGTCACAAAAACACCCATCAACCATTACCCTTTGCTTCCTGACTCTGAGCCAATTTTGGATCCAACTTGCCTATTTGCTCTGGATCCCATGTGCTTTTAATTTTGTGACCAGTCTGCCATGTGGGACCATATCAAAAGCTTTGCTAAAATCCACAACATCATACACTTTGCCTTCATCAACCCTCCTGGTTACCCTCTCGAAAAATTGAATCAAGTTAGTCAGACACGACCTTCCCTTAACAAATCCGTGCTGACTGTCCTTGATTAAACCATATCTTTCTAAGTGAAGATTTATCCTGTCCTTCAGGATTTTTTCCAATAATTTTACCACCACTGAGGTTAGGCTGACTGGCCTGTAATTACTCGGCCTACCCCTTTCTCCCTTCTTAAACAAAAGTACCACATTAGCAGTCCTCCAGTCCTCTGGCACCACACCTGAAGCCAGAGAGGATTGGAAAATGATCGTCAAAGCCTCTGCTATTTCCTCTTTTGCTTCACTTAACAGACTGGGATACATTTCATCTGGGCCTGGGGACTTATCCACTTTCAAAGCTGCTAAACCCCTTAATACCTCCCCTCTCACTATATTTATTTCATCAAATATTTCACACTTCTCCTTGTTAGTAGTGTTTGCATCGTCCCTCTCTTTTGTGAAAACAGATGCAAAGTGTTCATTAAGAACCATACCCACATCTTCCGCCTCCACGCACAGATTACCCTCACGGTCTCTAATAGGCCCTATCCTTTTTTAGTTATCCTCTTGCTCTTAATATATATTTAAAACATCTTTGAGTTTTTCTTGATTTTACTTGCCAAGAATTTTTCATGCTCTCTCTTTGCTTTCCTAATATCCTATACCCTGTACTCCTCTCGAGATTCTGCAGTATTTAGCCCTCGGTATCTGTTATAAGCCTCCCTTTTGTACTTTATTCTACCCTGTGTGTCCCTTGACATCCAGGAGGCTCTTGATTTGTTAGTCCCACCCTTTTTCTTTAAGGACACATATTTGGCCTGAATTCTACGGATCTCCTCCTTGAATGCCTCCCACTGCTTTGACACTGATTTATCTTCAAGTAGCTTTTTCCAGTCCACTGTGGCCAAATCACTTCTCGGCTTAGCAAAGTTGGCTTTTCCCCAAGTTAGAACTTTTATTCCAGGTCTATCCTTGTCCTTTTCCATAACTACCTTAAATCTAATTGAATTATGGTCACTAGCACCTAAATGCTCTCCCACTGATACTCCTTCCAGCTGCCCAGCTTCATTCCCTAAAACTAAATCCAGAACCACCCCCTCCCGTGTTGGGCTTGCTACATACTGGCTAACAAAGTTCTCTTGAATGCATTTTAGGAATTCCGCACCCTCTATACCCTTCACGCTAATTTTGTTCCAGTTAATATTACCGGAGGTTTAGGAGGTGCCGCCTTGGCCGCGGTGCGCCCTGCGATTAGCACCCCGGGCCACCGCGCAACCGCTGATTACATCATCGCCATGCACAGCGACCCCTCGCTGCCCCATGCCATCCCCTTAATGCCCCATGAGGGAAATTGCCCTAGTGGGTCAGGAAGCTGGTAGACATGTGCTCCCCGGGCGCTGCTTAAAGGGGAGGCCTGCAGCACCCCGGGCCTCCGTCTTTGTTGACCAGCCGACTCTTGGGTCGGCTCGACCATGGCGGCCCGAGCGTAGTCTAAGCCACCATCGTGCAGCCCGGCACTCGTCTTGGGTGCCGGGCTTCTGGCCCGGTCTCACGCGTCCCTGGTGGTCTAGGGACGGCCACCAAAGGGCCATGCAGAGTGCGCAGCAGCCCTCCCCTTTAATGGAAGGGGATGGGCAGTGCACTGCATCAGCATTATGTGGAGCATCCGCCTGGCGCTGCACTCAGAGGCCCGCTACCACCCCGGGACCGCCCCCAAAGGAAGCAGAGTGCCAGTGACAGCACTCCGCTTCCTTTGAGGGGCGTTAGGCCCAAATCTGCGTTGGGGGCAGGACTTCCGGGCCAGGCGATAAAAGTCCCGGCCCCGGAAGGTTACGGCCCCCGATCAGGGCACAGGGCAATTTTGCCCGCTTAGAGTTTTAAATACAATGGAAGTGACTTGGAAGTGGTTTGGTTCATTGAAGCTCTGAACAAGAGAGGGGAATGGGAAATGTTTTGTTCCATTGACAGTCTATACAATGGGTGTGAATGGGAAGTGGTTTGCTCCACAGGGATTTTATAATGCAAGTGAATTGATGTGATTTACTCCATTTAATTTTTGTGCAAGATCAATGTTACTCTTTTATTTTCTTCACCTGTTTTCTCCCCTCCCTTTCCCTCCCTATCTCTCTCAAAGGCATTGACACCTCATTTAGGTCTGGTTTGAACAAGCATTGGGCCCCTTCTGGTATCTCATCCATATTTCTACTGTTCTTGCGTGAGTGTCAGCAGGTTTTCCGACCATGTGCATAGATGCTGACTGTCCAAATGGCATGTTTGGACCTACTGTCCATGTTGTTCAGCTTTGTCCCACCCACCCTTTCCCTCAACGACTATCTGTCCCACCTGTGACAGGGACTGTGGTTCTTGTATTGGACTGTTCAGCCACCTAAGGACTCATTTTTAAGAGTGGAAGCAAGTCTTCCTCGATTCCGAGGGACTGCCTATGATGATGAGACGATGATGCTTCAAAATCAATGCGAAGCCAAGTCCCAGACACTCTCATTGAAACTTCTGGGTTCTCTCAATCACCTTGACATTGTAATTCTGCTCATTACAAAATCCAAATGGCTAGCGTCTTTAAGTGGTCAATGATGTGAATCAGCCTTTCTCCTCTCAATCCCCAATTGCTTTATTGAGCTGCTCCTGGTCAGTTTATAGCTTTCCTGTGATAGGTTTATAAATGGGTTCTAATCATAATAGGGCATTGCCTTCTAATTGGTTAATTGGCTAGAAGTTGCATTATTCATTCCGCCGGAGAGCATTAATTGCATGATTAGCCACAACTCTATTATCATTGTATTATGTGACTACCAGGACAGTCGAAGATAAGTTAGATGGACCTATGTTCCTATGCAGCGGTGCTGTATGATGTACCCATGTGAGGCCTCCTACAGGTATATTGCTTCAGTTGGTTCCTGTGCTCAGTGGACAACATTGGAGTCTCTCTTGAACTTTTTTTGCGTGCTCTCCTGGGTGGAGAGCCAACCAGGCAGATCGCAGCAGGTGAAAGAGTGAGGTAAGAGGCGAGAGCCTAGTGACAGAAAAAAAGAACTGACAAGAGGAGGGGAAATTAAAAAAACTAAGTGATCACAAGCAGGACAGAAATCAGCAGCAGCTATGCCAGCTATCTGTGCTGCTGGTATAAGCCTCGGCTCAATGTTAGCACTCTCAGCACTGCATCAGAAGGTCTGTGGGTTTAAGCCCACTACAGAGACTTGAGCATCTATTATAGGCTGCCACTTCAACACAATATGGAGGGAGTGTTGCACTATCGATTCTACCCTCCGTAAACTTGAGGTCATCCAAAACTCTGCTGTCCATGTTCTAACTCACACCAAATTCCATTCACCCATCAACCCTGTGCTTGCTGATCTACATTAGCTCCCAGTTAAGCAACCCTTTGATTTTAATGTTTTCAAATTCCTCCATGGGCTCACCCCTTCCTATCCCTGTAATATCCTCCAGCCCTGCAATCCTCCAAGATATGTGTACTCCTCCAATTCTGGCCTCTTTATCTTCCTCAATTTTAATCGCTCCAACATTGACGACCGTGTCTTCAGATGCCAAGGCCCTAAGCTCTGGAATTCCCTCCTTAAACCTCTCCGCCTCTCTACTTCTCTTTCTTCCTTTAAGATGCTCCTTAAAACCGTCCTCTTTGACTAAGTCTGCCCTAATATCTCCTTATGTGGCTTGGTGTCAAATTTTGTTGCTAACGCTCCTGTGAAGTGCCTTGGGATGTTTTACTACGTTAAAGGCAATATATATTCTTCTTCTTGTTATATTGAGATGGTAAACTGATGTCTGCCCTCTGAGGTAGACATAAAAGATTCCATGGCACTATTCAAAGAGCAGGGGAGTTGTCCTGACCAACATTTCTCCTTCATCCAACATCATGAAATTACAGACTTTTGGGTCATTTATTTCATCGCTGTTTGTGGGACCTTCAAAAAGCACTTTGTTGACTGTAAAGTGCTTTGTGAAATGCAAGTTTTTTTTATCCTAACAGCCAACACTCAGAATCCAGTGGCTTCAAATTTGTGTTTCGGCAAAGAAGTCCGAGGAGTTTTCCAAATAACCAAACAGATCAGTTGGAGGACAGGACTGGAAGCTTTCAGTCAACTCCACCTGAGAGTGCACAATTCAGCTTCTCGTGTGTGTTCCTGTAAACCAGTGGTGGATTTATGGAGGATACAGGGAATGGGGAAGCATTCACTTTGTATGTTTTAAATTTTTTTCTCCTTAATCAGTGCCCCCTTCTTTCAAGGAGAGCAGCACTTATATAATCGGGACATCCAAATTATAAATGTGGGCATATAGTTAAATGACAATTTGGTTTTCTTTCTCAATAAAATAATACAGGTATATGTGCTGCAGTGCCCACCGGTCATGGATTGCCTCAAGTGAACTGGTTATCACACCCTGATCCTGCTCCACGGTCATCCAGACGTGCAATTGACCTTGGAAGAGTGGCAAGCAGTCGGAGCATCCCCTCCCTGTACATCATAGACCTGTGGATGGAGGTTTTTGCTAGGTCCAGGAGCAGACTGATCAGGAGATGCAAATATTCCTTGCAATTTGTTGCTGCCTGTCGTAATTCAGGCCTCACAACTGACAGAAGAAGAACGTCCCAAGGGCATACCACTATGGAGTAACCTTAATGCACAGGTGTCTCTGCAGGATCTGAAGGTGGAAAGTCACAACCTGGGGTATGAACGTACACCAGCGCCTGATTCCCCCTCCTTAAACAGCAGACTCAGAACTCTGCCAGAGACCCTATGCCTCCCTTTGTCCCAGAAGGAATTGATGTTTACTCTGAATTTTGTTGTCAAATCCAGAGAGGGGGGATCAAAGTAACCAGAGAATGGCAGCCACCAGTTGGTTTATGACCAACATTCTATCACTATCAGAGAGCATTCAGAGCAATTCCGTCCATTGTAGAAGATGAACGGTGGTGTTTGACTCCAGGGATGCCCACCAGGCTTCTTCCACGGGGCTCAGTAGACGCTCAGATTTAACAGGCTGGTGGTGCTCCAGCTCTGACACAGAGATCCTCTAGCAAGGAGCCCACATGCCACTAATCTACTAAAAATCCAAAACATTTATGCCAATTGATCTTTGCCGAGGATACGGTGGAGTATCCCTTATTAGTTTTGCTAACTTGACAATGTCGGTGGATGTTTGAAGTAAAGGGAGTGCTCTGGAGAGATGGGTCACAGCAGCAAAGGCTACATGAGTCGGGAGGAGGCCAGCATTGCGAGAGCTGAGCGGACGCAGGAGACAAAGGGCGATGGCAGCTTGGAGCAGTGGCAGTCGGGAGGAGGCCAACTGCAGCAGGGACAAGATGTTAAAAAAATCAAAATCGAAGTGTAATATCACAGCCAAGCAGGTAAGTGATTGGATGGTGGATTGGTAAGTATTTTTTCTTTTCTTTAAGAAACCCTTGGCATTGTTGTAGGCTAGGAACTGCAATTAAATATATAAGTAGTCTATATTAACTAAGGAAAACCAGTTAATTAAATTGGCTGTTTGCTGACTGGAGGTGTGTTTAGCTAAGGTTTAGAACTTAGAGGTTGTACTCGATACTTGCGAGTGTAACTAGGCAGGGTAGTTCAGTCCCGTGGATTGCACATCCTGTGGCATGTGGGAAATCCTGGATGTTTCGTGCAGCCGAGACAATCACGTGTGCAGGAGATGTTTCCAGCTGCACCAACTCGAGCTCCGTGTTTTGGAGCTTGAGCGGTGGCTGGAGTCACTGCGATGCATCCATAAGACTGAGAGCTACGTGGATAGCACGTTTCAGGAGATGGTCACCCCGAAGCTTAGGAGTGTGCATGCAGATAGGGATCGGACAGAAGAAGAGGACTAGGCAGGTAGGGCAGGAGTCCCCTGAGTCCATCTCGCTCCCCAACCAGTATTCTCTTCTGAGTACCGGTGGGGGCAATGGTGGCTCCCGGGAGTGCAGCCAGAGCCAAATTCACGGCACAGCTGCACAAGGGGGGAGGAAGAAGAATGGAAGAGCAATAGTGGTGGGGGATTTGATAGTCAGGGGAGCAGACAGGCGTTTCTGCTGCCGCAGATGTGACTCCAGGATGGTATGTTGCCTCCCTGGCGCCAGGTTCAAGGATGTCACTGAGCGGCTGCAGGGCATTCTGGGGGGAAAAGGTGAACAGCCAGAGGTCGTGATCCACATCGGTACTAATGACATAGGTAGGAAGAGGGATGAGATCCTGCAGGCAGAGTTTAGGGAGCTAGGAGAGATTAAAAAGCAGGACCTCAAAGGTAGTAATCTCTGGATTACTCCCAGTGCCACAAGCTAGTGAGTACAGAAATAGGAGGATAGAGCAGATGAATATGTGGCTGGAGAGATGGTGCAGGCGGGAGGGCTTTAGTTTCCTGAGACATTGGGACCGCTTCTGGGGGAGGTGGGACTTGAACAAGCCGGATGGGTTGCACCTCTACAGAGCCGAGACCAATATCCTCGCAGGGAGGTTTGCTAGTGCTGTTGAGGAGGGTTTAAACTAGCTTGGCAGGGGGATGGGAACCTGAAAATAGATTCAGTAGGGAGGGGAGTAAAGCTGGAATTAGAAAGCAAAAATAAAGAAAGTGAGTTTGAAGGAGAGAGGAAACAAGCAGGAAAAAAGGGTAAAGAAACAAATTTAAAGGCACTTTGTCAAAATGCACGTAGCATTTGTAACAAAATAGATGAGTTCACGGCACAAATTGAGACAAATGGGTATGATCTGATAGCCATTACAGAGATGTGGTTGCAAGGTGACCAGGACTGGGAATTAAATATTCAGGAGTATTTGACAATCCGGAAGGACAGACAGAAAGGAAAAGGAGGTGGGGTAGCTCTATTGATAAAGGATAAACTGCAATAGTGAGAAATAATATTGGCTCAAATAATAAGGATGTTGAAACAGTTTGGGTGGAGATAAGGAACAATAAGGGAAAAAGTCACTGGTGGGCATAGTCTATAGACCCCCTAACAGTAGCAACTCTGTTGGTCGGAGCATAAACCAGGAAATAATGGGGGCTTGTAAAAAAGGAACAGCAATAATCATGAGTGATTTTAACCTCCATATTGATTGGGCAAATCAAATTGGTCAGGGTAGCCTTAAGGAAGAGTTCATAGAGTGCATAAGGGATGGGTTCCTTGAGCAGTATGTAACAGAACCAACCATGGGGAAGACTATCTTAGATCTGGTCCTGTGTAATGAGACAGGATTAATAAACAATCTCCTAATAAAGGATCCCCTTGGAATAAATGATCATAGCATGATTGAATGTCAAATTCAGATGGAGGGTGAGAAAGTTGGACCTCTAACCAGCATACTAAGCTTAAATAAAGGAGACTATGAAGGTATGAGGGCAGAGTTGGCTAAAGTGGACTGGGAAAATAGATTGAAGTGTAGGATGGTTGATGAACGATGGTGTACATTTAAGGAGATATTTCACAACTCTCAAGAAAAGTATATTCCAGTGAGGATAAAGGGCGCAAGAGAAAAGATAGCCATCCGTGGCTAAGTAATAAAGGACGAAATCCAATTAAAAACAAGGACATACAAAGTGGCCAAAACTAGTGGGAGGACAGAAGACTGGGAAGCATTTAAAAGCCAACAAAGAATGACTAAAAAAATTATTAAGAATGGGAAGATAGACTATGAAAGTAAACTAGCACGAAATATAAAAATAGATAGCAAGAGTTTCTATAGCGATATAAAAAGGAAAAGAACTCTGAACAAATATTTTGTATCAGTCTTTACGGTAGAGGACACTAACAATATTCCAATAGTGGATAGTCAAAGGGGGGCAGGAACTTAACATAATCACAATCAATAAGGAGGTGGTATTCAGTAAGATAATGGGACTAAAGGCGGATAAATCCCCTGGAACTGATGGCTTGCATCCTAGGGTCTTAAGAGAAGTAGCGGCAGAGATAGTGGATGCATTGGTTGTAATTTACCAAAATTCCCTGGATTCTGGGGAGAAACCAGCAGATTGAAAACTGCAAATGTAACGCCCCTATTTAAAAAAGGAGGCAGACAAAAAGCAGGAAACTATCGACCAGTTAGCCTAACATCTGTGGTAGGGAAGATGTTGGGAGTCCATTATTAAGGAAGCAGTAGCAGGACATTTGGAAAAGCAAAATTCGGTCAGGCAGAGTCAGCATGGATTTATGAAGGGGAAGTCATGTTTGACAAATTTGCTAGAATTCTTTGAGGATGTAACGAATAGGGTAGATAAAGGGGAACCAGTGGATGCGGTATATTTGGACTTCCAGAAGGCATTTGACAAGGTGCCACATAAAAGATTACTGCACAAGATAAAAGTTCACGGAGTTGGGGGTAATATATTAGCATGGATAGAGGATTGGCTAACAAACAGAAAATAGAGAGTCGGGATAAATGGTTCAGTCTCGGGTTGGCAATCAGTAACCAGTGGGGTGCCGCAGGGATCAATGCTGCGACCCCAAGTATTTACAATCTATATTAACAACTTGGAGGAAGGGACCGAGTGTAACGTAGCCAAGTTTGCTGACGATACAAAGATGGGAGGAAAAGCAATGTGTGAGGAGGATACAAACCATCTGCAAAAGGACATCGACAGGCTAAGTGAGTGAGCAAAAATTTGGCAGATGGAGTATAATGTTGGAAAGTGTGAGGTCATGAACTTTGGCAGAAAAAATCAAAGAGCAAGTTATTATTTAAATGGAGAAAGATTGCAAAGTGCTGCAGCAAAGCGGGACCTGGGGGTACTTGTGTATGAAACACAAAAGGTTAGTATGTAGGTACAGCAAGTGATCAGGAAGGCCAATGGAATCTTGGCCTTTATTGCAAAGGGGATGGAGTATAAAAGCAGGAAAGTCTTGCTACAGTTATACAGAGTATTGATGAGGCGACACCTGGAATACTGCATGCAGTTTTGTTTCCATATTTACGAAAGGATACACTTGCTTTGGAGGCAGTTCAGAAAAGGTTCACAAGGTTGATTCTGGAGATGAGAGGGTTGACTTATGAGGAAAGGTTGAGTAGGTTGAGCCTCTACTCATTGGAGTTCAGAAGAATGAGAGGTGATCTTATCGAAACGTATAAGATTATGAGGGGACTTGATGGGGTGGATGCAGAGAGGATGTTTCCACTGAAAGGGGAGACTAGAGCAAGAGGGCAGAATAAGGGGCTGCCCATTTAAAACTGAGATGAGAAATTTCTTCTCCCAGAGGGTTGTGGATCTGTGGAATTCACTGCCTCAGATAGATGTGGAAGCTGGGACATTGAATAAATTTAAGACAAAAATAGACGGTTTCTTAAACGATAAGAGATTAAGGGGTTATGGAGAGCAGGCAGGGAAGTGGACCTGAGTCCATGATCGGATCAGCCATAATCGTATTACATGGTGGAGCAGGCCTACTCGTGCTCCTATTTCTTATGTTCTTATGTTCTTATGCCTAACACTCACTCAACTCTAGCTTCAGGTAGGTAGACATCACTTTTGCACAGATATTTGCAGGTTTGACAGTGGCAACACCAAGGGATGGCCTGCTGCTTGCATTACAGTCTGTCGGGTACTCGCTGGGATGGGTTTATTGTAGACAAGTGTTGCATAAGGTTTCTGTTAACAGGATCACAATGGTCACTCTGGCATTAACCTCACACTACAAGAAACTGTATACATACCAACCCTGGAAAACTAGCAAAAGTTGACAAAAGTTAACAATTCAAATACAGCCTGTGATGTGTAGTTACACTGTAAATACAGGGTGGAGTGGGAGGTGTGTGGGGAGGTACTGACTTGTCGTAACTTAAGCTACAGGTATACTCAATGCTCTTTCAGTTGTATAGAGGAAGATGAATATATTTTCCCTCATTTCTTGTGGAGAAATTTTGGACTATCCTGGTACTCCGTTGCAAATTTGTTCAGTTGTCACGATGGCATGAAGGCATTTTTCTCCTGCACTCAGATTACAATCTTCTCTTGCCTCTTACCCTGCAGTTCATGCTGGCAATCCCACTCCCATTCTACCCAGTTTATGTTGGCACTCCTCACTCTCAAGAATCAAGCCGGCACTCTTCTTGTGATTTCCTGATGCCTGTTTTCCCCCTCTCCCCAGTCACACAGGCAAGACTTCTCGTCCATGGCCTGCAGCGGTTGGTAGGGGTAGCAAGCGACTCTGCGAGGAAAAGCGATGTTGAAAGACAGAATCAAGCACCGTTGAAAGACAGAATCAAAAGAGGTGCTGCTTTTCAGCTGCGTATTTGGACAAGAGAAGAGTGACTTGAAGACGTTGATACAGAAAAGAAAGACTTGCATTTATAAAGCGCCTTTCATGACCACCAGACGTCTCAAAGTACTTTTGGAGTGTAGTCACTGTTGTAATGTGGGAAATATATTTATTATAATGTCCACGTGGAATGCGGATGGTGGGCTTGTTTGGAACTGGATCCAATTAGCTTGTATTAAAGTCTGTGCAACGACTTTATTTTCCTATTGGAAGTATCTGTAATCCTGCCAGGATAAATTATTTTTGGCTTGAAAGCATAATTTCAGGAGCCTCCAAAATGTTGGAAATGCATCAAATAAAATATCAAAAATCATACTTTTTTGGGGGGTGGATACTCCCAGGAGCCTCAACAGAATATATCTCACACCTTCAATGCTCCCATTACCCCTCCTTGAGAAATGTTAAATGGGAGACTGCTGCAAGCCATACTTTCGTGTCTCTCTCTGCAATGTGAGTGATTGAATGTTTGGTATAATTACAGCTTAAGTTACAACTGTAGGCACTCCAATTTTCACATCTCATAGGCCCATATTCAATACCGTTTGGAGCTGTCAGCTTTATTTTGGAGCTCCGTCAACTATTTCTTTTGAAGTTGATGGCCAGCTTTTGCTCATTTTTGAGGTTAGCAAATAATGAGGAATCACAGTCAAGCTCTACCCTATCCTCAGATTCATCCACACTGCTTTGCTAGGAACAGTCTTCGGATAGCGGTTAGAAGTGGGAACCTGTACCTGTTTTTCGCCTCCCTAACCTAGAGAGGCTAATGTCAATTGTAGTTACTCTTCCACCTCCTTGGCTGAGATCAGCAATTGACCCTGGGACCTACTCCCTAAATAAACCTGCTGAGCAAATATATATATATATATATATATAGTCAGTTCCAGACTAGGCTACACCAATGCTCTTCTTGCTGGCTTCCATCCACCACTCTCTCTAAACTCAAACTTATCCAAACCTCTGCTCCATCTGGTTTCACTCACTCATCAGCCCAGGTTCTCTCTGACCTACACTGGTTCCTTGTCGCCCAATACATTACATTTAAAATTCTTGGGCTAAAAATTCGGGGGCTATACGCCACCCATTACTGTAAAAAAAAAGAATTAAAAGAGGACAATTGCTGCTCTTTCGCCAGCTGGTGGTGGGTCGCGGCGTCCTCCATTTTCCTAGGCTCAGCAGCGCTGCGGGTAAGATACATCATCCTGCACAGTAAAATGAGGGAGCGGTGACTTAATGCTGATTTAATGTCACCACGGTGAACTTGGACCTTTGTGCTGAGTTCAGTGCTGGGTCATAAGCTCGCCAGGTAAACCCAGCTGCAAGCAGACTCACAGCACCTCTTAAAGGGACACACACATCTTTCAGGTATGTTTGCATTTAGCCTGTTGGACTGGGTTTTTTGATTTTACTGAAGTAGTGACTTGATGCAACAAATGTTTTTTTTTAAGTGTGCAGGGAGTGCTGCTGGACATCTACAAGGCCTTGGATGGTAAAGGAAGGCCTCTGAGAACATAGAAAAAGCTGCAAATACTTAGCAAGTCAGGCAACATCCGTGGAGAGAGAAACAGAGTTCACATCTCAAGTCAAGATGCTGCCTAACCTGCTGAGGAATTCCAGCATTTTATGCTGTCATTTAAGATTTACAGCATCTGCTCACAGAGGGAAGAGGAAGATGCACATGAGGAAGATGCAGAAGAGGAGGAAGTCGAAGAGGAGGTAACAGAGGAGGGGGAAACAGAAGAGGAGGAAGCAGAAGAGACGGAAACAGAAGAGGAGGAGGAAGAAGAAGGAAGGATGCAACACAGACAGCCCCTTTCTGGCCAAGATATCTGGGATGGAATCATCCGTCAATGGCCCAAGTGGCCACAACCCCAATTTCCCTTTCAATATTAATCCCACACCTTACTTTCCCTGTTACTGACCATCACAGTGTCCTCTTGGCCAAAATGCTGATTTAAAAGCCAACACAAAGCAAATTTTCCAATCGACTTTATACATCTATCCATCCAATGTGACATGAAAAAAAAACGTAATGTATGTACATAAGGTCTGCCCACCAACAGGGGGCACTACCGTCGGAGGTCCTAGGGTCATAGGTATACTCGCGCTGGGTCCGGTATATAACCTGAACTTCACCTTTGTATCTTCACTTCTGCAAGCCATTAAAGACTGACCAGATTATATCTGGTCACTGGCTCACAGTACGGAGTTCATTGCATCATTTCATACAGCACAAAAATCAACTCATCACCCTTATGCATTCTCTTGTGTGTGCCTTTGCCTATCCTACTGATGTCATGCAGTGCTACCCCAGTCATGAAGCTTCTTTGGGGACTGGAGCCAGGGGGTGACACTGCTGGTAGTGATGGCCATGGTGATGTGATCCCACATTGTTCTTTCTGGAGGGTCTCCTGGCCCCTGTGGGTAGAGGGCCTCGTTTGCAATGTTGACCCTGCACAAAGCTGGAGTACAATGTGCAGGACCCTGGGTACCCCTTCCCTGGCTTGCTGAGCCATTTTTGTTAGTGCAGAAGTATTTTTCCTATTTTTTGAGGAGCGGAAGAGAATTCATCTTTAGGAGCTGAAGACTCCATTTGGGATTTTTTTTTACTGTTTAAAAGGCAGTAAAGGCTGAAAACTGCATTTTGTTCACTTTATTTTAATTTTTATTAATTCATAAGGCATTGTCCTTTTAATGCATTGCCGTTTAAAATTCCCACAATTCATAGTGCACTCCATAACCTTGCTTCCAAAGGCTGTTAGAAGCAGGAACGTTGCTGTCGTGTTATCATTGTTGTTGCCAAATTAAGTTAATCTATGGGTTAAGTCATGGCAGGAGAGCTCGTACACGTGTCATGCTCGTCCTGTGCTATGTGGGAACTCAGGGACGCTTCCAGTGAGTCTGACGACTACATGTGCGGGAAGTGTATCCTGCTGCAGCTCCTGACAGACCACATTGCAGCACTGGAGCTGCGGGTGGATTCACTCTAGAGCATCCGCAATGCAGAGGATGCTGTGAATAGCACGTTTAGTGAGTTGGTCGTACCGCAGGTAAAAGCTACACAGACAGATAGGGAATGGGAGACCAACAGGAAGAACAGTGGAAGGAAGGTAGTGCAGGGGTCCCCTGCGGTCATCCCCCTCCAAAACAGATACAGCGTATTGGGTCCTGTTGGGGGGGGGGGGGATGACTCATGAGGGGAGGGCAGCAGCAGCCAAGTCCATGGCATCGTGGGTGGCTCTGCTGCACAGGAGGGCAGGAAAAAGAGTGGGAGAGCTATAGTGGTTGAGGATTTTATTGTAAGGGGAATAGATAGTCGCTTCTGCGGCCGCATTCGAGACTTGAGGATGGTATGTTGCCTCCTTGGTGCAAGGGTCAAGGATGTCTCGGAGTGGTTGCAGGGCATTCTGGAGGGGGAGGGTGAACAGCCAGTTGTCGTGGTGCATATAGGTACCAACGATAAAGTAAAAAAATGGGATGAGGTCCTACAAGGTGAATTTAGTGAGCTAGGTGTTAAATTAAAAAGTAGGACCTCAAAGGTAGTAATCTCAGGATTGCTACCAGTGTCACGTGCTAGTCAGAATAGGAATCGCAGGATAGCTCAGATGAATACGTGGCTTGAGGAGTGGTGCAGAAGGGAGGGATTAAATTCCTGGGACATTGGAACCGGCTCTGGGGGAGGTGGGACCAGTACAAACCGGACGGTCGCCACCTGGGTAGAAGCGGAACCTATGTCCAAGGGGGAGTGTTTGCTAGTGCTGTTGGCTGGGGTTAAACTAATATGGTAGGGGGATGGGAACCTATGCAGGGAGACAGAGGGAAGTAGAATGGGGACAGAAGCAAAAGATAGAAAGAAGAAAAGTAAAAGCGGAGGGCAGAGAAACCCAAGGCAAAAATCAAAAAGGGGCAAAGTGTGTTAAAAAGACAAACCTGAAGGCTCTGTACCTCAATGCGAGGAGTATTCATAATAAGGTGGACAAATTAACTGCACAGGCAGCAATTAATGAATATGATATAATTGGCATCAAGGAGACATGGCTCCAGGGTGACCAAGGCTGGGAACTCAACATCCAGGGGTATTCAACATTCAGGAAGGATAGACAGAAAGGAAAAGGAGGTGGGGAAATTAACGCAATAGTAAGGAAGGACTTTGCTTGGATGATGTGGAATCTGTATGGGTGGAGCTGCGGAATACCAAGGGCAGAAAACGCTAGTGGGAGTGTGTACAGACCACCAAACAGTAGTAGTAAGGTTGGGAACAGCATCAAACAAGATGCGTGCAATAAAGGTACAGCAGTTATCATGGGCGACTTTAATCTACATATAGATTGGGCAAACCAAACTGGTAGCAATACGGTGGAGGAGGATTTCCTGGAGTGTATTCGGGATGGTTTTCTAGACCAATATGTCGAGGAACCAACTAGAGGGCTGGCCAACCTAGACTGGATGATGTGTAATGAGAAAGGACTAATTAGCAATCTTGTTGTCTCCCTTGGGGAAGAGTGACCATAATATGGTAGAATTCTTTATTAAGATGGAGAGTGACACAATTAATTCAGAGACTAAGGTCCTGAACTTAAGGAAAGGTACCTTCGATGGTATGAGACGTGAATTGGCTAGAATACACTGGCAACTGATACTAAAGGGTTGACGGTGGATAGGCAATGGCAAACATTTAAAGATCACATGGATGAACTTCAACAATTGTATATCCCTGTCTGGAGTAAAAAATAAAAAGGGGAAGGTGGCTCAACCGTGGCTAACAAGAGAAATTAAGGACAGTGTTAAATCCAAAGACGAGGCATATAAATTGGCCAGAAAAAGCAGCAACCTGAGGACTGGAAGAAATGTAGAAATCAGTAGAGTAGGACATAGGGTTTAATTAGGAGGGGGGAAATAGAGTATGAGAGGAAGCTTGCAAGGAACATAAAAACTGACTGCAAAAGCCTCTATGTTTCTATGTTTCAGGACAGAAATTTTGACTCCCATGCCTGTACTAACGTCACCAGGAGGGCATTACATGGTAAGTTAGTGCTGCGCTAAAAATCATTTAGCCCCCAGCACGAATTTTTCCCTGGTAGAACTTCATCCATTTTCAGTGGCCATTAACCCGAGTTTCCCCTGTCTTCTCATCCCTTAAAGTCCCTTCATCTTCTCAATACTCAGTTCCCTTTTTACTGCACCCTTACTCCACCACTACCCTTACCTCTTACACTTTGAATTACCTGTTTGACCCCTTTATCCTGCTCTCTCCTTTGCTCCACTGTCATTTACTTCCTTAACCTTAAATCCTCTCCTCTCATTCCTTATGGTTTCCCCAAGAGCAGTTGTCGAGGGACCAAAGGTCTTCTCACCCACAACTAGTTTTGCTCCTCCCTTCTCTCTCCTACCCTAACTTTTGTTTCCCTCAAAATGGTTTACACCAGCACTCCCACCACTGCCATCTTGAAAATGACGTACCACTGAGTGGTGGGAGTATGTGCCTGTTTCAGGTGGTAGGCCCTTTCAATATGCAAACGGGGTCTTATGATGTACATAGAACCCCAATCGCCATTTTGGGAGAAAACTGGGCTGAGCGATACTATGCACCTTTTGCTAAGTTTTTCAGGCAGTATAATTGAAAAGGCCCTAAAAAGGGAAGTAAAAAATTAGTTTTAAAGGACGGGGAGTGGCACGAACGCTCTTTTAGGCCCCACAAAAATAATCTGGGCCATTGCCAAGACTAATCGTGCTGCCGGGCAGACAGTCACCTGGCTGCCCAAAATTGTGCCAGCCCACATCCAGCAAGTTGCATTGGGACTCCTGTTTGGCGCCTGAAGTTCTATTTAAATGAGGCCCGGGCTTCGAAATGGATCTGGCCACTTCGCACAAATAGACGGCCGGTGTGCTCATCCGATCGACCACCCAAATCTACCTGTCTTTCTCTCTCCCTCTGCCTCGTGAATGTTAAAAATAATAATCTCTGTAGCATTTACCTTTTCCAACAGTCAACAAAACAGGTCGTCATAATTAGTTGGCTGTAAAATTCAACTGTGACCTGAAGAAAAACACATGGGGTCATTTTAACTTAACCCACACGTCGGGAAACTGACAGTATCAGATCCGCTCCCCCTTTTATAACTCACCCAAATTTATTTTCCTTTGACTTCAATGGAAAGTAAGATCGGGCGTGGTGTAAAACAGGCAGCCGATCCCATCCCATCAGGTTTCCACTGGATAAGTTAGGTTAAAATTACTCCACAGTCTATTGTCTCTCACCCCGTGTTTATCTCACACTTTCTAAAGTTTATACAACACAAAGCAAAAATTACAACTAGTCACAACACAACAAATAGAGTTAAGGCACAGATCAGCCATGATCTAATTGAATGGCAGAGTAGGCTCGAGGGGCTGAATTACCTACTCCTGTTCCTAATGTTCCTTACAGTGTTATTTTCCACTCTCTAGATTTTCCTCAAATAATTTGGAAAACATTTTGAGCAGAAACTGCTAGAAGCTAAAGAAAAACATATTGCTCATTATAACTGACTTGCAGTACTGATAAATCCTGGGAATCCTCAGACTGCACAAAACAAATTCAACTCAGAGCATCACAGTTCTAGTCAAAAATATCAACTCTAAGCCTAGGCTTTTGAGAGAGGCTCAGGCCTTCAAGTAAAAATGTTAATAAAGACAATGAAAGACACAAAAGATGTTTAGATAGATAAAATTAATCATGCCGTTGTGAAATCTGAGTTAAACCGTTATTTTGAACATTTAAAATTTAGGAACATAATAACAGGAGTAGGCCATTTAGCCGATCGAGCCTGTTCCGCCATTCAATGAGATTATGGCTGATATGCGACATAACTCCATATCCTTTGTCCCATATCCCTTAATACCTTTGCTTAACAAATATCTAACAATCTCAGACTTTGAAATTAACAATTGACCTAGCAATGTTTGCATTGTTTGCAGATCTGCAGAAGAGAGTTCCAAACTTCTACCACACTTTTTTTCCCTAACTTCTAGCAGTTTCTGCTCAAAATGTTTCCCTAACTTCAATTCTGAAAGATCTGGCTCTAATTTTTAGATTATGCACCCTAGTCCTAGAATCCCCAATCAGTAAAAAACTCGGGACCTAAAGAACAGATGGTGGATGGAGAAAGCACAGGAGATACAGCAGCTGGCTCAAACACCCAAGGCCCCACCCCACTGCTGGCCAAGAACAGGGAAACACTCATCAAGAACACCGAGGCAGTCAGGGCCCGCACTTTGAAGATCTCCTCAATCAAGGCTCTGCCTTTGACTTGAGTGTCCTTGACTTTATCCCGCAGCATGCTACCCGCCACCACCTCAGTAAAATCCCAGCCCAACACGAGGTAGAAAAAGTCATAAGACAGCTTAAGAACAACAAGGCAACGGGAGCGGATGGAATTCCCGCTGAGGCAGTGAAGTATGGCGGTGAGGCACTATTGGTGCGATTGTATGACCTCATCTCTCTCATCTGGAGGGAGGAGAGCATGTCGGGAGATCTCAGAGATGCAGTGATCGTGACCATTTTTAAAAAAGGGGACAAGTCCGACTGCGACAACTACAGAGGAATCTCCCTGTTATCAGCCACTGGGAAAGTCGTCACTAGAGTCCTCCTCAACCGTCTTCTCCCTGTGGCTGAGAAGCTCTTCCCGGAGTCACAGTGCGAATTTCATCCCCTATGGGGCACAATGGACATGACTTTTACAGTGGAACTAATTGCTCTCTATCTACCCTATCAGTTCCACTTAATATCATAGAAACATAGAAACATAGAAAATAGGTGCAGGAGTAGGCCATTCGGCCCTTCGAGCCTGCACCACCATTCAATAAGATCATGGCTGATCATTCACCTCAGTACCCCTTTTCTGCTTTCTCTCCATACCCCTTGATCCCTTTAGCCGTAAGGGCCATATCTAACTCCCTCTTGAATATATTCAATGAACTGGCATCAACAACTCTCTGCGGTAGGGAATTCCACAGGTTAACAACTCTCTGAGTGAAGAAGTTTCTCCTCATCTCAGTCCTAAATGGCTTACCCCTTATCCTAAGACTGTGTCCCCTGGTTCTGTACTTCCTCAACATCTGAAACATTCTTCCTGCATCTAACCTAACCAGTCCCGTCAGAATTCTATATGTTTCTATAAAATCCCCTCTCATCCTTCTAAACTCCAGTGTATAAAGGCCCAGTCGATCCAGTCTCTCCTCATATGTCAGTCCAGCCATCCCGGGAATCAGTCTGGTGAACCTTCAATAGCAAGAACGTCCCTCCTCAGATTATGAGACCAAAACTGAACACAATATTCCAGATGAGGCTTCACCAAGGTCCTGTACAGCTGCAGTAAGACCTCCCTGCTCCTACACTCAAATCCCCTAGCTGTGAAGGCCAACATACTATTTGCCTTCTTCACTGCCTGCTGTACCTGCATGCCAACTTTCAGTGACTGATGTACCATGACACCCAGGTCTCGTTGTACCTCCCCTTTTCCTAATCTGTTGCCATTCAGATAATATTCTGTATTTGTGTTTTTGACCCCAAAATGGATAACCTCACATTTATCCACATTATACTGCATCTGCCATGCAGTTGCCCACTCACCTAACATGTCCAAGTCATCTTGAAACCTTTGATCAAAATACCTCTTAACCTTCTAAATTCCAGGGACTACAACCCTTGTTTGTGTAATTTCTCATTGTCATTGAACCCCTGGAGTCCGGATATCATTCTGGTAAATCTATGAAGCAAAGGGTAATGGTTGATGAGTGTTTTTGTGACTGAAAGTTGTATCTAGTGGGGTTCCACAGGCCTCAGTGCTGGGTCCTTTGCTTTTTGTGGTATATATCAATGACTTGGACTTGAATGTTGGTATGATTAAGAAGTTTGCAGATGACACTAAAATAGCCTGTGTGGTTGATAATGAAGAAGAAAGCTGCGGACTACAGGAAGATATCAATGTACTAGTCAGGTGGGCAGAACAGTGGCAAATGGAATTCAATCTGGATAAGTGTGAGGTAATGCATTTGGGGGGGTCCAACAAGGCAAGGGAATACACATTAAATGGTACAACACTGAAAAGTGTAAAGGAACAAAGGGACCTTGGAGTGCAGGTCCGCAAATCCCTGAAGGTAGCAAGCCAGGTAGATAAGGTGGTTAAGAAGGCATATGGAATACTTGACTTTATTAGTCGAGGAATGGAATACAAGAGCAAGGACGTTATGCGTGAACTGTATAAAACACTAGTTAGGCCGCAGCTGGAGTAATGTGTGCAGTCCTGGATAGAGTGGATAGAAAGGACCTGTTTCCCTTGGTAGAGACGTCAACAATCAGGAGGCATAGATTTAAAGTAAATGGGGGGAGGTTTAGAGGAGATATGAGGGGAAATTTCTTTACCCAGAAGGTGGTGGGGGTCTGGAACTCATTGCCTAAAAGGGTGGTAGAGGCAGAAAGCCTCACCACATTTAAAATATACTTGGATGTGCACTTCAAAATACCGGAACCTACAGGGCTACGGGCCAAGAGCTGGAAAGTGAGATTAAGCTGGATAGCTCTTGGTCGACCGGCACGGACACGATGGGCCGAAATAGCCCCCTTCCATGCTGTAAATTTCTATGATTCTATGATTCCCTTCTAGGGTGTGGTACCAAGTACTCCACTAACCGGGACTTTGTATAGCTACAGCATAACTTCTACCCCCTTGTACTCTATTCCTCTAGATATAAAGGCCAGCATTCCATTAGCCTTATTGATTATTTTCTGCACTTGTCCATGTAATTTTAGTAATCTGTGACATGGACCCCCAAGTCTCTTTAGACCTCCACACTTTCTAGCTTTTCTCCATTTAGAAAGTACCCTGTTCGCTCCTTTTTAGGTCCAAAGTAGATGACCTCACTTTTGCCGACATTGAAATCCATTTCACAGTTTTCCCCTTTCGCTTAATCTATTATTATCACTTGGTAATTTAACATAAGAACATAAGAACATAATAAATAGGAGCAGGTGTAGGCCATACGGCCCCTCGAGCCTACTCCGCCATTTAATACGATCATGGCTGATCCGATCATTGACTCAGGTCCACTTCCCTGCCCGATCCTCATAACTTCTTACTCCCTTATCGGTTAAGAAACTGTCTATCTCAGCCTTAAATTTATTCAATGACCCAGTTTCCACAGCTCTCTGAGGCAGCAAATTCCACAGATTTACAGCCCTCTGAGAGAAGAAATTCCTCCTCATCTCAGTTTTAAATGGGTGGCCCCTTATTCTAAGATTTTGCCCCCTAGTTCTAGTTTCCCCTATCAGTGGAAACTTCCTCACTGCATCCACCTTGTCAAGCCCCCTCATAATCTTATACATTTCGATAAGATCACCTCTCATTATTCTGAATTCCAATGAGTAGAGGCCCAATCTATTCAACATTTCCTCATAAGTCAACCCCTTCACCTCCAGAATCAAACTAGTGAACCTTCTCTGAACTGCTTCCAATTTCATGCTTCCATCTACACTGCTTACAATGTCGTCTATCTTTGCATCATCAGCAAATTTGAACATGTGACTTTTGATGCCATCATCTAAGTATTTAATAAATAAAGTGAATATTGAGGCCCCAGCACAGATCCTTGCAGGACACCACTAGTCACATCCAGCCAATCAGAGTACATGCCCATTATCCCTACTCTCTGGGGCCGAAATTGCCATCCACCCGAAACGGAGCGCACGCACCCCGTTTTTACTGCTTTTACCACCACGGCGGTTGAGGTGGCCTCTTGAGCGAAATTCCGCTCTTTGGCTTTTTTTTTCAGGTGGACCGGAAGTCGCTCATAATGGGGGCGGAAGTAGGACAGTGAGTAGACTAGAGGGGCAGAAGTTGGGTGGAGGGGAACAGCTGCCACTGTCAGTCATCAACTTTAGTCACCTCTTCAAAAATTTCGATCATGAAGGTCAAGCATGACCGACCTACCTTTTACAAATCCATGCTGGCTCTCTCTGATCAGCTGAAAATTTTCAAGCTGTTCACTCACTCTATCCTTAATTAACAGATTCTAGTAATTTCCCAACAACAGATGTTAGGCTAACTGGCCGATAATTCCCTGGTTTCCCTCTCTCACCTTTCTTAAATAGCTGAGTGACATGCACAATTTGCCAATCTAAACGAACAGTTCCTGAATCAAGAGAACTTTGGAACATTGTAGTTAAGGCATGTGCAATATTCTCACCAACTTCCTTTAAAACCCTGGGGTGGAAACCATCTGCTCCTGATGATTTGTCACTCTTTAGTGCTATTATTTTCTTCATTATGTTATTCATTTTACTCAGTTACTGAAATGAAAAATAATTCAGAATGTATTTGGAGAGAATTATGGGAACCCAGTACCCAGTCTCCATGACCTGGGGACCCGATTGTGCCATCAGAATGATACTAATTTTTCATTATAAATGTGCACATACGAATTTATAAAGGAAAATTTGACACAAAAAGTGTGACAAAAATGTGACAATAGGAAATCAATCACACAAACAAGAAGTGTGATAGGTCGGGATGATTTATGCATTAATCATTTTTGAAGTGCAGTGACCATTATTATGAATCAATCACAGCAGACCTATTGCACACAGCAATATCCCACAAACAGCAATCAGTTAACTTATTTGTTAATGCTATTGCTTGAGGGAGAAAAGCTCACTAGGAAAGGATTGAATTGGAGAATAAACTTTGAAAGCATTCTGATATTGTGCAGCAAGGTGACACTTGCCTGGATGAATGCAGCTCCAACAACACTCAAGAAACTCAACACCATCCAGGACAAAGAGACCTGCTTGATTGGCACCCCATCCACCACATTCAACATTCACTCCCTTCACCACTGGCGCACCGTGGCTGCAGTGTGTACCATCTATAAGATGCACTGCAGCAACTCGCCATGGCTTCTTCGGCAGCACTCCCAAACCTGTGACCTCTACCACCTAGAAGGACAAGGGCAGCAAGTGCATGGGTGCACCATCACCTCCAAGTTCCCCTCCAAGTTACACACCATCCTGACTTGGAAATATATCGCTGTTCCTTCATCGTCGCTGGGTCAAAATCCTGGAAGTCCCTCCCTAACAGCATTATGGAAGTACCTTCACCACAAGGGTTCAAGAAACCACCTTCTCAAGAGCAATTAGGAATGGGCATTAAATGCTGGACTTTCTAGCGATGCCCACATCCCAGAACGAATAAAAGAAATGAGGCCTCAATCCTGCTTATACCTTTGAGGGCAATGCTGTAATATATAACTGCATGCTGTACATGCCACCAAAGGCAGTGAAGTGATTTAATTTCTTGCCTTCAAGGGCAAAATATTGGAGACAGAGCCTCAAACCCTTAATTGGCCCCTTATTTGAATAGGTATGGGCCCTGGATGCCTATGTTTTTTGCCTGCACCAATATGGCGGGTGGCATACTACCGGATTGTAATGAGCATGCACTCCTTTTCTCCATATTGGATAATTAGGAGGCCACTTAGTGTCTGAAAAATGAGTGCGTCTCCATTCAATTTCTAGGCTGTAAAGTCTTCCTATGCTTTAAAATAAATGCACATCCTCAGAAATATGATGAGTGATTATAATGCACACTATTATACGTACTGGGCAAGTGAGATCCTATTTGATTACATGAGATCGCGTTCTTTGGTTCTCTCAATTTAGAATGAACCGTACTGGTTTACGGTAACCCAATAGGTCAAACTCTGTTTTTTTATTGTAATGGATTTTCCAGGAATTGTATCCCAAGACACTGCTCATTTCTCAGCCACAAATTGATTATTTTTGAGAGACTAGGTCGTCGTTTCACAAGTGGAATGGTTTCCAATCCAGTCGCATATCTCCAGTAACAAAGGACTCAGTTTTTCCACAATGATTTGGTTAGAGGGACTGGGAGTGGGGGTGAGGGGGGTAGGGGAGGATGGAAGGGAGGAGCGCCCTTTTTTTTTTAGCTGATTTCCAAAGTTCTATTTTTGTCCAATTACAGGAAACAACAAAAGGGACTGTAACAGTCAGCTGATCGGGAAAGGCTCAAGCTGACGGAAGCCCCTTTGGTCTCAATCAGCACATCCTGTCTCTGCTTCCAGTAATAATGGGAAAAATCCCTGCAGAACCGTGCCAGTCTTGGCTGGAGTAGAGAAAATCTAAATGAATTCAGATCCACTTCTGTGGGCAAAAATATCAAGAGGCTAAGACGGGGTTTTTATTAGAAATATGACTTTCCACAATTCCTCAATTTGAATCATAGAATGATACAGCACAGAAGGTGGCCATTCAGCTCAGCTTGCCTGTGCCGGCTCTTTGGTAGAACTATCCAATTAATCCCATCCCACTGCTCTTTCCCCATAGCCCTTCAAATATTTGTTCAATTCTCTTTCAAATGTTACGACTGAATTTGCTTCCAGATCACTACAACTCGCTGTGTAACAAAATGTTTCCTCATGTCGCCTCTAGTTCTTTTGCCAATCATCTAAAATCTGTGTTCTCTGGTTACTGACCCTTCTGCCACTAGAAATTGTTTCTCCCTACTTGTTCTATCAAAACCGTTCATGATTTTGAATACCTCTATTAAGTCTCCTCTTAACCTTCTCTGCTCTAAGGAGAACAAACCCAGCTTCTCCACTCTCTCCATATAACTGGAGAGACTGGTACCATTCTAGTAAATCTCTTCTGCATCTTTTCTAAGGTCTTGATATCCTTCCTAAAGTATGGTGCCCAGAATTGAACACACTACATCTGCTGAGGCCTAAACAGTGTTTTATAAAGGGTTAGCATATCTTTCTTTCCTTTCTTACTCTATTCTTCTATTAACGAAGCCAAGGATCCCGTATGCTTTTTTAACAGCCTTCTCAATTGTCCTGCTACCTTCAAAGATTTGTGTACATACACCTCCAGGTCTTTCTCTTCCTGCAATTGTACCATTTAGTTCATATTGCCTCTCCTCATTCTTCATACCAAAATGCATCACTTCACACTTCTCTGCATTAAATTTCATCTGCCATGTGTCTGCCCATTTCACCAGTTTGTCTATGTCCTCCTGAAGTCTGTACTATCCTCCTCATTGTTTACTATATTTCCGAGTTTTTTCTCATCTGCAAACTTTGAAATTATGCCCTGTATACTCAGGTCCTTGTCATTAATATATATCAAAAAGAGCAGTGGTTCTAATACCGACCCTGTGGAACACCACTGTAGAACTCCCTCCAGTCTGCTAAATTAACCGTTCAGCACTACTCTCTGCTTTCTGTCCCATTGCCAATTTTGTATCCATGCTACCATTGTCCCTTTATTCCCATGGGCATTAATTTTGAAAACAAGTATATTGTGTGGTATTTTGTTGAACGCTCCTAGCTTCTCAGAAATAATGTTTTTTCCATGCTATTTTCCCTTCCTCTCCTGAATGCTGAGGTAAGGCTTCATTTGTTAGACTAGAGCTCAGGCTGCTTGACTGCGGAGGGCATCACAGCAGAAGCTCCTCTCCTCACCCAATATTCACGGAATGCAGTTTCCAATATCTTAGATCCGTGGCTAACTAAAGAAATAAAGGATGGTATCCAATTAAAAACAAGGGCATACAAAGTGGCCAAAACTAGTGGGAGGACAGAAGATTGCGAAGCTTTTAAAAGTCAGCAAAAATGACTAAAAAAATGATTAAGAAAGGGAAGATAGACTATGAAAGTAAACTAGCACAAAATATAAAAATAGATAGCAAGAGTTTCTACAGGTATATAAAAAGGAAAAGTGTGGCTAAAGTAAATGTTGGTCCCTTAGAAGACATGACCGGGGAATTAGTGATGGGGAACATGGTGGTGACAGAAACTCTGGCAGGGATCAGTGCTGGGACCCCAACTATTTACAATCTATATTAACGACTTAGAAGAAGGGACTGAGTGTAATGTAGCCAAGTTTGCTGATGATACAAAGATGGTAGGAAAAGTAATGTGTGAGGAGGACACAAAAAAATCTGCAAAAGGACATAGACAGGGTAAGTGAGTGGGCAAAAATTTGGCAGATGGAGTATAATGTTGGAAAGTGTGAGGTTATGGACTTTGTCAGAAAAAATCGAAGAGCAAGTTATTATTTAAATGGAGAAAAATTGCAAAGTGCTGCAGTAAAGCGGGACCTGGGGGTCCTGGTGCATGAAACACAAAAGGTTAGTATGCAGGTACAGCAAGTGATCAGGAAGGCCAATGGTATCTTGGCCTTTATTGCAAAGGGGACGGAGTATAAAAGCAGGGAAGTCTTGCTACAGCTATATAAGGTATTGGTGAGGCCACAACTGGAATACTGCGCGCAGTTTTGGTTTCCATATTTACGAAAGGATATACTTGCTTTGGAGGCAGTTCAGAGAAGGTTCACTAGGTTGATTCTGGAGATGAAGGGGTTGACTTATGAGGAAATGTTGAATAGATTGGGCCTCTACTCATTGGAATTCAGAAGAATGAGTGGTGATCTTATCGAAACATATAAGATTATGAGGGGGCATGATAAGGTGGATGCAGAGAGGATGTTTCTACTGATAGGGAAGACTAGAACTAGGGGGCATAACCTTAGAATAAGGGGCCTTAAAATCTTAAAACAGAGATGAGGAGGAATTTCTTCTCTCAGAGGGTTGTAAATTTGTGGAATTCGCTGCCTCGGAGAGCTGTGGAAGCTGGGTTATTGAATAAATTTAAGACAGAGATAGACAGTTTCTTAACAGATAAGGGAATAAGGGGTTATGGGGGCCTGAGATCATGATCGGATCAGCCATGATTGTATTAAATGGTGGAACAGGCTCGAGAGGCCATATGGCCTACTCCTGCTCCTATTTCTTATGTTCTTATGTTTAATAGGGTTATGTTAAACTATCACCGGAGTTCGCATCTCATTGAAAATTAAGAGGTCCAACAATTTTGGTGTCACGAACAGGGATCGCTGAGGGAAGAAACTGAATTTTGGACATCGGACCTACATACTGAGATAAGGACTCCTCTGTATAAAAATCATCGGTCAATTGTCTAAATTCACCTCCCCTTCTACACGATTCCGAAAGCCTCCGGTTTGCGAACCCTCGGTTGGTAATCGGCTCAAGGTCCCATAAATGTCTAAACATCGGCATTGTGTTAGTTAATTCATCACCGACCCATTGATTGGCTGGAAAGCCTACGACTCGAGACCCCAGTAAAGAAATTAGTACTATGGCAGCAGAAGATAAGAGCAAAGAATTGCCTACAACTGTTAAAGGCGGGCGAGCACCACCTGAGGTTTCGATAGATGAAATCCTCCAATAGTTGAAAGAATACATAGAGCAACAATTCGACTTATCTAAAACCTGTATTAAGATGGAACGAAAATACGGTACCTCCAAAGGACAATGGTCCTTAAACGAGATCAAAAGGGTCTGGGGAAAAATGACCCGTATGAAAAATAAAGAGCGAACCAGATGGTCCTTAGCTGTTATGGGATAGATCCGACAGCGGAATGAAATTATAACGTGTTCCCAATATGATAGGGACCTGACTAGTACAAAGGATCAATTGCAAGCGGTTTGTGAACAAATGAAACAGAAAAAGCTTGAACTTGAAAAGTTGGAAGCGGAAGTTAAAGATCTTAAAGGTGAAATTAAAGAATGGAAAAAAATCATTCGGTCAAGAGACAGTAATAGGAAAAGGAAAATGTATCAGTCAATTCCCAGGGTACCCATGTTTGGATAAATTAAAAGCGCAAACCCGAAGACACGACCAAGGAATAGATACGGATTCTGAGTCCTCCGACGATACAGGGTCGGAGGATGAAGAATTAGGGGTGCGCTTTGCCCCATTTAAAAAAAGATGAGTTGTTGTCAAATCAGAAGAGACTGCGGATGAGGGAGGAACCAAAAAAACGAAGAAAAGGCTGTATGAAAAATATTTAGTTCATGATCTGGAAGGCCAAGAGAAAATTGATAAATGGTCCAAGGAGTTGCCCAATCCAAAGAAAGGGGGAGTGAAAACGTGGGACCAATTGGACCGCTTAAGAAATATATATCAACTAAGAAAAATATATAAGAAATATTCCAGTAAAAAAGAAGGGCGGTAAGAGAAGGGATAGCCAGCCGTGAATAACCAAGGAAATAAAGGAGAGTATCAAATTAAAAACCAATGCGTATAAGGTGGCCAAAGTTAGTGGGAAACTAGAAGATTGGCAAAGTTTGGGACAGCAAAAAATGACTAAGAAAGCAATAAAGAAAGGAAAGATAGATTACGAAAGTAAACTTGCGCAAAACATATAAATAGATAGTAAAATCTTTTACCGATATATAAAACGAAAAAGAGTGACTAAAGTAAATGTTGGTCCCTTAGAAGATGAGAAGGGGGATTTAGTAATGGGAAATGTGGAAATGGCTGAGACCTTAAACAATTATTTTGCTTCGGTCTTCACAGTGGAAGACACAAAAACCATGCCAAAAATTGCTGGTCACGGGAATGTGGGAAGGGAGGACCTTGAGATAATCACTATCACTAGGGGAGTAGTGCTGGACAGGCTAATGGGACTCAAGGTAGACAAGTCCCCTGGTCCTGATGAAATGCATCCCAGGGTATTAAAAGAGATGGCGGAAGTTATAGCAGATGCATTCGTTATAATCTACCAAAATTCTCTTGACTCTGGGGAGGTACCAGCGGATTGGAAAGCAGCTAAAGTAACACCTCTGTTTAAAAAAGGGGGCAGACAAAAGGCAGGTAACTACAGGCCAGTTATTTTAACATCTGTAGTGGGGAAAATGATTGAAGCTATCATTAAGGAAGAAATAGCGGGACATCTAGATAGGAATAGTGCAATCAAGCAGACGCAACATGGATTCATGAAGGGGAAATCATGTTTAACTAATTTACTGGAATTCTTTGAGGATATATCGAGCATGGTGGATAGAGGTGTATCGATGGATGTGGTGTATTTAGATTTCCAAAAGGCATTCAATAAGCTGCCACACAAAAGGTTACTGCAGAAGATAAAGGTACGCGGAGTCAGAGGAAATGTATTAGCATGGATCGAGAATTGGCTGGCGAACAGAAAGCAGAGAGTCAGGATAAATGGGTCCTTTTCGGGCTGGAAATCCGTGGTTAGTGGTGTGCCACAGGGATCGGTGCTGGGACCACAACTGTTTACAATATACATAGATGACCTGGAAGAGGGGACGGAGTGTAGTGTAACAAAATTTGCAGATGACACAAAGATTAGTGGGAAAGCGGGTTGTGTAGAGGACACAGAGAGGCTGCAAAGAGATTTAGATAGGTTAAGCGAATGGGCTAAGGTTTGGCAGATGGAATACAATGTTGGAAAATGTGAGGTCATTCACCATGGAAAAAAAACAGTGAAAGGGAATATTATTTGAATGGGGAGAAATTACCACATGCTGCGGTGCAGCGGGACCTGGGAGTCCTTTCCCAAAAAGTTAGTTTGCAGGTGCAGCAGGTAATCAGGAAGGCGAATGGATGGAGTACAAAAGCAGGGAGGTCCTGCTGCAACTGTACAGGGTATTGGTGAGGCCGCACCTGGAGTACTGCGTGCAGTTTTGGTCACCTTACTTAAGGAAGGATATACTAGCTTTGGAAGGGGTACAGAGACGATTCACTAGGCTGATATCGGAGATGAGGGGGTTACCTTATGATAGATTGAGTAGACTGGATCTTTATTCGTTGGAGTTCAGAAGGATGAGGGGTGATCTTATAAAACATTTAAAATAATGAAAGGGATAGACAAGCTAGAGGCAGAGAGGTTGTTTCCACTGGTCGGGGAGACTAGAACTAGGGGGCACAGCCTCAAAATACAGGGGAGCCAATTTAAAACCGAGTTGGGAAGGAATTTCTTCTCCCAGAGGGTTGTGAATCTGTGGAATTCTCTGCCCAGGGAAGCAGTTGAGGCTAGCTCATTGAATGTATTCAAATCACAGATAGATAGATTTTTAACCAATAAGGGAATTAAGGGTTATGGGGAGCGGGCGGGTAAGTGGAGCTGAGTCCACGGCCAGATCAGCCATGATCTTTTTGAATTGCGGAGCAGGCTCGAGGGGCTAGATGGCCTACTCCTGTTCCTAATTCTTATGTTCTAACTTCATCCCTGGGACGGAGTGCAAATTTTGACCATAATGATGCCAAAAACACAAGGAAGAAAATTGTACGACAAGGCAAAAGAAGCTTTGGGGCAGGATGAGCAAGAATTATACGCAAGGTGGGATACGATTAAACACTGGCTGCAAGCCTTCAGTCCAGCTAAGACAGACTGGGGAAAAACTACAGCCTGCCAACAGAAAGGAACAGAGGAGGTCCTGGAGTATGATGAGCGGTTTAGATGCATGTGGCTAGAACATTCGGGTATGAATAATACGGATGAGGAAATGGATGAACAAGTGTTTTGACCCCTGAAAGCAGCCTTGGTGGCAGGTTTAAAGCCAGAACTGTCCAAAATGCTTAAGGTAGTGTTACTGGACTGGGAAGGTAGAGGAACTACCTTTGCAGCGTTGGTGGAGCGATGTAACCAATTAGACAGGGATATGGGAGCTAAAGTCCGAGCTGTGCAGGCTACGGGATGGAAATTCCAGGATTCCGATAAACAGTCATTAGGAAAATTACCCGGAAAATGTCATTATTGTGGAAAAGAAGATCACTGGGCCAAGACGTGCAGGGCAAAACAGAAAGGTCATGGCCGGGGAAGAGGACGCAGCCAAGGATACAATTCAGCCAACAAACCAGGCTTGTCACAAGATAACGACCTCATAGAAGCATTTAAGCGACTGACAATACAACAACAGAAAGAGTTACTTGGGATAGCAAAAAACGATTAGAGCCTGCCCTGGCCTCCTTCCTCGCACTAATACAACAGAGGGGAGATGGGCTATATATAACTGTGAGGGTGGGCGATAAGGATGTGGATTGTCTTTTAGACACAGTGGCGGAATTAACATGCCTACCACTGCAATATGGAGACTCTTTGCCGTTGGATGGTACAGCCTATGGAGTTGGGGGCCATAAAATGGAAATTAAAAGGACAACACCGGTACTTATAGAGCTGGGTCCACATGAACTAACCACGCCGGTCTGGATAGGCCCAGTAGATCAACCCCTTTTGGGAATGGACGTTCTAATCCAAGTAGATTCATCGTTGCATTTCGAGGATGGTCAGGTGTCATGGTCAATGAGAACTTTGAAGAAAGAAGAATTGAAGGAACACCCGATATGGGCTAAAGATAAGAACGATTGTGGCCTTCTCCAGATGGAGCCTGCGTCATTTACCGGGACCAAGCCTCCATGCACTAAACAGTATCCCATCAGTCCAACTGCCATCGGGGGAATCTTACCGGTTATTCAGCAATTGGAGAAACAAGGGGTGTTTATTAAAACGCATAGCTCCTCCAATAGCCCCGTATGGCCGGTACAGAAATCTAATGAGACTTGGTGTTTGACCGTTGATTATAGGAAAGCTAACCAGTGTATTGATCAAAAAGCTCCTTTGGTCACAGATCCCTCCACCATTTTTAATGCCCTCAAACCGGAACATAAATATTGGTTATAGATATGGCCAACGGATTTTGGTCGGTGCCTCTGGCACCGGAGGTTCGACAGTGGTTTGCTTTTACTGTCCAAGGACAACAGTATACTTGGACCCAGTTACCGCAGGGTTTCCACAACAGCCCTATGGTATTCCACATGGCTTTACAAGGCCATTTGCAAGAATTACCTCCCCTGTCATCCACAGTCATCCAATATGTAGACGATATCCTGCTAGCTTCAAACACGGAAGAACAGCATGAACAAGATCTACGAGCTCTGCTGGACCACCTTTGACCGAAAGGACATAAAGCCAGCATCGACAAAGCACAAATATCCCAAGAAGAGGTTGTATACCTGGGACAAAAGATTTCACAAGGAAAGAGAGAACTTACCCAGGATAGAACTGCAGCCATTCAGGCTGCTAAAAAACCCACCACTATTCAGGAACTAAGATCCTTTTTGAGATTGTGTAACTTTAACAGAAATTGGATTGACTCCTTCACACAGCTTGCTCAGCCATTGAATGATATCTTAAAGGGGAAACGTGCCTCTAAAGAAGCCATCACCCTCACTAAGGAATAGCAAGAGGCCTTCCTGAGTTTCAAAAAGGCCTTGTGTTCGGCACCGGCTCTGGGAATCCCCGACAGTGGTAAACCATTTACCCTGTTTGTTCATGAGAAAGAAGGATACATGACAGCTATACTGACACAAGAACGTGGGGATCGGCAAAGACCTATTGGCTATTATTCGGCAAAACTGGATGCGGTAGCCCTCGGATGAGGAAGTTGCCTAAGAGCCATGGAAGCTACATGTCGAGCGGTAATGATCACTGCGGGTCCAGTCCTCGACAAAAGCTGAAGGTCAAGTGTCCCCACACCGTACATGCTTTGCTGTCTATGAATAGAATGTCTCAGTGACGGCGGCTAGATGGACCCGCTGGACAGCAGTTTTTGAAGCTCCTAATCTCCATATCGTCCGGGCCAGCCCGGATAATCCTGCAACTATGTTCCCGATGTCAGAATCGAGGGAGCAAGAGAAGGGAGAATGTGAAGAGCATGACTGCATGGAGATTTTAAAAGAAACAGAAGAAGCAGCCTTAGCAGCAGAGGAGCCTCTGCACAACCCAGACCTCATCCTGTTTACAGATGATTCCTCCAGAAAAGCAGGATGGCAGTTACAACCTTATATGAGGTAGTGGCAAAAGGATGGTTACCCTCAGAAACGTCAGCACAACAGGCCAAGTTGCAGGCCCTGTCAGAAGCATGTCGAATAGCAGAAGGACAGACAGCTAATGTCTACACAGATTCACGTTATGCTTTTGGAGTCGCTCACGACTTTGGTCTGTTGTGGCAAAAAAGAGGATTCCTCACTGCTGATGGTACACCTATCCGAAATGGAAAAGAAGTCCGAGACTTACTAGAGGCCATACAATTACCTCAGGAAGTGTCCATCCTGAAGTGTAAGGCCCATACCAAGGAAAATACCATGGAAGCACAGGGAAATGTCCTAGCCGACCAGGCAGCTAAAGATGCTGCCTCACAGGGCGTTCCCCCAGAAGAACCAACACAGATGTGCAGATTGAAAGCACTCAGGACTCTGACACGAGACCTTCAAACAATGCAAGGCGAGTGCTCCCGAGAGGAAAAATGGACATGGATTGAAGCAGGAATTAAGCTATGCGAAGATGGTGTCTGGAGACAAAGAGTTACCGGCAAGCCAGTCGCACCACAAGCGCTTATTGCCTTTTTTAGCGCAACAGATCCATTCGTGGGGACACTTGGCCTCACAACAGATGACGGCACGGTTCCAGAAAAGCTGGTGAGGTCGGGGATTTAAAAAACATGCCCAGCTGGTAACAGACCGTTGTGTGGTCTGCCAGAAAAATAATTCTGCACCCATCATGGTAATGCCCCAACTGAGGCCCCCTGCCCCTGTCGGACCATTCCAGCATCTGCAGGTTGATTATATATCTCTCCCTCCATGCCAAGGATACACTAACATTCTTGCCATGGTCGACAGATTCTCTAGATGGGTAGAAGCTGTCCCAACTAAAAGAGCCATAGCCAATCACATTCCCCGATGGGGAGTCCCGAGTAGCATTGACTCAGATCAGGGAACACACTTCACAGGTGCTGTCTGCCAAGAAGTCTGTAGGTTACTGAACATTACGTGGAATTTACACTGTCCTTATCATCCACAATCATCAGGACAAGTAGAGCGAATGAATCGAACTCTGAAACAACGGCTTGCCAAATATCACCAAGAAGGAACACCATGGCCCCAGGCACTACCAATAGTGCTATGTTGCATTTGGGCGACCCCAAACAGAACTACAGGTCTAAGCCCATTTGAAATTATAACAGGAAGACCAATGCTGCTGTCAGGAACTATCGATTTACGGAAAGCTGATGTTCACTTAATGAGTGACACTCTGTTATCATACTGTCACAACCTAACCAATGCTATTAGCTCTGTTTCCCGACAGGTATCGGCAGCTTGGGGTAATCCATCCGAAGGAGGACACGACATAATCCCGGGAGTCTGGGTTTATATGAAAATGTTACATAAAGAACCTTTGGGTGCCAAGTGGGAGGGACCTTACCAAGTGTTATTGACCACACAGGCAGCTGTTAAAGTCCAAGGAAAGAAAGCCTGGATTCACGCTTCACACGTTAAACGAGCACCCGTAACTGAAGCTGAAATCTGATAAGGACAATTACTTTTTGCCAAAATGTATAAATTTACCGTACTACTGACTGCAGGTATTCTAGGCATTTGCCTACTTCTTACGAGCAGACCCTCTGCACTAAAGGGAAATATTAGAGTACCCAGGGAATTACATGTAAATACTTTTTTATATATGTCATACATTTATGCCAAACAAAGTAACATTTCTAGTTGTTGGGTGTGTGCGCATATTCCTATTCACTCAAAGGGAGGGATTCCCTTGAGGCCAATTCCCTTGAATATCTCGGAAATGGCTGAGTGGATAATTAATCAAAACAAAACAGGCAATGCGTTTCAGGATACGGAAAACTGGGCATGTAAATGGAAGTCAGCAGGTTACAATTTGACTACCTTTGAAGGGGGATACCAACCGTGCTACAATAATTCCAAATGGCCTCCATTTTTTGTTATCACTAATACATCAGGGGTAGGAAGACCGGGGGAATCGGTCTGTCTGATTAGAAACATCAAAGGAGGCCAAAATATGAGGTATAGTAACTGCTCCCGGAATTATAATATAATCAAGCCATGGAACCGTCCAAACGTAACAGGGATTCTGAATAAAACAGATGGAAAGGCCTGGACAGGCCCCAGAGTGCTGCTGACAAAGAAACAGCTAACATTCATTGCCTATAATGGCACCTATTGGGTGTGTGGCCACAAGGCGTACCCTTGGCTGCCCCAGAATTGGACGGGATCCTGCTATTTAGCCTATATTGTGCCATATATGTATCATTTGAAGTCACTGTCGGAACATTTACACCGTCTAAGAGAGCTATCACAGAAACAGAGAGCTTCTTTACCATTCTGATCCCCGGGTATGGGACCGCCAAACTGGCAAGGGAATTCATTAACATGGCATGCGTTGTGGAATGGGTAGCCAATGATACCTCAGAGGCCCTAGTTAAAATCAATGCAGAAATGGTTGCAATCCGCACAGTAGCCCTACAGAATAGACTGGTCCTTGACTACATCCTGGCTGAAAAGGGAGGTACTCGCGCCCTACTCAGAACTGAGTGTTGCACATATATCCCAGATAGCTCTGAAGAAATTACCCACTTAGCAGAGCATATCCAAAATGAGGTAGAAAAACTTAAGCAGCCCCCATCATTCACTGAATGGCTAGGTTCAATAGTAACTTCACTGGTGGAAGGTTTAATTCTATTCGTTGTAATTATTTTACTTTTATATTGTTTGTTTAAATTGATTAAATGTTGTTGCGACCAGGCGGCTGTAGCTGCTGTCCCGCAGGTGAGACACCTTGCAGGTCCCAGCAGACCGTCTGTATGTGGTACAGGGGTATGTTATGCTTAAGGGAAGGTTGTTTACTGGTTGAATTAAGATACTGATTTGGATTAAATTGGAATGAGGTTAATTAACCCACTAAAACCAGATTTCCATTGAGGCCATGATGGAATTCGGTTGATGTAAATTTGTGTGGAAGCTACTAGTCCAGACATGTGGCGAAACACATCAACAAATTTTAGAAGGAAACTCTATTAACATGTATGAAATTATTTTGTAGAATGTTTAACCAGTGATACCTGATGTTTTATGATTCAGTTTGTGAAAGAATCAAAGGGGAGATTGATAAAGAATTCAAACAGACTGCAAAGTTGAGAAAACACAGACCCCTACCTACGTGACAGTTAGCACATTGCATTGAGCTGTTACTCACGCTTGACATTTCAGGACTTTTGGCAGCGAGCCAATTATGGGCTAACAACATATCAATTGAGCCAATAAGGTCAAAGCGGGTGATGTCACGATTGTAAATTGATCCAGAATAAGTACAGCCATTTTTTGCCATGTGTTTCGGAAGGACAAAGGACCTGGCATAAAGCCAGCAGTTTGTTGCAGCTGCCAGAATAAAGTTATGTTAAGCTATCACCGGAGTTCGCATCTCATTGAAAATTAAGAGATCTAACAATAGGGATCATTGGATATCAATCAGGAGCTGACATCTTGGCATATTTTCTCATCCCTAGACTTAACAGTGCAGAGCTGGGATTGTAGTTGAAACCTTCCAGGTCTGTGTAGTCTAGGACCACACTGAACAACACCTTCACACACTTTGCCATCAACAAGCCTTGTTCTGCTTTAGTTTAATTGGAAGAATTTACATAAAGCACTTAATTACATCAGCTTTATGGCATTAACTAATCCTGTTGAATGTTATCTCATGCACAGAAAGCATTAGTTTTGCTAAATTTAATCTGATAACAAATCACAATCATCCTGTCGGTATAAACATTTGTTGAAAGGAAGAGATAAATTTGTGTGTACCTATTTAACTTCCCCTTTTTTTCTCTAACCTTTTGCCGATTTTAAATTTCTGACGAATATTACCAGTCTGCTATTTTGTTTAGCCCTCGCAATGAGGATCCTGTTGCCTGTATAATGCACATCCGGAACTCTGCTCTTGAACACATTGGTGAATTCTCTGTCACTGCCATGGAAATTCACAAAGCCTTTGACAAAGTCTAGCACTGTGCATATGTAAATATATCACTCCTTACCAAAGGTGTGTTCAAAGCTACAAAAGCAAAATACTGTGGGTGCTGGAAATCTGAAAGAAAAACAGAAAATGCTGGAAATACGCAGCAGGTCAGGCAGCACCTGTGGAGCGAGAAACAGAGTAACCGCTTCAGTTCTGATGAAAGGTCATCAACCTGAAATATTAAATGTGTGTTCAATGCTACCGAAATGCCTCTTAAATTGCATTTGAACTCATTCATCCTCTGACTCTTAACATTAACTTGGGTCTTGTCCTCCCTATCACTCTATCCCTTCTTCATGCAACGACCTCCTCTGCTCAACATTTAATCGGCAATATTTGTTCTGATGATTCCATTCTCCATTCAGTGAATTCACTTTTTACATTTTCGGTACTGACAACCTTTCAGTCAGCACAATGGCAGAATCACCTTGATCTCTGCGCCCCAGTGAACAATAAAAATCTAAATTTCTTTTTGTTTAAAGAGACAGAGGAGTTGAAATTGCACACCGCCCCAAACGGGGCACACCTTCTTTTTTTAATGTTTTCTCTGCCCCAACACATGGGGCAAAAATACTGGAGAAATTCAGCTGATAGAATTTTTTTTTGGTCAAGGTGAGAGTTGTGGCGGCTGTGGGGCATCAGCGCGACGCAGACATGCCGTGTTATACTGACGCATCACAACGTACCTTCCCTTCAGTTAAAGGGGAGGGCTGTTGCCAGCTCTGCAACAAGTTCAGTTAGGCCCACTGGGCCACCAGGGAGGGTTTCGGCCAGGCCACTGGCCTGGCACCCAAGTGGGGGGGTGCCAGGCTGCCTGTTGGCAGTTGGCCGACAAAAATAAATATAATGGAGTTACCGGCAGCACGACCTCCCCTTTCAGGGCAGACACGCCGCCCAGCCACAGACAGCTCCTCACTGGGGAAAGCTGTCGGGAGCACCAACCGGCGGCAGCATTGCTTCCGCGGGGGGTCGGCCTTGGTCGGTAAGGGATCGGCATGTGCCCGACGGGGTGGGAAAATCGGGGGGGAGCGGAAACCCATTTCCGCCGCTTCCGGCTCGGGGGCAATTTCGAATGGGTCGGCCAATCAGTCCGCCCCCGGTTGGTAAGGCCTCTCTGCTCCATTACCACCTCTAAGGCGGTAATGGAGTTTTTGGAAGGGGGATATTTCGGCTCCAGGGCCTAAAATTCTACTCAGGCCCCGGAGGCATCGCCAATTGTCAGAGGAGGGAGGGGGACCTAAAAATGAAATGGAACTCAATTCCACTAGGATTATATCTTGTGGAAATAAGGCTATTGGGAAGGGGTGCCTGGAGGAAATCCTGGACTACCCATGAAATTCCATTCAGTGCACCACCTGCTAGACCCTTTGGCTTGGCAGACATGGGTTCTATTATGCGCCTTCCAAAGGTCCCAAAATATCTTAGGGAAAAGGTAATCAACCCCGATTGGATCAATTACCTTGACAAGATGAGGAGCTGATGACTTGTGCAGCAGTATTTCTGTTGGGACCTTTCAGGGCTGTCATTGTTTTGTTGGAACAGCATAGCGAAGCACTGATAGTCAAAGCCTCTTCACTAGAGTCACCGCTAATGTTCCCTCACAAACATGATGCACCTGCTCTGACTGAGTTAATGCTGATGACTCCAGTCTCACGATTTGAAATGGGGTTGGCTGAAATAGGCACATTTCAGTTGGTACAACTAAGGAGGTTTAACTCAAGGGCAATTAGGGATGGGCAATAAGTGCTGGTATTTCCAGTGACGTCCACATTGCGTGAATGAATAAAAAAAACATTGGAATTTTGGTTACTCAAACATTCAATCAACCACTGCTTCCTCATACCTTTGAAAGTCCTATCCCATGTCTTTCATCTAGCAACATTCTTGGCCTCACCGTGTTACCTTGAGTGAAACTTCCTTCTCCATTGTTAAAGCTGTCTCCAAGAAGTTTCTTTCCAGCAACTCAAAGCTGTGAAATATTCTTAGCCAAACATTTCATGTCAGGTAATGCCGGTAAATCAGCATAACCTAGAGGCACAAAGGAGGAATATTAGCTGCCAGAAGTGATATCTGGCACTTAATATGCCTGCCCAAATATGTAGATATGATGTACATCCCGTCATTAGTGTCAGCTGTGGCTCAGTGTGTAACACTCTTGCCTCTGAGTCAGAAGATTTTGGGTGCAAGTCCCACTCCAGAGACTTGAGCACATAAATCTAGGCTGATGCTCCAGTGTGGTGCTGAGGAGTGTGCTGCACTGTCGGCGGTGCTGTCTTTCAGTTGCGATATCAAACGGAGGCCCTCTCTGCCCTCTCAAGTAGACATAAAAGATCCCATGGCACTATTTCGAAAACAAACAGGGGAGTTATCCTTGGTGTCCTGGCCAATATTTATCCCTCAATCAACATAACAAAAACAGATTATCTGGTTATTATGACATTGCTGCTTATGGGACCTAGCTGTGTGCAAACTGGCTGCTGCCAATTTTTCTATATTATAACATCGACTATTCATCAGAAAATGTACCAGTTGTAAAGCGCTTTGGGATGTTCAGAGCTGTGAAAGCCGCAGTATGAATCCAAGCCTTTCTTTCTCCTTAGCCTGGAGTTGATGGCTCAGGCAAGGAACAGGGGCTCCACAGCAATTTCTAGCCCCTTCTCTACTTCAGACTTTCTTTCCTCCTACAATCCTCAGTCATTTAAAATCTAAGGTTGGTTACACCCAATCACTGTTTAATTTTCTCGTACATCCTCCTACTTTTTTCAGCCTTGGTTCTGAATAAATCTGACTAGGTTGGAGTGAGATTGCAATACAGGCAACTGAGACAGATCAGTCACCAGATTAATTTTGTTTACTATTGTTAATTTACTAGAATAAAGTCAAAACAGGATCTGGTCAAATCCCCATCTGGAATACTGTGTTCTGTCTGACCACCTAATCAGAGGAAGGATATAAGTGTTTTGGAGGCGAGCATCTAAAATGATCCTACTATCAGGAATTTAAGTTATGAGGAAAATATCAGGAAGTTGATATTTGTTTTCGTTGGAAAAGCAATTTTGAGATTTCCAAAATTACAAAAGGAAATTGACAAAGTTGATCCAGGCACAGTGTTCACTGGCAAACAACTCAAATACCATCGAACACAAGTTAGAAATCAGGAGGTCAGGGGTAAGAAGCAGAATCATATGGAATGTCATTTTACAGCTTTGTAGAAAAAGCTACCAGGAAAGCCATCAAAATGGGTTCGAGAGGCAATTAGATTTGTTTCAGGAGAAAGAAAGGATTGAGGAACATGAGGAGAAATTCAATGAGTCTGTGCTTCTAGTGCTGAAGCTTGCTAGAGGAGAGCACTGGTTGGTGAATTGAGGCTACAGTATTGTAGCCTGTTTCTGATGTGCTCCTATCTAATGAGGCTTAGTGCAGGATTGCTGAATAAAGCTATGGTGAGAATAAGGGGACGGCCATTTTAGGACTGAGATGAGGAGAAACTTCTTCACTCAGAGGACGGTGAACCTCTGGAATTCTCTACCCCAGAGGGCTGTGGAGATTTGTTAAAGGCAAATCATGTCTGACTTACTTGATTGAGTTCTTTGATGAAGTAACAGAGAAGGTTGAAGATTGTGTATATGGACTTTTAAAAGGCATTTGATAAAGTACCACATAACAGACTTATTCGGAAAATAGAAGCACATGGTATTAAAGGGACAGTGGTAACTTGGGTATGTGATTGCCTAAGGGATAGGAGGCAGAGAGTAGTGATAAACGGATGTTTTTCTGACTGGCGAGAAGAATGAAGTGAGGTTCCCCTAGGGGTCGTATGTGAGCCATTGCTTTCTTTGTTATATTTAAATGACCTAGACTTGGATATAGGGAGTACCATTTTGAAGTTTGTGGATGATACAAAACTTGGCAATGTAGTAAATAGTGAGCAGGATAGTAGCAGCCTTCGGAGAATATAGACAGACTGGTAAAATGGGCAGACACATGGCAGATGCAATTTAATGTGGATGTGTGAAGTGATGTACTTTGGGAGGAACAACATGAGAGAGGTAGTATAATCTAAATGGTATTATTTTGAGGGGGATGCAAGAACAGAGGGACCCAGTGGTTATAAATTCACAAATCTTTCTTTGAAGGTGGCAGGGCAAGTTGATGAGGTGGTTAAGAAAGCATATGGGATACTTGGTTTGTTAACAGGAGCACTGAATACCAAAGAACAAAATCATGCCAAACATGAACAAATCACTGGCTAGGCCTCAACTGGAGTATTGTGTACAATTCTGGGTACCACACATTAGAAAGGATGTCAAGACCTTGGATAGGGCACAGAGGTAGTTTACCAGGATGATACAGGTTTAACCTCCCTCATCCGGAACCCTCGGAATCTGGCCTGTTTTGTATAAGGGATTTTTCCGGACGAGGAGTGGTCACGTTAAATTGGATGGTACAGGTACTGAGTATCGGGGCTGGCTGGCTTGGGGCTGGAAGTGCGGCAGAGAGATCATGGGGGCACAGTGGATCGCGGGGTCAGGCCAGCAATTGCCGGAGTCGGCAGCGAGGAAGGACTTCAATTTGTTCATGTCGGAGTTCTGCGCATATGCCACCCGGCCGGGAATGGTTCTGAACGAGGGGTGGTTCCGGATAAGGGAGTTCTGGATAAGGAAGGTTCAACCTGTACCAGGATAAAGGGTTCAGCTATGTGGAGAGATTGGAGGAACTGGGATTATTCTCCTTCGAGCGAAGAAGGTTAAGGGGAGACCTTCTGAGGGGTTTTGGTAGAACAAGTAGGGATAAATTATTTCCTCTGGCAAGTGGATCAGTAATGAGAAGTCATAGCTTTAAAATAATTGGCAAAAGATCTAAGGGTGAAATGAGGAGAAATTTCTTCACATAGAGGGTTGTTAAGATCTGGAATGCACTACCTGAAAGAGTTGTGGAATCAGACAAAACTGACTCTAATTTGGCAATTCCATTCGAAAAGCTATCAAGAATAGCTGGTTTCTGAAATGGAAATGTCAAATTGGTACAAAGATGCTGCTGTTCTGAGGCTGTGACAAAGGTACATTGGCAGGGAGAAAAACAGAAGGAGCTTTACTCTGCATTTCACAATGACAGAGGATGTCTGAAAAGAAAAGTGTCCAATTTCCCTGTTCCATCATACCTTCTTATAAACTTTGATGTGATTCAGGCCAATGCTACTCAATAACCAGCTGATGAAATGGTGTATGAGAGTCGGCGTTGTATGGGCTTCCTGACTTCACAATGAAATAGTGACTGGCTTTCACTCAGTGTCATCGGATGGCTAAGATTAAAAGCCCATTTTGTGAAAAATCATGCACATGATCCAGAGTCCTCATACGTTAGATGACAAAAGAATTGTTTTTCTAGCACAAAAATCACAGTAGTATACAGGAGATCATCAGAAATTTACAGGCATGATATTGGGACAACCTGCAACAAACAGGAGAATCCTAACTCTGCTTTTAAGATTATGCAAATTGTCTTCAAATGTATGTGACTTGAAAACACCTGAGGCCAAGGGGAAGTGAAAGTGGTTGATGGGATTTAACCCTCACTGTTCCTCAGGTGGACCTCCCCAGGACACCAACATTGTTTGCACATTGTCTGCAGGAGGACCTGGCTGCAATGGGGCAAACCTTTCAATGATTTCAGTAGATCATAAAACATTATTGCAAAGCCACATTTAACCTCATTCTGCTGTGCCACTTATCACATCCCCATCACTCTGCCTTCCCTACCCTACTCGTGCACATCCTTACTCACACCAACATACCTTGCACCTCCACCCAGCTCTCTCTGTCTACATTATCACATCCCTATCTCACTAGCCACCCCTCATCATCAGTCATTGAAGGTTGGCTGCAGGTACAGCAGGCGGTTAAGAAAGCAAATGGCATGTTGGCCTTCATAGCGTACATGGGCAGGGAGGTGTTACTACAGTTGAACAGGACCTTGGTGAGGCCACACCTGGAGTATTGTGTACAGTTTTGGTCTCCTAACTTGAGGAAGGACACTCTTGCTATTGAGGGAGTGCAGCAAAGGTTTACCAGACTGATTCCCGGGATGGCGGGACTGACATATGAAGACAGACTGGATCAACTGGGCTTGTATTCACTGGAGTTCAAAAGAATGAGAGGGGATCTCATAGAAATGTTTAAAATTCTGATGGATTTAGACAGGTTAGATGCAGGAAGAATGTTCCCAATGTTGGGGAAGTCCAGAACCAGGGATCACAGTCTAAGGATAAGGGGTAAGCCATTTAGGATCGAGATGAGGAGAAACTTCTTCACCCAGAGAGTGGTGAACCTGTGGAATTCTCTACCACAGAAAGTCGTTGAGGCCAATTCACTAAATATATTCAAAAAGGAGTTAGATGTAGTCCTTACTCTAGGGGGATGGCGAGAAAGCAGGAATGGGGTACTGAAGTTGCATGTTCAGCCATGAACTCATTGAATGGCGGCGCAGGCTCGAAGGGCCGAATGGCCTACTCTTGCTATGTTTCTATGTTTCACCAAAGAACTCAGTTCAGGAGTGGAAGCAAGTCTTCCTCAATTCTGAGGGACTGCCGATGATGATGAAATTTTGGCCAGGACACTGGGGATAATTCCGCTACTCTTGTTCAAAATAGTGCCATAGGATCTTTCACGTCCACCTGAGAGAGCAGATTGGGGCCTTGGTTTAACATATCATCTGAAGGACTGCACCTCTGACAGTACAGCACTCCCACATGACTGCACTGGAGGATCAGCCAAGATTTATGTGCTCAAGTTTCTGGAGTGGGACTTGAACCCACAACTTTCTGACTCAAAGGCGAGTGTGCTATCCACTGAGCCACGGATGACATTGGGACTTTGGGACATCTGGAGGTCATGACCATGACGATACAAAGATGGGAGGAAAAGAATGTGTGAGGAGGACACAAAAAATCTGCAAAAGGACAGAGACAGGCTAAGTGAATGGGCAAAAATTTGGCAGATGGAGTATAATGTTAGAAAATGTGAGGTCATGCTCTTTGATTTTTTCTGCCAAAGAGCAAGTTATTATTGAAATGGGGAAAGTTTGCAAAGTGCCGCAGTACAGCGGGACCTGGGGGCACTTAAGCATGAAACGCAAAAGGATAGTATGCAGGTACAGCAAGTGATCAGGAAGGCCAATGGTATCTTGGCCTTTATTGCAAAGGGGATGGAGTATAAAAGCAGGGAAGTATTGCTACAGCTAGATAAGGTATTGGTGAGGCCACAACTGGAATACGGCATGCAGTTTTGGTTTCCATATTTACGAAAGGATATACTTGCTTTGGAGGGAGTTCAGAGATGGTTCACTAGGTTGATTCCGGAGATGAGTGGGTTGACTTATGAGGAAAGGTTGAGTAGGTTGGGCCTCTACTCATTGGAATTCAGAAGAATGCGAGGTGATCTTATCGAAATGTATAAGATTATGAGGGGGCTTGACAAGGTGGATGCAGAGAGGATGTTTCCACTTGAAACTATCATTAAGGAAGAAATAGCGGGACATCTAGATAGGAATAGTGCAATCAAGCAGACGCAGCATGGATTCATGAAGGGGAAATCATGTTTAACTAATTTACTGGAATTCTTTGAGGATATAACAAGCATGGTGGATAGAGGTGTACCGATGGATGTGGTGTATTTAGATTTCCAAAAGACATTCGATAAGTTGCCACACAAAAGGTTACTGCAGAAGATAGACATACGCGGCGTCAGAGGAAATGTATTAGCATGGATAGAGAATTGGCTAGCGAACAGAAAGCAGAGAGTCGGGATAAATGGGTCCTTTTCCTGTTGGAAATCGGTGGTTAGTGGTGTGCCACAGGGATCGGTGCTGGGACCACAACTGTTTACAATATACATAGATGACCTGGAAGAGGGGACAGAGTGTAGTGCAACAAAATTTGCAGATGACACTAAGATTAGTGGGAAAGCGGGTTGTGTAGAGGACTCAGAGAGGCTACAAGGAGATTTGGATAGGTTAAGCGAATGGGCTAAGGTTTGGCAGATGGAATACAATGTTGGAAAGTGTGAGGTCATCCACCTTGGGAAAAAAAACAGTAAAAGGGAATATTATTTGAATGGGGAGAAATTAAAACATGCTGCGGTGCAGAGGGACCTGGGGGTCCTTGTGCATGAATCCCAAAAGGTTAGTTTGCAGGTGCAGCAGGTAATCAGGAAGGCGAATGGAATGTTGGCCTTCATTGCGAGAGGGATGGAGTACAAACGCAGGGAGTTCCTGCTGCAGCTGTATAAGGTATTGGTAAGGCCGCACCTGGAGTACTGCGTGCAGTTTTGGTCACCTTACTTAAGGAAGGATATACTAGCTTTGGAAGGGGTACAGAGACGATTCACTAGGCTGATTCCAGAAATGAGGGGGTTACCTTATGATGATAGATTGAGTAGACTGGGTCTTTACTCGTTGGAGTTCAGAAGGATGAGGGGTGATCTTATAGAAACATTTAAAATCATGAAAGGGATAGACAAGATAGAGGCAGAGAGGTTGTTTCCACTGGTTGGAGAGACTAGAACTAGGGGGCACAGCCTCAAAATACGGAGGAGCCAATTTAAAACCGAGTTGAGAAGAAATTTCTTCTCCCAGAGGGTTGTGAATCTGTGGAATTCTCTGCCCAAGGAAGCAGTTGAGGCTAGCTCATTGAATGTGTTCAAGTCACAGATAGATAGATTTTTAACCAATAAGGGAATTAAGGGTTATGGGGAGCGGGCGGGTAAGTGGAGCTGAGTCCACGGCCAGATCAGCCATGATCTTATTGAATGGCGGAGCAGGCTCGAGGGGCTAGATGGCCTACTCCTGTTCCTAATTCTTATGTTCTTATGTTCTTATGCTCTAATGGGGAGACTAGAACTAGAGGGCATGATCTTAGAATAAGGGGCCGTACATTTAAAAGAGATGAGGAGAAATTTCTGCTCTCAGAGAGTTGTAAATCTGTGGAATTCATTGCCTCAGAGAGCTGTGGAGGCTGGGACATTGAATATATTTAAGACAGAAATAGACAGCTTCTTAAACAATAAGGGGATAAGGGGTTATTGGAAGCGGGAGAGGAAGTGGAGCTGAGTCCATGATCAGATCAGCCATGATCTTATTGAATGGCGGAGCAGACTCGAGGGGCCGTATGGCCTACTCCTGCGTCTATTTCTTATGTTCTTATGACCAGAGGATGTTTCCACTGATAGGGGAGACTAGAACTAGGGGGCATAATCTTAGAATAAGGGCCGCCCATTTAAAACTGAGATGAGGAGAAATTTCTTCTCCCAGAGGGTTGTGGATCTGTGGAATTCGCTGCCTCAGAAAGCTGTGATAGTTGGGACATTGAATAAATTTAAGAAAGAAATAGACAGTTTCTTAAATGTTAAGGGAATAAGGGGTTATGGATAGTGGGCAGGGAAGTGAACCTGAGTCCATGATCAGATCAGCCATGATCGGATTAAATGGCGGAGCAGGCTCAAAGGGCCGTGTGGCCTACTCCTGCTCCTATTTCTTATGTTCTTATGAAACACACTAAATAAATGCACATCTGTCTTTCTTTTTAGTGCTGGCTATTCTGGTGGTCCCATCTTTTCACATGCTGACTAGTTTCTGCTTTGCACTTCCAACATTTTCTGTGGTTATCTCACATTTCAGCATGTCTGGGATCTCAGCAAGTCAGCGTTATCTGCTCAACTCTTCTTTTATTTTATTTTTTCTGTAGCGAATGATAATTTACTTGAAGTATTTATCCAGTTCCCACTTTTTTTTAAAACTAGCTAACAATAAAAAACTGGATTGACAGATAATGTACTTAGCTTTCATGGACAGGTCATTCTCAAATCCTCTATGGAGTCAGTCAACAGTAACAGGCAGCTAGATGTAAATGTGCTTCATGGAAACCGCCCCCTCCCCTCCCCACAAATACACCCACACACACACATGGCTGAGCGACGCCACAAGGAAATGATGTATGTTTCAATAGAAGCTGATGGCACAGACCTCACTATGCAAAGAAGGCCCACTGGCATTCAGCCTGTCCTCACTTCATGATCATCAAAGGTGCTCTTCATATTCACTCCGTTAAAACTGTGGTTTTATTTACGAAAATAAATAATTCAACCCTGCAGCTTTCGAGCGCACACTATTTCTTCAATGCTGGTTTCTTTTTCAGGGCCATGTTTCACTCTTGAATACAATTAAGGGCCTGTGTCTGAGACTCTGGTTTAACTGGGGAGCTCAGGTTTGGAAGCCATGCAGGCTGAACTGAGAGAGCTGATTTGAGGCCAGGCTTACAGCATAACCAGAATCTGAGGCTTAGCTCGAGCTGAAAGACTAGTTTCAGACCAAAATTCAACTAGGAGACATGGAGCTGAGACCCAGGATCCACTCGATTAATTTGAGACGAAAGCCCCAGCCAGATCTGAAATCCAACATCAACTGGGAGATCTGGATTTAAGAAACAAGCTCTACTGGATGACTTGGGTTTGAAATGCAGACCAGTTTAGGAGGATTATTTCAGACACAAGGCCTAACAAGCTCAATCCCTCACAGGAAACATACAATTCACCCCTTTAATTCTACCACAGAAAATTATATAGCTCCGAGATGGATTGGCTGGTTAAAGAGCTACACCACAGGGACCAGGATGGTCCATGTTTTGATCTCCAGTCTTTGCTAAGTCAGCTGATTTCAGCCAGGTTGGTAGTAGAGGTGTTACAATTTGCCTCAACACACATGGTAAGGGAAATCAGTCAGGGTTCCTGCTCCTCATTTCCATCCCTGCTTTAAGTGTGTGTGTGTATATGTGTGTGTATGTGTGTGTGTGTGCGTGCGTGCGTGTGGGTGTGTATACATTTATTGGGACAAAGAATACAGGATCAGGCTCATCTCTGATGCCTCAAGTAACCAAATGGCACACACATGAATAATAAGCACTCAAGCAAGATATTGGAAGGGAGAATCTCAGCATGAGCCACTGCCTACTCTAGAGGAGAAGTAACATTTCTGGGAGAAAAAAATTATATTATGGGTTGTTGTTTTCCTATCTTCACACTCTTTCCTTGGAGAATACAGGTTGAACCTCCCTTATGCAGAACCCTCGGGACCTGGCCTGTTCTGGATAAGGGATTTTTCTGGACGAGGGGTGGTCACGTTAAATTGGATGGTACAGGTACTGAGCAAGGGGATATTGGGGCTGGCTGGCTTGGGGCTGGAAGTAGGGCAGAGAGATCATGGGGTTGGGGAGGTGGGGGCGGTGGATTGCGGGGTCAGGCCAGCGATTGTGGGAATCGGCAGCGAGGAAGTACTTCAATTTGTTCATGTTGGAGCGGCTAGGAATGGTTCTGGACAAGGGGTGTTATGGATAAGGGAATTCTGGATAAGGGAGGTTCAACATGTATTTGAAAAGCTAATTAACAGTGTGACAGGCCATAACACTCCATCCATGGCTGTAACTATCTTTATACCAGCTGATAGGGTAATTAGTCTTATACGGCAGAAAGGTTTTCTGAGCTCCGACAACCCACACAATGAGGGCTGGGCCACCCACACCCAGATTTCAGAGCAGGAATTCCTGTCTCCGCTCAGCAGGACTATCTGGAGCAGGCTTCAAATGCTACACCTACTGACTCAGAGGCGGGAATGTTACCACTAAATCACTCCATACTATGGGTAATAGCTGACAATTCACTCTCACCTAGTATGATATGGCTCTTGTGTCTGTTAGTGTCAGCCCCTGTACATGTCCAGTATACACTAAGAAAAGCTGATAATCCACTGCTGCGTGCCTTTGTGTGAGCTCCTGTAAATGCGGTCCAATTCTCATTACAAGATCTGTTGTGCAAAGCTCTGCACCCGGACCATTAAGTCGTAACATTCGCACTATAATTTACATAGAGGACTGGCATTACTACTATGAATTCTGGCAGTAGCCCACTACATAGCCTTCTCTTGATTTCACTCACACTTCACTGAACAAAAGCAAGAGGAATGCAAGAATTCATTGGTACACTGCACTGGAGTATGTGATCGGAGTCCTGAAGTATGAGGTTGTAAAACACATTGGTGGCTTCCTCCTATCTGGCATTATATCTCAGTGTCAGCCATGGTTCAGTGGGTAGCCCGAGTCACAAGGTTGTGGTTTCAAGTCCCACTCCAGAGGACTTGAGCACATAAATCTAAGCTGACTCTCCAGTGCTGTGCTGAGAGAATGCTACACAGTCAGAGGCGCTGTCTTTCGGATGAGACCTTAAACCGAGGTCCCATCTGTTCTCTCAGGTAGACGTAAAAGGTGCCATGGCAGTATTTTGAAGAAGAGCAGGGGAGTTATCCCTGGTGTCCTGGCCAATATTTATCCCTCAATCAACCTAACAAAAACAGATTATTTGGTCATTATCACATTGTTATTTGTGGCGCTTGCTGTGCACCAATTGGCTGCCAGGTTTCTTGCATTACAACAGTGACTACACTCCAAAAGTACTTCATTGGCTGTAAAGCACTTTAGACGTCCGGTGGTCATGAAAGGCGCTATAGAAATGCAGATCTTTCTTTCAGCACATGTGCTGAGTAGGTCTATACCACATACATCACAGAGTTGGGTGCTCAAGGAAACAGCTGGGTTGATTTATCCGCTGTCTATGATGGGAACAATAGCCATAAGAATGGTGTGCTGCCTCTGTACATGCAGTCGACAGCCCCCTTCCTATAAGCGGCACACAGATTTTGTATGTGTGTGGCAAGTGCATAAATCTACCAATACTGAATTCCAATTTTCATCCGCAGGATTGCAAGCTCATGTGGGTGTTCTGTTCCAGTCAATTTTGGCATTGTTCTTGCTTTTGCTCAGTAAATAATGCGGTGAAAGCAAGAGAATGCTAGAGAGATGGGCTAATTCCAACATTCATAGTGATAATGAAAGTTTTCCATTAAATCTGTGAAGGTGAGTTTTACGATTTAGCACTCCTGGTGCAAAGCTGGATTGGAATGAGATTTTTTGTGTTGAAACGAGATTTGCATCAAAAGATGACGTCATCAAGAAGTATCTGAAGGTGTTCTGCGAAACAGTCAGTCTGATCCAAGGCTTCAAGGTGAGTGTCAGAGTACAGAAGATCGCTAGACCAGTTTACTGCAAACCACGTCCCATACCATATGCACTCAAGAGAAAGTTGAGCAAGAATTCAAAAGACTAGAATCTGAGAACATTATCTCTAAGGTAGAAGAGGTGTTCTATTTTTCATACATTGATGAACTGCCAGTCACAGCTGAAGAGATTGGTAGAGCAACCAAACGTGACCCAGTGATGATTACATAGCAAATGGCTGGTCAAACCAGGTATCAGAGGAAGATATTCATCCCTACTTTGTTCGTAGGAATACATTATCAGTGGATAAAGATTGTATTATGTGGGGTGCAAGAGTAGTTACTCCAAACAAGTTCAGGTCCAAATTGTTAGGAGATCTTCATGATCAGCGCCTGAGAATGGGCTTGACCAAGAGTTTTACACACAGTTACTTATGGTGGTCAGGTTTAGATAAAGATATAGAGTACATCGTTAGTCAGGGTACAACATGTCAATCAGTGAACCTCGCACATATTTGGTCAAGATATTTGATCATGGAAAGGTTAGATTTGTTCACATTGATCATATTTTACCTGCAGATGTGGAAGGAGTTGAAAGTTGGAATGATTGGATTATTTCTGATGAGTCAGATAGTCTTGTTACAAGTAGACTATCAGTAGCAAATCCTACATCAGATGTACTAGAAACAAGTCCGAGAGAAAGTCACAATTTAAGTCTGAGTCCAAGTCAGGCAGACAAACAGTCTGAAGTTGTAGAGAGTCAAAATATAGATCAAGGGTTGCCCTTGGAGAAAAACTCTCCTCAGGCTCAGCCTGGAATGAGTCTAAGTTCGACACCATGTTTGGAAAGTTCTGTTTAAGAGCGAAGGTATCCTCTTCGAAACAGAAAACCAGTGGTTAAGTTTGATTTGTAAATATGACAAAATAAGTCCATGGGCTAGAACCTCCACTTTTGTGCTTATCGCCCAAAAATGGGCATTATTTCTGACGTGGGTGGTACAAAAAGGGTTTTCAGATCGGCTTCTTACCCATTCTCAAAGCAGCTAGTCTCCATTTTTGAAAATGGGTGTTACTGCGAACGATATGAAATGGGCGGTAGCGTTATATTTTTTTGACCTTCTGCTGTAAAGTATGGCTGTCCTTAGCAACGGCATGACAATGCTCGATTCCATGATTCAGGAGGTCAAGGATCATCATGACAAGCGCAGAAGAGGAGACAGAGAGAGAGGGAGCTCAGAGGCACTGAAAGCGTGTGTGGCTGTGATGTGTGCTTGTCTGGCTGTTGTGGGAGGCACGAGGGAGATTCACCAGTAGCAAAAAGCCTACTAAGCATCAAGAACATAGTTGGCACCGAGTTTTTGTCCAACAAATAAGATATAACATGGAAGGGATGGTGGAGGCCCTGGAGCTGGTAGTCAGGAACACTGGTGGCAGAGGGCTCCCAGTGGTCCCGGAGCGCGGCACTGCACCCCAAGATGCCGCACCCCCATTGCCAACCACACATGAGAGCAAGCAGCAACATCTTGCTTCTGGCTCGGAGTCGGTTCCCACCTTGGGACTGCCCTCTCCCGTATCCGTCCAACCAGCGGCTCAACTGTTATCCCCGCCACCCCCCCTCTCCAATGAAGCATTGCCTGAGGAACTCCTCGGCCAGGCGGCTTGGAGTCAGGAGGGGGATGGGTAAAAGTGGGGAGGAGAAGTGGAGGGCGGGGGGGAGGGGAACGGTTGGTTTGTACAGAAATACTGATGATTTCAGACTAATGTTCGGTTTAAAATTTTTTATTTAACAAAACCTTGAAGCGCATTGGCTCAGATAGCTGCACCATTATACACTGGTGATTCCTTAACATCAAAGGGTATAATTTCACTTAACTTCAATCAACTTAAATTTTAACTGTCACCAAGGTGATGCCTACCATTGATGTATGACCTGCACACCCAGCAATGTGTCAGCCTTGTAAATAAGACCAACATTCTTTTAGGCAAAGCGATTATTGATGAGCTCCTGACGTCAGGCTCTTGCAGCTATCATGCCACCACGGGCCTTTTCATGCGGTCTACGGGGGGGGGGGGGGTGGTGGGGGCATGGCTTCAGCGTCAGCCTGATTGTCTGGGCTGATGTCAGTGTCCGCCTCCTCGTCCTTCTCTTCCGCTCTCTGGTGAGATGGACTGTCAGACTCATCAGGCAATTTTTGTCCCCTCCTGATAGCCAAGTTGTGCAGCATGGAGCACACCACCACGAATTGAGCTACCTGCTCAAGGTGGTATTGGAACTCGCCTCCTGAGTGGTCCAGGCATCTAGGCACTGTTTCAGTACTCTACGATATTGCAAGTTGCTCTGTGGCTCTCGTTGTATCGCCTCTCGGCTTCGGTGTGGGTGTTACGCAGGGGGGTCATCAGCCAGATGGCGAGGCCATATTCTTTGTCACCAAGCATCCAACAGTGACCTTGTAGCTGATTGTTAAACAAGTCAGATACAGTGCCTTCACGCAGGATGTGAGCATCATGGATGCTGCCCAGAAATTGAGCATTCACTGCCAGTTTAATTTGCTGGTGGTTGTCAACCAGTTGGACATTCAGGGAGTGGAATCCCTTGCAGTTCCTGAAAACCTCAGCATCTTGAAAAGGTGCCCGCATCGCGATGTGCGTACAGTCTATTGCTCCCTACATCTTGGGGAAGTTTGCAATTCTGGAGAATCCTAGAGCCCACTCACACTGTGCCTCCCTGGTCATAGGGAAGCTGATCAAGTCCCTCCTGTGTGCGTACAGAGCTTCAGTGATCTGTCTACTGCAGCGATGTGTGGCATGCTGAGAAAGTTTGCAAATGTCTCCAGCTATGGCCTGAAAAGAACCCGAGGTGTAGAACGACAGTGCCGCGGTGACTTTGACCTCGACGGACAGTGCAGTACTGATGGTGCTGGTAGGCTGCAGATCTGCTCTTATCAGCTGGCATACCTCAGTGATAACCTCTTTGTGGAAGCGCAGTCTCCGAAGGCAGGTGGTGTCGGGCAAGTTGAGGTAAGAATGCTTCTCCTTGTACTTGCGGGGAGTGTAACGTCTTGTCCTTCTCATCAGTCTGTCACGTCTTACATTGGGCAGATAATGCAGTGGAGCATTCCTTCAGCGATATCGAGTCTGCTGCATGTAATTGGTCACCAAGAGAGGGTGAGAAAGGACAGGCCCCATTGCAGTAGCTCTGTTTTCCACCGATTGGTCACAAACAAGGAATGTCCCGATGAAGACACCTATTTAATTCCAATTGGTCACTGTATGGTCAAGATGTTTGTAGAGATGCTCACATCAATTCCAACAACCTGCAGATTACATCCGAACTCCGCCGAGGTTGAAGCACAGCAGCCTTTTAAAGGATGCGACATGTGATATAGAACATGGCGTCCATCACACTGTGATTAGTTCTGGTTAGTTCCACTATCTCTGGCCATTTTTTGGGGCGAGCGATATTGTGGGCAATATGTGTGCGAGGTGGTGAAATTGACACTGGCCATTAGTTTCGGTAAATATTCTCTTTACGACAAAAACAATGACCGGACGTTAATATTGAATCTCAGCGTTAAATCAGTGCGGAAAGTAACGCTGGGCGATATTATGGGCGTTGATTTCACCCATTCTGATGATTCCACCCAAAAAAATTGGGCGGGCGGTAATATTTTTTCCTGGCGTTAAACACATGGGGAAAGTAACACTAAATGCCCGTCAGTTTCCATTTTGTGCCAAAATGGGCGATATATGGGTGTTATATGTCATTTCAGTGGTAAAATGGGCGTTAAGTGGGTGTTAAACATGCAAAAAAAGTGAAGGTTCTAGCCCCATATCTTTCGTTGTATATAACCATGCAAGTTATGTATGATGAGTATTTTGTTATGATTAATTCTTCATTAAGGAGGGAGAAGTGTAATATAGAGCTCTACCTAGTGGACTACTACTCCACTATTGGACTACTGTGGTAATGCAACTAATGTTGTATAGAATAAAAGGGTCACGTGACAGGTCACATGACAAATTCCTGTCGAGCTATCTTGTGTGCAGTGTGCTTGTGATGTCGTGAAGAAAATATTACAGTACACACACTAACACACACACACACTAACACACACATCATCATCATAGGCAGTCCCTCGGAATCGAGGAAGACTTGCTTCCACTCTTAAAATGAGTTCTTTGGTGGCTGACCAGTCCGATAGGAGAACCACAGTCCCTGTCACAGGTGGAACAGATAGTCGTTGAGGGAAAGGATGTGCGACTGGTTTGCCACACGCTCTTTCCGCTGCCTGCGCTTGATTTCTGTATGGGGTCTCGGCGATGAGACGCGAGGTGCTCAGCACCCTCCCAGATGCACTTCCTCCACTTAGGGCGGTCTTTGGCCAGGGACTCCCAGGTGTCAGTGGGGATGTTGCACTTTTTCAGGGAGGCTTTGAGGGTGTCCCTGTAACGTTTCTTCTGCCCACCTTTAGCTCGTTTGCCGTGAAGGGGTTCTGAGTAGAGCGCTTGCTTTGGGAGTCTCATGTCTGGCATGCGGACTATGTGGCCTGTCCAGCGGAGCTGATCAAGTGTGGTCAGTGCTTCAATGCTGGGGATGTTGGCCTGGTCGAGGACGCTAATGTTGGTGCGTCTGTCCTCCCAGGGGATTTGTAGGATCTTGCGGAGGCATCGTTGGTGATAGTTCTCCAGCGACTTGAGGTATCTACTGCACATGGTCCATGTCTCTGAGCCATACAGGAGGGCGGGTATTACAACAGCCCTGTAGACCATGAGGTTGGTGGCAGTTTTGAGGGCCTGATCTTCAAACACTCTTTTCCTCAGGCGGCCGAAGGCTGCACTGGTGCACTGGCTGCTCTTGTTGATAAGAGGCTCCCGAGGTATGGGAAATGCTGTACGGCGTCCAGGGCCGTGCCGTGGATCATGATGACTGGGGGGCAGTGCTGTGTGGTGAGGACAGGCTGGTGGAGGACCTTTGTCTCACGGATGTTTAGCGTAAGGCCCATGCTTTCATAAGCCTCAGTAAATACATTGACTATGTCCTGGAGTTCAACCTCTGTATGTGCGCAGACGCAGGCATCGTCCGTGTACTGTAGCTTGACGACAGAGGTTGAGGTGGTCTTGGATCTGGCCTGGAGATGACGAATGTTGAACAGGTTCCCACTGCTTCTGTAGTTTAGTTCCACTCCAGCGGGGAGCTTGTTGACTGTGAGGTGGAGCATGCCAATCAAACACACGCACACTAACATGCACACACATTAACACACGCACACTAATACACACCACTTCACAGCCCAAGTTAGTAAAGAGAGAAATAAACACAGGGAAAGAGAGAGAAATAATTTGAAAGACAAAAATGAAGAAAAGAGAAATAGAAAACAAAAAGCCAGAGGAAAAAGAGAAAACTATACTAACACAGCTTGGATATGCCCAAAGGCCTACATTGACAGATACAGCTTGCATCTTTTAATTGCACTTGGTGTGAGGTTTGATGTAAGGCCTCAGGCATGCAGTGATGCAATGAGTGACTGCAGATCTCATACCTACAGTTGTCCAATGTTGAGAGGTCGGATACTCTTTTATAACTCCCTTTATATTACTCTCCTTCTCTAACCAAACAAAACGATTTGTCAAACATTTTTTGTGGAGACAGTGCCTTTTTAATTTAGGATATAGAAGTGAGTTATGCCCTTTTACCTAACAATAAAATAAACCCCGTTATAATTTTTTTCCTAATCATGTGGCACTCGATCAGAAACTGATCGTCCACTTATCAGCAATAACAAAAAAGCTGCAAATGGTAAGAAATTGCTCTATTGCAGAACACTGTCAAGAATAATTCACAACTCTCCTGATGATCTGGTCACTGCTGTTAGCTGATTTCAGCTGGCCTAGTGGTGAAGGTGCAAATCATTGGCATTCTCCCTGGACTCGGGTAGAGAAACACCAATCTTTGTCCCCACTCATGATTGGTGTTTAAAGCCCCTTGCTGGCAGGTATGTGTGTGGACTTCGAGGGAGAGTATGATCAGGTTTAGCCTATGATGTCCCCCCTCCACGTTTATTGACAGAGCACCTTATCACAGCACCCAGAAATGTCTCAATGGACTGACTTACATTGAAATGCAATGGCACAGACAAAGCAGCAGCAGCCATTTTGGGCATTGGAAGATCCCACAAATAGCATTGAGCTGAATAGCCAGTTAAACTGTTTTTATTGTTGAGGGTTGAAGTTTGTCCAAGAGACCAGGAGAGATGAATAGGCTCATGGGATCTTTAGTGTTCACCTGCATAAATAGGTGGATCATCAATTCAATGTCTCGTTTGATAGGCTGTACTGCCAACAACGCAGCACTCCATCAGTTGTTCACTGAGGTGTCAAACGGAATTACGTCAAAGTTGCTCAACTCCCAGAGTTATGTGTCGAACCCACAACATTCTAATTCAGAGGCATGAGTGCTATTGACTGAGCCAAGCTGACAACAGCCTGCTAACATTCACGCTCTCAACTCACACATGAAGGGTAGTTGTTGGGGCTGCAATAAAGGTCAGTTGGCACCCGTGGAATCATACACCGACTCTTATATTAAAAAAAAGATAATGGCGTATTCCAGGACATTAACACCCATTGGGATTTAGACAGTTTTTAGACAATTCAGACATGATTCCCTTAGCAAATCCATGCTGACTGTCCTTAATTAATCCATGATTTTCTAAATGAAGATTTATCCTGTCCCTCGTAATTTTTCCAATAACTTTCCCACCACCGAGGTTAGGCTGACTGGCCTATAATTACGCGGTCCATCCCTTTTTAAAAGTGGCAAAATGTTAGCAGACATCCAGTCCTCTGGCACCATGCCTGTAGGCAGAGGGGATTGGAAAACGATGGTCAGAGCCTTCGCTATTTCCTCCCTTGCTTCTCTTAACAGCCTGGGATACATTTCATCTGAGCATGACGATTTATCTACTTTTAAAGATATTAAACCTCTTAATATTTCCTTTCTATCTATGTTTATCCCATCCAATATTTCACACATCTCCTCCTTAACTACAATATCTGCATCGTCCTTCACTTCTGTGAAGACAGATGCAAAGTATTCATTAAGAAACATGCCCACGTCTTCCACCTCCACATATAGGGTAACCTTTTGGTCTCTAATTGGCCCTACTCTTTTCTTAGTTATTTTTTTTAATTGGTATTCCGCAGTTCTTCTAAGCATTTTGCCATCGGTCATCAAGGCTGAGGGGAGATCGCTGAAGAGCTTCACTGTGCTTATTCTGCACTGGTCCAGACACATCTGCTTCTTGATGCTGAATCAGAAGTGATTATTATTGCGTTCTGAACACAGATGAGGCTGCACACAGGAAGGTTAAAGTAACAGTGACCTCAGTCTTTAATAAGACACTCCAGAGTGAGGAACAGGCCTCAGGGGCTGGCTTATATACAGTTCTCCCAAGGGATGCTGGGATCCCTTGGGACTTCAGGGGATGAGCTCCCTGGTGGCGGAACATGGGAGTGCATGCTTTACAGATACACAAGATCACTCCCCCACAAAGTCAAAGTGAAAACTATTTACAAGGTGAGGCGGTCGGGGGCCTAGTGGATCACCTCGGTACAAATGTCTGTTTGGTGTGTTGGCTGTGCCCTCGCTGGGCTGGCGTGTTGTTGGCTCTGCAGGGCTGCTAGGTGAGCCTGGCCTTGCTGGGCTGTTGGGCGTGATGGGTTAGATTTCCTGGTCCGGTGTGGTGTCGTTGATCCTTTGGGTGTGTGTTGTGGGCTCGAAAAAGGTGGTGTCTGCTGTGGATTGTTCAGGGCAGACTGTGAACCGCAGCCTCATTTGGTCCAGGTGCTTTCTGCAAATTTGTCCATTGTCTAGTTTGACTACAAACACTCTACTCCCTTCTTTAGCTATCACCGTGCCCGCAATCCACTTGGACCATGTCCATAGTTTAGCACATACACAGGGTCATTCAGATCAATTTCCCGTGACACAGTGGCGCGACCATCGTTTACATTTTGTTGCTGCTGCCTGCTCTCTACCTGATCATGCAGGTTGGGGTGAACCAGCGAGAGTCTGTTTTTAAGTGTCCTTTTCATGAGTAGTTCAGCCGGGGGCACCCCTGTGGGCGAGTAGGGTCTCGTGCGGTAGCTGAGCAGTATTCGGGACAGGCGGGTTTGGAGTGAGCCTTCTGTGACTTGTTTAAGGCTTTGTTTGATGGTTTGTACTGCCCGCTCTACCTGCCCATTGGAGGCTGGTTTAAACGGGGCCGAGGTGACATGTTTGACCCCATTGCAGGTCATGAATTCTTTAAATTCGGCACTGGTGAAACATGGCCCGTTGTCACTGACCAGTATGTCAGGCAGGCCGTGGGTGGCAAACGTGGCCCTCAGGCTTTCAATGGTGGCGGTGGCGGTGCTTCCCGACATTATTTCACATTCAATCCATTTTGAAAAATCATCCACCACCACCAGGAACATTTTACCGTGAAACGGGCCAGCATAGTTGACATGGATCCGCGACCATGGTCTGGAGGGTCAGGACCACAAACTTAGTGGTGCCTCTCTGGGCGCGTTGATCAACGCTGCATTGCCGTACACAGGACTCTAAGTCAGACTCGATACCGGGCCACCACACGTGGGATCTGGTTATCACTTTTAGCATTACTATATCCGGGTGTGTGCTGTGGAGATCCGAGATGAACGTCTCCCTGCCCTTTTTTGGTAGCACTACGCGGTTACCCCACAACAGGCAGTCTGCCTGAATGGGCAGCTTGTCCTTTCACTGCTGGACCGGCCTGATTGGCTCTTGCATTTCAACAGGGATGCTGGCCCTGCTCCCATGCAGTACACAGTTTTTTACTAGGGACAGCAGAGGATCTTGGCTGGCCCAAGTCCTAATCTGGCAGGCCATGACAGGTGAGTTATCATTTTCAAACACTTCCATGACCATCAACAAGTCTGCGGGCTGCGCCACCATCAACAAGTTTGCAGGCTGCGCCATTTCCACCCCCGTGGTGGGCAATGGTAGCCGACTGAGAGCATCCGCACAGTTCTCGGTGCCTGGCCTGTGGCGGATGGTATAGTTATACGCTGATAGCGCGAGTGCCCACCTTTGTATGCGGGCTGAGGCATTAGTATTTATCCCCTTGTTTTCAGCGAACAGGGATATGAGGGGCTTGTGATCGTTTTCCAGCTCAAATTTGAGGCCAAACAGGTACTGATGCATTTTCTTTACCCCGAACACACACGCTAATGCCTCTTTATCAATCATGCTGTAGGCCCTCTTGGCATTAGATAAGCTCCTGGAAGCATAGGCGAAAAGTTGCAACTTCCCCGCAACGTTAGCTTGTTGTAATACACACCCGACTCCGTACGACGATGCATCACATGCTAGCACGAGTCTTTTACAGGGTTATACAATACAAGCAGCTTGTTGGAGCAGAAAATGTTTCTGGCTTTCTCAAAAACAATTACTTGTTTTTTTTCCCCCATACCCAGTTCTCACCTTTGCGCAATAACACATGTAGGAGCTCTAAGATGGTGCTTAACCCCGGTGGAAAGTTACCAAAATAGTTGAGGAGTCCCAGGAGCGACCACAGCTCCGTGACGTTCTGTGGCTTGGGCACGTTCCTGATAGCCTCTGTCTTGGCGTCTGTGGGCCGAATGCCGTCCGCTGCGATCTTTCTCCCCAAAATCTGTTGCCTTGAAGATGCATTTCGAACTCTTCAGCCGCAGCCCTACGCAATCCAGTCGCTGGAGGACCTCCTCCAGGTTTTGTAGGTGCTCGGCGGTGTCCCGACCCGTGACCAATATGTCGTCCTGAAAGACCAACGTGTGTGGTACCGACTTGAGTAGGCTCTCCGTGTTTCTCTGCAAGATCGCTGCAGCCGACCGTATTCCAAACGGGCATCTGTTGTAGATGAACAGTCCCTTGTGTGTGTTGATGCAGGTGAGGCCCTTCGAAGACTCCTCCAACTCCTGCATCATGTAGGCCGAAGTCAGGTCGAGCTTGGTAAACGTCTTGCCTCCTGCCAGCGTCGTAAATAGGTCGTCTGCCTTAGGTAGCGGGTATTGGTCCTGTAGCGAGAAACGATTAATAATTACTTTATAATCGCCGCAAATCCTGACCGTGCCATCACTTTTGATTACTGGAACAATCGGGCTGGCCCACTCGCTGAATTCCACTGGGGAGATGATGCCCTCGCGTTGCAGCATGTCCAGCTCGCTTTCCACTCTCTCCCTCATTATGTGAGGTACCACTCGCGCCTTGTGGTGAATGGGTCGTGCCTCTGGGACCAAGTGGATCTGTACCTTCGCTCCGGAAAAGTTTCCAATGCCTGGCTCAAAAAGGGAAGGAAATTTGTTAAAAACCTGGGTACATGAGGCCTCATCGACATGTGATAGCGCTCGGATGTCATCCCAGTTCCAGCGGATTTTGCCCAGCCAACTCCTTCCAAGCAGTGTGGGACCATCCCCCGGGACAATCCAGAGTGGCAGTTTGTGCACTGTGCCCTCGTCGGTGACCTTGACGATGGCGCTGCCCAGGACAGTGATATGCTCTTTGGTGTATGTTCTCAGTTTCATGTGGATGGGGCTCAGGGCTGGTCTGAATGCCTTGTTGCACCACAGTCTCTCAAATATCTTTTTACTCATGATGGATTGACTAGCGCCACTGTCCAGTTCCATGGCAACGGGTAAGCCATTCAATTTTACATTTAGCATTATAGGTGGACATTTCATCGAAAATGTATGCACCCCGTGTACTTCAGCATCTGCCTCCTCTCTCTGAAGCTCGAAATTGCTTTGATCCACCATGGACTGATCTTCCTCTGCCACGTGGTGGTTAGCAGGTTTTGCAGAGCTTGCAGCTGGTTTGCAAGCTCATTAGAGGTGCCCCATTGTTCCACAGCTCTTGTAAACATACCCTTTGAAGCAGCATGAATAGGCTGAATGGAAGCCACCACAATGCCAACAAGGTGTGATTTGCCTTGCATTCATCCTTTGTCGGGAACTCTGAGTCATCTGGGTCACCTGAGGCCTGCTGGCAGTTGCAGACACGTGGGTTCTGCCCTGTACTTTTCTGCTCGCAAACACAATTCCAGTTAAACAAATTGCTAGCACTTGTGTGTTCATAGATTTGTTTGGTGTTATCACTGGTGGACATAAACACCTATCGCAATGGCCTTACTGAGGGTCGGTGTCTCTACAGTCAAAAGTTTTTGTAGGATGGTCTCGTGGCCAATGCCCAGTACAAAAAAGTCTCTGAGCATTTGCCATCAAACTCACATTGTCCTGCAAGTCGCCTTAGATCGGTGAGGTAGCTCGTCACTTCCTTACCTTCAGATTGCAGCCACGTGTAGAACCGATACCTCGCCATCAGCATGCTCCCCCTCGAGTTAAGATGCTCCCGAACCAGTGTACACAGCTCCTCATACAACTTATCTGTGGGTTTCACTGGAGCCAGAAGATTCTTCATGAGGCTGTAGGTCGGTGCCCCGCAGACTGTGAGGAGGACCGCTCTCCTTTTTGCAGCGCTTCCTTCTCCGTCCAGCTCGTTGGCTACAAAGTACTGGTCTAGCCGTTCGACATAGGCTTCCCAGTCCTCACCCTCCGAGAACTTCTCCAGGCTGCCCAGTTTGCTGCATCTTTGCGTTGGATTCGTATACTCGTCGCCAGTTATTGTGTTCCTAACACAGATGAGGCTGCACACAGGGAGGTTAAAGTAACAGTGACCTCAGTCTTTAATATGACACTCCAGAGTGAGGAATAGGCCTTAGGGGCCGGCTTATATACAGTGCTTCCAAGGGATGTTGGGATCCCTTGGGACTTCAGGGGATGAGCTCCCTGGTGGCGGAACATGGGAGTGCATGCTTTACAGATAGACAACAATTATGATCTGATGAGGATAGCTGCAGCCTTTCTTTATATCCTTGACTTCACGATAAATTTGAAGAAACCAGCCTTAGGCAAATTACTTACAGTTGTTCCAAATAACCTTTCAGAATACTTGGGTGGAGTAATTCTGTGAAATAGCTTTAAGGGGCTTTTTTGAACTAAAACAAAACATTGTGGAGGGCCAGGTGGTGCATTGGGGTTTCAGATTAACCTTTCATCTCTGAAATCTAGCACAGACTGATGGGATGTAAGTCCTAGTTTGCTTTAAGAAACTGAAGTAAAATGAGCTTGGAGCAACTGAGTTCCTAATTTGCATGGACTCACAGCTCACTAGTTGGCACTAACTCATGTAGAGAAGCCACAAGAGTAGCTAGTTTGGGAAAGGTAGTGTTAGTGATGTAGGGCATACTTTTGAGATGGGGTTTAGCTCCATTGTTGGGGCAAAGTAGAGACAGCTTTGCGTTTCATCTAACCTGTTGCACCTGACCTTGAAGTGCTTGATGTTTGTTGCACAAAGTGCAAATGTATTCCATTCCCCAGCTATTGATTCACTACTTTAAGGAACACTTCAATGCTCCTACAGTTTCAGAGGGAAGCAACACTCAAATGTTGCATGAGTCGGAGATAAATCTACACCAGATGGCCCCAGTTTTCTGCCATCACTCTCTTTGAGCATAGCTCCCCTTTAGGAGCATGGGATCAGTTAATTTACCATGAACTCCTACCCCTTACATCCCTTTAAAAAGCAGTGCTATTAATATTTCAATAGATCTTAATCCCCTTCCTTTAAGCAGATTTCAATCCAGCTCTGTGAATAAACTGCCTTTTCGCAGAAATAGTCTCAGCATTCATCTGTACTGAAACGGCTCTCATCAAAGTCACAAATGACATACTTTGTGACTGTGACAAAGGTAACCTATCCCTCCTCGTCCTCCTCGACCTGTCTGCAGCCTTTGACAAAGTTAACCACTCCATCCTCCTCCAATGCCTCTCCACCATCATCCAGCTGGGTGGGACTGCACTCGCCTGGTTCCATTCTTATCTATACAATCGTAGCCAGAAAATCTCCTGCAATGGCTTCTCTTCCCACTCCCTCGTTACCTCTGGTGTCCCCCAAGGATCTATCCTCGGCCCCTTCCTATTTCTCATCTATATGCTGCGCCTTGGTGATATCATCTGAAAACACGGAGTCAGTTACCACATGTATGCTGACGACACCCAGCTCTACCTCTCCACCACTTCTCTCGACCCCTCCATGGTCTCTAAATTGTCAGACTGCTTGTCCGGCATCCAGTACTGGATGAGCAGAAATTTTCTCCAATTAAATATTGGGAAGACCAAAGCCATTGTCCTTGGTCCCTGCTAGAAACTGCGTTCCCTAACCACTCCATCCCGCCCCCTAACATCTGTCTGTGGCTAAACCAGACTGTTCGCAACCTTGGCATCATATTTGACCCTAAAATGAGCCTACGGTTACATATCCACGGCATAACTAAAACCACCTATTTCCACCTCCGTAACATTGCCCGTCTCCGCCCCTGCCTCAGCTCATATGCTGCTGAAACCCTCATCCATCCCTTTGTTACCTCTAGACTTGACTACTCCAACACACTCCTGGCTGGCCTCCCACACTCTACCCTACATAAACTTGAGGTCATCCAAAACTCAGCAGCCCATGTCCTAACTCTCACCAAGTCCCGATCGCCCATCACCCTTGTACTTGCTGACTGACACTGGCTCCCAGTTAAATTCTCATCCTTGTTTACAAATCCCTCCCTATCTCTGTAATCGCTTTCAGCCTGACAACCCCACGAGATGTCTGCGCCCCTCAAATTCTGCCCTCTTGAGCATCTCTGATTATAACTGCTCAACCACCGGTGGCGTGCCTTCAGCTGCTAGGGCCCCAAGCTCTGGCACTCCCTCACTAAATCTGTCCACCTCTCTACCTCTATTTCCTCCTTTTAGGCCAAATGACAGACTCCTGCTCCTATTTCTTATGTTCTTATGTTCTTAAGATGCTCCTTAAAACCTACCTCTTTGACCAAGTTTTTGGCCATCTGCCGTAATTTCTTTTTATGTGGCTCAGTGTCAAATTATTTATTTGTTTTGTCTTATAACACTGCTGTGAAGCGCCTTGGGACATTTTACGTTAAAGGTACTATATAAATAAAAGTTACTGTTGTTAGTATAACTTGTTCTGATGTATTCCACTGCTCTCCAGATGAATCTCAGTATCTGAATGTATGAATTGATCACTCTGTTTAATGGGATGTTATTCTGCTCAGACTGTTTGTTAAATACATCTTCAAAGAGACAGCTTCCACATCAAAGGTGTGGACATGAATTTCTGTAGCCTTTTGCTGTTACATATGCGGAAGGTGGCTTGCGCTCCATAAACTACACTTGTAGAATGTCAGTTTGGCTCAGTTGATAGCATTTTCATCTTTGAGTCAGAGAATTGTAGGTTTAAGCCCCACTCTAGGACTCGAGCACACCATCTAGTCTGTTACCTCAGCGTATGACTGCGGGAGTGTTGCATTGTAGAAGATGCTATCCATCAGATGAGGCAATATACTGAGGCCCCATCTGCGGGTTCAGGTAGATGTAAAAGATCCCTATTCAAGGAACAGCAGGGAGTTCTTTCTCTCAGTGTCATGGAAACGTTCTTCCTTAAATCAACATCAACAAAAACAGATGAACGAGTGATTCATCTCATTTGCTGTTTGTGGGACCTTCCTGTGCGCAAAATTGGCTGTTGCAATTTTCCACAAAACAACATTGACTACACTTCAAAAGTACTTAATTGGCTGTGAAGTGCTTTAGAACATCCAGAGGATATGAAAAGACACTAAATAAATGTGAATTATTTCATATATATCTCCAGCAACTGTATCATTCCAAAGGTTTGCTGAGAGTAACTTGAAGAACTACAGACTTGCTATGCAGTGTTAACTACTGATTGTGTTTATACTTTCCTGTCTGTGTTTCTGCTTTAATGAGATGTTAAACTGAGGTTCCCGCAGACATTATATGACAATATTTGAAGAAGAGTGGGCAGTTATTCTGGTACTATGGCCAAAACTCCTACCTCAAACAACTCCACCAAAAAATATTTTCTAGTCATTTGTGAATTTTTCTGATTTTAGGTATCACTGTGTGCAAATTGTCTGCTTTGTTGCTTACAGGACACAACAGTGACTGTACTTCAAAAGTAAAGTGCTTGAGACATATGGAAGATGTGATGAGGCACAATATAAAAAAATGCATGTTCCAGTTCTGTGCATCATTTTAGTTAAATAAAAATAAGTAAACCATGACTGTAGCCCATGATAAGCTATTTCATCTTGTTCAGAGCATTAGAACCAGAGGATGTGGCCTGTGCTTGAAAAGGGGTGCATTCGAAATGAATCTACAGAAACAATAATTTAGTGAACGAATGCTGATGATGGAAGCAGATAATATTGATTCATTCAAATGCAAATTAAATCATTTTCTTTCAGTGTCACAATCCATGTGCTGGAACTTTACCAAATCGGTTGGTCCAGGGAGACAAGAATTTACCTGGCTTTCTGGCTATCTAAAGGTAATACCTATAAGGCAGACAAATGCTGACACATAATTGGTTTTGAGCAAAGCATGTCTCGCCTTGTCCCATGAGGTTGTTGACAGATGAATCAAGGATCTTTACATTCTTCTATCATTACCTCAGTATCATTTCCTGATTGAGGCATCAGCTGATCATCATCATCATAGGCGGTCCCTCGTATCAAGTGGTTAATCCTTGCCACTGGACCAAGACCTAGCTCTATCAAGCACATGTGATGGCTGGTGTGCAACGGCCACCACACGTTAAAAAAATCCACGCACAGGCATCTTCCACCCTTCAAGATGTAGTTCGGGACCTGGAATATTAGGTCCTTCATTGAAACACCTGTGAACTCATCCCTTTTTGGCGTGGAAGCAAGTCATCCTCTGATAATTGTCAGTTAGCCTACAGGCTCCCTCTTACTCTTGCAATCTCCCTTGCATCTATTTCATTGATATGTTATGGTCATTGCTCCTCTGAACTTTACTCTCTTGTTCATCCTAAATTCCTAATTTACTGTCCTACATGTCTTCCTCCTCCCTGTATCCGTGCCGATTTGAACTGAAAACTCATAGGCTAGATTTTTCTGATGGCTGTGCCCCATAAACAAGTATAATCTAGATATAAGCAAAAATATAGGCAAAGATCGCACACACTGGATCTTTACCCATGTGCTGTCTCATGTGATTTTCAAATTGAAAATGATGTTGGAGGTGGAAGCTCTCCCTCAAACAAGCGGGAGGCCCTTTCTAAGATTAAAACAAGATTCATTTAGATGTCTGTACAGTTCCCTGACTTTTATGCCCAAGAAAAATTGAGTAAGCAAATACCCTTATAAAATAAGCATCCAAGGTTACTTGGGACGGTTTTGGATGGCAGGGCGGGGTTAAAGGGACACATAGGGAATGGAATTGATCTTCAGCGGTCGTGCAAAATGGGGGATAACGAATTGGCAGCCCGTTTTACACACTGCCCTAATTACCTTTCCATTGATTCGGGTGGTCGGGCAGGATGTAAAAGGGTCTACTGATTTGCGGATCGCTCGCTTTGCACCAACGCCTAAGATCAGTTTCAGCCCCATCGGAAGAGATAGTGCTGTTGCTTAAGGCTGTTTTGGAAGCTTTTTTTCTGTCTGTTTTGCAGCTCTTTTTGGGGTTTAGTGACAACCAAGTCCCAAAGAGCACCCCATCTTCTTTGGTGCACTCGCACCAATAATATTTCTATAGGCCAATCAGAAAAGGGACAGAGTCAGCATGATTAAAAGCAAATATTGCCAAGTTCTCTCCGCCAACCGCCACCCCCCCCCCCCCCCCCCAGTATAGTACATTATTCACATCAGGAGCTCACCCACACTATGTTCAGGAGCCTGGCACTGGAAATTCAGGCAGCATCGGCACACTCATGGTCTGGTGTGCTCCTACAAAGAAAGTCTTGAAGAAATAGCTCTTCTTTCATTAGAGCGACCTAGATTATGGGGCAATACAATAGGAGTATTTGAAGCAGAGTATTTCCAGTAATTGTGTGGGTCAAGAACAAAAGGCCACAGATACAAAATTAAATGGTATTTACAACAGAGGGCAGGAGAAACCTCTTTGCACACAGAATTGTGAGGCTGTGGAATTCATTTCCAGGGTTAGTAGTTGAGGCAGAAATGATGTCATAATGGCCCTGAATTTGCGGTCGGAGGCTTCCCACGGGAAAATGCCTCCAATCCGCAAATATAATGCCCATGTTCCTGGTGGTCCGGGAGGTACGGAGACTCGTGATCCTGGGCCTTTCGGATACGCGCGAGAAGAGGCTCATGTATCGCAGCAGCACATGCGGTTCTCGAGCGCCCCTGGGATCACGTGGGCTGGCCCAACGAATGACAGAAGGGAATCCCCATTCATACTTATGGGGTTTCTGTATGTACGGAATCCCCATAAGTATAAATTAAAATATCCCCAAAAATACCTCTACACTTCAAATAAATAAAATGTTAAAATCACACATTTAAAATTCATTAAAGTGACATTTAATTAAATATTTAAATCAAAAATTTAATTTTTTAGAAAAATAAATTTACATGTTTAAAGGGGCTAAAAATAAATTTACCTTATGTCACTGGTTTCTAAATGTATAAATTATTGATCACATTTTTTTTTCAATTCTGTTTTTTAAAACTCTTATGCCTACTTTTACCAGCTGTAAGAATTTCACAAACATTCTTTGGGCAGAAGTTAGCCATATAGCCCAACTCTGTGCCAGCGAATGCCCTTTTTCCAGGGATTTGTGAGATCTGTCATCTTGACAGATCATAAGTTCCGGGTTTAGTGAATACGAAGCCCCTTACAGGTGTGTGTGCGTCTCATACAGCTCATTATGATTAGGAAGAGTCAGTCAACATGGTTTTATGAAAGGGAAATCGTGTTTGACAAATTTATTAGAGTTTTTTGAGGATGTAGCTAGCAGGGTAGATAAAGGGGAACCAGTGGATGTAGTGTATTTGGATTTTCAAAAGGCATTCAATAAGGTGCCACACAAAAGGGCTCATGGAGAGGGGGCTAATATATTAGCATGGATAGAGGTTTGGTTAAAAGATGAAAACAGAGAGTAGGAATAAACAGGTAATTTTCAGATTGGCAAGCTGTAACTAGTAGGATGGCGCGAGGATCGGTGCTGGTGCCTCAGCTATTTACAATTTTTTATTAATAACTTAGATGAAGGGACCGAGTGTAATGTATCCAAGTCTGCTGATGACACAAAGCTAGGTGGGAAAGTAAGCTGTGAGGAGGACACAATGGGTAGGATTTTCTGGGGGGTCAGCGGGCATGATCAGTGGCGGGTCAGGTGGGAAAATGTTTTTTTTGACAGCGGGTCAGGAACCCGCTGTCAACCAGCTGCCAAGCGCTTTTCCCAAATGTCGGTTGTGCCAGTATTGAGCAGACCCAACACGCAGCGGCGAGAGAGGCAACTGAAATCATTAGTGGCTGGTTTACTGCCACTTAACAATGCTTTTTTCACAGCTTTTTGTTTTCTTTCTTTCCTCCAATCTTCTATAGGGGATGCGCAAGAAGCAAGAATTGGACGAGCACACATACCTCGGAGGGTTATAGAGCTGGAGGAGGTTACAGAAATAGGGAGGAGCGAGACCATGGAGGGATTTGAAAACAAGGATGAGAATTTTTAAATCGGGGCGTTGCTGGACTAAGAGTCAATGTAGGTCAGCGAACAGACGGGTGATAGGTGAACGGGACTTGGTGCGAGTTAGGATATGGGCAGCAGAGTTTTGGTTGACCTTAATTTTATGGAGGGTGGAAGATGGGAGGTCAGCCAAGGGTGCATTGGAATAGTCACATCTAGAGGTAACAAAGGCATGTATGAGTGTTTCAGCAGCAGACAGTGACTCATTGAGCCAAACAGCCTGTTGTTGTGCTTGTATGTCTATGCATTAAGCAGCGCCACACCTGTACCCGACTGAAAAATTCTCAATTTCAAATCATCTAGTCAAATATGTTCTTCCCTAGGACGTCAAAACTATGGATCTCCTTATCTTCCTTTGTAATCCCATAATTACAGTGTTCAGGTTTTTAAACCCCAAGGTTGGAATTACTTGACCCTTCTTCACTTCTTGTATATCAAGTCTTGGCTCAGGGGTAGCACTCTCAACTTCAAGCCAGAAGGTTGTTGATTCAAGCCCCAATCCAGAGACTTGTGCACCTAATATATGTTGACATGTTCTGTACTATCGAGGATGCTGTCTTTCAGATGTGAAGTTAAGCCAAGTGAGCGTGAAAGATCCCATAGCACTATTGAAAGAAGAGCAGGAGAGTTCTTATTGGCCAATAATTATCCCTCAAACAACATCACTAAAACAGGTCATCTGGGCATTAACACATTGCTGTTTGTGTGACATTGCTGTAAGCAAATTGGCTGTCGTGTTTCCTGTATTATATCACCGACTACACTTCAATAGTACTCCCCCTTTCAATGCTTGTTAACACTCTCCAGATCTGATGAATGGTCATCACCCCGAAACGTTAACTCTGCTTCCTCTCCACAGATGCTGCCTGACCTGCTGAGATTTCCAGCATTTTCTTGTTTTATTGCTTCAATCGTACTTCATTGATTGTAAAGTACTTTGGGACATCCTGAGTTTGTGAAAGGTTCTATATAAATGCAAGTCTTTCTTTCCTTCTATCCTCTTATTCTTTTCAACTATGTTGTTCTGCACTATGGACTTTGGCCATCATCTATGTTCTTAATAATGAAATACCGCCTGTGTTGGGTTTGGTAAGAACCACTTTGGAACAAATGCTGTGATATCAACTCGAGCAAAGCAAAAAAGGCTGACATCATTGACTATGCTTACAAGCTCTTCTATAAAGTTTTCCACAGGATCTTGGCCCACGATCAAACAAAAAGCATTTTTATTTTTCTGACCTATAATTGTATAGAAGGCTTCACAGTATAGCTGCAAGGCTGCGTAAAATAAGGTCATCTTTTCCAGAGTCCACCGCATGTAACCGTAAGGAAAATGCAACATTAGAACTGGAAGGCACGGACACCAAAGGTTGAATGAATCGAATCAGGAATGCTCAAGAGGTCAGAATTAGAGGAGCACAGATATCTCGGGGGTTGTCGGGCTGGAGAAAATTACAGAAATAGAGAGGGGCGAGGCTATGGGTGGATTTGAAAACAAGGATGAGAATTTTAAAATCAAGGGATTGCTTAAACAGGAAACAATGTAGGTCAGCGAGCACAGGGGTGATGGGTGAATGGGACTTGGCATGGATGAGGGTTTCAGCAGCAGATGAAGTGAGGCAGGGGCAGAGACGGACAATGTTACGGAGATGGAAATATGTGGTCTTAGTTATGGCGCAGATATGTGGTTGGAAGCTCATTTCCGGGTCAAATATGACACCAAGGTTGCGAACAATTTGGTTCAGCCTCAGAGAGATGCTAGGGAGAGGGATGAAGTCGGTGGCTCGGGGACAGAGTTTGTGGCAGAGACCGAAGATAATATTGTCTTCCCGATATTTGATTGAAGGAAATTCCTGTTCATCCAGTACTGGATGTTGGACAAGCAGTCTGACAATTTAGAGACAGTGAAGAGGTGATGAAGTAGAGCTGGGTGTCGTCAGCGTACGTGGAAACTGATACTATGTTTTCAGATGATGTCGCCAAGGGGCAACATGTAGATGAGAACTAGGAGGGAAACAGGATATATCCTTAGGGGACACCAGAAGTAACGAAGCGGGAGCAGGAAGAGAAGCCGTTGCAGGTGATTCTCTGGCTACAATTAGATAGTTAAGAATGGAACCGGGTGAGTGCAGTCCCACCCAGCTGAATAACGGTGGAGAGGCGTTAGAGGAGGATGGAGTGGTCAACCGTGTCAAATGCACCGGACAGGTCAAGAAGGACGAAGAGAGCTAGTTTATCTTTGTCACAGTCACATAGGATGTAATTTGTGGCTTTGATAAGAGCTGTTTCGGTACTGTGGTGGGGGCAGAAACCTGATTGGAGAATCAAAGTCAGGGAAATACTAGTAGGTGGAGTTATAAGGGGGTAGTTTTCCAGCCTTATGTTCCCAGTAGGGAGCCTGGCCTCCAGGAGTATATCTCAGAGATTTGGGCACTGGCACTGAAACAGTGAATACATCATGTGAGATGATGTCTGAATTTCCAACATGTGGTACCTGTTGGCTTAATTCCCTATTGGAAGTGCAAGTTGGAAAATGACTATTAGGATGTAAAAGCACAGATTGTAGGCTGGAAATTACAAAGTACAATACACAAAAACAGGGTAAATGCACCTGTTCAGTCGGAAGTTTGTTAGAGCAGCACTGTATTACGCAACTCTCTTGAACCTTCCACAGATCAGCCATGATCTTATTGAAAGGCGGAGCAGGCTCGAGGGGCCAAATGGCCTACTCCTGCTCCTATTTCTTATGTTCTTATGTAATGGTTCCAAAGTACAATTGCACAACCGAAGTCAGGCGGCCGTGGTGGGATAAAATCTCCAAGCTCGGGCTCATATCCCATTAGGGAATGGCACAAAGTTTGCGATCCCTATTACTGTGAGCCACCAGCAACAAGCTTTCCAGAGGCAGAGTAATGCACAGGTTAGGTGGAAATTAAAGGTCCTTCTACTTTGCCCCCACAATGTACTGCACCTTGACTCCCACTCTCAGAGAATGGCACTACTCTACCAGTGTGATATTTTTCCACTTTCAACATCAGTTATTTTCATGGCCTTTCTGAATGTGATTGCCAAATTAAATGCTGTATGAGCTGTGGTCTCATGCCCACTATAAAATGGATTACGATTGCTCAAATTTGTCTCAGATACAGCCTTTACATCCACCGCAGAGAGAGACTTTATCATAGATTCATAGGGGGTGAAATTGCCCTGTGCCCTAATTGGGGCCAGTACCGTCCAGGCCCCCGACGTAGAATTTCCCTTATACCCCTGAAAGTGGGCAATCTCCCATGCTCCACTTCCTTTAGGGGTGGGTCTAGGGGTGTGACTGGGGCAAAATATTCAGTGCTATGCAGAAGCTCCGCGCTAATGTGCTTCAAGCCCCTCCCCTTCGATTAAAAGGGTGTGCCGCTATGCACTCTGCACAGCCTCTGATGGCCTTCACTGGGCCACCAGGACAGCGTGAGACAGGGCCAGCAGCCAGGCACCCAAGATAGAGTGCTGGGCTGCACAATGGCGGCCTGGACCACACTAGGGCCACCATCGTCGAGCTGACCTGAGAGACGGCTGACAAAAAAAGATGACGGCCCAGGGCGCTGACGCCCTCCCCTTTAATCACTGCCCAGAGAGTGGATGTCGGCCAGCTTCGTGGCCCGTGGGACAATTTCCCCTGCAGGGCGTTAAGGGGTTGGCACGGGGCGGTGAGAGGTCGCTGCGCACGGCGATGACGTCATCGCTGGTTGTGCAGCGGCCTGGGGTGCTAACCACGAGTGCAACGCTGTCGCTCCACAAACTCCCTGGCACCCCCTCCCCTGGGCGAAAACTGTCTTGCATCCCTCGGAGATGCTAACGGGCCTATAAAAAGGGACAATTTCGCTTCCATAGAATCTTACAGCACAGATAGAGACCATTCAGCCCACCGTACCTATGCTGGCTTTCAAGCTAGGCTACATTTGATCTCAAGTCTCAAAGAAAAAGGGTAAACTATTAAACCATCCATGTTGTTTTGTTTTACATTCAATAGGATTTTTGTCAGGGATTGTATATATTTGACATTTCAAACATGTCCTGAAATAGCTGTAATAATTTACATTGGACAAAGGAAAATTCTTCTTTGCTCTCTAGCTATCCCACCCCAACCCACTTTTTTAACATGGTTACAGACGGAAGCACCAAATAGCCAAGCAACTCACCGAGTGCATTTTAGCAGTAAGATGCTCCTTCACCTCAACCAAGTCAATAGCCCTCCCTGATGTGTCTAACCTTCTTTAAAGCTGGACAATGGCTTTCTAAAATAACCACTGCACTTTCCAAAATCCAATATTCCCCAGTGAACCAGCATTTCCATTTATAAAACCAAAACAGATGATCCGCATCCTCCTCAATCCATCTACAATTAGACTGGCACTCAGGCAAATCAATAGAACGACACTTGGCTCTTCCTGTAGTAGCACACTGTCCCATAGAACACCCACACCCCTGGCACCCTCACCAATACAGAAACCACAACAGCCTCTTAAGACACTAACATTATCTGATGTGCCACAACCTCTCTAATTACATGTATTTTTTTATGATTTCTTCAGTAATAGAATACGTTCTTTCTTTCTGCAACACCCATGTCATTGTAACATGCTCTGTTCAAAAGATGTAATTTCTCATCGTGCCTGGATTTTAATGAAGCCACTGCCCAATTTCCTTTGATAGCTGAATGATTTTATCCAGTGAAAAAGAAAGGACTGCATTTATATAGTGCCTTTCATGACCTTGGGACATCCCAAAATACTTTTGAAGTGTAGTCATTGATGTGATGTAGGAAAAGCAGCAGCGAAGTTGTACACAGCAAGATCCCTCAAATAGCAATGTGATAATGATCTGATAATCTGTTTTAGTGATGTTGGTTGAGGGATAAATGTTGGCCAGGACACCAGGAGAACTCCTCTGCTCTTCATCGAATTCTGCCATGGGATCTTTTACACCCATCTGAGAGAGCAGACTGGGTCTCGGTTTAATGTCTTAGCAGAAAGGTTCAAAACGAATCAGCGGAAATAATATTTTTGTGAGCGAGTGATCAATCCTTGGAACAGACTCCCTAGGGAGATGAAGGAATCAGTTAGTATTTATTCATTCAAATGCAAATTAGACAGAATTCTTTCAGAAAATTACATTTTGGGATTTAGTGCATGAGTAATTGAAGACATGACATGTGGTAATTGTAGCAAGCTTGGGAGGAACAGGTGACAATGGGCCCAAGTTTCCACAGGATAAAAAACGGGTGTCCCTCCGAGCTGGGCGTCCATTTTTCGCGCCTAAAACGGCGCCAGAAAAAAAACGCGCTATTCTCGAGCGCTTTGCAGCTCCTTGTCTGTTTGGCGCGGCGCCCAGGGGGGCGGAGCCTACACTCGCGCTGATTTTGTAAGTGGGAGGGGGCTGGTATTATTTAAATTAGTTTTTTTCCTGCCGGCAACGCTGCGCGTGCGCGTTGGAGCGTTCGCGCATGCTCAGTGTGAAAAAAACATTGGCACTCGGCCATTTTTGTAGTTCTTTGTAGCTGTTTAATTTTTGAACATTTTTTAATAAAAGCACATTGCCATCAGCACTGAGGCTACCCTTCTCACTGTCTCCTTCCCCTCCCTCCCCTCCACGGCAACTAACGATGGTTTCCTCCCCCTCCCTCACCCTCCACGGCAATAAACGGTGGTTTCCTCCCCCTCCCTCCCCTCCACGGCAACAAACCGCTGTCTCCTTCCCCTCCCTCCCCTCCACAGCAACAAACCGCTGTCTCCTTCCCCTCCCTCCCCTCCACGGCAACAAACCGCTGTCTCCTTCCCCTCCCTCCCCTCCGCGGCGGCAACAAACCGCTGTCTCCTTCCCCTCCCTCCCCTCCGCGGCAACAAACCGCTGTCTCCTTCCCCTCCCTCCCCTCCGCGGCAACAAACCGCTGTCTCCTTCCCCTCCCTCCCCTCCACGGCGGCATCAAACCGCTGTCTCCTTCCCCTCCCTCCCCTCCACGGCAACAAACCGCTGTCTCCTTCCCCTCCCTCCCCTCCGCAGCAAACGGCGGTTTCCTTCCCCACCCCCCACGGGAACGAACGATGGCTGAAGCACTTTCACACAGGTAGGAAGATGGTTTATTTAATCTTTTCTTTGCTTATAAATGTTTATTCAGGTTGGATTTATTTGTATAATATTTGTAGAAGTATAAATAAGGATTTATTGTAGAATTTAATGACTTCCCTTCCCCCCTCCCCCCCACCTCGTTCTAGACGCCTAATTTGTAACCTGCGCCTGATTTTTTAATGTGTAGAACAGGTTTTTTCAGTTCTACAAAAATCTTCACTTGCTCCATTCTACTTTAGTTTGGAGTACGTTTTCACTGTGGAAACTTTCACATCAGGCGTCAGTGGCCGGACATGCCCCCTTTTGAAGAAAAAATTCTGTTCCAAAGTAGAACTGTTCTACCTGACGAGAACTGCAGAAAAAAAAATGTGGAGAATTGCGATTTCTAAGATAGTCCGTTCTCCACCAGTTGCTCCTAAAAATCAGGCGCAAATCATGTGGAAACTTGGGCCCACAGGATCTATGATTCTCAAAACTTGTGATTCCACCACTTGTGGGTTTTCCTCGCCAAATGTTTGAGTCTGCTGTAATTGATAAAGATTGATTGCTATGGTTAGTCAATAATTCCATTATCATCGTATCACATATTTGCAGATGGTAGAAGACAAACTAGATGGACCTTAGTCTTTTTTTTGTCTAGCAATTCATATATTCCTAACAATACAGCTGGCTCTTCTTTTTCTTTGCTGAGAATCAAATTGAAAGGTCAAGACTCATGTTGCAGAACACCAGCTAAGGTGCAAAGAGTAGGACAGAGGATACATCAAGAACTATCGGTTAAATGACACCAAGCTTGGATTTTAAAAGTTTGTTAGTTGCAGAAGGAAAGGAAGACCAATGAAGATAGGGAGTTCTTGGGAAAGAGCGAGTTTACGAAATGGTGCAATGAGGCGCCCAATCGGCACCCGTGTTAGGGCACCACGATATTGGTAAGCTTTCCAGGCAAGCCTGCTGCCCACCTAAAACAGATGTTAGGCTCCTTGCATATGCAACTCAAGAGCTTAAGGCCTGTAAGGGCTTGAGCACTCCTACTGGAAACTTGTCAGCTCAGGATTACGCGTTCCACATGCAACCTAACCAGTGGCCTTTGGGGACCCAAACAAAAATTCATGTTTTTTTTTAATACTTACATTGATGTGGAACAGGAAGAGAGTGTTGCTCCTGGCTCCTTAGCACTACTGCAGGCTACTGTTGGCCTGCGCCAGCCCCCCCCTGTTCTCCTTCCCCCAACAAACAGGACTTACCTCAGGGCTGCTGTGAGTGAGGCAGATGGCCCAAATTGTTCCCTCAATTGTTAAATGAGGCCTGAAGCCCAATTTCGGATGAGCCTTGAGCCTCGAGCTCTTGCACGTAGACTGTTCTTCGGACCAAAATTTCACCTCCAATGAGTTATGATTTCAACACCCCAAGGATACAGGAGTGGAAAGAATGTGTACAAACTTGTAACTTAGGAAAAGAAAGTGCAGAGAAGTGCATTCTGCCCAGGGATTTCTTCTCTTTCTCAACCACACAGAAGTTTGCCAGACACTTTTTTCAGACATCTTTTCATGAGGAGAATTCCCCCTCAAGGCTATGTGCATTGAACATAAGGGAGCAGGCTTGACTCACATTTGGTCAGGAAGGTTTTAAAGTTGAGTATGATCAGAAGCTGGGTAGGGCGCTCTGGCTTCAAGTCTGACCGTACCAGTGTCACCGGTGGAACCCAACAATTCACAATTGATTTGAATGATGCTCTTTTCTTGGTCATTTACATGTTGGAAATGATGTCTGCCTCCCTCAGGCGTTAAGCAAATTAGATAGAGTCATGACAGTGCAGAATGAACATGGTCTATTGGAGGTATCCACATATGAATCATTCATGCTGCCTGAGCATGCAGAGTGACACAACAGACTTTGGTGGAAACCAGAAGGCACCTGATAATGGTGTGTGTAATGCCACAAACAAGCAACTTTTTTTTTGTTTTGTTCCTCCCATATTGATGCAAATTGCCTCACAGGTTATCCTGGAAAACTGACGTAATCTAGGCGGTCAGCGTGAGGCTTGGGATAGGCCCAGTCAACCTGAACTGCAGCAAGGCACCACAGAGATTTTCCTCCTACTCCCCCACCCCCCAACTGAGATGGTGCCTAGCTGCACTGTAATTGTGGTCTGCGTGAAATATTTAAATGTCTCTGACTTGGGAAGTGAGCCAAGACCAGAAGGCTCAAACAACAGGCGAGCAGAATTCCCACCCACCGCCTTTCTGCCAGCAGAGTAGGAACTTGGCTCCATTGTTTACTGCTCTCTCACTAATGAGGAATATAAATGTAAACTCCCTCTACACAAATTGGTCACAAAGACAGCATTACAAAATGGTTTCCCACATCTCTGATGGGCCATACCGGGGTCAGCCTTGCTTCAGGGGTAGTATTTTCATGGATTTGTGAAAGGTGGGTCATGCCTGACATACCTGATTGAATTGGTTTGAGGAAGTGACTAAAGTAGTTGACAGGGGAGTGTCTATGGATGTTATTTTTATTAACTTAAGATATTTGGTAAAGTCCCACATAAAAACCTGTTAACTAAGGTAGAAGCCCATAGAATTGAAGGCAAATTGCTGACCTGGTTAAGAAATTGGCTGAACGTAAGGGAAATGGGTAGGTACACTAATTGGCAGGATGTGACTAGTAGTGTCCTGCAGGGATCTGTGTTGGGGCCTCAACTATTCACAGTCTTTATTAATGACTTAGATGATGGCATAGAATGCCATACACCCTGTTGTGTATGGAGAAAGAGTCAGACTGAACACTGTGAGCTCAAAGTAAAGTGTGACCGTAGTCTTTTATTGCAGGTCTCCAGAGTGCCTCTCCAACCTGTGAAGCCTCCTTAAATACCTGTGCTCCCAAGGGATTATGGGATCCCTTGGGACTCAAGGGGATGAGCCCTCTGGTGGCTGTACAGAGTAAATACAAGTCCACATATATAACAACACTCCCCCCCCCAAAGTCTTTGGTGTAACTATTTACAATGTGAGTCGATCTGGGGTCCTTCTTGCCCTGGTTGATCGTCTCGGTATGAAATCTGGTGTTGTTGAATCATTTGTGGGGCCCCCGCTGGGCTGCTGTGCAGCTGGCCTTGCTGGACTGCTTGGTGTGTTGGGCCCTGCTGGGCTGCTGTGGATGATGGGTTCTACTTCGTGGTCAACCGTGGTGTCGGTTGCCACTGGTGTGTGTGTTGGGTGATCAAAAAAGGTAGGGTCCAAGGTGGATTGCTCAGGTTAGTCCGTGAATCTGAGTTTGATCTGGTCCAAATGTTTCCGGTGAATGAGTCCATTTGAAAGTTTGACCCGAAACACCCTGCTCCCCTCTTTGGCCACGACAGTGCCAGGAAGCCACTTGGGACCTTGTCCATAATTTAATACAAATACAGGATCATTGATTTATTTCTCGCGTGACACATTTGCGCTATCATGGTATGCACTTTGTTGAAGCCGCCTGCTCTCTACCTGTTCATGTAGACCAGGGTGAGCTAACGAGAGCCTTATCGTAAGTGCTCTTTTCATGAGCAGTTCAGCAGGTGGGATCCAGTGAGTGAGTGTGGTCTTGTGCAGTAGCTAAGCAGGACTCGGGATAGGCGAGTCTGCAGTGAGCCTTCAGTTACCCTCTTCAAGCCTTGCTTGGTGGTTTGCACTGCTCTCTCTGTCTGACCATTGGACGCTGGTTTAAACGGAACAGATGTGACATGTTTGATCCCGTTATGGGTCATGAATTGTTTGAACTCAGCACTGGTAAAACATGGCCTGTTGTCGCTCACCAGGACATCGGGTAAGCCGTGAGTGGCAAACATAGCCCGCAGGCTTTCAGTAGTGGCAGCGGACGTGCTAGCCGACATTATCTCACATTCAATCCACTTGGAGTGTGCGTCTACAACCACAAGGAACATTTTACCCAAGAACGGGCCTGCATAGTCGACATGTACCCTAGACCACGGTTTGGAGGGCCAAGACCATAAACTTAGCGGCGCCTCCCTGGGTACATTGCTTAACTGCGAGCATTTATTACATCTGTGAACGCAGGACTCTAAGTCCGCATCGATACCGGGCCACCACACGTGGGATCTGGCTATCGCTTTCATCATTACGATGCCTGGATGGGTACTGCGGAGGTCATTGATGAAGGTGTCTCTGCCCTTCTTGGGGACCGCTACTCGACTGCCCCACAGAAGGCAGTCTGCCTGTATAGACATTTCATCTTTGCGCCGCTGGAACGACTTTATTTCTTCCTGCATTTCCACTGGGACACTTGTGTTGTATGATCCATGTAAGCGTTTGGTACTGTCATTGTTTGGTACTAATGGACTCATTTACCGGAAACACTTGGACCAGATCAACCTCAGATTCACGGACTTTCCTGAGCAACCCACCTTGGACCCTACCTTCTTTGATCACCCTACTAGCGTTTGGTGAAGCACACAGCTTTTGATTAGAGATAATAAGGGGTCCTGGCTTGTCCAGGTTTTGATCTGCCCGGCAGTGATGGGTATTGCTCACTCTCAAATGCTTCCATAACCATGGCTAGATCTGTGGGCTGCGCCATTTCCACCCCTGTGGTGGGAAATGGCAGCCTACTGAGAGCATCGGCGCAGTTTTCTGTGCCTGGCCTGTGGCAGATGGCGTAGTTGTATGCAGACAACGTGAGCGCCCATCTCTGGGTGCGGGCCGATGCGTTGGTATTTATCCCTTTACTTGCGGAAAACAGGGATATAAATGGCTTGTGGTCAGTTTTCAATTCGAATTTTAGCCCAAACAGGTATTGATGCATTTTCTTTACCCCATAGACACACACTTATTTTTCAATCATGCTATAGGCTCTCTCAGCCTTAGACAGACTCCTGGATGCATAAGCAACTGGTTGCAGTTTCCCGAAATCATTAGCTTGTTCCAATACACACCCGACGTCATATGACGACGCATCACATGCTAGTACCAAACGCTGACATGGATCATACAACACAAGCAATTTGTTTGAGCATAACAATTTTCTCGCTTTTACAAAGGCATTTTCTTGGCTTTTGCCCCAAACCCATTCGCCCCCTTTTCGTAGTAAGACATGCAGTGGTTCTAGCAGTGTGCTGAGACCCGGTAAGAAGTTACCATAGTAGTTCAAGAGTCCCAGAAACGACCGCAGTTCCGTCATGTTCTGTGGCCTCAGTGCGTTTTTGATTGCCTCTGTCTTCGCGTTGGTGGGCCTGATGCCATCCACCACAATCCTCCTTCCCAAGAACTCCATTTCAGGTGCCAGGAAAACGCACTTCGAGCGTTTTAACCTGAGCCCCACGTGGTTGAGTCGACTAAGAACCTCCTCCAGGTTCTGCAGGTGCTCGACTGTGTTCCGAACTGTGACCAAGATGTTGTCCTGGAAGACCACAGTGTGCAGGACTGACTTCAGTAAGCTTTCCATGTTTCTCTGGAATATCGCCACTGCTGATTGGATTCCAAACGGGCATCTGTTATAAACAAAAAGATCTTTGTGCGTGTTGATGCAGGTGACGGCCTTCGATGATTCCTCCAGTTCCTGTGACATGTAGGCTGAAGTCAGATCCAGCTTCGTGAACGTCTTTCCTCCTGCCAGCGTTGCAAAGAGGTCGTCGGCCTTTGGTAGTGGGTATTGGTCCTGCAGGGAGAAACGATTGATAGTTACTTTGTAATCGCCACAGATTCTGACAGTGTCGTCTTCCTTGAGGACAATAGGACTGGCCCACTCGCTGAACTGGATCGGTGAAATAATGCCCTCTCTTTGCAGCCAGTCTAGCTCGATCTCTACCTTTTTTCTCATCATGTATGGTACTGCTCTCACCTTGTGATGGATGGGTCGCGCCCCCGGAATTAGGTGGATCTGCACTTTTGCTCCTTGGAATTTCCCGATGCCTGGTTCGAACGGCGAAGGAAATTTGTTTAAGACCTGGGCACACAAAGTGTAGTCAGCGAGCGATAGCGCTCGTACGTCGTCCCAGTTCCAGCGTCTCTTTCCCAGCCAGCTCCTGCTGAGCAGCATGGGACCATCATCCGGTACCACCCAGAGTGATAGCTTGTGCATCTCTCCATCGTAGGAGATCTTTATGGTAGCACTGCCGATTACAGGAATCAGTTCTTTCATGTAAGTTCTTAGTCTCGTGCAAACTGGAGTTAAGACTGGCCTTGAGTCCTTGTTACACCACAACCTCTCGGCAGTCTTTTTGCCCATGATGGACTAGCTCGCACCCGTGTCCAGCTCCATTGACACCGAGAGTCCATTTAGTTCAACATTCAGCATTATCGGGGGACAATTCGTGGTGAATGTGTGCACCCCATGTACGTCTGCCTCCTCGATCCGAGGCTCTGGTTCGTAGTGATCCACCGTGGATCTGTCCTCCTCTGCAACATGGTCGTTTGCAGGTTTAACAGGCTTTGCAGCTCGCCTGCTCACTCGTTGGAGGTGTCCCATTGTTCCACAGCCCTTGCAAACGTACTCTTTGAATCGGCGTGAATGGAAATGATGGTCACCCCCGCAGCCCCAACAAGGTGTTAATGGCCTGCATTCATCACCCTTGATGGTGGACTCTGAGTCATCTGCGGACATGCAGCTGCAGGTATGTGTGACCTGCCCTGTATGTTATGATTCAAAAACAATATCACTTTGTTCACAGTACTTGTAGCAGCACTTGTGTGCTGAGAGAATTGCTTCATATTGTCACTGGTGGCAATGAATGCCTGGGCTATCGCTATGACCTTACTCAAGGTTGGGGTCTCTATAGTCAAAAGTTTGTGAAGTATGGTTTCGTGGCCAATGCCAAGTATGCAAAAGTCTCTGAGCATGTGCTCCAAATGTCCTTCAAATTCGCAATGTTCTGCAAGGCGTCTTAGCTCAGCGACATAACTCGCCACTTTCTGGCCTTCAGACCTTTTGTAGGTGTAGAACCGGTACCTCGCCATCAGAACGCTTTCCTTCAGGTTCAAATGCTCTCGGACCAGTGTGCACAAATCGTCATGCGATTTCTCCGTGGGTTTCGCTGGAGTGAGCAGATTCTTCATGAGGCCATATGTTGGTGCCCCGCAGACAGTGAGGAGGATCGCCCTTCGTTTGGCAGCGCTCTCTTCCCCATCTAGTTCATTTGCCACGAAGTATTGGTCAAGTCGCTCCACAAAAGTTTCCCAATCATCTCCCTCGAAAATTTCTCCAGGATACCTACTGTTCTCTGCATCTTTGGGTTAGCTATCTGTATCTCATCGCCAGTTGTTGTGTATGGAGAAAGAGTCAGACTGAACACTGTGAGCTCAAAGTAACGTGTGACCGTTGTCTTTTATTGCAGGTCTCCAGAGTGCCTCTCCAACCTGTGAAGCCTCCTTAAATACCTGTGCTCCCAAGGGATCCCTTGGGACTCCAGGGGATGAGCCCTCTGGTGGCTGTACAGAGTAAATACAAGTCCACATATATAACACATCCAAATTTGCCAATGACACAAAGATAGGTGGCATTGTAGGTCAAAGCATAACATTACAAAGGGATATTGATAGATGAAGTGAATGGGAAAAATTGTGGTAAATGGATTTCAATGTAGGCAAATATGAGGTCATTCAGTTTGGACCTAAAAGGGATAGAACAGGGTACTTTCTACATGGTGATAAACTAAAAACCGTGTAGGTCCAAAGAGACTTGGGGGTCCAGGTACATGGATCATTAAAATGTCATGAACAGGTATAAAAAATAATCAAAAAGACTATTGGAATACTGGGCTTTAGAGGACTAAAATACAAGTGGGTAGAGGTTATACTGCAGCTATACAAAACCCTGATTAGACCACACCTGGAGTACCATGAGCCATAAAAGGAGTGGTGAGCAGCGGTCCCTAGACTGCGTGGCGGCGTACCATTTCAAAGTACAGCACGAGCTGGTGCAGGAGGGCGACGGCAGCGAAGAAGGACATCATCAAGGTCCAGATCGGTGATTGGAGCATGAGCAGATGCAACAGGAGCTGCGAGGTCGGGGCGAAGGAGCAGCGAGAGAACGTAAAGGGATGTGATCGGGACCCGGAAGAGCCGTGAGTTCGGGGCCAGAAGAGGCAAGGGACCAGGGGCAACTTGGGCCAGCCCACACTGTGATATGTGTGTGCACGAGGCCCATGCAGCAGAGCTGGTCCCCAGTCATCTTGGGTGATCCTTGCCACTGGACCAAGACCTAGCTCTGTCAAGCCCGTGTGGTGGCTGGTGTGCAACGGCCACCACATGTTCAAAAAATCCACACGCAGGCATCTTCCACCCTTCAAGATGTAGTTCGGGAATATTAGGTCCTTCATTGAAATACCTGTGAACTCATCCCTTTTTGGCATAGAAGCAAGTCATCCTCGTTTCGAGGGACTGCCTATGATGATGATGACTGTGAGCAGTTCTGGGCACCACATCTTAGGAAGGATATGTTGGCCTTGGAGGAAGTGCAATGTAGGTTTACCAGAATGATACCGGACTCCAAATTATCAAAAGAGATTATTCAAATTAGGGAGTATTCCCTAGAATTTAGAAGGTTAAGAAGTGATCTGATCAAAGTTTTCAAAATATTATGGGGAACAGTTAAAGTGGATAGAATGAAACTATTTCCGTTGGCTGGGGAATCTAGAACTAGGGGGCATAATCTAAAAATTAGAGCCAGACCTTGCAGGAGTGAAATTAGGAAACACTTCTACACACATAGGATGGTAGAAGTTTGGAACTCTCTTCCACAAACGACAAATGATGCTAGATTAACTGTTAATTTTAAATCTGAGATTGATAGATTTGTGTTAACCAAAGGTATTAAGGGATATAGGCCAAAGGGGCTAGACTTTCAGCACATATTCGTCCATTAAGTGCCCATTTAGCGCCCATATAAGCGCCGAGATTCAGTTTATCGCCTATTTTTGATGAGAAATGGAAACTACCGCCCGGTTATCGCCCATTTATCGTCAGCGAAGCTTTCGGCATATAGGAATGACCTGAATCGCCCGGCCTATTTAAAAAAAATAAAATCTGACGTCATCACTCGTGCAAGGCCCAGAATACTGTTTATAATGGAAACTAATGCCCAAATATCGCCCAGATTATCACCGAGCGCTACTTTCGGCTTTTCGCCCATATTGCGCCCAAATGATCGCTCGACCAAAAAGACGCTCAAGGAAAGCTGCACTCACCTCACCTTAACCTGGCAATATGGAAGCCCATTTTGTAAATTGGAGAAATAAAAGGCTGCTTCAAGTTGATGGGAGCACTGAAGTCATTTGTGAGTGATTTTAAGGGTGTTTTAGAATCTTGCTAATCATCTAATCACATTGTGGTCAATTTCAAGTTCATATTGTGTTTGTTGAGGACACTTTAAGAATTTTGCAGACAGATTAGGGCATTTATAGTGATTTATAGTGATGGGGCCTGTAATTTCTCAACCAGTATTGATGACTACTCACATGCTGCAGAATAGAGATGAGAGAAGGCTTATTCAAGAGCATTATGTGCCAAATCAAAGAGGTGGCAGACTGCTGAAGAGGAGGAGACCTTACACCCAACGCATTTACAGGGATAAGCAATCATACCTGGACTTTTCCAATAACACGTTCGTTAGAAGGCTGCGCTTCCGAAAGGAGGTCATCAGTGAGAGATGCCAGCTAATTAAGGGAGATCTGCAGCCTACCAGCACCATCAGGACTGGACTGCCCGTTGAGGTTAAGGTTACTGTGACACTTTCCTTCTATGCATCGGGCTCCTTCCAAGCCTCAGCTGGCAACATGTGCTGCATCTCTCAGCACACCACACATTGCTGCATTCGACAGGTGACTGAAGTCCTTTACATACGCAGGATGGGCTTTATAAACTTCCCTATGACCAAGGAGGCACAGAGTGAGAGAGCTTTGGGGTTCTCGAGAATAGCAAACTTCCCCAAGGGGCAGGGAGCAATAGACTGTACACACATTGCCTTGCAAGCACCTTTACAGGATGCAGAGGCGTTTCAGAACTGAAAGGGATTCCACTCCCTGAATGTACAGCTCATTGTTGACCACAAACAAATAATCATGGCAATAAATACAAATGTCCAGGGAGCATCCATGATGCACACATCTTGCGTGAGAGCACTGTCTCTGTCCTATTTAAGAATCAGTCATAAGGTCACAGTTGGATGCTGGGGGATAAAGGATATGGCCTTGCCAGCTGGCTCATGACCTCCCTGCAGACAGAAGCCGAGAAGCGCTACAATGAAAGCCATATAACCACACGCAATATCGTCGAAAAGACAATTGGAGTTCTGAAGCAGCGTGTCTGGACCACTCAGGAAGCAACCTATAATACCACCCTGAGCAGGTCGCTGAGTTCATTGTGGTGTGCTGCATGTTGCATAACCTAGCTATCAGGAGAGGACAACAATTGCCAGATGGGACCACTGGTTCACCTCAGGAGGGGAGGCGGAAGAGGAGGATGAGGTGGAGGAGGAGGACGAGGACCTCGGGGAGGACAATCAGCCTCCCAAATCGCAAGAAAAGTTCTTTGCCTGAAAAAAAACGCGCATGCGCAGAATGGCCGTTGCTATGGATGCCAGCCTTGCATGACCGAATACATCGCTATCGCCCATTTCACATCGCTAAGGCTATTGCCCAAATTAAAAGGGCAAAACTAACGGTTTTTAAAATGGGCGATATTCCGCCGATCCTGAAAAATAAAACAACCACTAACGTCGGAAATATCGGCCATTTTTGGGCAATAGCGATCATAATGGAAAGTCTAGTCCATGGAGTTAGGTCGCAGATCAGCCATGATCTCATCGAATGGCATAACAGGCTTGTTGGGCTCAATGGATTAATCCTGTTCCTATGTTCTTATGTTCCTAGCACTCTCGCCTCTGAATCAGAAGGTTGTGGGTTCATGTCCCAATCCAGAGTCTTGAGTATAAACATGTAGGCTGAAACTTCAGTGCACTACTGAGGGTGTGCTGCATTATAGGAAGTGCAGTCTTTCGGATGAAATGTCTGTCCTTTAAATGGACATAAAGATTCCATGTCAGGGGAGTTCTTCCCGGTGTTTTGGCCAATATTTAACCCTCAACATTACTAAAAATAGATTATCTGGTCATCATCAAATTGCTGTTTGTTGGATCTTGCTTTGCAAATTGCCTGCTGTGTTTCCCTACATTACAACAGAGACTACCCTGGTTTGATCCAGATCTGTGCCAAATTAACAATCTTAGCTGGAGTGGCAATTGAGGAAGCTCCAGTTGGACACAGTTCCCTTTGTCCCCCAGACAAAGGAAGGAAGGAAGGAAGGAAGGAAGGAGGGATGGATGGATGGATGGATGGATGGATGGATGGATGGATGGATGAATAGATAGATAGATAGATGGATAGATAGATAGAAAGAAAGAAAAGACCGACTTGTATTTATATAGCATCTTTCACGACCTCTGGACGTCTCAAAGTACTTAAAGAAAAACTGTACACACTGTTGTAATGTAGGAAACGCGGTAGCTATTTTGCGCACAGCAAGCTCCCATGTGATAATGTGGTAATGACCAGATAATCTGTTTTTAGTGATGTTGATTGAGGGATAAATATTGGCCAGGACATCGGGGATTACTCCCCTGCTCTTCTTTAAAATAGTGCCATGGGATCTTTTATGTTCACCTCAGTTTAACATCTCATCTGAAAGATGGAACCTCCGACAGTGCAACACTCCCTCAGCACTGCACTGGAGTGTCAGCTTAGATATTTGTGCTCAAGTCTCTGGAACAGCACTTGAACTCACAACCTTCTGACTTCTGTCCTAAGGATAGGAAAAACATGATGGCCCCTATTTACTGCAATACTTTGTGATAGCAACTTACTGATTGTTAAGGATGTATCTCTCTGTATAATAGAATGATAGAGTCTTACAATACAAAAGGAGGCCATTCAGCCCATCGTTTCCATGTCAGCTCTTTGAAAGAGCTATCCAATTAGTCTCACACCCCTGCATTTTCTCCATAGCCCTGCAAATACTTCCTTTTCAAATATTAAAAATTGATTGAATCTACTTCCACCACGCTTTCAGGCACTGCATTCCAGATCTCCCCTCTGTAAAAGTTTACATTTCAAGTGTCACACTATTCCACCTGCACACACTTAAAAATAGTGTTAGAAAGAGAAAAAGAGAGCCAATTATTTGCAGTCCAAAGAGAAATGTCCCCAGTGACAGAAAATACATTCTAATTAACTTCAGGAATTACATTTAAAAGATTCTGCACAAAGAAATCTAGTCTGACCTCTGCCTGGCATCAGCATCTACTAAAAGCTAAAAGGCTGTACTGTCCCAGGAAACCACAATAATTATACCTGGAGTCTTAAAGGAGAATGCAGTCAGACAGAGCTGCACCTTATATACTAGCGTAGTACTATATCGGAAGTTACGCTGTTTTATAGCAATATGGGTAAAATCAACAAAGGGCATAGTGAGCGACACTGCCCTGCACATGCTTATACTGGGGAAGGCAGCAGTAATAAGTACTGTTCTGTCAATCTGCTGTGATAAACTGCGATACTAGGCTGCCTTAGATGGGATTGTATTAACAGTTTATTGTCTCTGTGAGTCTAGTGTAATAAATAAGTGAAGACAAAATCCAATGCAATGGCAATAATGCACACATGGGATTCATAGAGCAGGTCAACCAGTGCCTGAGCTTCTATCCCCTCCCCCCAGCCATTATCCCCTCCCCCAGCCATTGATCAGTCCAGATACATCAATATTTGATGGACAAAGTCTTCCCTTGATATGAGATACTTTTCCAGTCATTATGTTCCAGTCAACCTCCATGTACTGCTTTCCATCAGTCAGACTTTGTGGTCGAGTGTCCTGGTGCCCGCTGAGTTTCACTGCATGATCTGGAGGTAAGAGTGTGGAGGGTTGCAGCAGTGTGGAGCCAGTTCTCTGCCTTTAGCCTGACCAACTGGGCACACTCGCTGACAGATTCGTAGAGCCAGAATTAATTAAAACCATCAGATACGTATTCTTAGGAGCTGGCAGAGGGATGACAGGTGACTGAACTCATCTAATGTATGAGCTCCTGTGATTGGTTTCCCACAGACGTTAAAGTCAGGGATGTATCCTCCACTTGGTGGGGTACCTGGTACTGTGGAGTCTGAAATCTGTCCTTTTTTACACTTCAGAGCACCGACATCAGCAGTCGTCGAAAAGTCACAATCAACTGGCTGCTGAAAAAAAGCCCGTAACATATCTTGCGAAGGAGGAGGCTGTGAAGCTCAATAGTGTAAAACAATGATTAAAGAGTTATAGGCCCTGGGACTGGGCTGAGCACTCAGCTGTCCCCATGGCCCACAAAACACGCATTCAGCACTACCAGAGGTGGCCATTTATACCTTTGGTTTTTGGCACAGTGGCGAAAAAAACACTTCCCAAAGTGGGATTCCATCCCTGAAGTGGCAGTAATGTAATATAAATACAGCACAACTGAGAAAATGAATGCCTGAGGGGAGGTGATCCTTCTCACTGCATGACTCATCCTTAGGAACATAGGAACAGGAGTAAGTCAGTCAGCCCTCGAGCCTGTCCCCCCATTCAATTTGATCATGACAGATCAATATCTGAACTCTATTTACCCACCTTAGCTCCATATCCCTTGATACCCTTACCTAACAAAAATCTATTGATCTCAGTCTTGAAAGTTCCAATTAATTCAGTATCCACAGTCTTTGATGGAGAATCCAATATTTCCCTCCTAAATGGCCCAACTCTAATTTTAAGATTATCTTCTCTGGTTCTAGAGGAAATCATTTCTCCATATCTATCCTAAATCCTTTCAACAATTTAACGACCTCAATCAGATCACATCTCAATCTTCTAGACTCAAAGAAATACAAGCCTATTTTATCAACCTAACCTCATAATTTAACACCTTCAGCCCCAGAGCTCCGGAGATTGACCACACTGGTACAAGTTCAGGTCGAATGGTACACAGTAAGCGACTGTGCAGCGGGAGGGAGAGCTTAGGTTTGAATTTTATTAGTCATGCATTGCACTACCTGATGACCATCCTGACCAGCAGTGGAATGGACCCTTGACATAGACCATGGAATGGCTCTGGAGCCATATTTGTTTGTTGTAATGAGGAGAAGAGTCTTGTGTGGAAATTTCTGAGGGGACTGCTGAGCCAAGCAGCAACTCATTGAGCTTCACGGCAGTTCCAGCTATTCCAGATGCCATTGCTGACTCTGTACCCCCCTAGTATACGTTGTGAGGAGGACATCAACACCTCCACCATCCATGGCTAACTGAACTCCTATCCTCTCGCCTTTATAGGATATTAAGGGAATCAAGGGATATGAGGACAGTGCAGTAAAGTGGAGTTAAGGTAGAAGATTAGCCATGATCTTATTGAATGGCGGAGCAGGCTCAAGGAGCTGAATGGTCTACTCCTGCTCCTAATTTTTATGTTCTTATGCGGTTCGGCTCCAGGTTAGTGCCTTGGCCTGCAGCAGTACAAGACATTCACTTTCTCGGTCATTCAGGAAGAGAAGGGTGTGGGGTGTGGTGGGGGGGGAGGAGAAGAGGAATGAACGCAAAACTGAAAGAATGAGAGAAAGGGAAGGAAAAGCGGGAAGAAAGAGACACAGAATAAAAAATAGACAAAGAGGAAGTAGAAAAGAATTGTGTGGTATGGTAAAATAGACCAGGGACTAGAATCATCCCAGGGTTGATTGCCAGTTCCTGCTGATCTAACCTATATTGGTGATGGGGATACTACAACTGACCTCACTGTTCTTGGGTTAGCGAGGGGTGAAATACCTTATCAAAGACCCCTGTTGGACATTGGAACTGTAAGGCAAGGATTGGGCTCGGCTGCAGTCCCCCATCTGACTGCAACACTGACCATCAAGGGTACACATGAAGAATACCCAACAGTGTAATGGACAGCAGGACTGTTGATGTCCGTGGAACCCTACCCCATCACGTTAGTGCCTTAAGGGGAGAAAATTGAGGTGGAAGGGAAAATTAAAAAAAAAAATTATCTGGACAGTTTCTCTCCAAGAGGTTTTAATAACTGCGCAAATTTATTGTAAAATAATTCTATAATAAAATCAATGGCTTAAAATACTGCTATTCTAAAAAATAATAATCAGACACACAGCACTTTGAAGAGTTCACGAACTTTACACGCCCACAGACATTATCGTGGGAAAGGAAGCCTGTGGTTCTATGTGTAAATAAACGGGACTGCAAAGGGACCTGAATTATTTTGCTCCCAATATGCTTTTGTACATAGAGCGGGTAGGAATTCCTCTGGCTCTGTGATGAAACTGTAAATGTGTTTGAAATGCAAATTTACAGAATGGTGGTAATTTTAACCCCCCAAAAAACGGGTGGGTTGGGATCAGGTGAAATGTTAAAATCTTTAAAATCTCAAAGCGACCCCATCCTGCCTCCAATCCCCTCCACTTCCGGTTTTAAGGGAGGCGGGGCGGAGGATGGGCAACCAGCCCGCTCCCAGGAGCTGGATTGGCCATTTAAATATTATAATGAGGCTTTTTAACCTTTAAGAACACAAGAACATAAGAAATAGCAGCAGGAGTAGGCTAAGCCTCACCATTCAATAAGATCATGGCTGAACTTTTACATCAACTGCACTTTACTGCGCTATCCCCATAGCCCTTGATTCTCTTAGTGCCCAAAAATCTATCGATCTCAGTCTTGAATATACTCATCGACTGAACATCCACAGCTCTCGAGGGAAGGGCCCATGCTGCTGACTCTGCAAATGAAAAAGGGATGTATGTGGACCGCCATGGAGCGGAGGTGCCGTGCGATCAGCAGAGTGCCGGGCTGGGCGATTGCGGCCAGGACCCTATGAAGAAAACGCAACAGCAGCGGGAAACCCAAGGTGTTTTTTTGTATTTTTCCTCGGTCACATCGCCTTTAATTTTCGCCCCAGTCACGACCAGCCGCCCGAGCCGTGCCTCCTGCAGCTGCCGGTGTTTCGCCCGGCGCTGCTGCAGGGGGCGAAAGTGAATTTCGGGGCTGGGGCACTAACGGGAATGAGGCAATGACGTCATGATCACATGTGATTGGATCCCCCCCCCACTCCCACTAACCTAGCTGCAGGCTCTATATCCGCTTATGGCTTCTTTCAGAACTTTCCCCACATGACAGGGAGCCAAGCCTGTCAATCAGGTTGGCTTCCGGGAGGGGAACCTGCTTGAAATAAAAGATGCATACTGTGACATTAAAACTGCACAGCGTAAGCGGGGTGCCAAAACTCCTCCCCCCGCTTACAAACCCCACCCAAATAAATATCCGGGCCAACATGTTTACAATGTCACTGCGCATAAAAGTGAATTAACCAATCCCGTGCTCCCAGCAGGGAGCCACACTTGAAGGGAGTGTGCAACACAGAATCGGTGTTTTCGTCACAAGGCCCTGTCTCCATCCAATGCTGCCTTTGAGTTCGGCTTCCCGCTGGGAACACGTGATCTGGATTTACCTTATAGTGACCAAAGGAATTGTTACCACAGCGTCACACACAGGAACTGTGCTGTCATTTATTGGTATCAATACGACACATTAAAAAAACACACTTAAGAAAATAATGGTGATGTTGCGATCCTAGTGGTAAGCCAAGGTTTCACTAAAAGCGCGACTGAGTCTACAGTTGTCCCTGTGATTGTGAATCGTGCCTCCATTTACCTCGAATGTTAATGAAACACTCCTTTTGCCAAATGGGTGCGCTGATGCAGCTTGGTGGATTGAGATGTCTCACTATTAGGCTGCCCTGGCTGCCAGCAAGGTAAGTGCAGATGGAGGTGGGGGTTGCGATCGCAGAGGGTGGGGGTGTTTGGCAGTGGCCTAGATTATTTTTGTGGAGCTTGCATATATAGGCCAGACCAGGTAAGGACAGCAGGTTTCCTTCCCCAAAGGACATTAGTGAACCAGTTTGTTTTTTACAACAATCCAACTGCTTCTTGATCACTGATTTACTGAAGTCAGTTTTTTGTTTCCACATTTTTAAAAATAAATTCAAATTCTCAAAATGGCATTGAATTTAAATTGCTCAGGATTTCTAATCCAGTATCATAACCACTACGATACCATATCCCCTCATATAATGTTTTGAATGAGCACAGAGGTTGACACTGATATTTGTAGATAATGGCACTATTTGATCCTAAAGCCATTATTGATTTGTTTTATCTATATTTAGTAAACATTTTGTGTGTGGCATGCACTTTCTTTCCACAAACATTGGTTCCTAAAACACTCTTTATTTCAACATTTAGAATGGAAACTTCCTTTGTAAACATTTAGAATGGGGTTCTAGTATTTCAACACTTTACAGTGGGAAAAATATATGTAAACATTTGATCATGCTTTCTTAATGAACCAATTATAACGTTTTCTGCAACCATTTTTTTCCTAGTAACTGAAATGTCCAAAATAAGGTTTCAAAAGCTTAAATGCACATTTCCCAATAAAGCAAAAACTGCGGTGGCTGGAAATTGGAAATAAAAACAGAAAATGCTGGAATTACTCAGCAGGTCAGGTAGTAACTGTGGAGAGTCAGTTAACATTTCAGGTTGTTGACCTTTTGTCAGATTTGACGAAAGGTCAACATTAACTCTGCTTCTTTTCTTTTTAGTCATTCATGGGATGTGGGTGTTGCTGGCAAATATTTATTGCCCATCCCTAATTGCCCTTGAGAAGCTGGTGGTGAACCACCATTTCAGAGGGCAGTTAAGAGTCAACCACATTGTTGTGGGTCTGGGGTCACATATAGGCCAGACTAGGTAAGGACAGTAGATTTCCTTCCCTAATGTACATTAGTGAACCAGATGGGCTTTTACAACAATCCAGTAGTTGTGGTAATCATGGTCACCATCCGGTAATTACCAATCCGGTAATCATGGTCACCATCGGTAATTACCAATCCGGTAATCATGGTTACCATCTGGTAATTACCAATCCGGTAATCATGGTCACCCGAGCCGTGCCTCCTGCAGCTGCTTTTTAATTCGAGATTTTTAAAAAATTAACTGAATCTGCTTTTTAATTTCAGATTTTTAAAAAGTTAACTGAATTTAAATTCCCCCAGCTGCCGTGGTGGGATTTGAACTCAAGTCTCTGGAACATTAGTCTAGGCCAGTGGATTATTAGTCTGGTAACATAACCACTATGCCACCATACCTGTTCTCTCACCACAGATTCTGTCAGAATTATTTTATACCTTTATTACAGTTTTTAAAGTCTGAAGTTTCATCCTCTCTGAAGAACTTCTGCTTGGACTTGATATTTTTGTGATGACTCCGTTACAATGAAGTTAGATTCTACAGTCCGAGTATATGCATGTTTGGACATTTTCACAAGGTGTATCAGTAGCATTTAGGCTCACCAAAGGATAGAATAACTCTCTCCCAGTCGCTGACAAAATTATAAATTCATAGAATGTAACAGCACAGAAAGTGTTTCGAATACGAGGGCGAGTCAGTGAGTCAGAAGGTCGGCGAGTCGGTGAGTCGGGAGGATGGCGAATAGGTAGAAACATAGAAAATAGGTGCAGGAATAGGCCATTCGGCCCTTCGAGCCTGCACTGCCATTCAATGAGTTCATGGCTTCACATGCAACTTCAGTACCCCATTCCTGCTTTCTCACCATACCCCTTGATCCCCCGAGTAGTAAGCATTACATCTAACTCCTTTTTGAATCTATTTAGTGAATTGGCCTGTGGTAGAGAATTCCATAGGTTCACCACTCACTGGGTGAAGTTGTTTCTCCTCATCTCGGTCCTAAATGGCTTACCCCTTATCCTTAGACTGTGACCCCTGGTTCTGGACTTCCCCAACATTGGGAACATTCTTCCTGCATCTAACCCGTCAGAATTTTAAACATTTCTATGAGATCCCCTCTCATTCTTCTGAACTCCAGTGAATACAAGCCCAGTTGATTCAGTCTTTCTTGATATGTCAGTCCCGCCATCCCGGGAATCAGTCTAGTGAACCTTCGCTGCACTCCCTCAATAGCAAGAATGTCCTTTTTCAAGTTAGGAGACCAAAACTGTACACAATACTCCAGGTGCGACCTCACCAATGCCCTGTACAACTGTAGTAACACCTCCCTACCCCTGTACTCAAATCCCCTCGGTATGAAGACCAACATGCCATTTGCTTTCTTAACTGCTTGCTGTACCTGCATGCCAACCTTCAATGACTGATGTACCATGACACCCAGGTCTCGTTGCAACTCCCCTTTTCCTAATCTGTCACCATTCAGATAATAGTCTGTCTCTCTGTTTTTACCACCAAAGTGGATAACCTCACATTTATCCACATTATACTTCATCTGCCATGCATTTGCCCACTCACCTAACCTATCCACATCACTCTGCAGCCTCATAGCATCCTCCTCGCAGCTCACACTGCCACCCAACTTAGTGTCATCCGCAAATTTGGAGATACTACATTTAATCCCCTCATCTAAATCATTAATGTACAGTGTAAACAGCTGGGGCCCCAGCACCGAACCTTGCGGTACCCCACTAGTCACTGCCTGCCATTCTGAAAAGTACCCAGTTCCTCCTACTCTTTGCATCCTGTCTGACAACCAGTTCTCAATCCACGTCAGCATACTACCCCCAATCCCATGTGCTTTAACTTTGCACATTAATCTCTTGTGTGGGACCTTGTCGAAAGCCTTCTGAAAGTCCAAATATACCACATCAACTGGTTCTCCCTTGTCCACTCCACTGGAAACATCCTCAAAAAATGGCCCTGAGGTCGGTGAGTCGGGAGGTCGGCGACTAGGTAGGCCCTGAGGTTGGCGAGTCGGTGAGTCGGGAGGTCGATGAATAGGTAGGCCCTGAGGTTGGCGAGTCGGTGAGTCGGGAGGTCGGTGAGTCGGTAAGGCCCTGTGGTTCGCGAGTCAGTAAGGCCCTGAGGTCGGTGAGTTGGGAGGTCGGCGAATAGGTCGGATCTGAGGTTGGTGAGACGGTGAGTCAGAAGGTTGGTGAGTCGTTAAGGCCCTGAGGTTGGCGAGTCAGTAAGGCCCTGAGGTCGCTGAGTCGGTGAGTGGGGAGGTCGGCGAGTCAGTAAGGCCCTGAGGTCGCTGAGTCGGTGAGTGGGGAGGTCGGTGAGTCAGTAAGGCCCTGAGGTCGGCGAGTCAGTAAGGCCCTGATGTTGGTGAGTTGGGAGGTTGGTGAGTCAGTAAGGCCCTGAGGTTGGTGAGTCAGTAAGGCCCTGAGGTTGGTGAGTGGGGAGGTCGGTGAGTCAGTAAGGCCCTGAGGTTGGTGAGTCAGTAAGGCCCTGATGTTGGTGAGTTGGGAGGTTGGTGAGTCAGTAAGGCCCTGAGGTTGGTGAGTCAGTAAGGCCCTGAGGTTGGTGAGTCAGTAAGGCCCTGATGGTGAATCAGTAAGGCCCTGATGTTGGTGAGTTGGGAGGTTGGTGAGTCAGTAAGGCCCTGAGGTTGGTGAGTCAGTAAGGCCCTGAGGTTGGTGAGTCAGTAAGGCCCTGATGTTGGTGAGTGGGGAGGTTGGTGAGTCAGTAAGGCCCTGAGGTCGGTGAGTCAGTAAGGCCCTGATGGTGAGTCAGTAAGGCCCTGATGTTGGTGAGTGGGGAGGTCGGTGAGTCAGTAAGGCCCTGAGGTTGGTGAGTCAGTAAGGCCCTGAGGTCAGTGAGTCAGTAAGGCCCTGATGTTGGTGAGTCAGTAAGGCCCTGATGTTGGTGAGTTGGGAGGTCGGTGAGTCAGTAAGGCCCTGAGGTCGGTGAGTCAGTAAGGCCCTGAGGTCGGTGAGTTGGGAGGTCGGTGAGTCAGTAAGGCCCTGAGGTTGGTGAGTCAGTAAGGCCCTGAGGTCGCTGAGTCGGTGAGTTGGGAGGTCGGCGAGTCAGTAAGGCCCTGAGGTCGCTGAGTGGGGTGGTCAGTGAGTCAGTAAGGCCCTGAGGTCGCTGAGTCAGTAAGGCCCTGAGGTCGCTGAGTGGGGTGGTCAGTGAGTCAGTAAGGCCCTGAGGTCGCTGAGTCAGTAAGGCCCTGAGGTCGGTGAGTGGGGTGGTCGGCGAGACGGTAAGGCCCTGAGGTCGGTGAGTCGGTGAGTCGGGAGGTCAGTGAGTCAGTAAGACCCTGAGGTCGCTGAGTCGGTGAGTCGGGTGGTCGGCGAGACGGTAAGGCCCTGAGGTCGGTGAGTCGGTGAGTCGGGTGGTCGGCGAGTCGGTAAGACCTTGAGGTCAGTGAGTCGGGAGGTCGGCGAGTCGGTAAGGCCCTGAGGTCGGTGAGTCGGTGAGTCGGGAGGTCGGCGAGTCGGTAAGACCTTGAGGTCAGTGAGTCGGGTGATCGGCGAGTCGGTAAGGCCCTGAGGTCGGTGAGTCGGTGAGTCGGGAGGTCGGCGAGTCGGTAAGACCTTGAGGTCGGTGAGTTGGGAGGTCGGCGAGTCGGTAAGGCCCTGAGGTCGGTGAGTCGGTGAGTCGGGTGGTCGGCGAGTCGGTAAGACCTTGAGGTCGGTGAGTTGGGAGGTCGGCGAGTCGGTAAGGCCCTGAGGTCAGTGAGTCGGGTGATCGGCGAGTCGGTAAGGCCCTGAGGTCGGTGAGTCGGTGAGTCGGGAGGTCGGCGAGTCGGTAAGACCTTGAGGTCGGTGAGTTGGGAGGTCGGCGAGTCGGTAAGGCCCTGAGGTCAGTGAGTCGGGTGATCGGCGAATAGGTAGGCTCTGTGAGGTCGGCGAGCCGGGAGTTCGGAGACCGGAAGTTCGGAGGCCTCAGAGGTCAGTGAAGTGAGTTGGTAAGTAGCTCTCTTTCTCTATTTCTTTTTAATTAGATTTTAAACTAGATAAGACTAACTAGAGGGATGGCAGTGCAGCTCAGTCTCATGGCGTGCACATCCTGCGGCATGTGGGAAGTCCTGGGCACTTCACGCAGCCTAGACAACCCTGTGTGCAGGAGGTGTCTCCAGCTTCAACTATTCGAGCTCCGCGTTTCGGAGCTGGAGCAGCGGGTGGATGCAATAAGGTGCATCCACGAGGCTGAGAGCTACGTGGATAGCACGTTTCAGGAGGTGGTCACCCCGCAGCTTAAAGGCGTGAAGGTAGAGGGGAAGTGGGTGACCACCAGACGTAGTAAGTGTGCTAGGCAGGTAGTGCAGGAGTCCCCCCGTGAGTCCATCTCGCTTTCAAACCGATATTCACTTCTGAGTATTGGTGAGGACGATGGTGCCTCTGGGGAGTGCAGCCAGAGCCAATTCCAAGGCACCATAGGTGGCTCAGCTGCACAGAGGGTAGGGACGAAGAACAAAAGAGTTCTAGTGATAGGGGATTCTATAGTGAGAGGAACAGACAGGCGTTTCTGCGGCCGTAGATGTGACTCCCAAATGGTTTTGTGCCTCTCTGGTGCCAGGGTCAAGGATGTCACAGAGCGGACGCAGGGCATCCTGGTGGGGGAGGGTAAACAGCTAGAGGTTGTGGTCCATATTGGGACCAATGACATAGGTAAAATAAGGGATGAGGTCCTACAGGAAGAATTCAGGGAGCTAGGAAAAAAATTAAAGGGTAGGACCTCAAAGGTAGTAATCTCCGGGTTACTACCGGTACAACGTACTAATGAGTATAAGAATAGAAGGATAGAGAGGATGAACACGTGGCTGGAAAATTGGTGTAGGAGGGAGGGCTTTAAATTCTTGAGGCATTGGGACCGCTTCTGGGGGAGATGGGATCTGTACAAACTGAACGGGTTGCACCTCAACAGCGCCGGGACCAATATCCTCGCGGGGAGTTTTGTTAGTGCTGTTGGGTAGAGTTTAAACTAGCTTGGCGGGGGGATGGGAACCTGAGAACGAATTCAAAAGGGAAGGAAGTAAAGCAGAAATTGGATAGCAAGAATCTAGAAAGCGAATCTGTAAGACAGAGGAAACGGGGCTTAGTATGTAGTAAGCAAGGAGGTCCTCCTGTGCTGGATGGTATATACTTTAATGTAAGGAGTAAGGCGGACGAGCTAAGAGCACAGGTAGATACTTGGGAGTATGACATTATAGCCATTACAGAACCATGGCTGAAAGAGGGGCAGATTTGGCAGATCAATATTCCTGGCTACAGGATTTTTAGGCAAGATAGAGAGTGGGATAAAAAGGTAGGGGGGTTGCGGGACTGATTAAATAAACTATTACAGCAGTGAGGAGGGATGATATATTAGAGGGATCATCAAATGATATGGGTCGAATTGAAAAATAAAAAAGGGGCGATCACACTGCTGGGCGTGTGTTACAGACCCCCAAATAGTGGGAGGGAGATAGAGGAGCAAATATGTAGGCAAATTAGTGTGAAGTCCAAAAACCATAAGGTAGTAATAGTAGGGGATTTTAACTATCCAAATATTGATTGGGACAAATTTAGTGTGAAGGGTATCGAGGGTGCGGAATTCTTGAAATGCATTCAAGAGAGGGGACGGTCTTGGATTTAGTTTTGGGGAATGAAGCTGGGCAGGTTGAAGTGGTATTAGTGGGAGAGCACTTGGGTGCCAGTAATCATAATTCAGTCAGATTCAAGTTGGTTATGGATAAGGAGAAGAATAGGCCAGGAATAAAAGTTCCAAATTGGGGAAAAGCTAATTTTGCTAAGTTAAGGAGTGATTTGGCCATAGTGGACTGGAAACAACTACTTGTGGGTAAATCAGTGTCGGAACAGTGGGAGGCATTTAAGGAGGACATCCGGAAGGCTCAGGCCAAACACGTGCCCTTAAAGAAAAAGGCTGGTAAAAATAATTCTAGAGCCCCCTGGATGTCTAGGGACTTACAGTGGAGGATTAAGAAAAAAAGGGACGCTTATGTCATATATCAATGGCTAAATACTATAGAATCTTTAGAGGAATATAGAAAGTTAAGAGGCAAAATTAAAAAGGATATTCGGAATGCTAAGAGAGAGCATGAGAAACTCTTGCCCAGTAAAATTAAGGAAAACCCTAAGATGTTCTATGAATACATTAAGAATAAGAGGGTAACTAAAGAAAGGGTAGGGTCTATTAGAGACCATGAGGGTAATCTTTGTATGGAGGCGGAAGATGTTGGGAGGGTTCTTAACAAATACTTTGCATCTGTTTTCACAAAGGAAAGGGGTAATGCAGATACTGTTATCAAGGAGGAGTGTGATATTCTGGATGAAATAAATATAGTGAGAGAGGAAGTATTAAGGGGTTTAGCAGCTTTGAAAGTAGATAAATCCCTAGGCCCGGATGAAATGCATCCCAGGCTGTTGAGCGAAGTAAAAGAGGAAATAGCAGAGGCCTTGACCATCATTTTCCAGTCCTCTTTGGATCTGGGCATGGTGCCGGAGGATTGAAGGACTGCTAATATAGTACCCTTGTTTAAGAAGGGAGAAAGGGATAGGCCGAGTAATTACAGGCCTGTCAGCCTAATCTCAGTGGTGGGTAAATTATTGGAAAAAATACTGAAAGACAGGATAAATCTGCATTTGGAAAGGCAAGGATTAATTAGGGACAGTCAGCATGGATTTGTTAAGGGAAGATCGTGTCTGACTAACCTGATTGAATTTTTTGAGGAGGTAACCAAGAGGGTCGATGAGGGTAATGCGTACGATATAGTATATACGGACTTTAGCAAAGCTTTTAATTATGTCCCATATGATAGACTGGTCATGAAGGTTAAAGCCCATGGGATACAAGGCAAAATGTCAAGTTGGATCCAAAATTGGCTTGGAGGTAGGAAGCAAAGGGTAATGATTGATGAATGTTTTTGTGATTGGAAGAATGTTTCCATTGGGGTTCCGCATGGCTCAGTACTGGGACCCTTTTCTTTTTGTGGTATATATCAATGATTTAGATTTGAATATAGGGAATATGATTAAGAAGTTTGCAGACGACACTAAAATTGGCTGTGTGGTTGATAATGAAGAGGAAAGTCATGGGCTGCAGGAAGATATCAATCTACTGGACAGGTGGGCAGAGCAGTGGCAAATGGAATTTAATTCAGAGAAGTGTGAGGTGATGCTCTTTGGGAGGGCTAATAAGGAAAGGGTATACACATTAAGTGGTAGGCCACTTAATAGTGTAGATGAACAAAGGGACCTTGGAGTGCTTGTCCACAGATCCCTGAGGCCACCCTCCTGGTCTGTGTTTCAGTTGCTTACTTGATTTAGTTACTTTGATTTTCTAGGAAGGAAAATTAGTTCAAATCCCAATACTTCATTATTTTGACCAGCAAAATTTAGCAAAAAAGGATATCAACACTTAATTGGAACTAAGCCATTGTGATTCGTCAAGTTCCTGAACCACAAATAATTAGTTTTAAGCAGGCCAGGTGGATAAGAAGGTTTACGGAATGTCTTTATTGGCCGAGGCATAGAATATAAGAGCAGGGAGGTTATGCTTAAACTGTATAATACTTTGGTTAGGCCACAGCTGGAGTACTGCATGCAGTTCTGGTCACCGTATTATAGGAAGGACATGATTGCACTAGAGAGGGTGCAGAGGAGATTTACTAGGATGCTGCCTGGAATGGAGAATCTTAGTTATGAGAACAGATTGGATAGGCTGGGTTTGTTCTCATTGGAACAGAGGAGGTTGAGAGGAGGCCTCATTGAGGTTTACAAAATATTGAGGGGCCTGGACATAGTGGATAGTAAGGGTCTATTTCCACTGGTGGAGGGGGTCTATTACGAGGGGGCATAGTTTTAAGGTGGTTGGTGGAGGGTTTAGAGGGGATTTGAGGGCGGGGGGGCTTCTTTACACAGAGGGTTGTGGCGATCTGGAACTCGCTGCCTGGAAGAGTGGTGGATGCAGAAACCCTCACCACTTTTAAGAGATGGTTGGATGGGCACTTAAAGTGCAGTAACCTGCAGGGTTACGGACCTAGAGCTGGTAATTGGGATTAGACTGAATGACATTTTGTTGGATGGCGCAGATATAATGGTTAGTACTGCAGGGAATAGAATATGGCCAGGGTGATCTCCTGGACTAGTTTCGATCACCCGGATGGGTCAGGGAGGAATTTTCCAGATTTTTTCTCCCTAAATTGGCCTGGGTTTTTATCTGGTTTTTGCCTCTCCCAGGAGACCACATGGCTCCGGTTGGGGTGGAGTATAGAATCTTTTAGTATAAGGGGTGTCGCAGTTGTGGTGAGGCAGACTGGTTGGGCTGGGTGCTCTTTGCCTTTCCGTCATTGTTCATAGATTTATATGTAACCTATAGGGCTGCTGACCAAGGGCCGTGTGGCTCTTTGTCGGCCGGCGTGGACACAATGGGCCGAAATGGCCTCCTTCTGCGCTGTAAATTTCTGTTTCTAAGGAGGCCATTTGACGCATTGTTCCTGTGCTGGCTCTTTGAAAGACCCACTCCCCCATCCCTGCAAATTTTTGCTTTTCAAGTATATATCCAATTCCCTTTTGAAAGTTACTATTGAATCTGCTTCCACCATCCTTTCAGGCAGTGCAAAATCTATTTGATTGTCTTTCAAAATAATTTGAAGAAAGGCTACAAGATAAATTTCAAAACCTTTGTTCAAGTTAAATTGATAGTGTTTTTAAAACATCTTTATGCATGAGAGAGAGAAAGATGGTGGGGGTGGGAGGTGGAAAGGGGAGAGGGGGAAGGGGTCCTGGAGCGCAAGCGGCCCAGATTATTTTTGTGGACCTAAGAGGAACAATTATGTGTGGAGCGTGAACTCTGCAGTGTGAAGTTTGCAGTATAATATCTGCGTGTGCTCACATAGTATATTATGTTATAGCTTGCGTAATAATTATGCTGTTAGACAATACATGCTGTCTTCAATGTATTTGAATGACCGAGTTCGGGGGAACTTGTATCTATTTGGCCGACTGGTATCTTAAATTTTCAGGTTACATAATCTGACACTGACTTAGCATTAATATTACAGAAATAAAGCATTGAAATAGTAGAAATTACTTTATTATTGTAATAGTAAATCTAAAGTACTAAATTGGAGTAGCACAAATCTATATATTTTTCAATCATTAATTGTGCAGAAATATCCAGCTCACTGTCAGCTGTCAAGTGTCAGCTGTGACTCAGTGGTAGCACTTGCTCCTCTGCGTCAAAAAGTTGTGGGTTCAAGTCCCACTCCAGAGACTTGAGCACAACATTTAGGCTGACACTCTAGTGCAGTACTAAGGGAGTGATGCACTGTTGGAGGTGCTGTCTTTTAGATGAAAAATTGAACTGAAGTCCTGTCTGCCCTCTCAGGTGGATGTAAAAGATCCTGTGATACTATTTTGAAGAAGAGCAAGAGAGTTCTCCTTGGTGTCCCAACCAATATTTATCTCTCAATCAACGTCACTAAAAATACAATTATCTGGTTATTATCACATTGCTGTTTGTGAGACCTTGCTGTGTGAAAATTGGCTGCTGCATTTCCTATATTTCAACAGTGACTGCACTTCAAAAGTATTTTACTCGTAAAGTACTTTGAGATGTCGTGAAGGCATGAAAGCTGTTATATAAATGCAAGTGTTTTCTTTTAGCAACTTCATTGGTCCATTATATACTGTCGCTTTATAATAAGCAATTGGTCAATGGTAACCTGACCAATTGTTTTCTCCAATTAGGTGCTTACAGCTTTGCCAAGTCAGACGAAAGTTAGAAGCCATTACTGACAGCAGTCTGTTTGTGGAAGGCTTGTGCAAACCGTTGAAACTATGTCTGGCACAACCAATTTTATTCATCTTCATCCTTAAATTTCCACTGAATTCACTTACCATTAATTTGCATTTCTAATGATCCCTCTGCCTAAATTTAGCTTCCTGAGCTGCTCTCTTGGCCCTAGGGACCATTGCAGCCTCATAGATTGACAGGTCTGGTTGTTTTATCTGCAATTTGTATTTATGTTGCTTCCACGGTGCGACTACTCCATTCCCACCAATCCGCTCTGCTCCCTATCCCTAGTGATCTTCTCTGTGACCTCATGCTGCACTCGCTGAGCCACTCCTTGGGCCAGTGCAAATGAATTTGTCTTTCCAAATGGCAGATGGCTGCAAATTTTAGAACCCAATGCTAAGGTGAAGTATGCAATTTGCAGAAGAGCAGGAGAAGTCAAGCCCGACACCTCTGAGAAATGGCTGGCCTATGTGGTTACAAACTTTGCTGTCCGTATCCTATCTCGCACCCGGTCCCGTTCACCCAGTGCCCCTGTGCACGTTGACCTACATTGACTCCCGGTCCAGCTATGTCCCGAATTTAAAATTCTCATCCTTGTGTTCAAATCCCTCCATGGCCTTGCATCTCCCTATTTCTGTAACCTCATTCAGCCCTACAACTCTCCAAGAACTCTGAATTCCTCTAATTCTGACCTCTTGCGCATCCACTATTTTAATCGCTCCACTATTGGTGGCTGTGCCTTCAGCTGTCTAGGCCCGAAGCTGTGGGATTCGCTCCCTAAACCTCTCCCCTCCTTTAAGATGCTCCTTATAACTGACCTCTTTGACCAAGCTTTTGGTCACCTGTCCTATTATCTCCTTATGTGCTTTGATGCCAAATTTTGTCTGATTACACACCTATGAAACACTTTGGGATGCTTTACTACCTTAAAGATGCTATATAAATGCAAAATGTTGCTGTTTTTATGAGAGATAGTGGCACGAATGCTTTTTCATAGAACCATTTTCAATATCAGCTGTGGCTCAGTTAGTAGCGCTCTCACCTTTGAGTTAGAAGCTCATGGGTTCAAGTCCCATTCTGAAATCTGAGCACTAAGGGAGTGTTGTACTGTCGTAGATGCCATCTTTTGGATGAAAAATTAAAAGTCTCCCACTAGAGTTATGGAGAGGTCACTAATTAGATTAGATGAAGTTGGAGTTATTGAGTTATTAACCAGAGTAGGTGGGACTGGGAGGTTGTTAATTATTGCAGGGAAGGGGAGTTGCTAATTAGAGTAGGTGGGCTCAGTTATCAATATCTGTTTGTGGGGGTGGGGTTGTTAATTTAAGTAAGTGAGGCTCAGATTGATAATTAAGGTTTCATTTCCCTTCATGAGAACAGAGAGTCGGGATAAATGGTTCATTCTCTGGTTGGCAACCAGTAACTAGTGGGGTGCCGCAGGGATCAATGCTGGGACCCCAACTATTCACAATCTATATTAACAACTTGGAAGAAGGGGCTGAGTGTAACGTAGCCAAGTTTGCTGACGATGCAAAGATGGAAGGAAAAGCAATGTGTGAGGAGGACACAAAAAATCTGCAAAAAGACAGGTTTTAACCAATAAGGGAATTAAGGGTTACGGGGAGCGAGTGGGTAAGTGGAGCTGAGTCCACGGCCAGATCAACCATGATCTTGTTGAATGGCGGAGCAGGCTCGAGGGGCTAGATGGCCTACTCCTGTTCCTAATTCTTATGTTCTTATGACAGGCTAAATGAGTGGGCAAAAATTTGGCAGATGGAGTATAATGTTGGAATGTGTGAGGTCATGCACTTCGGCAGAAAGAAATCAAAGAGCAAGTTATTATTTAAATGGAGAAAGATTGCAAAGTGCCGCAGTACTTTGGGACCTGGGGGTACTTGTGCATGAAACACAAAAGGATAGTATGTAGGTACAGCAAGTGATCAGGAAGGTCAATGGTATCTTGGCCCTCATTGCAAAGGGGATGGAGTATAAAAGCGGGGAAATCTTGCTACAGTTATACAGGGTATTGGTGAGGCCACACCTGGAATACTGCGTGCAGTTTTGGTTTCCATATTTAAGAAAGGATATACTTGCTTTGGAGGCAGTTCAGAGAAGGTTCACTAGGTTGATTCCGGGGATGAGGGGGTTGACATATGAAGAAAGGTTGAGTAGGTTGGGCCTCTACTCATTGGAATTCAGAAGAATGAGAGGTGATCTTATCGAAACGTATAAGATTATGAGGGAGCTTGACAAAGTGGATGCAGAGAGAATGTTTCCACTGATGGGGGAGACTAGAACTAGAGGGCATGATCTTAGAATAAGGGGCTGCCCATTTAAAGCAGAGATGAGGAGAAATTTCTTCTCTCAGAGGGTTGTAAATCTATGGAATTCACCGGCTAAGCCAGAAATAGGCAGTTTCTTAAATGACAAGGGGTTAAGGGGTTATGGGGAGTGGGCGGAAAAGTGGAGCTGAGTCCATGATCAGATCAGCCATGATCTTATTGAATGGCGGAGTATGGCCTACTCCTGCTCCTATTTCTTATGTTCTTATATTCTTATGAGCGTATTTACTTTTTATATAATTCAGTCACATCCTCTCTCCCCATCATAACCTTTGTGTACTATTTCTATATTTAGAATCAGGAACTTGAGGAAGGATAGGATTGAAAGCAAATATAACTACACCCAAATCTCCAAGCCTGCTAAAGCAAAGGCCAGATATAAGCTAATATTTACTAAGGCCTGATTTGCCATCCTAACTCTAGTGCGTACTGACATATTTCCTGTCTGCTTATAAATTGTTTTTTTTTGTTAGAGAGGAGGAGGAGGCTGGCGCCGGATCCAGTGTGGTGATATCATGTGCTAATAAACATGCTAGAAAATTTAAAGCTAGAGTGGGGAAGAGAAAGACAGTGAAGAGAGAGGAAGAAGAGGAAAGACAAAAGAAGAGGCGAGGAGAGAGAATAGCAAAGAGAGAAGGAAGGAGAGGGAGAGTGGGACACTGAGGACAGCCAGAAGGAGAGGAAAGAAGGATAGGGAGAGGTGAAATGGAAGCTGAGCAAAAATGGAGGAGAGGGAGGAGAGGGAAGGGAGTTGCAAGGAGAGGATAATCATATACAGGAGAACAGAAGAAATCGAGAATGGGAAGCAGAGAGGAAAGGCATTGAAAGACTAATACTGAGGAGACTTCAAGATGGATGATGATTTATTTTTATTTTGAGTAAGTGGTCTTTGGTTACTAAATAGACAAGATGTTGCTGGGATCACTAATTAGAGTAGGTGGAACTGGGATTATTAATTAGAATAGATGGGGCTGGTTTTACTAATTAGAATAGGTGGAACTGGGGTTACTAATTATAATAGTTAGTGCTGAGGTAGCTAAATAAAGTTTGTGGGGCTGTGATTGTTAATTAGAGTTTGTGAGGCTGAGGTACTGGTGAGTGGGTGGAGCTGGGTTACTAAATACAGTGGGACAGTGTTACTGATTAGCATAGATGGGGTTGGGGATGCTTTTAGAATAGGTTGGTTCTATTTGCTGATACTTTCATGAGCAAATACACTGCAATGTAATAAGTGAATTGTGGCAATTGAGCTGTTTCTAAGATGGAGCTTTATAGAATGTATTAATATCCTTACTCTTAACCAATAGGATTGGCAGAACTCTTTCAGCTACCTAGAAATTAATCTCTAAATAGTAGCAGTAATGAAAATGTAGAATACTCTGGCAGTTTAAGCTGGATACTTTTAATTGGCAATAACTTAGAATTGAAACATACAACAGGGCCAGGCCAGAGCATTTGCTGAGCTTAAAAGGCCTCGGTAGCAAAAAGAGCCATATGCAGCCTTATTTGACTTAAAGAAGGGTTTGTTAGCAAGGTTCCATATCCTAGGAATGACTTAGTGCACCGATAAAGTAAATCCCACAAACGCAGACTTTTGAATTTAGAATATAAAAATGACAATTTGTATTTATATAGCACCTTTAATGTAGTAAAACATCCCAAGGTGCGTCACAGGAGCGTAATCAGACAGAAATTGACACTGGGCTAAAGGAGACATTAGGATCGTTGACCAAATGCTTAGTGAAAGAACTAAGTTTTAAACACAATGTTAAAGGTAGAGAGGCGAAGATGTTTGGGGAGGGAATTCCAGAGTTTAGGTTTTAGTTGACTGAAGGTACGGTTACAAATGGTGAGTCGATGGAATCGGGGTATGGAAAAGAGGCCAGAGTTGGAGGAACTTAAGAGTTTTTGGAGGGTTGTAGAGCTGGAGGAGGGTACAGAGATAGGGAGAGGTGAATCCATGGAGGGATTTGAACATGAGGATGAGAATTTTTTGTTTAAATGTTGGTCGCCTGGGAGCCAATGTAGGTCAGCGAGCACAGGAGTGATGGGTAAACACGACCTTTTTAAAATAATTCGTTCCTAGGATGTGTGCGTTGTTGGCAAGGCCAGCATTTATTGCCCATCCTTAAATGCTCTTGAGAAGGTGGTGGTGAGCCACTTTCTTGAATCGCTACAGTTCTTGTGGTGAAGGTACTCCCAAAGCGCTGTTAGGGAGAGAGTTCCAGGATTTTGACCCAGCAACAAGGAAGGAACGGTAATGTATTTCCAAGTCAGGATGGTGTGCAACTTGGAGGGGAACTTAGAGGTGATAATGTTCCCATGCATCTGCTGCCCTTGTCCTTCTAGGTGGTAGAATTTGTGGGTTTGGGAGGTGCTGTCGAAGAAGCCTTGGTGAGTTGCTGCAGTGCATCGTGTAGATGGTATGAATTAGGATATGGGCAGCAGAGATTTGGTCTGCATAGAGTGCGGGGCTCCATCTGCAGAGATCAGTTATTGAGAATTCGGGCACACGACTCCTGTAAAAATTAATGGACGAAAAATGATACTCGACCATAATCCTGATATGTAAAGCCATTTCTAGGATCACTAATTCGTAAAATTACTGCTTATATCTATTATTTGGAAGGTGATGATCTTCTCGGTATCTCACCATTTAATATAACCCTCCAGGTTCAGCTGATGAATGAACTGATGGAGCTTTTGCTCTCATGGTATCATCTGAACTGCTTTAATAACTACACTGTAATATGCTGGCAGTCATCCAGTCCCCTCTAAAGTGTCAGTCCTCTCTAACGTGTCAACACTTGGGGCATAACAGCTAAAAGCTTGTTTTATTGTTTAAATTGTTGTTCCTATGCTCTCTGCACTCTCATTTTGTTGAAATGGACACTCAACACGCTATCTCCTATTCTAACTCATCCTTTCTCAGGAACGGAAAACTGTGGAACAGTCATATTCTGCAGTCTGGAGGCTTCTTACAGCTGAGCTCGGAGTCACCTTGCCACTACTTCTTGCTTCATTCTATTTCTCCCATATTATTTTCAACCTTGGCTGTTACCATCATGTGGAGTGGGCCTTATCTCATTACCTAGCCTTGTTAATTGAAAACAATATCATGCTTCACATGTAATGTAAAAGGTATGTCTATGGCATGCACAGTCAATCACTTGTGCATCCCTCACCTCTTTTGCCCCACCATTGCTGTTTAAAAACCGACTTCTTTTATCAAGTTTTTGGTCACCTGTTCTAGTGTCTCCTTCTTTGGCTCTGCGTCAATTTTTGTTCGATTACACTTCTGTGAAGTGCCTTGGAACATTTGGTGCTATACAAATGTAAATTATTGTTGTCCTGTTGTACCATTTTAATGTCTGTGATGTGGGCTCTCCTGCTCATTTTTAACTCGTCCATTTTGACGTGTATGGTGCCGCTCATGCTTTAATGTAACAAGTCTATCTGTGATGTCTGTGACTCACTTTGTCCTGCTGTCATGCTTTAATGTTACAGGTCTGTCTGACATGCTTTGTCCTGCTGTTTTGCTTTATTGCAAAATATCCTTAAGTAACATGTACTGTGTCCTGCTGTAAGCATAAATCATACTCACTTTTTCCAGGGCACAATTTTTTTGAACTCTTCTAAATTAACTTTATGCATATTAAGGAATATGCGGATAATGCAGGAAAGTGGAGTTGAATTAGAACATCAGCCATCATTGTCATCATAGGCAGTCCCTCGAAACGAGGATGACTTGCTTCCACACCGAAAAGGGGTGAGTTCACAGGTGTTTCAATGAAGGGACCGAATATTGCGGATCCCGAACTACATCTTGAAGGGTGGAAGATGCCTGTGCGTGGACTTTTTTAACATGTGGTGGCCGTTTCACCCCAGCCACCACATGGGCTTGGCAGAGCTATGTCTTGGTCCAGTGGCAAGGATTAACCAAGTCGACTGGAGACCAGCTCTGCTGCACGGACCTAGTGCGCAAACATATTGCAGTTTGGGCTGGCCCGTGCTGCCCCTGGGCCCTCGCCTCTTTTGGGCCCCAGACTCTCCCCTCTCCTGGGCCCCAATCACATCCTTCTACGAACTCTTGCCGATCCTTCGTCCCGACCTCGCCACTCCTGCTGTATCTGCCCGCACTGGCAGTCAGCCATCAATGGAAATCAGCCATGATCTTATTGAATGGCAGAGCAGGCTTGAAGGGCTGAATGGCCTACTCCTGCTCCTATTTCTTATGATCTTATGTTCTTATACTTAGCAACATTGCATTGAAACTTAACTTGTGGAAACAATGAAAAGAAAATACAAGAGAAGGAGAGACGGACTTGGGGAAAAGTTGCATTTTGAAGAGGTGATTATTTCCTTCCTTTCTTCATTCCTTCCTACCCTTTCTTCCCTTTGTTCCCTTTATTTCCTTTCTTGTTGGTGGCAGGTTGGGTGGGAAAGTGTTTTTTTTGACAGCGGATCGGAAATGTTGGGTCTGTCAGCGCTGAGCAGACCCTACAGCTAGCGACGGGCGACCCTAATAAACGAATTATAATGTACTTACCAGACCCTTAACAGGGTTTTTTTTAAACCTTACTTTTTATCTGTAACTTCATGGCCATGGTAACCACGCTGTTCAATTACCATGTTTGTTAACCTGAGGCGGGAGTTCAGTGGCCATTGCTCCAGCTGATTATTTGCTTCAAATGTACAGTAAAAGCTCCCACCTTACAGAAATATCTTCCCTCAGCCACAAGCTCTTCCTCACTGCATTTCCACAATAGATTCACCATGCTGCAAGTCTTTCCACAAATCTCCATCCTGTCTCACCTCAGTACCTCTCTCCCCATTGACACATCGCTTCTGTCATCTGTACTTCTGTCACCTGCCATCTATTCCATCAGCATGGGTGTTGTTTATATTGTCCTCAGAATCGGACCACGATGAATCTCAACACCAGCAACACAGGCACACCAGCAGCACCAACAACAACACCAACCTTCTCCGCAATCATCTGATGCTGCACAGGACAGAGGGCATCAGCATCATATTACTGCCCGGGAGACCAGGGATAGTCTCATCGTGGCCAGATTTATTTAACTTTACGCTGTACACCCAGGCTGCCACATGATGTGCCAGGTTGACACCAACCCACACCAACATCATAAAGCATCCCTAAAATGACCAAGCCAATCCTTTCACACTCATCACCATTGCAGAGGGTACCATTATGTCTGACCATTCACTGCAACTCACTAAGTCACTTCTAAAGGTGCACACAAATTTTTCCAAGACCGGAAAGTGTTGAAAATAAAGATTTCAATGTTTGACACCACATTAATAGAAACTTTACATAAACATTGGATAAAAAAACCCAAGTGGCTACCCTTGTGTGTAGTTAGTTGGTATGATTGCACTTAGGATGAGGGTGATGTGAGGGGTGGCTAGTGAGATGGGGATGTGATAATGTAGATAGGGAAAAATGGGTGGAGGTGCAACAACAACAACAACCTGTATTTATATAGAGCCTTTAATATAGTAAAACATCCCAAGGTGCTTCACAGGAGTATTATGAGACATAAAAATTGACACGAGCCACATAAGGAAAAATTAGAGCAGGTGACGAAAAGCTGGAGCCAATATAGGTCAGCGAGCACAATGGTGGTGGGTGAGCAGGACTTGGTGCGAATTAGGGCACGGGCTGCTGAGTTTTGGATGACCTCAAGTTTACATAGGGTAGAATGTGAGAGGCCAGCCAGGAATGCGTTGGAATGGTTAAGTCTAGAGGTAACAAAGGCATGGCTGAGGGTTTCAGTAGTGGATGAGCTGAGGCAAGGGCAGAGGTGGGTGATGTTACGGAGGTGGAAATAGGCGGTCTTAGTTATGCTGCGGAAATGTGGTCGAAAGCTCATTTCAGGGTCAAATATGACACCAAGGGTTACAAATAGTGTGGTTCAGTTTCAGACAGATGTTGAGGAGAGGATGGTGTCAGTGATTCAGGACCGAAAACAATAGCTTCGGTCTTCCCAATATTTAATTGGAGGGTGAAAATTGGTGTGAGTAAGGATGTGCAGGGTTAGGGTAAGGAAGGCAGAGTGATGGGGATGTGATGAGATGCAGCAGGATGAGGTTGAGTGTGGCTTTGTACTAACGTTTTGTGATCTACTGAGATCACTGAAATGTTTGGTGCCACTGCACCCAGTTCTTCCTGACCACATCCCTGCTTGTGCCCTCCTGTGCAATGTGCAACCAGGCTGTGTTGGTCTCCTGGGCTGGTCTCTTCCCCCATCAGAAGGGAGAGGACCTCTCTGTGTGCTCCGACTCCCTCCATAAGCATATGGAGGGAGTCATGGGAGAACCCGGGTGCAGCCCTCTGCCTCTGTGCAGTGCTTTTCAGTGTTTGCAGCACTTCAATGCCGTAGAACACTGACAGCACAAATGGCAAAAGAAAGTTGGCCATGGTCCCTTTAAGGATACCAGCTGACGTCGGATCATGAATTATGTCATCAGACCCGCTTCCTCTAATTGGCCCGGGAAACGCGCTGGGTGGGCTTAACAAGCCCTATCAATGTAAATTCATTTTAGACAGCGGGATGGAGCCATCAGCGGGCCGCGATCCGCCACCGCCACCACTCCAGACCCGCCGAGGTGAGCAAAATCCCGGTCAGTAACTGAACTTCCATTCTCCTCAGTACCTATTTCCCTTCTTTATTTTAATTATTCATTTTTTCCCTATCCTTTTCATTAATATCTCTCCATACTGCCCTTTGTGGGTTTTAAAAATCTATTCATTCACGGGATGTGGATGTTGCTGGTAAGGCCAGCATTTATTGCCCATTCCTAGTTGCCCTTGTTTAGTCACCTTCTTGAACAACTACAGTCCATGTGGTGAAGTTACTCCCACGGTGCTGTTCGCTAGGGAGTTCCAGGATTTTGACTCAGTAACATTGAAGGAACACCGATATGTGTCCCAAGTCAGGATGCTATGTGATTTGGGGGGAACTTGGCGGTGATGGTGTTCCCTTGCACCTGCCACCCTTGTCCTTCTAGGTTGTAGAAGTCGTGGGTTGGGGAGTTTTCATTGATCTGCCTCTTTCACTATACTTGTTTTTAACCCCTCAACCATAATCTCTGATTTGCTGCTATCCCTGCCTTATTAGTATAAATCCTGTTGGCAAGGACATTAGTACTGGTTCGGCTTAGGTAAAGACAATTCCAGACTATTTATATACTAATGTTACTTGTCAGCTGGGAGTTCACTTAGATTTTCAGCCCACTGCTGGTTAATTAAGGAGTAGAATCTTCTAGATCCGGATTCAATTTCAGTGCTCCATGAAAATGTGCTTTAAAACTGTTAGATGTTTACTCTAGTTATATATTAATAATAACTAACTTACTAAATAAATAACTTATATGGATGATCTTGAGAACTATTTATGAATCCAAGCGGCTCCTGTTTTATTTACGACCTTTCAATCTGCAATCAGGTTTGGCTTCAGACAACCCTTCTGCATGTTGCAGGCAAAACATGAACAGGGGGTGCGATAGATAACCAAAGGTAAATGCCTTTCAGAAATATGACTCCAGCTCTCCCAACTGCCTGACAAGTGTATATAATAAGTAGCTGAGCTATACACATGAGGTTTGCAGGGGAGACTAGAACTAGGGCCCATAAATATAAGATAGTCATTAATAAATCCAGTAGGGAATTCAGGAGAAACTAGATTGGTTAGAATATGGATCTCGCTACCACAAGGAGTAGTTGATGCAATTAAGGAGAAGCTAGATAAAAAAATGAGAGAGCAAGGAATAGAGGGATACTTTGATGGAGTCAGATAAAGGGTGGGAGGAGACTTGTGTGGAGTATAAACACCAACGTGGACCTGTTTCTGTGCTGTAAATACTGTGTAAGACTGCTTGATTCTTCTAGTTGCCCTGAGTTAGCTGATCTCAGTGGTCGAACACAGTGCTGACATTAATTAGCTAAGCTCACTTTGAAGAATGGCCACTAGGGTGAGGTACCAAGAGGGCAACCAGCACCCATAGAACCATACTTCAGCAACAGTTGGCACCTTCGGAGAAGAGGGAAATCTGAATCAGTACTGCAGACTCAATCAGAAGAAAGGAATTCCAAATTCTATTGGGATCCACTATTTGAGTTAGTGTTAATTAAAAACAAAAACACATCCTTTATGATCCAACAACATATACCATCAATCAAATGATACTGCTGTTACAAATTGAACAATTGGAGGTCACTATATTGTAAGAGCAATTAATGGCTTAAAGTCAATTACTGTCTAAGGCATTGATTCAGAGTAAATCTCAGTATTTGTCTTCATTTGAGAAATACATTGATAGCTATTTTTAACAGAGATCATAATATGGCATTGAATATATAGTTACCACACACACGTGGGACAGGGTATAACATCTATCCCATATCGCCCTGAATATAGTTTCTGTTCAAGTTAGATAGCTCAATTGGTCGTTCAATGTTATTAACAGTGACATCCCATCACCACAAAAAAGCAATAAAACAGAGAAAGTAAGCAATGTAAAGTGTGTATCTGTCCCACACTGGAGCACATTCTTAGTTTAAGGGGTTTCACTCATCTTGGCTTTGATGGTTCCATCTCAGCCCTTAGATGGTTGGTACCTGCAGATTGTCACCCAACATCCTATTAAAACATTCCAAGTGTTTGTTTTACTTACTTTCCCCTTCGATTTTTTCGCACGTCCTGCACCAGGTGATCTGCCTGGTTTCTAGTTTAACCTGGAAAGTTTTTCTCTCCGGTCGCTGGGATTTTTTCTGATAATACAAAGTCATGACAGTTCCCAGTTCTAAGTTTCGGATGATCGTGCTAACTTCTGCCTCCATCCTCCCATCTTCCAGCAAAAATCCATTTGGAAAACCGACTCTGGACGCTGACATCTTCAGAGCATCATCCAAGAGATTGTTTTTAATTTAAGAAAAGTAAATAAACCCGATTTGATTGAACAAGAAAAAAACACGTTTGAAATTAGAATTCTAAACTGCCCCCTTTTCCCTGCTTTTATTGTTCGCTGCAAACCTGTTGGCCAGGGAAGGTAAGTGGGGTTCCCTCCACTAGTATATATTCATAGAATTAAACGTGGAAAAAAATTGCCAATGAAATTGCTTCAATGTTGCGGTGTTGGATCCTTGACTGCTTCCTGGATGTCTGGACGTTCTTCCCCTTTCTGTCAAATCCTCGGTTGTACTGGCAGACGCACTGAAGATGGCTGAGCACTGCTGGAAATACACACACATATATATATATATACACACACACATATACATATATATTCCCCCTCCCCCACTTTGTTTTTTTGTCAATTTTAGTCCAAATGAAATCGACACGGTCGAATGGTAGCGCCGAGCCCAGAGGAAACAGCACATACACACATAGCCGGAAAGAGATCAGAGACAGGAATCTGAAATATTACAGGATCGGGGGGTGGGAGAGAGAGAGAGGGAAAAAAGTGTTTGAAAGAATGAAAAACAGCGACATCTAGAGATAAATGGAGAATTCAAATAAAAAGGAAATGATTGAAAAGGTGTGAAAGAGAGAAATATGAGGCAAAAACGAATGCTAGGTAGGACAAACGGCGAGGGCTGGAGGAGAAAGACAGTAAAGAATAATCATTATATAGTGTGCCTTATTACAAACAAATGTCTCAAAATGATTCCCACAATGAATTACTTTTGGAGTGCTGTGACTAGTTATGGGGGAGAGAAGACAATTTGAAATTAGACAGATGCTGTGAGAAGAGAGCCAATTTATAAAATATAACCAGAGAAAGAGGTGACAGCAAAGAAACACGAACTGAAAGAAAAGGGAAAGATAGAATGAGAGAAATGGGTGGCAAATGAAGAGAAAAAGAAAGACATTTCAAAAATAAACTTGCAAACATTTGTGAGAATTTGCTGGAGATTACGTGTCACTAATAGGCCTTTTTACACTAGAAGGTTTCGTCTGTGACCTACCTTCGGAGGCTCCAGCTCTGCCTCACAATAATTAGCACACAACATATAGATCTCCATACGTACACACATTGTTAAGCCGTTTGTGACAATTCTCAATGTTCAGTATTTCTAGTGAAATCAGAAACATCCTCTTTAAAGCAAAATACATCTTCAATGAATGCTATGTCCAGCAACATAATCAATCAGGTTAATTCTTAGCCACCCCACGATAGAAAGAGAAACATGATTTTGAAAATAGTAAGATGCAGAGAATTTGACAAACGAAGGGGAAAAGTGCAAAAGAAAATAAAGAGGTTAAGAGTATTATCACTGAGTCAAGGCCTATTATAATAAATATAAACAGAAAATTACAAGAAAAGAGGTTATTCAGGCCAACCAGTCCATTTTTGGTGTTTATATCGCCACATTGGCAGTGGTCCTAATATCTTTGCACACCTTGTTCCCATATCCCTTGATCCCAATTTCGTAACCACCTAACATATTCTTAAATGTTGACATGATCTGCTTCAATCATCAACTCTGGTAATGCATTCCACAGCCTCAGGACTATCTCTGTGAAAAAGTGTCTCCTGCTCTTTTAAACATCTTATTTTTAATCTTAAATCTACGCTTCCTCATTCTAGATCCCTTTTTCAACGTTTCTATTTACTGTCTCAGCTCTTCATAGTTTTAAACAAATCTATCAAATCACCCCTTAACATCCTCTGTTTTAATGAAAATGTTTTAATAAGACATTTTCAAGTCTTTGTTCCATATCAGGTAATATTCTCGAGAATCTGTGTTGTATCCTCTCCTTTACCTCAACTTCCTTCCCATTACGTGGAACCCAAAACTGCACACAACACTCCAACTGTGGTCTTACTAAAGTTTTATATAGATTCACCATTACATCTCAACTTTTATATTCTATACCTCTTTTTATAAATTCCAACATTCCACAAACTTTCTTTAGGGCCTTATCCACTTGAGATGTTACTTTTAATGTCTTGTGAACTTGAACCCCAAATCCTTCTGCTCTTCCACACCACACAACCTTTCTCCATTCAAAGTATAATTATTGTTTTTTTCCCAAAATGTACTACCTCACATTTACTAACATTGAATTACATCGTCCACTTTTGCTCATTCCAACATCTTTTCAATATTCCCTCGCACTTTCCTTTGGTTCTCAGAATTATTAAATATGCCTCCTATTTCGTATCATCTGTAAATTTGGACACTGTTCCCTCTAGCCATATATCCAAATCATTGATGTACTCAGTGAACAGAAGCAGTCCTAGAATAGATCGCTTTGGAACTTCACTAACCACATCCAATAATTCAGAGAAACTGCCATTAGCTCCGACTCTCTGGTTCCTCCCTTCTTGGAGGTAATATATTAACATGGATAGAAGAGGGGGCTTGACAAGGTGGATGCAGAGAGGATGTTTCCACTGAAAGCGGAGACTAGAACTAGAGGATATAATCTTAGAATAAGGGGCTGCCCATTTAAAACTGAGATGAGGAGGAATTTCTTCTCTCAGAGGGTTGCAAATCTGTGGAATCCGCTGCCTAAGAGAGCTGTGGAAGCTGGGTCATTGAATAGATTTAAGACAGAGATAGACAGTTTCTTAACCGATAAGAGAATAAGGGGTTATGGGAACGGGCAGGGAAGTGGACCTGAATCCATGATCGGATTAGCCGTATTAATGATTTTATTAAATGGCGGAGCAGGCTCGAGGGGCTAAATGGCCTACTCCTGCTCCTGTTACTTATGTTCTTGTTGGCTAACTAACAGAAAACAAAGAGCAGGGATAAATGGGTCTTTTTCCAGTTGGCAAATGGTAACTGGTGGGGTGCCACAGGGATCGGTGCTGGGGCCTCAACTATTTACAATCTATATTAATGACTTGGATGAGGGAACCGAGTGTACTGTAGCTAAGTTTGCTGATGATACAAAGATGGGTGGGAAAGCAAATTGTGAGGAGGACACAAATAAATTTGCAAAGGGATATAGATAGGCTAAGTGAGTGGGCAAAAATTTAGCAGATAGAGTGTAATGTGGGAAAGTGTGATGTTATCCACTTTGGCAGGAAAAATAAAAAAGCAAATTATTATATAAATGGAGATTACAAAATGCTGCAGTACAGATGAACCTAGGGGTCCTTGGCCATGAAGCACAAAAAGTTAAGTATTCAAGTACAGCAAGTAATCAGGAAGACAAGTGGAATGTTGGCCTTTATTGCAAGGGGGATAGAGTATAAAAGCAGAGAAGTCCTGCTGCAACATTGAGCTGTGGTGCAAGAGGGAGGGATTCAAATTCCTGGGACATTGGAACCAGTTCTGGGGGAAGTGGGACCTGTACAAAAGGGACGGTTTGTTCTTGGGCAGGACTGGAACTGATGTCCTGGGGGTAACATTTGCGAATGCAGTTCGGGAGTGTTTAAACTAATATGGCAGGGGGATGGGAACCTATGCAGCGAGACAGGGCAAAGTAATATGGAGTCAGAAACAGATGGTAGAAAGGTAAAAAGCAATAATGGAAGGCCGAGTAAACAAAGGCAAGAAACAAAAAGGGCCACACTACATCATAATTCTAAAAGGACAAAGGGTGTTAAAAAAACAAGCCTGAAGGCTTTGTGTCTTAATGCAAGGAGTATCCGTAATAAGATGGATGAATTAACTGTGTAAATAGATGTTAACGGATATGATGTGATTGGGATTATGGAGACGTGGCTCCAGGATGATCAGGGCTGGGAACTCAACATCCAAGGGTATTCAATATTCAGGAACGATAGAATAAAAGGAAAAGGAGGTGGGGTAGCATTGCTGGTTAAGAGGAGATTAATGCAATAGTTAGGAAGGACATTAGCTTGGATGATGTGGAATCTATATGGGTAGAGCTGCAGAACACCAAAGGGCAAAAAACGTTAGTGGGAGTTGTGCACAGACCTCCAAACAGTAGTAGTGATGCTGGGGAGGACATCAAACAGGAAATTAGGGGTGCATGCAATAAAGGTGCAGCAGTTATCATGGGTGACTTTAATATGCATATAGATTGGGCTAACCAAACTGGAAGCAATACGGTGGAGGAGGATTTCCTGGAGTGCATAAGGAATGGTTTTCGAGACCAATATGTCGAGGAACCAACTAGGGGGGGGAGGCCATCTTAGACTGGGTGTTGTGTAATGAGAGATGATTAATTATCAATCTTGTTGTGCGAGGCCCCTTGGGGAAGAGTGACCATAATATGGTGGAATTCTACATTAGGATGGAGAATGAAACTGTTAATTCAGAGACCATGGTCCAGAACTTAAAGAAGGGTAACTTTGAAGGTTTGAGGCATGAATTGGCTAGGATAGATTGGCGAATGATACTTAAAGGGTTGACGGTGGATGGGCAATGGCAGACCGCATGGATGAACTACAACAATTGTACATCCCTGTCTGGTGTAAAAATAAAAAGGGGAAGGTGGCTCAACCGTGGCTATCAAGGGAAATCAGGGATAGTATTAAAGTCAAGAAAGTGGCATACAAATTGGCCAGAAATAGCAGTGAACCCGGGAACTGGGAGAAATTTAGAACTCAGCAGAGGAGGACAAAGGGTTTGATTAGGGCAAGGAAAATAGAGTACGAGAGGAAGCTTGCAGGGAACATTAAGACGGACTGCAAAAGCTTCTATAGATATGTAAAGAGAAAAAGGTTAGTAAAGACAAACGTAGGTCCCCTGCAGTCAGAATCAGGGGAAGTCATAACGGGGAACAAAGAAATGGCAGACCAATTGAACAAGTACTTTGGTTCGGTATTCACTAAGGAGGACACAAACAACCATCCGGATATAAAAGGGGTCAGAGGGTCTAGTAAGAAGGAGGAACTGAAGGAAATCCTTATTAGTCGGGAAATTGTGTTGGGGTAATTGATGGGATTGAAGGCCGATAAATCCCCAGGGCCTGATGAACTGCATCCCAGAGTACTTAAGAAGGTGGCCTTGGAAATAGCGGATGCATTGACAGTCATTTTCCAACATTCCATAGACTCTGGATCAGTTCCTATGGAGTGGAGGGTAGCCAATGTAATCCCACTTTTTAAAAAAGGAGGGAGAGAGAAAACAGGGAATTATAAACCGGTCAGCCTGACATCGGTAGTGGGTAAAATGATGGAATCAATTATTAAGGATGTCATAGCAGCGCATTTAGAAAGAGGTGACATGATAGGTTCAAGTCAGCATGGATTTGTGAAAGGGAAATCATGCTTGACAAATCTTCTGGAATTTTTTGAGGATGTTTCCAGTGGAGTGGACAAGGGAGAACCAGTTAATGTGGTGGACTTTCAGAAGGCTTTCGACAAGGTCCCACACAAGAGATTAATGTGCAAAGTTAAAGCACATGGGATTGGGGGTAGTGTGCTGACGTGGATTGAGAACTGGTTGGCAGACAGGAAGCCAAGAGTAGGAGTAAATGGGTACTTTTCAGAATGACAGGCAGTGACTAGTGGGATACCGCAAGGTTCTGTGCTGGGGCCCCAGCTGTTTACATTGTACATTAATGATTTAGACAAAGGGATTAAATGTAATATCTCCAAATTTGTGGATGAGACTAAGTTGGGTGGCAGTGTAAGCTGCGAAGAGGATGCTATGAGGCTGCAGAGTGACTTGGATAGGTTAGGTGAGTGGGCAAATGCATGGCAGATGAAGTATAATGTGGATAAATGTGAGGTTATCCACTTTGGTGGTAAAAACAGAGAGACAGACTATTATCTGAATGGTGACAGATTAGGAAAAGGGGAGGTGCAACGAGACCTGGGTGTCATGGTGCATCAGTCATTGAAAGTTGGCATGCAGGTACAGCAGGCGATTAAGAAAGTAAATGGCATGTTGGCCTTCATAGTGAGTGGATTTGAGTACAGGGGCAGGGAGGTGTTACCACAGTTGTCCAGGGCCTTGGTGAGGCCACACCTGGAGTATTGTGTACAGTTTTGGTCTCCTAACTTGAGAAAGGACATTCTTGCTATTGAGGGAGTGCAGCGAAGGTTCACCAGACTGCTTCCTGGGATGGCGGGACTGACATATCAAGAAAGACTGGATCAACTGGGCTTGTATTCACTGGAGTTCAGAAGAATGAGAGGGGATCTCATAGAAACGTTTAAAATTCTGACAGGTTTAGACAGGTTAGATGCAGGAAGAATGTTCCCAATGTTGGGGAAGTCCAGAACCAGGGGTCACAGTCTAAGGATAAGGGGTAAGCCATTTAGGACCGAGATGAGGAGGAACTTCGTCACCCAGAGAGTGGTGAACCTGTGGAATTCTCTACCACAGAAAGTCGTTGAGGCCAATTCACTAAATATATTCAAAAAGGAGTTAGATGTAGTCCTTACTACTAGGGGGAATCAAGGGGTATGGCGAGAAAGCAGGAATGGGGTACTGAAGTTGCATGTTCAGCCATGAACTCATTGAAAGGTGGTGCAGGCTCAAAGGGCCGAATGGCCGACTCCTGCACCTATTTTCTATGTTTCTATTAACTGTACAGGGTATTGGTGAGGCCACACCTAGAGTACTGCGTACAGTTTTGGTCTCCTTATTTAAGGAGGGATATACTTGCATTGGAGACAGTTCAGAGAAGGTTCACTCGGTTGATTCCTGAGATGAAGGGGTTGATCTATGATGAAACGTTGAACAGGTTGGGCCTATACCCATTGGAATTTAGAAGAATGTGAGGTGATCTTATTGAAATACTGAGGGGGCTCGACAAGGTAGATGCAGAGTGGATGTTTCCACTCGTGGGGGAATCTAGAACTAGGGGGCGTAGTTTAAGAATAAGAGGTCGCCCATTTAGAACTGAGATGAGGAGGATTTTGTTCTCTCAGAGGGTTGTAAATCTGTGGAATTCTCTGCTCCAGAGAGCTATGGAGGCTGGGTCATTAAGGTGCAGATAGACAGATTTTTGAATGATAAGGGAGTGAAGGGTTATTGGGAGCGGGCAGGGAAGTGGAGTTGAGCCAAAGATCAGATCAGCCATGATCTTATTAAATGGCGGAGCAGGCTCGAGGGGCCAAATGGCCTACTCCTGCTCCTATTTCTTATGTTCTTATGTTCTAACCAGTTTTTAATTCCAATTGCTATGCATACATCTTCATCTTCTACTATAGTCTCCTGTGTGGTACTTCATCAAAGGTTTTCTCAAAGTCCATATACACCACCATCCACTGCATTTCTGCCTTCTACTTTATCAAAGAACTCTATCAGGTTTGTCAGTACGATCACTCTTTTTGAAATCTGTGTTGGGTTTCTCTATTGCTTTCTAGATATTTAGCAATTTATGTGTTACTAGTTGCTTGTTCTATAACTATGAAATAATTTATTTTAGCCGATAAATACTAAAAAAGTTCAGTTTGATGTTATTCTGCTGCCCTTTTTTTAAAAATTGAGGATCCTGTGAAGGAATGAGAAAGAGCTAATAGCTGAAGTAATCTTTAAACGGGTTCATTGTTCATTAGGTGGGAATATGATCAACTTTACCTAGATATCTGGGCAAATGAAAAGACTGTGTGGACTCAACTGAGAAGAGCCTGAAACATGGAAGCCAAAAAAACTCGAGTAAAAAAAGTGTTAACCCCTCCCCCACCCCACTCTCCAAATATAGCAATGACCTTTTCCTTAAATCACCTGCAACTACTGCATTTTGCCACAAAGATCTCTCACAATGGGACTTCATCCACAAGAGAGTACCAGACAGAAGGCCTACATTGTGCCAGACCACGGTATCTGTTATCAGGGACAGCGTATCTAAGGTCAAGGTGGTCAATTTTGTGTGGGTTGGGGATGAGAAGAGATGTCACAACATGGAAGGTGGAATGGAGTTTCTTTGTGAATCATTTGATTGATTGTGTGCCAATTATTGTTTTGATTTTATTGGTATATAGTCGGGTGGGTGAGGAACTGTCATGACAGCTGTATCTAGAAGAAAATAAATCTATAATATGATTGGGAGAAATTTTGGTTTTATGCAGCTTGATTAGTTATTTTCTACTTTCGTTATTCACCAATTAGAGGGAAAGGGAGAAAATTAATAAACATGAAAGATTAATATTTTGATCAGATTCTTACATTCTTACAGATATTACATAACCTATAGACTGACCTATTTTTATATAATGTACATAGATTGATATCCATTATTTAAACCTTGATTAAATTCCAACATGCAACTCATTCTATAGTCTCCTTTATAAATCAACCAAACATTTCAATTAATTTTAGCACAGAACTCACTTCTGATTATCCCTTAGTCTATATATAAACCATTTGAACCCTTTGATTAAATTCTGGCCTGTAACCCAGTCCCAGTATCCATTGTTATTTCCAATAAAAAAACAATTGAATTTCTCAATTAGATTCCAGTCTCTAACTCATTGTTGGTATCCATAATTCTGTGCATAAACCAGTTTAGTCCACCAATTCGATTGCAGTGTTAAACTTACTGCTAGGTATCCATTAGATATCAACACACTGGCATGTTTATTTTTATGGTGTATCAGCAATAGGAACACTTCTTTTTATCTATCGAGTGCTGAAGCCAATTGTAGCTCTCTGACTTCATTTACCTCATCAGCCAGTGGCTCAGTTGGTAGCACCCTGAGTCAGAAGGTTATGGGTTCAAGTCCCACTCCAGAGACTTGCGCACAAAAATCTAGGCTAACACTTCAGTGCAGTACTGAGGGAGTGCTGCACTGTCGGAGGTGCCATCTTTCAGTTGAGACGTTAAACTGAGGCCCTATGTACTCTCTCAGGTGATCGTAAAATATCCCATGGCACTATTTCGAAGAAGAGCAGGGAAGTTAACCCTGGTTCCTGGCCAATATTTATCCCTCAATCAACACAAGACAGATTATCCAATCATTATCACGTTGCAGTTTGTGGGAACTTGCTGGACTCAAATTGGCTGCCGCGTTTCCTACATTACAACAGTGACTACACTTCAAAAATACTTCATTAGTTGTAAAACGTTTGGGACGTCTGGTGGATGTGAAAGGCGCTATATAAATGCAAGTCTTTCTTTCTTTTATCTTACCTCCTGCTCTTTTCACCCTCTGTGGTGTCCTTCTCTGTGGGCCTTGATCTTTGCCAATGTTTTCTCATGTGAAGAAAATCCAAAATTTTTTGCCATCCATCTGATTTTTGTTTTAATCCATTACTTAATATTAGCTAGTTGTTTTCCATAGATGTTTCCATAGCTCGGAATTCATTTAAAAGCACTACCTATCTCTAAACTGGTTTTTAGTTGTTCTATTTGCATCTGGACACACCTTAATCTATTCATCTGTTGTCAACAGTTGCTGGGTGTATGTTTTTAGTTAATCAGTGATCGAATGGTTAATATTGCTTACGATCACTAACTCAGCTAATAAGTATTTATTTATGTTTTACTCCCGTTGTGCCAATTAGGTACTCTCCCCTGGATTATTGGCAAGAATGATTGTCCTCGCCTCACAGCACTGCCCCGCCGAGTCATCAAGATCCACGGAACAGTCCTGGACAACATGGACCATTTCCCATACCTCTTATCAACAAGAGCAGATATTGATGCCTCTAGTGCAGCAGTGCAGCCTTCGGCCGTCTGAGGAAAAGAGTGTTCGAAGATCAGGCCCTCAAATCTGCCACCAAGCTCACGGTCTACAGGGCTGTAATAATACCCGCCCTCCTGTATGGCTCAGAGACATGGACCATGTACAGTAGACGCCTCAAGTCGCTGCAGAAATACCACCAACGATGTCTCCGCAAGATCCTACAAATCCCCTGGGAGGACAGATGCACCAACATTAGCGTCCTCGACCAGGCCAACATCCCCAGCATTGAAGCACTGACCACACTTGATCAGCTCTGCTGGGCAGGCCATATTGTCCACATGCCAGACACGAGACTCCCAAAGCGCTCTACTCGGAACTCCTTCACAGCAAATGAGCCAAAGGTGGGCAGAAGAAACGTTACAAGGACACGCTCAAAGCCTCCCTGACAAGTGCAACATCCCCACTGACACCTGGGAGTCCCTGGCCAAAGACCGCCCTAAGTGGAGGAAGTGCATATGGGAGGGCGCTGAGCACCTCGAGTCTCATCGTCGATAGCATGCAGAAATCAAGCGCAGGCAGCGGAAAGAGCATGTGGCAAACCAGTCCCACCCTCCCTTATCCTCAACAACTATCTGTCCCAACTGTGACAGGGACTAGGGCTCTCGTATTGGACTGTTCAGCCACCTAAGGACTAATTTTAAGAGTGGAAGCAAGTCTTCCTCGATTCCGAAGGACTGCCTATGATGCTGTTGGAGATGGTCATTGCCTGGCATTTGTATAGCGTGAATATTACTTGCCACCTACCAGCCCAAGCCTGAATGTTGTACAGGTCTTGATGTATGTTAACATAGACTGCTTCATTATCTGAGTTGTGAATGGAACTGAACACTGCGCAATCATCAGAAGATGGATGGGCTTTGGACACTGTCCTGAGGAACAATCGCCTCGGAGTCAGAAGATTGTGGGTTCAAGTCCCACTCCAGGGACTTGAGCACATAAATCTAGGTTGACACGCTGGTGCAGTGCTGAGGGAGTGTTGTACTTTCAGATGAGACGTTGAACCGGGGCCCCATCTGCTCTCGCAGGTGGACTAAAAATATCCCATGGCACTATTTTGAAGAAGAGCAGGGGGATTGGCCAATATTTATCCCTCAATCAACATAACAAAAAACTGATTATCTGGTCATCATCACATTGATGTGTGTGGGAGCTTCCTGTGCCCAAATTGGCTGCCACGTTTCCCACATTACAACAGTGATTACACTCCAAAAGTACTTTATTGGCTGTAAAGTGCTTTGAGACATCCAGTGGTCATGAAAGGTGCTATATAAATGTAAACCTTTCTTTCTATGTCCAGAGGCTGAGATGACTGGTCTTGCACCAAACACAACCTGTGTGTTTTCCCCAATTTCCATTGATTTCAATTTTACTTGGGCTCATTGATGCCAAACTCAGTTATATCTACCTTGATGTCAAGGGCAGTCACTTTCACCTTACCTCTGGAATTCAACTCTTGTCTATTTGGACCAAGGCTGTAATGAGGTCTGGAGCCGAGTGGTCCTGGCGGAAACCAAACTGGGCATCGGTGAGCAGGTTATTGATTAGTGGCGCTTAGTAGATGATTGAGTGTAGGCTGATGGGGTGGTAATTACCAGGTTAGATTTGTCGTGCTTTTTGTGGACATACCTAGGGCAACGTTCCACTTTGTTGGGTAGATGTCAGTATTGTACTGGAACAGCTTTACTAGAGGCGCAGCTAGTTCTGGAGCACAGCACTACAGCCGGGATCTTAGGGCTCATAGCCTGTGCTCAGCTATTTCTTGATATTACGTGGAATTAATCAAAGTACATGGAGTATAAAACAGAGAGCTAGGAGTCTTAGCAGTTCATCTTAGAACCCGATACTCAACAAACCAGTGCAAAACAGTAATAAACAAAAGCCAATAGGATGTTGGACTATACAGCCAAAACAGTAGAATGCAATTCAGAAGGAGCTAGTAAACAAACTTTATCGTACTCTGGTCAGACTGCACCTATAATACAGCATCGAGTTTTGGTCACTGAGACACAAGAGATAGGGGCTATGTCTTATCAAAGGGCTGAACTATATGGAAAGACTGGAGGGATGGGTTGTTCAGACTGGAAAGCAAGGATCAGAACATAAGAAATAGGAGTAGGCCATTTTACCCCTCGAGCCTGCGCCACTATTTAATATCATGGCTTATCTGATCATGAACTCCTCTCCCTGTCCACTCCCCATAACCCTTTATTTACTTATTGCTCAAAAATCTATCTCCGCCTTAAATATATTCAGTGACCCAACTTCCACAGCTCTCTGGGGCAGATAATTCCACAAATTTCTCATCTGTTTTAAATGGACTGCCCCTTATTCTGAGACTATGTTCCCTCGTTTTAGTTTCCCCTATGAGTGGAAATTTCCTCTCTGCATCCACCTTGTCAAGCCCCCTCATTATATGTTTCAATAAGATCACCTCTCATTCTTCTGAACTCCAATGAGTATAGGCCCAGCTCACTTTCATAAGTCAACCCCCTCATCTCCGAATCAACCGAGTGAACCTTCTCTGAACAGCCTCAAATGCAAATATATCCTTTCTTAAATACAGAGACCAAAACTGTACGCAGTACTCCAGTCTTGGCCTCACCAATACTCTCAGAAGTGAACTCATTGAGGTATAGACAATATTAATTGGAATAGAAAGGGTAAACCTGCAATTACTTTAAACAGAGAGTTAATTGGCAAATGGTATGTTGGACTTCATAACAAGGGGATTTGAGTATAGGAGCAGAGAGCAGTTTTACAGGACCTTGGTGAGACCTCACCTGGAGTATTGTGTTCAGTTTTGGTCTCCTAATCTGAGGAAGGACGTTCTTGCTATTGAGGGAGTGCAGCAAAGGTTCACCAGACTGATTCCCGGGATGGCAAGACTGACATATGAGGAGAGACTGGATCTATAATTTTTTTTATTTTTTTTATAAAAGTCATGGAGACAAAAACCCTGGAATCATTTAACAAATGCAGGGGTGGGGGAGCATAAGGCTGTTCTTAAGATGGGTTGAATGGCCTTCATCTGTAATTAGGTGATCTTATAACAGCATTATTTTAAGTGCATTAGTGGAGAAAAGATGAAGGAATTTTGTTGAAGCGGATTATGATATTTTGATTTTATACTTTTCTTGGTCTGCCCTTTTAAGACTGCTGAGGGTGGCTGAATTGAGAAGAGCCAGAAACATAGAAAATAGGTGCAGGAATAGGCCATTCGGCTCTTCAAGCCTGCACCACCATTCAATAAGATCATGGCTGATCATTCATCTCAGTATCCCGTTCCTGCTTTCTCTCCACACCCCTTGATCCCTTTAGCTGTAAGGGCCATATCTAACTCCCTCTTGAATATATCCAATGAACTGACATCAACAACTCTCTGCAGTAGGGAATTCCACAGGTTAACAACTCTGAGTAAGTTTCTCCTCATCTCAGTCCTAAATGGCTTACCCCTTATCCTTCGACTGTGTCCCCGGTTCTGGACTTCCCCAACATCGGGAATATTCTTCCTGCATCTAACCTGTCCAGTCCCGTCAGAATTTTATGTTTCTATGAGATCCCCTCTCATTCTTCTAAACTCCAATGAATACAGGCCCAGTCGATCCAGTCTCTCCTCATATGTCAGTCCTGCCATCCCGGGAATCAGTCTGGTGAACCTTCGCTGCACTCCCTCAATAGCAAGAACATCCTTCCTCAGATTAGGAGACCAAAACTGAACACAATATTCCAGGTGAGGCCTCACCAAGGCCCTGTACAACTGCAGTAAGACCGCCCTGCTCCTATACTCAAATCCCCTAGCTATGAAGGCCAACATACCATTTGCCTTCTTCTCTGCCTGCTGTACCTGCATGCCAACTTTCAATGACTGATGTACCATGACACCCAAGTCTCATTGCACCTCCCCTTTTCCTAATCTGTCGTCATTCAGATAATATTCTGCCTTCGTGTTTTTGCCCCCAAAGTGGATAACCTCACATTTATCCATATTATACTGCATCTGCCATGCATTTGCCCACTCACCTAACCTGTCCAAGTCATCCTGCAGCCTCTTAGCATCCTCCTCACAACTCACACCACCACCCAGCTTAGTGTCATCTGCAAAAGTGGAGATATTACACTCAATTCCTTCATCTAAATCATTGATGTATATTGTAAATAGCTGGGGTCCCAGTACTGAGCCCTGCGGTACCCCACTAATCACTGCCTGCCATTCTGAAAAGGACCAGTTTATCTTGACTCTCTGCTTCCTGTCTGCCAACCAGCTCTCTATCCACGTCAGTACAGTACCCCCAATACCATGTGCTTTAATTTTGCACACCAATCTCGTGTGGGACCTTGTCAAAAGTCTTTTGAAAGTCCAAATACACCACATCCACTGCTTCCCCCTTGTCCACTCTACTTGTTACATCCTTAAAAAATTCCAGAAGATTTGTCAAGCACGAGTTCCCTTTCATAAATCCATGCTGACTTGGACTGATCCTGTCACTGCTTTCCAAATGAGCTGCTATTTCATCTTTAATAATTGATTCCAACATTTTCCCCACTACTGATGTCAGGCTAACCGGTCTATAATTACCCGTTTTCTTTCTCACTCCTTTTTAAAAAAGTGGTGTTACATTAGCTACCCTCCAGTCCATAGGAACAGATCCAGAGTCGATAGACTGTTGGAAAATGATCACCAATGCATCCACTATTTCGAGGGACGCTTCCTTAAGTACTCTGGGATGCAGACTATCAGGCGCCGGGAATTTATCGGCCTTTAATTTTCCCAACACAATTTACTGCCTAATAAGGATTTCCTTCCGTTCCTCCTTCTCACTAGACCTTCGGTCCCCTAGTATTTCCGGAAGGTTATTTGTGTCTTCCTTCGTGAAGACAGAACCAAAGTATTTGTTCAACTGGTCTGCCATTTCTTTGTTCCCCATTATAAATTCACCTGAATCTGACTGCAAGGGACCTACGTTTGGCTTGGAAAGCAAAGCAAATATCATACTACTAGATTAAGGTTTAGCAAAACTCAAGTCAAATAAGTGACATGCAAATTTTCAATTGAGGGCAGACTGTTATATGTGTAAGTTAAACAAATATTTTCTTTTTGTTTGTGATGTTTGTTCTGTGATAATTAAACAAAAATGATTTTCCCTAGGATAATTTCAAAGATTGTCTGTATTTGTTTTAGGTGGCCTTGTCACATAATGTTATATCACACATTAAACTCACATCCATGGGTACAATCTTTTTAGAATGTTTTGAATATGCACCATTTTTAATATACAATAGATTTTTCCCCCCCACACTTTGCTTTCTTGGGCCTAGGGCATAGGAATTACCTGACCCTGAACCCAAATTAGCACCAATCTACAAACACAATGGGCAGATACTTTCATTTTCCAACCCAATGTTTCATAGTACTTGTTTCCATTCAACTGCTTTGTAATGCTTATAATACTCCTTTGTTTTTGCTCTATGCCATTGTCAATAGCTTGAGCTACACTGAGATGCTGCATTTTGTTTTGTGGTGTGTGATATTCACCTACAATTGCAGTGCAGTGGTTGTGAACTTTTACAGGTAACATCTCAAGAACTTTGAGATGATTGAGAGATGTATTAAGGTGCTATATAAATGCAAGTTTATTTTTTTCTTTTGAAGCACCTCATGGCTTCCCAATGTGTGCTTACAGACACATACTGCAATACAGCACTGCTAAGCCAAAACGTTTACTTTCATTAAGCTTTACATTTCAATAACTTTAATCTCAATTCTTTTGAAATGAACATATCTTACCAATTGTGCAACAAAGCAAATGTATCAAAAAATGATTTATATCAATTTGTAAATAAAACCTATTGAAAGAAACACAGATTCAGTGATTAGTGTTCAAGTGCAAATCTTTATAATGTAACATCTTTGTTTGACTCCCTGAGGTATTGTGTAATTGTTTCTTGTGACATTTGTGGTTTGTTTTAGAACTCAAAGTCCTCGTCAGTCATATCAATGGCCCAGGCAAATTTCTCTCTCTGCGTCTTGTTGTAGATCTTCTCAATGGGAACGTTCCATTTCTTGCACCTTCAACAAAGAAAGGAAATAAATGGGTAAACATATAGTACATATTTAGGCTGCTAGTAATTCTGTGATTTCATAAATATGCAAGATTATACAAAAAGTTAATACACTGACAAGGGTTGTCATCTTTTACCAAATCCCAAATCAGGCAAGGTGAAAAATAGTCAAAGGGTAGGATCAGGGCCTGAGTTTTGATGTTCGGGAGATGAGGGAGAAAGAGAAAGTTCTCAAAAAGACTTGCTCGAATTATAAAAAACAAATGCTAATTTGAAACAAAAACAGAAATTGCTGGAAATATATAGCAGGTCAGTCAGTATCTGAAAAAGAGGAGACACAAGTTAAAGTTTCGAGGAGAGAAACTTTGTCAGAACCGAATCGGATTCTGGTCTCAAGTTTATGCTTTAGAATCATTCCAGACACCTCACTCAAAAACTGAATTTGGCGAGTAGGGGTGCAACAACATTAAAATATCTAAACACTGCCTTTACTGCCAGCTGCTTGGCTTGTAACTGCCATACCCGACCAACATTGTTTTTCATGGTTTCGTTTATTCAGGACATCAAATTACATCAATCCCATGACCTCATGCGGCAGTTGAGGTAACGTTGTATGCCAAAAACTTTGCACAGTTTTACTGACCAAGCCACGGTGATCCTAGGATCAAGGTAGTTGAGTTTGGACGTGCCCAACGCAATCTGTTTGTTCTCCTCTCTGTCTGTTGCTTGAACCTCCAGCTTCATCAGTTGTTCCTCTAACCTCTGTAACTGCTTCTTCTTCTTCTCTGCCATCCTGCACAAATAAACTTAATGTCAGTCCCTTTAGAACAAGATCATTTAAACAAGAGTCATCTTTATTTCTAGACTCCTTGCCCTAACATGGCAAGCAGGTCATGTCACAATTCTTTGGGAAGTGATAGCAAATTCAAGACGACTCACTTTTAGGCCAAGATTTCATCGTGGCTCTCTTCACCCTCACCTAACCCATCCCAAACAATTTACTTTCCAACTTGGCTTACAATTCCACAGCTCCTCTGGGTGCTCCCCAGTACTTTGCCCACATGGCCATTGTCAATATGTGATCACTGAATGTTGACAGAGCATTTGATCAAAGGGTACAATCACAGCTGTGTCTGGTTCTCACTAGACATCTTTCAAGAGTTGATAGGGTAAATAGATAAAGACAAACTATTACCTCTGGTGGGGAATCCAGAACAAGAGGGCATAAGCGTAAAATTTGAGCTAGGCCATTTAGGGGTGATGGAAATCTGGAACTCCCTCCTCCAAAAAGCCGTTGAGGCTAGGCCAATTGACAATTTTAAAACTGAGATTGATGGATTTGTGTTAGGGAAGGATATTATGGATACAGATCAGCCGTGATCTAATTGAATGGTGGAACAGGCTTCTGCTGAATGGCCTCCTCCTGTTCCATGCCTACTAGTGCTAGGCTCAGCTCCATATAGCACCATTTTGCCAATTGATCAAACTAGGAGATTAATGCTTCTTTTTAAAAGAATGTGAATATTGTAAAAGCAGACAATTATTTCCTCCCAGTTGAACTGCAAAAAATGAGATTTAAAAACATTTTATTCTTTCCTATTGAAGGCCTTGGTTCAACAGGAGGCTGTTTACGGAGTCTGTGTGGTCCTGCTCAGGAAATACTTACTGTTTTGATCTTTCATCTTTTTTCACTTTGTAATCCACCTTGGCATTTTTCAGATCTCTCTTGGCCACAGAAAGTTGTTCCTTTTTTGCTTGAATCTGCCAATAGAGAAATATGAACTCTAATCACAGCCCATTTGTTACTATCACATTTACAGACTACCAGCCCAAGAATTAAATGATCAGACAGAAAGGGATATCACAGGTAATCTCCCTTTCCTCTGAAAGGCTAGTCATGCACCGTAAGTCATTCACCCAACTGATTTCTCAAGTGTGAACCTAGACAAAGTGCATCGACCACCTATTTGACCATGGTGGTCTCAGTCAATTCCTCACTGGTTTCTACAGAAGCAGGATTCAAAAAGTAGTAGGAGCCGGACCCTGGCTGATTAAATTGCCCACTCGAAGTGACACGGAGGAAGACTATACCATCCCACTGCTTTGCCAACAATGGAGATCAAAGCTGGAATTGGACTCTACTACACTGCCACATCAGGTGGAGCTCAACCTCCTCTAGCTTAAAAGAAAATTTCTGTATCAAACCATGTTCTTGCTAATTGTTTTTGGGTGAGCAGCCTTTAAGGGACTGCGCAGCCCATTCAAATGACCATGCCTGTGTTGTTTTTGTCATTAGAACGATGTTGAGTCGACTGCATGAGGCCTGCAGATCGCTGTGCGGCCACGCAACTTAAAGGGAACATTGGCATCAAATTTCATTTAACATTGAGATACACTATCTGAAAATATTCAGTTAACAGGTAAAACACATGTTTCAACTCATTTAATGTGTCTTTAGGACTAGTGCTCATTTTAAAATTCCTTCCATAGCTATTTGAACAGTCAATTTTTAATTTCACAAATGTATGTTATGTCAATAACCAGAGGACACAGATTTAAGATAATTGGCAAAAGAACCAGAGGGGAAAGGAGGCAATTTAAAAAAATATAAACGCAGTAAGTTTATGATGATCTGGAATGCACTCTCTGAAAGGGTGGTGGAAGCAGATTCAATAGTAACATTCAAAAGGGATTGGTTACTGCAGAAGATAAAGGTACGCGGAGTCAGAGGAAATGTATTAGCATGGATCAAGAATTGGCTGGCTAACAGAAAGCAGAGAGTCGGGATAAATAGGTCCTTTTCGGGTTGGAAATCGATAGTTAGTGGTGTGCCACAGGGATCGGTGCTGGGATCACAACTGTTTACAATATACATAGATGACCTGGAAGAAGGGACAGAGTGTAGTGTAACAAAATTTGCAGATGACACAAAGATTAGTGGGAAAGCAGGTTGTGTAGAGGATACAGAGAGGCTACAGAGAGATTTAGATAGGTTAAGCGAATGGGCTAAGGTTTGGCAGATGGAATACAATGTCGGAAAATGTGAGGTCACCTACCTTGGAAAAAAAAACAGTAAAAGGGAATATTATTTGAATGGGGAGAAATTACAACATGCTGCAGAGGGACCTGGGGGTCCTTGTGCATGAAACTCAAAGTTAGTTTGCAGGTGCAGCAGGTAATCAGGAAGGCGAATGGAATGTTGGCCTTCATTGCGAGACACAAAAGCAGGGAGGTCCTGCTGCAACTGTACAGGGTATTGGTGAAGCCGCACCTGGAGTACTGCGTGCAGTTTTGGTCACCTTACTTAAGGAAGGATATACTAGCTTTGGAGGGGGTACAGAGACGATTCACTAGGCTGATTCTGGAGATGAGGGGGTTACCTTATGATGATAGATTGAGTAGACTGGGTCTTTACTCGTTGGAGTTCAGAAGGATGAGGGGTGATCTTATAGAAACATTTAAAATAATGAAAGGGATAGACAAGATAGAGGCAGAGAGGTTGTTTCCACTGGTCAGGGAGATTAGAACTAGGGGGCACAGCCTCAAAATACGGGGGGAGCCAATTTAAAACCGAATTGAGAAGGAATTTATTCTCCCAGAGGGCTGTGAATCTGTGGAATTCTCTGCCCAAGGAAGCAGTTGAGGCTAGCTCATTGAATGTATTCAAATCACAGATAGATAGATTTTTAACCAATAAGGGAATTAAGGGTTATGGGGAGCAGGCGGGTAAGTGGAGCTGAGTCCACGGCCAGATCAGCCATGATCTTTTTGAATGGCGGAGCAGGCTCGAAGGGCTAGATGGCCTACTCCTGTTCTAATTCTTATGTTCTTAGATGTACTTGAAAAGTAAACATTTGAAGGGCTATGGGGGAAGAGCAGGGAAGTGGGACTAATTGGACAATTCTTTCAAAGAGCCGGCATAGGCAAGTGGCCTTTTGTGCTGTTAAGATTTTATGATTCTATTCTTTTACTTTTACAGACACAACTCTTTCCCTCTTACTGATGACATTGTTGAGCACTGTGGAAGTAATGGTTGTCAAGTGTAGCCACCAGCAGGTTGTTATCGGTATTGCAGCCCCTAGGTTGCAATCCTGAGCAGGGCTGTTTTAAAGAAGGTGACTCACATATACCACTAGAAACATACGTGCACTTAAATTTTACTTAAAAAAAATGAATTCTTCACAAATTTTTCAACATATTTCTTTCTCTCTCACACCCCATAGCTGATAACATCTAAAATCATGCCAAACAAATTGAGCAACAAGTCTGCTGACAATAATAGGTCACAAGTGGCTCTAGGCTGTAACATTAGCACCTCAAAGTGATTTCGAAAGCACCATCATGCTCAATTTGTGATGCTCCGGTTGGGGTGGAGTGTAGAATGTTTTAGTGTAAGGGGTGTCGCAGTTGTGTGGGGCAGACTGGTTGGGCTGGGTGCTCTTTACCTTTCCGTTGTTGTTCATAGGTTTATATGTAACCTTGAGGGCTGCTGACCGAGGGCCGTGCGGCTTTTTGTCTGCCAGCGCGGACATAATGGGCTGAAATGGCCTCCTTCTGTGCTGTAAATTTCTATGTGACCTAATTGAAGTTTTCAAAATTATGAAGAGAATTGGTAAAAGTAATCCAGGCAAATTGTTTACCATGGTAAAGACTCCGAATACAAGTTTAAAAATGAGAAAGTTAGAAACATGTAGTGGAATGTTTCCAGCCAAAATGTGGGTCTAAATATCCAAGAAAGGCCTTTAAGCCAGATGGTAAAAATGGGTTTGCAGCACAATCTGAAATGTTTCTATAGGAAGGATTGAGAGATTGGATAGAAAGGGTTGAGAATCCATTAAAAAGAATAGGGTTTGCTTGCACTAAATATTCCCGTTTTATTCATTGAACTAGCACTAAATGAATATTTTGTGTTTTTTTACATATTCTAATGAGTGTTATGTTTATTTCAGTGTGCATTTTCTGTTCCAGTTGTCAAGACATTCTACCTTGGTCTGAATGTTTTGCATGGATTTCTCAAAGGTTTTCGGAGGCGCCCTCTGGTGGTTGCAGAGAATGGCCACTGCTCTGTTGGCTCGGTTGTAGGCCAAAATTTTTTCTGCGATACTTTCATCGGCTGTAAAGAAAAAAAGCAAGCAAACCATGTCCTTGATCAAATAATTGAATTATAGTAAAAACCGCTATTTAATTGTTTCAGGTGGGTAAGGTTTTAGAAAAGGAAGGAATCCTGTAGCACCAACTTTTCGTCAAGGATCGCAAATCGTAGGAATATTAGGTCGATCATCCACTTAAGCTTGTTTTACAATTCAATTAGATCATGGCTGACCTGTACCTTAACTCTATTTACCCATCTTTTTTCCATATCCCTCGATACCTTTACCCAGCAAAATCTATTGATCTCAGTCCTGAAAGCTCCAATTGACCCAGCATTCAGCCTTTTTGGGGAGAAATCCAGATTTGCACTAACTTTTGTGTGGCAAAGTATTTCCGGATTTCATTCCTGAATGTCCGAGCTTTAATTTTAAGATTAACCTCCTTTGTTCTGAATTTCCCTACCAAAATAAATAGTTTTTCTGTATTTGCACTATTGAATCGCTTTTACATTTAACACCCAATTAGATCACCCCATAATCCCAACATGGTGTTGCTCAAGAGCTGCCATGGGAATGAAAGACACTGCCTTACAGAACAATGGGAAGTGGACCTGTACCAGCACTTTCCCCACACAGAGCATTCACATTTCGATCACAGTATTATAAACAATTGATAAAGTGGAGGGAAGGCACAGGAAAAGAAAGAAGAAAAAAAAACACTGGGCCTATTGGTTTGATTCAAGGCTCTCACTCCCTCTATGGACACTGGGTTAGCCCTGTTTCCCAGTAACATTCATTTGCTATTAGAATCCTTTCTCCAGTTTAAATGTTGGCTACTTTGGTCACCAAGAGAGAAACAGCTCTGAATCCTAACTCCATAACGCTGAGCCCATTCTACACACAATGTTGGTAGTCAGTTTTAAACATATCAAGCAGAAATAAAGGGAATGGAGGCACTAGTATAACTACATGAACTCTTTGTAATAGTTAGGATTATGAAACAATTCAGAAAAACACACTTCTTGCTTAACCCAAGTGGATTGAAACTTGTCCAACATTTTAAAGATAAGGGACAACTGCAGATGCTTAAATCAAATTTAAAAAGAGAACAGTGCTGGAAATAGAGTGCAGAAAGAGAAGTTGATGTTTTCGGTGCAGTTAAAGCCTAAAGCAAAGCGATATTCTGTTGCTTCTCTGTAGCTAAAGCATAATCTAAAGTTAGGTTTTTAGTACCTTATCCCATTTCGGACAGAAGGGTCTTACGTAAACCGTTAACCGATCTTATTCAGATGCATTGCCTACATTTTCTATTCTTATTCAGATTCAATTTTATGCCAAAAAAAGTATTCAATGATAGGATAATTACTTACGGTCAGTCAATTCTACCAACTGTTCTTGCAGGGTGATGGAGGCATTGTACGTTCGGAACACTTTGGCAGTGAGCCCCTCCATCAACTCCTGAAGGTGCTTGTTCAGATCCGAGGTCTAAAGATAGAAAATAAAACTCACATTAGTTCTCTTTCTTAGCTCCAGAAAGATGTCTAGTTTAATCTATGGATGGGGAGTGTAAGCTGATCTCAACAGATTCCCCTCTGCATTATTTTCATACAGGTATACAGAAGGGTAGAAAAAAAACTGAGCATTAGATAAATGTAAATTAGTGAGATTCACAACAAACAAAACCTACGTTCAATCTGTCAAACAGGTCATCTGTAGGATCCTTATTTTCCATGAATAATTTGAGATTCTTGAATACCTGGAACAAATACAAGTAACACATTACTAAGGAACTGCATATGTTGCACAAATACAGGAATAAGAAAAAAAACAAAGAACTTGCAATTATATAGCTCCTTTCATGACCTCAGAACTTCCCAAAGCACATTATAGCCAATTAAATAATACTTTTGAAGTACAGTCACTGTTGTAATGTAGGAAATGTGGCAGTCAAATTGCACACAGTAAGGTCCTCCCATCAGCAACGAGATACATGACCAAACAATTTTTGGTTGAGGGATAAATATTGGCAAGGATACCGGGGGGGATCCCTTGCTCTTCTTTGAATAATCCCGTAGGATCTCTTAAGTCCACCTGAAAGGGCATACAGGTTCTCAGTTGAACATTTCATCAAAATGACAACATCTCTGATCATTGCAGTACTGAGGGAATGCTGCACTAAGTGTCAGCTTGGATTATAGAATCATAAAAGTTTACAGCACGGAAGGAGGCCATTTCGGCCCATTGTGTCCGTGCCAGCTGACAAGAGGCTATCCAGCCTAATCCCACTTTCCAGCTCTAGGTCCGTAACCCAACAGGTTACGGCACTTCAAGTGCACATCCAAGTACTCTTTAAATATGGTGAGGGTTTCTGCCTCTACCACTTTTTCAGGCATGAGTTCCATACCCTCTCAACCTAGTGAGACAAAATTTCCCCTCAAATTTGAAATAATTGCTAAAAGATTATGTCCCCTGGTTGTTGACCCCTCTGCTAAGGGAAATAAGCCCTTTCTATCCATTATATCCAGGCCCGTCATGATTTTATACACCTCAATGAGGTCTCCCCTCAGCCTCCTTTGTTCCAAGGAAAACAAACCCAGCCTATCCAATCTGTCCTCATAGCTGGGTGGCAGTGTGAGCTGTGAGGAGGATGCCAAGAGGCTGCAGGGCGACTTGGACAGGTTAGGTGAGTGGCAAATAAATGCATGGCAGGTGCAGTATAATGTGGAGAAATGTGAGGTTATCCACTTTGGTGGCAAAAACATGAAGGTAGAATATTATCTGAATGGCGGCAGATTAGGAAAAGGGAGGTGCAACGAGACCTGGGTGTCATGGTACATCAGTCGTTGAAGGCTGGCATGCAGGTGCAGCAGGTGGTGAAGGCAAATGGCATGTTGGCCGTCATAGCTAGGGGATTTGAGTACAGGAGCAGGGAGGTCTTGCTGCAGCTGGACAGGGACTTGGTGAAGCCTCACCTCGAATATTGCGTCAGTAACATCCTTGTAATTCTCCTCTGTACCCTCTCCACTGCAATCACATCCTTCCTGTAATGCAGTGACCAGAACTGCATGCAATACTCCAGCTGTGGCCTAACCAGTGTTTTATACAGTTCAAGCATAAATCCCCTGCTCTTATATTCTATGCCCCAGCTAATAAAGGCAAGCATTCCGTATGCCTTCTTAATCACCTTATCTACTTGGCCTGCTACCTTCAGGGATCGGTGGACATGCAATCCAAGGTCCCTTTGTTCCTTTACCATTGTGTCCTACCATTTAATGTGCATTCCCTTGCCTTGTTAGCCCTCCCAAATGCATTACCTCACACTTCTTCAGATTAAATTCCATTTGCCACCATTCTGCCCACCTGATTAGTTCATTGATATCTTCCTGAAGATCACAGCTTTCTTCTTCAGCCAATTTGAGTATCATCTGCCAACTTCTTAATCATAGCCCTTATAATCAAGTCTAGATCATTGATGTATACCACAAAAAGCAAGGGACCTAGTACCGAGCCCTGCGGAATGTGTGTTTAAGTCTCTGGAGTGGGCTTGAACCCACAACCTACTGACTCAGAGGGAAGAATGCTACAAACTGAGCCATGGCTAACATTTTATGAGGCATAGTCATACAGGGTATTGGTGAGGTCACACCTGGAATATTGCATGCAGTTTTGGTTTCCATATTTAAGAAAGGATATACTTGCTTTGGAGGCAGTTCAGAGAAGGTTCACTAGGTTGATTCCGGAGATGAGGGGGTTGACTTATGAGGAAAGGTTGAGTAGGTTGGGCCTCTACTCATTGGAATTCAGATGAATGAGAGGTGATCTTATCGAAACGCATAAGATTATGAGGGGGCTTGACAAGGTGGATGCAGAGAGGATGTTTCCACTGGTGGGGGAGACTAGAACTAGAGGGCATGATCTTAGAATAAGGGGCCGCCCATTTAACATGGAGATGAGGAGAAATTTCTTCTCAGAGGGTTGTAAATCTGTAGAATTCGTTGCCTGATGAGAGCTGTGGAAGCTGGGACATTGAATAAATTTAAAGACAGAAATAGACAGTTTCTTAAACGATAAGGGGATAAGGGGTTACAGGGAACGGGCAGGGAAGTGGAGCCGAGTCCATGATCAGATCAGCCATGAACTTATTGAATGGCGGAGCAGGCTTGAAGGGCCGAATGGCCTGCTCTTGTCCCTATTTCTTATGTTCTTATGTTAATAAGGAAAGAGCATGTGACCATCCAGTGTGTTTCGTTATAATCCAGGACCAGAAGCATAGGATTGCAGTCAATAGGATTTTAGTTAAATTCAATAATAAGCAAGTGAAATACTCCTATTCTGCCCACTACAAAAAAGTACTCCAATCCAATTATAGATGTTCTTCAAATTTGTGTTTGGTTTGGACAGCATCTTGACGTATTTAACACTCATTGGGGTAGTGGTAGAGGCAGCCTGAGGTGCAACTAAATCAGAGGTGATGAATTAATAGCACCATTCCTCATGGCTCAGAGGATTTAGCCAGAGTAACTAAGTCACACAGACCAGGAAGGTCCTAGCTTACTTGGAATGACCCCTCCAGTCTGCAATGTGTTAGCAAATAGAGATGGGGAAGGAAAGGAAACATTCAGGATTATCACTTCTGATTGTTCTCTAGCGAACCCTATTGGAAGTAGATGTCTGGCGAGGACAGAATTGGGGTCAGCCATAATGTTTCATGCAATCTAGTGACCCCACCGCACACATTGTTCCAAAAATTTAAAAACCAAATTATGTTAACCAAAGGTTTACACAAAAATCAAATGACAAACGTTAGCACACACTTTTCACTGTGCTCTGCAGTTTTCACAATACACCTTTTTGACATGTCATCATCATAGACAGTGCCTCGACATCAAGGAAGACTTGCTTCCACTCTAAAAGTAAGTTCTCAGGTGACTATACAGTCTCTGCCACAGGTGGGACTGACAGTGGCTGAAGGAAAGGATGGGTGGGGAATCTGGTTTGCCGTACGCTCCTTCCGCTTGTCTGTGCTTGGTTTCTGTATGTTCTCAGCGACGAGACTCGAGGTGCTCAACGTCCTCCTGGATGCTCCTCCTCCACTTAGGGCGGTCTTGGGTCAGGGATTCCCAGGGGCTCGTGGGGATGTTGCACTTAAATGAAGGAGGCTTTGAGGGTGTCCTTGAAATGTTTCCTCTGCCCATCTGGGGATCACTTGCCATGTAGGAGTTCAGAGTAGAGCGCTTACTTTGGGAGTCTCGGGTCGGGCATGCGGACGATGTGGCCCACCCAACGGAGCTGGTCAAGTGTAGTCAGTGCTTCAATGGTGGGGTTGTTGGCCTGAGCAAGAACACAGATGCTGGTGTGGCTATCCTCCCAGGGGATTTTCAGGATCTTGCTAAAGCAGTGCTGGGGTTCTTCTCCAGCCCTTTGAGGTATCTACTGTATATGGTCCACGTCTCAGCCATATAGGAGGGTGGGTATCACTACTGCCCTGTAGACCATGAGCTTGGTGCCAGATTTGAGGTCCTGGTCTTCAAACACTCTCTTCCTCAGGCGACCGAAGGCTGTGCAGGCACACTGGAGGCGATGTTGGACCTCATTGTCGATGTCTGCCCTTGCTGCTTGCTGATCGTAGGATCCCAAGATATGGAAAATGGTCCATGTTGACCACGACCATGTCGTGGATTCTGATATGACCGGGGGGGGGGGGGGGGGGAAAAGAGTGCTGTGTGGTGAGGGTCAGGATGATGATGGACCTTTGTTTTATGGATGTTTAGTGGAAGGCCTATGCTTTCATACGCCTCAAATGAAGACTGTTGACAATGGTTTGGAGTTCGGCCTCTGAATGTGCGCAGATGCAAGCGTCGTCCACGTACTGTAGTTCGATGACAGAGGATGGGACGACCCTGGAGGCAACGAAGTCTGAACAGGTTCCCTTTGGTTCTAGTTTAGTTCCACTCCAGCAGGGAGCTTGTTGAGAGCAAAAGGGAGTATTGCAGCAAAGAAGATCGAGAAGAACACTGGTGCGATGACGCAGCCCTGCTTGACCCCGGTCCGAATGTGGATTGGGTCTGTGGTGGATCCATTGGTTAGGATCACAGTTTGCATGTCGTCGTGGAGCAGGCGGAGGATGGTGACAAACCTTTGGGGGCAGCCGAAACTGAGGAGGACGCTCCATAGTCCCTCACAGTTGACAGTGTCAAAGGCGTTTGTACAAGGGATGGGGCTGTTCCCTGCATTTCTCTTGTAGTTATCGCACGGTGAAGATCATGTCGGTTGTACCCCTTAGTAGATGGAATCCGCATTGTGACTCTGGGAGTACTATTGGCTGTAAAATGCGCTTTGAGATGTCAGGTAGTTATGAAAAGCGCTACATATAAATACAAGTCTTTTTTCTCTCAAGTCCACGGTATTCAATTTACTGTTGTGACTATATATAGGGAGAGATGCTGGAACACAAGTCGCTAAACTGTTGAGACTACAGAATGCCATACCAAGGAAGATAACTAGTCAAGGATGACTAATGTAGGATGCAAGGCTAGATATTCTAGAATTTTGCTCAATTTGCCTTTGGGGCAGAGCTGGGGGATAATATTGCAGAATCCTGCCTCTCGAGATTACATTTTTTGGATCAAATCTGGGCTAGATTACTATACAGTCTGTAAAAGGAATGAGCAGCTAATAGGATTAACAGTTGTCTTTCAAACCGACCTTGCTTTCTTAAAGAATGTGGTGTAATTTTCCCCATTCACTTATCACAAAACTAGGAGGAACAATTTCCTTGTTACTAATCCAGTGAAAATCTGAGAACTAGGATTGATATTTATAGCTTGGCTATTTGAGTATTACCACAGAGCACAAGTGTACAAAACCAGAGTGGTATGATGTAGGCAATGCTTTTGACTGCACCTCACACTAAGTTCACAATCTCAACTGTGATGTCTGGCTGGGATTCGGTGTTTCTGCAGGTAACTGGTGCAGTACCAAGTCTTACACATCAGAAAGGTCCTGGGTTTGAACTGGATTGGCAGTTTAGCCAATCGCAAATGCAACAGGGGGCAAGGAATTAAAAATTTGCCTTGCTATCAAGGCGACAAAACCCCAAAAGGCCTCCCATCACTTTCCAGTAACTGTACTAGGAATACACATGCAAAGACAGGGTTCAGGTTTGGCTGTAGTGCTCCACTATGACCAAATAACCTGCCACAATCATTAATTCACTCACATTAGTGTATGGCTCGATGGAGGTGTTTTTTCCCAGTGCTATTCTTCATGTGAATCCAGACAAATTTTGTCACTAGTACATGAAAACTGAGCCAGATCTCCTCTCACCCAAGATTCCCATTTTCAGCAATACTCAACAGCAATCAGGAGATAATGACAATTTGTCTTCAGTAGCTCAGACATGAAGACGAGTTTAGCAATCTCACTGTAGCTCCCTCAACTCAGCTCAACATAGGCCATATTGCTGGTCTGTGTGGCTCAGTACTATGCCATTTGACACATTCACAACTAAACCACTGAAGGAGTTTTATAGATTTAAACAATCATATTTTTGATTCTAAACAGCCATTAATGAAATATAATTGAATCAACCAGATTAAGGTAGGCTAAGAGGCGAATGGTGTTACATAGTGCATTTGCATTTCTTCCTGGAGATGCAGTCGGTACCTGTTTTTCCACTGGAACCTCATTGTAGTATCTAATAGAATCCTTTCCCAGGAAGTCAAATTCTACCACACACTGCAATCCACCATGGGTATTGTGCAATTTAATATGCTCAACACGGAGTGAGCAGCAACCGACTGTATCAGCAGTCTCTCCTTCCTCCTTCTCATTTCCAGCTCTCAATGCTAACTGCAAAAAAACAGAAAAATAAGCTACTTAATTAAAGTGTAGTTGAAAAGTAATATATTGAATGAAATACAACTATCCATCATTGCCTATGCATTGCAGTTTGAAGTAACTTATTCAATCTTCCTCCATTATTGGGATGACAATGATATGATGTAACTGAGCAATTCTTTCACCAGGTTCTGTCTTCTCTCTTCTCCCTCCCACCTTTTGCCTTTTTCTTAATGACCTGGCTAACACTGCACTTTGGTTCTACGTCACCAGTGTCCAACCTGCAGCTCTTCCAAGGCTTGACAATTTGCTCCAGGAAGCCAGAGCTTACTTTGTGCTCAAATCTCATTTGCTGGTTTGGCCTGTTTAAATTTTGTGGACCTAGAGTTAGCAAACAGACGTTTTATTAGTGGAGAAATCCAAAATCCTGACAGCAAGATCTTTTGATATCAGAAAAGTGGGATATTTACAGCTTAATGGAAATATGGAAATGAAAGGATGGGAGAGAGCATTGCGGGAGACCCAAGGAGCATAAATATAGTGCAGGTGCAGCGAGAGCATCGCAAAACAACCAGAGGGAGAAAAGGTGAAGAAGTAACTTCAACCAGTGAGGGTGGAGCACCAGGAATTACAGGTAAGTATTCAGGATATGTATTTGGTAGTTAGTGTCAAGTTTGTTTAAGAATTTAGTTTATTGGTTAGTGTTTAGCAAACACTAAAACTAACCACTAAACAGTTAAACAGCTTTAAAAGCTAAACAAACAATTTAAAGTAAGTGGTAACATGGCAGGACAGCTGGGGTCAGTCGCATGCACATTATGTGGGAACTCCAGAATGCAGGAAGTGCCAGCAACTGCTCGAGCTCGAAGTTTCTGAGCTTAAGGGGCACTTGGCATCACTACAGTTTTGTGGTTAGTATAATTCAGGAGGTGGTCACCCTGCAGCTACAGTTTGGGCAGAGAGTGGGTAACCACCAGGCAGACTCGGAGGAAAAGGCAGGCAGTACAGGAATCCCGGTGAGTGTGGCACTCATAAACCGGTATTCAGTGTTGAATACCAGCAAGGGTGATAACACAGTCGGAAACAATTCCACACCACTGAGTGAGTCTCAGCTGCACGGGGTGGGCGGGGGGCACAAAAAAGTGTAGCACTGCAGTTGTTAGAGGATTCAATACAATAGTCATTGGAGTAGGCAAGCATTTCTGCAACCACAGATGTGGTGTGCTGCCTGCCTGGTGCCAGGGTAAAGGATATCAACGAACGGTGGATTCGTTAGGTCGCTTATAAAGATTGAAGAGTAATGGACGCAAAACTAACCCTTGGGGAACATCACTGCAAACCACCTCCCAGTCAATCACCACTCTTTCTGTCACTGAGCCAATTCCAAATCTATACTGCCACTTTCCCTTAATTTCATGGGCTTTCATCTTCTTAAGCCTCCTGTGTGGTACTTTGTTAAATGCCTTCCCAAAGTCCATATATACAAAACATCTACTGCACTACCTTGATCAACCTTCTGTTACATCATCAAAGAATTCAATCGTTAGTCAGAATGATTAATCTATACTGGCTCTCCTGGAGTAACCCATACCTTTCTAAATGAAAGTTTCTTTTGTCGCTGATAATGGTTGCCAATAACTTTCCCTTCACCAATGTTAGGCTGACTGACCTGTACTTTCCAGGTTTATCACTCTCCCCTTAAACAATATTAGCAACCCTCCAGTCCTCTGGTACTACTCCTGGAGCCTGCATCCAGTGAGGATTGAAATATTATGACCAATGCCATTGCTATTTCTACCTTTGCTTCTTTCAGCAACCTAGGATGCATTTCATTCAGATCAAGTGACTTACCAAGTTTTAGTAATGCTAATCTGGGTAGTACAACTTATTTATCTATTACTATCCTGTCCATAACTTATTTCTCCTCTTTTATTGTAACCTTCACATCAACTGCTTCCATTGCGAAGACAAATGCAAGTACTTATTTAATATTTTAGCCATTTCCTCTGCCTCTACATGAAGATTTCCCTTTGGGTCCTTAATACGTCCAACTTTTTCCTCATGATAATCGCTTACACTTTATAAATTGTTTAATTTGGAAGAAAGGGTCAAATGGCCTTTTCTTGTACCATGTTTTGTTATGAAAAGTTCTCTTGCATTGACCTCATTCACCAACAGTGCAAAACAGAAATATACTATAAACACAAAAAATATTGTACTTTGTCAATGAAATAGAGTGCCACTGCTCGTTGTCGTGTTTTCATTTCTCTTGATTTCCAGTCTACACGATACTGAGTTCGGATTGCATCAATCCTGTTCTTCAGGTGCCGTGCTACTTCATATTTCTGCCAGTCCTTCTCACCCTGAAGTATTACCAGGAAACAATACAAAGTTAGTCCTATCAGTTACTTACTGGAGATACCATTTCACTTTACTGTAGAGTTAAAGAAAATGGATCCAGAGCACCTCGCCCTCAGCAATCAATGACGTGTGGAATTGATCGATATAAGAACATAAGAAATAGGAGCAGGAGTAGGCCCCTCGAGCCTGCTCCGCCATTCAATCTGATCTTGGGCTCAGCGCCACTTCCCTGCCCGCACCCCATAACCCTTCACACCCTTATCGTTCAAAAATCTGTCTATCTCCATCTTAAATATATTCAATGACCCAGCCTCCACAGCTCTTTGGGGTAAAGAATGCCAGATTTACGACCCTCTAAGAAATTCCTCCTCATCTCAGTTTTAAGTGGGCGATCGCTTATTCTTAAACTATGCCCCCTAGTTCTAGATTCCTCATGAGTGGAAACATCCTCTCTGCATCTACCTTGTTGAACCCTCTCAGTATCTTATATGTTTCAATAAGATCATCTCTCATTCTTCTAGACTTCAATGAGTATAGGCCCAACCTGCTCAACCTTTAGATCCAGAAATACCCAAGTTCACTCTCACGTTTGTGTGCAGTTAGCTAATCTCAACTAAGACAGTCGTGCAGATGCTATAATCACCAGCAGCACCCTGGGCTAAAGTACAACTACAATTTATATAGTACCTTCAACATAGTAATACATCCCAAGGCACTTCACAGGAGTGTTAGAAGATGAAAAAAATTTGACACTGAGCCAAAGAAGAAGAAATTAAGGCAATGACCAAAAGCTTAGTCAAAGAGGTAGGTTTTAAGGAGTATCTTAAAGGAGGAAAGAGGTGTAGAGAGACAGAGGTTTCGGGAGGGAATTTCAGAGCTTAGGGCCAAGGCAGCTGAATGCACGGCCACCAATGGTTGAGCAGTTAAAATCAGGGATGCTCAAGAGGAGTGCAGATATCTCCGGGGATTATAGAATCATAGAAATTTACAGCACGGAAGGAGGCCATTTTGGCCCATTGTGTCCGCGCCGGCCGACAAAGAACTATCCAGCCTAATTACACTTTCCAGCTCTTGGTCAGTAGTCCTGTAGGTTATGGCACTTTAAACATAGAAATTAGGTGCAGGAGTAGGCTATTTGGCTCTTCGAGCCTGCACCACCATTCGATAAGATCATGGCTGGTCATTCCCTCAGTACCCCTTTCCTGCTTTCTCTCCATACCCCTTGATCCCCTTAGCCGTAAGGGCCAGATCTAACTCCCTCTTGAATATAGCCAATGAACTGGCATCAACAACTCTCTGCGGTAGGGAATTCCACAGGTTAACTCTCTGAATGAAGAAGTTTCTCCTCATCTCAGTCCTAAATTGCCAACCCTTTATCCTAAGACTATATCCCCTGGTTCTGGACTTCCCCAACATCGGGAACAATCTACCCGCATCTAACCTGACCCGTCCTGTCAGAATCTTTTATGTTTCTATGAGATCCCCTCTCATCCTTCTAAACTCCAATGTATAAAGGCCTAGTTGATCCAGTCTCTCCTCATATGTCAGTCCCGCCATCCCGGGAATCAGTCTGGTGAACCTTCGCTGCACTCCCTCAATAGTAAAAATGTCCTTCCTCAGATTAGGAGACCAAAACTTAACACAATATTCCAGGTGAGGCTTCACCAAGGGCCTGTACAGCTGCAGTAAGACCTCCCTGCTCCTATACTCAAATCCCCTAGCTATGAAGGCTAACATACCATTTGCCTTCTTTACCGCCTGCTGTACCTGTATGCCAACTTTCAATGACTGATGAACCATGACACCCAGGTCTCGTTGCACCTCCCCTTTTCCTAATCTGCCACCATTCAGATAATAAGTGCACGTCCAAGTATTTTAAAAAATGTGGTGAGGCTTTCTGCTTCTACCACCCTTTTAGGCAGTGAGTTCCAGACCCCCACCACACTCTGGGTAAAGAAATTTCCACTCATATCTCCACTATACCGTTTCCCCCCCCCCCCCCGCCCCCCCCAACTTCCACCCCCGCCCAATTACTTTAAATCTATGCCTCCTCTGCCAAGGGAAACAGGTCCTTCCTATCCACTCTATCCAGGCGCCTCAATTTTATACACCTCAATCAGGTCTCCCCTCAGCCTCCTCTGTTCCAAAGAAAACACACCCAGCATCTCCAATCTTTCCTCATAGCCAAAATTCTCCAGTCCAGGCAACAGTCTTGTAAATCTCCTCTGCACATTTTCCAGTGCAATCACTTCTTACCCATAATGTGGTGGCCAGAACTGCACACAGTACTCCAGCTGCAGCCTAATTAGTGTTTTATACAGTTCAAGGATAACCTCCTTGCTCTTGTATTCCATGCCTCGACTAATAAAAACAAGGATTCCATATGCCTTCTTAACCAGCTTATCTACCTGGCCTGCTACCTTCAGGGATCTGTAGACCTGCACTTCAAGGTCCCTTTGCTCCTCTACACTTTTCAGTGTCGTACCATTTAGTGTGCATTCCCTTGCCTTGTTAGACCTCTCCAAATGCATTACCCCACACTTATCCAGATTGAATTCCATTTGCCACTGTTCTACCCACCTGACCGGTACATCGATATCTTCCTGCAGTCCGCAGCTTTCTTCTTCATTATCAACCACACAGCTTATTTTAGTGTCATCTGCAAACTTCTTAATCATACCCCCAACATTCAAGTCCAAGTCATTGATTTATATACCACAAAAAGCAAGGGACCCAGCAGTGAGCCTTGCGGAACCCCACTGGATGCAGCCTTCCAGTCACAAAAACACCCATCAACCATTACCCTTTGTTTCCTGCCTCTGAGCCAGTTTTGGATCAAACTTGCCACTTTGCCCTGGATCCCATGGGCTTTTACTTTCGTGACCAGTCTGCCACGTGGGACCTTATCAAAAGCTTTGCTAAAATCCATATACACTACATCATAAGCACTACCCTCATCGACCCACCTGGTTACCTCCTCGAAAAAGTCAATCAAGTTAGCCAGACACGACCTTTCCTTAACAAATCCATGATGACAATACTTGATTAATCCATGTCTTGGCAAATGAAGATTTATCCTGTCCCTCAGGATTTTTTCCAATAATTTTCCCACCACTGAGGTTCGGCTGACTGGCCTGTAATTACTCAGTCTATCCCTTTCTCCCGTTTTAAACAAAGGTACAACATTAGCAGTCCTCCAGTCCTCTGGCACTACACCTGTAGCCAGAGAGAACTGGGAAATGATGGTCAGAGCCTCTGCTATTTCCTCTTTTGCTTCTTTTAACAGCTTGAGATACATTTCATCCAGACCTGGGGATTTATCCACTTTCAAAGCTGCTAAGCCCCTTAATATTTCCTTTCAATATGTTTATCTCGTCGAATAATTAGACGATTTGAGAGGCTGGAGGAGATTACAGATAGGGAGGGGCGAGGCTATGAAGGGATTTGAAAACAAGGATGAGAAAAGTTAAATCGAGGCATTGCTTAACCAGGAGCCAATGTCGGTCAGTGAGAACAGGGGTGATGGGTGAACTGAAATTGGAGCGAGTTAGGACACAGACTGCCGAGTTTTGGATGACCTCAAGTTTACGTATGGGTAGAATGTGTGGGATGCCAGCCAAGAGTGCGTTGGAGTAGTCAATTCTAGAGCTAACAAAGGCATAGATGAGGGCTTCAGCAGCAGATGAGCTGAGGCAGGAGTGGAGGCAGGCAAAGTTACTGAGGTGGAAATAGGCGGTTTTAGTTATGCCACAGATATGTGGCCAGGAGCTCATTTCAGGGTCAAATATGACACCAAGGTTGCGAAAGGTCTGGTTCAGCCTCAGACAGATGCTAGGGAGAGGGATGGAATTTGTGGCTCGGATAAAGAGTTTGTGGCAGGGACCGAAGACAATAGCTTCGGTCTTCCCAATATTTAATTGGAGAAAATTTAAGCTCATCTAGTACTAGATGTCAGACCATGGAGGGGTCAAAAGAGGTAGTGAGGTAGAGCTGGGTGTCGACATGTGGAAACTGATGCTGTTTTCAGATGATGTCGCTGAGGGGCAGCATGTAGATGGGAAATAGAAAGGGGGCCAAGGATAGCGCCTTGGGGGACACCAAAGGCAACAATGCGGGAGCGGGAAGAGAAGCCATTGCAGGTGATTATCTGGCTATGATTAGATGGGTAAGAATGGAATCAGGTGAGTGCAGTCCCACCCAGCTGGATGATGGTGAAGAGGTGTAGGGGGAGGATGGAGTGGTCAACCATGTCAAAGGCTGCAAACAGGTTGAGAAGGATGAGGAGAGATAGTTTACCTTTGTCACAATCATGAAGGATGTCATATGTGACTTTGATCAGCTGTTTTGGTACTGTGGTGGGGCGGAAATTTGATTGGAGGGTTTCAAACATGAGAGTTCCAGGAAAGATGGGCATGAGTTGGATGATCACAAGTCAAGGACTTTGAAGAGAAAAGGGAGGTTGAAGATGGGGTGATAGTTTGCAAGGACAGAGGGGGTCAAGGGTTTTTGAGAGGGGTGATGACGGCAGATTTGAAAGAGAGGGGTCAGTACCTGAGGAAAGAGAACTGTTAAAAATGTTAGCTAATATGGGAGCCAGAAAAGGAAGTCGGGTGATCAGCAGTTTAGTGGGAATAGGGTCAAGGGAATAGGAAGTGGGTCGCATGGACAAAATGAGCATGGAGAAGTCATGAGGGAGATCGGAGAGAAACTGGAGAAAGATGTGAGTTCAGGGCTAGGGCAGGGGGGAACCTTCGAGGAAGTTTGGCCCAGTGGGCTAGGGGGGAGAAAGGGAAGTGGCAGAGGCAGCTGATCGGATAATCCTAGAGACATAGAAATCCATGAGCTCCTGCACTTGCTGTTGGAGGCGAGGGTGAAGGAGACAGGGGGGGAGTGGATTAAGACGACAGTTAGCTGTGGAGAATAGAAGCTGGGAGTTATCTTTGCATTCCAGAATGATCTTGGAATAGTGAGCAGTTTTGGTTGGAGAGCAGGACCTCATAATGCTTTGTGGTCCAATCAGATCTGGCGGTGAATGGCTAAACCAGTTGTCCACCACATCAGTTCAAGTCCCCTGGACGTAAGGGAGCGAAGGTGAGTGCTGTACCAAGGATAACGGCCAGGGTGTAAGAGAGTAATAGTTTTAATAGGAACTAGGGTATGAAAGGTGGTGAGGACGTGATTTAGCAAATTGGTAACTGCTGAAATGTCGTGGTGAATGGAGAGCCAAAGGCTGGACCAGTTGGGATTTTGCAAGTGCAGTTGAGAGTTTGGAAGAGAGTTTTTTTTCCAGGAGTGAACACAGAAAGAAGTAGAGATTGAGGGTGGGGGGGGGGATGTGGGTTGTGGAGAGCGATATAAGGCAGTGGTCAGAGACGGCCTTATCTGCGATTGTCACGATGCGATCAAGGGGGTGGCCGTGAATATTGGGTTGGGGAGTTTACATGGAAGAGATTAAGGGAGAATAGGAGGGTAGTAAACTCAGCAGAGAGGAGAGAGCACATGATGAATTTAGATAAGATGACAGACATGAGAGAGGACTGCAGCTAGTATTTCCCCCACTTCATGGTTATCCAGATTCTTGGTTGAAAGTGTGCACGTGTATACACTGGATGAGGAAGCATCAGGCTTGGATTTGATGCCCCCTATGGTGCAAAAGCCTTAGACATGGTCTAGCTTCACATACAAAGGCTGCTGCTTCCAGAAGGGGACCCTCGTCCCCCCAAAATTTGTGGCAGTATCTTCAGGAGCAGAGATACTGGATGGCGACTGCTGCCCCTAAACTGTATTTCTCACCCCTTCCCAGCATGTTAGTACCTTTAGAAGAAAAGAGTTGAAAATTTGAAGAGTGGGAGAATGGGGGTTGGGGTTGGGGTCGGGGTCGGGGGGGCGGCTGGGAGTGGAAGCTAAAATTCTTAAAAAAAAAACAAAGGATTTGACAAAGGATGGGAAGGGAGATGTGTCCCACTGCAAGGACTTCAACCAATCAGATCTGTATCCGCACACAACGAGATCTGTATTCTTTATGTTCTGCATTATTTTACCCACATTATGGTAACCGTCAGCAGTGCAGTGCTCTACAGAAAAGCTGACATTAGTGAATGTGCAATAGAAGTGTTATTCATATAGGAGCCAGACAACATCGGATACATGATATTCTCAACACATAACAAATGAATGCCGATGACTCCGATACCAGCATAGGGCATTTCAGTTAACTTTTGGAGCACAGCTAACAAACTCACTGATGAAGGGTTATAGCTGAAGCACTAACATTTTTCCTTTCTCTACAGAAACTGCCTAACCAGCTGAACGTTTCCTCTTGATGTATTCCTCATATTTTATGAAGAGATAAAGATCAAGAGGATAACTAGAGAAAGCATGGGTTTTTTTTTTGAGAGACCAAAAAGGTAACCTGTGTGTACTGGAGAAAAACGTGGGTATGGTTCTTAATGAATACTTTGCGTCTGTCTTCACAGAAGAGGGTTGATGCAGATAGGAGGAGGAGGAGTGTGAAATATTAGATGAGATAAACATAGAGATGCGAAATATTTGAAAGTAGATAAATTGTCAGGCCCAGATGAAATGTATCCCAGGCTGTTAAGAGAAACAAGGGAGGAAATAGCAGAGGCTCTGACCATCATTTTCCAATCCTCTCTGGCTACATGTGTGGTGCCAGAGTACTGGCTAATGTTGTTCAGTTGTTTAAAAAGGGAGAAAGAGATAGACCGAGTAATTACAGGCCAGCCGGCCTAACCTCAGCGGTGAGCAAATTACTGGAAAAAATTCTGAAGAAAAAAAAATCATCATTTATAAAGGCACGGATTAAATCGGGAACAGTCAGCATGGATTTGTTAAGGGAAGGCTGTGTCTGAGTAACTTGATTGAATTTTTTGAGGTGGTAATAAGAAGGGTTGATGAGTGTAGCGCGCTTGATGGATTTTAGTAAGACTTTGACAAGGCCCCACATGGCAGACTGGTCAGAAAAGTACAATCCCATGGGATCCAAGGGAAAGTGGCAAGTTGGATCCAAAATTGGCTCAGTGGCAGGAAGCAAAGGATAATGGTCGATGAGTGTTTGTAACTGGAAGGCTGTTTCCAGTGAAGTTCTGTAGGGCTCGGTTTTAAGTCCCTTGCTTTTTGTGGTATATATATATATATATCAATGATTTATATTTCAATGTAGGGGGACATGATTAAGAAGTTTGCAGAATAATTACTTTGTGTCAATATTGTGGCAGAGGAAGAGGATAGCATGCCAGAAATTCCAAGAAAACTAATATTGAATCAGGGACAAGGAAGCGACAAGATTAACGTAAACAAAATAACAATAATGAAGAAAATAATGGCACTAAAGAGTGACAAATTTTCAGGACAAATTGGTTTCCATCTCAGGGTTTTAAAGGCACATTGCAGATCTTCCAAATTCTCTCGATTCAGGAATCGTTCCTTCAGATTGGAAAACTGCACATTACTCCACTATTTAAGAATGGCGAGAGGAGGAAACCAGGGAATTATAGATCAGTTAGCCTAACATCTGTTGTTGGGAAATTACTGCAATCTATAATTAAGGATAGGGTGACTGAACACCATGAAAATTTTCAGATGATCGGAGAGAGCCAACATGGATTTGTAAAAGGTAGGTCATGTTTGACAAACCCGATTGCTATTTTGGTAACCTCTTCAAAAAATTCAGGTAGGGGAATGTCTGTGGATGTTATTTATATCGACTTCCAGAAGTCATTCAATAAAGTCCCTCACAAGAGACTGTTAACAAAGATTGAAGCCCAAAATGTGAGGTTATCCACTTTGGTGGCAAAAGCATTAAGGCAGATTATCTGAATGGCGGCAGATTAAGAAAAGGAGGTGCAACGAGACCTGGGTGTCATGGTACATCAGTCATTGAAGGTTGGCATGCAGGTACAGCAGGCAGTGAAGGCGGCAAATGGCATGTTGGCCTTCATAGCTAGGGGATTTGAGTATAGGAGCAGGGATGTCTTACTGCAGTTGTACAGGGCCTTGGTGAGGCCTCACCTGGAATATTGTGTTCAGTTTTTGTCTCCTAATCTGAGGAAGGACATTCTTGCTATTGAGGGAATACAGCGAAGGTTCACCAGATTAATTCCCGGGATGGCAGGACTGACATATGAGGAGAGACTGGATCGACTGGGGCTGTATTCACTGGAGTTTAGAAGAATGAGGGGATCTCATAGAAACATATAACATTCTGACGGGACTGGACAGGTTAGATGCAGGAAGAATGTTCCCGATGTTGGGGGCAGTCCAGAACCAGGGGTTACAGTCTAAGGATAAGGGGTAGGCCATTTAGGACCGAGATGAGGAGAAACTTCTTCACTCAGAGAGTTGTTAACCTGTGGAATTCCCTACCGCAGAGAGTTGTTGATGCCAGATCGTTAGATATATTCAAGAGGGAGTTAGATATGGCCCTTATGGCTAAAGGGATCAAGGGATATGGAGAGAAAGCAGGAAAGGGGTACTGAGGTGAATGATCAGCCATGATCTTGTTGAATGGTGGTGCAGGCTCGAAGGGCCGAATGGCCTATTTCAGCACCTATTTTCTATGTTTCTAACTACCTTGGAGTAAAAAAATCTCTCCGTTAGTTTGGCGGTGGTCTTTTTGTGCCCTATAATTACCATGTCATAGTCAGTGGAAGTAGTTTCATCCCACTCCTCCCACCCATTTACCTCATCATACATTCTCAATTTTGAATAACACAAGTCAAATCTCCTCTTAATTTTTTCATGAAAAGGACTCCAACCTAGAAGACTAGGTTAAATAAAGTGGCAGTGGTTAGATGTCACTGAGCTTGTTTTTAAATGTCTATAGTTTGGAACAGGAAGGGAAGATAGAGGCAAGGTGTTTGACAAATGTGTGGCCCGGCAAAGAACAAAACAATAAATCTTGTGCCTATTAAACAAAGAAGAAAATGAGAGTCATTTGCTGTCAGAGAACACATACCTTAAGTTTGGAACTTGGATTGAGCATGATGTATTTAATGAGTCCCTGGACATTTTCTGTCCATGATGCCAGCCAGGTTACTTTATTATCGAAACGCACCTCCTTCCACACATGATTTTCTGGGGGAACTGGGATCTTAGAATCCCTGAAAAAATAAGCTTAATTTAGAAAAACAGATGGCTGAAAAAGTTAGACTATCTCAAATTATATTTGTAAACTAGACCACTCAGTGACAGATTAGCAGACTGGTTACATTTAAAATGTATAGAAGGTGACAGGCAGCCTTCTGTATTGCATTCAGGACTCAAGATATCCTGAGTTCTGTGATATTTTAAGAGCCTTTACTACAAAGACTTTTTAAGTACCTGGCCATTTTGATATAGAACTATAACTGATTCTCTAATAAGGAAAAGGATTGCACTGACTATATATACAGCCCAACAGCTATTAATTCCAAAAATAAGCATCCCAGCAATTCCAGGATTTACACTGGGTCATGTTTATCAGTGCCTTCACCGCTGACCCTTCCGGTGACTGCAGGATCAGGAGGTGGGCACCTAAATTACATGGGACTAATGGAAGCCTGCCTGTCCTAAGCTGCTGTGAAATCCAGCCTCAACCTGCCAAGTCACCCCCCACCACCAGAATCTTAGCAATTTGACTCAGTGTCCCCCCCCCCCCGTACGAGGGCATTACCGCAAGTACCAACTTAATAGTGCTACCAGATCTGCCCATTTCTGATTGACACTCCCTGCTGGGAGCAGGGGGTCAGTGAAATGACCTTTATAGAAGTAAAAGCAAGTGCAGGTCTTTGTGTCTCTGCTTCTTTCCCTTTGGGTGACAAGCTATCTCCTTTGCTTGGACTCCCAAGGTGGGCCCCACTTCTGCTGGGTTACTTTTTGCTTCATATTAAACAGCAAGGTACAGCAAATAGTTCCCCGCCCCCACAAATAGAAGTGATTGTCACAAGAAACAAGTGAAATTCAGCCACAAATATATTGGGAAAATTGTTAAGCAATGGATTCAGTTCACATGTTAAAAAGGAAATGACATGGGTGAGAGGAACAGGATGGAAAGATTAAAAAAAAAGTGAGGGGACCCAAATGACAGGGTTGGCTGGATTCTCTACTGCTATTTCTTACATTCATCACATAAACCACTTACTTGCTGCAGTTGATAATGACATCTTCAGGCATGATCCTTTTCTTTAGCTTTCCCATCTTTGGATGGTTGCCACGCCCACGAAACAGCCCCGGTGGCTCGATTTTGAAGTTGGCGATTCTCTCCCGATGGCCATCCATTACACAGTAGCCATATGCCTCGGTGATTGCGTCTTGCTCTAACTTTAGTTTCTGTAGGGAAAGACTGGATTTTCACTGGACAATTCTACGTTTATTGCCACCCATTTTCTTCCCTGCTCGTGCTAGGATACAGGTGCATAGGCTCCTTTCTGCCTCTAATAGCTCACCTGAGTTTCCATTCTCTATGTGGGAGACTGGACAAGGTATTTAATTCTGGACAGGCCTGACTCACTAGATATCTTCTGTAGCCCTGGGGTTCCATGATGAATTGTATACCCCTATTGCAACCTCAGAAATTGGCAAACAGCCAAGATTAGGGTCTTGGAGCTGTTTCACTTCCATTTTCTAATGCCTTTTTACATCTGTACAGATTGCTTTATCTCTGCTTCCTCTCATTAGATCTGCAACGAGTTTGGTCTGCTTTCCTTCATCAGCTCTAATAAAGGAACTCACCCTAAAATGCCAATTTGCCTTTTCTCATTTCAGATGCTGATGCACATATGCATTCCTGATATTTTCTGCACATTTTCAGTGTTCATTGTTTGGCCCCAGTTTTAAAAGGAGGCAGGCCACCCGCAGAGTCCAGTCACATGGAGGGCCCTGCTGTTAACATCGGCAGGGCCTCATTTAAATAAATGTTTCCCCGAGTCTCTGTCCGACGCCCGGCCAGATTCACTACCTGGATGTAAACTTTTGAGTTTAGACAAAGGGTAACCACAAACAAAATATCAGCTCTTCTGTTCTCTACAGAAGAACTGAGCAGGCAATTCAGCAAATCTGAGCCAGTTTGATAGGGAATCTGAAGGGATATGGAACAGAGGACCCAAAATTTCACATTGTCTTTCTCTGGCATTAATTAAGATTAACGGACAATTTTTTAAGCCAAAGTAGTGCCAAAAAAAATCCGAAGTTTAGTCATTTTTCTGTTTGAATTTGGCGCCACGCAGAAACACCTTGGCTTCTGTGGATGGAGCTAATTGATAATGCTGAGAAACTTAACCCCAAGCATGCCCAAGCATTTAAGTTTCCAGGGTGTTATGCATGCAATAAAGGTTCAAACTGAGTACTGTTTAACTAAGCAAGGTACATCCTTGCTTCTGTTTTATTAAGGCCCAAAGTGTCTGACTCTCCAAATGGCTGGCCTTTTATACCTGAGCAGCACCATGGTCCGGTGCTTTGCGCTCCCGGGTTCGATTCCAATCTTGGGGTCTGTTGTGGCTGAAGGCTGGATGACTGACTTGTTGGGGGTGGCAGTGGTCATGTCAGGAATTGCAAGTTAATTTTTATTGAACAGGTCCATGATGGAAATTCCCAGTTCACTAATGACCCTCGAGTCCTCTGACGACTGCTGGTAGATTGGTTGGTCGTCAATGGTTTCTTCGTCCGACTGTTTTGGCTCGTCTGTGTGCCTCAGCTTTGTCTGATCTATGTGTTTCCTGCAAGTTTGCCCATTCTGGAACTTAACAGCGAATATTCTGTTGCCCTCCTTGGCCATGACCATACCAGAGATCCATTTGGGATTGTGACCATAGTTCAACACATATACAGGATCATTAACAGAAATCTTGCCTGACACAGTTGCGCGATCGTGGTACCCTTGTTAACTTTGTCTTCTGTATTCAACATGATTATTTCAATCCGGGTGTACCAGGGATAGCTTGGTCTTAAGACCTCTTTTCAGCACGAGTTCAGCAGGGAGACCCCGGTGAGTGTGTGGGGTCTTGTCCTGTAATTCAGCAGTATGCAGGACAAGCAGATCTGCAGTGACCCTTGGGTTACTCTCCTCACTGGTAGCTGGTAGCAATAGGGTGGAGGAGGATTTCCTGGAGTGTATAAGGGATGGTTTTCGAGACCAATATGTCGAGGAACCAACTAGAGAGCTGGTAATCCTAGACTGGGTGTTGTGTAATGAGAGGGGATTAATTAGCAACCTTGTTGTGAGAGGTCCCTTGGGGAAGAGTGACCATAATATGGTAGAATTCTTCATTAAGATGGAGAGTGACACAGTTAATTGAGACTAGGGTCCTGAATTTAAAGAAAGGTAACTTCGATGGTATGAGACGTGAACTGGCTAGGATAGACTGGCGAATGATAAAGGGTTGACGGTGGATAGGCAGTGGCAGACATTTAAAGATCACATGGATGAACTTCAACAATTGTATATCCCTGTCTGGCGTAAAAATAAAACAGGGAGGTTGGCTCAACCGTGGCTAACAAGGGAAATTAGGGAGTGTTAAATCCAAGGATGAAGCATATAAATTGGCCAGAAAAAGCAGCAAACCTGAGGACTGGGAAGAGGACAAAGGGTTTAATTAGGAGGGGGAAAATAGAGTAAGCTTGCAGGGAACATAAAAGCTGACTTCAAAAGCTTCTATAGATATGTGAAGAGTAAAAGATTAGTGAAGACAAATGTAGTTCCCTTGCAGTCAGAATCAGGTGAACTAATAATGGGGAACAAAGAAATGGCAGACCAATTGAACTTTGGTTCTGTCTTCACTAAGGAAGAGACAAATAACCTTCCGGAAATACTAGGGGACCGAGGGTCCAACGAGAAGGAGGAACTGGGAAATCCTTATTAGTCAGGAAATTGATAGGATTGAAGGCCGATAAATCCCCAGGGCCTGATAGTCCGCATCCCAAAGTACTTAAGGAAGTGGCACTAGAACTAGTGGATGCATTGGTAGTCATTTTCCAACATTCTATAGACTCTGGATCAGTTCCTATGGATTGGAGGGTAGCTAATGTAACCCCACTTTTTAAAAAAGGAGGGAGAGAGAAAACGGGGAATTATAGACCGGTTAAGCCTGACATCGGTAGTGGGGAAAATGTTGGAATCAATTATTACAAAATGTAATAGCAGGGCATTTGGAAAGCAGTGACAGGATCGATCCAAGTCAGCATGGATTTATGAAAGGGAAATCATGCTTGACAAATCTTCTAGAATTTTTTGAGGATGTAACTAGTATAGTGGACATGGGAGAACCAGTGGATGTGGTATATTTAGACTTTCAAAAGGCTTTTGACAAGACCCCACACAAGAGATTAGTGTGCAAAATTAAAGCACATAGTATTGGGGGTAATGTATTGACGTGGATAGAGAACTGGTTAGCAGACAGGAAGCAAAGAGTAGGAATAAACGGGTCATTTTCAGAATGGCAGGCAGTGACTAGTGGGGTACTACAAGGTTCAGTGCTGGGACTCCAGCTATTTACAATATACATTAATGATTTAGATGAAGGAATTGAGTGTAATATCTCCAAGTTTGCAGATGACACTAAGCTGGGTGGCAGTGTGAGCTTTGAGGAGGATGCCAAGAGGCTGCAAGATGACTTGGACAGGTTAGGTGAGTGTGCAAATGATTGGCAGATGCAGTATAATGTAGATAAATGTGAGGTTATCCACTTTGGTAGCAAAAACAGGAAGGCCGAATATTCCTGAATGGTGACAGATTAGAAAAAGGGGAGGTGCAATGAGACCTGGATGTCATGGTTCATCAGTTATTGAAAGTTGGCATGCAGGTACAGCAGGCGGTGAAGGCAGCAAATGGCATGTTGGCCTTCATAGCGAGAGGATTTGAGTATAGGAGCAGGCAGGTCTTACTGCAGTTGTACATGGCCTTGGTGAGGCCACACCTTGAATATTGTGTACAGTTTTGGTCGGTCTCCTAATCTGAGGAAGGACATTCTTGCTATTGAGGGAGTGCAAGGTTCACCAGAATGATTCCCGGGAAGGCAGGACTGATAAGAAGACTGGATTGACGAGGCTTATATTCACTGGAATTTAGAAGAATGAGGGGGGATCTCAGAAACATAAAATTCTGACGGGATTGGACAAGTTAGATGCAGGAAGAATGTTCCCGACATTGGGAATGTGCAGAACCAGGGGTCACAGTCTAAGGATAAGGGGTAAGCCATTTAGGACTGAGATGAGGAGAAACTTCTTCACTCAGTTGTGAACTTGTGGAATTCTCTACCACAGAAAGTTGTTGAGGCCAATTCGTTAGATATATTCAAAAGGGTATGAGATGTGGCCCTTATGGCTAAAGGGATCAAGGGATATGGAGAGAAAGCAGGAATGGGGTACTGAAGTTGCATGATCAGCCATGATCATATTGAATGGTAGTGCAGGCTCGAAGGGCTGAATGGCTACTCCTGCACCTTGCTTCTATGTTTCTGTTTCTCATGCTTTGTTTGATAATTTGTACTGCACGTTCGGCTTGTCCGTTGGATGCTGGCTTGAACGGTGCTGACCTTACGTGTTTTATGCCATTAAGTTTCACAAACCCCGGAAATTCCTGACTGGTGAAGCAGGACCCAGTGTCGCTCACCACTATGTCAGGCAGACCATGTGTCGCGAACATGGAATTAAGATTCTCTGATTGCCATGGACGTGCTGGATGACATGATGCATTCTATCCACTTCGAATAAGCATCCACCACTAAAAACATCTTGCCCAGGAAGGGACCTGCAAAACTTATATGGAATCTGGACCAAGGTTTGGATGGCCACGACCACAGATTCAGCGGCAACTCTGCTGGTGCTTTTCGGCCTTTTGGCTAAGATCATGCGTAACTGACCTGACAGGGGAGTAACCACCATAACCCCAAGGTGGTTCTCCCTGGATCAGGAAGGTATATGCTTGCTTTTTTGGAAATAGGAGGTGGGTGGGGTGGCTTGACCCATCCACCTCCACGGAGGTGTGTGGGGGGCCTGACCCATCCACCTCCATGGCACGAACCTGGTATTGCAGTACTTCCAGGAACGGTGCAGTGGCTCTAGGCCTTTTGGCTAAGAGCATTGGCGCAGAGTGATCCTTGATGTGTGCAAGGTGACCTCTGGCGTTTGTGATTTGACAAAGAATTGGAACGATTGGCTACGAATTAAAAAAAAAACTCTGCTGGTGCTTTGCTGAGCTACATGCAACTGTTGCACCGATGCACACATGCTTCCAGCTCAGAATCAATTCCTGGCCACCATACATGGGACCTGGCGATGGCCTTCATCACCACTATACCCAGATGCGTGTAATTCACGCACGAACTTCTCTCTCCCTTTCTTGGGCATTACAACGCGATTGCCCCACAATATGCAATCTGCTTGAATAGACAGTTTGACCTTGCGACAAATGTACGGTTTGGCCTCCTCGCACATTTGCATAGGTATGGCAGACCAATCCCCTTTGAGGATGCAACCCTTTACCACCGATAAAAATCGGGTCCTGGCTGGTCCAGGTCTTAACTTGTTGAGCCGTGACAGGGGTTCCTTCACTCAAAAGCATCCATGATTAAAGTTAGATCCACCGGTTGTAGCATTTCCACCTTCGGTGTGGGCAACGGCAACCGGCTCAAAGCATCGGCATAATTCTCTGCCAGGTCTGTGGCAAAATGACAATCATAGGCATATAATGTCAGCGCCCACCTTTGGATGCGGGATGAAGCGTTGGTATTGATACCTTTCCTCTTGGAAAACAATGAAATGAGCGGCTTGTGATCAGTCGGTCTGTAACTCGAACCTCAGACCGAACAAGTATTTATGCATCTTTTTAACACCGTACACACACGCTAAAGCTTCTTTTTCTACCATGCTGTAGGCTCTTTCCATTTTACACAAACTTTTGGATGCATACGTGACAGGTTGAAGTTTCTCCGACTCATTTGCGTACTCCAACAAGCCATCAATTCCATATGACGATGTGTTACAGGCCAAAACTAAACCTTTACATGGGTCATAATGTACCAGCAGCTTGTTCGAGCAAAGATTGGTGGCTTTCTCGAAAGCTCTGTCTTGCGATGTGCCCCACACCCAGTTGTCGCCTTTTCTCAATAGCATGTGCAGTGGTTCTAGTAAGGTGCTCAATTTAGGTAGGAAGTTACCAAAGTTGTTGAGTAGACCCAGGACCTAACGCAGCTCCGTCTCATTCTGCGGCTTGGGTGCATTCTTGATGGCCTTGGTTTTCACGTCAGTAGGTCTGATGCCATCAGCGGCGATTTTCCTCCCGACCGGTGCCATGAAGATGCACTTCGAGCGTTTCAGTCCGAGTCCCACTCTATCCAAACGCAGTAGAACCTCTTCCAGGCTGTTCAGATGTTCCTTGGATTCACGACTGGTGATCAGGATGTCATCTTGGAACACGACGGTTGTGGGAACAGACTTCACTAGACTTTCCATATTCCTCTGGAATATTGCTGCAGCCGAGCGAATTCCAAAAGGGCACCAGTGGTAAATAAACAGTCCTTTGTGTGTGTTAATGCACGCAAGTCTCTTCGACGTCTCGACCAAAGCCTGTGTCATATAGGCTGATGTCAAGTCCAGTTTTGTGAACGGCTTCCCTCCGATTAGCGTCGCAAACAAGTCATCAGCCTTCGGTAACGGGTACCGATCTCGTTTTGAAACCCTGTTGATCGTAGCCTTGTAGTCTCCACAGATTCTGACTGTGCCATCACTTTTCAGCACAGGAACAATGGGGCTGGCCCATTCATTAAATTCAACCGGTGATATGATCCCTTCACGCTGGAGTCTGTCCAGTTCAATTTCGACCTACTCCCTTATCATATACGGCACTGCCCGAGCTTTATGATGGATGGGTCTTGCATCTGAATCCACGTGGATCTGCACCTTGGCTCCCGTGAAGTTGCTGATACCCGGTTCGAACAGCGAGGGGAACTTGCTCAATACTTGGGCACATGTATCTTCCTCCGACAATGCCTTTATGTCGTTCCAGTCGCATCTGATTTTCTCCAACCAGCTCCTGCCGAGCAGCATTGGGCCATTGCCTGGAACAATCCATAGCGGTAACTCGTGAACTGCACCGTTATAGGACACGTTAATTTGTGCACTGCCAATCACCTTTTATCAGTTCTTTGGTGTACGTGCACAGCTTGGTGTTAACAGGGCTCAGCCTGGGCATCACAGTCTTAGTACAGGCAACTCTCGATTATCCGGGTCCCTCAGGGATTGGGCTATGCCGGGTAAACGATTTCTCCGTTAGAGCGAGTGGACATTACAGTTAATGCTTATTAGTACTGCAGGTGTGCTCTAACCAATAGCTGTAGCGTATCTTCTAATCCTTGAATTCTAGTCCTCTAGATCTAAAGACAATTAGGCTTGTTGATTACTTCCTGTAACTGTTCATGGCATTTTAATGAATTATGAGAGGTAGTGGACCTGTGTGCGAGCAGCAGCAGGAGCTGGAGCTGAGGCAAGATAGAGCGCTTAAAAGCAGCGCGGCAAGTGCAGGCTTGACAGAGGCAGTGGACCTGTGTGCGAGCAGCAGCTGGAGCCGAGGCAAGGCAGAGCGCTTAAAAGCAAGGCTCAACAGGCAACATTCGAAAGGAACATCAGAGTTTCAAAGTGACGTGTCACACACGGAATTTTAAATGCAGTTGCAACGGTTTCCCGTTGCATCCATGTGCGGATAATCGAGAGCTGCCCGTATCCCACAGCTTATTAAATGCCCGCTCTCGTTCACGATCGATTGACTTGTTCGTGTCCAGTTCCATCGATACCGGTATCCCGTTAAACTTCACATCAATCAAAATTGGTTTACTCTTGGTTATGAAGGAGTACAGTCCCATACACTTCCTCCTCTGGCATCTCGGGTTGCGTATCCAGATCCGCGCTAGTCTGACTCTCAGCCTCCAAGTGGAGTGCCGCAGCTTGCTTGCTCATCTGCGGACACTTGCACTGGAGATGCCCCACTCTCAGACAGCCTTTGCAACTATATTGCTTAAATTGGCACTGCTGGTACCGATGATTTCCTCCACAACGCCAACACGGAGAAGTCGAATACATTCCCCTGGCGGACTTTGGGCAGCCACAGTTTTGCGAACGCAGCCGGATAGGTCCTGCCATGTGCCGCTCTGCCGAACCAATCGCATTTACAGTACTTGCCAAGGTTCGGTGCTTCGGTGGAACTAAAGCCATTTGCTTTAAACTCCTGTCCGTCGTCATACATGATTGAGCAATCTGGGTGGCCCTTGTTAAATCCAACTCCTCCACCGCCAGAAGTTTGCGCAGGATCATCTCGTGGTTGATGCCGATAACAAAGAAGTCCCGCAGCATGTCTGCCAACACCGTCCCGAACTTGCATGGTCCTGCTAGACATCTCAGGTCAGCAACGAATTCCGCCGCGATCTGGCCCTCCAATCGAACGCATGTATAAAACCTGTACCTCGAGATGATGATGCCGTCATCTGGCTTGAGGTGCTCCCGTACCAATGTACACATCTCCTCGTACGTTCTCTCTGTTGAATCACTAGGCATGAGTAGATTCTCTCTCAGACTGTAGATCTTTGAACCACACACAGGTGAAAAACACGGCCCTGCGCCAATCTGCATCATCGACCCCCTTAATTTTGTTGGCCATGAAGTACTGGTTCAAACTGCTCAAAGTCTGCCCAATCTTCTCCCACCACGAATCGCTCTAAAAATCCAATCGCGCTCACTTTGCAAATAAAGATTCTTGTATTCCCGTCGCCAAATGTTATGTATGCAATAAAGATTCAAACTGAGTACTGTTTAACTAAGCACTGTTTAACTAAGCAAGGTACAACCTTGTTTCTGCTTTATTTAGGCCCAAAGTGCCTGACTCTCAAAATAGCTGGCCTTTTATACCCGAGCAGCACCATGTGCATGCTGCTCAGTGGCCTCCAACAATGACGCCTCAGTGGCCTCCAACAGTGGCTACAAACAGAATGTGCATACATGACACAGGGTAACATGTAATTGTACAGCTTTACTCTGTAGCTAACCTGTGCTGATTTTTCCTGTGACGACCCGCTGAGATTTCCAGCATTTTCTGTTTTTATTCCAGAATCCAGTATTTTGCTTTTGTATCAGTGCTGCACCTGCCCTGGAAGTATTTTGAATCTGAAACTCCCAGTCTCAGCCGACGGTTTGCAAATGGCCTGCTGCAGCTGCCCCTATCCCTAGCCGAAAGGCCACCCCCGCTGACTCCCCTCTCCCCAGCTTGGCTTCCAACTCCCCTCAGGCATCTTTGGAAGCTGAGCCCCGAGCTCCTGTGTCTGGCCGAGGGAGCGATCCTGCCAGCCGGCACTTCGACCCCGTGTGCCTCAAGCCCAGTGAGCAGCGGTTGTGGTGGTGGAAATTCAACTCGCAATTTACTGCAATAAAATTTCTTTTTATCCTCCGCACAAACAAACATTTTTAATTAGTTTGGATATAATATAAGATGTCATAAAAACGTTAACTAAAAAAAAAAATCGGCCGTTACCTGTTAAGGACGGCGTTACACCCTTGGCGAAACTTGCAAAATTAAGTTAGCTCCAAAAAACACTGATACCTCAAAAAAAATTGGCACTAAATGGTGGCGAATATTGGGCCCTAGGCAGGTAAAGTGTGTTATGATACAGATCAGCCATGATCTAATTGAATGGCGCAACAGCCTTCAGGGGCTGAATGGTCTACTCCCTATTTTCCTCTATTCAATTAGATCATGGCTGATCTGCATAAACTCCATTTACGCACCTTGGTTTAATATCCCTTACCTAACAAAGATCTCAATCTCAGTTTTGAAATTTCCAATTAGCCTATCTTCAACATAGTTTTTGGGGAAGAGAGTTCCAGATTTCCACTACCCTTTGTATGAAGAAGTGCGTCCTCATATCACCCCTGAACGTCATAGGCCTTTTGTTCTGGAGTTCCCCACCAGAGGATATAGTTTATTTTTATCTACTCTATCAAATCCTTTAAATGTCTTAAATACCTCAATTAGATCATCCCATAATCTTCTGCACTCAAAAGGACCACAAGTTTAATCTATGCAATCGGTCCTCATAAATGTAATCCTTTTAGACTGATATCATTCTGGTGAATCTGCACTGACAAAATCTCCAAGGGCAAAATCTCCTTCCGGAGGACTGAACTGAATGCAATACTCCAGGTGCGGTCTAATCAAGAGTTTTATAAAACTGTAGCATAACATCCACCCCTTTTGCGATAAAGGCCAACATTCTATTAGATTTCCAAAAAAAAAGTGCACCTGTCCACTAGTTTTAGTGATTTCTGTACATGGACCTCCTAAATCACTCAGCTCCTCCAGTTTCTAGCTTCCCACCTTTCAGAAAATACTCAGCTATCTTTCTAAAAACGGACTTTTTTTTTAAGTCAATATGTAACCAGTCCAACACGAGAGGGGGCAGTTTTGTGATTTGTTTTGGGGAATGAAGCTGGGCAGGTGGAAAGGATATCAGTGGGAGAGCACTTGGGTTCCAGTGACCATAATTCAGTCAGATTCAAGGTAGTTATGGATAAGGACAAGGATAGACCAGGAAAAAAAGTCCCAAATTGGGGAAAAGCTAACTTTGCTAAGTTGCGAAGTGATTTGGCCACAGTGGACTGGAAACAGCGACTTGTAGGTAAATCAGTGTCGGAACAGTGGAAGATATTCAAGGAGGAAATCCAGAGGGCTCAGGCCAAACATGTGTCCTTCAAGAAAAACAATTCTAGAGTCCCCTGGATGTCTAGGGACTTACAGGGGAGGATAAAGAAAAAAGGGAAGCTTATGCCATATACTGACAGCTAAATACTGTAGAATCTTTGGAGGAATATAGAAAGTTCAGAGGTAAAATTAAAAAGGATATTAGGAATGCTAAGAGAGCATGAAAAATGATTGGCAAGTAAAATTAAGGAAAATCTAAAGATGCTCTATAAATATATTAAGAGCAAGAGGATCACTAAAGGGTCTATTCGAGACCAAGAGGGCAATCTCTGTGTGGCGGCAGAAGATGTTGGTATAGTTCTTAATGAATACTGTGCATTTGTTTGCATAAAGGAAAAGGGCGATGCAGATACTGCTATCGAGGAGGAATGTGAAATTCTGGATGAAATAAACAGAGAGGGGAAGTATCAAGGGGTTTAGCAGCTTTGAAATTAGATAAGTCCCTCGGCCCAGATGAAATGTGTTATGTATGCAACATCTTGTAATCAGCATTCTACCGCCACCAGAGGGCGCATCTGTTGGGAGTCCCAAGGGAACCCAGCATCCTTTGGGAGCACTGCATACAAGCAGGCCTCCCATGCTGTGCTGGCACTCTGGAGTCAGAATAAAGAGACTAAGGTCACACTTACTCAAGTTTACAGTGCTCAGTCACGTTGCTTTATTTGAGACATAACAACTGGTGACGAGTAATAGATAACGAACCATCACGCGAAAATGCAGAGAACTGTTGGTATCCTGAGAAATTCTCAGAAGGTAATGATTGGGAAGCCTTCGTGGAGCGACTCAACCAATACTTCGTGGCCAACGAGCTGGAAGGGAATGTGAACGCTGCCAAATGAAGGGCGATCCTCCTCACCGTCTGCGGGGCAACAACTTATAGCCTCATGAAGAATCTTCTTGCTCCGGTGAAACCAACAACCAAATCGTATGAAGAACTGTGTACGCTGGTCTGGGAGCACCTGAATCCGAAGGAGAGCGTTCTGATGGCAAGGTATCGATTTTATACATGTCAACGGTCTGAAGGCCAGGAAGTGGCAAGCTACGTCGTCGAACTAAGGTGCCTTGCAGGACATTGCGAATTCGATGGATTCCTGGAGCAAATGCCGAGATTTCTTTGTGCTTGGCATTGGCCATGAGGTTATCTTTCGCAAACTATTGACTGTTGAAACACCAAACCGGAGCAAAGCCATAACAATAGCCCAGGCATTCATGTCCACCAGCGATAACACCAAACAAATTTTGCAGGTTAAAGATGCATCGGCAAGTACTGTACACAAAGTAACTTCGTTTTCAGGCAGGAATGCATATGGCAGAGCATACACGCCTGCAGCTGCACGACCTCAGATGACCTAGAGTCCGCCATCAAGCGTGAATGTGAGGCAATTAACACCTTGTTGGCGCTGTGGAGGTGATCATCGAGCCCATAAATGCCGCTTCAAACACTATGCGTGCAAAGGCTGTGGAACAATGGGACACCTCCAGTAAATGCGCAGATGAGCTGCAAACCCTGTAAACGACCACGGTGCAGAGGACGACCAATCCATGGCGCATCAAACTGAACTAGAGACTCGAACAGAGGAGGCAGAAGTGTACGGGCTACATACCTTCACTATGAAATGTCCACTGATCCAGTTAGAAGTTGAACTGAACGGAATTCCAGCATCCATGGAATTGGACATGGGTGCGAGTCAGTCTATCATGAGCAAAATGGCGGACCAATTGAACAAGTACTTTGGTTCGGTATTCACTGAGGAGGACACAAACAACCTTCCGGATATAAAAGGGGTCGGAGGGTCTAGTAAGGAGGAGGAACTGAGGGAAATCCTTATTAGTCGGGAAATTGTGTTGGGGAAATTGATGGGATTGAAGGCCGATAAATCCCCAGGGCCTGATGGACTGCATCCCAGAGTACTTAAGGAAGTGGCCTTGGAAATAGTGGATGCATTGACAGTCATTTTCCAACATTCCATTGACTCTGGATCAGTTCCTATGGAGTGGAGGGTAGCCAATGTAACCCCACTTTTTAAAAAAGGAGGGAGAGAGAAAACAGGGAATTACAGACCGGTCAGCCTGACATCGGTAGTGGGTAAAATGATGGAATCAATTATTAAGGATGTCATCGCAGTGCATTTGGAAAGAGGTAATATGATAGGTCCAAGTCAGCATGGATTTGTGAAAGGGAAATCACGCTTGACAAATCTTCTGGAATTTTTTGAGGATGTTTCCAGTAGAGTGGACAAGGGAGAACCAGTTGATGTGGTATATTTGGACTTTCAGAAGGCTTTCGACAAGGTCCCACACAAGAGATTAATGTGCAAAGTTAAAGCACATGGGATTGGGGGTAGTGTGCTGACATGGATTGAGAACTGGTTGTCAGACAGGAAGCAAAGAGTAGGAGTAAATGGGGACTTTTCAGAATGGCAGGCAGTGACTAGTGGGGTACCACAAGGTTCTGTGCTGGGGCCCCAGCTGTTTACACTGTACATTAATGATTTAGACGAGGGGATTAAATGTAGTATCTCCAAATTTGCGGATGACACTAAGTTGGGTGGCAGTGTGAGCTGCAAGGAGGATTCTATGAGGCTGCAGAGCGACTTGGATAGGTTAGGTGAGTGGGCAAATGCATGGCAGATGAAGTATAATGTGGATAAATGTGAGGTTATCCACTTTGGTGGTAAAAACAGAGAGACAGACTATTATCTGAATGGTGACAGATTAGGAAAAGGGCAGGTGCAAAGAGACCTGGGTGTCATGGTACATCAGTCATTGAAGGTTGGCATGCAGGTACAACAGGCGGTTAAGAAAGCAAATGGCATGTTGGCCTTCATAGCGAGGGGATTTGAGTACAAGGGCAGGGAGGTGTTGCTACAATTGTACAGGGCCTTGGTGAGGCCACACCTGGAGTATTGTGTACAGTTTTGGTCTCCTAACCTGAGGAAGGACATTCTTGCTATTGAGGGAGTGCAGCGAAGGTTCACCAGACTGATTCCCGGGATGGCGGGACTGACCTATCAAGAAAGACTGGATCAACTGGGCTTGTATCCACTGGAGTTCAGAAGAATGAGAGGGGACCTCATAGAAACGTTTAAAATTCTGACGGGGTTATACAGGTTAGATGCAGGAAGAATGTTCCCAATGTTGGGGAAGTCCAGAACCAGGGGACACAGTCTAAGGATAAGGGGGAAGCCATTTAGGACCGAGATGAGGAGGAATTTCTTCACCCAGAGAGTGGTGAACCTGTGGAATTCTCTACCACAGAAAGTTGTTGAGGCCAATTCACTAAATATATTCAAAAAGGAGTTAGATGAAGTCCTTACTACTAGGGGAATCAAGGGGTATGGTGAGAAAGCAGGAATGGGGTACTGAAGTTGCATGTTCAGCCATGAACTCATTGAATGGCGGTGCAGGCTAGAAGGGCCGAATGGCCTACTCCTTCACCTATTTTCTATGTTTCTAAAAAGGCCTTCAAGAGGCTGTGGTGCAACAAGACACAAAGGCCCAAGCTGAGCCCTATTCATACTAAGCTGAGAACTTGCACTAAAGAGCTGATCCCTGTAATTAGCAGTGTAGCAATACAAGTCTCCTATGATGGAGCAGTGCATGAACTCCCACTATGGATTGTACCAGGAGATGGCCCCACACTGTTCGGCAGAAGCGAGCTGGGAAAAATCCGCTGGAACTGGAATGACATCCGAGCGCTTTCGTTCGTCGACGACGCCGCATGTGCCCAGGTTTAGAGCAAGTTCCCGTCGTTATTTGAGCCAGACATTGGCAATTTCTCTGGGGTGAAGGTGCAGATCCACTTGGTTCCCGGTACACGACCCATCAAGCACAAGGCACAGGCGGTGCCATACATGATGCGAGAGAAAATGGAGATCGAGCTGGACAGGCTGCAATGAGAGGGCATCATCGCGCCGGTTGAGTTCAACGAGTGAGCCAGTCCAATTGTTCCGGTTCTCAAGGGCGATGGCATGGTCAGAATTTGGGGAGAGTATAAAGTAACGATTAGCCGTTTCTCGCTGCAGGACCAGTACCCGCGACCTAATTGCGACGCTGGCAGGAGGGAAGACGTTCACCAAGTTGCACCTGGCCTCGGCCTACATGACGCAGGAGCTGGCGGAATCTTCGAAAGGCCTCACCTGCATCAACATGCATGTGAGGTCTGTTCATCTACAATAGATGCCCGTTTGGGATTTGATCGGCTGCGGCTATTTTTGAAAGGAACATGGAGAGTCTGCTAAAGTTGGTTCCGCGCACCGTGGTTTTCCAGGACGACATATTGATCACAGGTCAGGACACCATCGAACACTTGCAGAACCTGGAATAGGTTCTAAGTCGGCTAGATCATGTGGGACTCAGGTTGAAAAGATCGAAGTGTGTTTTCTTGGCTCCAGAGGTCGAGTTCTTAGGGAGAAGAACTGCGGCCCCACCGACGCCAAGACGGAGGCCATCAAGAACGCGCTGAGACCACAGAACGTAATGGAGCTGCGGTCGTTCCTGGGACTCAATTATTTTCGTAATTTCCTACCTGGGTTAAGCACCCTGCTAGAATCCCAACACATGTTGCTACGCAAGGGAGATAACTGGGTATAGGGGAAAATCACAAGAGACTGCTTTTGAGAAAGCCAGAAATCTGTTATGTTCCAACAAACTGCTTCTTCTGTATGACCCTTGTAAACGTTTAGTGCTAGCTTGCGATGCGTCTTCGTACGGGGTCGGGTGTATGTTACAACAACCAAACGAATTGGGAACATTGCAACTGGTCGCTTATGCGTCCAGGAGTTTGTCCAAGGCCAAAAGAGCCTACAGCATGATTGAAAAAGATGTTCTGGCATGCATTTATGGGGTGAAAAAAATGCACCAGTATCTGTTTGGGCTTAAGTTAGTTAGAAACTGACCATAAGCTGCTCATATCGCTATTCTCAGAGAGCAAAGGTATTAATACCAATGCCTGTGCTCGCATCCAAAGATGGGCGCGCACGCTGTCTGCATATAACTATGTAATTCGTCACAGGCCAGGCACAGAGAACTGTGCTGATGCTCTCAGTCGGCTATCATTGCCCACCACCGGGGTGGAAATGGCACAGCCTGCAGACTTGCTCTTGGTGATGGATGCATTTGAAAACGAAAAGTCACCCGTTACAGCTCGCCAGATCAGGACCTGGACCAGCCAGGATCCTTTACTGTCCCTTGCAAAAAACTGCATCCTCCATGGGAGCTGGTCCAGCGTCCCAGCGGAGATGCAAGAAGAGGTCAAGCCGTTCCAGTGGCGCAAATAAAAATGTCCATACAGGCGGACTGTCCTTTGTGGGGTAATCGCGTAGTATTGCCTAAGGAAGGCAGGGAAACATTCATACGCGACCTACACAGTATCCACCCAGGCATAGTAATGATGAAAGCTATAGCCAGATCCCATGTGTGGTGGCTCGACATCGACTCAGATTTGCAGTCTTGCGTGCACCAATGCAACACTTGCTCTCAACTGAGCAATGCAACCAGGGAGGCACTGCTAAGTTTGTGGTCACGGCCCTCTAAACTGTTGTCTAGGATCCACGTTGACTTTGCTGGCCCGTTTCTAGGCAAAATGTTTTTGGTTATTGTGGATGCTTATTCAAAATGGATTGTGTGTGTAATAATATCTGTAAGCACGTCCACTGCCACCATTGAAAGCCTACGAGCCATGTTTGCCACGTTCGGCTTGTCTGATGTCCTTGTCAGCGACAATGGGCCGTGCTTCACCAGCGCTGAATTCAAGGAATTCATGACCCGCAATGGGATCAAGCACGTCACATCTGCCCTGTTCAAGCCCGCAACTAACGGCCAGGCAGAATGGGCAGTCCAAACCATCAAGCAAAGTTTGAAACGAGTGTCGGAAGGCTGCCTGCAGACCCGCTTGTTCAGAGTCCTGCTCAGCTACTTCACAAGACCCCACTCGCTCACCGGGATTCCCCCTGCCGAACTGCTTATGAAAAGGGCACTCAAAACAAGGCTCTCTAGTCCACCCTGATCTCCATGATCATGTCGAAGGTAGGTGGCATCAACAACGCATGTACCATGATCGCGCAACTTTGTCACGCGATATTGAAGTCAATGACCCAGTATTTGTACTCAACTATGGACATGGTCCCAAATGACTTGCTGGCACTGTCGTAGCCAAGGAAGGGAGTAGGGTGTTTGAGGTCAAACTTGCAAATGGATTAACTTGCAGAAAGCATTTGGACCAAACCAAACTGCGATTCACAGACAGCCATGAGCAACCTGAAGAGGACACCACCAACTTCGACCCTCCAATACACACACAAGCCACAATCAAAATCACCGTTGACCACAAAGCTGAACCTATCATCCCCAGCAAGGCCAGCTGCGCAGCAGCCCAGCGAAGGCTCAACCAATTCACCTGCACTTGTCTTTGTACCAAGATGATCGACTAGGGAGCGGAAAGCCCCAGATCGTCTCACCCTGTAAATAAGTGTACTATTGACTTTGGGAGGAAGTGATGTTATGTATGTCACACGTTGTAACCAGCATTCTACCGCCACCAGAGGGTGCATCTGTTGGAGTCCCAAGGGATCCCAGCATCCCTTGGGAGCACTGCATATAAGCAAGACTCCCATGCTGTGTTGGCACTCTGGAGTCAGAAGAAAGAGACTAACTCAAGTCTACAGTACTCAATCACGTTGCTTTATTTGAGACATAACAAAATGCATCCCAGGCTGTTGAGCAAAGGAAAAGAGGAAATAGCAGTCCTCTTTGGATTTGGGGATGCTGCCGGAAGACTGCTAATGTGGTACCTTTGTTTAAGAAGGGAGAAAGGGAGAGGCCGAGTAATTACAGGTCTGTCAGCTTAACCTCAGTGGTGGGAAACTATTGGAAAAAATCCTGAAAGACAGGATAAACCTACATTTAAAAAGGCAAGGATTAATTAGGGAAAGTTAGCACGGATTTGTTAAGGGAAGATCATGTTTGACGAACCTGATTGAATTTTGAGGAGGTAACCATGTGGGTTGATGAGGGTAGTGTGTACAATGTAGTGTATATGGACTTTAGCAAAGCTTTTGATAAGGTCCTACATGGCAGACTGATCATGAAGGTTAAAGCCCATGGGATCCAGGACAAAGTGATAAGTTGGATCCAAAATTGGCTTAGAGGGAGGAAGCAAAGGGTAGTGGTTGATGGATGTTTGTGACTGGAAGGATGTTTCTAGTGGGGTTCCGCAGGGCTCAGTACTGGGTCCCTTGCTTTTTGTGGTATACATCAATGATCTAGATTTGAATATAGGGAGTATGATTAAGAAGTTTGCAGATGACACAAAAATTGGCTGTGTGGTTGATAATGAGGAGGAAAGTCATGACTGCAGGAGGATATCAATCTACTGGTCAGGTGGGCAAAACAGTGGCAAATGGAATTTAATTCGGAGAAGTCTGAGGTAATGCACTTGGGGAGGGCTAATAAGGAATGGGTATACACATTAAATGGTAGGCTTGTCCAGGGATCCCTGAAAATAGCAGCCCAGGTGGATAAGGTGGTTAAGGTGGCTTACGGAATGCTTGCCTTTATTGGCTGAGGCATAGAATACAAGAGCAGGGAGGTTATGCTTAAATTGTATAATACTCTGGTTAGGCCACAGCAGGTATAATGTGTGCAGTTCTGACCGCTGTATTATAGGAAGGACATGATTGCACTAGACAGGGCGCAGAGCAAATTTAATAGGATGCTGCCTGGAATGGAGAATCTTAGCTAGAAGGACAGATTGGATAGGCTGGGTTTGTTCTGATTGGAACAGACCTCATTGAGGTGTAGAAAAGCTTGAGGGGCCTGCATATAGTGGATTGCATTGGCGTATTTCTCTTGGTGGAGAGGTTAATTATGAGGGGGCATAGTTTTAAAGGTGGTTGGTGGAAGGTTCAGAGGGTATTTGAGGGGAAGCTTCTTCACGCAGAAGGTTGTGGGGGTCTGGAACTCATTGCCTGGAAGTGTGGCGGATGCAGAAACCCTCACCACATTTAAAAGGTGCTTGGATGGACCGTAAGCTGCAGGGTTATGGACCTAGAGCTGGTAAAAAACATAGAAAATAGATGCAGGAGTAGGCCATTCGGCCCTTCGAGCCTGCACCACCATTCAATAAGATCATGGCTGATCATCACCTCAGTATCCCTTTCCTGCTTTCTCTCCATACCCCTTGATCCCTTTAGCCGTAAGGGCCATATCTAACTCCCTCTTGAATATATCCAACGAACTGGCATCAACAACTGTGTGATAGAGGTTAACAACTCTGAGTGAAGAAGTTTCTCCTCATCTCGCTCCTAAATGGCTTACCCCTTATCTTCAGACTGTGTCCCCTGGTTCTGGACTTCCCCAACATCGGGAACATTCTTCCTTCATCTAACCTGTCCAGTCCCGTCAGAATTTTATATGTTTCTATGAGATCCCCTCTCATCCTTCTAAACTCCAGTGAATACGGGCCCAGTCGATCCAATCTCCTCATATGTCAGTCCTGCCATCCCAGGAATCAGTCTGGTGAACCTTCGCTGCACTCCCTCAATAGCAAGAACGTCCTTCCTCAGATTAGGAGACCAAAACTGAACACAATATTCCAGGCGAGGCCTCACCAAGGCCCTTGGTGCAAACTTGGAGATATTACACTCAATTCCTTCATCTAAATCATTGATGTATATTGCAAATAGCTGGGGTCCCAACATGGAGCCCTGCGGAACCCAACTAGTCACTGCCTGTCATTCTGAAAAGGACCAGTTTATCCTGACTCTTTGCTTCCTGTCTGCCAACCAGTTTTCTATCCACGTCAATATATTACCCCCAAAACTATGTACTTTAATTTTGCACACCAATCTCGTGTGGGACCTTGTCAAAAGCCTTTTGAAAGTCCAAATACACCACATCCACTGGTTCTCCCCTGTCCACTCTGCTAGTTACATCCTCAAAAAATTCTAGAAGATTTATCAAGCATGATTTCCCTTTCATAAATCCATGTTGACTTGGACTGATCCGGTCACTGCCTTTCAAATGCACTGCTATTTCATCTTTAATAATTGATTCCAACATTTTCCCCACTACTGATGTCAGGCTAACCAGTCTATAATTCCGTTTTCTCTCTCCCTCCTTTCTTAAAAAGTGGTGTTACATTAGCTACCCATCAGTTCTTTGGAACTGATCCAGAGTCGATAGACTGTTGGAAAATGACCACCAATGCATCCACTATTTCTAGGGCCATTTCCTTAAGTACTCTGGGATGCAGACCATCAGGGCCTGGGGATTTATCGGCCTTCAATCCCATCAATTTCCCGAACACAATTTCCTAACTAATAGGGATTTCCTTCAGTTCCTCCTTCTCACTAGACCCTCGGTCCCCTAGTATTTCTGGATGGTTATTTGGGTCTTCCTTCGTGAAGACAGAACCAAAGTATTTGTTCAATTGGTCTGCCAATTCTTTGTTCCCCATTATAAATTCACCTGATTCTGACTGCAAGGGACCTATGTTTGTCTTCACTAATCTTTTTCTCTTCACATATCTATAGAAGCTTTTGCAGTGGGATTAGACTGGATAACCTCTTGTTGGCTGGTGCAGATATGATGGTAAGTACTGCAGGGAATCAAATACGGCCAGGGTGATCTCCTGGACTAGTTTAGATTGCCTGGATGAGTCAGAGAGGAATTTTCCCAGATGTTTTTTTTCCCCAATTGGCCTGGGTTTTTTGTCTCTCCTAGGAGATTGCATAGCTCCAGTTGGGGTGGAGTGCAGAATGTTGTGGCACAAGGGGTGTCACAGTTGTGTGCGACGGACTGGTTGGGCCAGATGCTCTTTACCTTTCCGCCAGTGTTCATAGATTTAAATGCAACATTCAGGGCTGCTGACCGAGGGCAGTGTGGCTCTTTGTCGGCCGGCACGGACACGAGTGGCCAAAATGACATCCCTCTGCGCTGTAAATTTCTGTGTTTCTAAAGCAGATGACCTTGTACTTCCCCACATTAAACTCCATCTGCCACAGTTTTGCCCACTAACTTTAATCTATCAATGTCCCTTTGAAACTTTCTGTTCCCATCTATATTACTTACTGTGCTATCTAACTTAGTGTCATCAGCAAACTTAAATATCTGGCTCCCTATTCCTTCATCTAAGTCATTGATAAATATAGTGAAAAGTTGAGGCTCCAGTGGGTGACACTACTAGTGTCACATCCTGCCAATTGGAGTACATACCCATTAATCCTACTCTCTGTCTCCTACCTCCTAACCAATTCCTTACCCATGTCAATAGGCTGCCTCCAATTCCATATGCTTTCATTTATTCCAGTCTTGTGTAGAACTTTATCAAATGCCTTCTGGAAGTCCATATAAATAACATGCATAGACACTCCCTTATGTACCACATTAGTAACCTCCTCAAAAAATTCAACTAGGTTAGTTAGACAGGACGTACCTATTAGAAATTCATGCTGGCTCTCTCTGATCAGTTCATATTTGTCCAAGGTCTCAAGTCACTCTGTCCTCAATAACATTCTAGTAACTTCCCCACAACAGCCACTAGACCAATAGGGCTACAATTTCCTAGTTTCGCTCCCACTCTTTGTAAATAATAGAGTGACATTCGCAATTTTCCAATCCAAGGGTACAATTTTGGAATCAAGAGCAGTTTGGGAGATCATGACTAAGAATCTTCATTTTCCAGGATGCTGCCTGGCCTGCTAAGTGTTTCCAGCATTTTTCATTTTGAGAGATCTTATGATCTTATAATACATTCGAAACCAGCAATATCTAGAATGATACTGGGCCAACTGACCCAAATTGCACTGCCAGGGAAAACTGATTTACGTGCATTGTGCTGCTTGGGGGTGGGGGAAGCCGGTCACTGGCATCCAACCTACGGTTACATTCTAATGTTAGCAAAGAGCAGATGGGTCAGTTTTCTGCTAATATTAAAACGGTAAGTACATACTTTTCAGACATATAATTTAGTGCAAATGCAAAATGCTGCAAATCTGAAATAAAAACAGAAAATGCTGGAAATACTCAGCAGGTTAGGCATCAATCAATGGAGTAGAGTAGAGTTAACATTTCAGCTCAATTACATTTTGTCAGAACTGGAAAAGGTTAGAGATGCAACAGGTTTTAAGCAACTAGAGGCAGGGGGGGGGGGGGGGGGGGAGGGGAGAAGAAAAGCAGAGGTCTGATACGGTGGAAGGTAGAAGAGATTAAATGACAAAAGGGATGATGATACAAGGCGAAAGGAAATGGTAATGGGACAAGTAAAGAAACAAAATATGTGTCTGGAAGAGGTGCAAATGGAAGTATCAGAATCATCAGCAATAGCTGCTGCTCGAAAAAAATGGGGGCAGAGGTTATGATCTGAAATTATTGAACTCACTGTTGAGTCCAGATATAATATACTAAATGGCAGAGAGAATTTAAATCCAGAACACTATTTCAAACCAAATCATGACAGGATAAAGGGCACAAGACCAAGCAAAAGACAAATTTATGACGAATATCAGGAAGTAATTCAAACAAAGTGATTTAATACATGGCCTACTCTCCATTTCTATTTTGTGACTTTGTAAATAGATTAAAAAAATGAATTAAAAAAATCAGAATCTGCCTTTACACTAGACATTGTTACATTCTACCCAGTATGAAAGAGAAGTGCCATGAGATAGCCTCATTCTCTTGCTCGACTGAATTTGGGTAACGGCAGAGTTAATGTTAGTGCCTAGCCAAAAATCGCTTTGTATGACAAGCTATGTTGTATACTTCCCCAAAGTAGTATCTTCTCAAGGGGGGGGGGGGGGGGGGGAAATAAATAAGCACTTGGTCTGTATGTTTGTTTGTAAGGTCATGCCTGTGGAGTTTCTGATATCAGTCCCACTCAGTGCACTCATAGGAGATAACTAGTGTCATTTTTGGACTGGCAATCTTGCACTTAGCAGTTTATCCTTTGTACATTGTGATACAGGTACAAACATTCAGAAAAGACTCAAAAGGCCATAAAATATTTTGGAAATGAATCCTAGAAATCTGAAAAAACACACTGCTGGTAATATGCACATCAGGTCAACCAATATTCAAAGATCGGTTAAATATGTTGGGCTGAATTCACCAAATCTCAACCAACTTGTTAGAAATGGATTGCAAATGAGAGCAAGAAGCATGCACAGTTGCACCATCAATACGGTCACCACAGCCAATCACTTCTGGATTTCCTCCCCAGCGTTCTGCCTTTGAACTCTAGCCTCAGACACAGAAAATGTGCTGGATCACATCACCTGACCCAACCAGTATCAACCTACAGCCACAATAGCAAGTATCTGAATTTATTTTACATGAAAACTTAAATGTATTTACAGTTTAATTTCACCATATTTGTTGTCTGTGCTATTTATGTTTTACTCATATTCTGCCTTTCTCTTCTGAAGACACCAAGGTATAGAATATGGACAGCAGTAGCCCGTTGGCCTGTCCTTAAATGTGAGCTTTGACAATCAGTGGCGTCAGCCTATTCACTCACTGGAGCATCAGTCGAGTCTGATCCTGTAGTCATTATGTCCACATGCACTTTCCAGCAGAAGTCACCTAATGTGATCAGGAGTGAGTGCTGGATAATTTTGGCTTGCCTAGTCCTAGTGCCGAGTCCAATTATACCATTCCCATTACTAACTGTGGTACTTATCAGCTCACTCAACACCAACTGGAAGTGAATCTGGGACCTTCCTAGTTTGTATGGCTCAATTCCACAGTGTCTTTATCAATGGAGCCGAGCCATCAGCTTCTGTAAATAGAAGGGCAGCTGGTTTACCAAACATGAGCTAGTCATGTTTTGGACAAGGCACCAATATGATGAATCCTCCATTTCCATGTTCGCGATGAGGTGCTTTTTGCTCTGAGCAAGGGATTTTTTTTGTATTCATGAAGTCAAAATTCAATCTTTTTCAATTCTGTCACCACCATCACTGACAGGTCTGATATAGCCAAGTTTAAATGCAGAGCAAAGATTTCTTTAATCGGTATCTCAGACAAGCTCCTACTATAGCAGTGTGTCATTTTTTGCATTTTCATGCCAATCATCCTTTGGCCTCAGTGGGACTGGCTAATAATAATAATTGGTGCCAAGACAACAATTTATGATGTCAGCCTATATCTCATTAAACATATGATTCTGAGAGGATGTGACAGGGTAGATACTGAGAGGCTGTTTCCCTTGGCTAAAACGAGGGGGCATAGTCTCAGGTTAAGGGATCAGCCATTTAGGGGAGAGATTTCTTCACTCAGAGGGCTGTTCGGCTCAACGCAAGCTCAAGGAACAGTACCTCATTATTCTATTAGGCACTTTACAGCCTTCCGAACTCAAGATTGAGTTCAACAATTTCAGATCATAACCTCTGCCGCCAATTTCTCGGACGGCAGCTATTGCTGATGATTCTGATTTTCCCATTTATACATCCTCCAGATCCATCTTTTGTTTCTTTACTTGTCCCAGTACCATCTCCTTTCGCCTTGCACCAGTACCATCTCCTTTCGCCTTGTACCATCATTGTCTTTTGTCATTGAAACTCCTGCCTTCCACCTTACCAAACTTTCCTTTGTTCTTTCTCCCCTCCCCCCTTCCCTGCTTCTGTACTTGCTTAAAAACTGTTACATCTCTAACTTTTTCCAGTTCTTGTGAAAGGTTATCGACCTGAAATGTTAACTCGGTTTCTCTCTCCCTGACTGGAGTATTTCTAGCATTTTCTGTTTTATTTCAGATTTCCAGTATCCGCAGTATTTTGCTTTTGCATTAGAGCTTATTGTGCAGATTGGCAGTAGCAAAGGCTTATGGAAGTACATGCAAGGATAGTGCTGGTATTTAACCAGCTGAAACTGCACAGTTGACAAGGACAGAGACGAGTAAGCTTTCTCTCGCTAGGCCAACAAGGAACAGTTACCCATTAAGCCATTGGCTTGCACAATTATCTCGTACTGAATGTAAAGGATTTCCATCTCCACGGGTAGGCTATCCCATCAGGTCCCATTAATACACCAGGCTGCCTGATCAATAATGCAGTCCCTTGGAGTACTATGGAAGTGGAGAAGCCAACAGCAGAGATGATAAGAGATGGAGAGATTTTACCTCAACACATCAGGATGAACCAGGTCATCATAGAAGTTCACAGCAAAGGAGGCAGCCATTTCACCCATCGAGTTTGTGCTAGCTCTTTGATAGAGCAATTCAAATAAATTCCCCCCACACGCTCTTCCCATAACCTTGTCTTTAAGAGTTTTCCCACAACTGATGTGTACTCTGTATATACTATGCTGGTACCACTAGAAGGTGCAACTGTGGGCGGCCCAGGCAGGAGCTGTATAAACGGCTGGTCACCACGTTGCTGCCTCACTCTGGAGTTACAATAAAGAGACTAAGATCACAGCAGTTCAAGCATAGCATTAGGCCTCGTGGAGTTATTCTACAGAGAAGTAGAAACATGATGATGTTAGACTAACTGGTTTCTAGTTACCCATTTTATCTTAATCTCCCTTCTTGAGCAAAGTTATTGTATTAATCTATCTCCAGTCCCATGACAAATTTGCATATTTAAAGAGCAGACAGGTTTGGGCTGCGATGTGCCTCCCAGCTTGAATAGCTTGCTGGCATTCACCATCTAGGCTAGTCAACTGCCAATACCTGTTGGATTGTACCCTAGCATGAATCAATGCTCAAGGACAGAAGAGGAAGTTCATAATTTCTTCTACTTGACAAATATATTCTCACCTGTTTTTCCTCCTTGGGCAACAGTTTCCTGGCCTCTGTTTTTTCAGTGAAGTAGCGATGCAGGTTGCTAAAATCGCATTTTTTTAGGTTGGTGATCAACTTCTTCTCATGGTCATTCATTTCCTGTACACGAGAGGAAGTCCATAACAGTAAATGAGTTATGTTACATTAGTACACAGGATTCATCACTCAGATAGGCTCACAGCCTTTTCTTTTTATTTCTTTCAGGACTTATTATGCAAAACTTGGGCACCAAATCATGCTACATGTGGTAGCGGTAGTGTAGAAAATCGTAGGAGCAGTCATGGAAAATAGCATTTGCATAAAGCCTTATCACCAATTAATTATTTTTGAAATGAAGTGACTATTATATTGGCAAAGTGAGCAGCTGAACTGCACACAACAAAATTCCACAAACAATGTGGCAAGTGATTGTTGCGAGATATACAAACATAACATGACAGGCAGGTAAAGACCATTGAGCCTACTTTGGTGATGCCTGAAGCATCATTATGAGACACCCCCAACCCACCACTTGCAGCCATGCAACCTCCTTGGAGAGAAAAAGAGAGAAAAACTGTAGAACAATTTAGGGGACAAAAATATAGAAAATTTCTCTCCAATCCCTTTAGACAAATAAAATTAGTCCAGGAGACCACATTGATCATGCTTATATTACTTTGTTCACCTACCTTTTATAGGATGTGATCTCTCCTATAGTCAGAAACTGGTTTGGCTCTCTTGAATGTATGCAGAGGGTCAGAAACTTGAGCCAGAAACTTGTTCCATGGGAAAAGACACACCTAACACTAATCTAGCCCTACCTTTGCGTAATTTATACGCATGACCCCTTGTCTGCCCCAATCCCTCAGTAGGAAAACATTATGCCGCTACAATCACGATGTTATATAGTCCATAACAATGAATGATGCAGTCAGTTATCAGACTCTTATAGTGGGATGCAAGTCATCCAAATAACATGTACTCAAATTAACACTAACTCAACAAGCTACTTCAATTCTTTTACCTTAAAGAATTAAATGACATTATGACATTTAATTTATGGCACGCAGGTATAGCAGGCGGTAAAGGCGGCAAATGGTATGTTGGCCTTCATAGCTAGGGGATTTGAATATAGGAGCTGGGAGGTCTTACTGTAGTTGTACAGAGCCCTGGTGAGGCCTCACCTGGAATATTGTGTTCAGTTTTGGTCTCCTAGTCTGAGACAGGACGTTCTTGCTATTGAGGGAGTGCAGCGAAGGTTCACCACACTGATTCCAGGGATGGCTGGGCTGTCATATGAGGAGTGACTGGATCAACTGGGCCTTTATTCACTGGCGTTTAGAAGGATGAGAGGGGATCTCATAGAAACATAAGATTCTGACGGGACTGGACAGGTTAGATGCGGGGAGAATGTTCTCGATGTTGGGGAAGTCCAGAACTAGGGGACATAGTCTTAAGATAAGGGGTAGGCCATTTTGGACTGAGATGAGGAGAAACAACTTCATTCAGAGTTGTTGACCTGTGGAATTCCCTGCCACAGAGAGTTGTTGATGACAGCTCATTGGATATATTCAAGAGGGAGTTAGATATGGCCCTTATGGCTAAAGGGATCAAGGGGTATGGAGAGAAAGCAGGAAAGGGGTACTGAAGGAATGATCAGCCATTATCTTATTGAATGGCGGTGCAGGCTCGAGGGGCCGAATGGCCTACTCCTGCACCTATTTTCTATGTTTCTATGACATCACAATGATAGAGTGTGTTGATTAGTCCTTCAATATTAATTGAATCAATGGACCGGGAATAAATTTTAAAGACAGCTAATAACAAATTTAATTTGCTTCAGTTGTTGATTTTCTAATTTTAAAACTTAATTTATGATTATTGTATATATTTAATTTTATTTAATATAATCAATCTTGATTTACTGATTCTACTATTGTAGAATCCTTATTGTATTTACCACATAAATTGAATTTCCCTGTTTTCTTGCTTGTATCTATTTGCGTGCGCATTTTGGCTGCCGCTTCAGACCCGAGCCATTGACTTCTTTTTACACTTTCTTCTCCAGTTTCTTTTTCTCTTTCTCTCCCTGGTCAATATCTAATGTCGACATGCTACCTCTTATCTATCGTCTCTCATAAAATCTGTCCTTCAAAATCCTTATGCATAGAATTCATTACTCTTCAACCTTCCTACTCTCCTGCCATCCCAGACTTGACTCCCTTATAGACAAGCCTGCAGCTTCCCTCTGTGTCTCTCTTGGCATACTCCGAAGGACCCACCATAGCACTCGTTGCTGTCTCCTCACAAGCAGCAACCCTAACTGCCCTATCCTAATCGCTCACCAACCTTATTGCCCAGCTTGCCCTGTGAAGGCTAACCTTGCAAATCTCCTCCCCGTGCAACGTATTCCTCCAACTAATGACTGTATGTATTCTGGTAGTAGATCAGCCAGCACGGATGTTCTCAAAATTTTCTTACAAAATGTCCGTTCACTTTCAAACAAGGCCTTTGCCATCCATGACCTTATCATGGATGAATGCATTGACATCATGGCACTAACGGAAGCTTGGTTGAAGGATAATGACACACTTCCTTTAATCAAAGCCTTTCCTCCAGTCTATACCTTCTACCACTTGCCCCGCCCAGACCACCGTGGTGGGGGTACAGCCCTCATCACTAAATCATACCTAGGTCTGTCCCTTTACTCCTCCGACACATTCTCATCTTTTGAACATCTCACCTTATTCCGCCCCTCTAACTGCTCATTCAAAATTCTCGTTCTCTACCGCCAACCCAAACATGATAAACTTTATCACGGATATATCCTCACTGCTTTTCTCCCTCAGCCTTTGCACCGAGCGACTGCTCAACCTCAATGATTTCAACCCCTCCATCTCAACTCATCTTGTTCTCTCTCCTCTGAATTCACTACCCTCCTTTCCTCCCTTAACCTCTCCCTCCATGTAAATTACTCAACCCATATTGACGGCCACCCTCTTGACCTTGCAATCTCTCGTGGCCTTGCTATTCCAACTGTATCAATTAAAGATAAAGCCATCTCTGATCATTTCCTTGTATCGCTCTCAACCCACATCCCCTTCCCCAATTCAAACCTACTTCCTTTTGCATCCATCCCTGGAAAAAAACGCTTTCCAAATTCTATTACAACTGCACTTCTCAACTTGAAACTGTCCAACCTTTGGCCCTCTTTTAACAAAGACATTTCTTCAGCCACCAATCTGCTCAATCACACCCTCATTACCACCTTTGATGCCCTAGTCCCTATTAAAATGATTACTCTCTCCCACCCTTACTGTTACCCCTGGTACAGCCCTCATCTTCATTCCCTCAAGTCAAAAAGGTGCAGACTTGAATGGATGTGGCGGACAAATGGTTGAGCCATCCACCGCCAGATCTGGCTCGAACACATAAAACACTATAATTTCTTATTCTTGTCTACAAAAACTATTCACTATTCCAGGATCATTCTGGATTCCAAAAATAATCCCAGGCTACAATTCCCTACTGCTAACAGTCTCCTTAAACCCCTCTCCCCTGTCTCCACCACACTCACCTCCAAGTGTGAAGAGCTCATGGATTTCTTTGTATCATCCGATCAGTTGCCTCTGCGAGTTCCCTTCCTTCCCCTAGCCCACAGGGCCAAACTTCATCTGACGCTCCCACCTGCCCTAGCCCTAAACTCATCTTTTTCTAGTTTCTCTTTGATCTCCCCTCTTAATCGCACCAAACTCATCTTATCTATGAGAACCTATTCCCACTAAACTGCTGACCACCCAACTTTCTTTCCTGGCTCCCATGTTAGCTGACATTGTTAACGGTTCTCTGTCCTCAGGTACCGTTCCCCTCTCCTTCAAATCTGCTGTCATCACCCCTCTCCTCAAAAAACCAATCCTTGACCCCACTTTGCTTGTTAGCTATCGCCCCATCTCCAACCTCCCATTCCTGTCAAAATGTACTTGAACGTGTTGTTGCCTCCCAAATTTGAGATCATCTTGCCATGAATTCAATGTTTGAATCCCTTCAATTTGGCTTTCGCTCCTGCCACAGTACCGAAACGGTCACAAATGACATCCTTTGCGTCTGTGACAAAGGTAAACTATCCCTTTGACTCAGTTGATTACTCCATTCAACTCCAACGGCTTTCCACTAATGTCCAGCTAGGTGGGACTGCACTCGCCTGGTTCCATTCTTATCTATCTAATCATAGCCAGAAAATCTCCGGCAATGGCTTCTCTTCCCACTCCTGCATCGTTACCACTGGTGTCCCCTAAAGATCTGTCCTTGGATCCCTTTTATTTCTCATCTATATGCTGCTTCTTGGCGATATCATCCAAAAACAGAGAGTCAGTTTCCACATGTACGCAATCGACACCTAGCTCTACCTCTCCACCACTTCTGTCGACCCCTGCTTGGTATCTAAATTGTCAGATTGCTTTTCAGACATAGAAACATAGAAAATAGGTGCAGGAGTAGGCCAGTCGGCCCTTCGAGCCTGCACCGCCATTCAATAAGATCATGGCTGATCATTCCTTCAGTACCCCTTTCCTGCTTTCTCTTCATACCCCTTGATCCCCTTAAACATAAGGGCCATATCTAACTCCCTCTTGAATATATCCAGTGAACTGGCATCAACGACTCTCTGCGGCAGGGAATTCCACAGGTTAACAACTCTGAGTGACGAAGTTTCTCCTCATCTCAGTCCTAAATGGCCTACCCCTTCCTTATCCTAAGATTATGTCCCCTGGTTCTGAACTTCCCCAACATCGGGAACATTCTTCCCGCATCTATCCTGTCCAGTCCCATCAGAATCTTATACGTTTTTATGAGATCCCCTCTCATCCTTCTAAACTCCAGTGAATAAAGGCCCAGTTGATCCAATCTCCTCATATGACAGACCAGCCATCCCTGGAATCAGTCTGGTGAACCTTCGCTGCACTCCCTCAATAGTAAGAACCTCCTTCCTCAGACTAGACGACCAAAACTGAACACAATATTCCAGGTGAGGCCTCACTAAGGCCCTGTACAGCTGCATTAAGACCTCCCTGTTTCTATATTCAAATCCCCTAGCTATGAAGGCCAACATACCATTTGCCTTTTTCACCGCCTGCTGTACCTGCATGCCCACTTTCAGAACCATGACACCCAGGTCTCATTGCACCTCCCCTTTTCCTAGTCTGCCGCCATTCAGATAATATTCTGCCTTTGTGTTTTTGCCCCCAAAATGGATAACCTCACATTTATCCACATTATACTGCATCTGCCTTGTATTTGCCCACTCACCTAACCTGTCCAAGTCACCTGCAGCCTCTTGGCGTCCTCCTCACAGCTCACACCGCCATCCAGTTAGTTTAGTGTCATCCGCAAACTTGGAGATATTACACTCAATTCCTTCATCTAAATCGTTAATGTACATTGTAAAGAGCTGGGGTCCCAGCACTGAGCCCTGTGGCACTCCACTAGTCACTGCCTGCCATTCTGAAAAGGACCCGTTTATCCCGACTCTCTGCTTCCTGTCTGCCAACCAGTTCCCTATCCACATCAGTAGATTATCCCCAATACCATGTGCTTTGATTTTGCACACCAATCTCTTGTGTGGGACCTTGTCAAAAGCCTTTTGAAAGTCCAAATACACTACATCCACTGGTTCTCTCTTGTCCACTCTGCTAGTTACATCCTCCAAAAATTCAAGAAAATTAGTCAAGCATGATTTTCCCTTTCACAAATCCATGCTGACTTGGTCCGATCCTGTCACTGCTTTCCAAATGCGCTGCTATTTCATCCTTAATAATTGATTCTAACATTTTCCCCGCTACTGATGTCAGGCTAACCGGTCTATAATTACACGTTTTCTCTCTCTCTCTCCTTTTTTAAAAAGTGGTGTTACATTAGCTACCCTCCAGTCCATAGGAATTGATCCAGAGTCGATAGACTGTTGGAAAATGATCACCAGTACTGGATGAGCAGAAATTTTCTCCAATTACATATTGGGAAGACTGAAGCCATTATCTTTGATCCCCGCCACAAAGTGCGTTCCCTAATCACTGACTCCATCTCTCTCACTAGCATCAATCCGAGGGTGAACAAGACTGTTCGCAACCTAGGTGTCATATTTGACCCTGAAATGAGTTTCCAGCCACATATCCGTGGTAGAACTAAAACCGCCTTTTTCCACCTCAGTAACATTGCCCGCCTCTGCCCCTGCCTCAGCTCTTCTGCTGCGGAAACCCTCATTCATGCCTTTGTTACCTCTAGACTTGACTACTCCAACTCACTCCTAGCTGGCCTTCCACATTCCACAGTACGTAAACTTGAAGTCATCCAAAACTCAGCAGCCCGTGTACTAACCCGCAACAAGTCTAGATCCCCATCACCCGTGCTTTCTGACCTACATTGGCTCCCAGTTAAATAACGCCTCGATCTCAACATTCTCATCCTTGTTTACAAATCACTCCATGAAATTGTCCCTCCCTATCTCTGCAATCTTTTTCAGCTTCACAATCCCACAAGATGTTTGCGCTCCTTAAATTCTGGCCTCTTGAACATCCCTCATTATAACTGCTCAACTATCGGTGGCCATGCCTTCAGCTGCTTGGGCTTCAAGCCCTGGAACTCCCCCCCGCCCCCCCTAAACCTCTGTGCCTCTCTTTCCTCCTTGAAGATGCTCGTTAAAACCTACAAGCTTTTGATCATCTGCGTTAATTTCCTTCTGTGGCTCGATGTCAAATTTATCTGTTTGTCAGTAACACTTATGAATGAAGCGCCTTGGGACATTTTACTACATTAAAGGCGCTATATAAAAGTTATTAAAAAGCTAACAGGGTAGAGCAATGATTTTGTTTTTGATTTAAAAAAAATACTTTAAACCTGTGATACTTAGCATTGTTATAACTGCTCCATTATACCTGCACGTTCCCAATGAGGCTCACCACCAGGTTGGGTGCAAAATTCAATGAATCATCTCAGCAGATTCCATGGTAGATACATTTGGAATGTAAAAGGTCCAAGCATGCCATTTGATGCATAAAGATCAAACTGAGTCATTTCATCAGACTGTTATGTGTACTAATAGGAGACATGTTATTTTCAAAATTCAACAAAAAACAACGCAATGTGTTAAATGCACAGAAACATAGTCCAGCATCCCATGTCATAGCAGCGCATTTGGAAAGAGGGGACATGATAGGTCCAAGTCAGCATGGATTTGTGAAATGGAAATCATGCTTGACAAATCTTCTGGAATTTTTTGAGGATGTTTCCAGTAGAGTGGACAAGGGAGAACCAGTTGATGTGGTGTATTTGGACTTTCAGAAGGCTTTCGACAAGGTCCCACACAAGAGATTAATGTGCACATGAGATTGGCGGTAGTGTGCTGATGTGGATTGAGAACTGGTTGGCAGACAGGAAGTAAAGAGTAGGAGTAAATGGGTACTTTTCAGAATGGCAGGCAGTGACTAGTGGGGTACCACAAGGTTCTGTGCTGGGGCCCCAGCTGTTTACATTGTACATTAATGCTTTAGACGAGGGGATTAAATGTAGTATCTCCAAATTTGCAGATGACACTAAGCTGGGTGGCAATGTGAGCTGCAAGGAGGATGCTATGAGGCTGCAGAGTGGGGATCAAGGGGTATGGCGAGAAAGCAGGAATGGGGTACTGAAGTTGAATGTTCAGCCATGAACTCATTGAATGCCGGTGCAGGCTAGAAGGGCCGAATGGCCTACTCCTGCATCTATTTTCTATGTTTCTATGAATAGATTAGGTGAGTGGGCAAATGCATGGCAGATGAAGTATAATTGGATAAATGTGAGGTTATCCAATTTGGTGGTAAAAACAGAGAGACACACTATTATCTGAATGGTGACAGATTAAGAAAAGGGGAGGTGCAACGAGACCTGGGTGTCATGGTACATCAGTCATTGAAGGTTGGCATGCAGGTACAGCAGGCGGTTAAGAAGGCAAATGGCATGTTGGCCTTCATAGCGAGGGGATTTGAGTACAGGGGCAGGGAGGTGTTACTACAGTTGTACAATGCCTTGGTGAGGCCACACCTGGAGTAACTTGAGGAAGGACATTCTTGCTATTGAGGGAGTGCAGCGAAGGTTCACCAGACTGATTCCCGGGATGGCAGGGCTGACATATCAAGAAAGACTGGATCAACTGGGCTTGTATTCACTGGAGTTCAGAAGAATGAGGGGATCTCATCGAAACGTTTAAAATTTTGATGGGTTTAAGACAGGTTAGATGCAGGAAGAATGTTCCCAATGTTGGGGAAATCCAGAACCAGGGGTCACAGTCGAAGGATAAGGGCTAAGCCATTTAGGACTGAGATGAGGAGAAACTTCTTCACCCAGAGTGTGGTGAACCGGTGGAATTCTCTACCACAGAAAGTTGTTGAGGCCAATTCACTAAATATATTCAAAAAGGAGTTAGATGTAGTCCTTACTACTAGGGGGATCAAGGGGTATGGCGAGAAAGCAGGAATGGGGTGCTGAAGTTGCATGTTCAGCCATGAACTCATTGAATGGCGGTGCAGGCTCGAAGGGCCGAATGGCCAACTCATGCACCTATTTTCTATGTTTCTATGCATCAATGAAAAGGTGCCAATCTTGGCCGTGCAGCTTGTCACTGAATGAGAGGTTACTTCTCTAGAGACTAGAGGGGGGCGAATTATATAGAAGGAAAACTTTCCCATGTCTGTCCAATCTTGAACAATGATCACTTCTCTCCCCCCCACCCCCCGATCTTCAATGGCACCATCATCATCCTGGGAGAAAATCACCAACGAGCAGAAGCTTGATTTGACCAGCCATCTCAACAAGGTGGCTACAAGGGCAAAGCAGAGCAGAGCCTGGCTACTATAAGTGGATCCCCTCCTGAATACTCAAAAGCATTCCCATCATACTACAAACTTGAGCCTTGTAGATGTTGAATACAGGTGCAGCACCTAAAATCCAGAACCCTCGAGACCGATAATGAGAGGGGGAAGATAGATTATGAAAGTAAACTAGCACGAAATATAAAAACCAGATAGTAAGAGTTCCTACAGGTGCATAAAAAGGAAAAGAGTGGCTCAAGTAAATGTTGGTCCCCTGGAGGATGAGACTGGGGAATTAACAATGGAGAACAGGGAAATGGCAGAGACGTTGAACAAATATTTTGCATCGGTCTTCACGGTAGAAGACACTAAAAACTTCCCAATAATGGATAATCAAGGGGCTTTAGGGAGGGAGGAACTTAATACAATCACTAATGAAGTAGTACTCGGTAAAATAATGGGACTAAATGAGGACAAGTCCCCTGGACCTGATGGCTTACATTCTAGGGTCTTAAAAGAAGTGGCTGCCGAGATAGTGGATGCATTGGTTGTAATCTACCAAAATTCCCTGGATTCTGGGGCTGTCCCAGCAGATTGGAAAACCGCAAATGTAATGCTCCTATTTAAAGGTGCCTGTGAGCACCATTTGAGCAGGCCGGGGAGCGGAAGGAGCAGCGTGGAGGCGTACCACTCCAGGGAGCAGCACGTGCTGGAGCAGGAGAGCAACGGCAGTGGAGAGGGACGTCATCAAGGTCCAAGTCGGTGATTGGAACTTGGGCAGGTACAGCAGGAGCTGTGAGATGTTGCAGTCATGTGATCAGGGCCCAGGTGAGGCGCGAGTTCGGGGCCCAGGAAAGGTGAGCGCCCAGGGGCAGCAGGAGCCAGCCCACACTGCGATATGTGTGCGCATTAGGTCTGTGCAGCAGAGCTGGTCTCCAGTCGTCTTGGTTAATCCTTGCTACTGGGCCAAGCCTGTGTGGTGACTGATGTGCAACAACCACACATTAAAAAAATCCATGAACAAGCATCTTCCACCCTTCCAAGATTTAGTTCGGGACCTGGAATATTAGGTTCTTCATTGAAACACCTGTGAACTTCTTGACGTAGAAGCAAGTCATCCTCGATTCGAGGCACTGCCAATGATGAAGATTTAAAAAAGGAGGCAGACAAAAAGCAGGAAACGATAGACCAGTTAGCCTAACATCTGTTGTTGGGAAAATGCTGGAGTCCATTATTAAGGAAGCAGTAGCGGGACATTTGGAAAAGCATAATTCAATCAAGCAGAATCAGCTGGTTTTATGAAAGAGAAATCATGTTTGACAAATTTGCTGGAGTTCTGAGGATGTAACGAGCAAGGTGGATAAGGGAGAACCAGTGGATGTGGTGCATTTGGATTTCCAGAACGCTTTCAATAAAGTGCCTCATAAAAGGTTACTTAACAAGATAAAAGTTCACAGGGTTGGGGGTAATAGAAACATAGAAAATAGGTGCAGGAGTAGGCCATTCTGCCTTTCGAGCCTGCACCACCATTCAATATCATGGCTGATCATGCACTTCAGTACCCCATTCCTGCTTTCTCTCCATACCCCTTGATCCTTTTAGCTGTAAGGGCCACATCTAACTCCCTTTTGAATATATTTAACAAACTGGCCTCAACAACTTTCTGTGGTAGAGAATTCCACATGCGCACAACTCTGCATGAAGAAGTATCTCTTCATCTCGGTCCTAAATAGCTTACCCCTTATCCTTATCTGTGACCCCTGATTCTGGACTTCCCCAACATTGGGAACATTCTTCCTGCATCTAACCTGTCCAATCCCGTCAGAATTTTATATGTTTCTATGAAGCCCCTCTCATTCTTCTAAATTCTTGTGAATATAAGCCTCATCGATCTTCATGTGTCAGTCCTGTCATCCCAGGAATCAGTCTGGTGAACCTTCACTGCACTCCCTCAATAGCAAGAATGTCCTTCCTCAGATCAGGAGACCAAAGTGTACACAATATTCAAGATGTGGCCTTACCAAGGCCCTGTTCAACTGCAGTAAGGCCTCCCTGCTCCTATACTCAAATCCTCTCGCTATGAAGGCCAACATGCTATTTGCCTTCTTCACCGCCTGCTCTACCTGTATGCCAACTTTCAATGACTGATGCACCTTGACACCCAGGTCTCGTTGCACCTCCCCTTTTACTAATCTGTCACCATTCAAATAATAATCTGCCATCCTTTTTTACGACCAAAGTGGATAACCTCACATTTATCTACATTATACCGCATCTACCATGCATTTGCCCACTCACCTAACCTGTCCAAGTCACCCTGCAGCCTCTTACCATCCTTCTCACAGCTCACACTGCCGCCCAGCTTAGTGTCATCTGCAAACTTGGAGATATTACATTCAATTCCTTCGTCCAAATCATTAATGTATATTGTAAATAGCTGGGATCCCAGCACTGAACCTTGCGGTACTCCACTATTCACTGCCTGCCATTCTGAAAAGGACCCATTTATTCCTACTCTTTGCTTCCTTTCTGCCAACCAGTTCGCTACCCACGTCAAAACATTACCCCCAATACCATGTGCTTTAATTTTGCACACTAATCTCTTGTGTGGGACCTTGTCAAAAGCCTTTTGAAAGTCTAAATACACCACATCCACTGGCTCCCCCTTGTCCACTCTGCTAGTTACATGCTCAAAAAATTCAAGAAGATTTGTACAGCATGATTTCCCTTTCATAAATCCATGCTGACTTGGACCAATCCTGTCACTGCTTTCCAAATACACTGTCATTTAATCTTTAATAATTGATTCCAACATTTTCCCCACTACCGATGTCAGGCTAACCAGTCTATAATTCCCTGTTTTCTCTCTTCCTCCTTTCTTAAAAAGTGGGGTTACATTAGCTCTCCTTCAGTCCATAGGAACTGATCCACAGTATATAGAATTGGAAAATTACCACCAATGCATCCACTATTTCTAGGGCCACTTCCTTAAGTTATATGGATGCAGACTGTCAGGCTCTGGGGATTTATCGGCCTTCAATCTCATCAATTTTCCGAACACAATTTGCTGACTAATAAGGATTTCCTTTCCTTCCTCATTCTTGCTAGACCTTCGGTCCCCTAGTATTTCCAGAAGGTTATTTGTGTTTTCCTTAGTGAAGACAGAACCAATGTATTTGTTCAATTTGTCTGCCATTTCTTTGTTCCCCATTATAAATTCACCTGATTCTGACTGTAAGGGACTCACATTTGTCTTCATATATCTGTAGAAGCTTTTGTGTTCCCTGCAAGCTTTCTCTCATACTCTATTTTCCCCCTCCTAATTAAACCCGTAGTTCTCCTCTGCTGAATTCTAAATTTCTCCCAGTCCTCAGGTTTGCTGCTTTTTTAGCCACTTTATATGCCTCTTTCTTGGATTTAATACTATCCCTAATTTCCCTTGTAAGCCACGGTTGAGCCACCTTCCCCATTTTATTTTTACGGCAGACAGGGATGTACAATTGTTGAAGTTCATCCATGTGATCTTTAAATGTCTGCTATAGTGTATATATATATATATAAAATACACACACACACACACACATATATGTTTCTATGTTTTTTATATATCTATATTAGCATGGATGGAGGATTGTTTAACGAACAGAAAAGAGAGAGGTCGGGAGAAATGGGGTTGGCAAACACTAACCAAGTGGGGTGCCGCAGGGATCGGTGCTTGGCTAGACACTAACCAAGTCTATATTAATAACTTGGATGAAGAGACGGTTTCTTAGAACAGTATGTTACAGAACCTACAATGGAGCAAGCTGTCTTAGATCTGGTCCTGTATAATGAGACAGGAATAATAAACTATGATCTAGTAAAAGATCCTCTCGGAATGAGTGATCACAGTATGGCTGAATTTGCAATACAGATTGAGGGTGAGGAAGTAGTGTCTCAAATGAGCGTACAATGCTTAAACAAAGGGGACTACAGTGGGATGAGGGCAGAGTTGGCTAAAGTAGACTGGGAACACACGGTGGCACAATTGAGGAACAGTGGAGGACTTTTAAGGAGCTCTTTCATAGTGCTCAACAAAAATATATTCCAGCGAAAAAGAAGGGTGGTAAGAGAAGGGATAACCAGCCGTGGATAACCAAGGAAATAAAGGAGAGTATCAAATTAAAAACCAATGCGTATAACGTGGCCAAGGTTAGTGGGAAACTAGAAGATTGGGAAAATTTTAGACGACAGCAAAGAATGACTAAGAAAGCGATAAAGAAAGGAAAGATAGATTACGAAAGTAAAATGGTGCAAAACATAAAAACAGATAGTAAAAGCTTTTACCGATCTATAAAACGGAAGAGAGTGACTAAAGTAAATGTTGGTCCCTTAGAAGATGAAAAGGGGGATTGAATAATGGGAAATGTGGAAATGGAGGACCTTGAGACAATCACTATCACTAGGGGGGGGTAGTGCTGGACAGGCTAATGGGACTCAAGGTAGACAAGTCCCCTGGTCCTGATGAAATGCATCCCAGGGTATTAAAAGAGATGGCGGAAGTTATAGCAGATGCATTCGTTATAATCTACCAAAATTCTCTGCACTCTGGGGAGGTACCAGCGGATTGGAAAGCAGCTAATGGAACGCCTCTGTTTAAAAAAGGGGGAAGACAAAAGGCAGGTAACTATAGGCCGGTTAGTTTAACATCTGTAGTGGGGAAAATGATTGAAGCCATCATTAAGGAAGAAATAGCGGGACATCTAGATAGGAATAGTGCAATCAAGCAGACGCAACATGGATTCATGAAGGGGAAATCATGTTTAACTAATTTACTGGAATTCTTTGAGGATATAACGAGCATGGTGGTTAGAGGTGTACCGATGGATGTGGTGTCTTTAGATTTCCAAAAGGCATTCGATAAGGTGCCACACAAAAGGTTACTGCAGAAGATAAAGGTATGCGGAGTCAGAGGAAATGTATTAGCATGGATCGAGAATTGGCTGGTTAACAAAAAGCAGCGAGTCGGGATGAATGGGTCCTTTTCGGGTTGGAAATCGGCGGTTAGTGGTGTGCCACAGGGATCGGTGCTGGGACCACAACTGTTTACAATATATATAGATGACCTGGAAGAGGGGACAGAGTGTAGTGTAACAAAATTTGCAGATGACACAAAGATTAGTGGGAAAGCAGGTTGTGTAGAGGACATAGAGAGGCTGCAAAAGAGATTTCGATAGGTTAAGCGAATGAGCTAAGATTTGGCAGATGGAATACAATGTCGGAAAATGTGAGGTCATCCACCCTGAAAAAAAAACAGTAAAAAGGGAATGTTATTTGAATGGGGAGAAATTACAACATGCTGCAGTGCAGAGGGACCTGGGGGTCCTTGTGCATGAATCCCAAAAAGTTAGTTTGCAGGTGCAGCAGGTAATCAGGAGGCGAATGGAATGTTGGCCTTCATTGCAAGAGGCATGGAGGACAAAAGCAGGGAGGTCCTGCTGCAACTGTACAGGGTATTGGTGAGGCCGCACCTGGAGTACTGCGTGCAGTTTTGGTCACTTTACTTAAGGAAGGATATACTAGCTTTGGAGGGGGTACAGAGACGATTCACTAGGCTGATTCCAGAGATGAGGGGGTTACCTGATGATAATAGATTGAGTAGACTGGGTCTTTGCTCGTTGGGAGTTCATAAGGATGAGGGGTGATCTTATAGAAACATTTAAAATAATGAAAGGGATAGACAAGATAGAGGCAGAGAGGTTGTTTACACTGGTCGGGGAGACTAGAACTAGGGGGCACAGCCTCAAAATACGGGGGAGCCCATTTAAAACCGAGTTGAGAAGGAATTTCTTCTCCCAGAGGGTTGTGAATCTGTGGAGTTCTCTGCCCAAGGAAGCAGTTGAGGCTAGCTCATTGAATGTATTCAAATCACAGATAGATAGATTTTTAACCAATAAGGGAATTAAGGGTTATGGGGAGCGGGCGGGTAAGTGGAGCTGAGTCCACGGCCAGATCAGCCATGATCTTGTTGAATGGCAGAGCAGGCTCGAGGGGCTAGATGGCCTACTCCTGTTCCTAATTCTTCTGTCCTTATGTTTTTATGACCGAGTGTAATGTAGCCAAGTTTGCTGATGATACAAAGATGGGTGGGAAAGCAAATTGTGAGGAGGACACAAGAAATCTACAAAGGGATATAGACTGGCTAAGTGAGTGAGCAAAAATTTGGCAGATGGAGTATAGTGTGGGAAAATGTGAGGTTATCCACTTTGGCAGGAAAAATAGAAAAGCACATTGCAATTTTTCTCCATTTAAATTATAAAGTGCTGCAGTACAGAGGGACCTGAGGGTCCTTGTACATGAAAGTTAATATGCAGGTACAGCAAGTAATCAGGAAGGCAAATGAAATGTTGGCCTTTATTGCAAGAGATATAGAGTATAAAAGCAGAGAAGTCCTGCTGTACAACTGTACAGGGTATTGGTGAGGCCATACCTAGAGTACTGCGCAGAGTTTTGATCTCCGTCTTTAAGGAAGGATATACTTGCATTTGAGGCTGTTCAGAGAAGGTTCACTAGATTGATTCCGGAGATGAGGGGGTTGACTTATGAAGATAGGCTGAGTAGGTTGGGCCTATGCACATTGGAGTTCAGAAGAATGAGGTGTGATCTTATCGAAACATATAAGATAACGAGGGGACTTGACAAGGTGGATGCAGAGGATATTTCCACTCAGGGGAAACTAAAACAAGGGGACATAGTTTTATATGGGTGCCCCTTATTGTGAGACTGAGATGAGGAGGAATTTCTTCTCGGAGGGTTGTAAATCTGTGGAATTCTCTGCCTCAGAGTTGTGGAGGCTGGATCATTGAATATATTTAAGGCGGAGATCGACAGATTTTTTTAGTGATAAGGGAATAAAGGGTTATAGGGAGCAAGTAGGGAAGTGGAGCGGAGTCCATGATCAGATTAGCCATGATCTTATTAAATGGCGGAGCAGGTTCGAGGGACCAGGTGGACTCCTGCTCTTAAGTTTTTATGAGGCCGTTCCAGATTTCTTGTTTTTCCGGACTTTCGAACGTGTTTCTGACGCCACGAATCCGGAAACACCCAAGCTCAGGTTTGGGTATTTCCGGATTTGGGAACCATGAGAGACGGCGGCAGGAGGGGGGGGGGGGGGGCGGGGGTTGGGCAGCGGCAGTGGGGTGATGAGACCCGAGGTCGGTAGCATCGGTGGAGCCCTGAGGTTGACAGCATCGGCAGGTCCAGATTCCGGAACATTTACGGATTCAGGACGACCTTGCCACTGATTGTCCTGGAGTCCAGAACATTCGAGATTCCGAAACTCTGGATTTTCGACGCTGCACCTGTACTCACCTCTCGTCTGGATGGGAGCAGCTGCTAACAGAGGAAGCTGGACATCATCCAGGTCAAAGCAGCTCACTTGATGGGTGCCCTTGCTGCCACTAGACTCAATATCCATCCCCTTCTACCACCAGTGGAATGTGGCTACAGTATGTACTAAAAACAGGTTGCAGTGTATCAATTCACCAAGCTTACTTTGACAGCACCTGTCAGGCCCTTGATCTCGAACAGCAAAAAGGGCAAAAAATTGTAAAATCATGTGAGTGAATCACCAGCAAGTTCCCTCCAAGTCACCTTACCATTCTGACCTAGACATATACTGCTGTTCCTTCTTCGTCACTAGGTCAAAATAAAAACATAACACACAAAGTAGGAGCATAAGTATGCTGTATGGCTTTTCGAGGTTGCTCCGCCATTCAATATCATGGCTGATCGACATTCAGGAAGGACAGAATAGTATTCAATATTCAGGAAGGATAGAATAAAAGGAAAAGGAGGTGGGGTAGCATTGCTGGTTAAAGAGGAGATTAATGCAATAGTTAGGAAGGACATTAGCTTGGATGATGTGGAATCTATATGGATACAGCTGCAGAACACCAAAGGGCAAAAAAGGTTAGTGGGAGTTGTGCACAGACCTCCAAACAGTAGTAGTGATGTTGGGGAGGGCATCAAACAGGAAATTAGGGGTGCATGCAATAAAGGTGCAGCAGTTATCATGGGTGACTTTAATATGCATATAGATTGGGCTAACCAAACTGGAAGCAATACAGTGGAGGAAGATTACCTGGAGTGCATAAGGGATGGTTTTCTAGACCAATATGTCGAGGAACCAACTAGGGGGAAGGCCATCTTAGACTGGGTGTTGCATAATGAGAGAGGATTAATTAGCAATCTCGTTGTGCGAAGCCCCTTGGGGAAGAATGACCATAATATGGTGGAATTCTGCATTAGGATGGAGAATGAAACTGTTAATTCAGAGACCATGGTCCAGAACTTAAAGAAGGCTAACTTTGAAGGTATGAGGCATGACTTGGCTAGGATAGATTGGCGAAGGATACTTAAGGGGTTGACAGTGGATGGACAATGGCAAACATTTAAAGACCGCATGGATGAACTACAACAATTGTACATCCCTGTCTGGCCTAAAAATAAAAAAGGAAAGGTGGCTCAACCGTGTCTATCAAGGGAAATCAGGGATCGTATTAAAGCCAAGAAAGTGGCATACAAATTGCCCAGAAATAGCAGTGAACCCAGGGACTGGGAGAAATTTAGAAATCAGCAGAGGAGGACAAAGGGTTTGATTAGGGCAGGGAAAATAAGAGTACGAGAGGAAGCTTGCAGGGAATATTAAGACGGACTGCAAAAGCTTCTATAGATATGTAAAGAGAAAAAGGTTAGTAAAGGCAAACGTAGGTCCCCTGCAGTCAGAATCAGGGGAAGTCATAACGGGGAACAAAGAAATGGCAGACCAATTGAACAATTACTTTGGTTCGGTATTCACGAAGGAGGACACAAACAACCTTCTGGATATAAACGGGGTCAGAGGGTCTAGTAAGAAGGAGGAACTGAGGGAAATCCTTATTAGTCGGGAAATTGTATTGGGGTAATTGATGGGATTGAAGGCCGATAAATCCCCAGGGCCTGATGGACTGCATCCCAGAGTACTTAAGGAGGTGGCCTTGGAAATAGTGGATGCATTGACAGTCATTTTCCAACATTCCATAGACTCTGGATCAGTTCCTATGGAGTGGAGGGTAGCCAATGTGACCCCACTTTTTAAAAAAAGGAGGGAGAGAGAAAACAGGGAATTATAAACCGGTCAGCCTGACATCGGTAGTGGGTAAAACGATGGAATCAGTTATTAAGGATGTCATAGCAGCGCATTTGGAAAGAGGTGACATGATAGGTCCAAGTCAGCATGGATTTGTGAAAGGGAAATCATGCTTGGCAAATCTTCTGGAATTTTTTGAGGATGTTTTCAGTAGAGTGGACAAGGGAGAACCAGTTGATGTGGTGTATTTGGACTTTCAGAAGGCTTTCAACAAGGTCCCACACAAGAGATTAATGTGCAAAGTTAAAGCACATGGGATTGGGGGTAGTGTGCTGATGTGGATTGAGAACTGGTTGGCAGACAGGAAGCAAAAAGAGTAGAAGTAAATGGGGACTTTTCAGAATGGCAGGCAGTGACCGCAAGGTTCTGTGCTGGGACCCCAGCTGTTTACATTGTACATTAATGATTTAGACGAGGGGATTAAATGTAGTATCTCCAAATTTGCAGATGACACTAAGTTGGGTGGCAGTGTGAGCTGCGAGGAGGATGCTATGAGGCTGCAGAGTGACTTGGATAGGTTAGGTGAGTGGGCAAATGCATGGCAGATGAAGTACAATGTGGATAAATGTAAAGTTATCCACTTTGGTGATAAAAACAGAGAGACAGACTATTATCTGAATGATGACAGATTAGGAAAAGGTGAGGTGCAACGAGACCTGGGTGTCATGGTACATCAGTCATTGAAGTTTGGCATGCAGGTACAGCAGGCGATTAAGAAAGCAAATGGCATGTTGGCCTTCATAGCGAGGGGATTTGAGTCCAGGGGCAGGGAGGTGTTACTACAGTTGTGCAGGGCCTTGGTGAGGCCACATCTGGAGTATTGTGTACAGTTTTGGTCTCCTAACTTGAGGAAGGACATTCTTGCTATTGAGGAAGCGCAGCGAAGGTTCACCAGATTGATTCCCGGGATGACGGGACTGACATATCAAGAAAGACTGGATCAACTGGGCTTGTATTCACTGGAGTTCAGAAGAATGAGAAGGGATCTCAGAAACGTTTAAAATTCTGATGGGTTTAGACAGGTTAAATGCAGGATGAATGTTCCCAATGTTGGGGAAGTCCAGAACCAGGGGTCACAGTCTAAGGATAAGGGGTAAGCCATTTAGGACCGAGATGAGGAGACACTTCTTCACCCAGAGTGGTGAACCTGTGGAATTCTCTACCACAGAAAGTTGTTGAGGCCAATTCACTAAATATATTCAAAAAGGAGTTAGATGTAGTCCTTACTACTAGGGCGATCAAGGGGCATGGCGAGAAAGCAGGAATGTGGTACTGAAGTTGCATGTTCAGCCATGAACTCATTGAATGGCAGTGCAGGCTCGAAGGGCCGAATGGCCTACTCCTGCACCTATTTTCTATGTTTCTATGACCTCAACTCCACTTTCCCGCCAATCCCCATAATCCCTGGATTCCCCTCGAGTGCAAAAATGTATCTACCTCAGGCTTGAATATGCTCAACAACACAGTCTCCATAGCCCTTTGGGGTAGAGATTTCCAAATATTTACAACCCTCCGAGGGAAGAAATTCCCCCTCATCACAGGCTTAAATGACTGACCCCTTATCCTGGTGTCCAAAAATCTATCTATCTTATCCTAGAATATACTCAATGACTCAGTATTCACAGCCCTTTCAGGCAGACAATTCCAAAAATTCAAAACCCGAGTGAAGAAATTCCTCATCATCTCAATCTTAATAGCCGATCCCTTAGCCCAAGACCATGCCCTCTAGTTCTAAACTCTCCAGCTACAGGAAACAACCTCTTAGCATCTATCCTGTCAATCCCCCTCAGAATCTTGCATGTTTCAATGAGATCACCTTTCATTCTTCTAAACTCGAGTGTATGGGCCCAATCTACTCAATCTCTCCTCTTAGGACAACCCTCTCATCTCAGGAATCAATGTACTGAAACTTTACTGCCTCCAAGGCAAGTATGTCCTTTCCCAGATAAGGAGACCAAAACTGTGCACAGTACTTCATTTGTGGTCTCACCAAAGCCCTGTACACTAGTCGTAAGACTTCCTTACTCTTGTACTCCAAACCCCTTATAATAAAGGCCAACACATGCCATTTGCCATCCTAATTGCTTGCTGTATCTGCATGCTAACTTTGTGTTTTCTGTACAAGGACATCTAAATCTGAGTAACATTCAATAGTTTCTCAACATTTAAAAATATTCTGTTTTTCTATTCTTCCTACCAAAGTGAATAACCTCACATTTTACTCCATCTGCCACCTTACTGCCCACTCACTTAAACTGTCTATATCCTTTTGAAGGCACTTTGCATCCTCCTCAAGGCTTACTTTCCCACCTAGCTTTGTATCATCAGCAAACTTGGATACATTGCACTAGGTACCTTCAACTAAGTTATTAATAAGTTGCTGGACTAGTAATCCAGAGGCCTGAACTAATAATTTGGAGACACAAGTTCAAATTCCACCATGGCAGCTGTGGAATTTAAATTCAGTTAATTAAATAAGAATCTGGAATAAAAAGCCAGCATCAGGAATTGTGACCATGAAACTACCCAATTGTCATAAAAACGCATCTGGTTCACTAATGTTCTTTAGGGAAGGAAATCTGCGGTCCTTATGTGATGTGGTTGACTCTTAACTGCCCTCTGAAATGGTCCAGCAAGCCACTCAGTTGAAACAATAATAAAACGGGAATGACTCGCCATTGGCTTCGGACCCGACAACGGCACACCCAGCCCAGTCAATCCTGCAAAGTCCACCTCATTAACATCTGGGGACTTGGGGAAACTGTCCCACAGACTAGTCAAGCAACAGCCTGACGTAATCATACTCAGAATCATGCCAATGTCCCAGACTCCTCCATCACCATCCCTGGGTATGTCCTGTCTCACTGGCACAGTCGGGAGGGAGCGGCCCTGGGAGTCCTCAACATGGACTCCAAACATTATGATGTCTCATGGCATCAGGTCAAATATAGGCAAGGAAACCTCATGCTGATTACCACCTACTGCCCTCCCTCAGCTGAGGAATCAGTACTCTTCCATGTTGACCACCACTTGGAAGAAGCACCTTGGAAGGGCACAGAGTGCACTCTGGGTGGGAAACTTCACCAAGAGTGTCTCGGGAGCACCACTACTGACTGAGCTGGCCGAGTCATGAAGGACATCGCTGCCAAACTGGGCCTGCAGCAGGTGGTGAGAGAACCAACACAAGGGAAAAACTTATTTGATCTCATCCTCACCAATCTACCTGTTGTAGATGCATCTGTCCATGACAGTATTGGAAGCAGTGACCACCGCACAATCCTTGTGGAGATGAAGTCCCGCCTTCACAAGGAGGATACACTCCATCCTGTTGTGTTGCACTATCACTGTGCTAAATGGGATATCTACCATCATACCTTAGCCAACTCGCCCCTCATAAACTTAAATAAAGCCAATTATATCGGTTAAGATTCATTTCGGACTGCAGCGTTTCACTCTCAAATGCAATGTGAAATTCTACCATATTATCATCACTTTCCCCCAGAAGACCCTTTACTATGAGATTATTAATTAACCTTGTCATTATACAATACAAGATCTAAAATAGCCTGTTCCCTGGTTGGTTCCATGACATATTGTTCTCGGGGAAAAAAAATCGTGGAATGCCTTACCTAGCATTATTGAGGTTCAAAGCAGCTCACTACCCCCACCTACTCAAGTGAACTAGGGATGGGCAATAAAAGTGAATTTGCCAGTATTGGCCATATGCTGAGAACAAATAATAAAAAAGTGCAACATTCTATTTATACTGTGGTTAACATAGAAACATAGAAAATAGGTGCAGGAGTAGGCCATTCGGCCCTTCGAGCCTGCACCGCCATTCAATAAGATCATGGCTGATCATTCCCTCAGTACCCTTTTCTGCTTTCTCTCCATACCCCTTGATCCCCTTAGCCGTAATGGCTATATCTAACTCCCTCTTGAATATATCCAATGAACTGGCATCAACAACTCTCTGCGGTAGGGAACTCCATAGGTTAACAACTCAGTGAAGAAGTTTCTCCTCATCAGTCCTAAATGGCTTACCCCTTATCCTAAGCCTAAGACCCCTGTTTCTGGACTTCCCCAACATCGGAAACATTCTTCCCACATCTAACCTGTCCAGTCCCGTCAGAATCTTATACGTTTCTATGAGATCCCCTCTCATCCTTCTAAACGCCAGTGAATAAAGGTCCAGTTGATCCAGTCTCTCTTCATATGACAGTCCAGCCATCCCTGGAATCAGTCTGGTGAACCTTCGCTGCACTCCCTCAATAGCAAGAATGTCCTTCCTCAGATTAGGAGACCAAAATGAACACAATATTCCAGGTGAGGCCTCACTAAGGCCCTGTACAACTGCAGTAAGACATCCCTGCTCCTATACTCAAATCCCCTAGCTATGAAGGCCAACATACCCATTTGTCTTCTTCACCGCCTACTGTACCTGCATGCCCACTTTCAGTGACTGATGAACCATGACACCCAGGTCTCATTGCACCTCCCCTTTTCCTAATCTGCCACCATTCAGATAATATTCTGCCTTTGTGTTTTTGCCCCCAAAATGGATAACCTCACATTTATCCACATTATACTGCATCTGCCATGTATTTGCCCACTCACCTAACCTGTCCAAGTCACCCTGCAGCCTCTTAGCGTCCTCCTCACAGCTCACCGCCACCCAGTTTAGTATCATCTGCAAACTTGGAGATATTACACTCAATTCCTTCATCTAAATCGTTAATGTATATTGTAAAGAGCTGGGGTCCCAGCACTGAGCTCTGCGGCACTCCACTAGTCACTGCTTGCCATTCTGAAAAGGACCAATTTATCCCGACTCTCTGCTCCCTGTCTGCCAACCAGTTCTCTATCCACATCAGTACATTACCCCCAATACCATACGCTTTGATTTTGCACACCAATCTCTTGTGTGGGACCTTGTCAAAAGCCTTTTGAAAGTCCAAATATACCACATCCATTGGTTCTCCCCTGTCCACTCTGCTAGTTACATCCTCAAAAAATTCCAGCAGATTCGTCAAGCATGATTTCTCTTTCATAAATCCATGGTCTGATCCTATCACTGTTTTCCAAATGCGCTGCTATTTCATCCTTAATAAGTGATTCCAACATTTTCCCCACTACTGATGTCAGGCTAACCGGTCTATAATTACCCGTTTTCTCTCTCCCTCCTTTTTTAAAAAGTGGTGTTACATTAGCTACCCTTCAGTCCGTAGGAACTGATAGAGTCGGTAGACTGTTGGAAAATGATCACCAATGCATCCACTATTTCTCGGGCCACTTCCTTAAGTACTCTGGAATGCAGACTATCAAGCCCCGGGGATTTATCAGCCTTCAATCACATCAATTTTCTTAACACAATTTCCCGCCCAATAATATCCTGCAGTTCCTCCTTCTCACTAGACCCACTGTCTCCTAGTACATTCGGAAGGTTATTTATGTCTTCCTTCGTGAAGACAGAACCGCAGTATTTGTTCAATTGGTCTGCCATTTCTTTGTTCCCCATTATAAATTCAATGCTGGACCAGGTCAGATTCAGTTCAGAATGCCAAAAATACACAGATATTATCTGCAACAGTAAAGATTAGTGTAGACTGAATTCTACACAAATTTGATTAAATCTCTAAACCCAAAATGGTAATTTGTCTTTTCTCTTTACTGATGCGGACAGGATTTCTAGTTTTCAGTTTTAAATTCACATTTACAGTTTTCTATTTAACTTTGATTCCATTCATCTTGATTTTTAAAAAGCTGATAGTTAAAAGGAATCTTCTAGTGACATCAAATTTGTAAAACTGTGAAAACCATTTCTTACTCATTCTTCAGATCCTCAGTCTTCCAATCTACAAACTTTTAAAGTCCAAGCTTCACATCACCTAATCAATATTTCTCAGGGCTATAATTTTCTATCCTACTCTTCAACTTTGAACTTGACCCATCATCTAGGTTTCTCAATTAAAACAAAAGTAACACACACCTTCCGCCAGTCGTTAAAGAAGTTTTGTCTGAAGACATCCTTTGTAGTGTACTCATGATCCAGCATCTTGCTGAAGAAGGTGGCCACTTCTTCCGCTGCGAGACTCAACTTCATTTTATTGCCTACAAACAGAAACAAACCCGATTTACAAAACAAGCCATCAAATATGAAAAGGGGAAAAGGAAATCTACTACAAACTAACCGTAGAGATTTAAAAAAAATTCAAATTGAATTCAAACTAGGAAAATTTTGGGCTAGCAGTGTATTTCCATCGTTATTGGAAAAGAAAAAAAAAGGGCAGCTTAGTGTGTATTTCTTTGCCAGAACTATAAACTGGTTAACAAAAAAGGTTAAAAAAAGTTAACATGTTTACAGATGGTTATTTCCACATCCAAATTTCTCATAATTTTACAATATACATTAATGATTTGGGCGAAGGAATTGAATATAATATCTCCAAGCTTAGAGATGACACTAAGCTGGGTGGCAGTGTGAGCTGTGAGGAGGATGCTAAGAGGCTACAGGGTGACTTGGACAGGTTAGGTGAGTGGGCAAATGCATGGCAGATGCAGATAAATGTGAGGTTATCCACTTTGGTGGCAAAAACAGGAAGGCAGATTACTGAATGGTGACAGATTAGGAAAAAGGGGAGGTGTAACGAGACCTGGGTGTCATGGTACATCAGTCATTGAAAGTTGGCATCCAGGTACAGCAGGCGGTGAAGGCGGCAAATGGCATGTTGGTCTTCATAGCGAGAGGATTTGAGTATCGGAGCAGGGAGGTCTTACTGCAGTTGTACAGGGCCTTGGTGAGGCCACACCTTGAAATGAATATTGTGTACAGTTTTGGTCTCCTGATCTGAGGAAGGTCTTTCTTACTATTGAGGAAGTGCAGCGAAGGTTCACCAGACTGATTCCCGGGATGGCGGGACTGACATGAAGAAAGACTGGATCGACTAGGCTTATATTCACTGGAATCTAGATGAATGAGAGGGGATCTCTCAGAAACATAAAATTCTGACGGGATTGGTCAGGTTAGATGCAGGAAGAACGTTCCTGATGTTGGGGAAGTCCAGAACCAGGAGTCAGTCGAACGATAAGGGGCAAGCCATTTAGGACCGGGATGAGGAAAAATGTCTGAGAATTGTAAACCTGTGGAATTCTCTACCATAGAAAGTTGTTGAGACCAGTTTGTTAGATATATTCAAAAGGGAGTTAGATGTGGGCCTTACGGCTAAAGGTATCAAGGGGTATGGAGAGAAAGCAGGAATGGGGTACTGAAGTTGCATGATCAGCCATGATCATATTGAATGGTGGTGCAGGCTCGAAGGGCCGAATAGCCTACTCCTGCACCTATTTTCTATGTTTCTATGACTAATAGTTTAAAAGATTAGGGACTAGAAGTAATTAGAACAGTGCTCTTTCACCTGGAATCTGTTCCATTTGGATGACCTGAAAGCATTTACTCATTATGTGCTACAAGGATAGCAAGTGGGTTTAAGGTTATTGTCAACCCAGCTTGAATTGGTAAATCTTAGTCAATTCATTCAACTGGTGTGGGGAATCAAAATGTCATACTACTTCAGTAACTGACTTTTAAAGGTTTGTTTGAAGATGCATTCTTTTTAAAAATAAAATGAACCTAGTTCAGTTGGTAGCACTCTCCCAAGTGACTCAGGAAGTTAAGAGCTCAAGCCCTACTACGGACTTGAGCACACAATGTAGACCAATACTTTAGTGCAGTACTAAAGAGTATGCTGCATTGTCAAAGTGCCATCTTTTGAACATGATGATAAATGAGGCATCATCTATCTGCTCAGATAAATGTAAAAGATCCCGTGGCAATATTTGAAAAAGAGCGGAGAGTTCTTTCAGTGCCTTGAGCAATGCGGATCCCTCAATCAACATCGTTCATTCACGTTCTGTGCGTAAATTAGCAGGTGCGCTTGCCTCAAGAATAATCCATTGGTTGTAATGCACTTGGAACATGTGGGAGGATGTGAAAGTGCTACATAAATGCAACTTCTTTAATAGCAGAGTAGACATGGCTTTACTCAGCCTCGGGATATTCTTGATTAGGGATTTAATCATGGGGATGGCTCTCAGTGGTAGGTTTGGTCATCCCTGTGCAGGCATTTTCCCTTTCCTTTCCTGTGCAAGAGTATGATTCCATTGGCATTTCCAACCTCCACATCAGGCAATACACTAACAACTAAGCTACTGGTATGAGTCTGAACTAACAGTTTAACGCACCACATTTAGAACCAAGACATACCTATAAAATGAACAGCTATATTTGTAACATTTAGGAATAAAAGTAAGTTGAAAGAATATCATTCCCTTTTACATCTTGCAGGAAAGGAAGGTTTACTTTCTTCCCATTTATATATTTATTATATTGAATGTGTCAATTTTACAAACAGGGGAGTAATGGAATAGAATGTATAAATTACATATGTCACAGCACAATAATGTATTTTTGTAACCGAGTAAAGCAACAGGAGATCAGGTAGTTTATTCTATAATCCCATGATTGGGCCATTTCATAGCATGCAATCAACAATTATGTTGTTCAAAAATTATTTGAGGTGTAACCCCTTGCAATCTGAAGTAACTCGATTGTGCATCTTACCAGCTCCCTACTTTAAAAAAAAAACATTTGCAAAGTTTTTCAGGGTATATAATTCATTACGTGGCTTCACAAAACTTGAGAAAAGCATCCCCTAATAGTTAATGTAACATTTTAATCTGCGATACTAGGTTGGCTTGTTGCATAATGCTTGACATGATTAAAAAATGAATCTTCTGTTGATAATTTACCCAAACCATTATTGCATTAAAAAAATGGCTGTCCACTGTGCTCACCATTGTAACAGAAATCAACGCCTAAAGGAAGCCGCTCATATTTGGGCGCAAACAATGGACCTTTGTGTTCTAGAAACATCCATTTTACACCATCCTCATAGTGCTCCTCTTCCCACCTGATGACAGAACCAATACATCCCACAGGGAAGAAAAAAAGTTAGAAGAGACCAATACTAAATAATCTGCAATGACATTTAAGCAATAGAAAATGCTACCTACCTGCTAATGTCTCCACACAGTACTGAGGTAAGGCCTCACTTCAGTAATTTTTGCCTGGAAAATCACAGGGGGATAATACCCTTATGATTGCAAAGCTATGCATCAGAACATCATCTATTTGATCCTGATAAAATGGTGGACCACATGTACATTCCTTCTCCAGCCACACTGAGGCTTCACTTCATTCTGACCCAAAAATCGCAAGAGTAAAATGATAAGACCCAATGAATTTGTTCCCAGTGAAGATCTGAGAGAATAGGCTGGTGTGAGCAGAGGCCCTAGAAAACCTCAACTAAGTATCCTGCCAACATTTATAGCAGGTCCTGGAACCATAAATGTACAAAGTTGAGCACCAAAGGAGGAAAATTCTGGAAGGGGAGATGAAACTAGTCAGTCATTGAGAGGCTTCCTCAGCAAATTGTAATCCCTCAGTATTTGTAAATCCCTAAACAAGCAAGATAAGGTTGATCAAAGACACTTGATTGTACTCATCCATAACAATGAGCAAAACAAGTTTGCAAGATTAGAATTTTAGATCACATTAACCAACAGGGTTAAAGGGAGAACAATTTAACAATAATGAGATTTCTAGACCCCTTACATTGTTTGAAAAAGCAAAGGATATCTAAAAAAAAAATATGGAAGACTGATAGCTATATCGTGGATAGAGCTTCACCTGAGGGGGCCAAGAGAACCCCAATGTTGACCTTATACGAGCGAGGGTTATACCACCAGGAGGACCAATGAATGCATTTCTTTCTCTTCTCAGAAGCCACTACTGGAGATGAAAAACCTTGGCCTACTCAATGTACATCTATCTCCATTTGTTGGAAAAATGGAGATCTGTGGTTATGTAAATCACTGACAAAGTAGGATCATCTCTGGGTGAATTCTTTTATGTTAGAGACCAAAAAAATGATCATACAGGAACACAACTTTAGTGTACTATGAATCATCATCATATATTTGAATTTCAAGCTAATCTAGAGGTTAAAAAAAATAACTTGCTCAGAACACTTGTAGACATCATATCCTGTTTAGCTCAAGATTAGATTTCTTGTCGCTGTCAACCTCCTGGAGTGTGGCAAAGACAGTTATCCAGGCTATTCCTGATGGGCAGCATTTGAGTGATCTATAAATAGATAAATATGCAAGTGCTGCAGCCTTAGGGAATATTCGGGGATTACAACTGCTACTGTGGAAATTAAACAGTGAGTTTCGGAAAAGGCTGGATAGCAATGTTAAAGCAGGCATTTTGTACATTTTCTGGACAAAGCCTAAATGATGAGATAATATCATTATATCTTTTGACAAACTTGTTCAGTGATCAGAGATTGGGTGAAAGATGTATTTTTTTGGGAACCAAAAACATTGACTAAAATCTTTTGGGGGGGAAAGAAATTGCTTAATCGTAAGAAATGACAAGGGACCATCTATCTTGGTTGCCACCAGTTTGGGAATGCCCCACCAATAAGTTGCAGAAATGTGGAAGATCTCAGATTGTAGGGTTTACACTCTGATAGGAACATAGGAATTGGAGTAGGCTATTCAGCCCCTCGAGCATGTTCAGTCATTCAATGAGATCATGATAAGCGACCCTACTCCATATATCTGTCTTTCGCCCATATCCCTCAATGCCTCTGGTTAACAAAAATAGATTAATCTCAGATTTAAAATTACCAATTGATCTAGCATCAATTGCCTTTTGCGGATGAGAGTTCCAAACTTCTACCACCCATTGTGCATAGTAGTGTTTCCCAATTTCACTCCTGAAAAGTCTGGCTCTAATTTTTAAGACTATGGTCCCCTAGTTCTAGAATCCCCAACCAGCGGAAATAGTTTATCTCTATCTATCCTATCTGTTCCCCTCAGTATCTTGAAAATTTCAAATCAGATCACTCCTTAACCTTAATTCTAGGGAATATAACCCTAATTTGTGTAATCTCTCCTCGTAACTTAACCCTTGGAGTCTGGGTATCATTCTGGTAAACCGATGCTGCACTCACTCCAAGGACAATATATCCTTCCTAAGGTATGATGCCCAGAAATGCTCACAGTACTACAGGTGTGGTCTAGCCAGGGTTTTGTAGAGTTTTTGCATAGATTGTCTTCTGACTTGATCTTTGAAATCAATCTGCACTCTTTCGCTGTGAAGCAAAGTAGACAGCTTCACATTTACACATGACTACTGAACTTTAAAATAAATAATTCTGGGCAATTTTCTGCTGGCTACCTTGGATTGGACCTAGATCAGAGCAGTTTGCTCTAAGATCTTAGCTTAAAAAAAAGAGACACATAAGGGCTGCTGTTCTGTCTTATTCTGTAGGCTGGTGCATAGGCAATGTTATCCCAAGGGATCATCCCTGGAATGGCAAAGAGATCCTGCTAATAGTACTTGAAACATTTCCATCAGTTTTCATTGAAGAAATCTTCCCATTGAAGGACATCTGCAGCAGCTTTCCCAGAAACTTCTTGAGATGCATGGCCACTCAAGATTTTCTGCGTTAAGCTGCTACAAAGCTGCAGTTGCGAGATGGTCTGAGGAGATCCTCCAGCATCTACAAGAATGGCTCACTGGCAGGGCTTTGAATGTCAATTATTACAAACTGGAGCAGAGCTACTTGCTTATAAAAGATGGGCAATGGATTTAAAACCATGTCATCTTGAATAGGACATACTCCTTAGTGAAGAATTTTTGATCCCACAAATTATGCCCCAGCTGAAGATCTTGTCACAAAGAAATGGAATCTGGTATACTTCTTTAGGTTGGTGGCAGGAATTATGTATATACAGGCTAATTAATACACTCAATTTAAGTCTATGTGCCACTTCCACAAATCTATCAAAACCCCTTGTGCGCAGAGGAGTTAAAACCTGTAAAGGTCAAAGAAGTTAACCATTAAGAGACCTGCAGCAATGACTCCAATCCCAGGGCAAAGACAGGCTGTATGAATGGGGCCCTTAGTATCTGAGGAATCGCCAGGCCTCTTGGCACTCTGGTGCCCAAACCACTGATTGTTGCCAAGATGAAACTCTTCCTTCCACAGGATCTTAGGATTGTCTTGATGCCAAGGAGAACTCCATTACTGCTGACTGACGTGGCAGGCAGAATGAGAAAATGGAATTGCCATTGCAAACCATTAATACTGATCAGATCAAATAGAGCATACAAAAGCTCTTTGAAGCTGGTATCAAACTGGCTCTTTGGGCAAATAGCCCTGCGGCATCACTTAATTAAAATTGTGCATAACCAAAGTTTTGATGGAACAGAGTGTTGCCCAGCACCTAATCCATACCAATTTTACTTCTGTGTTTAACACATTTTTCACAGTCTTAGCAAAAAAAAAAGAGAAACACTTTATAAGCAGCCATGTTATTGGTACCACAGAAGGCAGAATCACAAGAGTCTCTGACCATAAAAGCTCAGGTGTAAGTCAATGTTTGTAGCCTCCATATACAAGCATTTTTTTTTTTTTAAAAAGGAAGAATTCTACCCCATCGCGTGGCAACAGAACCAGACCATACCGACAATCAAATATATTGCTAGGGATGAAGTGAGGTCCAAGGTGAGAAAAACTGATTTAAACCATAGGTTTATTTTTTTGTAGAGGGATGGGAAAGATCGTGTACATAATGTTCAACGTTATGACATCACAAGCACCAAGCAGAAGGGAAAGGTCTGTCCACGGGAAGGGAGGATTACTTTTTAGTCAAAGCATTGAAGAAAGTAGCAAGATTGATTTGAGTTTCAATTTTAATTCCGAGCACGGAAGGCCTTAGGCAGGCCTTGCGTCATCAATTACGGAGAGCATTCCAGTGGCTCCACTGTAAAGAGCAGGAGAAACATCTTCAGCCTGATGGCCAATTTTGTTGCTGATACCATTATGGAGACCCTTGTGTACATTCTACATCTCTGTTGGACAGCTCCAGTGATGATTTTTATACCAGAGCCACCCAATCCCCCAGGAAACGGTGATAATAGACTAGAAAATCAACATCTTTATAGCTTGCAGTCTGGTCTGGAGTTAGGTGGCTCGAGAAAAGGTTTCAGGTTATTTGAATTTACATCTAATGCTGTTTTGTAAGAGACAAGTTGGTATAAAAATCATCACTGGAGCTGTCCAACAGAGATGTAGAATGTACACAAGAGTCTCCATACTGGTATCAGCAAGAAAATTGCCATTTAAAAAAATAAAGATCAGTATATTACTTTATTTTATAAAATTGGTTAGTACTTTGAACAAAATAATCTCTTCCCACTGTTTCATTGCCTTTAACAAAACATCGTACCTTGATGAACAGTAGAGGCATGGCTTCTGCCATCCCCAGAAGTACTTGGAGAATTCAAAGAATGAAGAATTAAAATCATAAACTGCTTCAATTTACCGTGAAGTTAAAGATTAGACCACAAATTCACCATCGTAAACATTGGGCAGAAATTCCGGCCTCCCGGGTCCGTACTGAGTCTGTACGGACCCAGGAAAGCATCGCAAAAGCCGGTTTTCAGCGCATAATATGCATGCGCTGAAAAACGGCTTTTCCAATATGTCACACTGGAACTGGACAGATCTTTCGTATCTTGGCAGCCAGGACATTTGCATGGGCAAGATTGCGGTATTTACTCATCTCTTGCCCAGCAAATGCCCTGAAAATTCTTGTGCCTGGCGCATAGCCTACTTTTACAGGCGTAAGAGTTTTAAAACACACTTAAAACATAAATAAAATTTAAAACAGTTTATTTAAAAAAAACCTGCCCACGTTAAATTTATTTTAATGCATAATTAAAAACTTTAAAAAAAATTAGAATATATTTAATAAATACATAAATAACGAATTTAAATTAATGTTGATATGTAATGTATTTTTTCCATTTTTTATTACTGCTGTGTGTGTTGGGGGGGGGGGGGTGGTGGGTTCTCATTTACAATAATGGGAACTCCAACTTAGAGTTCCCATTATGATGAATTAGAACATACTTTACCTGATTGGCTGCAGCTCCAGCCTGCGCTCGTCCTGACGTGCACACGCTGCGACACGCAGTCAGTGGAGGCCTCAGGACCGGGAACTCGTGTGGGCACAGCAGCTTCAGGTAAGTGCGTAGCTTTTTAAAGTTTTTTTTACCCGGTCGGCTGCAGGCAAGGCGGCTTTTGAAAGCTATATAGGCAATATATTAGGGCGTTGAAAACTAATAATACAAACTGCTCTCAAGGTAGTCTACTACATCCCTGGGAGAAATTCCACAGCTACCAAGAGGTGCAGCACAACTTTAACGCAGCGCCAGCACAAAGCTATGTGTAACAGACATTGTACTTTAAATATCATTGCCTGTGAAGCACTTAGAGATGTTCCTTGGAGCTGCGATAAAGCACTATATAAAGTTTTCTTTTAAAGCCATTGCCCTTCCCCAGATGTCTCCGTTTAAAAGCATTATGCAGGGGTAAGGCATTATTTTTCTCTCATTTACTCAGGCAGCTGTTTATAAAGAGCTACATGCGGTCATTAAATTGGAGGGAAACTTTCCTAATGATATCATGAATACCTGCTGGTTTTCATCATCTTATGCTTACACAATTTTCTGATGTGGACTCACACAAGAATCCCTCCCCACACCCTCAAAAGCTCAAACCTAAAGTGCCGGTGTGGGTCATATACAATCTTCAATGAATAGTGAGTCAGCAGTTTGTAGGATGTATTGATGCCATCGTCATTCAAGCTGCCATTCGTCTTCTCATTACCCCCCAACGTGGCTACACTCAAAGTGGCGGACCTGGTGACGCAAGGAAAGGGAGCTCCATGATTCAGCTTTTAACATTTTTGGCAAAAGAATCTACCAATGCTATAATTTAAAAGGAAAATAAAGTTCCACTTTATCATGCAATCATAATGTAAAAGAAAAGATCAGATGGTTAAAAGGATTTGTGATGCTGCACTGCAGTTTAACAGGGAGAAATGTAATGCCATAGTACGTAGTGTTGCAGTTTGATTCCATATAGCAAGTATATATCCAATTCCCCATTCAAAAATTACCATTGAATCCACTTTTACCATCCTCTCAGGCAGTGCATTCCAGATCATAACTCGCTGCGTAAAAAAATTCCCATCTCCACCTGATTCTTTTGCCAATTATCTTTAATCTGTGTTCTCCGGTTACTGAACCTCCTCCTGCCAGTGGAAACAGTTTCACCATATTGACTCCTACAAAATTCCTCAATTTTGAACACTTCTCTGCTTGAAGGAGCCCAGTTTTTTGGCATAACTTAATTTAAGTAAATATCTCTGTTTACTAACTGGGAGTATACCTTTAATCATTCAGCCTCATACTACGGCTCAATTCTCAAGAGAATCAAACTTGATAGTGGTCTAAATACTGGTCCAGTGGAAGCTAGACCCTGCTATTTCATAGGGCTCCACAGTGCTACTGGAGGGTTGCAATGGATATTATTTTCAGCAGCTTTTGATGAAAAGTTCTTGGGTCAAAATTGCCCTGTTTTGCGACTCCAATTAGCATCTCCGGGGAACGCTGAACCGGCTCCCGCGAAAATGCACGGTAGTTAGCAACTGCACTGCCACGGTAGTGGCATGCCCTGCCGGTAGTGCCCCGGACCACCGCACAACTGGCAATGACATCACCGCCATGCATGGTGACCCCCTTAGTGTTGCGCGCCAACCCCTTTCCGCTCCACGGTGGAAATTGGCCAGCACCCCATGAGGCTACCACTCGCGGAGTCAGCACCAGCCTCGCGGTTCATGAACTGGGCCGACCTCTGCTCACGAGGCAGTAGTTAAAAAGGTCGGGAGCGCCATTTTTTCCCCCGTCCGACTCATTGGTGGGCCCTTCTTGGTTTCTTTGGATGCCGGGCTGCGTCCTCAGCACCCACGCCACCCTAGTGGTCCAGTGGAGGCCATCAAAGGCCCGGCAGAGTGCGCAATGGACCTCCCCTTTAACCGAAGGGGAGGGGCATTGAAACGAGTCAGTGCTATGTGGAGCAGCCGCGTAGCGCTCACAAATGTGCCCCAGTACCCGTCCGAACTGGAAGAGGAGTGCGTGAGATTGCGCTCCACTTCCTGTGAGGGATGCAATATCGCAGCCGGGGTGGAACTTCCGTGCCGGGCGTAGGAAGTCCCACCCAGTCAGTTACCGCCCCCCCAATCAGGGCTTTGGGCAACTTCCCCCCCAAATCAGGGCATTGGGGAATTTCGCCCCATTAGTTCTTTAAAATCCTCACTTTCAATATGGGCAAGTTGAACACGGTGCAACCAAGCATCGCTTTTCCCACCCACCCCATTATCTTTCCATTTTCCAGTCAATTAATCTCACACACAAGACATATACCAGTGAGGCTATTACAATGTCTCAGGAGTGAAAGGACAGAGTGTTTCAGGGGTTAACCAGTATAAAATTAAATAAAAATGCTCTGAAGACATTATTACCAGTTAACCTATTTGTTGAGAACAATCCCCTCCCTTTCCATTAATTCCCACTTTACCCTACCTGACTACAGAATTTAAAGTTCTAACCTACCTCTTTCCTGCAAAATGTGCTCTCTGAAAAACAGAAACTGTACATCTTAAAGTCCTCACAGATAAATAGGTGTGCTTAACGTTGAAGTTAGCAAAGGCTAGTTTTGTCACAGCAGCCACCCATCTGAACATAACAAAACAGTCGGAGCAGAGATCCCGAGGTTAGCTTACTTCAAAGCACAGTGCACTGAAAAAGAAAAGCCCCCATGCATGAAACACTCGCCTCACTCATTACTGCTACATTTTGAACTTTCAACCTGGAAATGGTTCCTGTGGTCCTGCTACATTTCCCCCCCCCCCACCACATACAACAAATTTCTGCACATCATAACTGATCCTGCAGACCAGCACAAGCCTCACTTTCAGTTCCTAGTGAATTTGTATTTGAGTGTGTGAGTGAACAGGAAGGAGAGAGAAAACAGGGTGATGGAGAAAGGAATAAACAGCCTCACTTATTGTTGACAGTTTCAATGTGAAAACAAATACTTTTCAACTCAATAGCAATTAGATTTATTTTAGAATTTTTGTTCCTTTACAAATTCACAGGCAATTTCTGGACCTTGCCATAAATGCGGTGTCAATTTGAAAATAATGCAAGGAGATTCTATTTAACTAATTTCCTTTTTGCAGATCTTACATACTGAAAGAATCTGATCAATCTTTCAAAAAATAAAAAAGTGGGACACTGTCTCAAATGTCAGCCTGTGGCTCAGTGGTAGCACTCAAGTCAGAAGGTTGCGAGTTCAAGCCCCACTCAAGGAACTCAAATGCACATAATCTAGGCCGACACCCCAGTGCCGTACTGTGGGAGTGCTGTACTGCGGGAGGTGTCGTTTTTCACATGAGACGTTAAACCAAGGCCCCCCGCCTGCCCTTGGAGGTGGACATAAAAGATCCCATGGCACTATTCAAAGAAGAGCAGGGAAGTTCTCCTCGGGAAGTTCTTGCCCTGGATAATTATTTATCTCTTAACCAACACCTAAATTAGATAATCTGGTCATTTATTTCACTGGTATTGGTGGGACCTTGTTAGCAAATTTTCTGCCGCGTTTCCTATATTACAACAGTAACTACACTTCAAAAATACTTCATTGACTATAAAGGGCTTTGGAACATCCGATCATTGTGAAAGGCACTATATAAATGCAAGTTTTTCTTTCATGCAGGACCCTCTTTTAATGTAAAGAAACCACAAATTTAACAGGGAAGGAGAGTCTAGTAGCCAGTTTTGGTGCTGGTGATTTTATATTGTTACTTTCTCTCTTTTGCACACACATTTTAAATTGCAAAAAAGGTTTATTAAAAATCCAATGGATTAAAATATCCTTCTCAACCTATATTAAGGTGGGCATACCTCTGCTCCCAATCCCACTTATTTTTGAGGCAGAGGTTGTACAGAGAGAAACGATGAATGCATCAAAAGGTAATATGAAGTTAAAAAAATTGAAGATGGTACTATGAACACAATAACTCTACCCCATCCCAAATCAATTAATCTCACCATTTCCATTTATCTGCATCTTTTTTCTCCGCTTTCAATTGGGTCTTGATTTTATCCTCTTTCCTCAATTTCTGCTTTGACCTCCTCTTCTCTCTGACCTCGATCTTCACGCTCTTCTTTATCTTCTCTGATTCCCTTCTCTGTACTTTGCATGTAGATGTCTGTTTTGAAATTTAAAATATAAACTTAAAAAAAAAGGGCATTTTAACATGGTATTCAAGAGCACAGTAAGAGGGACAAACAAAAAAGGTTACTGCTGTCCATTTTAGTGAAGTTTCTTTTTCCTCTTTCAGGAAGAAGGCAATTCATTTAATTCTCTCTCACTTCTGTAATGTTTTACTTACTTATTTACACATTAACTTTGAAATAACATTCTGGGGAACTTTATTCTTGGGTAGGGGTAGGGGGAGAGAAATTACAGTATTGGTAGAGAATACTACATGACTTTGGTGTTCAGAATGCACAAACAGTCCCAAGCACAGAATAGCCAGTTGTAAAAAGTAATTTGGCACTAAATCCTTAGCCTCATCCCCGCAGCCTCACACTACCTTACCTAACTAAGCATTTATCGCATTTATCCTTGCAAGCACCCTCTACTTATTCAACATCACTTACTCCTCATCTCCCACTCCAACATCAGCAGCTGAACTTTCAAACAGTAAACTCCCACCCTCTGAACTCCCTCACCCAGCAGCTCCATCTTCACCTCCCATCCTACATTTGGATATAGTAGTGTAGTGCTCATGTTAGTGGACCAGTAATCCAGAGGCCTGGATTAATCCAGCCAACGCGAGTACAAATGCTACCATTTGAGAATTTGAATTCAGTTTAAAAATCATCATAAGCGGTCCCTCGAAATGAGGATGACTTGCTTCCACGCTAAAAAAGGATGAGTTCACAGGTGTTTCAATGAAGGACTTAATATTCCAAGTCCCAAACTACATAGTGTAGGGTGGAAGATGCCTGTGCGTGGATTTTTTTTTAACGTGTGGTGGCCGTTACACACCAGCCACCACAAATAGAAACATAGAAATTTACAGCGCAGGAGGAGGCCATTTCGGCCCATCGTGTCTGCGCTGGCTGAAAAAGAGCTGCACGGCTCTTGGTCAGCAGCCCTAAAGGTTACAAATAAACCTATGAACAATGACGGAAAGGCAAAGAGCACCCAGCCCAGCCAGTCCACCTCACACAACTGCGACACCCCCTATACTGAAACATTCTACACTCCACCACAACCGGAGCCATGTGATCTCTGGGAGAGGCAAAAACCAGATAAAAACCCAGGCCAATTTAGGGAGAAAAAAATCTGGGAAAATTCCTCTTTGACCCATCCAGGCGATCGAAACTAGTCCAGGAGATCACCCTGGCCGTATTTTATTCCCTGCAGTACTTACCATTATATCTGCACCGACCAACAAAAGGTCATCCAGTCTAATCCCAATTACCAGCTCGAGGTCCGTAACCCTGTAGGTTACAGCACTTTCAGTGCCCATCCAACCATCTCTTAAAAGTGGTGAGGGTTTCTGCATCCACCACTCCTCCAGGCAGCGAGTTCCAGATCCCCACAACCCTCTGCGTAAAGAAGCCCCCCCTCAAATCCCCTCTAAACCTTCCACCAACCACCTTAAAACTCTGCCCCCTTGTAATAGACCCCTCCACCAATGCAAATAGACCCCTACTATCCACTATATCCAGGCCCCTCAATATTTTGTACACCTCGATGAGGTCTCCTCTCAAACACTTCTGTTCCAATGAGAGCAAACCGAGCCTATCCAATCTGTCCTCATAACTAAGATTCTCCATTCCAGGCAGCATCCTAGTAAATCTCCTCTGCACCCTCTCTAGTGTAATCACATCCTTCCTATAATACGGCGACCAGAACTGCACGCAGTACTCCAAGCTGTGGCCTAACCAAAGTATTATACAATTTAAGCATAACCTCCCTGCTCTTATATTCTATGCCTCGGCCAATAAAGGCAAGCATTCCGTATGCCTTCTTAATCACCTTATCCATGGGCTTCATAGAGCTAGGTCTTGATCCAGTGGCAAGGATTAACCAAGACAACTTAAGACCTGTTCTGCTGCATGGGCCTAGTGCGCACATACCTGGAAATGAAAAGCTGGTATCAGAAAAAGTGGCCATGAAGCTGTTGCATTGTCATAAAAGCCAGCTGGTTCACCAATATCTTTCCAAAGAACATTATCCCGTCCTTACCCAGTCTGGCCTATATGTGACTCCAGTCCCATACTAATGTGGTTGATGTTTAATTGCCCTCCAAAGTGACCTAGTAAGCCACTCCATTGTATCCCTCCACCACCAGTGCAACTGTGTACCCCATCTAGAAGATGCACTGCAGCAACTTGCCAAGACTTCTTCGACAGCACTTCACAAACTCGCAATCTCTGCCACCTAGAAGGACCAAAGCAACAGGCACATGGAACCACCACCTCCAAGCTCCCCTACAAGTCACACACCATTCAGACTTGGAAATGTATCACTGTTCCTTCAACGTCACTGGGTAAGAATCCTGGAACTCCCTACCTAACAGCACTGAGAGTACCTTCATCACACGGACTGTAGTGGTTCACCACCAGCTTCTCGAGGGCAGTAAGAGATGAACAATAAATGCTGGCCTTTCCAGCGATGTAAACATCAAAGAATGAACTCATAGGGGAGGTGCTGAGCAGAATCAGGTGGTTCCCTCTATCTAAGAAGGAAGGGAATACCTGAATGGATCCTGGAAGATCAAAGCTAACCTACACCCATGTGTAACTTTCCCCAAGACCCAGATGAGTACCTTTTCAACCAGGCCCACTTTACCAAAACTGGCAAGAGTGCAATATTGCAATTTTGAGGGAAAGCTTCAGGTGCCTCATCAGTCTGGGGATGTTCTACATTTTCACCTGGCTAAGATCTCAAGTTGGGTGTGCTGTATAACTTTGTTTCAAGAAAAGCCTCCTCTCAGAGAGGCCTTTGAGGAGGAAGACAACCAAACACATCGGTGGATTAGCCAGATAAGCAGTAGCTGCCTAGAGGTTGTGAAGTTTCTGGCTGCAAGATATTCATGCCCTTCTCAATTATTACCGCTGTCCACTGCATGAGCAAGCTGTCCAATCTCCCCTTTCCACCATAATTATTTCATAAAGATGGACACTTCTCTGCATGCATCATGTTACTCATATCTCATTCATGCTACATCAAAGCCACTTCTAAATATTGACAAACTATGCCTGCAAAATATCAAAACCCATACTGTAATTGTGCCTACCGTTTCTTTTCAATGTGTTTCCTTTTAACATTAGTATAGGATGTTTGATCTTATGCTTCTCCAGATGTTACGCAAGAGATAGGAGTAGGCTTATAGAATAGAGGTGACCCTAATTTGCCAGCCAAGTCCGGAGATGAACCTATTGCTTCCGTATATGCAAGGGCAGTCGGGTCCTGTCTCCTTTCTGCCACATATGTAGGCATCGCAGAGGTATGATGGGAAGGCATCTATCAATTACTACCCTGAGAGACAATATCATTATGTAAATACATTCTTGCCATCCCACTAGTATTTGGCTTTGGATCCGTTATGTAGTTAACCCCCTGTAACCTGCATCACACCTGTCCACCAGGGGGCCTACCTGTTGGGAGTCCCAAGGGATCCGAGCATCCCTTGGGAGCACAGTATATAAGCAGGCCACCCACGAGGTACCTGCACTCTGGAACTATAATAATGGAGTTAAGGTCACACTTGCTCATTACACAGTACTCGGTCTGACCATTTATTATGAGTGTAACAATTGGCGACGAGGTAATGAACAACAGTGTGAAAATGCAAAGAACAGTCGGCATCCTGGAGAAGTTCTCAGGAGGGGGACGATTGGGAGGCCTTCGTGGAGAGACTCGGCCAATACTTCGTGGCCAACGAGCTGGAAGTTGCCGAGAACACGACCAAATAAAGGGCGATCCTCCTCACTGTCTGTGGGGCAACAACCTATGGCCTCATGATGAATCTCCTGGCCCCGGCTAAACCAACAAAGAAATCCTACGAAGAACTGTGTACGCTGGTCTGAGAGCACCAAAATCCTAAGGAAAGTTTTTTGATGGCGAGATATCGGTTCTACACGAGTCAACGATTGGAGGGCCAGGAAGTGGCGAGCTACGTCGCCGAACTAAGGCACCTTGCAGGACATTGTGAGTTTGAGGGATTCCTAGAACAAATGCTCAGAGACCTTTTTGTACTGGGCATCGGATATGACTGGAGAAACTCCGAATCTGAGTAAAGCCATAACGATAGCCCAGACATTTGTGTCTACCAGCAACAATACCAAGTAGATTTCGCAGAACAAAGTAGTTCCGGCCAGTACCATGCATAAAGTAACGTCGGTTTTGAGCAGAAATATACAGGGCAGATCGTACATGCCGGCTGCTGTGGCCCGACCTCAATTGACCCAGAGTCCACTATCAACTGTTAATGCGAGGCAGTTAACACCCTGTTGGCGCTGCGGAGGTGATCATCGGCCCCATCAATGCCGCTTTAAGCACTGTGCGCAATGGCTGCAGAAAAATGGGACACCTCCAACGAATGAGCAGGCAAGCTGCAAACCATAACGTTGCAGAGGAAGATCGATCCACAGTGGATCAGACGGAATTGGAAACTCTTATGGAGGCAGAGGTGTACAAGGTACACACGTTCACGACGAAATGCCCACCAATAATGTTGAAAGTTGAACTGAACGGTACGGTATTCCAGTGTCTGTGGAGCTGGACACGGGGACAAGTCAGGCCATAATGAGTAAAACGGCCTTCAACAGGCCGTGGGGAAAGGCGGCACACGGGCCCAAGCTCAGCCCCATTCACACCAAACTAAGGACTTACACCAAGGAACTAATCCCTGTAATTGGCAGTGCTGAAGTTAAAGTCTCCTATGATGGAGCAGTACATGAACTCCCGCTGTGGATTGTGCCAGGGGATGGCCCCACCTCGTTTGGCAGAAGCTGGCTGGGTAAAATCCACTGGGACGACATCCGAGCGCTCTCATCCGTCGACGACACCGCATGTACCCAGATTCTAAGCAAATTCCCTTTGTTATTTGAGCCAGGCATTGAAAGCTTCTCAGGGGCGAAAGTGCAGATCCATTTGGTTCCCGGTACGTGACCCATCCACCACAAGGCTCGGGCGGTACTGTACACGATGTGTGAACAAGTGGAAGTCGAGCTGGAAAGGCTGCAACGTGAAGGCATCATCACGCCGGTGGAATTCAACGAGTGGGCCAGTCCGATTGTTCCGGTATTCAAGGAGGACAGTACGGTTAGAATTTGCGGGGACTATAAAGTAACGATTAACCGTTTTTCGCTGCAGGACCAGTACCCGCTACCCAAGGCAGATGACCTATTTGCGACCCTGGCTGGAGGGAAGACGTTTACCAAGCTGGACCTGACCTCGACCTACATGACGCAGACGCTGGAGGAGTCTTCGAAAGGCCTCACCTGCATCAACACGCAAAGGTCTGTTTATCTACAACCGGTGCCCGTTCGGGATTCGGTCGGCCGCAGCGATCTTCCAGCGGAACATGGAGAGCCTGCTAAAGTTGGTTCCTTGCAAAGTGGTCTTCCAGGACGACATATTGGTTACAGGTCGGGACACCATGAAGCACCTGAAGAATCTGGAGGAGGTTCTTAGTCGGTTGGATCGTGGGGCTCAGGTTGAAATGCTCGAAATGTGTTTTCCTGGCACAGGATGTCAAATTCTTAGGAAGGAGAATCGCAGCAGACGGCATCAGACACACCGATGCCAAAACAGAGGCCATCAAGAACACGCTGCAACCTCGGAATGGGACAAAGCTGCAGTCGTTCCTGGGACTCCGTAACTACTTCGGTAATTTCCTATTTGGGTTAAGCACCCTGCTAAAACCCCTACATGCGCTACTACGCAAGGGAGATGACTGTGTATGGGGGAATTCACAAGAGGCTGCCTTTAAGAAAGCCAGAAATTTATTGTGTTCTAACAGACTGCTTATCCTGTATAATGCATGTAAACGATTGGTGTTCGCTTGCGATGCATCGTCATGCGGGGTCAGGTGTGTGTTACAACAGGCTAATGAATTGAGAATTTTGCAACCAGTTGCATATGCATCCAGGAGTTTGTCCAAGGCCGAAAGGGCCTACAGCACGGTTTAAAAAAAAAAAGAGGCTCGGGCAAGCGTTTACAGGGTTTAAAAAAAAATGCACCAGTACTTATTTGGCCTCAAGTTAGAGCTTGAAACTGACCACAAGCCGCTCATATCGCTATTCTCGGAGAGCAAAGGGATCCTTTACTGTCCCTGGTAAAAAACTGTGTCCTCCATGGGAGCTGGTCCAGCGTCCCAGCGGAGATGCAGGAAGCGATTAAGCCATTCCACAGATGCAAAGATGAGCTGTCCCTGCAGGCGGACTATCTTTTGTGGGGCAATCGCGTAATCTTGCCCAAGAAAGGCAGAGACACATTCATTTGTGAACTGCACAGCACCCACCCAGGCATCATGATGAAAGCCATAGCCAGATCCCACGTGTGGTGGCCTGGCATCGACTCAGATTTAGAGTCATGTTTGCGCCAGTGCAACACTTGCTCTCATTTGAGCAATGCACCCAGAGAGACACCGCTAAGTTTGTGTGGTCCTGGCCATTCAAACGGCAGTCGAGGATCCATGTAGACTATGCGGGCCCATTTCTAGGCAAAATGTTTTTGGTTGTTGTGGACGCTTACTCAAAATAGATTGAATGTGCCATAATGTCTGTAAGCACATCCACGACCACCACTGAAAGTCTACGGGCTATGTTTGCCACGCATGGCCCGATGTCCTAGTCAGCGACAATGGGCCATGCTTCACCAGTGCTGAGTTCAAAGAATTCATGACCCGCAACGGGATCAAACATGTCACATCTGCGCCGTTCAAGCCCACATCCAACGGCCAAGCAGAACGGGCAGTTCAGATCATCAAGCAAAGCTTGAAACGCGTGTCGGAAGGCTCCCTGCAGACCCGGCTGTCCCGAGTACTGCTCAGCTACCGTACCAGACCCCACTCACTCACCGGGATTCCCCCAGCTGAGCTGCTCATGAAAAGGGCGCTTAAAACAAAACTCTCTCTGGTCCACCCTGATCTACATGATCATGTGGAGGACAAGCGGCATCAACAAAGTGCGCACCATGACCGCGCAAACTTGTCATGGTCCCAAATGGCTCGCTGTAATGGTCACAGCCAAAGAGGGGAGTAGGGTGTTTCAGGTCAAACTGACCAATGGACAAATGCACAGAAAACACTTGGACCAAATTAAACTGCGGTTCACCAACAGCTACGTACAACCTGAAGGACACCACCAACTTTGACCTTCCAACACACACACACACACACACACACACAAATAGCAACTGACATCACAGTTGACCACGAAACAGAACATCATCCCCAGCAGATCGACAAGGGAGCGCAAAGCCCCAGATCATCTCACCTTGTAAATAAGTGTATTATTGACTTCACAGGGAGTGATGTTATGTATTTAACCCCTTGTAACCTGCATCACACCTGTCCACCAGAGGGCTCACCTGTTGGAGTCCCAAGGGATCCCAGCATCCCTTGGGAGCACAGTATATAAGCAGGCCACCCACAAGATACCTGCACTCTGGAACTATAATAAAGGAGCTACGGTCACACTTGCTCATTACACACATTACTCGGTCTGACCATTTATTATAAGTGTAACAGGATCTGTTTGGCCACTGTTTGGGAAAGGAGACATAAAGGTCATTGAAGTCCAGAGAGGGTGGTCTATAATCTGTCGAAGCAGGCAGCCCTCTCCAATATGGCACCCAAGGCCTCTGTGAAACTAAAGAATGCGCATTTGTAGGTTAGCAGACTGAAAGGGTCTTTACAGATGAACCTAATCCCGTCCTCACTCGACCTGAATACCTTTAAGCAGGGGTTACTGATGGCTGACCTGCTCTGAAGCCTATCGAAAGCCAGCTGCTAAGATGTGCATGAATACAAACCTGGCTGACTCTCCCTCAGATTTACCCAGCTTGCCCTTCATTTAGTATTCCTCTAATTCTTTACTGCAGAGCCACTGCTGATATTGAAAACTCAGCATGTGGAAGATTGTAGGTGACCTGTGTCCCACCACTTTGCAGCAATGTCAACCCAGTGAGTCAAAGTTGACCCCTTCTCAGTCCTCTTCTGAATGTTTACAGATGAAGCATCACTGGAGAATAAAATCAACAATGGAGACAACAATGATCCAGGGACACAACATGCTCAATTTTGATGGCATTCCATCAGTGCGGTACCTGAGACTCCAACATTAATTCCGACATGGTGCTCCAACTGACAGGAACAGGAAAAAGAAACAAGAATCCTGTAGATCTACTATTTGCCACACAAAAATTCGTATTACTATTTAAACATCCTTGTTCAATCTACTCCAATCCCAGTGTTCAGGTTCAATGTCTTTCTCCAATTGCTTGCTGAGCCATTTTAAAGAACATGCGCTTAGATTTCAATTGAGAATCAAAAAAATGAAAATGAAAACAAAAAAAAAAAAGATTGTAAAGGGTTTGCAAATTAGTGGAAGCAAATCAGCAGTTTTAAAAAAAATTCACACATACTGGTGTGGTAAAAAAAATCAGTGAAGTTTTTTTTAAAAAAGGTAACGCATATACTCCTGCAGGTATGACTACATCACAATAAAATAGCAACATCACAAAGTGCCTAAAGCTTAATAGTTTTAGCTCATATTGATTTTATATTTACAAAAGTTGTGAATGTTTTCAATGAACTAAGACTGTGATAGCCAGCTAAATAAATGGGCTAATAGCTCAACACACAAAGTGACCCATCACTTGAGTGATTTGCCAGCTTCAATTGTGGTGTTCTTCAATGTCATAGCCCTTTGTCCTGTAATATTCAGTACAAGAGTAACAAATTCAGGATACCCACTACATTTTGGAATAGTCAGTTAGAACATTGCGCCCTTCAGGAGCTACCATTAATGAAACATAGAAAGTAGGTACAGGAGTAGGCCATTCGGCCCTTCGAGCCTGCACCACCATTCAATATGATCATGGCTGATCATGCACTTCAGAACCCTATTCCTGCTTTCTCTCCATACCCCTTGATCCCTTTAGCAGTAAGGGCCATATCTAACTCCCTTTTGAATATATCTAACGAACTGGCCTCAAAAACTTTGTGGTAGAGAATTCCACATGCTCACCACTCTGCGTGAAGAAGTTTCTCCTAATCTTGGTCCTAAATGGCTTACCCCTTATCCTTAGACTGTGACCCCTGGGTCTGGACTTCCCCAACATCGGGAACATTTTTCCTGCACCGAACCTGTCCAATCCCGTCAGAATAATTTTATGAGATCCCCTCTCATTCTTCTAAATTCCATTGAATATAAGCGGAGTCGATCCAGTCTTTCTTCATATGTCGGTCCTGTCATCCCGGGAATCAATCTGGTGAGTCTTTGCTGCACTCCCTCAATAGAAAGTGTCCTTCCTCATATTAGGAGACCAAAACTGAACACAAAATTCCAGGTGAGGCCTCATCAAGGCCCTGTACAACTGCAGTAAGACCTCCCTGCTCCGATACTCAAATCCTCTCGCTACGAAGGCCAACATGCCACTTACCTTCTTCACCGCCTGCTCTACCTGTATGCCAACTTTCAATGATACCCAGGTCTCATTGCACCTCCCATTTTACTAATCGGTCACCATTCAGATAATAATCTGCCTTCCTGTTTTTACCTCCAAAGTGGATAACCTCACATTTATCTACATTATAATGCATCTGCCATGTATTTGCCCACTCACCTAATCTGTCCAAGTCACCCTGCGGCCTCTTAGCATCCTCCTCACAGCTCACACTGCCACCCAGCTTAGTGTCATCTGCAAACTTGGATATATTACATTCAATTCCTTCATCTAAATTATTAATGTATATTGTAAATTGCTGGGGTCCCAGCACTGAACCTTGCGGTACCCCACTAGTCACTGCCTGTCATTCTGAAAAATGACCCGATTATTCCTACTTTTTGCTTCCTGTCTGCCAACCAGTTCTCTATCAGTACATTACTCCCAATACCATGTGCTTTAATTTTGCACACTAATCTCGTGTGGGACCTTGTCAAAAGCCTTTTGAAAGTCCAAATACACCACATCCACTGGTTCCCTCTTGTCCACTCTACTAGTTACATCCTCAAAAAATTCTAGAAGATTTGTCAAACATGATTTCCCTTTCATAAATCCACTCTGACTTGGACCGATCTTGTCACTGCTTTCCAAATGCGCTTCTATTACATCTTTAATAATTGATTCCAACATTGTCCCCACCACCGATGTCAGGCTGATCGGTCTATAATTCAATTTTCTCTGTCCCTCCTTTTTAAAAAAAAGTGGGGTTACATTAGCTACCCTCCAGTCCATAGGAACTGATCCAGAGTTGATAGAATGTTGGAAAATGACCACCAATGCATCCACTATTTCCAGGGCCACTTCCTTAAGTACTCTGGGATGCAGACTGTCAGGCTCTGGAGATTTAGCAGAAATCAATCCCATCAATCTTCCCAACACAATTTGCTGACTAATAAGGATTTCCTTTAGTTTCTCTTTCTCGCTAGACCTTCGGTCCCCGAGTATTTCAGGAAGGTTATTTGTGACTTCCTCAGTGAAGACAGAACCAAAGTATTTGTTCAATTGGTCTGCCATTTCTTTGTTCCCCATTATAAATTCGCCTGGTTCTGAATGTAAGGGACCTACGTTTGTCTTCACTAATCTTTTTCTCTTCATGTATCTGTAGAAGCTTTTGCAGTCAGTTTTTATGTTCCCTGCAAGCTTACTCATATTCTATTTCCCCCCTCCTAATTAAACCCTTTGTCCTTCTCTGCTGAATTCTAAATTTCTCCCAGTCCTCAGATTTGCTGCTTTTTTTGGCCACTTTATATGCCTCTTCCTTGGATTTAACACTATCCCTAATTTCCCTTGTAAGCCACGGTTCAGCCACCTTCCCCGTTTTATTTTTACGGCAGACAGGGATGTACAATTGTTGAAGTTCATCCATTAAATGTCTGCCATTGCCTATCCACCGTCAACCCTCTAAGTATCATTCACCAGTCTATTCTAGCCAATTCATGTCTCATACCATCAAAGTTACCTTTCTTTAAGTTCAGGACTCTTAACTGTGTCACTCTCCATTTTAATGAAGAATTCTATCATATTATGATCACTCTTCCCCAAGGGGCCTCGTACAACAAGATTGCTAATGAATCCTCTCTCATTACACAACACCCAGTCTACGATGGCCAGCTCTCTAGTTGGTTCGACATATTGGTCGAGAAAACCATCCCTTATACACTCCAGGAAATCCTCCTCCACCGTATTGCTTCCAGCTTGGTTAGCGCAATCTATATATACATTAAAGTCACCCATGATAACTGCTGTACCTTTTATTGCACGCATCCCTAATTTGCTGTTTGATGCCATCCCCAACCTCACGATGACTGTTTGGTGGTCTGTACACAACTCCCACTAGTGTTTTCCGCAGCTGTACCCATACATATTCCACCTCCTCCACACTAATGTCCTTCCTTACTCTTGCGTTAATCTCCTCTTTAACCAGCAACGCTACCCAACCTCCTTTTCCTTTCAGTCCATCTTTCCTGAATATTGAGTTCCCAGCCTTGGTCACCCTGGAGCCATGTCTCTCTAATCCCAATTACATCATATCTGTTAACAGCTATCTGTGCAGTTAATTCATCCATCTTGTTACGAATGCTCCTCGCATTGAGACAGAGCCTTCAGGCTTATTTTTTTTAACACTCTTTGCCCTTTTAGAATTGTTGTAATGTGGTCCTTTCTGACTTTTGCCTTTGATTTTTCTGCCCTCCACGGCTACTTTTCTCCTTTATACCTTTTGCTTCTGACCCCATTTTACTTCCCTCTGTCTCCCCGCATATGTTCCCACCCCCCTGCCCTATTAGTTTAAATCCTCCCCAACAGCACTAGCAAACACTCACCCTAGGACATCGGTTCCAGCCCTGCCCAGGTCCAGACCGTCCGGTTTGTAATGGTCCCCACCTCCCCCAGAACCTGTTCCAATGTCCCAGGAATTTGAATCCCTGAAGCCACGTATTCATCCTAACTATTCTGCTACTCCTACCAAACATTGAGGTGGTAGGGACAGACAGACAGACAGACAGACAGACAGACAGACAGACAGACAGAGAGAAAAAATGATGTAAGGAAGGAAAAGGCAAACCATTTCTTAAGTTAGAAACATTCTGCCAAAAAGTAGAGAATCATACTGAAGGTTATTGTATGTACATGTTTTCCCCCTATTTCTCCTCTCCAGTTCAGGTAGCTTTCTAATACCTAACCCGTCACTTTTTGTCATGTAGTGACAAAGGATCAGACTGGATGGACTACTCGGCCTCAATCTAGGCAGTTGGGACACTGCAGAGGCACATCCAGCCCAGTTGATCCTGCAATGTCCTCCTTATTAACATCTCGGGGCTTGTGTCAAAAATTGGGAGATCTATCCCAAAGACTAGTCAAGCAACAGTCTGACATAGTCACACTCAGAATCATACCCATCAGCCAACGTCCCAGGCTCCATCACTATCTTTGGGTATGTCCTGTCCCACTGGCAGACAGACCAACTAGACGTGATGGAAGGTGTCATTGACAGTGCTATTAAGCAGTATTTACACCAATAACCTGTTCACTGATGCTCAGTTTTATTTCCCCAGGACCATTCAGCACCAGATCTCAGAGTCTTGGGCCAAACATGGACAAAAGAGCTGAATTCCAGAGGTGAGGCAAGAGTGACTGCCCTTAATATCAAGGGAGCATTTGACAGAGTGACACCAAGGAGCCCTAGTAAAATTGAAGTCAATGGGAATCGGGGGGAAAACTCTACACCCGACTAGAGTCTAACTAGCACAAAAGGAAGATGGGTGCAGTTGTGCTTTTTGCAGGCCAATCATCTCAGCCTCAGGACTTCGCTGCAGGAGTTCCTCTGGGCAGTGTCCTAGGCCCAACCATCTTCAGTTACTTCATCAATTAACTCCCCTCCATCATAAGGTCAGGAGTGGGGATGTTCGCTGATGATTGCCCAATGTTCAATTTCATTTGTAATTTCTCAGATAATGAAGCAGTCTGTGCCTGCATGCAGTAACACCTGATCAATATCGCGGCAATTCACGCCACGCAAGTGCCAGGTAATGACCGGTTCCAACAAGAGTGTCTAAACACCTTGCATTGACATTCAATGGCATTATCATCGTCCGATTCCCCCACCATTGTGGGGGTTATCACTGACCAGAAACTTCACAGTCAGTCACATAAATACTGTGGCTACGAGCTGGTCAGAGGCTGGGTATTCTTCAGAGAGTGACTCAGCTCCTGACTCCCCAAAAGCATTTCCACTACCTACAAGGCACAAGTCAGGAGTGGATGGAATACTCTTCACTTGCCTAGATGAATGCAGCTTCAACAACTCAAGAAGCTCAACACCATCCAGGACACAGCTTGATTGGCATCCCATCCACCACCGTAAATATTCACTCCCTCCAATATCAATGCAATATGGCTGCAGTGTGTACCATCTAGAGATGCACTGCTGCAACTCGCCAAGGTTTTTTCGACAGCACCTCCCAAACCCATGGCCTCCACCACTTAGAAGGTCAAGTGCAGCAGGCACATGCGAACACCACTTCCAAGTTACACACCATCCTGACTTGAAGTTTATCGCCGTTCCTTCATCGTCGCTGGGTCAAAATCCTGGCACTCCCTCCCCAATAGCATTGTGGGAGAACCTTCATTACACAGACTGCAGCAGTTCAAGGTGGTGGATCACCATCATCTTCTCAAGGGCAATTAGGTATAGGGAATAAATGCAGGCCTTGCCAGTGATGCCCACATCCTGTAAATTTTTTTTAAAAAGGCCTTTATATTCAGTCTTTGACAGACATTCATGCAAGTGCATTTTCTAGTATATGTCGCTGGATAGCATTCAGGACCCTGATGAAAATATGATTTAAGAAACTTGGAAATGCAGTAAACAACACGGAAGATAGTAACATACTTCAGGACATCGACATGCACAGGGCAGATTAAATTTAAAGCAGAGAAGTATGAAGTGATACATTTTGGTAGGAAAAATGAGGAGAGGCAATATGAACTAAATGGTACAATTTTAAAGCGGTGCAGGAACAGAAACAGCAAGGTTCACATACACAAATCTTTCAAGGTAGCAGGGACAAGTTGAGAAAGTTATTAAAAAGCATATAGAATCCTTGGCTTTATTAATAGAGGAAGTAAGTTCAAAAACAAGGACGTTATGCTAAATCTTTATAAAACACTGGTTGGTCCTCAGCTGGAATACTGGATTCAATACAGTGCACAACACTTTCGGAAGGATGTCAAGGCCTGAGAGAAGGCGGCGCAGAAGAGATTTACTAGAATGATACCAAGGATGAGGGGCTTCAGTTGTGTAGAGAGACTGGAGAAGCTGGGATTGTTCTCCTTAGAACAGAGAAGGTTAAGAGGAGATTTGATAGGTGTTCAGAGTAAATAAGAAAAAACTTTCCAGTGGCAAAAGGGTCAGTAACCAGGTAACTGTCATCATCATCATAGGCAGTCCCTCGGAATTGAGGAAGACTTGCTTCCACTCCCAAAGTGTGCTCTTTGATGGCTGAACAGTCCAATACGAGAGACACAGACCCTGTTACAGGTGGGACAGACATTCATCGGGGGGGGAAGGGGTGGGTGGGGCTGGTTTGCCGCACGCTCCTTCCGCTGCCTGCGTGTGACCTCTTCACGCTCTTTGCGTTGAGACTCGAAGAGCTCAACACCCTCCCGGATGCACTTTCTCCACCTTGAGCGGTCTTCGGCCAGGGTCTCCCAGGTGTCAGTGGTGATGTAACTGTCAATGGAACCAGAGTCGACGTGAGGAAACAGGAAGAACAGGTTAGCGGGATTAACTGGATAGCTCTACCAAAGAGCCAGCACAGGTACGATAGACCGAATGCCCTCAGTAATGTATGCACCTGAGAGTATGCTCACAGGTTTGTAGAGCTGTTGCATTTGAGTGGCTTAGCCAGTCACGTGACGTTCATAAGACTCAATAAAACCTCAGTCAGTTGGGGTCTAGGTTATCCAAGATGAGGCATGCAATTGAGAGCCTGGTGGATGAATTGGTAATGTGTAGTGTGATTATTAACAATGGTTTAACAAACAAACTAGTTCTTAATATGTTTCTGTGAATTCTGAAGTAAACCCATGAAGCAAATATATTACAGCCTCCTTCTGTCCTACATCATTCTATGATTCTAGGAATTGATTCCAAATCTTAGTTGGAGGACAATAAATGGTAACCCAACTGCTGCACTAGTTGGGATCAGTTAACTCAACACAGACCTAAAGCTTAGGTCACACACCAAGCGGTACCATTACCCATTAAACCCTATACTACAGGATGAAAAAACTCAAGGTTCATCTAGTTTACCTACCACCATCCTGGTAGTCACATGATACATCATAATCATAGGCAGTCCCTCAGAATTGAGGAAGACTTGCTTCCATTCCTAAAGTGAGTTCTTTGGCCCAATACGAGAGCCACAGACCCTGTTACAGGTGGGACAGACATTCGTCGAGGGAAGGGGTGGGTCGGGCTGGTTTGCCGTGCGCTCCTTCCGCTGCCTGCGCTTGACCTCTTCACGCTCTTTGCGTTGAGACTCTAAGAGCTCAACGCCATCCCGGATGCACTTTCTCCACCTAGGGCGGACTTCGGCCAGGGTCTCCCAGGTGTCAATGGTGATGTTGCACTTTACCAGGGAGGCTTTGAGGGTGTCCTTGTAACGTTTCCGCTGCCCATCTTTGGCTCGTTTGCCATGAAGGAGCTCCGCATAAAGCATTTGCCTAGGGAGTCTCATGTCTGGCATGCGAACCAAGTGGTCTGCCCAGCGAAGTTAATCGAATGTGGTCAGTGCTTTAATACTGAAGATGCTAGCCTGGACGAGGACACTGATGTTGGTGCGCCTGTCCTCCCAGGGGATTTGCAGGGTCTTGCGGAGACATCGTTGGTGCTATATCTCCAACGACTCGAGGTGCCTTCAATACATCGCCCATGCCGCTGATCCATACAGGAGGGCAGGTATTACTACAGCCCTGTAGACCATGAGCATGGTGGTAGATTTGAGGGACTGGCCTTCGAAAACTCTTTTCCTGAGACGGCCGAAGGCTGCACTGGCGGCGATGTTGAATCTCCGCATCAATGTCTGCCTTTGTTGATAGGAGGCTCCCGAGATATGGGAAATGGTCCACATTGTCAAGGGCTGCGCCGTGAATCTTGATGACTGGAGGGCTGTGCTGTGCGGCGAGGACAGGCTGGTGGAGAACCTTTGTCTTACAGATGTTAACCATAAGGCCCATGCTTTCATATGTCTCAGTGAACACATTGACTATATCCTGGAGTTCAGCCTCAATGTGCACAGATGCAGGCGTCGTTCACGTACTACAGCTCAACGACAGAAGTTGGAGTGATTAGACCTGGCCTGGAGGCGGCGTAGATTGAACAGCTTCCCACTGTAATTTAGGTCCACTCCAGCGGAAAGCTTGTTGACTGATGTGGAGCATGGCGGCGACGAAGATTGAGAAGAGGGTTGGAGTGATGACGCAGCCCTGTTTGACCCCGGTCCGGACGTGAATTGGGTCTGTAATGGATTCATTGGTAAGGATCATGGCCTGCATGTCGTCGTGGAGCAGGCATAGGATGTTGACAAATTTTTGGGGGCATCTGAAATGGAGGACGCCGCTCCATAGACCCTCACCGTTGACAGTGTCAAAGGCCTTTGTAAGATCGAAAAAGACCATTTATAAGGGCTAGCGCTGCACCCTGCAGCTGTCGCGCTGCAAAGATCATGCCCGTTGTACCCCTTAGGGGACGAAATCCGCACTGTGATTCCGGGAGGAGCTCCTCAGCCACAGGGAGAAGACGGTTGAGGAGAACTGTAGCGACAACTTTCCCAGTGGCTGATAGCAGGGAGATTCCCTTGCATTTGCCGCAGTCGGACTTGTCCCCTTTTTAAAAAATGGTCACTATCACTGCATGCTCTCCTCCCTCCAGATGAGAGAGATGAGGTCATGTATCCGCGCCAACAGCACCTCTCCACCATACTTTAATGCTTCAGCAGGGATTCCATCCGCACCTGTAGCCTTGTTATTCTTGAGCTGTTTTATGGCTTTTGCCTACCTCGTGCAACATTGGGGTTTCACAGAGGTGGTGGCGGGTCGCATGCTGCGGGATGGAGTTGAGAACACTCGAGTCAAAGGCAGAGTCTAGATTGAGGAGATCTTCAAAGTGCCCCTTCCATCAGGCCCAGACAGCCTTGGTGCCCTTGATGAGTGTTTCCTGTTCTTGGCCAGGAGTGGGTGGGGCCTTGGGAGTTTGGACTGTAGGTGGCCTTGACTGCAATGAAGAATCCTCGCATATCGTGGCTGTCGGCCAGGTTGTTGTATCTCCTGTGCTTTCTCCATCCACCAACTGTACTTTAGGTCCTGGATTTTTTGTTGGACCTGAGCCTTGAGCCGTCTGTAATGTTGTTTTGCAGCTCCAGTGTTGGGTTGTTGCTGGAGGCTCAGAAATGCTTTGTGCTTGCGATCTATAAGTTCTTGGATCTCTTAATCATTTTCATCAAACCAGTCCTGGTGTTTTCTGGTTGAGTAACCAAGTGTCACTTCACAGGCACTGGTTATGGAGGCCTGGAGGGCAGACCAAGCGCTGTGGGCATTCAGCATCTCAGGGTCATCAAGGCACGCCAGATTAGCTCTGAGGCGCTGGCTGTATAGGGCTCTCTTAGCTGGGTCTTTAAGTGCTCTGGCATTAACTTTTTTTTTTTTTTTTTACAGTACTGCTTCTGCTGTCGCCTCTGCTTTGGGACTATGTTAATGTCGATGATGGATCGGATTAGGCGGTGGTCCGTCCAGTAGTCGTCAGCTCCTGTCATGGCGCGGGTGATGCGCACATCCTTGCGATCCCTGGCTCGGACGATGACAGTCGAGCAGGTGCCAGTGTTTGGAACGAGGGTGTTCGTGATGATAATGTTGACGAATCATGGCAGTTTGCCTCTTACCCATATGGGTAATGGAAATCAGATGAATATAAAAAAAGTTTATATTGCAAATTACATCATAGGCGGTCCCTTGAACGAGGATGACTTGCTTCAATGAAGAACCCGATGTTCCAGTCCTGAACTCCAATTGAGGGGGTCGAAGATGCCTGCTTGTGGATTTAAAAAAATAAATAATGTGTGGTGACCGTTGCATATCAGCCACCACATGGGCTTGACAGAGCTTGGCCTTTATCCAGTGGCAAGGGTTAACCAGGATGACTGGAGATCTGCTCTGCTACACAGACCGAGTGCACACACATATCGCAGTGTGGGCAGGCCTGTGCTGCCCCTGGGCCTTCAGCTCTTCTGGGCTCCGTACCCTCATTCACCGTGCCTCCGCCAGAAAAACACGTTGCACCTCCGCACCAAACATTCATCGAATCTCCGCCACGATCATCCCCAAATCTCAGGCACGATCTCTCATCGCTCTTCTGCCCCGGTCACTCGTTGCAAGTCCACCACAACCTTCCCACTCATCTGTTGTACCAGGGCCCAGCCGATGTTCCTGCCCACGCTCCAAACGACGACCTGGGTCCTGATGATGTCACCCACCTTGAAGCCGTCGCACATTTGTGTCAGCTCGCGCTGGAATCTTCAGTGGCATGCTCCAGCTCTTTTTGAAGCCCCAACCTGTGGAAATGTTCTCACACAGGTTGGGATGGCCCACAATGTCCTAGGGCCCCGCGCACCAGCTCTTTTTGAAGCAAATTACAGCAGTGTGATCTTTAATGAATAGAAACCTAGAAAAGCATACCTGAGGTATTTCATCATCCACTTTGACGACTTCCAATTTTAGTTTCTTGGAATTGTACACTGACCTAAAAATAAAGCAGAAGAGGTAAATGTTTTCAAAAATAGCTAGTATCAGAAAATTTAAGCCACACTAACCGATATTTAGGATCAGCTAACTCAGTTGGCAGCATTCTTGCCTTCTGAATCAAAAGCTTGCAAGTTTGAATCCCATTCAAGGCTGACACACCAGCACTGTCGTTACACAAAGCTCTTATCTGCCTTTCAGGTGGATGTTAAGATTCCATGGCCGTATTTGAAGCAAGTTCTCAGCATTCTGGCCAATAATCCTCCCTCAGGCAACATGACAACAAAAGGATAAACTGGTCATTCATCACATTACTGCTTGTAGGATCTTACTGTTGGCAAAATGGTTGCTGAGTCATTAAACAGCATTTCAAAATGATTATTTGTATGTGAAGTGCTTCGAGAGATTTCGGGCCAGGACAAAACATATCAAAATTCACATGTTTCTTTTATAAAAAGGAAAAATAAGACAATTACTATAAAAATGTATTCCAAGCGTACACAATGGTTCATTTGGCAAATCAAATACAACTGAGCCGTAGGAACCAGAAAGTTCTGGGTTGAATTCAGCTAGGATGACAATAGGGCCCTCAGTCTAGGAGACGGTGGGGAAGAGGTAATATCTTCAGTTCTGTGCTGCTGTGATACCTGCTGGAAAAGGTTTACTCACATGGGCAAGGATTGGATAGGCTTCAACTGTGAGGCCCCAATTCAAGCAGATTGCCCACACTCATTGCCTGGACTCAAGGAAAGAATGGTAACTTATGCAAGTTATCAGAGCATGCCTGACACCCACAGAATCATAACCGATAGAAGCCGGCAGCTTAAGGGAGAAAACCCACACTTTGTCCAAGCTTCAGCAAACACTCACCCAATTTATTATGCACAACCTTTGTACCCTAGAGCTTATCCCATACCCTCCTATGAGTGAGGGAAAGATGATGTGAAATGGCTGCACACGAGAGATTACCTCTGCAACCTTCTATATAATCCCATATTGGTTTCACGAATTAAAATTAAAAGCCCACCCTCTCCAACATAGATGTCGTTAGGCAGTTAATCCTATGCAAGATTATGACTGAAGCAGTCTGAGCATTGTTGCCATTTAAGACACACCTCCACATTTAAAAAAAAACAGAACAGCTGCTGCAGATGCAGTCAACATTCTGTATCAATGTCCTGAGCAGAACAAACACGTTTACTGGCCTAACCATTCACCTAGCCCTTGAATTCACCAGATGCTCAAATTCAGAAATAGCCATTCCTTGCTGAACTAGGATAATTAAAATATGCTATGGGCTCATTCTGTGGGATTCCAATATTCGTTCCCCAGGCCTTTCTGTGCTCTTAACCATTAAATTAGTATAAAGCTTCAAGGAAAAGCTGTCTTTTCATATGTTGTTATGGCATCTAACTTCCTTTCTACCATTTCTAACTTTCTCATCACTGCTGACTAAGTATTTCTTTCCCTCTTTGACCCCATGAAACAAAGCATGAAACCAAGTTCTGTAAGCACCCAAGGCTAAAACGCTTTCTTCCAAGCTTTCTTCCATTTTCTCGCAGACCATGGTGTGCTCTTCTTGTCGATAGCATTGTCTCAAACACTAATGGGTATATTGCCAATAGAAACTGAAGCCACATGGTCACAATTGTGACATCACACAACCTCACAAGGCTTTCATTAAATCTCAAAAATTCTCAGGACTAATCTCTGTGATATCTTCAGTACAACTCTCAAACACACACAAGCCTTAAGATAGTAGAACACTCCGGAACTCTAGTCGGGTGACCTGTACCCTCTTTATTTGTACACAGCACTGCCTGCATTGCCTCAGCAGTCCACAGGTAGAGCATACATATATTATAATTACTTCTTCATTAAGGAGGGAGAAGTGTAACAAAATAATCATCATACATAACTTGCATGGTTATACGAGAGATGGACTTATTTTGCCATATTTACAAATCAAGCTTAACCACTTGTTTTCTGTTTCGAAGAGGATACCTTTGCTCTCTAACAGAACCTTCCAAACATGGTGTCAAATTTAAACTCATTCGAGGCTGATCCTGAGGGAAGTTTTCCTCCAAGGGATGCCCTTGATTTCCATTTGAACTCTCTCTCATTTACTCTACCTTTATCAAAGTAACTGTGTGCAAAGCTCTTCGTCAAGTACATTCCCAGGTGCCAGTCATGGAGGTCTCCGAATAACTTGGACCCGAATTTATTTGGTATAACCACTTTTACACCCCACATGATACAATCTTTATCGACTAATAATTCATTCCTATGAATGAAGAATAGATGAATATCTTTGTCTATTACCTTGTTTGGCTAGCCATTTGCAATATAATCATACATCTTTGACATAACTGGGTCATGTTTGATTGCTCTACCAATCTCTTCAGCTGTGACTGGCAGTTCATCAATGTATGAAAAATAGAACACTTCTTCCCTATCGGGTGTAACTTGTGATGGGGAAGGCAATTTAGTCATAGCATCAGCATTACTGAGATCAGCTGATCATCTGGATTCAATATCATATGTATATGCTGGCAAAATCAAAGCCCATCACTGCATTCGGTCTGCAGCAAATGTTGGAACTGGGGACTTTGGATGGAGGATTGCTGTCAGGAGCTTATGGTCCGTAATGATGGTAAACTTAAGACCATACAAGTATTTGTGGAACTTCTTGACCCCAAAAATTAATGCCAAAGCTTCCCTTTCGATTTGTGCATAATTACGCTCACTGGCACTGAAAGTGCGTGAAGCAAAAGCAATTGGTCTCTCCTCCCCACTATGTAGTATATGAGAGATCACTGCCCCAACTCCAGACGGAGAGGCATCACATGCTAGCTTGATCTCCTTAGATACATCATAGTGAACTAACATGGTGCTCTCTAGTGAACTAACATGGTGAGTCATCTGCCGAGAACTGAGGTCTTGAATGCCTGGCTCACAGAGATGGCCTTCTGCAGTGTGACTGTGGTGTCCGCTGACAGTAACTTATGAAGAAGGCCCTCATGGCCAGTTCCAATGACAAAAATGTCCCGCAACGCTTCGTTGAGGTGGTTGCCGAAATCACACTGTGCCGCCAGCCTCCTGAGGTCTGGCGTATTTCGTGATTTCCTGGCCTTCGGGCAGTCGGTGGGTAGAGAACCGGTCGGTCTGGCTGTGAGGATGTTCTCCTTGGGCTCGAGTTGCTCATGGATCAGGGTTACGAGCTCCTCATACGTCTTGGTCATTTGTCTTCGTTAGTGCCAGCAAGTCCCTGACGAGACCATAGACAGTGGGCCCAAACTGGTTAGCAGGATAGCTCTGCGTTTATCAACCAGTGTGGCCGGGTTATCTCCTGCCAGGTCGTTTGCTGTGAAGAAATGGTCGAGCCGCTCCACAAAGGCATCCCAAACATCGCCATCATAGAACTGCTACAACGTACCAAGGGTAGCCATTTTCGCGTGAAGGTCCGTAAACTCGTCGCCAATTATTATGTCCTTGGATGCTCTAATACTGAACAGGAGAGCAACGGCAGTGAAGAGGGACGTCACCAAGATCCAAGTCGGTGATTGAAGCATGGGCAGATACAGCAGGAGTGGCGAGGCCAGGGCGAAGGAGCGGCGAGAGATTGCAGAGGGATGTGATCAGGGCCCAGCAGAGGCGTGAATTTGGGGCCGGGGCAGCATGGGCCAACCCACACTGCGATGTGCGTGTGAACTAGGCCCATGCAGCAGAGCTAGTCTCCAGTCATCATGGTTAATCCTTGCCACTGGACCAAGACCTAGCTCTGTCAAGCTCGTGTGGTGGTTGGTGTGCATCGGTCACCACACGTTAAAAAAATCCAAGCACAGACATCTTCCATCCTTCAAGATTTAGTTCCGGTCCTGGAATATTAAGTCCTTCATTGAAACACCTGAGAAGAGAATCATCGCAGTCGACATCGTGGATGGAGGAAAGATGGCACTCAAACTACGAGGTAAGGCGCTGAAGAAAAAGATGACTGCGGCCAGACCACGAGGTGCAGCGCTGATGGAGGATTATGTGGCACCAAATGTAGAAGACGATTGGGGTAAAGAAAGCAGGCTCTCTGAAAAGGAGGCCTGCAACCCACTACAATTAAAAGGAACAGTTCCACACACTCAAGCAATGTAACAGCAACTGTAAGTTAGAGATAAAATGTGTAACTGATGATCAGAGTTGTGTACATGCAATAAGCAAGGAAAAGTCACGTGATCATGTCAATGTGCAGAAACATAGAAAATAGGTGCAGGAGTAGGCCATTCAGTGCTTCGAGCCCACACCACCATTCAATAAGATCATGGCTGATCTTTCATCTCAGTACCCCTTTCCTCCTTTCTCTCCATACCCCTTGATCCCTTCAGCCATAAGGGTCATATCCCACTCCCTCTTGCACATATCTAACGAAATGGCATCAACAAGTCTCTGCCAAAGAGAATGCCACAGGTTAACAACTCTGAGTGAAGAAGTTTCTCCTTATCTCAGTCCTAAATGGCTTACTCCTTATCCTTTAGACTGTAACCCCTGGTTCTAGACCCCAACATCAGGAACATTCTTCCTGCATCTAACCTGTCCAGTCCCGTCAGAATTTAATGTTTCTATGAGGTCCCCTCATTCTTCTAAACTCCAGTCTCTCCTCATGTCAGTCCTGCCATCCCAGAAATCAGTCTGGTGAACCTTCGCTGCACTCCCTCAATAGCAAGAGCGTCCTTCCTCAGATTAGAAGACCAAAACTGAACACAATATTCCAGGTGAGGCCTCACCAAGGCCCTGTACAGCTGCAGCAAGACCTCCCTGCTCCGATACTCAAATCCCCTAGCTATGAAGGCCAACATGCCATTTGCCTTCAACACCTGCTGCACCTGCATGCCAACCTTCAATGACTGATGTACCATGACACCCAGGTCTCATTGCACCCTCCCTTTTCCTAATCTGCCGCCATACAGATAATATTCTGCCTCCATGTTTTTGCCACCAAAGTGGATAACCTCACATTTATCCACATCATACAGTATCAGCCATGCATTTGCCCACTCACCTAACCTGTCCAAGTCACCCTGCAGCCTTTTAGCATTCTCCTCACAGCTCACACCGCCAACCAGCTTAGTGTCATCTGCAAACTTGGAGATATTACTCTCAATTCCTTCTCTAAGTCATTGATGTATATTGTAAATAGCTGGCGTCCCAGCACTGAGCCCTGCGGCACCCCACTAGTCATTGCCTGCCATTCTGAAAAGGACCCATTTATCCCAACTCTCTGCTTCCTGTCTGCCAACGAGTTCTCTATCCACGTCAGTACATTACCCCCAATACCATGTGCTTTAATTTTGCACACCAATCTCTTGTGTGGCACTTTATCAAAAGCCTTTTGAAAGTCCAAATACACCACATCCACTGGTTCTCCCTTGTCCACTCTACTAGTTACATCCTCAAAAAATTCTAGAAGATTTGTCAAGCCAGATTTCACTTTCATAAATCCATGCTGATTTGGAACAATCCTGTCACTGCTTTCCAAATGCGCTATTTCATCTTTAATAACTGATTCAAATCTTTTCCCCACTACTGATGTCAGGCTAACCGGTCTATAATTCCACGTTTTCTCTCTCCCTCCTTTCTTAAAAAGTCGTGTTACATTAGCTACCCTCCAGTCCATAGGAACTGATCCAGAGTTGATAGACTGTTGGAAAATGATCACCAATGCATCCACTATTCCGAGGGCCACTTCCTTAAGTACTCTGGGATGCAGACTATCAGGCCCTGGGGATTTATCGGCCTTCAATCCCATCAATTTCCCTAACACAATTTCCTGATTAATAAGGATTTCCTTCAGTTCCTCCTGTTCACTAGACCCTCGGTCTCCTAGTATTTCCGGAACGTTATTTGTGTCTTCCTTCGTGATGACTGAACCCAAGTATTTGTTCAATTGGTCTGCGATTTCTTTGTTCCCCATTATAAATTCACCCGATTCGGATTGCAAGGGACCTACGTTTGTCTTCACTAATCTTTTTCTCTTCACATATCTATAGAAACTTTTGCAGTCAGTTTTTATGATCCTCTCATACTCTAGTTTCCCCCTCCTAATTAAACCCTTTGTCATCCTCTACTGAATTTTAAATTTCTTCCAGTCCTCAGGTTTGCTGCTTTTTCTGGTCAATTTATATGCCTCTTCCTTGGATTTAACACTATCCCTTGGATTTAACACTATCCCTAATTTCCCTTGTAAGCCACGGTTGAGCCACCTTCCCAGTTTTATTTTTACTCCAGACAGGGATGTACAATTGTTGAAGTTCATCCATGTGATCTTTAAATGTTTGCCATTGCCTATCCACCATCAACCCTTTAAGTATCACTCGCCAGTCTATTCTAGCCAAATCACGTCTCATATCATCGAAGTTACCTTTCCTTAAGTTCAGGACCCTAGTCTCTGAATTAACTGCGTCACTCTCCATCTTAAAGAATTCTACCATATTATGGTCACTCTTCCCCAAGGGGCCTCACACAACAAGATTGCTAATTCGTCCTTTCTTGTTACACATCACCTAGTCTAGGATGGCCAGCCCTCTAGTTGGTTCCTCGACATATTGGTCTAGAAAACCGTCCCTAATACACTCCAGGAAATCCTCCTCCACCATACTGCTACCAGTTTGGTTAGCCCAATTTATATATAGATTAAAGTCGCCCATGATAACTGCTGCACCTTTATTGCATGCATCCCTAATTTCTTGTTTGATGCTGTCCCCAACCTCACTACTGCTGTTTGGTGGTCTGCACACAACTTCCACTAGCGTTTTCTGCCCTTTGGTATTCTGCAGCTCTACCCATACAGATTCCACATTATCCAAGATAATGTCCTTCATTGCTATTGCATTAATTTCTTCTCTAACCAGCAACGCTACCCCACCTCCTTTTCCTTTCTGTCTATCCTTCCTGAATGTTGAATTCCCAGCCTTGGTCACCCTGGAGACATGTCTCCGTCATCCCAATCATATCATATTCGTTAATAGCTGCCTGTGCAGTTAATTCGTCCACCTTATTATGAATACTCCTCGCATTGAGGCAGAGAGAGAAAGAGAGAGCGAGAGAGGGGCAGCGAGCGAGCGAGGTAGGGAGCGTGCGTGCCGGGCGAGGTGGGGACGCCGGGTGCGCAGCGAGCGAGCGAGGGGACACAGAGCGAGAAGGGGTGGGTGGGGAACTGACCGAAAAGTGGGGAGGGGGGGGGGGGGGGGGGAAGAGTGAGGGAGAGGGGACCCTATTAACGGTATCCTGCACCTCTTAAAAGGAGAGGTGCCTAGTGACAGTTTTTTTTTGAAAAGTAAATCTGGGCTGTGATACTTTGTGGAATGGCTGAGCACTAAGCTTTTGTGCCAACGCGCTGGAGGTCTTGGTGCAAGGTGTGGAGAGAAAGAGACATACCCTACATCCTCAAGAGGCAGTGGGAAGGTAGATACCGTGAATTATATCTCCAAGGGAATGGTAGCATAGTAGTTATGTTACTGGACTATTAATCCAGAGACCTGGTCTAATGATATAGGGACGCAAGTTCAAATCCCACCATGGCAGCTGGGGACTTTAAATTTAGTTAATTAAATAAATCTGGAGTAAAAAACTAGCATTAGTAATAGTTATATTATGAAACTATCGGATTGTCGTAAAAACCAATCTGATTCCTTCCTTGAAGGAAGAAAATATGCCTTCCTTACCTGGTCTGGCCCGTATGTGATTTCAGACCCACAGCAATGTGGTTGACTCTTAACTGCCCTCTGCAATGGCCTACCAAGCCATTCTGTTGTAAAAAAAAACTACAAAAAACAATAAGTAAAACCAGATGGACCACTTGGCACCAGCTACTGCACACCCAGCCCAGCCCAGCCGACCCTGCAATGTCCTCCTCACAGACATCTCAGGACTAGTATCAAAATTGGGAGAGCTGCCCCACAAACTAGTCAAACAACAGCCTGACAAAGACATACTTATAGAATCATACCTTTTGGCCAATGTCCCATACTCCTCCATCATCATCCCAGTACAAACCCACCAGAGGTGGCGGCACAGTGGTATACAGTTGGGAGGGAGTGGCCCTGGGAGTCCTCAACATTGACTCCAGACCCCATGAAGTCTCATAGCTTCAGGTCAAGCATGGGCAAGGAAACACTCGGTGTCCTCAACTTAGTCACCACTTGGAAGAAGCACAGAGTAGCAAGGGCACAGGAATGTACTCTGGGTGGGGGACTTCAATGTCCATGACCAATAGTGGCTTGGTAGCACCACTACTGACCAAGCTGGCCTGAAGGACATAGCTGCCAGACTGGGTCTGTGGCAGGTGGTGAAAGAACCAACATGAGGGAAAAACCTACTTGACCTTGTCCTCACCAATCTACCTGTCACAGATGCATTGGTCCATGACAGCATTGGTAGCAATAACCACCGCACAATCCTTGCGTAGATGAAGTCCTGTCTTCACACTGAGGACATCCTCCATCGTGTAGTTTGGCCCTACCACCTTGATAAATGGGATAGATTCAGAACAGATCTAGCAAATCAAAACTGGGCATCTATGAGGCGCTGTGGGCCATCAGCAGCAGAATTGTATTCCACAACAATCTGTAACCTCAGCTCAGCACATCCCTCACTCTACTAGTACCAAGCCAGGTGACCCACCCGGACTTATTAAGTAGTGTAGAAGTGCATATCAGGAGCAGCACTAGGGGTACCTAAAAATGAGGTGCCAACCTGGGAAAGATGCAACACAGGACTACATGCACACTAAACAGCAGATGCATCATGCTATAGACAGGGCTATGTGATCCCACATCAAGAAACGGCTGAGCGCACTGGATACAGCAAAGGCTATGGGCCCCAACAACATCCCAGCTATCGTGCTGAAGACTTGTGCTCCAGAACTAGACACGCCTCTAGCCAAGTTGTTTCAGTACAGCTACAACACTGGCATCTATCTGACAATGTGGAAAATTGCCCAGGTATGTCTTGCCCTCAAAAAGCAGAATAAATCCAATCCATCCCATTACTGCCCCATCATTCTACTCTCAATCATCAGCAAAGTGATGGAAGATGTTGTCGACAGTGCTATCAAACTGCTCACCGATACCCAGTTTAGGTTCCGCCTGGACCACTCGGCTCCAGACCACATTAGCGCCTTGGTCCAAAAAGAGCTGAATACCAGAGATGAGGCGAGTGACTGCCCTTGATATCAAGTCAGCATTTGACCAAGTGTGGCATCAAGGAACCAGAGTAAAATTTAAGTCAATGGAATCGGGGAAAACTCTCCACTGGCTGGAGTCATACCTGGGGGATGGACACCAGGATGTAACATTAGAAAAAGGAAATAAAGTGTTCAAAGGATTGGGAGAGGCAGAGAGCACTAAAGTAAGAAATAGTAAGATATTAGCTGGGGTCAAACTAAGAATATAGGATGGTGTAAGATGGGTTTACAGTGTATGTATGTGAATATACAAAGCATAGTACACAAGGTAAGTGAGCTGCAGGCACAAATAACCACATGGGAATATGATGTGGCAATAACCAAAACCTGGCTCAAAAAGGGCAGGATTCGGTATTAAACATTCCTGGTTATAAGGTGTTCAAGAATGATGGGGAAGGAAAGATAGGAGGTGGTGTGGCAGTATTGGTTGAGGAGAATATTAGTGTTGGAAAAGGTGGATGTCCTGGAGGGGTCAAGGACAGAATCGATATGTCTAGAGTTAAGAAATAATAGGAGGTGCAATTACACTGCTAGGTGTATTCTATAGATCACCAAATAGTGGGAAAGATATGGAGGAGCAAATTTGTAGAGAAATTACAGAGGGGTGTAAGAACTATAGAATAGTAATAATGGGGTACTTCAACTATCCTAATATAGACTGGGATTGTAATTTTCTGAACTATGTTCAGGAGAACTTTCTTCATCGGTATGTTTCTGGTCCGACAAGGGAGGAGGAATTGCTGGATCTGGTTCTGGGGAATGAGGTAGGTCATGTAGAGCAAGCTTCAGGAAGTGAACATTTAGAGAACAGTGACCACAGTATCATAAGGTTTAATTAGCTATGGAAAAGGACAGGAGGGGTGGGGCCGATTAGAAACCAAAAAGGAGACCTATGCATTGAGGCAGAGGGTATGGCTGAGGTACTAAATGAGTATTTTGCATCTGTCTTCACCAAAGGAAGAGAAAGCTGCCATAGACATAATAAACCCGATTCCGGGGGACTGCCTAAGAGAGGAGGAGGTAGTGGAGATACCTTATCAATTTTTATCCTATCAAGAGGAGGTATTAAAAAGGCTGGCTGTAGTTAAAATCTTCTTGGGCAGTCCCTCGGAATCGAGGATGACTTGCTTCCACGCTAAAAATGAGTCATGTGACTTTTCTCGTTCCGTTTCCTGCTTTCCTGTGACGTCACAGGCCGACCTCCGAACCTCCTGCTCCTCGCTGACCCTCCCTCTCCTCGCCGGGCCTCCCCGCCGACCCTCTCGCTCCTCGCCAACCGCCGCTGGGCCTCCTGCTCCTCGCCAGGCCTCCCGCTCCCTAGTGCGCTACTGCCATGCCCCGCCGATTTCAGATTCGGCTCCAAACTGCGTTTCCAACCTCAGCCCACTCACAGCCCTCATCCAGGCAGGTAAGTGATTGGCTGGTTGATTGATAAGTATCTCTCTCTCTTTTATAACAGCTAAGTCTAATTAGAGGGATGGCAGGGCAGCTCAGTCCTGTGGCGTGCATGTCCCGCAGCATGTGGGAAGTCCTGGACACTTCGCGCAGCCTACACAACCATGTGCAACAGGTGTCTCCAGTTTCAACTACTCGAGCTCTGCATTTCAGAGCTTGAGCAGCGGCATGAGTCACTACGGTACATCCGCGAGGCTGAGAGCTACGTGGATAGCACGTTTCAGGAGGTGGTTACACCGCAGCTTAAAAGCATTCAGGCAGAGAGGAAATGGGTGAACACCAAACAAAGGAAGAACGCTAGGCAGGTAGTGCAGGAAGTGACGACCCCCCCCCCCCCGTGCCAGAGTCCATCTCGCTTTCCAACCGATATTCTCTTCTGAGCATCGGTGCCTCTGGGGAGCGTAGCCAGAGCCAAGTCTCAGGCACCACGGGTGGCTCAGTTTCACAGGGGGGGAGGGACAAAGAATAAGAGCTTTAATGGTAGGGGATTCAATAGTTAGGGGAATAGAGAGGTGTTTCTGCAGCCATAGACGTGATTCCAGAATGGTATGGTGTCTCCCTGGTGCCAGGGTCAAGGATGTCACAGAGCAGACGAGGGCATTCTGGGGGGAGAAGGTGAACAGCCAGAGGTCTGGGTCCATATCGGGACCAATGACATAGGTAGAAAGAGGGATGAGGTCCTGCAGGCAGAATTTAGGGAGCTAGGAGAAAAATTAAAGGGTAGGACCTCAAAAGGTAGTGCTATGTGCTAATCAGTACAAGAACAGAAGGGTAGAGAGGATCAACACGTGGCTGGAGACTTAGTGCAGGAGAACCACTTCTGGGGGAGATGGGAACTGTACAAACCGGACGGGTTGCACCTCAACAGCGCCGGGATCAATATCCTCGCGGGGAGTTTTGCTTTTGGGGAGAGTTTATACTAGCTTTGCAGGGGGGTGGGAAGGAAGTAAAACTGAAATTGGACAGCAAGAATGTAGAAAGTGAATCTGTAAGACAGAGGAAACAAGGGTTAATAAGTAGTAATCAAGGAGGTCTTCCTGTGCTAAATGGTATATACTTCAATGCAAGGAGTGTAGTGAACAAGGCGGATGAGCTGACAGCACAGGTAGACACTTGGGAGTATGACATTATAGCCATTACAGAGACATGGCTGAAAGAGGGGCAGGTTTGGCAGCTCAATATTCCTGGTTACAGGATTTTTAGACAGGACAGAGAGGGGGTAAAAAGGGGGACGGGGTCATGTTATCGATTAATCAAACTATTTCAGCTGTGAGGGGTATTGATATGTTAGAGAGTTCATCAAATGAGGCCATTTGGGTCAAACTGAAAAATAAAAAAGGGGTCATCACATTGCTGGGTGTGTATTTTAGACCCCCAAATAGTGGGAGGGAGATAGAACAGCAAATATGTAGGCACATTCCTGTGGTCCAAAATCCATAGGACAGTAATAGTAAGGGATTTCAACTCTCCTAATATTGATTGGGACAAATATAGTGTGATGGGTATAGAGGGTGCAAATTCCTAAAATGCATTCAAGAGAACTTTTTTTTAGTCAGTATGCAACAAGCCCAACACGGAAGGGGGCGGTTCTGGATTTAGTTTTGGGGAATGAAGCTGGGCAGGTGGAAGGGGTATCAGTGAGAGAGCACTGGGGTGCCAGTGACCATAATTCAGTCAAATTCAAGGTAGTTATGGGTAAGGACAAGGATAGATCAAGAATAAAAGTCCCAAATTGGGGAAAAGCTAACTTTGCTAAGTTGAGAAGTAATTTGGCCACAGTGGACTGGAAACAGCTATTGAAGGTAAATCAGTGTTGGAACAGTGGGAGGCATTCAAGGAGGAGATCTAGAGGGCTCAGGCCAAACATGTGCCCTTCAAGAAAAAGGGTGGGAATAACAATTCTAGAGCCTCCTGCATGTCTAGGGACTTACAGGGGAGGATAAAGAAAAAAAAGGGAAGCTTATGTCATACACCAACAGCTAAATACTGTAGAATCGCTGGAAGAATATAGAAAGTTCATAGGTGAAATTAAAAAGGATATTAGGAATGTTGAGAGAGCACGAGACATTCTTGGCAAGTAAAATCAAGGAAAATCCAAAGTGGTTCTATAACTATATTAAAAGCAAGAGGATAACTAAAGGGTAGGGCCTATTAGGGACCATGAGGGTAATCTGTGTGTGGAAGCGGAAGATGTGGGTATGGTTCTTAAATGAGTACTTTGCGTCCGTTTTCACAAAGGAAAGGTGCAATGCAGATACTGCTATTGAGGAGGATTGTGAAATTCTGGAAGAAAGAAACAGTGAGAGGGGAGGTATTGAGGGGTTTTAGCAGCTTTGAAAGTGGATAAGTCCCCAAGCCGAGAAGAAATGCATCCCAAGCTATTGAGCGAAGTAAGAGAGAATTTTGACTATCATTTTCCAGTCCAGGGAGTTAGATATGGCCCTTACAGCTAAAGGGATCAAGGGGTATGGAGAGAAAGCGGGAAAGGGGTACTGAGGTGAATGATCAGCCATGCTCTTTTTGAATGGTGGTGCAGGCTCAAAGGGACGAATGGCCTACTCCTGCACCTATTTTCTATGTTTCGATGTTTCTTGCTCTTAATATATTTATAGAATACTTTTTGGTTTTCCTTGATTTTACTTGCCAAGAATTTTTCATGCTCTCTTAGTATTCCTAATACCCAATCTTGTCCAAGTGACTGTTAATTTTGTCCCTGATTACTGCTTCGAAAAGCTTCCCCACTACCGAGGTTAAACTGACTGGCCTGTAGTTGCTTGGTTTATCTTACCCTTTTTTCAAACAATAACGTGCTAACATATTTGCAATTCTCCAGTCCTCTGTCACTACCTCCGTATCTAAGGAGGATTGGAATATTATGGCCAGTACCTCTGCGATTTCCTCCCTCAATTACCTTCGCATCCGAGGATGCATCACATCCGTTTTTGGTGATTTATCTATAAACAAGCGCTCTAATCAGAGCTCCGACATGGCAAGCGAGCCCCAGGTGGGCGGAGGAAATGCTTCAAGGACACCCTCAAAGCCTCCTTGAAAAAGTGCAACATCCCCACCGACACCTGGGAATCTCTGGCCCAAGACCGCACAAAGTGGAGGAAAAACATTCGAGAAGGCGCCGAACACCTAGAGTCTCTACACCGAGAGCTAGCTGAAATCAAATGTAAACAGCGGAAGGAGTGCACGGCATCCCCACCCGTTCCTTCGACCACCATCTGTCCCACCTGTGACCGACTGTAGGTCCTGTGGGACTCATTAGAAACATGGACATTTACAGCGCAGAAGGAGGCCATTTCAGTCCATCGTGTCCACTCCAGCCGACAAAGAGCTTCACGGCCCTTGATCAGCAGCCCTGAAGGTTACATATAAACCTATGAACATTGGCAGACAGGTAAAGAGCATCTGACCCAATCTGTCCACCCCACACAACTGCGATACCCCATGTATCGCAACATTTTACACTCCGCACCACCTAGAGCCATGTGATCTCCTGGGAGAGGCAAAAAACAGGTAAAAACCCAGGCCAATTAAGTAAGGTGACCAAAACTGCACGCAGTACTCCAGGTGCGGCCTCACCAATACCCTGTACAGTTGCAGCAGGACCTCCCTGCTTTTGTACTCCATGCCTCTCGCAATGAAGGCTAACATTCCATTCGCCTTCCTGATTACCTGCTGCACCTGCAAACTAACTTTTTGGGATTCATGCACAAGGACCCCCAGGTTCCTCTGCACCGCAGCATGTTGTAATTTCTCCCCATTCAAATAATATTCCCTTTTACTGTTTTTTTTTTCCAGGGTGGATGACCTCACATTTTCCGACATTGTATTCCATCTGCCAAACCTTAGCCCATTCGCTTAACCTATCTAAATCTCTTTTCAGCCTCTCTGTGTCCTCTACACAACCTGCTTTCCCACTAATCTTTGTGTCATCTGCCAATTTTGTTACACTACACTCTGTCCCCTCTTCCAGGTCATCTATGTATATTGTAAACAGTTGTGGTCCCAGCAACGATCCCTGTGGCACACCACTAACCACCAATTTCCAACCCGAAAAGGACCCATTTATCCCGACTCTCTGCTTTCTGTTAGCAAGCCAATTCCCGATCCATGCCAATACATTTCCTCTGACTCCGCGTACCTTTATCTTCTGCAGTAACCTTTTGTGTGGCACCTTATCGAATGCCTTTTGGAAATCTAAATACACCACATCCATCGGTACACCTCTATCCACCATGCTTGTTATATCCTCAAAGAATTCCAGTAAATTAGTTAAACATGATTTCCCCTTCGTGAATCCATGTTGCGTCTGCTTGATTGCACTATTCCTATCTAGATGTCCCGCTATTTCTTCCTTAATGATAGCTTCAATCATTTTCCCCACTACAGATGTTAAACTAACTGGCCTATAGTTACCTGCCTTTTGTCTGCCCCCTTTTTTAAACAGAGGTGTTACATTAGCTGCTTTCCAATCCGCTGGTACCTCCCCAGAGTGCAGAGAATTTTGGTAGATTATAACGAATGCATCTGCTATAACTTCTGCTCTCTCTTAATACCCTGGGATGCATTTCATCAGGACCAGGGGACTTGTCTACCTTGAGTCCCATTAGCCTGTCCAGCACTACCCCGCCTAGTGATAGTGATTTTCTCAAGGTCCTTCCTTCCCACATTCCCGTGACCAGCAATGTTTAGTATGGTTTTTGTGTCTTCCACTGTGAAGACCGAAGCAAAATAATTGTTTAAGGTCTCAGCCATTTCCACATTTCCCATTATTAAATCCCCCTTCTCATCTTCTAAGGGACCAACATTTACTTTAGTCACTCTTTTCCATTTTATATATCGGCAAAAGCTTTTACTATCTGGTTTTATGTTTTGCGAAAGTTTACTTTCGTAATCTATCTTTCCTTTCTTTATTGCTTTCTTATATCCCTTTAGCTGCAAGGGCCATATGCGATATCTAACTCCCTTTTGAATATATCTATTACTGCAATTGTATTGGGCCTTCGTGAGGCCTCAACTGGAATATTGTGTTCAGTTTTGATCTCCTATTTTGCAGAAGGACATTCTTGCTATTGAGGGAGTGCAGTGAAGGTTCACCAGACTGATTCCAGGGATAGCTGGACTGACATATGAGGAGAGACTGGATCAACTGGGCCTTTATACACTGGAGTTTAGAAGGATGAGAGGGGATCTCAGAAACGTTTAAGATTCTGACGGAATGGAACAGGTTTGATGCGGGAAGAATGTTCCCCATGTTGGAGAAGTCCAGAACCAGGGGACACAGTCTTAGGATAAGGGGTAGGCCATTTAGGACTGAGATGGAGGAGAAACTTCTTCACGCAGAGTTGATAACATGTGGAATTCCCTGCCACAGAGAGTCGTGATGCCAGTTCATTGGATATATTCAAAAGGGAATTAGATGTGGCCCTTACGGCTAAAGGGAATCAAGGGGTATGGAGAGAAAACGGGAAAAGAATACTGAGGTGAATGATCAGCCATGATCATATTGAATGGTGGTGCAGGCACAAAGGGCCGAATGGCCTACTCCTGCACCTATTTTCTATGTTTCTAACGAACTGGCATTAACAACTTTCTGTGGTAGAGAATTCCACAGGTTCATAATTCTATAAGTGAAGAAGTTTCTCCTCATCTCGGTCCTAAATGGCTTACCCCTTATCCTTAGACTGTGACCTCTGGTTCTGGACTTCCCCAACATCGGGAACATTCTTCCTGCATCTAACCTGTCCAATCCCGTCAGAATTTTATATGTTTCTATGAGATCCCCTCTCATTCTTCTAAATTCCAGTGAATATAAGCCTAATCGATCCAGTCTTTCATATGTCAGTCCTGCTATCCCAGGAATCAGTCTGGTGAACCTTTGCTGCACACCCTCAATAGCAAGAATGTCCTTCCTCAGATTAGGAGACCAAAACTGTACACAATATTCAAGGTGTGGTCTCACCAAGGCCCTATACAACTACAATAAGACCTCCCTGTTCCTATACTCAAATCCTCTCGCTTTGAAGGCCAACATGCCATTTTCTTTCTTCGCCGCCTGCTGTATCTGCATGCCAACTTTCAATAACTGATATACCATGACATCCAAGTCTCGTTGTACCTCCCCTTTTCCTAATCGGTCACCAGATAATATTCTGCCTTCCTGTTTTTGCCACTAAAGTGGATAACCACACATTTATCTACATTATACTGCATCTGCCATGCATTTGCCCACTCACCTAACCTGTCCAAGTCACCCTGCAGCCTCTTACCATCCTCCTCACAGCTCACACCGCCATCCAGTTTAGTGTCATCCGCAAACTTGGAGATATTACATTCAATTCCTTCATCTAAATCATTAATGTACATTGTAAATAGCTGGGGTCCCAGCACTGAACCTTGCGATACCCCACTAGTCACTGCCTGCCATTCTGAAAAGGACCTGTTTATTCCTATTCTTTGCTTCCTGTCTGCCAACCGGTTCTCTATCCACGTCAATACATTACCCCCAATACCATGTGCTTTAATTTTGCACACCAATCTCGTGTAGGACCTTGTCAAAAGCCTTTTGAAAGTCCAAATACGCCACATCCACTGATTCTCCCTTGTCAACTCTACTAGTTACATCCTCAAAAAATTCCAGAAGATTTGTCAAGCATGATTGCCCTTTCATAAATCCATGCTGACTTGGACCGATCCTGTCACTGCTTTCCAAATGTGGTGCACTTTCATCTTTTATAATTGATTCCAACATTTTCCCCACTACCGACGTCAGGCTAACCGGCCTATAATTCCTGTTTTCTCTCTCCCTCCTTTTTTAAAAAGTGGGGTTACATTAGCTACCCTCCAGTCCATAGGAACTGATCCAGAGTCGATAGAATGTTAGAAAATGACCACCAATGCATCCACTATTTCTAGGGCCACTTCCTTAAGTACTCTGGGATGCAGACCATCAGGCAGTGGGGATTTATCAGCCTTCAATCCCATCAATTTCCTGAACACAATTTCCTGACTAATAAGGATTTCCTTCAGTTTCTCCTTCTCGCTAGACCCTCGGTCCCCTAGTATTTCCGGAACGTTTTTCGTGTCTTCCTTACTGAAGACAGAACAAAGTATTTGTTCAATTGGTCTGCTATTTCTTTGTCCCCCATTATTAATCATCACATTGCTGAGGAGTTCCTCAGGGGAAATTTCCTTTGCCCAACCATCTTCATCAATGACCTTCCCTCCATCATAAAGTCAGAAGTGGGGATGTTCATTGATGACTACAATGTTTCGTGCCATTCACAACTCCTCAGATAATGAAGTAGTCCATACCTACATGCAGCAAAACCTGGACGACAGTCAGGGGCTTGGGCTGATAAATGGCAAGTAACATTCACGCCACACAATTGCCAGGCAATGACCATCTCCAACAAGCGGCAGTCTAACAACTGCCCTTGACATTCATAGGCATCAACAGCGCCGAAACCAACATCAACATCCTGGGGGGGGGGGTCACCATTGACCACAAAATTAACTGGACCAGCCACATAAATACTGTGGCTACAAGAGCGGAGCAGAGGCTGGGTATTCTGCGGAGAGTGTCTCACTTCCTCACTCCCCAAAGCCTTTCCACCATCTACAAGGCACAACTGAGGAGTGTGATGGAATACGCTCCACTTGGCTCGATGAGTGCAGCTCCAACATTCAAGAAGCTCAACAACATCCAGGACAAAGCAGCCTGCTTCACTTGATTGGTATCCCATCCATCACCTTAAACATTCACTCCCTCCACCACTGGCGTACCGTGGCTGCACTGTGCACCATCTACAAGATGCACTGCAGCAACTTGCCAAGGCTTCTTCGGCAGCATCTTCCAAACCCGCGACCTCAACCACCTAGGAGGACAAGGGCAGCAGGCGCATGTGAACACCATCACATGGAAGTTACCATCGAAGTTACATATCATCCAGACTTGGAAATATATTGCCGTTCCTTCATTGTCACTTGGTCAAAATCCTGGAACTCCCTCGGTAATATCACTGGGAATACCTTCACCACACGATCTGCAGCGGTTCAAGAAGGAGGCTCACCACCACCTTCTCAAGGGCAATTAGGGATAGGCAATAAATGCTGGCCTTGCCAGCAACACTCACATCCCATGAATAATTAAAAAAAGAACGTGGATGCAGTGTGGGCAGAAGTTTACAGATCGCACACAAGTCATCAAGGTGAGAGTTCTTCAAATGGCGTATCCTATCAACTGTACTACGAAGGCTCATCACTGCTCAATTCACTCCATCACCCACCTACCAACAATCTCATCAATTAGTACTCAATCCTTCAATTCACATGCTTTACTTCACCCTCACACTTCGCACTATTTCAAGCTTCGCACCCACACACTGGTAGTTATTCAACAGTGACAGCCAAATCACCCAAACATATGACATTGCACAAGAGGGTGGTGCATAACATGAGGCAGCAGGAAAGAAACGGAGGATGACAAGGGTGCCTACATGTTTTAAACCCCATGAAAGAGACAGTTTTTCTACATGGCTTCTGGCAGGGCTGGATGATGGAGATCAATCACGAGATCGATCGATCCAAAACTCTCTTCGGACTCAGATGGTGAAAGCACACACCTGTTACTTTCTCCTCTCCCCGACCATAACTGAACCAGGTCTCTTTTTCATTTCAGATACCCGAGAACTGAAACCTTCCCAGTCAAAGCAGGAAGAGGAAGAAGAAAGCGAAGATGGAGACATAGAGTTACTCGATCTTACACTCACCGCCACCAGCTCGGAGATTAAATTCCGCGCTGTGTCAGAGGCTAGGATAGAAGAGAGATCATCATGTAGTGAGAAACTGGGCATACATGCACAGGAGCCAAGGTGGGGGGAAAATCAGATGAGGATTGCGATGGGCCAGGCAACAGAAGATGGGTATACATAACCAAATGCTTGGTGCACTGGAAGGTCTGCGTACAATATCAAGGAACATGAAGGAATCCAGCACCACAGGGCTTTGCGCAGAGCTTGGAACCCAGCCTTTCCAACATGTAATGGGTGGGCACCTGCATCAACACCTGTGTAACCCATGATGCAGCGTCTGATTGCCGATGTCGCAGCTTGCATTGCAGCATAAAGAGTTTTCAAAAGCTCCAAGTGCTGCAGTGGAAGCCCAGACTGCTGCCACCATGTCTCTAGATACCACTGTAAAAGAGGTGGAGCGCGGGCCTGGAACATCGTGGTCCCCCAAACTGAGAGGACACCGCCGCAGGTCAGGGAGTACAGCTTCCAGCGCGAGCTGCTACAAGTGTACGACGGCTTCGACATGGCCGACTGGGTGATGTCATCAAAACACAGGTTACCGTTGTTGCTACCCACGCTCCATTGCAGGGCCCAGATGCAGTGGAGGAACGGCGAGAGATCATGGCGGAGGAACGCTGAATGTTTGTGGCAGAGGTGCAGTGATTGTGTGTGGCGGAGGAGCAGCGAGGCATCGTGGTGGAGGAACGGCGAATGAGGGCCCGGGGCCCAGAAGAGCCGAGGGCCCAGGGGCAGCATGGGCCAGCGCACACTATGATGTGTGCGCGCACTAGGTCCGTGCAGATCAGGTCTCCAGATGTCCTGGTTAACCCTTGCCACTGGATAAAGGCCTAGCTCGGTCAAGCCCGTGTAGTGGCTGATGTGCAATGGTCACCACACGTTAAAAAAATCCACGCACAGGCATCTTCCAACCCTTCAAATGGAGTTCAGGACTGGAATATCAGGTCCTTCATTGAAACATCTGTGAACCCATGTGGAAACAAGTCATCCTCGTTCGAGGGACTACCTGTGATGATGATAATGGATACCACTGTTCAAAAAGACTTCCAGAAATCCATCAATCTGTTCTCCAACAGATCAGTAGGATTATTGAGGCGCCACCCTGGGATAGTGGCAGTTACTCCGTGGAAAATGAACCTGTTATCCTCTCAGGATGACAGCATTCCTGCACCCACCCCTGCTACTCCACCATTGACCTTGCCCATCAACCAGCCAGTCTAGACTGCTATAGCCTAGGTGAGATGATGCAGTCTTAAAGCTGGGTCCCTCTAGGCCCAGAGATGCTAGAGGTCACCCTCCAAGGCCATCTGCAGTCCCCTCAATTAAAGATCATAACCCTTCCCTCACCCATGCAGCAGCCATTGGGGAAGCTATTGGTAGGACACTAGGATCAGCAAAGGCTCACGGAGGACAGGCACTAAGGGAATGCACAAGGGTGATTAGTTTATTTTTGTATGCATGATAAAATGATTGGAATTTATAATATTGGATTGAAATGTGCATTTTCTGGTGGTTTTTATTTTTGTGTTGTTGGAAAGAGGACGATGTGATGGTCAGTGATAGAGGAAAGATAAGCAGCGTGGACTGTTAGGATGTGCGATTGAGGTTACTGGTATTGCTCATGAATTATTTGATCATTTGGAGCCTGAGCAGAATCAGGAATGGTGGCCGTGTTACTGGACTAGCAATCAAGAAGGATTGGACTAATGATCGAGGGCCGAGGGAAGTTCAAATCCCACTACAGCAGCTGGGGAATTTAAAGTCCGAGTGCAGCAATTACAGAGGAATCTCCCGGTTATCAGCCACCGGGAAAGTCGTCATGAGAATCCGCCTCAACCGTCTTCTCCCCGTGGCCGAGAAGCTCCCCGCGGAATCATCGTGCGGATTTCGTCCTCGAAAGGGTACAACAGGCATGATTTTTTACAGCGCAACAGCTACAAGAAAAAAATGCAGGGAACAGCACCAACCCTTGTACATGGCCTTTTTTGACCTTACAAAGGCCTTTGACACTGTCAACCATGAGGGACGATGGAGCATCCTCCTCCATTTCAGCTGTCCTCAAAAGTTCATCACCATCCTCCGCCTGCTTCATGATGACATGTAAGCAGTGATCCTGACCAACGATCCATTACAGACCCAATCCACATCCGGATCGGAGTCAAGCAGGGCTGTCTCATCACACCAACCTTCTTCTCAATCTTCCCTCGCTGCAATGCTCCACCTCACACTCAACAAGCTCCCCGCTGGAGTGGAACTAAACTACAGAACCAGTGGGAACCTGTTCAACCTTCGTCGCCTCGAGACTAGATCCAAGACTGTCCCAACCTCTGTCGTTGAGCTACAGTACACGCACGACGCTTGCATCTGCGCACATTGAGTGTCTGAACTCCAAGACAGTGTCACCATCTTCACGGAGGCGTACGAAAGCATGGGCCTTACACTAAACATCAGTAAGACTAAGGTTCTCCACCAGCCTGACCCCGCCACACAGCACTACACCCCCAGTCATCAAGCTCCATGGCACAGCCCTGGACAACATTTCATACCTCGAGAGCTCATCAACAAGGACAGATATCGATGTCGAGATTCAACACCGCCTCCAGTGTGCCAGCGCAGCCTTCGGCTGCCCGAGGAAAAGAGCATTTGAAGATCAGGCCCTCAAATCTGCCACCAAGCTCATGGTCTACAGGGCTGTAGTCATACCTGCCCTCCTGTATGGCTCAGAGACATGGATCATATACAGTAGACACCTCAAATTCAAGGAGAAATGCCACCACCGATGTCTCCGCAAGATCCTGCAAATCCCCTGGGAGGACAGACGCACATAACATTAGCGTCCTCAACCAGGCCAACATCCGCAGCATCGAAGCACTGAGCACACTCGACCAGCTCTGCTAGCCAGGCCACGTGTGTCAGGCATGCGAACACACTCCCAAAGCAAGCGTTCTACTCGGAACTCCTGCACGGCAAGCGAGCCAAAGATGGGCAGAGGAAATGTTTCAAGGACATCCTCAAAGCCTCCTTGATAAAATGCAACATCCCCACCGACACCTGGGAGTCCCTGGCCAAAGACGCTCTAAGTGGAGGAAGTGCATCTGGGAAGGCGCTGAGCACCGAGTCTCTTCGCCGAGAGCATGCAGAAATCAAGCTGAGGTAGCGGAAGGAGCGTGCAGCAAACCAGTTCCACCCACCCTTTCCTTCAATGACTGTCCAATCTGTGACAGAGACTGTAATTCCCGTATTGGACTGTTCAGTCACTTAAGAACTCATTTTTAGAGTGGATGCAAGTCTTCCTTGATTTCGAGGGACTGCCTATGATGATGATGACACTTGAAGTGACAAGACTGAAATTCCTGTAGTGGATTGAGAATCATAGAATGGTTACAGCACAGAAGGAGGCCATTCGGCCTGTCGAGCACGTGCCGGCTCTCTGCAAGAGCACTTCAGCTAGTCCCAACTCCACCGCTCTTTCCTTGCATCTCTGCAAAATTTTCCTTCAGGTATTAATCAATTCCCTTTTGAAAGACACGACTGAGTCGGTCTTCACCACCCTTTCAGGCATTGCTTTCCAGATCCTAACCACTCGCTGTATAAAAATGTTTTTCCTCATGTCGCTTTTAGTTCTTTTGCCAATCACCTTGAATCTGTGTCCTCTGGTTCTTGACCCTTCCGCCAATGGGAATAGTTTCTCTCGATCTCGACCCCTCATGATTTTGAGCACATCTATCAAAGCTACTCTCATCCTTCTCTGCTCGATCAACCCCAGCTTCTCTAGTCTATCCACGCAACATTTTATTTCATATCTACTGTGGAAATACAGTAATTTCACGACATTCAATGCATTTCAATGGTGAGGCTGACAGCGAGATGCCGCTTTCACGAAAATAATGATGGAGCCTTTTTCATGAAAATAACAATGGAGCCTTTTTCACTAAAAATAACGATGGAGCGGCGCAACTTGGACAGCAACTTTTGGATATTGGCATTTAAACATGTGTCTGCTCCTTGCCTGAAGTAGTTGTACCATTTGCGCATAAACAACAGTGAGCGCCATTAGGCTTACCAATATTTTGAGTGTGAAATCTGGCCCAATGTATCACTTGAGGTATTATGGGTAACAATTGTTTGATGCTGATGATGCGAGACATGTAGTAAGGATGAAGGTCTGCGGTTTACGACTAGGATATGCCATGCCTCATCTCTGCTATGCTAATGTAACCCAAATTCCATCGGTGTCAATTTTGATACTGATTTTTGCTCCTGCCTGACCCCATTACTTCTACTTTATTTTTCTTGGGCCCTTCTTTCTTGCCTCCTCCACTGCCCGTCATCCAATCGTGCCATCTTTCTTTACTCCCACCCCCGTCATTGCTTCTTTCTTTGGCGCAGCTTCCATTGATTACATCTGTGAAGTACCATGGGACATTTTTCTAGGTTAACGGCACCATATAAATGTACATTGTTGCTATTGTAGTCAATGTCTCAAAGCCACTTGTGGTAAAGCAAAATATGTACCAAGCAGCCAGAATGGAAAAAGCTTCTAATTTTCCCCGTCTTCTTCTAGTGATAATCCTGAGTAACTGTATATATGTTCTGTGGATGTGAGCGATACCGGCAACAGCAACTTTACAGCGCCTTTAACATCATAAAACATCCCAAAGTGCTTCGCAAGGGCATAATCAGACAAAATTTAACACCGATCCAAAGAAAGTGACATTCGGACAGGTGACCAAACGCTTAATCAAAGAGGTAGATTTTAAACAACCTTAAAGAAGGAGAGAGAGAGACAAAGAAGTTTAAGGAAGGAATTAATGAGCTTGGGGCTTAGTGGCATGGTCATTGGACGAAGGAAGAGATCAGAATTGGAGGAATGTAGAGTTCTCAGAGGATCATAAGGTTACAGAGATAGAGAGGGATGAGGCCATGGAGGGATTTCAACATGAGGATGAGAATTTTAGGACTGGGAGGCAATGCAGATCAGCAAGCACAGAGATGATGGGTAAATAGGATTCGGTGCAAGTTAGGATATGGGCAGCAGAGTTTTGGATGAACTCACATTTAGAGGATGGAAGATGGGAGGCCGGTCAGGAGAGTATTGGAATAGTTGAGTCTGGAGGTAAAAAAAAGCATGAATGATGGTATCAGCAACAAATGGGCGGAGGCAGGTGCGGAGACAGGCAAGATTACAGAGGTGGATTTAGGTGGTCTTTTTGATGGCGAAGATATGGGGTCAGAAGCCCAGTTCAGAGTTAAATAGACACCAGGGATGCGAACAGTATGGTTCAGCCTCAGACACTGGCCAAGGAGGAGAGCTGTGGCTTCGATCTTCCTAATGTTTCATTGGAGGAAATTTCAGCTCATCCAGGACTGAATGTCGGACAAGTGGCCTGACAACATAAAGGCAGCGGAAAAGTTGAGGTGGTGATGTAGAGCGTACGTGGAAGCGGATGTTGTGTCTTCAGATGATGTCGCCGAGTTGCTACATATAGATAACAAATAAGAGTGGGCCAATGATAGAGTAATTAAGTACTTTTGAAATGTAGTCACTATTATAATGTAGGAAACATGGCAGCCAATTTGCTCATAACAAGGTCCCACAAACAGCAAGGAGATGACCACCAGATGATCTGTTTTAGTGATGTTAGTTGAGGGATAAATATTGGCCAGGACACTGGGTAAAACTCCCCTGCTCTTCTTCAGAATAGTGCCATGTAGTCTTTTATATCCACCCAAGAGGGCCGATAGTGCCTCTTTTTAAATGTCTCATCCAAAAGGTGGTACCCCTGACCGTACAGCACTCCCTCAGTATTTGAAGTGTCAGCCTACATTTTATGTTCAAGTCTCTGGAGTTGGATTTGAAGTTACAATCTTCTGACTCAGAGGTGAGTGTGCTACCACTGAGCTACAGCTAACATCTAAATACATTACTGCTAAAAAATAGATCAAGAATTTGACTACTCTTAGTCTCATCACAAACATGCTGCGTTAGAAAACGATCATTAATGGCACAACTGTTTGTTAATCAGCCTGCTACACTGGAGATAGTCCATCATCGGATCATTTAATGCTGGGAAAATTGAAATTTCCACATTATAGACATCACCCAATCTGGGTGTTTTAGCAATTTGTACCTGCAGGAAGAACGATTAATAAGTCTGATATTAAAAATTCTATGATGCTGTACTGCACCCGCTGTATTCTGCTAATTAATCCCAGTTCTGTGAACACAGGATCCCACTGCTCCAGACACATTCGAAAGCTGAAAATCCAGCCCAAGGTTTTTCGTCAAAAACGGTAGTGATACGTGAAACTTATGGTTTTCGCTACGCTACTGTTTTTAGGCTGAACTTTCGGCCTTTACGTCCACGCCAGGACACATCAGTAAGGGAGGCGTTGCATAGGCATTCGCGGTGCAAAACGTGAGTTTTGGCAACTTTAGTTCGGGGCTGGGAACCCCTGTGAGAGGCGCCTTGGGGAGGGGGGGGGGGGGGGGGGACGGAAAGAGGAAGGAATTCCAAAAAACATTTGCAAGACCCTTAACTATCTAATCGCTGCAAAAAATTAATACAAACTAACTTACCTTTTTTTGCAGGTTTTCATACTTACCGTTGCTGGCAGGGCTGCACTGACAGGTTTGACCTGTCGCTATTCTGGGTGCGGCGTACGGGTCAGGAGAGTGCAGAAAGTTGATCGCAAATGTAATCAGCGTTGTTGCAAGTTGGCGTACCTCTTCCCGATGCTACTTGGAAGCGCCGCCGCAAACAGGTACCCAAGGATCCCGCCTGGACTTTGCGACCGGGTTTTCACTGCGGAGGGTCAAATTGTGGCGAATACCCAGTCGTAAACCTCTCAAAAATCCAGCCCAATAACTATTATAATTATAATTCCTCCATCACCTGAGATAACTCACAGACTAAAGGATTTTCACAGCATCCATGATCAATTGCAGTAATTACATCCACTAACCCTTGGCGGAAATCATGAATATACTTGCCCTATGCTGGTTCATCTCAGCTTCAGGATCAGTGTACTGATTGGAGGCTAGGTAATTCCCAAGAAATAAAAGGAAGGATATCTGATGCAGTTATTGCAAATCTTTCTAAAATATTCTCTCATGGGCACAGTATGGATAACTCTTGTCCAACTGAATTTTTTGTGAGGAGGTCACTAGCATGGCCACTAGGGAGTGCCTTTGCAGATCGTCAATATATATGAACTTCCAGAAGGCATTTGATAAGGTTACGCACAAGAGATTGGCCTGGAATTTGGGGTTTGGCTGACAGCAAACTGGCAGCGTTCGCCGTCATTCCACCTTTGAAATTGACCGCAACTTCAGGATTTGGCGCATGGGAATTCTGAAGGTGCGGTCTGTCATTCACTGCTCCCGACACAGGATGCGCTGTGCCACACCCACTCCCACCCCACAGAGCCGGCAATCAGTGTAATCATTCAAAGCAAGGAAAGTGATTTAACGCTGTTAAATTCCCCAGAGAGTTAGACCCAAAGGGATTAAGTGTAACTGGGGTTTTAACAGCATATTGACTGCTAATCAAAGGTTATGGCCCTGAAAAACAAATGTTAATTTTCTGCAGTGTCAAATTTATCCATTTTAATAAAAAATAATAAACTTAAAAAAAACATTTAAAAGTTTAAATGTTTGTTCATTTTTATTTCAGGTTTGCCTCTCCCCCTTGCGAGAGTCCCAATCTTTGCTTTGTTCTCTCTTACTTATTTAAAAAGTTAGAATTTTAAGAGCTTACTCACTTCCTTGTTCGCTGTCTAAGAAGTCTGCGTATTGATTGGCTTCTGAGACAGCTTGTTGACGTCACAGCAGCTCGCACAAGGGAATTCCCACTATACACCATCGATTTGAATTGAACATCAGAAAACCCAAACAGCGACAGAGATCACGAGATATTTGTGCGCAGCTAACTTCAGGGCCATCGGTGAACGGCTTTGCTTCGCTGTTGACTGCAAATTTCGGGCCATTATTAAAAAAAGTAAAGTGCACAAAATTGGAGGTAACCTTGTGACATGTGTCTAATTGGTTGGAAGGCAAGAGACGGAGAGTTGGGATAAAGGGCTCATTCTTTGATTAGTGGGAACAGTATAGGGGCCTCAGATTTTCGCCATATATATTAATGACTTGGAAGGAGGAAGAGAGAGTTGTGCATCTAAGTTTTGAGATGACACTGAGTTGAAGCACGGTAAATTGTGTAGATGAGGTTGACAATCAACCATTATCTTATTGAATGGCGGAGCAGGCTCAAGGGACCATATGGCGTACTCTGCTCCCAATTCTTATGCTCTTTTGACAGCAGGAAATTACAAAATGGGAGAAAGTGAGTAGGCAAAACCATGGCAGGTGGAGTTTAATGCAAAGTCATCCATTTTGGACCAGAGAAAGAAAAAAATCAGAATGTTTTTTTTTTAAAATGATGAGACTAGGAGCTGTGGAGGAGCAAAGGGATTTTGTGTGTGCATGTGTACAGATCACTAAAAGATACACACAAAAAGTGCACAGGTACAAAAAAATAAATCAAAAAAGGTTAGTTGAATATTTGTTTTCGAGCTTCAGTTATACAGAGCCTTGGTCTGACCCTATTTGCAGTAAGTACTGTGTTCAGTTTTGGGCACTGAATCTCAGGAAATATATACTGGCCTTGGAAGGTGAACAGCATTTATTCACCAGAATTATACCAGAGTTTAAAGAGTTCAATTATGAGGACAAGTTGTATAAACTTGGCTTGCATTCCCTTGACTTTAGAAGGTTAAGTGGTGATCTAATTGTGGTCTTTTAAATGATACAAGGTTTTGATAGGGTAGGTACTGAAACTATTTCCTCTGGTAGAAGAATCCAGAACAAGGAGGCATAATTTTAAAATCAGAGCTCGGATATTTAAAGAGACAAAATCGGGAAGCACTGTTTCCATACAAAGGGTAGTGGAATATTAGAACTGTAAATTACTGGCTCAATTAAAATTTTCAAGATCAATAGATTTTTTATAAAAAGCAGGATACTACGGATGCTGGATTCAAAAAAAAACAGAAAATGTTGGAAACCTCAGCAGGTCAGGCCGCATCTGTGGAGAGAAAAACAGAGTTAATGGGCCCAAGTTTCCACAAGAACAAAAACGGGCGCCCCTCCGAGCTGGGCGCCCGTTTTTCGCGCCTAAAAAAATAATCGGTATTCTCCACCTACTTACAGGTCCTCTGGCCCTCGGCGCAGCCAGCACGAGTTGTGGGGGGGGCAGTGCCGGGACCTCTGCACATGCGCGCTACAGTCGGCACGCAAGTGCAGTAGCTCCAGGCACCGAACTGTGTGGGAGGGGCCCGAAGCACGCAGCCCCTAGCCCTGGCTGAATGGCCTCACTGGGGCTGCGTGAATGAGGCTCCTCCCACGGCCAGCTCCTGCTCCCCGCCCGACCCGACACCCGCGCCCCCCCCCCCCCCCCCCCCACGCCGACCAGATCCGACCCGACACCCGCTTCCCCCCCGACTGACCCGCGCTCCTGTTCCCCGTGTCTCTCTCTCTCTCTCTCTCTCTCGGCTGCAGAATTCTCCCTGGCTGAAGCACTTTCACACAGGTAGGAAGATGGTTTATTTAATCTTTTCTTGGCTTATAAATGTTTATTCAGGTTGGATTTATTTGTATAATATTTGTAGAAGTATAAATAAGGATTTATTGTCAAATTTAATGAGTTCCCTTCCCCTCCCTCCCACCTCGTTCTGGACTCCTAATTTGCAACCTGCGCCTGATTTTTTTAATGTGTAGAACAGGTTTTTTCAGTTCTACAAAAATCTTCACTGGCTCCATTCTACTTTAGTTTGGAGTACATTTTTACTGTGGAAACTTTCAAATCAGGCGTCAGTGGCCGGACACGCCCCCTTTTGAAGAAAAAATTCTGTTCTAAACTAGAACTGTTCTACCTGACTAGAACTGCAGAAAAAAAAAAATGTGGAGAATTGCGATTTCTAAAATAGTCCATTCTCCACCAATTGCTCCTAAAAATCAGGCGCGAATCATGTGGAAACTTGGGCCCTATGTTTCAGGTCGATGACCCTTCCATGAAAGGGTTCTGAGGAAGGGTCATCGACCTGAAACATTAACTCTGTTTTTCTCTCCATTGATCAATAGACATGTATTGTGCAAGGGCATCAAGGAATATGGAGCAAAAGTAGAAACAGCAGAGATACAGATCACCGGTGAGGGTTCAAGGGGCTGAATGGCCTACTCCTGTTCCAATATTCTTAAGACAACTGCATTGGTCAAGAAAGAAAACATAGATCTGCTATTTTAGGTGTTACACTGGACGGGCTGGTTTACAGGACAGCTGTGGGGACATGTGGCTTTAAATAGAAAGGGAGAAATCAAAAGGGAGAAACTAATATGTCCTTACGATACAGTAGAAATGCAAACGAGCCCATACTGGAGAGAAGATCACTCTGTGACCAGTTACCTTTATTACCAAGACCTCAAGAGAGCGACGGTGGTGGAGCTTCCCCTTTTATACCGGAAAGTCCAGGTTAGGAGTGTCTCCCACAAGTTCGCCCCCTGTGGTCAGTGTTCTCAAGGTGTACAACTTAGGTCAGCTTATACATGGGTTACAATGACAGTTGAATACATGACATCACCTCCTCCCTAAAGTCTTATTGGGATCACAGATTAAGTCTCTCTGGTGGTTTACGCTCCCTTGTAGAGCGCCTGAGTTGGGGCTCCAGTTGTTGGGCGCTGGCCTGAGTGTCTGCTGTTTGCGGACCGCCCACAATGACTGGGTTCTCCTCCACTTGGTTCCGGTGTTCGGTCACCTATGGTGGAGTGAACTCTACATCGTGTACTTCCTCTGCTTCTTCTATGGGGTTGCTGAACCTCCTTTTAGTTTGATCCACGTGTTTGCGGCAGATTTGTCCATTGGTAAGTTTAACTACCAAAACCCTATTCCCCTCTTTAGCAATCACAGTGCCTGCAAGCCATTTGGGCCCTGCAGCGTAATTAAGGACAAAAACAGGGTGATTGACATCAATACATCGCACCCTCACATCCCTGTCATGATAGTCACATTGTGACTGATGCTTGCTCTCAACAATTTCTTTCATAATAGGGTGTCTAAGGGATAACCTGGTTTTAAGCATCCTTTTCATTAGTAGCTCTGCGGGTGGAACCCCTGTGAGCGAGTGTGGTCGGGATCTATTGGCCAACAGGAGGCGTGATAAGCGGCTTTGTAGGGAACCCCTTTGGATTCTGAGCATCCCCTGTTTGATCATCTGCACTGCTCGTTCCGCCTGGCCGTTTGAGGCCGGCTTGAACGGTGCTGTTCTGACATGGTTGATTCCATTGCCGGCCATGAAGTCCTGGAATTCAGTGCTCGTGAAGCACGGGCCATTGTCGCTGACCAAGACGTCCGGTAGACCATGGGCGGCGAACATTGCCTGTAGACTTTCTACTGTGGCAGAGGATGTGCTTGAATTTAAAATGGCACACTCAATCCATTTGGAGTAGGCGTCTACTACAACCAAAAACATTTTTCCCATCAAAGGACCTGCGTAGTCCACATGGATGTGTGAGCATGGCTTGGTGGGCCAGGACCAGAGGTTAAGGGGGGGCTTCCCTGGGTGCGTTGCACACGTATTGCACCTGCGAACACAAAGTTTCAGGTCTGCATCTATCCCTGGCCACTAAACGTGTGACCTGGCAATTGCCTTGATCATGACAATACCCGGGTACTCATTGTGAAGTTCTCTGATAAACACCTCTCTGCCCTTCTGGGGCATGACTACTCGCTTTTCCCACAGCAGGCAATCGGCCTGAATCGAGAGTTCATCTTTGCGCTTATGAAACGGTTTAAACTCCTCAGGGCATGCCCGGTACGTGGCTGCCCAGTCCCCATTCAGGACACATTTCTTAACTAAAAACAGAAGCGGGTCTTTATTTGTCCAGACTTTAATCTGACGGGCTGTCACAGGTGAGTCTTCGCTATCGAAAGCCTCAACAGCCATGACCATCTCAGCATCATGCACAGCTGCCCTCTCAGTGGTGGCTAGTGTAGTCATAGGCAGCTAACGTAAGTGCCCACCTCTGTATGCGGGCCGATGCATTCGCATTTATGGCCTTGTTGTCGGCCAAAAGGGACGTTAGGGGTTTGTGATCTGTCTCCAGCTCAATTTTCCTGCCAAACAGGTACTGGTGCATTTTTTTTTTTACTGCATATACACATGCTAGCACTTCCTTTTCTACCATCCCGTAGCCCCTTTCTGCCCAGGACAGACTTCTGGAGGCATAAGCTACCGGCTGTAACTGACTATTGGCATTCACAAGCTGCAACACACACCTGACACCCTAAGACGACGCTTCACACGTTAAAACTAGATTCTTACACGGGTCATATAATGTTAAGTTTGTTGGAGCATAACAAATTGCATTCTCTATCAAAAGCCCTTTCCTGGCTGTCCCCCCAGACCCAATTGAGACCTTTACGTAGGAGCATGTGTAGCGGCTCTAACAGCGTGCTCAATTTGGGAAGAATGTTGCCAAAATAGTCCAGGAGCCCCAGGAACGAACACAGCTCTGTCGTGTTACGGGGTCTGGGTGCTCTCTGGATCGTTTCTGTTTTGGACACAGTAGGTCTGATCCAGTCTGCCGCTACCCTCCTCCCCAGGAATTCTACCTCTGGAGCCAAGAAGACGCACTTCGCCTTTTTCAGTCGCAGCCCTACCTTGTCCAGTCTGCGTAGCACCTCCTCCAGGTTGTGGAGGTGTTCTTCAGTATCACAACCCGTGATGAGGATGTCGTCTTGAAAAACCACCGTCCTTGGAATCGACTTGAGGCGGCTTTCCATATTTCGCTGAAAGATCGCGGCAGTCGAACAAATCCCGAACGGACATCTGTCATACTCAAACAACCCCTTGTGTGTCGTGATGGTGCTCAGCTTCTTCGACTCACTCGCCAGCTCCTGGGTCATGTAAGCTGAGGTCAGGTCCAATTTTGAAAAAAAAGTTTATCACCGGATAGCGTCGCAAAGTCGTCCTCCGCTCTCGGTAGCGGGTACTGGTCTTGGAGTGACACCCGATTGATGGTGGCATTGTAATCGCCACATATCCTGACCGACCCATCTGCCTTGAGCACCGGCAAGATCGGGCTCGCCCACTGAATTTGACTGGCAAGATGATGCCTTCCCTCAGCAGGCGATCCAATTCGCATTCTATCTTTTCCCGCATCACGTACGGCACTGCTCTGATTTTGTGGTGTACTGGCTTGGCGTCCGGGTTTGTGTGAATCACTACCTTGCTCTCCATGAAAGTGCTGATGCTGGGTTGAAATAATGAGTCAAATTTGACCAGGACCTGTGAGCATGATACTCGCTCCACAGAAGAAATTGCATCGACATCGCCCCATTTCCAGTTCATGACAGCATGCCAACTCCTCCCTTGTAGTGCACGACTGTCTCCTGGGACAATCCAGAGTGGCAACCCGTTCTCCGAATCTTTGTGGGTCACGACTACCGTGGCGCTGCCTAGCACCAGAATGATCTCCTTTGTATATGTCCGTAGCAGTGAGTCAATTGGCAATAATTTTGGCCTCCTGGCCTTGGACACCCACAACCTTTCAAACTGTTTGATACTCATCAGGGATTGGCTGGCCCCCATGTCCAGCTCCATTAATGCTGGGATGCCATTGAGGAGCACTTTCATCATTATTGGTGGCATCCTGGCATATGAACTATATGTGCTCCACATGAACTCTCTGAACTTCAGCTTCCAGCGATTTCCCCCAGTATTCATTTGGCCTCGTAGGGCTTACATTGGCCCCGTCCTCCTCGTACATCAACCTGGCTGCAGGCTTCTTGCACATACGTGCCAAGTGACCGCTGACGTTGCAGTTTCTACAGGTATATTGCTGATACCTGCAAGCTCTGGCTGGGTGTTTGCCTCCACACCTCCAGCATGAGTTAAAGGCCCCATTGTTGGAAACAAAAGGTCCATTACCAGTCGATCGTCTCTGACTGTCTCTGTAACTGTCCTTAAACGCACCATTAACAGGTGTTGATGGCCCCATTGTCCCTTGGATGGCATGAATCGCCGTTCAGCTAGTCATTGTCTCTGTTGAACTCCCCCTTTGGGTTCGACTGCATACTGGGGCATGTCCGATTACCCTTGTCTGCCGCATTAACAATGTTGACTCCCTGGTTGTTTGCTGCATTTGAGCCAAGATTTTTGCCATAAATCATTTTGGTTTCTTCCTCCCCAGAGATAATTGTCTGGGCTATCAGAGCCGCCGCTTCCAAGGTCAAGTCTTTGGTCTCAGTTTCCTGAAAACCCCAGCGTGCCCGATGCCCTCAATAAAAAAGTCTCGCAGCATCTCCGCTCTGCATGCATCTGGCAACTTACATAGGCTCGCTAGTCGCCGGAGATCTGCCACGAAGTCTGGAACGCTTTGCCCATCTCGCCGCCGGTGTGTGTAAAACCGATGTCTCGCCATGTGCATGCTACTCGCCGGTTTAAGGTGTTCCCCGATCAACTTACTGAGCTCTTCGAACGTCTTGTCCGCCGGCTTCTCTGGCATTAGAAGGTCCTTTATCAGGGAGTACGTTCTGGATCCACAAACTGTCAGGAGATGAGCCCTGCGTTTGTCAGCCAAATCCTGTCCCAGCCATTCCTGAGTGACAAACTTTGCTGTAGTCTCTCAATAAAGTCGTCCCAATCATCACCAACACAGTACCTCTCTTCTGTGCTGCTAGTGGCCATGCTCGCTTGGTTTAAATCCAAGTTTCTCATCACCAATATGTCCTTACTATACAGTATAAATGCAAATGAGGCCCATACTCAAGAAGATCACTCTGTGACCAGTTACCTTTATTACCAAGACCTCAAGAGAGCGACGGTGGTGGAGCTTCCCCTTTTATACCGGAAAGTCCAGGTTAGGAGTGTCTCCCACAAGTTCGCCCCCTGTGGTCAATGTTCTCAAGGTGTACAACTTAGGTTAGCTTATACATGGGTTACAATGACAGTTGAATACATGATAGAAACGATTGGTGTTCAATAAATATCTGATAACTGAATGGCTTCATTACACCAACCAAATCTTTGACTACCACCAAAATCACGTCATTTAGTCACTTACTGGTCAGAACCGGTATCGCAGTAGACCCTTTTAGTTTTCTTAATACTTTCAACAGGAAACTGATCTCCGTCCAGATCTTGTTCTTCACCCAACCTGCAATTATACAGAAAACAAACCGGTTTTCTAAATGGGCAGACTTTCATGTCACAGTCCCTCGCAGTGAGGCTCTTCATCTTAGCCTTCCCACCACAAACAGCAGGAAAACTTCAGCCTCCTGTAGGTTTAGTTCTGTTCAGACTAATATTTACTTACTGTCTTTGTTCTAAAGTACGCTATTACATCTGCCTGGTTTGTTTTGTCTCTTTTCATTATGTGATTAGTGTTATGGTTGGTCAAATTTCATGAATTACATTAAACTTGGGGTGGGGGGGGGGGGTGGTTGCGGGGGAACACACCAAGGAAGAGATAATATTTAAGAGTGGGCAGAACTATGGCAGTTGAAATTCAGTTCAGGTAAGTGAAAAGATGTACAATTGGAAAGGAACAAAATGGAACAATTAAGAAGTTAAATCTTAATTGCTAGATAAGAGGCTGAGAAAGATCTGGGTATTAAAGTAAACTAGCCTATGAACAGACAACATAAAACATAAATCAAAAAAGTAAACCTAATTCTGAGCTATACTGGCAAAAACATACAAGTCTGAGATCACCTTGCTGAATCAGTACGATGCTCTCGTCAGACCGCTCCTTGAATAATGTATTGATTCTGATCACTGAGGCAAGAGGGCAACACCAACATCTTAGAAGTGATACAGCGAAGGATTATAAGACTGATCACTAGAGGATTGAGTTATGAGGAAAGGTTGAAGAAACAGAGTATTGAAAGGAGCTAACTAAGAGGGAACCGTCTAGAGATATTCAAGATATTAAGTGGTATAGGATATTAATCATGAGAAATTTTTCAAGTTGGAACTATAGGATAAGGGAACTTGCAAGTTTATGACTGATGTCAGGAAATACTTCTTTATGTAATGAGTGACCATTCTTGGAATGGTCATCAGGTAGGGTAGTGGAGACAAAAACTAAGTCATTCAAGAGGTAGTTTGACTCAGTTACAGAGCATCATGCATCTCTGGAAAGATACGTTTTAAAGAATAGGATCTCTCAAGTGCACTTATCTTTTCTGAACTTTTGTTCAGGATGTCCAGATTTCAAAAAAGACATTTAAAAAAATATAATTACCAGTGGTAGGATCACAGCTCCTGGCTCAGTGGACAGGAAAATGAGATGGGGATGGCAAGGAGAAGAGAAGTATAGATCAGGGCCTCTTCAAAGCAGAGGGGAGAGAAAGTCTCCGTTGTGGAGGTCAGCAGTTACCAGGCAAATCAAATGTTAGAGTTTAAGACCAGCTGTACATAAATCCAGTGTTGTAACAGGTAAAATCTACATCCTATTCAATCACCCCTGCCCCCTCCAAAAAACTAGTGTCAACCAGCATCTGAAGCACATGGTAATGTTTTAAAAAGAGGGAAAATAAAAAAATGAATGTTTCCACCCAAAATAAAAATCAGACTTTTCTCTTTCTGATCCCTACTGACCAGATATACATTTCCAACTGTTTTCATTAGAAATTTAAAAACACTGCACATTTGTTCTCAATGGCAAATTAATGAAAGTAGATCGTACCCAATGTTTTCTATATTAAAGTCAATAATTGCATTCCTTGCCTAAACGAAGGATAGTTTTTAAAATCATGAAGTGTTTATTTTTCAGATTATGAACATGCAATCTCCATCACCTTCACAAGAGTTCCATTAAAATAAATGGAGTTTCAAATTCACACTCACTTTGTAGAAGGATCCTCATCACTCTGCTCATCGCTTTTCTCCTTTTGCTTGCTTTCATGATTTCCAGAATCTTCCTCAGTGGTTTGTGGCTCTGATTTCACATTCAAAATAAGCCTTTTTTAAAAAAAAAGAGCAATTTGTGCATTGAACACATTAAGGACATACCCAGCACAATATGTTTGCAAAATAATTCCCAAAAACATATTACAAGATTAATGGGAGATAAGGGGGGGCGTTCCTAGTTGCTAAGTAGCGAAGCACTAGTTAGGGAGATCCAGGTCTACCCAATGGGACATGGCACAAGTGGCAGAGTTGGGTTCTGTGCAAGGGTGGTTCATTTTGCTGTAGGAATGCAGTGCTGAGCAAGGAGCAGATCCACATGGCCCATACATGATACCAGGTGGCACGCAGTGGTTAACAAACAGAAACCTAAATCAAAGAATCAAGCCCCTCAACCAAAGCTCAAGAAGCCGACAGCTGAACCAAAAGACTGGACTCCTGCCTTGGAAATGAAAGAGTGCATGGCGATGATGCTCAGAAGAGGGATGGGCAAATGGGCACATCAAATATAACTATTTCACACAGAGGATGGTGCTGAATGTTTGGACTACACTGTCCAAGGAGGTAATTGAAGCAGATATCAGTAATTTTGACTGAGCATTGGACAGGCATTTGGTGAGGAAAATTAAGTCAGGGACTAAAATAGTGTACTGTTTATTCTGTTTTTGAACTCAGAGACTGGCAAGGTGGACAGTAGTGATCATTTCTTTTGCTACCAACCACTCAATAGTGTTTTTATTACAGTAAATTTTAAAAATTAGTCAGCACTCCTTTCTTTTGGTTCTGTGCATAAAACGAAGGAAAGTAGAACTTTACAGGGCACTAGATTATGTTGGCTGGTGAGAAGTGTACAATTTACCTTCCTCAATAAAACATAGCATCTTCTACAACACGAGTCAAACATCAGAATGACTTACAAATCTACTTTATATATAAAATTACTCATGATGTTTATACTTTGTGCGAGAGCAGAGGTCATTGAATAAATGCAAATATTATAAAACCTCAGCAAATTTGAAAAGAACAAAAAATGGTGGCGATACAGAGCAAGGTAGTTAACATCTGCAATGAGATGATAGGATCTTTTCTCTTCTCCATTCTTTTCTCTTTACAAATGCTGAAAAATTAATGCATTTTAATATTTGCTATTTGTACTATTTTATAAATGTTCAAAATGTGATTGATTACAAGATAGCAGGGCAGTGCACTGGAGTACCAAAGCAACGTACACAGGAGCGATTGCTCTAGTCGACTATTTCCCAACTCAATCGCCCCGTTGCCGAGAAGTGATGAGTAGGGATCAGGTTAGGTCTCAGAGGGTGGAGTGAAAACATCCGATGGCAAGTTTCACAGCAGCTGCACCCATCTGCTTCTGGTTACACAATGCTCATTTTTCATTCTCTGTTGCAGACAATGTCTAACGGTGAGAAACTAGCAAGGGAAGAAACCTCATGGGACTGGAAAAAGTTCAAGAAATTATTTGATCAATCTATTGATAACAGACCTTGGGGGAGAAATTCGGTTGCGCCTCAGTTAGGATGGTACCCCAGGCGGAGTGTTAATTTTAATGCCTTCCGCCGAGAAATTCATCAGAATCGGTCGAATAGCTGACAGGAATGCCAAGTCTGCCGTTGCACACCAGAGCTGGGGGGTGGGGGGGTGAGCAATAAAAAACGTTTGGTCACTAAATGTTGTGGGACCCATTGCGCATGCAAGAAACTCCAAGCCAGACCCCCAGGAACAGCAGAGTCTTAAAGGCACAGCAACTCAAGCTAGCACATGCGCAGTTCCAGTTCCAGTGGCTTCAGAGTGCGAAAATGGAGGAGCAAGGAGGATGCCAGCAATCTACCCGCTTCTCACCCACTGCCCTGGAGTCAGTGGAGAGTCGCTCTCCAGCCTGTAGGGGGACGAATGTCAGCACCTCGGGATTTGACGAGGCTGTGCAGGGAGGTGGCATAGCACATTACAGCCTGGAGCACGGTGGCCACAACAGCGACCCAATGTCGCAATAAAGTAAACGGTGTTATTACGGTCGTTAGGATGAGTACTCTTTCCATTCATCTTCCAATGTCTTCATGTGCACCTCACTGTCTCACACAATGTAAAGACTTTGCAGTGCCTACCCCTTCTCTATGTCTACCAGGCCATGCTCCTCCTTGCTGAAGCCAGACCGAGACCTCTCCATCACCTCACCAGACATGTCCTGCCCATTCAAGCACCTCACTCAGCCTGCGGCCACGTAAGAACATCTTTCCACTCTTCATATGTGGTCACAGGCCCAAGTCTCATATTTAGTGGTAGTTGCTTGTGTCCCAGACCCACTGTTCACACATTCAGTGTGCAATGCCATGCAGGATGAAATGCAGATATGCACACTTCAGCATATTACTCCCGAGTGCCCTACTGCAAACACATGTGGCACAGCAGCACCTACACAGCCACCAACAACTTTTTGCTTTCGTCATTGCAGGTCAAACTCGCGCATCGTCAGGGTGAGGGCCAGCCCTACCTCCAGGTCCTGACCGACATGGATGAGCGAGTGTCCACCCTCATGGGCGCTGCAGTCGTGGCGGTGGAGGGCAGAGCCCCCGCTCAACAGTGACAGTATGTGAATGTGAGAGTCCGCTTTGCCTTGAGGCCAGATGTTGCAATTGAAGTAACGATGCCACCCTTCTTGCCCCCTCCCCAACATGACAACTGCACTTCTGTTGCTTTGTGCTTAAATGATGAGCAAGAGCGCCACCTGCCCGTCGGTTGACGATGTCTTCAGACGACGACTTCAGACAAGGAGGAGGATGAGTAGCGCAGTGCGCTGGGACAGGTGGAGACATCCTCATTTACAAGTAGGGAAGAGCACCTCAGTAATAGAGGCCGTCTTTCTCGAAGCTCCTAGCCCCTGTGGCCTGCAACAATGCCCAGCACGAGGGGAAGCTCAGGGGCCAGATCTCCGGAGCGTAAGTAGCCCCATGAGTCCTGCTCACAGATAGGCAGATGAGCACCTGGAATTTGAGGCTATGTCCATGGAATCAATACAGATGCACCGTGAGCTAATGGGTGCATTGGCGAGGATCGTGGATGTCGGGGAGGCCACCTCAACCTTAGCATTTGCGTCTCAGGGGCCCATCGAGCCCATCCTTGGTAAATTCCAATGGACGAAGGCCACAAGTGACCATGGGGCCCTAGAAATGATGGCGTGGGCCGTCGCTGACATGGCAGTAGCCATTGAACAGGAGGCCGAGACAACACAACAACTGCATTCTGCCATGTCGTCAGTGCGTGCTGGCATCAATGCACTGTATGCTTTGATGTAGTGTTAAATTGATGCCACGCAAGCACTGGCTGCTGCCATCGAATCAGTCCAATGGGGAGCCAACGGTGCCAAAGTAGGCCATCAATCTGCACTCCACTAGATTGATTAGATACTGAAGCTCTGCCCCCAGGAAGTGGCAGGCCATCTGTCGAGATGAAACATGTCGTCTCAGGACATGATTCGGTCTCCTAACATAGAAACATAGAAAATAGGTGCAGGAGAAGGCCATTCTGTCCTTCAAGCCTGCACCCCCATTCAATAAGATCATGGCTGATCATTCACCTCAGTACCGCTTTGCTGCTTTCTCTCCATGCCCCTTGATCCCTTGAGCTGTAAGGGGCATATCTAACTCCCTTTTGAATATATCCAATGAACTGGCATCGACAACTCTCTGTGGTAGAGAATTCCACAGGTTAACAACTCTGAGTGAAGAAGTTCCTCCTCTTTTCAGTCCTAAATGGCTTATCCCTTATCCTTAGACTATGTCCCCTGGTTCTGGACTTCCCCAACATCGGGAACATTTTTCCTGCATCTAACCTGTCCAGTCGAGTCAGAATTTTATATGTTTCTATCAGATTCCCTCTCATCCTTCTAAACTCTAGTGAATACAGGCCCAGTCGATCCAGTCTCTCCTCATACGTCGATCCTGCCATCCCGGGAATCAGTCTGGTGAATCTTTGCTGCACTCCCTCAATAGCAAGAACGTCCTTCCTCAGATTTAGGAGACCAAAACTGAACACAATATTTCAGGTGCAGCCTCACTAAGGCCCTGTACAACTGCAGTAAGACCTCCCTGCTCCTATACTCAAATCCCCTAGCTATGAAGGCCAACATACCATTTGCCTTCTTCACTGCCTGCTGTATCTGTATGCCAACTTTCAATGACTGATGAACCATGGCACCCAAGTCTTGCTGCACCTTCCCTTTTCCTACTCTGCCACAATTCAAATAATACTCTGCCTTCGTGTTTTTGCCAAAGTGGATAACCTCACATTTATCCACATTATACTGCATCTGCCACGCGTTTGCCCACTCACCTAACCTGTCCAAGTCACCCTGCAGCCTTTTAGCGTCGTCCTCACAGCTCACACCGCCACCCAGCTTAGTGTCATCTGCAAACTTGGAGATATTACACTCAATTCCCTCATCCAAATCATTAATGTATATTGTAAATAGCTGGGGTCCCAGCACTGAGCCCTGCGGCTCCCCACGAGTCACTGCCTGCCATTCTGAAAAGGACCTGTTTATCCCGACATTCTGCTTACTGTCTGCCAACCAGTTCTCTATCCATGTCAATACATTACCCCCAATATCATGTGCTTTAATTTTACACACCAATCTCTTGTGTGGGACCTTGTCAAAAGCCTTTTGAAAGTCCAAATACACCACATCCATTGGTTCTCCCTTGTCCACTCTACTAGTTACATCTTCAAAAAATTCCAGAAGATTTGTCAAGCAGGATTTCCCCTTCATAAGTCCATGGTGACTTGGACCGATCCCGTCACTGCTTTCCAAATGTGCTGCTATTTCATCTTTTATAATTGATTCCAACATTTTCCCTACTACTGACGTCAGGCTAACCGGTCTATAATTACCCGTTTTCTCTTTCCTTCCTTTCTTAAAAAGTGGTGTTACATTAGCTACCCTCCAGTCCATAGGAACTGATCCAGAGTCGATAGACTGTTGGAAAATGATCACCAATGCATCCACTATTTCTAGGGCTACTTCCTTAAGTACTCTGGGATGCAGACTATCAGGCCCTGGGGATTTATCGACCTTCAATCCCATAAATTTCCCGAACACAATTTCCCGCCTAATAAGGATTTCCTTCAGTTCCTCCTTCCCACGAGACCTTCGGTCCCCTCGTATTTCCAGAAGGTTATTCGTGTCTTCTTTCGTGAAGACAGAACCAAAGTGTTTGTTTAACTGGTCCGCCATTTCTTTGTTCCCCATTATAAATTCACCTGAATCTGACTGCAAAGGATCTACATTTGTTTTCACTAATCTTTTTATTTTTACAAATCTATAGAAGTTTTTGCAGTCAGTTTTTATGTTGACAGTAAGCTTCCTCTCATACTCTATTTTCCCCCTCCAATTAAACCCTTTGTCCTCCTCTGCTGTATTACAAAATTCTCCCAGTCCTCAGGTTTGCTGCTTTTTCTGGCCAATTTATATGCCTCTTCCTTGGATTTAACACTATCCTTAATTTCCCTTGTTAGCCACTGTTGCGCCACCTTCCCAGTTTTATTTTTACTCCAGACAGGGATGTACAATTGTTGAAGTTCATCCATGTGATCTTTAAATGTTTGCCATTGCTTATCCACTGTCAACCCTTTAAGTATCACTTGCCAGTCTATTCTAGCCAATTCACATCTCATACCATCGAAGTTACTTTTCCTTAAGTTCAGGACCCTAGTCTCTGAATTAACTGTCACTCTCCCATCTTAATAAAGAATTCTACCCAAGGGGCCTCACACAACATGATTGTTTATTAGTCCTCTCATTATACATCACCCAGTCTAGGATGGCCAGCTCTCTAGTTGGTTCCTTGATATATTGGTCTCGGAAACCATCCCTAATACACTCCAGGAAATCCTCCACCGCATTGCTACCAGTTTGGTTAGCCCAATCAACATGTAGATTAAAGTCGCCCATGATAACTGCTGTACCTTTATTGCACACATCCCTAATTTCTTGTTTGATGCTGTTCCCAACCTCACTACTGTTTGGTGGTCTGTACACAACTCCCACTAGTGTTTTCCGCCCTTTGGTATTCCATAGCTCCACCCATACCGATTCCACATCATCCAAGCTACCATCCTTCCTTACTATTGCATTAATTTCCTCTTTAACCAGCAATGCCACCCCACCTCTTTTTCCTTTCTGTCTGTCCCTCCTAAATGTTGAGTTCCCAGCCTTGGTCACCCTGGAGCCATGTCTCCGTGATGCCAATTACATAACACTGCCGTTCCACCAGCACCCCAGCCATCAGACACTGCTGCTGCCCACTCAGGCGGTGCTGTAAGCAGCCGGGCCTTCCAGGCCCAGAGCGTCATGTGAGGCCATCAGTCCTGTGTCCATTGGAGTCACAGCAGCCCTCAAGCGGCCTTACTGCAGGCACCGAGGACCCATTGTGGAGACGTAGGCAAGTATAGGTGGTGAGGCAGAGGGATGGGAAATGCCTACGCAAGACCCACTGATGAAAATGGTTCCTTATGGGCCTGCGTACATGTGTTATAAATGTTATTCATCTGTTGTATTAGTCTAAGGGGCGGGTGCCCCATTGTGTTTTCTTTGGGGGGGGGGGGGGGGCGGTTGTAGGGTTTTTGGGGTTGTTTGAGGGATGTTTTTCAAATATAATGTTACGTTGACCATTTCTTTCAGTCTCTGGTGTATGACTGTTGACTTGTAACGGAGATGTGGCCTTATCGTGGCACAATTAGCAGTCATTATTAGCTGCATCCCTCAGCTCCCTCCATTTAAGCAAAGCGCTCCTTAATGAGCCGCCGCTGAATAGCCGTGCTGCCGCCGCCATTGGGATGCTGCCTCCTCCATGGCTGCTGCTGGTCCTCGTCATCTTGCTGGACATTCGGGGCATCGCCAGGCTCTTGTTCCTTGTCCTCCTGAGGTGGGATCGCGCCCCACTGGCAAGGCCCGGGCCCTCATGATGGCCAAGTTGTGCAGCATACAGCACACCACAATGAATAGTGAGACCTGGTGAGGGGAGTATTGAAGGCTGCTGTGACTCCATTATCGCTGCTTCAGCAGCCCAATTGTTTGCTCTATGATATTGCAGGTGATGGCAGGACTCTCATTGTAGCGTTCCTCTGGCTCTGTAGTGGGGTTTATGGTGACGGGTCCTTAGCCAGTTTCCAGGCCATATCCTTTGTCCCCGAACAGCCAGTCTCGGCAGCACACCAGCTGCACATTTGGGGAGTGATGTCTCTTTTGGTTTCTGAAGACCCGTGCATTCTGGAATGGTGCTCGCAAGGCTACATGCGTGCAGTCAAGGCTACATCGTTGTACCCTCGGGAATCCCGCTATCCTGGTAAATCCACTTGCAAGCTCATCCTGTTTCTCCCTGATCAACGGGAAGGTAATGAAGTCCACTCGACGGGTGTAGAGAGTCTGTGTGACGTCACAGATGCAGCAATGTGCTGCAAGTTGAGACATGCTGCATATGTCCCCGATACTACCTGGAAGGTACCAGAGGCTGCAATGGGCAGCGCAGTTCTGGTGCCAATGTGAGGCTGCAGGTCTTCCTGCAGGAGATGGGATATCTCCGACGACCTCCTTACGGAAGCGCAGCCTTCTGACAGTTTCTCGGACAGGTCAAGGTATGAGCATTGCCGCCGGTAAAGCCATGGGGGGGGGGGTGGGGGGGGGAAGGGCGGTAAGGCCTCCTGCCCAGACATCTACCGGCTCTCCTCCTTCGGCTGCCAACATGGCCAACAGCCCTTCTCTCTTGACACCACCTTGCGATGCTGGTGAACTAGTAATGCCCCCATTAAAGTTTTAGAAATAACTTTTTCTCAAGCTCAACTGGTATGTCTGACTGTGACCTCCACGGGAAGCGCTTCTCATCCCTTTAAGTATAGTCACCAGTTAATGACTCTGCAAGCCTGTACCGACTGTTTTTCTTGGCGGTCACTAAATGAGGCAGCCACACCGAATTTACCGACGGACACAAACATGGGCGTTGCGCCAGGACTGACGTCGTCAGGATTGCACTGATGGTCAGCAGCCAGGCGCTAATGGTTTGTGCCCCCGATGAGTCTCTCATGAATTTTTGGTCGGGACGCTAAAAGTGGCATGCTCAGTCGATAACCTCTTACATTCCCACTAACACCTCCTTTGGCCACTCACTGAAGCGTTAAGACAACTGAAAATCCAGCCCCTGGTATTTATCAATACACTCCACCACCAGACAGTAATCCTCACCACTAACAAAAACAAAATTGCAATAGATTGAACATTTCTCATCTTACTCCTCCGAAAGCTGATCTTCCTTCTCTGGAGTTCCTTTGCTCGTTATTTTTTCAGTTGTGTCTCTATAATCACTGCCTGTTGATTCCAGTTCATCATCATTTGGTCTACAGTACAAGAAAAATATACCTTGGGTCAGATCACCAAAAAGGTTTCAATTAAAATGTGTAAATTTCTCACACAACAGCTAATTGGGAATGTATCAAATGGTAAAATCTCCTTGCTGGTAAACTGAAGATTTCAAGTCCATAACCAGAGGACAGTTTAATTATAAAAGGAGGCATTTAAAAGAGGATTTCAGTTTATGAGAATCAATGAACAAAAGGTCAAAAGCCCATTCTCAACAGAAACACTAACACGAACATGAACTTCTAACTTGATTTTTAAATCCAGTTTAGTGATCAGCTATTAGAACTGTCGTCAGGACCGCTCAACTGTTCAATGTGGTTCACCAGGACTATAAACAGCTGGGAAGGGCTCATCACAATGCCAGTTTGAGACTAAATTAAACAAAATACCTGTACTGAAAAACTGGGGTTTTGTTGTCAGAACAAAAAGGGAGAAGTGTTTAAAATTATGAACAGATGGAACAGAGTAGATAGACAGCAGACTGTTTCTTGTAGTCGAGGGATCTCAAACAAGGGGCCATAGATATGATTGACTGCATGAGATTTTGAACAGAGAGGAAAAGAAACATCTTTACAGAGCCTTATATTGAGGCTGTAGAATTCATTTCCAATATTAGTGGTTACAGCAAAGAGACTATGTTAACATTCAAGATTATATAATTTGGTGGTTGAATGGAAAGTGTCTGAAGCGATATAGGAACAGCGTGGGTAAATGTGATTAAAACTATTCGCTTACATGAAAAGGTAAAGAGCGACATGGACTGGTTGGGCTGAATGAGTCGTTTCAGTGCTGTAATTTCTAAGCCCAAGCAGCAATAGCAGGTGCAGTTGCTGTTAGAGGAGTGGCACTGCAAGTGATCAATTAACTGTTTAAGTGCCACTTATTACTGAGCCATAGTACACATGGCAAATTGGCTGTCATGACCATTTGGGCTACTAGCCAAACGAAACTGGTTTCTACAGGATTTTCCTGGTGTATATGGCTCAGCTACTCCCAGGATAAACTCTCAGCCATTGGGGAAACCTATTTTTAAAACTTACCTTGGACTGGCTTTGCATACCAGAGTTATGGAACAACATCCATCAGAAATTATATTTCAGAAAGTGCTTGAAGTCCACAGCAAATTAGTCAACAGCAGCAACTTGCAATTATGGTGTCTTTAATGTAGTGAAATATCCCAATGATGGCATTCCTGATCCCCAAGTACCTTGCGATTTTGATGTTTATAAGTTCTGAGCTTTTAACTACCAAGTGGTATACTGACTCGTCCAATACCATTCACATTTCCAGTATGAGAATCAAAGACTCACATATTTCCATTTAAGAGATAAATTTAGGAAATAACATGACAATACCAAACTCCTGCTGCCTTGGAGCCCAAATATTACTGATCTCTTGATCCAGACATCCAGATAACAGCTACTTATTCTTTAAAGCTCTTGATCTAGAGTCTGAAATATTGGCTACCAAAGGTTCAGTTGCTTTTCATCTTGTTTATGTAAAATTTCTTAAATCCAGAGTATGCATAATGGAAGTGAAGTTAATCAAAGTTCTGTTGTGTGAGCTTTGGCATGGAATGTTGGTGAAGAGTAAATCCCAATTCTGTCCTCACCTGATGTCTACACTTCCAGCAGAGACCAGGAGTGGGAAAATCTGGCTGATCTTTTCTTTTCTTTACCAACTACATGCAGTGTCTCTGCTGCCAATTCGGCACAGAACAGGAATTGAAGTTGGGGCTAGAGAAATCTACTAATGAATATTTTGAAATCTGCTGAAAGAAAAATGCAATTTTTGAGCTATATCTTCAGTCAAACTTTTCTTCTAGGGTTTAGGAGAAGGGCGGGCAAGGATCATTTCAATTTTGACTTCTCAATCGCTACCAGACAGGAACCGCACTACCACGGAATGCTCATATCCCCATCTTTAATCTTTCAGCAGTTTAAAAAGGAAGATAGTTCACTGAGGTAGCAGTATGAGCTGTACAATTAGCTTCAGTACCCTTGGGTAAGGAGATAAACAAAAATCAGCCAGGAGTTCTATTATTAATGATTGCCTAGTGGGCACATGCTGATGAAGGCACTTGTCTCCATTCAGAGAAAATGTAACTTCCTCCTACAGCCACTGTAGCATCCAATTGTTTCTTAAATGATTCTAGCATTTCTGCCTCCATTAATCTATCTGGAATTCTATCTCAGACATTGATCACTCTACATGAAGAATTTTCTGATGATATCAGTCCTAAAATTACCTTGTACTAGTGTTTAAACCTGTTCCCTCTTGTGCTACTCCTAGTTTAATATAAAGTAATATTCCAGGTAACATTGTGTGTATCTTTAATCTTATATACCTCTACAAGATCACCTCTCAGATGCCCCCTTTCTAGGCTTAAAAACCCAAGCTTCTTCATTCTTTCCATACAACTCAAACTTCTGACACGAGGGTAGGTCTTGTGGCTCTTCACTACCTCTAGTACTTGAATGTCTTAGCGGACCTCAAGGTGCAGTGTTCTACCGTTTGATGTCTACTTTTTTGGCTATGTAGTTCAACATTCTTTTGGCTTTGTTGATTGCTGTTCTACATTAGTTGGAAATATTGGGCCCAAGTTTCCACATGACTCGCGCCTGATTTTTAGGAGCAACTGGTGGAGAACGGACTATTTTAGAAATAGCAATTCTCCACATTTTTTTTTGTAGTTCTAGTCAGGTAGAACAGTTCTAGTTTAAAACAGAATATTTTCTTCAAAAGGGGGCGTGTCCGGCCACTGACGCCTGATTTGAAAGTTTCCACAGTGAAAATGTACTCCAAACTAGAGTAGAATGGAGCCAGTGAAGATTTTTGTAGAACTGAAAAAGCCTGTTCTACACATTAAAAAATTAGGCGCAGGTTACAAATTAGGCGTCCAGAACGAGGTGGGGGGGGGGAGGGGAACTCATTAAATTCGACAATAAATCCTTATTTATACTTCTACAAATAAATCCAAACTGAATAAACATTTATAAGCCAAGAAAAGATGAAATAAACCATCTTCCTACCTGTGTGAAAGTGCTTCAGCCAGGGAGTATTCTGCAGCCGTTCATGCCGCCGAGGGGGGAGGGAGGGGGAGAGCGAGCGCGAGGGGGGAGGGAGGGGGAGAGCGAGCGCGAGGGGGGGAGGGAGGGGGAGAGCGAGCGCGAGGGGGGGAGGGAGGGGGAGAGCGAGCGCGAGGGGGGGAGGGAGGGGGAGAGGGGAGGGAGGGGGAGCAAGAGAGAGGGGAGGGGCGGGGGGGGAGCAGGTGTCTGGTCGGCAGGGGGGGGGGGGGGGGGGTGTCGGGTCTGGTCGGCCGGGGGGGGGAGGGGGTGTCGGGTCGGGTCAGCGGGTGGGGGGGGGGGGGAGAAGCGAGTGTCGGGTCTGGTTCGGGGGTGGGTGGAGCAGGAGCTGGCCGTGGGAGGAGCCTCATTCACGCAGCCCCAGTGAGGCCATTCAGCCAGGGCTCGAGGCTGCGTGCTTCGGGCCCATCCCACACAGTTCGGCGCCTGGAGCTACTGCACTTGCGTGCCGACTGTAGCGCGCATGTGCAGAGGTCCCAGCACTGTTTTCAGCGCCGGGACCTGGCTCCGCCCCCCCCACAGCTCATGCTGGCTGTGCCGAGGGCCAGAGGACCTGTAAATAGGTGGAGAATACCGAGGATTTTTTTTAGGCGCCGTTTTAGGCGCGAAAAACGGGCGCCCAGCTTGGAGGGGCGCCCGTTTTTTTTCTTGTGGAAACTTGGGCCCATTTAGTGTCAACGAAAACTCGTATTTCTCTTCCAATTACACTATTTTAACACCATTAATTAAGTATTTTCATTGGTTATTTATCCTTCCTCTATCCAGCTCTTTATATTGTCGGCTTTAAATTTCATCGGACATCGTTCTGCCCACGTACATATCTTGTCGAACTCAACCTCTTCAGATTTCACAGGATTACAGATTACCATCTGTAAATCTGATTATTTTGCATCAAATAAACCAGTATTGGCCAGGAATGACCATCTTCCCTTTCTGAATCCATACTGAGTACCGTTACCCAGGTTATAGTTAGAGTATTCTCAAGTTCACTCCTGATCAGTTTCATTACTTTATAGAATGGAAGCAAGATGTCCTCCACGGTCGAACAGTCTACAATATTCACTATCTAGGCTGACAGGTAAAAATTGCCATTTGAGTTAGGTGCCAGAAGATACTGTTACCCATGAAAGCCTTAACATGTAAAATGGAAAAAATAATCACTGTAAACTAGTTAGAGATAATTCATCAGAATCAGTCACACGAGTCAAAAAAGAGAGAAAATTACCTGCTAAGGCTATCTTCCTTCTTGTCTTGTGGTTTATTGGAGGAATTACTCTTTTCCTGCAAAAATAGTTTATAATACTGAATAATCCTTGCATATATACATTGCTCTTAACATCAAAACATCTCACAACTCTTCACACAATGAATTAATTTTCAGGTACTGTGACTGATGCAATGTAGGTGAATAGCTATTCTGAACCAGCAATTTCCAACAGGTTGAATACATCTATTCTACTGATAGAGCTAGATTTCCCTTTGAATCAATCATCACCTGAACTTCATTCTGATCACAGAACACTCTAAATTTCAAGATACTGGCTTTGCTTGGTTGGTTTTTGTTTGCATCTGCTGCACATATTCAGTCTGCCCAAAGACAATGGCTGAAAGCTTTGTGATGTCTCCACAACCTACTGTTTCTGTTTGAATAGCCACTATTGATGTGGCAACCACACCGAGAAACTAGTCTTGATCTTAACTAATACACCCATCATCCATTACAGCACACAAGATCACCTGGTTGTGGATAGGGTGCAATTTTGACTGTTTTGCATCAAGTACCTCTTACAAATTGATGACTTGCTCCCATGAGAGAATAACTGAGGGCTGGGATGGGATGTTTCTATGTAAAAGGCTAGTGCTCACCACCTGCCTCCACATGATTCCTCGTATCGATTTGCTTCACTCACACAACGCATGTATATTAAGGGCTCAATTTTCCCAGGTCATTTACAGCATTTTTTTGGTGCACGCCTTTTTTCTGGCTTTCCCCTGCGATCTGCGCTGGGGTAACTGAGTTAGTTACGATTTTTCTAGGCAAATTTTTTTTTGACGTAATGTCTGCACTGGTTTTCATAATTTTTTGCAGTTTGGCCAAAAAATTTTCCTCCTTGGTCGGCGTATCTGGCCACTCCCAAAAAACCTCCTGGAGAGTTAGCAGAAAGCAGCGCACATTACATAGAAACATAGAAAATAGGTGCAGGAGTAGGCCATTTGGCCCTTCGAGCCTGCACCGCCATTCAATGAGTTCATGGCTGAACATGCAACTTCAGTACCCCATTCCTGCTTTCTCGCCATACCCCTTGATCCCCCCTAGTAGTAAGAACTACATCCAACTCCTTTTTGAATATATTTAGTGAATTGGCCTCAACTTTGTGGTGGAGAATTCCACAGGTTCACCACTCTCTGGGTGAAGAAGTTTCTCCTCCTCTCGAACCTAAATGACTTACCCCTTATTCTTAGACTGTGACCCCTGGTTCTGCACTTCCCCAACATTGGGAACATTCTTCCTGCATCTAACTGGTCTAAACCCGTCCGCATCTTCCTTCCTGCATCTAACCTGTTCAAACAAATCCACGCTGAAGGACACCATTGTTTTTAAATTGAAGATTTTGGAGGGAGCCAAGAATACTCTAAAAAATCAATTTCAACTTTTTTTTTTAAACCTGTCAACATAGTAAATGGAAGTTTTGGGGATTTCAGAAGTTTTCATTTTTTTCTTCTTACGCACACGCCACCACCGAACATCTTCAAGCAGGGCTAGAGGGTTGTAGCTTTGGCCGGCAGAATCGGCCCCAGGCACAGGGGCTTGGGGCTCGGTTGGAAAACAAGCCGGGGGGGGATGTTGAAGAAAGAGAGGGAGGTGCTGACCAATCGGAAGGCTTATGCACTGAGCCCAGGGAGCGAGGTGCCAATCGGAGGGCTTCTTTAAACTGCAATGTGTTTGGGGGAGATTGGCGGGGGGGAGGGGGGGCTAGAGAGGGCGGTGCCGATCATAAAACTTATGCACATGGAGCCTGGGGAGGGAGGTGCTGATCAGAAGGCTTCTGAAGACTGCAATCAGTTGCGGGGGGTGTGGCAGGTGACGGGGAGAAAGAGAAGTTACAAGACCACAATCAGTTGGGTGGGGGTGGGGGAAAAAGAGAGAAGTTTTAATAAGCAAACAAATAATGGAAATGATTCAGTTTTAATGTAAAATATATTTTATTCAAAAGTTTAAATATACTTTAAAGTATATAAAGTATACTTTAATAAAATTATTCTTGTATCAAACTTTAAAGTTTTCAGTTACGATCACTTACTAATAAATGTGTAAATTTAACAGCTTACAAAACACTTAATTTGAGAACAGTTACAACTGTAACAATAATAACAGCAGCAAAGAAAGGCTGCACCCATCTCTCCTCCACCTTATTCTAAGACCGCCTGCCGCATTTGTTCTTGGTGACTCCACCACCCCTGCCTGCAGGCAGTGGCACAGTGTTTCTGGGGTTGGTAGCAAGCTTATCTTTCTAAGATCTTGGGTAGTGCACACCTATTGTGGGGGGGGGGGGGTTAACTACCTGCAACATTCCCTCCCTCATGGTCAGCGACAGTGTTTGCACTATCTGACATTCCCTCCCTGATGGTCACTGACAGCGCATCAGCTACCTCTGAAATTCCCTCCCTCATGGTTACTATTCCCTCACTGATGGCCCCGGACATCGTTCCCATTTCGTGTCATTGCTGTTCCTACTCCAGACAGTCCCACTACCGCATCACTCACCCCACTGATGGTGTCCAGGAATGAGCAGGTAAGGTCAATGCAATCCGCACTCAATTACATCATGTGTACCACAACTGGTAGATTCTGCACCTCAGGAGAGCGCAATTGAGCTCCTCTTCCCCCTCCTCCCCACGGACCCCGCAGCCTGGGAAGGTGGAGTCCTGGGTGTGCCCTGCTGCACCATACCACTGGGATCCACAACCTCGGAAGATGGGGCCCTGGGTATGCCTCGCTGTACCCAATCACTGGGACCTGCAGCCTCGGACATTCAGAAACCATGGAATGTCCCACCACCATTCAAACCACTAGTCATGGAAGGGGCTGTCACCGTAATGAGCGGCACCTCCTCCAAAGTCAGTAAAACAGTGGGGTCTTCATCCAGTTCCATCCACTCCCCCTCCCCCCCCATGTTCTTGGTCTGGAAGGTTGGATTTGAAGATGTTATCCTGTTCAGGCTGGTCCTCGTCTGAATTTTCTTCGACATAGTGAGGGTCGGCCTCAAGTTCTGCAAAATATAACAGAGCATAGACAAATGGTTAACAGCAGAGGAGGGGGCAGGGTGGATGGCATGAGTAGGTTTACACAGCACAGGTCAGGCAGCAGGCTGATTTGAAGGACCATGATGAATGATAGCACATTGCATCAACCGAAGCATAGCTGCTGGAGACATACAAAGGAACCAACATTAACATTTAGCAAGGCCATACTGTGGAATTTGCAGGACTTACCCTCTCCCTCGAGTGTGGGCGCAGCTTGTGCAGTGGTGGTTGCTTTTCTCCAGGCAGGACCCATCAAAGCAGCACCCCTCTCTTCCAAGGGTGTCAGTGGCTGCAGATTTGTCAGGCCTCTTCCTGTTCGGATTCTTTCTCGTTTGTTCTGTGCCACTTTCCTCTGCAAAGATGCAAACATAACTTTCTTTTTTAAAGAGAGGGTGTCTTTCTGCTGGGTGGGACATATATAGCTGGTCACATTTACAATTGCAATTGCATTGAATAAATTAAAATATTACTTGACCAAGATCCTGCCACTTCTTTTTACACTGGCCTCCAGATCTCGGGGTGGTCACCCATTGCACAGTAATCTTCTGCAAGTTGGTTCCACCGTTTCTTCATTTCTTTGGGTGGAACTTTTGTGTGACCTCTGCTGGTGTCCAGCTCATGCCATCTGTTCTCAATTACAGTAACTAGTGCCTCCACTTCATCCTGCAAGAAATTTTTGGTTCTTGTACCGCGATGCATCTTGTACTACTGCAGCTCTGATTTTTCCAATGCTCTCAAACAGCACTTGTAACACACACAACTGGCTCTTTAAAAATGGCCAATTGCCAACTCGGAGCTGTACTGCGCATGCGCATCCATTGAAACGACGTCAAAAACCTAACTTTTTTTTGTCGCGCATGCGCAGAAGATGCAGCATCAGTTTTCAGCGCAGACAGCAGGCTCCACCCCCCGAGGCGATTGGACACCTGCGCGGCGGCAAATTTGAATTATAGATCGGGGAAACTTTGGCAAAATATTTCCAGCGCATTTCTGGCCTAGAGAAATGGGCGTAACTCTGGCAATACACCAGAAAACGGGCTTGGGCAAAATTGAGCTCCTAATACTGTTTTCAGATGCCTCACTTTCTCTGTATGCTTGTGCTGTGCTGTAGGGTCTGTGATCCAGGCACCCTGAACCCCTGACGTGTTTCAGATTAGTGGAGCCCTTTTCCAATGGAATGTGTCTCCATTGTGCTGAACCTGCATAAGTTTTGCTTCACTTTCCAACTTGGGGCTCAATTTTCCCCAGTGATTTGTACCTTCCTTTGGAGCAGGACGCTTTTTTTGGCCTAAGTTTAAAAAAAAAGTTTCCCCGATCAATTTGCACCAGCTAGTTACGATTTTTTTTTAAAAAGGTAACTTTTTTTTTCAGCCAAAGGAGTGCAACCTACCACCCACGCCAATTCTGGCCATTTAGGTAAGTTTGGCCAGCTGAGAGTTACTCCAGTTCTTCTTAGGCCAGCATATGCAGCCTCTGCAGAAAAACCTTTTGGAGAGGTAAAGAAATCGGCGCAGGCAAGGAAATCGGCACAGATAAGTGCAGCAGATGCCCGGACAGCAGGAGAGGTAAGAGAGAGGGGATGAAGTCTTTCGGGCATAATTAGGGACGGGGGAGCCGACCAGGGGGCCACTCGGCCAGAGATGGGGACGGGGGGCACTCGGCTAGAGATGGGGACAGGGGGGGGCCAGGGGGCCATTCAGCCCGAGATGGGGACGGGGGAGACCGCACGGACCGGCAAGGTAGTCGGGGCTCGGGGCGGGCAGAGGAAGCAGACCAGCAAGCCACACGGGGCTAGGGGCGCGTGAGGGAAGCATGTGGGGCTAGGGGCGGGCGGGGAGCGGATCGAGAGGCCACTCGGTCACGGCTATAGGCGGGGGAGCGGACAGAAAGGCCACCCCCAAAACTAAAGGACAGGTTAGGCTGCGCCAAAATAAAGAAATCAAACGGGAAAACTTAGAACTTTTTTTTGGCATACTTGGGGCCCCCAAAAAACGGCCGTAACTCTTCAAGTATGCCAAAAAAAAGCTTTGGAGAAAATTGAACTTTTGGTTCCTATACTTAATTTCATTAACTAATCTGTTTACAGTAAAATGATTCAGTGGGACTATTACTGTAATTACTGAAAACCTGATGACAAAGTCCTTCTTGGATACATGGTTAAGGCCTGGGGGGTGGGTTATAGATCCCAGAGGACTGCTCATCCTTAGTGATCTCATTCCTGGAGGAATTCCTCTGTTAGAAGGCATCCCCATCGGTGGTGGTCCCATAAAGCCTGGCCTTGGCTCACCAAGGTTCAGAATAGGTGGGGGCCCTCCCTCATTGGTACACAGGATTGAGGGACAGCAGAAAATCTAGGAGCAGATGCCACTCCAGTTCCTTTAGCTTGAGGGGGCATTGCCTGTTGCGAAGCACCTCCAACCCCTCTTACCAGTTCTGCTAGTCCTGCATGTACTTGAACCATCAGCTGGTTAACTGGCATCCCTCTCCCTGCTGCTAAAAGTGCATCATTCTTCAATGACAAAAAGACCTACACCATTCTTAACTCAGCTAAGGGGTGTTTATATTGTCTATTTTGGGTGTGTGCACACACCTCTTGCCCCAAAATACAAGATGATATTCCTTACCCCCAGAAACCTAATTGCTCTACACAGGATGTGAATATCATAAGGCAGTCCCTCAGAATCGAGGAAGACTTGCTTCCACTTAGCATGACTTCTTAGGTGGCTGTACAGTCCAATACAAGAAACACAGTCTCTGTCACAGGTGAGACAGATAGTCGTTGAGGGAAAGGTGGGCAGGGAGCCTGGTTTGCCGCAAACTCCTTCCGCTGCCTGCGCTTCATTTCTGCATGCTCTCGGCGACAATACTAGAGCAGCTCAGCGCCCTCCCGAATGCACTTCCTCCACTTAGGGCGGTCTATGGCCAGGGACTTCCAGGTGTCCGTGTGGATGTCGCACTTTATCAGGGAGGCTTTGAGGGTGTCCTTGTAATGTTTCCTCTGCCCGCCTTTGGCTCGTTTGCTGTGGACGAGTTCCAAGTAGAGCGTTTGCTTTGGGAGTCTCGTCTCTGGCATGCGAACTATGTGACCTGCCCAGTGGAGCTGATCAAGTGTGGTCAGTGCTTCAATGCTGGGGATGTTGGCCTGGACGAGGACACTAATGTTTGTGCGTCTGTCCTCCCAGGGAATTTGCAGGATCTTGCGGAGACATCACTGGTGTTATTTCTCCAGCATCTTGGTGTCTACTGTACATGGTCCACGTCTGAGCTATACAGGAGGGCGGGTATTACTACAGCCCTGTAGACCATGAAGCTTGGTGACAGTTTTGAGGGACTGGTCTTCAAACACTCTCTTCCTCAGGCGGCCGAAGGCTGCACTGGTGCACTGGAGGGGGGTGTTGGATCGCGTCGTCAATGCCTGCTCTTGTTGATAGGAGGCTCCAGAGATAAGGGAAGTGGTCCACGTTGTCCAGTGCCATGCCGTGGATCTTGATGTCTGGGGGGCAGTGCTGTGCGGTGAGGACAGGCTAGTCGAGGACCTTTGTCTTACTCAAGTTTAGCGTAAGGCCCATGCTTTCATACGACGGTAAATACGTCGACTATGTCCTGGAGTTCAGCCTCTGTGCGCACAGACGCAGGCGTCGTCCACGTACTGTAGCTCGACGAGAGGTTGTCGTGGTCTTGGAGAAGTTTGAACAGCTTCCCATGGTTCTGTAATTTAGTTCCACTCCAGCAGGGAGCTTAACTGTGAGGTGGAGCATGGCAGCAAGGAAGATTGATGGAGGAAAAATGCATGGCCTTCTTCGACCTTATACACGGTCAACCGCGAGGGTCAATGGAGCGTTCTCCTCCGTTTCGGATGCCCCCAAAAGTATGTCACCATCCTCCGCCTGCTCCACAATGACATGCAAGCTGTGATCCTTACCAATGGATCCATCACAGACCCAATTCACGTCCGGACCGGAGTCAAGCAGGGCTGGGTCATCGCCCCAACCCTCTTCTCAATCTTCCTCGGATGTGACTATACCAGTCAAAGGACACCCCATATATCCAGTAAACCTTCCATTTGGTGCTCAGTGAGCAAAAGCAAATACTGACCCAAAAACATAATCTTTAAAGGAAGCTAAACTGATGTAAAGGGGGAAATCGAGAGTTCGAGACACTAATAAAGCTGTTTGATTTCTGTTTATGTCCCCTTGTGGAGAAAAGGGAGAACCATAGTTTTCCTTAAAGTAGGGGATCAAGAGGTGGTGATAATGGGAGGGAAGTAAGGTCATTCCTGGCAGCAGAATCATGTATGGTCTCTGACTGGAATAGACTTGATGGGCAAATAACTCCAAACTTTAATACTGCACAATTACCCTTTCTTTGTGTTTCCTATCCTTATTTTTCTGTTTCCTGGCACAGAATTCTTTGAGCTGTTCATCCATACCCATTAGCATGTCTTCAAAGGATTCCTGACATGAAGATCTGTGCAAAATAAAAACATGGAGAAAAAAGGTCAGGATTGTAATCCAAACAAATCATGAAGCACCAACTGACCCACGGTTTTAAAATGGCCCAGCAATTTCCGAGAACTTAAGGGGGAAAAAAAGTGCCAGGTTGGAGGAGAACATATCCTACATAAACTAGTTCCCAATTTATATCAGAGGGACACAACAATAACAACATGCAGTTATTTTGTGCATTCAACGTTAAAGTCCCAAGATGCTTCACAAATTGGCTTCATGAAAATAGAGGGTTAGCAAGGAAGGAAGAGATTAAGAGGGGTACCCGAGGCCAGGTCTGAGAGAGGTTTTTTAAAAAAGGTGCAGAGAGATGCGAAGAGGCAAGGAGATTTAAGAAGGGAGTTTGAAGCAAGACAGTTAAGGTATATGCCACAAATGGTGGTTCAAAAGAGAAAGAACATGCACAAAAGGTCAGAATCAGAAGAACAGAGTATTCAGGAAGCAGGTGGGACTGGAGGAGATTGCAGAGATAGAGTAGGGATTTAAAAAGGTGTACAAAGATTTTAAATGTGTTAAAAGATGGGGAGCCAGAGTAAGTTAAGGGTAATGGATGAATGTAATCTAATGCAGGACCGGGTACATACACACCAGAGTTTTGGATGTTGGAATTCATGGAAAGTGGTGGATGGGAGAGCATCAGAGTGTCGAATCAGGAGATAAACTTATTCATAAGTATTTCAGTAACAGAGGGCCTGAGGTAGAGGACAAAGCAGATGATCTTGGTGGTAGGACATGGGGTTTTAAAGCACAGTTCAGGGTCATACAGGATGCCAAGATACTTGGTTCAGCCAGAGAGCAAAACCAGAGAGCAGGAAATGTGGAAGAATGCATAGGAAGTTGAGTAAAATATAGAAAAGGATGCATCGCTGGGTCTAGTCCTGGGAGAATGAAGTGGGTCAAGTGGAGAATTTCAAATCAGGGAGCATCTGGGTCTTGTGTAACAGGAGAGGATTAATTAGCAATCTGGTCATGCGGGGTCCTTTGGGGAAGAGTGACCAAAATATGGTAGAATTCTTCATTAAGATTGGAGAGTAACACAGTTAAATTCAGAGACTAGGATCCTGAACTTAAAGAAAGCAAACTTCGACAGTATGGGACGTGAATTGGCTAGGATAAACTGGAGAATGATACTTAAATGGTTGACGGTGGATAGGCATGAAATATCACATGGATGAACTACAAGACTTGTACATCCCTGTGTGGCGTAAGAATAAAAAAGGGAAGGTGGCTCAACCGTGGCAAACAAGGGAAATTAGGGAAAGTGTTAAATCCAAGGAAGAGGCATATAAATTGGCCAGAAAAAGCAGCAAACCTGAGGACTGGGAGAAATTTAGAATTCAGCAGAGGAGGACTAAGGGTTTAATTAGGAGGGGGAAAATAGAGTATGAGTGTAAGCTTGCAGGGAACATAAAAACTGACTGCAAACGCTTCTATAGATATGTGAAGAGAAAAAGATTAGGACCGAGATGAGGAGAAACTTCTTCACTCAGAATTGTGAACCTGTGGAATTCTCTACCACAGAAAGTTGTTGAGGCAGTTCACTAAATATATTCAAAAGATGTGGCCCTTACGGCTAAAGGGATCAAGGGGTATGGAGAGAAAGCAGGGGTGCTGAAGTTGCATGATCAGCCATGATCATATTGAATGGTGGTGCAGGCTGGAAGGGCCGAATGGCCTACCTCTGCACCTACTTTCTATGTTTCTTTCTCAGGAATAGTGATCATAAGGTTTAGATTAGTTATGGAGAAGGAGAAGGAACAATCTAGAATAAAAATACTCAACTGGAGGAGAGCTAAATTCAGCAAATTGGAGTCAAAGGCTGGCAGACAGAAATGTATAAAAGCCAGGAAGTTAGGCTAAACCTATATAAAACTCTAGTTCGGCCCCAACTGGAGTATGGTGTCCAATTCTGGGCACCACACGTTAGGAATGACGTGAGGCTTTGGGAGAGATTTACTAGAATGATACGGTAGCATAGTAGTAATAGGAACGGTAGCATAGTGGTAATCCAGAGGGCTGGACTAATGATCCAGAGATGTGAATTCATATCCCACCACAGCAGCTGGGGAATTTTATTCAGTTAATTAAATAAATCTGGATTAAAAAGCTAGTATCAGTAATGGTGATCATGAAACTTTCAGATTGTCGTAAAAACCTATCCAATTTGCTAACGTCCCTTAGGGAGGGAAAGCTGCCGTCCTTCTCTGGTCTGGCCTATACATGACTCCAGACCCACAGCAATGTGGGTGATTCTTAACTGCCCTCTGAAATGGCCTAGCAAGCCACTCAATTGTAACAAATCCGCTACGAGAAACAATAATAAAACCTGACAGAGCACCCGGCATCGACCTCGGCACCAGCTACGGAAACGACAATGGTACATACAGCCCAGTCGACCCTGAAAAGTTCTCATCAACATCTGGGGACTTGTACCCAAAATTGGAGGAGCTGTCGCACAGACTAGTCAAGCAATAGCCTGACTCTCAGAATCATACCTTTCAGTCAGACGACTCCATCACCATGCCTGGGTATGTCCCGTCCCACCCGCAGGACAGAGCCACCAGGGGTGGTGGCACAGTGGTATATAGTTGGGAGGGAGTAATCCTGGGAGTGCTCAACATCGACTCCGGACCCCATGAAGTCTCATGGCTTCAGGTCAAGTATGGGCAAGGAAACCTCCTGCTGATTATCACCTACCGCCCTCCCTCCGCTGATGAATAAGTACTCCTCCATGTTGAACACTACTTGGAAGAGGCACTGAGAGTAGCAAAGGAACAGGGTGTACTCTGGGTGGGGGACTTCAATGTCCATGACCAAGAGTGGCTCAGTAGCACCACTACTGACCGAGCTGGCCAAGTCCTGAAGGACATAACTGGCCGATTGGGCCTGCGGCAGGTAATGAGAACCAACACGAGGGGAAAAACCTACTTGACCTCGTCCTCACCAATCTACCTGTCGCAGATGCATCTGTCCATGACAGCATTGGTAGCAGTGACCACCACACAGTCATTGTGAAGGCGAAATCCCTTTCTCACACTGAGGACACCCTCCATCGTGTTGTGTGGCACTATCACCATGCTAAATGGGATAGATTCAGAACATATCTAGCAGCTCAAAGCTGGGCATCCATGAGGCACTGTGGGCCATTAGCAGCAGAATTGTATTCTACCACAATCTGTAACCTCATGTCCCTCACTCTACCATTACCATCAAGCCAGGGGACCAACCCTGGTTCAATGAGGAGTGTAGAAGAGCATGACAGGAGCAGTATCAGGCGTATCTAAATACGAGGTGCCAACCTGGGGAAGCTGCAATACAGGCCTACATGCATGCTAAAAAGCGGAAGCAGCATGTGATCCCACAATCAACAGATTAGATCAAAGCTCTGCAGTCCTGCCACATCCAGTCGCGAATGGTGGTGGACCATTAAACTACTAACAGGAGGAGGCTCCATGAATATCCCCATCCTCAATGATAGCAGAGCCCAGCATGTGAATACAAAAGACAAGGCTGAAGCGTTTTGTAAACATCTTCAGCTAGAGGCACAAGTCAGGAGTGTGATGGAATACTCTCCACTTGCCTGGATGAGTGCAGCTCCACCACTCAAGATGATCGACACAATCCAGGACATAGCAGCCCGCTTAATTGGCAACCACCTTAAACATTCAATCCCTCCAGCACCACCATACTGTGACTGTAGTGTATACCATCTACAAGTTGCAACTTGACAAGGCTCATTAGGCAGCACCTCCCAAACATGCGGCCTCTAGCACCTAGAAGGACAAGGACAGCAGGCGCATGGGAATAGCATCACCTCCATCCTGACTTGGAAGTATATCGCCGTTCCTTCATTGTCGTTGAGTCAAAATCACCCAGAGTACATTCCTTCCCAACAGCACTGTGGGAGTACCTTCACCACAAGTCTGCAGCAGTTCAAGGTGGCGGCTTGTCACCATCTTCTCAAGAACAATTAGGGATGGGCAATAAATGTTGGCCTTGCCAGTGACGCCCACAACCCATGTACGAATTTTTTTTTTTAAAAAAAGGTTCCAGGGATGAGGGATTACAATTATAGACTGGAGAAACTGGGATTGTTCTCCTTAGAGCAAAGGCAGCCAAGAGGAGATTTGATAGGTGTTTAAAATCATGAAGATGTACAAAGAGAAACGTTAGGATTTGGAATGCACTGCCTGATAAGGTAGTGGCAATAGTAGCTTTCAAAAGAGAATTGGATAAATAGTTGAAGGAGAAAAAATTGCAGTGGTATGGGGAAAGAGCCAGGGAATGCGACTAACTGGATTGCTCTTTGAAAGAGCCCCCAGAGACTCAATCGGTCGAATGATTTCCTTCTGTGCTATACTATTCTATGATTCTATGCAAAGAGAGAAGATAAATTGGTGTTTTTCCCCACACTGCAGGATTGTCTCCAGAGGTCAGTTTAAGACCAATTCTCAGTACAAAATTTGCAGACAATGCAAAAATATACAGCAAAATTAACTGTGCAAAGAACAGTAAGTGACTTCAGGAGGGGACGACAAGGTGAGTGGATTGGGTAGATTGATGCCGAATGAAATTTAATTTAGTTAAATGAGAGATGATGCATTTTGGGAGGAAGGAGAAAATATCTCCTAATTAATAAAACTTTTAAAGGAGTGGAGGAACAGAGACCTTCAGGGATTCAGATAAGACATTTTTAATAAGTGGGAGATGATGATAAAGCTGCTTTACATTTAAAAAAAAAAAGAGGATTTCAGATTTTATAATTAGGGAGAGAGAGTACAAAAGCAAAAGGAGTTAGGTTATTGGTTAGGTTGCAGTTAGCTTACTGTGTTCAGTTATAGAATACAGCACAGGCTGGCCAAGAGGCGATCCAGTCGAATCCCACTTTCCAGCCCTAGGTCCCTAGCCCTGCAGGTTACAGTACTTCAGCTGCACATCCAAATACTTTTTAAATGTGGTGAAGGTTTCGACCTCTACCACCCTTTCAGGCAGTGAGTTCCAGAACCCCCACAACCCTCTGGGTGAAGGCATTTCCCCTCAAACCTCCTCTAAACCTTCTACCAATTACTTTAAATTTATGCCCCCTGGTTGTGGACCCCTCTGCGAAGGGAAATAGACCACTATATCTAGGACCCTCAATTTTATACACCTCAATGAGGTCTCCCCTCAGCCTCTGCTATTCCAAGGAAAACAAACCCAGCCTATCCAATCTGTCCTCATAGCTAAGATTCTCCACTCCCGGCAACATCCTCGTAAATCTCCTCTCTATCCTTTTCCAGTGCAATCACATTCTTTCTACATGTAATGCGATGACCAGAACTAGACGCATTACTCTAGCTGTGGCCGAGCTAGTGTTTTATACAATTCAAACATAACTCCACCCTGCTCTTGTATTCTATGACTCAGCTAATAAAGGCAAGCATTCCATATGCCTTCTTAACCACCTTATCTACCTGGCCTGCTACCTTCAGGGATCTGTGGATTTGCACTCCAAAGTCCCTTTGTTCCTCTACACTTCTCAGTGTCCTACCATTTAATGTGTATCCCTTTTCCTTGTTAGCCTTCCCCAAATGCATTACTTCACACTTCTACGGATTAAATTCCATTTGCCACTGTTCTGCCCACCTGACTAGTTGATTGATATTAGGAAGGATGCCAAGACTATAGAGAGGATATATGGTTCTTTACACAGAAAAAGATTAAAAAGTTTTTAAAAATGTGAGAATTATGAAGCATTTTGATCAGGTAAATAAGAAAAAAAAAACTTTCACTGGAGAGTTGGTAATGAGCAGGCATAAATTTAAGATCATCACCAAAAGAAGAGGTTAGGATCAATGTTCCACTTAAGGTGCAAGGCCGCGCATTAATCAGGAGGTCCCGTGCAGGCTGTTTCACAAGCTGTTGCTGCTGGAAGATACTGCATATGCTCAGCCATGTATTTTAAAAAAGGGAACATTGGTTAGGAGTTCCCATTTTTCTTAAAAAGGGTATTAGGATGCAGAATGCCCCAACATATATAGGGATGGAAGCAGAATCCATAATATAGCTTTTGAAAGGGATGATGATAAATATTTGAAAATTGCCCCATTTTATTTTGAAAGGGTATGGGAAAAGTTGTAATTGAATGGATAGCTCACAGTTGGCACAGACACAATGGGGGCAAACAACCTACTTCTGGTGTTGTCATTTATTTGATTTTAAAACCCCCTCACTTTTTCTTTTAAATACTGCACAAGAATGTTTTCTTTACCTCTTCAATAAGTTTTCATTCATTTTCTTTTCTGTAGTGTCATAGCTCTCCTGTAAGAAATAATGAACTACTTTGTTAAAATTATTCAGGGATTGAGACATCATAAACCAACAAAGGGAAGTCGATCGTCTAGACCCAAAATGGCTACCATATATACGATGTGAAATGTATTTTTTTTTGCATTACTCCTTCGTCCTAAATAACCAGACAGCTGATAAATCCCAAGTATTCCATTAACCTTACCACCTGTCCAGCTTCCTACTTTAAACTTTAAACACCAACCATGTAATGTATGCATGCCTGGGTTTTGTGATGGGCAGGTCTTGCATCAGAGTCCAGGTGGATCTGCACCTTGGCTCCCGTGAAGTTGTCGATGCCCGGTTCAAACAGCAAGGGAAATTTGTTCAGTACTTGAGCACACGAAGCGTCATCCACTGATGACAAAGCTTTATCATTCCAGTTCCACTTTATTTTTTCGAGCCAACTCCTGCCGAACAGAGTTGGACCATTGCCTGGAACAATCCACAGCGATAGATCATGAACCGCCCCATCATACGACACCTTGACTGCTGCACTGCCAATCAATGGTACGAGCTCTTTGGTGTAGGTACGCAATTTTGCATATCCTGGACTCAGCTTGGGTTTCACGGCCTTGGTGTCCACAGCTTTTCTAAAGACCTTTGGCTCATAATTGACTGACACGCATCAGTGTCTAATTCCATAGATACCAGCACGCCGTTAAATTTTACTTCAATCATTATCGGTTGCCTCTTTGTCAGGAACGAATGTACATTACACACTTCCTCCTCGGATATCTCAGGTTGCATTGCCGGATCACTCCGGATCGGTTATCATCATCCACGTGGTGTGTTGCAGCACGCTTGCTGAGCTGCGGACACATCCGCTGAAGGTGCCCCATTTTCGCTGACTCTACAAATATACTGTCTGAAACGGCATTGATGAGGCCGATGATTGCCCCCATAATACCAACAGGATGAAATCAGATTCGTGCCCAAAGCGGACTTCGAGCAGCTACAGGTTTCGCAAACACAATCAGATAGGCCCTGCCAGGTGCAGCTCTGCCAACCGACGACACAATCTGGTGCACAGTACGTGCCGTGGAGTTCCAATTCTGCGAGGATATCTGCTTCGTACTATCGACCGTGGTCAGGCAAGCCTGAGCGATCGTGATGACCCTGCTCAGATTCAGCGTCTCCGCAGCCAGCAGCTTCCGCAGGATCACCATGGTTTATGCCTATTACAAAGGCGTCGCACAACATGTCTTCCAACGCGGTTCCAAACTTACACGACCCAGCGAGACGTCTCAGGTCAGCAACAAATTCCGCCACGTCCTGGCCCTCAGAACGAACATGGTTGTAAAAGCATATCTCAAGATAATGATGCCTTCAGAGCACACAATTCCTCATAGGTCTTTTTCATTGGACATGCAGGTGAAAGCAGATTCTTTATGAGGCCATAGATTTTTGGACCACAAACCGTGAGGAAAACCGCCCTGCACCTAATTGCATCAGTGTCTTCATCCATCTTGTTGGCCACGAAGTACTGGTCGAGGCGATCTATAAAATCCTCAGTCTTCTCCCTCCACGAATCGCTCCAGTATTGCAACTGTGCTCATTTTTTTTGTGCGTGAAAGTTCGTATTGTACCTTGTCGCCAAACGTTGCGTATGCAGTAACTCAATAGGCTTAGTACCGTGAACTCAATCAGGTGCAACCTGACTCTACTTTATTAGCTCTCAAAGTGAGGATTAAACATGGAGGCTTCGTTTATATGCAAGGGCTGCACGTTTGTGTCTGTGGCCCAATTACCTCCAACAGTCACTCCCCCTGGTGGCAGGTAAACCCAGGCATACATACATTACAAACCAATAAAAACATACTCTAACCTTTCCCTCACTCTGGGTCCAGGAAAAGTCCCTGCTTTGAACAGACATTATTTCCAGGTTTTCTCCCAACAGCCTACTGGGTAAATGCACCAAAGCGGTACAAAGTTGTAAGGTCTCAGGTTTGATCTGCATTGTATAATGATTTGGCTGATCACAGCCAATGAGATGTTATAAATTGCTTCAGCATCACTGGAATAGAGGTGTGCATGTCGACCAAGAGACTTTGCCTTGATACCCTCCATCATAAAACAGCAGCCTTGGGTCACACAAGAATGGCAAATGGGTAAGGTACTGGAGGATGGGCAGCACCCTGAAAACTGCACACCTGCAACAAGAGGAGGAGAATATGGGGAGGAAAAAAGCCAGAAAGCATCATTTCTACCATGATTTACCCTTTGCTCAATTTGTACTTCTTTGTTTATTTCCAGCTTTGAGATGTCTTCCTTGTGCTTTTTGTTCAGGTCATTTTCTGCCACATTTTTCTTGCGTTTCCTGCAAACCGACAAATATATATATTTTTTTAATGGAGGAAAGAAATGAGAAGGGGGGGGGGAACACAAATCCTGGTTTAAACTTCCAAAGCAGGCTGCCTGTGATTTCATGCTCCACACTACAGGTGTACACAAACAATGATTGGAATGCTAAATGATCACTTAGTTTCTCTGGTTGAAAAATCTGTGTGGCAGGCTTTTAATTGAAGACTGCTCAACGAGAAGAGTGGAATATCTATAAATCAGTAGCCACCGACTCCTACCCAGCATGAAAACAAGGTTCAGAGGACTTCAGCAGATCTATCAGCACAAAACAATAAGCAACTCAGGATTTGAATGAAATCAGAAAGACTCCAGCAATTGAGGCCTGACCATCCAAATTAAAGGGAATTAATTGGCCATATATTATAGAATACAAAAGTGACCATTTTATGGAGGATAAGTCCCAATTAGTTCCTCCAGCTTTTGGCCAGGAATATCATACATAGACAAATGACTGCTTTACAGAGCTGGCTGCAACTACAGGTTTGAATCATTTCCAGAAAGTTTGGGAGGGACCCAAAAGAAAAATAAGCATCAAGTTGACATCCATCCATCCGCCCCCGCCATCCAGGCATTTAAATTTTCAATTGAAATAATTTAAAAATGCAATTCACTTAATTATTGTATAAACACATCACTTAATAAATCTGATATTTATACAACGGTCGACCCAATGGTACACAATACACAAGCGAGACAGCGAAAACATTAAAGGACGCAACTGCTGAGTCATTAAACATTAAACATTTAAAGATCACATGGATGAACTTCAACAATTGTACATCCCTGTCTGGAGTAAAAGTAAAACTGGGAAGGTGGCTCAACCATGGCTAACAAGGGAAATAAAGGATAGTGTTAACATAGACAGAAACATAGAAAATAGGTGCATGAGTTGGTCATTCGGCCCTTCAAGCCTGCACCGCAATTCAATGAGTTCATGGCTGAACATGCAACTTCAGCACCCCATTCCTGCTTTCTCACCATACCCATTGACCCCCCCCCCCCCCCCGAGTAGTAAGGACTACATCTAACTCCTTTTTGAATATATTTAGTGAATTGGCCTCAACAACTTTCTGTGGTAGATAATTCCACAGGTTCACCACTCTGGGTGAAGAAGTTTCTCCTCATCTCGGTCCTAAATGGCTTACCCCTTATCCTTAGACTGTGACCCCTGGTTCTGGACTTTCCCAACATTGGGAACATTCTTCCTGCATCTAACCTGTCTAAACCCGTCAGAATTTTAAACGTTTCTATGAGATCCCCTCTCATTCTTCCAGTGAATACAAGCCCAGTGGATCCAGTCTTTCTTGATATGTCAGTCCCGCCATCCCGGGAATCAGTCTGGTGAACCTTCGCTGCACTCCCTCAATCGCAAGAATGTCCTTCCTCAAGTTAGGAGACCAAAACTGTACACAATACTCCAGGTGTAGCCTCACCAAGGCCCTGTACAACTGTAGTAACACCTCCTAGCCCCTGTACTCAAATCCCCTCGCTATGAAGGCCAACATGCCATTTGCTTTCTTAACCGCCTGTTGTACCTGCATGCCAACCTTCAATGACTGATGTACCATGACACCCAGGTCTCGTTGCACCTCCCCTTTTCCTAATCTGTCACCATTCAGATAATAGTCTGTCTCTCTGTTTTTACCACCAAAGTGGATAACCTCACATTTATCCACATTATACTTCATCTGCCATGCATTTGCCCACTCACCTAACCTATCCAAGTCACTCTGCAGCCTCATAGCATCCTCCTCGCAGCTCACACTGCCACCCAACTTAGTGTCATCCGCAAATTTGGAGATACTACATTTAATCCCCTTGTCTAAATCATTAATGTACAATATAAACAGCTGGAGCCCCAGCACAGAACCTTGCGGTACCCCACTAGTCACTGCCTGCCATTCTGAAAAGTCCCCATTTACTCCTACTCTTTGCTTCCTGTCTGCCAACCAGTTCTCAATCCATGTCAGCACACTACCCCCAATCCCATGTGCTTTAACTTTGCACATTAATCTCTTGTGTGGGACCTTGTCGAAAGTCTTCTGAAAGTCCAAATACACCACATCAACTGGTTCTCCCTTGTCCACTCTAGCCAAGGAAGAGGCATATAAATTGGCCAGAAAAAGCAGAAACCTGAGGACTGGGAAAATTTTGTAATACAGCAGAGGAGGTTAAATGGTTTAATTGGAAGGGGGAAAATAGAGTATGAGAGGAAGCTTGCTGGCAACATAAAAATTGACTGCAAAAGCTTCCAAGATATGTGAAGAGAAAAAGATTAGTGAAAACAAACATAGGTCCCTTGCAGTCAGATTCAGGTGAATTTATAATGGAGAACAAAGAAATGGCGGACCAGTTAAACAAATACTTTGGTTCTGTCTTCACGAAGAAAGACACGAATAACCTTCCAGAAATACTAGGGGACCAAGGGTCTAGTGGAAAGGAGGAACTGAAGGAAATCCTTATTAGGCGGGAAATTGTGTTCGGGAAATTGATGGGATTGAAGGTCGATAAATCCCCGGGGCTTGATAGTCTGCATCCCAGAGTACTTAAGGAAGTAGCCCTAGAAATAGTGGATGCATTGGTGATCATTTTCCAACAGTCTATCGACTCTGGTTCGGTTCCTATGGGCTGGAGGGTAGCTAATGTAACACCACTTTTTAAGAAAGGAGGGAGAGAGAAAACGTATAATTATAGACCAGTTAGCCGGATATCAGTAGTGGGGAAAATGTTGGAATCAATTACTAAAGATGAAATAGCAGCACATTTGGAAAGCAGTGACAAGATCGGTCCAAGTCAGCATGGATTTCTGAAAGGGAAATCCTGCTCGACAAATCTTCTAGAATTTTTTTGAGGATGTAACTGGTAGAGTGCACAAGGGAGAACCAGTGGATGTGATGTTTTTGGACTTGCAAAATGTCCCACACAAGAGATTGGTGTGCAAAATTATAGGACATGGTACTGGGTGTAATGTACTGACGTGGATAGAGAACTGGTTGGCAGACAGGAAACAGAGAGGTCCTTTTCAGAATGGCAGGCAGTGACTAGTGGAGTGCCGCAGGGCTCAGTGCTGGGACGCCAGCTATTTACAGTGTACATCAATGATTTAAATGAAGGAATTGAGTGTAATATCTCCAAGTTTGCAGATGACACTAAGCTGGGTGGTGGTGGTGAGTAGTGAGGACACTAAAAGACTGCAGGGTGACTTGGACAGGTTAGGTGAGTGGGCAAACGCGTGGCAGATGCAGTATAATGTGGATAAATGTGAGGTTATCCACTTTGGTGGCAAAAACACAAAGGCAGATTATCTGAATGGTGGCAGATTAGGAAAAGGGGAGGTGCAACGAGACCTGGGTGTCATGGTACATCAGTCATTGAAAGTTGGCATGCAGGTACAACAGGCAGTGAAGGCGGCAAATGGTATGTTGGCCTTCATAGCTAGGGGATTTGAGTATAGGAGCAGGGAGGTCTTACTGCAGTTGTACAGGGCCTTAGTGAGGCCTCACCTGGAATAGTGTGTTCAGTTTTGGTCTCCTAATGTGAGGAAGGACGTTCTTGCTATTGAGGGAGTGCAGCGAAGGTTCACCAGACTGATTCGCGGGATGGCAGGACTGACATATGAGGTGAGACTGGATCGACTGGGCCTGTATTCACTGGAGTTTAGAAGGATGAGAAGGGATCGCATAGAAACATATAAAATTCTGACGGGATTGACAGGTTAGATGCAGGAAGAATGTTCCCGATGTTGGGGATGTCCAGGACCAGGGGACATAGTCTAAGGATAAGGGTCACACCATTTAGGACTGAGATGAGGAGAAACTTCTTCACTCAGAGTTGTTAACCTGTGAAATACCGCAGAGAGTTGTTGATGCCAAGAGGGAGTTAGATATGGCTCTTACAGCTAAAGAGATCAAGGGGTATGGAGAAACAGGAAAGGGGTTCTGAGGTGAATGATCAGTCATGATCTTATTGAATGGTGGTGCAGGCTCGAAGGGCCTACTCCTGCACCTATTTTCCATGTTTCTATGTAGTCAGAGTGTACATTAAAGACCCAATTATACGATCAAGTCAGGATCAATGAGGTGAGAGGAGAGGGAGGGGCACAAGAGTGAGAAAGAGAGCAAAAGAATGGGGAGAGAAAGGAAGAAAAAGAAAAAGAGAATACAGAGCTACTCATTTTCCATAGGTCTATAAACCTTTTATAAATATAGACAGACGAGAACGTAAGTGTACCAAGTAGCTTGAGCAGTGGTGCAGCAGGGAGGGATTCAAATTCCTGGGGCATTGGAACAGGTTCTGAGGGAGGTGGGACCAGTACAAACCGGACGGTCTGCACCTGGGCAGGACCGGAACCAATGTCCAAGGGGGAGTGTTTGATAGTGCTGTTGGGGAGGAGTTAAACTAATATGGCAGGGGATGGGAATCATTGCAGGGAGACAGAGGGAAACAAAAAAAGAGACAAAAGCAAAAGACAGAAAGGAGATGAGTAAAAGTGGAGGGCAGAGAAACCCAAGGCAAAAAAAAAGGGCCACGGAATATAAAGGGGCTGCAGAAGGGGTCAAAACTAAAAATCATGCATTAAAAACTAGGATTAAAACACTCTACCTAAACGCACGTAGCATTCAAAATAAAGTAAATGAGTTGACGGCACAAATCATTACAGATGGGTATGATTTGGTGGCCATTACAGAAACATGGTTGCAGGGTGGCCAAGACTGGGAATTAAACATACAGGGGTATCTGACAATTCGGAAGGATAGACAAGAAGGGAAAGGAGGTGGGGTAGCTCTGTTAATAAAGGATGATATCAGGGCAGTTGTGAGAGACGATATTGGCTCTAATGAACAAAATGTTGAATCATTGTGGGTGGAGATTAGAGATAGTAAGGGGAAAAAAAGTCACTGGTGGGCGTAGCTTATAGGCCCCCAAATAATAACTTCATGGTGGGGCGGGCAATAATCAAGGGAATAATGGAGGCATGTGAAAAAGGAACGGCAGTAGTCATGGGGGATTTTAACCTACATATCGATTGGTCAACTCAAATCGCACGGGGTAGCCTGGAGGAGGAATTCATAGAATGCATACGGGATTGTTTCCGAGAACAGTATGTTACAGAACTTACAAAGGAGCAAGCTATCTTAGATCTGGTCCTGTGTAATGAGACAGGAAAAATAAACGATCTCCTAGTAAAAGATCCTCTCGGAATGAGTGATCATAGTATGGTTGAATTTGTAATACAGATTGAGGGTGAGGAAGTTGTGTCAGAAACGAGCGTACGATGCTTAAACAAAGGGGACTACAGTGGGATGAGGGCAGAAAGTTGGCTAAAGTAGACTGGGAACACAGACTAAACGGTGGCACAATTGGGGAACAGTGGAGGACTTTTAAGGAGCTCTTTCATAGTGCGCAACAAAAATATATTCCAGTGAAAAAGAAGGGTGGTAAGAGAAGAGATAACCAGCCGTGGATAACCAAGGAAATAAAGGAGAGTATCAAATCAAAGACCAATGCGTATAAGGTGGCCAAGGTTAGTGGGAAACTAGAAGATTGGGAAAATTTTAAACAACAGCAAAGAATGACTAAAAAAGCAAGAAAGAAAGGAAAGATAGATTATGACGGTAAACTTGCGCAAAATATAAAAACAGATAGTAAAAGCTTTTACAGATATATAAAACGGAAAAGAGTGACTAAAGTAAATGTTGGTCCCTTAGAAGATGAGAAGGGGGATTTAATAATGGGAAATGTGAAAATGGCTGAGACTTTAAACAATTATTTTGCTTCGGTCTTCACAGTGGAAGACACAAAAACCATGCCAAAAATTGCTGGTCATAGGAATGTGGGAAGGGAGGACCTTGAGACAATCACTATCACGAGGGGGGTAGTGCTGGACAGGCTAATGGGACTCGAGATGGACAAGTCCCCTGGTCCTGATGAAATGCATCCCAGGGTATTAAAAGAGATGTCAGAAGTTATAGCAGATGCATTCGTTATAATGTACCAAAATTCTCTGGGGAGGTACCAGCGGATTGGAAAGCAGTTAATGTAACGCCTCCGATTAAAAAAAAGGGGGCAAAAAAAAAAAAAGGCAGATAACTATAGGCCGGTTAGTTTAACATCTGCAGTGGGGAAAATGCTTGAAGCTATCATTAAGGAAGAAATAGCAGGACATCTAGATAGGAATAGTGCAATCAAGCAGACGCAACATGGATTCATGAAGGGGAAATCATGTTTAACTAATTTACTGGAATTCTTTGAGGATATAACGAGCATGGTGGATAGAGGTGTACCGATGGATGTGGTGTATTTAGATTTCCAAAAGGCATTCGATAAGGTGCCACACAAAAGGTTACTGCAGAAGATAGAGATACACGGAGTCAGAGGAAATGTATTAGCATGGATAGAGAATTGGCTGGCGAACAGAAAGCAGAGAGTCGAGATAAATGGGCCCTTTTCGGGTTGGAGATCAGTGGTTAGTGGTGTGCCACAGGGATCGGTGCTGGGACCACAACTGTTTACAATACACATAGATAACCTGGAAGAGGGGACAGAGTGTAGTGTAACAGATGACATTTGCAGATGACACAAAGATTAGTGGGAAAGCGGGATGTAGAGGACACAGAGAGGCTGCTAAGAGATTTAGATAGGTTAAGCGAATGGGCGAAGGTTTGACAGATGGAATACAATGTCGGAAAGTGTGAGGTCATCTACCTTGGGAAAAAAAAACAGTAAAAGGGAATATTTGAATGGGAAGAAATTACAACATGCTGCAGTGCAGAGGGACCTGGGGGTCCTTGTGCATGAAACTCTTTTGAGTTAACCTGCATCCTTGTGCATGAAACCCAAAAGGTTAGTTTGCAGGTGCAGCAGGCAATCAGGAAGGCGAATGGAATGTTGGCCTTCATTGCGAGAGGGATGGAGTACAAAAGCAGGGAGGTCCTGCTGCAACTGTATAGGGTATTGGTAAGGCCGCACCTGGAGTACTGCGTGCAGTTTTGGTCACCTTACTTAAGGATATACTGGCTTTGGAGGGGGTACAGAGACAATTCATTCGGCTGATTCTGGAGATGAGGGGGTTACCTTATGATGATAGATTGAATAGACTGGGTCTTTACTCGTTGGAGTTCAGAAGGATGAGGGGTGATCTTATAGAAACATTTAAAATAATGAAAGGGATAGACAAGATAGAGGCAGAGAGGTTGATTTTCCACTGGTCGGGGAGACTAGAACTAGGGGGCACTGCCTCAAAATACGGGGGAGCCAATTTAAAACAGAGTTGAGAAGGAATTTCTTCTCCCAGAGGGTTGTGAATCTGTGGAATTCTCTGCCCAAGGAAGCAGTTGAGGCTAGCTCATTGAATGTATTCAAGTCACAGATAGATAGATTTTTAACAAATAAGGGAATTAAGGGTTACGGGGAGCAAGCGGGTAAGTGGAGCCGAGTCAACGGCCAGATCAGCCATGATCTTATTGAATAGCGGAGCAGGCTCGAGGGGCTAGATGGCCTACTCCTGTTCCAAATTCTTATGACTAGACATTGGTCAGTCTGAACAATGTATGTCACAGGATGCTTTAGCCCTTTATTACACCATCAATGTCAAGCTCTTCTCTGCATCAAAAGTGTTACAGATTTCATTCAGTTGTTACCTGTGATTTGGTTCTTTCTCAGCCTTAGGGTGAAGTGGTGAATTAGTTTTTGACCTCTTGTTTTTCTCATCCTCATTGTCCTTTTTAGATTTATTGATCTTTTTTTCTTTCTCATTGTCCTTTGATATTGCACCTTTCAGGCCTGAAATATAGGTATTAAAATTGATAACATATGATAAGCAAACAAGAAATTTGTAAAATTTTAATACCTGTACTGCAGAAGTTGGAAAAATAGAAAATTCTGGAAACACTCAGGTCAGGCAGTTTCTGTGCAATAATTTCAAAATGGGCTATTCTTGGGTGGGGTTGATTCAAATAGATTTAATGTGTGTCCCATACTGAAAATTAAACTTATTCCACTCTGTTATTGCCCAAAACTTGGATTTAGAATAGAGGTTTAATGTAGAAAAACATCCCAAAGTTCTTCACAAAAGTACATTACAACATTTAACAGAGCCAAAACAAAACGGTCACAGGAAGTGGGTTTAAAAGGTCTTCAAGGAGAAAGATGTGATGAAGCAGAGGGGTTTAGGGAGGAAATTCCAGGACATGGGACCTATTTGGCTGAATGCACAGCGCCAAGAGTGGTGCAATGAGGGGGCGCTCCCTCGGCCACAGGCAAAGAGAGAGAATTGGAGCGGAGGGAGAAATTCTTATCCGGAGGTCTGTGGAGGTTCAGTCTTTGAGTATAGTCCAGACAGAGATCAATAGATTTTTGAATATTAAGGGAATCAAGGGATATGGGGACAGTGCAGGAAAATGGAGTTGAGGTAGAAGATCAGCCATGATCGTATTGAATGGCAGAGCAGGCTCAAGGGGCTGAATGGCCTACTCCTAATTCTTATGTTCTTATTCTTAAATGGGAAAGTGCTGTGCTGGAAAAGTTTAGAAATGGGCAGACACAAGGCTACTTAAAAAGGTATTTAAATACTAGGATAAAGATTTTAAATTTGAGGCATTGGGGAACCAGGAACCAACGAACATCAAGGACAAGGGTGACCGGACAGTGGGACATGGTGCAGGATTGTATAAGGGCATCAGAGTTTTTAATAATCCGAAGTTGAGGATGAAGGATGCAAAGGTGGCCAGGAAAGCATTGAAAAAAATGACCTCTGGAAGTGAAAACGGGCTTCAGCAGCAAATGGGCTGAAGTACAGGCGGAGGCAGGCGATGGTAGAGGTGGAAATGGGCAATCATTATGATGGGGAGGATATGTAGTTGGAATCTCAGCTCAGGGTCAAATAGGATGCTGAGGTTCCAAAAAGTCTGAACAGGATGGAGTTAGTATCAAGGGTCAAAGACAATGGTTTCAGTCTTCCCAATACTTTGCTGGAGAAAATGAGAAAGATAGGAGTTCAGGGCATGGCCAGGATAGGGTCGTAGATAATGTTTGGCTTGCTGACTAAGTGAGTTTGGCTTAGTGGGTAAGGGGGCAGAAACACCAGAGTGGCTTCAACAGATAAACTATCTTGGTGTTTTATAAAGACCATGAGCTAATCATGTTAATTGTTAGAGGTGAAAGTGGAAGGAGCAGAGAGATTTAAAAAGATGGCTGGTAGTACAGAAGATAAACCTGAGGTTATTTTATACCATGTACATGCTGGGTATAAAAATGAAAACATTTAACTGTTCTCAAAACTCCCTCCAATTAAAAAAACCCTGTGTTAAACTTTCCAATTTACAATGTCATTCTTGTTCTGCAGGAGATTGTTGCTGGTAATGTGGTTCTGACAGAAAGGAAATAACTTGCATTCCTCTTCGTGCCTTTCAGGACCTCAGGACATCGCAAAGCACTTTACAGTTAATGAAGTACTTTAAAAGTGTAGTCACTGTTGTAATGCAGGAAACTCAATAGCCAATTTATGCACAGCAAGCTCCCAGAAACAGCAATGTGATAATGACCAGATAATGTTTTTTTAGTGATGGTGATTGACAGATAAATATTTGCCAGGATACTGATAACTTCTCTGCTCTTCTTTGAATAGTGCCATGGGAACTTTTACGTCGACCTGAAAGAGCAGATGGGGCCTCGGTTTAACGTCTCATCTGAAAGATGACACCTCTGACAGTGCTTCAGTGGAGTGTCAAACCCAGATTTTTGTGCTCAAGTCTCTCGAGTGGGACATGAACCCACAAGTGATACCAAATGAGCCACGGCTCATATTATAATTTTCCCAAGTGTCCTGTTACCATGTCCCTAATAACAGATTCTAGCATTTTCCCGACTACGGATGTCAGGCTAAGTGGTCGAAAGATCCCTGATTTCTCTCTTCCCTTCTTTCTTGAAAAGCAGGTCTAGGATTTGCTGCCTTCCAATCCACAGGGACAGTTTTAAAATCTAGGGAATTCTGGATGATCAAAAACAATGCCACTATCTCTGTAGTTACTTCTTTTAAAACCCCAAGATGTAGGCCATCAGGTTCAGTTTGGCAGTTGAAGTGCAGTCATATGCCATGGAAACGAGAGATACACCTCGTTTCAGAGCCACTCCAAAATGTAATTTTCTTCCCTGAATAGAGCAGAGAGGTTGAAATTTCTCATGACAGACTCCCTGCATATTTGGCAGCGACATGAGATTTTATTTAACTGGTTAGAAAGTGGAATCCCCTTCTATGGAGGAAATTTAAAGAATCCCAGTAGGAGTCTACAATGCAACATGGACAATATATATTGCCCCTTGAACTTGAGAACCATCAATGAGAGAACTAAATAGCTGTGAAGATACTGCCTCGGAGTCAATACAAAATGGGTGAAATCTCCAGGACTCCTGAAGATGGTATCTGCGATCTGCTGAATGCTGGCTTGGATGGCACCCTAGGTGATGTTACAGCAGTCCATGATCAGCAGCATAAAAATTCAGAGCTGTACTGGCTTGGATAGCAATTAACTGGACTTGGCACTTAATTGGGACTGCAGGTCATTGTGCCGAACATGGTATAGATCAAGACCACCTCAGTGAATTAAAGTGATGGCGCAGTCTCAGGGACTTCAACAAATTATGAGGGGGTTAAAAGCAAGCGGTCCTCAGCTCTTTGATGTTGCTTTACTCTTCTGTTCTCTTCCATCAAGATTGTAAATGGAGAAATCCACATGGGGAAACTCGTGCTGCTACACGATATGTCGGTTAAGTATAGCTCAAAACAAAAAACTTTCAAAATAGGCAGGTAAAGTTGAGGAAAACAGAGTTGTAAAGGCACTGAGCACATCAAAATAGATCACTTTAGCTGGACAGATCAGCTTATGAGAATGCTAGCCCTCTCTGCTCGTAAGTTACATTGAGTGCATCATCAGGCAGTCCCTCGGAATCGAGGAAGACTTGCTTCCATTCGTAAAATTAGTTCTTAGGTGGCTGAACAGTCCAATACGAGAACCACAATCTCTGTCACAAGTGGGACAGATAGTCGTTGAGGGAAGGGGTGGGTGGGACTGGTTTGCTGCATGCACTTTCCACTGCCTGCGCTTGATTTCTGCATGCTTTCGGCAATGAGCTTCGAGGTGCTCAGCGCCCTCCCGGATGCACTTCCTCCACTTAGGGCGGTCTTTGGCCAGGGATTCCCAGGTGTCAGTGGGGATGTTGCACTATCAGGGAGGCTTTGAAGGTGTCCTTGTAACATTTCCTTTGCCCACCTTTGGCTTGTTTGCCACGAAGGAGTTCAGAGTAGAGCACTTGCTTTGGGAGTCTCGTGTCTGGCATGCGAACAATATGGCCTGCCCAGTAGAGCTGATCAAGTGTGGTCAGTGCTTCAATACTAGGGATGTTGGCCTGGTCAAGGACACTAATGTTGGTGTGTCTGTCCTCCCAGAGGATTTGTAGGATCTTGAGGAGACATCTTTGGTGGTATTTTTCCAGCGACTTGAGATGTCTACTGTACATGGTCCATGTCTCTGCCATTCAGGAGGGCGGGTATTACTACAGCCCTGTAGACCATGAGCTTGGTGGTAGTTTTGAGGTCCTGGTCTTCAAATACTCTTTTCCTCAGGAGGCTGAAGGCTGCACTGGAATCGCGTCGTCATCACCTCAACCCTCTTCCTCACTACCATGCTCCATCTCACAGTCAACAAACTCAACTACAGAACCAGTGGGAACCTGTTCAACTTTCGCCGTCTCCAGGCCAGGTCCAAGACCACCCCACTCTCTGTCCTCGAGACTCTCTGTACGCAGACCTCTTTACAGCCTTGGTCAAAACATGGACAAAAGAGCTGAATTCCAGACATGAGATGAGCGAGACTGCCCTCGACATCAAGGCAGCATTTGACCAAGTGTGGCATCAAGGAGCCCTAGTAAAATTTAAATCAATGGGAATCAGGGGGAAAACGCCACTGGTTAGAGTCATACCTAGCACAAAGGACATAGTTGTTGGAGGCATCTCAGCCCCATACAGGGCAGTGTCGTAAACCAATCATCTTCAGCTGCTTCATCAATGACCTTCCCTCCATCATAAGGTCAGAAGTGGATGATCCAATCCATGGTGATGATTGCAGTGTCCAGTTCCATTCACAACTCCAGATAATGAAGCAGTCCGTGCCCATATGTAGCAATACCTGGACAACATCCAGGCTTGGGCTGATAAGTGGCAAGTAACATTCACGCCACACAAGTGCCGGGCAATGACCATCTCCAAGAAGATAAAGTCTAAAGAAACCAGATGGATGTTGCATATTTGGATTTCCAAAAGGCATTTGATAAGATGCCACATAAAAGAATGCTTGCTACTCACGATAAGGGCTCATGGGGTTGGGGGCAGCATGGATAGAAGATTGGCTAATTGACAGAAGAGTGAGTAGCAATAAAGGGGTCATTTTCCAGTTGGCAGGCTGTTAATAGTGGGGTGCTACAAGGATCAGTGCATGGGCCTCAGCTATTTACAATTTAGATTAATGACTTAGGTGAAGAGACTGAGTACAATGTATCCAAGTTTGCCAACGATACAAGGCTAGGTGGGAAAGTAATCTTCCCTCAGTGTTTCCTCCAATATGAAGCACCACCGATTATTTCAGTTGAGGTTGCAGTAGGTGGTAAACAGCAGATTTCCTTGGCCTGGTCTTACCTGAAGCTATGAGACTTCAGTCAGTGGTGAGGACTGCCAGGGCCATGTCCACTTGACTGTATACCCATGTGTCAGACTATCCTGCTGATGAGTGAGGACATATCCATGGATGCTGACAGAAAGTCTGGAATCTTGGATGGAGTATAATGTGGCAAAATGTGAGGTTATCCACTTTGGCAGAAAAAAAATAGAAAAGCAAATTATAATTTAAATGGAGAAAAATTTCAAAAAGTGCTGCAGTACAACGAGACCTGGGGGTCCTAATGCATGAAGCACAAAAAAGTGAGTATGCAGGTACAACAAGTAATCAGGAAGGCAAATGGAATGTTGCTATTTATTGCAAGGGGGATAAGAGTAGAAAAGCATAGAAGTCCTGCTACAACTGTACAGGGTATTGGGGAGGCCACACCTGGAGTACTACGTACAGTTTTGGTCTCCGTAGTTAACAAAGGATATACTTGCATTGGAGGCTGTTCAGAGAAGGTTCACGAGGTTGATTCTACCAGTGTCCAACTACTACGTGTGCGGGAAATGTATCCAGCTGCAGTTCCTGACAGACCGCATTGCGACACTGTAGCTGCGGATGGATTCACTCTGGAGAATCCGCGATGCTTACAATGTCGTGAATAGCAGGTTTAGTGAGTTGGTCACAATGCAGGTAAAGGCTACAAAGGCAGATAGGGAATAGGTGACCATCAGGAAGAACAAGGGAAAGCAGGTAGTGCAGGGGTCCCTCTGTGGTCACCTCCCTCCAAAACAGATACTCCGTTTTGGGTACTGTTGAGGGAGGTGGCTCATCAAGGGAAGGCAGCAGCAGCCAAGTCCATGGCACCAGGGGTGGCTCTGCTGCACAGGAGGGCAGGAAAAAGAGTGGGGCAGCTATAGTGATAGGGGATTCTATTGTAAAGGGAATAGATAGACGTTTCTGCGACTGCAAGCGAGACTCTAGGGTGGTATGTTGCCTCCCTGGTGCAAGGGTCAAGGATGTCTCGGAGCGGCTGCAGCGCATTCTGGAGGGGGAGGGTGAATAGCCAGCTGTCATGGTGCATATAGGTACCAACGGTATAGGTAAAAAACAGGATCAGGTCCTACAAATTGAATTTAGGGAGCTAGGAGTTAAATTAAAAAGTAGGACCTCAAAAGGTAGTAATCTCAGGATTGCTACATAGTTAAGATGAATATGTGGCTTGAAGAATGGTGCAAGGGGGAGGGATTCAAATTCCTGGGACATTGGAACCGGTTCTGGGGGAGGTGGGACCAGTACAAACCGGATGGTCTACACCTGGGCAGGACCGGAACCGATGTCCGAGGCGGAGTGTTTGCTAGTCCTGTTGGGGAGGGTTTAAACTAAAATGGCAGGGGGATGGGAATCAATGCAGGCAGGCAGAGGAAAGTAAAAAGGGGGCAGAAGCAAAAGATAGGAAGGAGAAAAACCATGAGTGAAAAAGCAGAGAAATCAAGGGCAAAAATCAAAAAGGGCCACATTACAACATAATTCTAAAAGGACAAAGAGTGTTACAAAAACAAGCCTGAAGACTGAGTCTCAATGCGAGGAGCATTCGTAATAAGGTGGATGAATTAACTGTGCAGATAGCTGTTAACGTATATGATGTAATTGGGATTACGAAGACATGGCTCCAGGGTAACCAAGGCTGAGAACTCAACATCCAGGGGTATTCAATATTCAGGAAGCATAGACAGGAAGGAAATGGAGGTGGGATAGCGTTACTGGTTAAAGGAGGAGATTAACGCAATAGTAAGGAAGGACATTAACGTGCATGATGTGGCATCTATATGGGGAGAGCTACGAAACACCAAAGAGCAGAAAACATTAGTGGGAGTTGTGTACAGACCACCAAACAGTAGTAGGGTGGTTGGGGCCGGCATCAAACAGGAAATTAGGGACGCATGTAATAAGGCTACAGCAGTTATCATGGGTGACTTTAATCTACATATTGATTGGGCTAACCAAATTGGTAGCAATACTGTGGAGTTGTTCCTGGAGTGTATAAGGGATGGTTTTCTAGACCAATATGTTGAAGAACCAACTAGAGAGCAAGCAATCCTAGACTGGGTCTTGTGTAACGAGAGGGGATTAATTAGCAATCTGGTCGTGCCCTTGGGGAAGAGTGACCATAATATGGTAGAATTCTTTATTAAGATGGAGAGTGACACAGGGACTAGGGTCTTGAACTATGTGATGTGAATTAGCTAGGATAGACTGGAGAATGATACTTAAAGGGTTGACAGTGGATAGGCAATGGCAGACATTTAAAAATCACATGGATGAATTACAACAATTGTACATCCCGGTGTGACGTAAAAATAAAAAAGGAAGGTGGCTCAAACATGCCTAACAAGGGAAATTAGGGAAAGTGTTAAATCCAAGGAAGAGGTATATACATTGGCCAGAAAAAGCAGCAAACCTGAAGACTGGGAGAAATTTAGAATTCAGCAGAGGACTAAAGGTTTAATTAGGAGGAGGAAAATAGAGTACGAGTGTAAGCTTGCAGGGAACATAAAAACTGACTGCAAAAGCTTCTATAGATATGTGAAGAGAAAAAGATTAGTGAAGACTAATGTAGGTCCTTGCAGTCAGAATCAGGTGAATTCATAATGGGGCAAAAGGAAATTGAACAAATACTTTGGTTCTGTCTTCACTAAGGAAGACACGAATAACCTCCCGAAAATACTAGGGGACTGAGGGTCTAGCGAGAAGGGGGAATTGAGGGAAATCCTTATTAGTCAGGAAATGGTGTTAGGGACTGAAGGCCGATAAATCCCCAGGGCCCGAGTCTGCATCCCAGAGTACTTAAGGAAGTGGCCCTTGAAATAGTAAATGCATTGGTGGTCATTTTCCAACATTCCATGGACTTTGGATCAGTTCCTATGGATTGGAGGGTAGCTAATATAACACCACTTTTTTTTTTAAAATGGAGAGAGAAAACAGGGAATTATAGACCAGTTAGCCTGACATCAGAGGTGGGGAAAATGCTGGAGTCAATTATGAAAGATGTAATAGCAGTGCATTTGGAAAGCAGTGACAGGATCGATCCAAGTTAGCATGGATTTATGAAAGGTAAAATCATGCTTGACAAATCTTCTAGAATTTTTTGAGGATGTAACTAGTAGAGTGGACAAGGGAGAACCAGTGGATGTGGTGTATTTGCACTTTCAAAAGGCTTTTTGACAAGGTCCCACACGAGATTAGTTTGCAAAATTAAGGCACATGGTATTGGGGGTAATGTATTGACGTGGATAGAGAAATGGTTGGCAGACAGGAAGCAAAGAGTGGGAATAAACGGGTCCTTTTCAGAATGGCAGGCAGTGACTAGTGGGGTGCCGCAGGATTCAGTGGTGGGAACCCAGCTATTTACAATTTACATTAATGATTTAGACGAAGGAATTGAATGTAATATCTCCAAGTTTGCAGATGACACTAAGCTGGTTGGCAGTGCGAGCGGCGAGGAGAATGCTAAGAGGCTGCAGGGTGACTTGGACAGGTTAGCTGAATACACTGCATCTGCCATGCATTTGCCCAATGTGGATAAATGTGAGGTTATCCACTTTGGTAGCAAAAACACGAAGGCAGATTATCTGAAAGGTGACAGATTAGTAAAAGGGGAGGTGCAACGAGACCTGGGTATCATGGTACATCAGTCATAGAAATATGGAAAATAGGTGCAGGAGTAGGCCGTTTAGCCCTTTGAGCCTGCACCACCATTCAGTAAGATCATGGCTGATCATTCTCTCAGTACCTCTTTCCCGCTTTCTCTCCATACCCCTTGATCCCCTTAGCCATAAGGGCCATATCTAACTCCCTCTTGAATATATCTAATGAACTGGCATCAACAACTCTGTGGCAGGGAATTCCACAGGTTAACAACTCAGTGAAGAAGTTTCTCCTCATCTCAGTCCTAAATGGCCTACCCCTTATCCAAAGCCTATGTCCCCTGGTTCTGAACTTCCCCAACGTCAGGAACATTCTTCCTGCATCTAACCTGTCCAGTCCCGTCAGAATCTTATACGTTTCTATGAGATCCCCTCTCATCCTTCTAAACTCCAGTGAATAAAGACCCAGTCGATCCAGTCTCTCCTCATGACAGTCCAGCCATCAAGTCTGGTGAACCTTCGCTGCACTCCCTCAATAGCAAGAACGTCCTTCCTCAGATTAGGAGACCAAAACTGAACACAATATTCCAGGTGAGGCCTCACTAAGGCTCTGTACAACTGCAGTAAGACTTCCCTGCTCCTAATACTCAAATCCCCTAGTTATGAAAGCCAACATACCATTGAAGGTAGGCATGCAGGTTCAGCAGGCAATAAAGAAAGCAAATGGCATGCTGGCCTTCAAAGCGAGGGAATTTGAGTATAGGAGCAGGGAGGACTTGCTGCAGTTGTAAAGGGCTTTGGTGAGACCACACCTTGAGTATTGTGTGCAGTTGGTCTCCTAATCTGAGGAAGGACATGCTTGCTATTGAGGGAGTGCAGCGAAGGTTCACCAGACTGATTCCCGGGATGGCAGGACTGACATACGAGGACAGAATGGATCGGCTAGGCTTATACTCACGGGAATTTAGAAGAATGAGAGGGGATCTCATAGAAACGTATAAAATTCTGACAGGATTGGACAGGTTAGATGCAGGAAGAATGTTCCCGATGTTGGGGAAGTCCAAAACCAGGGGACACAGTCTAAGGATAAAGGGTAAGCCATATAGGACCGAGATGAAGAGAAACTTTTTCACCCAGAGAGTTGTGAACCTGTGGAATTTTCTGCCACAGAAAGTTGTCGAGTCCAGTTTGTTACATATTCAAAAGGGAGTTAAATGTGGCCCTTACAACTAAAGGGATCCGGAGGTATGGAGAGAAGGCTGGGGTGGGGTAGTGAGGTTGAATGATCAGCCATGATCATATTGAATGGCGGTGTAGACTGGAAGGGCCGGATGGCCTGCTCCGGCACCTATTTCCTATGTTTCTATGAGGGGGTTGACTTATGAAAATAGGTTGAGTAGGTTGGGACTATACTCATTGGAGTTCAGAAGAATTGGAGATGATCTTATCAAAGCATATAAGATAATGAGGGGGCTCGACAAGGTGGATGCAGAGAGGATATTTCCACTCATAGGGGAAACTAAAACTAGGGGACATAGTCTCAGAATAAGGGGCCGCCCATTTAAAACGGAGATGAGGAGGCATTTCTTCTGAGGGTTGTAAATCTATGGAATTCTTTGCCCCAGAGTGTGGTGGAGGCTGGGTCATTGAATATATTTACGGCGGAGATAGACAGATTTTTGAGCAATAAGGGAATAAAGGGTTATGGGGAATGTGCAGGGAAATGGAGCCGACTCCATGATCAGATCAGCCATGATCTTATTAAATGGCGGAGCAGGTTCGAGGGGCCAGGTGGCCAACTCCTGCTCCTATTTTTTATGTTCTTGGCTAGTATCATAGCTATCAAGCTAGCCCCTCTTCAGATCTCTGACTCAACTATATACTAGAGGATGCACTCACCATGCCATTGGGGAACAAGTTCACTGAACCATAGGAGCAGGGACCTTAAAATAGTTGATACAAAAACTAGGTGCAAAATTTAAAAGCATTCTATTTCCTTGAACTAATATTCCTTACCTTGATGAATACAGACTTCACCAAAAATGTTTTGGAAACTGTTCACGCCATCTCATGAAAAGACTGACCTCAACTATGATGCCGCCAGGGTGAAACAGCCATCAAATAGTTGCCATCTTACCTCAAAGACAAAGTATAACCTATTAAGCATGGCACCAGCTATTGTAAAATGATTCTTCAGGACGAATCATCACCTTCATGAGAAGGGAAATTTAGAAAAGTATGTCATTCAGCACCCTAAGGTAGAGTTCTACTTCTAAGAGGCAAAGTCCCTCCAACAGGCCTGAATCTTAATTTCCAAGTAAAGGATATGGGGCTTTTATTACTGCTTAAATCAATTTAATTTCAAGTGCTTCCTGGTTTTCATTACCACTCACTATTATTTGCATTTTTCAAAAAAAAATCCAGCGATAGCTAAGAAATCTCTGCTGCCAGTGACACACTAAAGATCTTAAATTTAAACTCCCTCAAATCAATCCCATCAAGTCTCATGAGGAATAATGAGCAATTGTTGGAGCTTACCTACCTTTAGACTTTTCTTCTAAATTAGCAAACTTTTTAAGACATTTAAAAAGCTTTTACAACATTTTAAAAATTAAATTGCAGCAAATAGGTCATCCTTTTTCAATGGTTTTATGCATGGGTAAATTTATGAATGAAAGTGGCGATCATGGGAAACTGGAAGATTGTGGGATACCAGCAATGTTATAATGCCTGGTCAGATAGAATGATCATCTGCACTATTTGCCAAATTGATCACTATACCTGGATGCTACTACACAAGTAATTTAGACAAATTATGTTCATTAATTGAAAAATTTCCATTTTTACATCAAGTAATTTGACTCATTTATCATGGGTCACTATGTAGACCTGCGAGGGAACATCAGCGGCAGGTCAGGGCCATAAAAGGAGCGGCGAGCGGCGGCCATGGGCAGCGTGGAGGCGTGCCACTACAAGGTACAGCGCGAGCTGGTGCAGGAGGGTGACGGCTGCGAAGAGTGAAGTCATCAAGATCCAGGTCGGTGATTGGAATGTGGGCAGATACAGCAGGAGCAGTGAGGTCGGGGCGAAGGAGCGGCGAGAGACTGTGGAGGGACGTGATCGGGGCCGGGGGCCCAGGGGCAGCACGGACCAGCCCACATTGCAATGCATGTGCGCACTAGGTCAGTGCAGCAGAGCTGGTCCCCTGTTGTCTTGGGTAATCCTTGCCACTGGACCAAGACCTAGCTCTGTCAAGCCCGTGTGGTGGCTGGTGTGCAACGGCCACCCCACGTTAAAAAAAATGCACGCACAGACATCTTCCACCCTTCAGGATGTAGTTCGGGTCCTTCAGTAAAACACTTGTGAACTCGTCCTTTTTTTTTTTAAGCGTGGAAGCAAGTCATCCTGGTTCGAGGGACCGCCTATGATGATGATGAAAGGTGGTAAATGAAATCATGCTGCCCACATATTAAGAACTTCAGGGATCTCCAATTGAGTTTCAACATGCAACTCGTAGCCAACCAGAATGTTGTACTTTCAAGTACTGCAATTGACCATCAAACTCAGTTAACACCAGTTAATTATAGGAATTTTTATTTTTTATAATTTATTTTTTAAAGGCGAGAAAATTGAGTAATAGAAAAACAAAAAGTATTTTTGGGAAAAGAACTCAAAGTTTAAAAGAAAACTATTTGGAAAGATCAGATTTGGAAAGGATAATGAAAAAAATGAACAGATGGATCTGAGCTACGAGACAAAGGAAGGTCTTCACTGGAAAAAGGTTAGTACCACTATTTGATGCAATATAGTATGCATCCTTGCTGCGGTCAGGAGGACGATAGGAGTGTATTCACATTTTTTGGTGATGTTGCTCACTGTTGTGCTGGTGAGGAGTCTCTGGTATCTGCTGTCAGTCTTGCAAGGGCTCAAAACCACTCTTCCCAGTTTTCTAATGATCAGCTACTGATTATCCTCCTTGGGATGGACATATGGCAATAAGAAGGGTTTCTTTGGGGTAAAATTAGCTTCAAGATGGAGGTCAGTCTGTGAGTAATCAGATACCAAAAATGGACAGGTTCACAGGACTCAAGACATTGTTGATGATTGATTGCCTGATAGTTTTATATTGCAGACCAGTCACCAAGAGAGTGAGAAGTGAGTTAGGAAGGAGTTTCTTAATGCAGAAAATGGTTAGTGGATGGAATTCTTTACCATAGGGAGTAGTTGAGGCAGTGGTTGTTGTTGTACATTTTAAGGGTAGAGTCGATAAACATTTGAAGCAGAAACTATGAAAGACAGAATTGGAGGATTAATTTTCAATCGCTTTAGCAAAAAACTAGCACAGCTACGATGGGCTGAATGACCTCTGCTGTGCTGTAACTTCCTGTGGCTCTAAATCTAACCCATACATTTCTGAAAGGCAGTTTGTACAACATAACTACTTTGGAATTTTCCAAGAATATAAGCTCATGAATGTCAAATATCGAGTTCAGACTCTCCAAACTTTTGGTTAAAACTCCTGCAATTGAAGACAAAGTTGTAGGTTAGATCGAATAGTTCATTGGAAACAAAAAGGTATCCATCAATGTTGTAATTATAATTGGGCAAACAATATTGAAAATGAACTCAAGAGTCTTGTTATCCATTATATTTATTGCTGACCTTGAAAGTGGTATTGCAAGCATAATGCCTCAATTAGCAAACAGCAGTTATGTGATAAAGTAGTGTCTGAAAGGTATTGTTCAAGGTGATCTACTTACCAATGAGCCATTTGAGTATCAAAGTGTTTTATACAAGAATTTAATATATCTATTCATATATCTACATACCCCCAATGCCATCCCTGATCCCTAAATAAACCAATTTAAAAACTTGATGGGCCACATCCTGTCCTACATCAGTCCCGCATCACTTATTTTCTCAAATGTACATTGGCTCCGTCCCCCAACCCACGAAACTGAAAATTCACATCCGCATTTACAATTACCGAATGGCTTCACCTTACCTTGTATCTGCTTCCTCCAGCCTGCAACTTTCATTCTTCTAACTCTAGCCTGTACATTTCCCCCTTTCTCCACTTTTTCATTGATGGCACAGCCTTTAGCCAACTTGGCCTTACTCTCTTTAAAAACTCTATCACACACGCACACAACCAGCATAAGAAAGTATGAATCATTTAGAAAGCATAAAACAGCTATTACAGACAACAAAAATCAAGCCAGTCAGCCCATCAAGCCCAGTCTATCTAGAATCCATGATTGTATTGTGGACTGCCTGCCCACACCTCCCCTGAAAAAAACAAATTGGTGTTAAATATTCAATTCCCTTTAGATATCACAACGGCACAAAAAAAATAACCAATCACATTCTACAAAACCAAGCCAATTCGGTAGGGAAAAAAAGTTCAGCCATTATGACTGTCGTCACTCAGTCTATATCTCAGAAGTTAGATTTTTATGGCTAAATGTTATGAATGATGATGATCCAGGTTCCTTAATCAAATTGTTTCTGGAGAAATACAGGCCTGAGCAAATATGAACTATTATCAGGTTAAAGTAGATTAACCATCGATTTAGCAAGAGCCTGATATAGACACAAATAGGATGAGTTCCAGAAGAAGATTTATTTATGTACTTTCCTTTGCAATTTTCTCATTAACACCACAGGCGATGCACTAATTTAATGAGATATACAAAAATATGTATTGTTGCTAATATGCAAATTATTATACAGGTTGAACCTCCCTTATCCGCAACCCTCGGGACCTGGCCTGTTCTAGATAAGGGATTTTTCCAGACAAGGGGTGGCCACGTTAAATTGGATGGTACAGGTACTGAGCAAGGGGATATCGGGGCTGGGAATGCGGCAGAGATCATGAGGAGGGGCGGAAATCACAGGGTCAGGCCAGCGATAGCGGGAGTCGGCAGCGAGAATGGACTTCAATTTGTGCATGTCTGAGTTCTGCGCATGCGCCACCCAGGATGGCTCCGGATAAGGGAGTTCCAGATAAGGGAGTTTCAACCTGTACAAACAACTGAAGTGCAGCAGGAAAAATGCAACAGTGTTCTTCTCTCGTTTTTTGCTTCTTTTCTTCCCTTCTTTCCTGAAAGAGGCAATTCGTAGAGATACAATTCCACAGGTGCCAACCATCCTCCAGTACGTCATCCAAGCTGCCATTCTTCACACGAATCTCGATGATACAACTGTTGGCAGGCTTGACTATCTCAACAGAGCATGATCCTGTCTTCAGTAGACATTTATTTATGCACTTTCCATCAGGGGTAACTAATTACTGGCCGACATATTTCCACTCCCTCCCACTCTCCTCACCAGCTCCAGTATGCTAAAGCTAATTGAAGGTAGCTATCTAAATAGTTAAACTGTTTAGCAAATATAGGTTAGGATGTCTAAGGAACTTTCAAGACCAAGTAAGTTACATTGTTAATACTTAATTAACAGTTTAAATTGGTGATTTGGAGAAGATCTGTTAAAACCAGAAAACAAAAGCAAGGACCTATCATCAAATTAAGGAAACAATGAGTTACCTAATTTGAGAGATACATGATAGCTGCAAGTTGCATTGTAGATGAAAGTGTTCTGAGCTCTTATATCCGAGCAAGCCAAATGGAATTAGGTACTTTTTGTTCTTTTACCTTCTACAGCTTTCTTGCACATTAATAGAATCACCTGCTATAACCTTTTGCAACAAAACCAGAGGCTGGACAGTCCATAGTACCAAAACACAAAATCTGTTTAAAAAGTCTAAATACAAGGGTTGTAAGCACCAATATGGAAAAACTGGGATCTGGGAGAGAAGACCATTCATATAGGATTGCTCCCAGCCAGTATATGCAAGTCATCAAAGAACTTGATCTCGGTTATGATAAAATAGTCAATTCACTGGATAATTCACTCAGTTTCTTGAGGGAGACCCATTCACAAAGCTATTAATCATTGTTATCCAGAAACAAAGGTGCTTGCTATTGTTCTGTACTTGGGTTATGTGGCAGCCTAAGAATTACTTTTTTTTTTTGCAACAGTACTCAATTTCCAAAGCATTACTGGATGGGTCAATCACTTCTTACTTCACTGCTCATTAATAATCTTGATCAGTGTGTTTTGACAAAACAAAGAACCACCAACAACAATTACATATTTGAAATGGTAGGTGGACATAATATTCCATTGCAAAATGCATTCAGAACTCCTACTTCAACTCGATCCTAGGATAAGCATACTATAAAAGTGTCCATATTTACCTGTAATACCCATTACACCTGTAGGCTGCACAATAATAGACAGTTTCAATGTTGAGCTTTGCTAATGTTAGGAACACTCACAATTTTTTTCAGAAACAAACCTGGATAAAATCTTGCTAGTACAGTTAGGCATCTGTTTCTTTAAAATAAATCAGGGCTTCTTCAGTTCGAAAAAAAAGTAGGGACCCCCTAATTTGTTGAAAGATCAGAGACCCTCACACTGAAGTACATTTTCAACTGCTCCTATTGAGGGACTTATCCTACCCCCGCTCCTTCATTGCGAAGGTAATTCATCCCACCAAGGAACTATTCATACCCCCCACCTCAGTAGTTTTTCCAAGCCCCACAAGGTAGTTCTACCCACCACCCTGACTCACTCCTCTCCCCCATCTTGGCACAATTAACCACCACCCTCTAACCCCATTTGACTTGAACTAGATCTTGACTACCTATGCACAATGCCACAGGAAAGAGAAATTCTAGGATTGTTTTTAGGCCTGTGTAACCCTTGTGCATGTCTTAGTACCCATTTATTCTCCATCTTGCTAGAGAAGAGCTCGCGGCAGGTTTCAAGGAACATTCTGGCCATTTTGGTCGCAATTCAAAAAGACTGGATCCCATCCTTCTATATTTGAAAAATTTCTACAGGTACAGTATCCATCCACATCAGTGGATAGAAATATTTAAGACTACTATTCAGGCAATAGGTACAGTAATAGGGATTGCAAAAATCTGATTTGTTATTTCTCCTGATGAGATCAGCCCCAGAAGCTGAAGTAGAGTTTGCAGACAACAAGGTAGACTGGTGAGGTTCTCAGTTACTGCTAGGTGTTGTGTGTTCTATCAGGCAATATGTTTGCTCAGAAATGGTCAAGAATCTTACTGTTAGACAATTGATGTTTTAAGGAGAATTCTGTTGCGATTTTCTGTGTTTTTCAGGAGATTAAAGTGAAGACGATTAGCTTGCCCAGCTTTTTCTTCATCATGTGCATTCACCAGTCATTCATGGCATGGCTACAGTCCCTCATTCAGATATGCTGTTCGCATTGACTTTATAAAGAAAGATCTTGGGAGCCGTAAGCCAAAGAGGCTGCTTCCTTGCAGCATATAAACTGCAAATATTTTCTATGACTGTCCCAGGTAGCTATTCATCCATTAGATTTATGGTCAATATGGCTACTAGCTGGGCTCATTAAAGAAAGACTTATATAACATATTTCACGACCTCAGGACGTCAGAAAGCACTTGAAAGCCAATGAAGTACTTTCAAAATGTAGTCAGTGTTGTAGAAATATCTTAAAATATAAAATGGGATCTCTAAAGAAAACATTTTAAATTCTATAAAAACACAACTTATTAATTCAAAGAATGCTATATTCAAGTACAGGACAATTCCCTTTTTTTATCCATATTAATAAATTAACAGAATTTTACATTTTACTGTATTTTACAAAATGCGATTTATTTTGCACAACCACAACAGGGCTCCCCAACAGTCCAAAATTTATTGCACGCTATTAACTATTCTAGTATAGTTTTTTTGATTATAAGTCTTAAATATGCCTACTTTGTATATGAAATATTTATTAAATAAAAAGAAATAAAAACTGCAGGTATATTGAACTTCAGGTTCAAGTACATACAATAGATGTGAGATTTTTGTGAAACTATATTACAAACATTTTTCCAATACTTGTTTAGCAAAACATAGCAGCAAGAAATACTGTCACTCTTCTCAGAGGCTGACTAGCTGGTTATTTTCAACATTTTCTATTTTAATTTCTGATAGCAAGCTTTTATTTTTTATCTAAATTGATTACAATAGGGCCAATAGACTATTGCAGTCCATCTGACCAGTTGCATAACTAAAAAAAACCAATACCCTCTTAGGTCCAGGAGGAAACAGGGGTTGGGGAGTAAGAGTTGCAGAAGGGGGTTGGGGAAAAGTGTGGAGTAGGGGGAGGGGGAGGGACGGGGGCCGGGGTGAGTGGAGGGGGTGGATGGGGAGTGCAGGGAGGAGGTGAAATAGGAGAAACTGAGCGCCTTGTGAGATGGTGGCGAGTGTGCACGAGCGAAGGAGGGTGGAGGTGCTGAGTGCAGGTGAATTAAGAGTGAGCGCCTCCGCGGGAGGGTGGTGAGAGTGCACGTGCATGAACGGGGGAAGGAAGAGAATTCCGGGGGAGGTGGGTGGGGGTGCAGGTGAATTAAGAGTAAGTGAGCGCCTCCGCGGGAGGGTGGTGAGAGTGCGCGCGTGCACGAGCGAAAGGGGGAGCGCGCGCGCGCGCGCGCTGATTGACACGAAGCCCAGAGGCGTTGATTGACGGTTTTCCGAAAGGTCTCCGGTGGGTGAAGAGGAAGGAGGCAAGAGCCTGAGACGGCATCCCCCAAAATAACTGGCCGGCACCAAACACCAGAGGGGAAAGCGCCATTCGGGACCCGGAGAGAAAGATCCTACTCACCGCTCGAGGAGCCCGAGTCCTGAGGTAAACTCTCCCCCTGCGGGATAGACACAAACATCAAACTTTAACATCGAATAATTACTAAAATACAGAGAGGGTTGGAATAATTCAGTCACTGAGTGAGAACTTTTTTTCTCATTTAAATCTCTCACCTCCGATGAAGTTAAAGGTACAGCTTCGTTCATTATATTTAATGATCACGAAGCCGTTAATTTAATTTTAAATTGAACGCAAACTGTCGCCGCTACCGCCGCTCCTTCTCTTCCCTTCTTATAACCTGCACCAAGTGCCGAAATGACCGCACTGCGCATGTTCCCGACTCGCACAACCCGACTTGACCTCCCCGCCCAGCACTGTGTCTAGAGTTAGCAAATAGATTGTTACCATGTAGTTTTTATTTTTAAAACAATTGTTTTAAAATTCTTGTAACAGGATTTTTATAACCTCATACACAACACGAAATATTTATACTAATACAAATTATTTCTGTGCTGTAAATTTCTATAAGTAAATAACACAGAATAACAATATTAAAGTTGGAAAATTATAATTTTGAAATATGATGGGAATAATGTTGAAAATATATTCACAAGACCTACAGTTAAATGCATGCAGTTTTCTGTTGAAGTCCCAAATTATATAATTTGATTTTGACCCCTGGTCATTTACTACTGTCTACCATTGCGGGTTTAAAACCACATATGTATTTATTTTATATCTTTCTGAAAATAAAATAAAACTATCCAAACAGCTTCCACAAACATATAAAAACAACAATGTATCTTGAGATTGAGCAGAGATTGATGAACTGTTCTTGCCACATAGGCAGAATGAAGATATCACCATTATGTATCACTGTTGGTGACTGACACACAAGGTCATTGACCCAACATTAATACCACTATTTACAGTTAATCAGCCAAGATTCCCACTGCTACTTGTTAGTTAGTCCCCACCCTGTTAAAAATGGACATCAGGAGAGGACATGTTCAGTTTAGGCTCTGATGCCCTCCAGCATCATAAGGGAATAAACAGAGAAAATAGGAGCAGTAGTAGGCCATTCGGCCCTTCGAGCCTGCACCGCCATTCAGTATGATCATGGCTGATCCTCTATCTCAACACCATATTCCCGCTTTTTCCCCATTACCCTTGATGCCTTTTGTGTCTAGAAATCTATCTATCTCCCCCTTAAATATATTCAGTGACACAGCCTTCTGTGGTAGAGAATTCCACAGGTTCATCACTCTCTGAGTGAAAAAATTTCTCCTCATCGCGATCCTAAATTTCCTACCCCGTATCCTGAGACTGTGACCCCTTGTTCTAGACTTCCCAGCCATGGTAAACATCCTCCCCGCATCCAGTCTGAAAAACCTCGTCAGAATATTATAGAAACATAGAAAATAGGTGCAGGAGTAGGCCATTCGGCCCTTCGAGCCTGCACCACCATTCAATATGACCATGGCCGATCATTCACCTCAGTATCCCTTTCCCGCTTTCTCTCCATACCCCTTGATCCCTTTAGCCGTAAGGGCCACAGCTAACTCCCTCTTGAATATATCCAATGAACTGGCATCAACGACTCTCTGTGGCAGGGAATTTCACAGGTTAACAACTCTCTGAGTGAAAAAGTTTCTCCTCATCTCAGTCCTAAATGGCCTACCCCTTATCATAAGACTGTGTTCCCTGATTCTGGACTTCCCCAACATCGGGAACATTCTTCCCGCATCTAACCTGTTCCACCCCGTCAGTATCTTATACGTTTCTATGAGATCCCCTCTCATCCTTCTAAACTCCAATGTATAAAGGCCCAGTTGATCCAGTCTCTCCTCATATGTCAGTCCAGCCATCCCTGGAATCAGTCTGGTGAACCTTCGCTGCACTTGCTATCAATCGCTATCAATAGCAAGAACGTCCTTCCTCACATTAGGAGACCAAAACTGAACACAATATTCCAGTTGAGGCCTCACCAAGGCCCTGTACAATTGCAGTAATACCTCCCTGCTCCTATACTCAAATCCCCTAGCTATGAAGGCCAACATGCCATTTGCCTTCTTCACCTGTACCTGCATCCCAACTTTCAATGCCTGATGAACCATGACACCCAGGTCTCGTCGCACCTCCCCTTTTCCTAATCTGCCGCCATTCAGATAATATTCTGTCTTTGTGTTTTTGCCACCAAAGTGGATAACCTCACATTTATCCACATTATACTGCATCTGCCATGCATTTGCCCACTCTCCTAACCTGTCCAAATCACCCTGGTGAACCTTCGCTGCCCTACGTTTCAATGAGATCCCCTCTTATTCTTCTAAACTCTAGTGAATACAGGCCTAGTCGACCCAATCTCTCCTCATATGACCGTCCTACCATCCCAGGAATCAGTCTGGTGAACCTTCGCTGCATTCCCTCTATGCCACGTTTATCCTTTCTTCGGTAATGTGACCAAAACTGCACACAATACTCCAGGTGCGGTCTCACCAAGGCCCTGTATAACTGTAGTAAGACATCCTTGCTCCTGTACTCACATCCTCTTGCAATGAAGGCCAACTATACCATTTGCCTTCCTAACTGCTTACTGCACCTGCATGTTTGCTTTCAATGACTGGTGTACAAGGACACCCAAGTCCCTTTGTACATCAACATTTCTCCAGCTATCACCATTTAAATAATACTTTGTCTTTATGTTTTTCCTACCAAAGTAGATAACTTCACATTTATCCACGTTATACTGCATCTGCCATGTGTTTGCCCATTCACTCAACCTATCTAAATCGCCTTGCAGCGTCTTTGTATCCTCCTCACAACTCACAATCCCACCTAGTTTTGTGTTGTCAGCAAACTTGGAAATATTACAATAGTCTGACAACACTTGCTGTCTAAACTCATAGGCATAGAATGGCCACTTGGGTGAGGTATCAGAGATTTGATGGAGCCACACAACAACAAATTGCATTTATAGCAAGCCTTAAATGTAGCAAAATGTATCCAAGATGCTTCAACCAGACAAAAATTGACACCGAGCCAAATAAGGAGATGTTAGGTTGGGCTTAGTCAAGAGAGAGGTTTTGAGAAGCGTCTTAAAGGAGGAGAGAGGTGGAGAGGTTTAGGGAGGGGATTCCAGAGCTTAGGGCCTAGACGGCTGAAGATACAGCCATCAATGGTGGGGTAAAGGAAGTGGGGGACGCACAAAAGGCCAGAGTTGGAGGAACGCAGAGTTCATGAAGGATTGTAGGGCTGGAGGAGGTTACAGAGATAGGGAACGGCAAGGCCATGTAAAGCAAGAAAATATAAACCTAGAAACAGTATCTTTTTGTTTCAGCTGGTAGTCGTATAAAAACATAAATAAGATAGGTTATTCCTGGTTGACACAGGAATACATTCATTTCCCGAAACAGTCAAAATGTTGTTTATAATATCTTTCTCCTTTTTAAAAAGACGTGGAACGTTATGACTGAGTGACACTAAATTAATGTTAATTCAATGTTTGATGCACCATGAGAAATTTTGGTGATGAGGCACATGATAAGTGGAAGCATTATACTATTATTGTTCTTATTCCTAAGAGATAGAATCATAGGGCTAGATTTTCCATCGGGATTGCCCAGTTACCGCCCATTTAACAACTGAGATTCAGTTTAACGTCCATATTCGATTAAAAATGGAGACGTATCGCCCATTTATCGCCGGCGTAACTTTCGCCATCTAATTAACTTGAACCGGGAATTAGCTGAATCGCCCGCCCATATTTTTTTAATAAAATCTGACGACATCACTCGTGCACCACCCAGAAGACTGTTTATAGCCCAATAATTCCCATGGACCTGATGGCTTGCATCCTAGGGTCTTAAGAGAAGTAGCAGCAGGGATTATGGATGCATTGGTTGTAATTTACCAACATTTCCTGGATTCTGGGGAGATCCCAGCAGATTGGAAAACTGGAAATGTAATGCCCCTATTTAAAAAAGGAGGCAGACAAAAAGCAGGAAACTATACACCAGTTAGCCTAACATCTCCGGTTGGGAAAATGTTGGCGTCCATTATTAAAGAAGCAGCAGCAGGACATTTGGATAAGCAAAATTCGGTCAGGCAGAGTCAGCATGAATTTATGAAGGGGAAGTCATGTTTGACAAATTTGCTGGAGTTCTTTGAGGATGTAATGAACAGGGTGGATAAAGGGGAACCAGTGAATGTGATGTATTTGGACTTCCAGAAGGCAGTTGACAGCGTGCCACATAAAAGGTTACTGCACAAGATAAAAGTTCACGGGGTTGGGGGTACTATATTAACATGGATAGAGAGAGGATTGGCTAACTAACAGCAAACAGAGAGTTGGGATAAATGGTTCATTCTCTGGTTGGCAATCAGTAACTAGTGGAGTGCTGCAGGGATCAATGCTGAGACCCCAACTATTTACAATCTATATTAACGACTTGGAAGAAGAGACCGAGTGTAACGTAGCCAAGTTTGCTGACGATACAAAGATGGGAGGAAAAGCAATGTGTGAGGAGGACACAAAAAAATCTGAAAAAGGACATAGACAGACTAAGTGAATGGACAAAAATTTGGCAGATGGAGTATAATGTTGGAAAGTGTGAGGTCATGCACTTTGTCAGAAAAAAAATCAAAGAGCAAGTGCTGCAGGACAGCGGGACCTGGGTGTACTTGTGCATAAAACACAAAAGGATAGTGTGCAGGTACAGCAAGTGATCAGGAAGGCCAATGGTATCTTGGCCTTTATTGCAAAGGGGACCGAATATAAAAGCAGGGAAGTCTTACTACAGCTATATAAGGTATTGGTGAGGCCACACCTGGAATACTGCGTGCAGTTTTGATTTCCATATTTGCGAAAGGATATACTTGCTTTGGAGGCAGTTCAGAGAAGGTTCACTAGGTTGATTCCGGTGATGAGGCGGTTGACTTATGAGGAAAGGTTGAGTAGGTTGGGCCTCTACTCATTGGAATTCAGAAGAATGAGAGGTGATCTTATCGAAACGTATAAGATTATGAGAGGGCTTGACAAGGTGGATGCAGAGAGGATGTTTCCACTGATGGGGGAGATTAGAACTAGAGGGCACGATCTTAGAATAAGGGGCTGCCCATTTAAAACAGAGATGAGGAAAAATTTCTTCTGTCAGAGGGTTGTAAATCTGTGGAATTCGCTGCCTCAGAGAGCTTTGGAAGCTGGGACATTGAATAAATTTAAGACAGAAATAGACTGTTTCTTAAACGATAAGGGGATAAGGGGTTATGGGGAGCGGGCGGGGGAGTAGAGCTGAGTCCATGATCAGATCAGCCATGATCTTATTGAATGGCGCAGCAGGCTCGAGGGGCCCTATGGCCTACTCCTGTTCCTATTTCTTATGTTCTTATATTCTTAATGGAAACTGTAAGGGGTTTTCACAGGGTTGTTGTGCCTTGGGTGTCTCTCTCTGGGTTTCTGCCCTCACAGCTTATGCCTGGCCTGTGAGGTACCCTGAGTGCTGCAAGAGCACCCCTGGAGAGACTGTGTCCACAGCTTATGAAGGGGGTTTTGAGACTCGTGTGTCCCCACAGCTTATGCCTCGCCTGTGAGGCACCTGTGAGTGTCAAACACTCCTAACCCCTTCTTCCCTAGCCTGTGACACACAGTTGAGCGTTTTCGAGGCGCTCCTAGCTTCCCTTACACGGTTCTGACATAAGACTCACGATCAGGAGATGTAATACAATAGAACTGAGACAAGGTGATTCCAAGAGGAACTTTAGGCTTCCAATTTATTTGGCAAGGTGTAACTCAACAAACAGCAATACACCAACAAAACAATCCCCCTAAATCCCACTAAACGGACACAACGAAAATCTTTACACCAGTTTAGCAGTACAATGCCCAACCTCCCACCTTTCCTGGCCTAACTGAGTTGGGAGTTCTGGGGACCAGAGGTTATACTCACTACTGTGCCTTCCGCAGTCTGGTGGTTTGTTTCTTCTATCTTTGGTGTCTTCGGACGCTGGTTTTCCTTCAGTGTCGAGAGGCCTGTGGTTGTGGTTGTTGAATCACCAGGGCAGGGAAAATCATCACTCCTCTATCTCACTACGTCAGAAACCCCTTTTTTATAGCCAGATTATTCAGTCCGCCTCTCCTGCTGAAGTCGATTCTTCTCATTGGTGGACTTTTGATTTTGAAAAATGCAACAGTTTGAGGTTTTTAGGTTTTTTTTCCCCACTGATCTTAACCTACTCAAGGTTTGAGTGGGTGTTGATTGCATTGGCCTCCTGTAGCCATTGTGCTAGTCTGGCCTGAGCCAGATTTTTCTATGCCTGATGAAAAAGGTGTTGGAATATGTATGTGGCATTGTTTAAATGCTTAATATTTTCAAGGGGCAAGTTTCGAGGGTATACAGTTCCCAGACAATTTGATTAGTTCCAATGTCCAAACTGGCCCTTTTGATATTGACTCCACCCCTTTTCTTGCAGACCTTTAAAAAAATCCCAAATTCGATTAAAGTTCGTAGTTTCTTCCATGTGCACTTTAGGATTTCAAACTTTCTGGTAGATAGTTCCAAATTAAATTCCCTTTCCTATGAGTCCAAACACTGGGGGGGGGGGGGTCTCCATTTGTGTCCCAAAGTTTTCCTTCCATCGGTTTCAATTCACAGCACAGACTGATCCCACAGCCCTTTTCCTTCTGGGTAAAATGAGGGGTTTTCGTCCTCCCCTACAAAACTAACACCCAAATACCGGCCAGATTATCACCGACCGCTACTTTCGGCATCTCGTCCATATACCGCCCAAATAATCGCTCGCCCAAAAAGATGTTCAAGAAAACTGCGCTCACCTGACCTTAACCCAGCGGTATGGATGCCACTTTGTCATTCGGAGGATTTTTCATAAAAGGCTGCTTCAAGTTCATGAGCGCATTGAAGTAATTCGTGAGTGCTTTTAAGGTTTTAAAATCTCTTGACAACCATTTAATGACATTGTGGTGAATTTTGAGTTTCTATTGCGTTTTTAGAGGACAACTTAATAATTTTGAAGACATAATAGGGCATTTATAGTAATTGGGCCTGTAATTTCTCAGCCAATATTGATGACTACTCACATGCTGCAGACTAGATGGGAGACGGTATATTGAGGAGCATTATGTGCTCAATCAAAGAGATGGCAGACTGCTGAGGAGGAGGAGACCTTACACCCAACGCACTTACAGGGATAAGCGATCATACCTCGACTTGTCCGATAACACGTGCCTTAGGAGGCTGCACTTCCGAAAGGAGGTCATCAGTGAGATATGCCAGCTAATTAAGGGAGATCTGCAGCCTAACAACACCATCAGGACCACACTACCCGTTGAGGTCAAGGTTACTGCGCCACTTTCCTTATGTGCATCCAGGTTCCTTTCAGGCCTCAGCTGGCGACATTTGCGGTATAACTCAGTACGCCACACATTGCTCCATTCGACAGGTGACTGAAGTCCTTTATGCTCGCAGGATGGACTTTATAAACTTCCCTATGACCAGGGAGGCACAGACTGAAAGGGCTTTGGGTTTCTCGAGAGTAGCAAACTTTTCCCAAGGTGCAGGGAGCAATAGACTGTACGCACATCGCCCTGCGAGCACCTTTTCAGGATGCAGAGGTGTTTCAGAACCGAAAGGGATTCCACTCCCTGAATGTGCAACTCGTTGCCGACCACAAGTAAATAATCATGGCAGTAAATGCAAATTTTCCAGGGAGCATCCATGATGCGCACATCTTGCGTGAGAGCACTGTCTCTGACCTGTTTAAGAGTCAGCCACAAGATCACGGTTGGATGCTGGGGGATAAAGGATATGGCCTTGCCAGCTGGCTCATGATGCCCCAGACAGAAGCCGAGAAGCACTGCAACGAAAGCCATAGAGCCACATGCAATATCATCGGAAAACAATTTGGAGTGCTTAAGCAGCACTTCTGATGCTTGGAGGCGACTTAGAATACCACCCTGAGGTTATCCACTTTGGTGGTAAAAACAGAGAGACAGACTATTATCTGAATGGTGACAGATTAGGAAAAGGGAAGGTGCAACGAGACCTGGGTGTCATGGTACATCAGTCATTGAAGGTTAGCATGCAGGTACAGCAGGCGGTTAAGAAAGCAAATGGCATGTTGGCCTTCATAGCGAGGGGATTTGAATACAGGGGCAGGGAGGTGTTGCTACAGTTGTACAGGACCTTGGTGAGGCCACACCTGGAGTATTGTGTACAGTTTTGGTCTCCTAACTTGAGGAAGGACATTCTTGCTATTGAGGGAGTGCAGCGAAGATTCACCAGACTGATTCCCGGGATGGCGGGACTGACCTATCAAGAAAGACTGGATCAACTGGGCTTGTATTCACTGGAGTTCAGAAGAATGAGAGAGGACCTCATGGAAACGTTTAAAATTCTGACGGGGTTAGACAGGTTAGATGCAGGAAGAATGTTCCCAATGATGGGGAAGTCCAGAACCAGGGGTCACAGTCTGAGGATAAGGGGTAAGCCATTTAGGACCGAGATGAGGAGAAACTTCTTCACTCAGAGAGTGGTGAACCTGTGGAATTCTCTACCACAGAAAGTAGTTGAGGCCAATTCACTAAATATATTCAAAAGGGAGTTAGATGAAGTCCTTACTACTCGGGGGATCAAGGGTTATGGCGAGAAAGCAGGAAGGGGGTACTGAAGTTTCATGTTCAGCCATGAACTCATTGAATGGCGGTGCAGGCTAGAAGGGCTGAATGGCCTGCTCCTGCACCTATTTTCTATGTTTCTATGTTTCTATGTCGCTGAGTTCATTGTGGTGTGCTGCATGTTGCATAACTTAGCTATTGGGAAGGGACAAGAATTGCCGGATGGGACTTCCAGTCCACCTCAGGAGAGAGGGGAGGCGAATGAGGAGGTGGATGAGGGCCTCTGGGAGGACAATCAGGCTGGCGTTGAAACCATGCCCCCACCCCACCCTAGACCGCAGGAAAAGCCCCATGGTAGTTTCGCAGCTGCAAGACTGTTGCGTCAGCAGCTCATAAATGAACGCTTTGTGTGAAGTTACGTTGGTGACAGTTATAGTTGTGTTAAGTTATGTTTCATGGCTTGCCTGGCCTGGTCTCACCATTATTTGCAAACTTTGTATTGATGGTTAACCTTTCTGTTATTGGGAAGACACTGCACAACAATGTTAGTTTAATAAAAAATATTTAATGATTACAACATTTTTAAAGAATTTAAAAAAATAAATATATAAACACCCATCTACCCCCGAACCCCAACAGTGACATGTTTTTAAATAACAGTACCAACAGCATAATATATAACTATATAACAATAACAATAATAACAACGACAAACTTTCAAAAACATTATAAATATGACAAACACCCACCCACCCAACAGTCAACAAATTTATTAATAACAATAATAATACAAAAATACAGTCTCTTTCCCCCCCCCCCCTACCTCCCTGGCCTTGTGGCCACACCTCGCCTTGCCTTTACCCCCTCCCTGGTCTGAACCCCCTCTCCCACTTATACCCCGCCTTCTAGCCACACCAAGCCGCCTTGTAGCAGAATGCCCTGAGCACTGCTGCTGTGTGGGGGCAGACGGTGGCAGAGTCACAGATGAGGCTGGAGAGGACGTTTCCAAAGAAAAGTCCTCCGAGTCAGTAGCAACTGCTTTCTCCTGACTCGCATCCATCGTCAATGGCGGTGTGACACTCTGGGATTTGGCCGGTGCCAACATCAGTGTTTGTATGGGCCGGAAGGATTTAAAAATGGACCATAGAAACATAGAAAATAGGTGCAGGAGTAAGCCATTCGATCCTTCGAGCCTGCAACACCATTCAATGAGTTCATGGCTGAACATGCAACTTCAGTACCCCATTCCTGCTTTCTCGCCATACCCCTTGATCCCCCTAGTAGTAAGGACTACTTCTAACTCCTTTTTGAATATATTTAGTGAATTGGCCTCAACAACTTTCTGTAGTAGAGAATTCCACAGGTTCACCACTCTCTGGGTGAAGAAGTTTCTCCTCATCTCGATCCTAAATGGCTTATCCCTTATCCTAAGACTGTGACCCCTGGTTCTGGACTTCCCCAACATTGGGAACATTCTTCCTGCATCTAACCTGTCTAAACCTGCCAGAATTTTAAACGTTTCTATGAGATCCCCTCTTATTCTTCTGAACTCCAGTGAATACAAGCCCAGTTGATCCAGTCTTTCTTGATATGTCAGTCCTGCCATCCCGGGAATCAGTCTGGTGAACCCTTGCTGCACTCCCTCAATAGCAAGAATGTCCTTCCTCAAGTTAGGAGACCAAAACTGTACATAATACTCCAGGTGTGGCTTCACCAAGGCCCTGTACAACTGTAGTAACACTTCCCTGCCCCTGTACTCAAACCCCCTCGCTATGAAAGCCAACATGCCATTTGCTTTCTTAACCGCCTGCTGTACCTGCATGCCAACTTTCAATGACTGATATACCATGACACCCAGGTCTCGTTGCACCTCCCCTTTTCCTAATCTGCCACCATTCAGATAATCTGCCTTTGTGTTTTTGCCACCAAAGTGGATAACCTCACATTTATCCACATTATACTTCATCTGCCATGCATTTGCCCACTCACCTAACCTATCCAAGTCACTCTGCAGCCTCATAGCATCCTCCTCGCAGCTCACACTGCCACCCAACCTAGTGTCATCCGCAAATTTGGAGATACTACATTTAATCCCCTCGTCTAAATCATTAATGTACAATGTAAACAGCTGGGGCCCCAGCACAGAACCTTGTGGTACCCCACTAGTCACTGCCTGCCATTCTGAAAAGTACCCATTTACTTCCTGTCTGCCAACCAGTTCTCAATCCACATCAGCACACTACCGCCAATCCCATGTGCACATTAATCTCTTGTGTGGGACCTTGTCGAAAGCCTTCTGAAAGTCCAAATACACCACATCAACTGGTTCTCCCTTGTCCACTCCACCGGAAACATCCTCAAAAAATTCCAGAAGATTTGTCAAGCATGATTTCCCTTTCATAAATCCATGCTGACTTGGACCTATCATGTCACCTCTTTCCAAATGTGCTGCTATGTCATCCTTAATAATTGATTCCATCATTTTACCCACTACCGATGTCAGGCTGACCGGTCTATAATTCCCTATTTTCTCTCTCCCTCCTTTTTTAAAAAGTGGGGTTACATTGGCTACCCTCCACTCCATAGGAACTGATCCAGAGTTTATGGAATGTTGGAAAATGACTGTCAATGCATCTGCTATTTCCAAGGCCACCTCCTTAAGTACTCTGGGATGCAGTCCATCAGGCACTGGGGATTTATCGTCCTTCAATCGCATCAATTTCCCCAACACAATTTCCCGACTAATAAGGATTTCCCTCAGTTCCTCCTTCTTACTAGACCCTCTGACCCCGTTTATATCCAGAAGGTTGTTTGTGTCCTCCTTAGTGAATACCGAACCAAAGTACTTGTTCAATTGGTCTGCCGTTTCTTTGTTCCCCGTTATGACTTGCCCTGATTCTGACTGCAGGAGACCTACGTTTGTCTTTACTAACCTTTTTCTCTTTACATATCTATAGAATTTTGCAGTCCATCTTAATGTTCCCTGCAAGCTTCCTCTCGTACTCTATTTTCCCTGCTCTAATCAATCCCTTTGTCCTCCTCTGCTGTGTTCTAAATTTCTCCCAGTCCCCTGTACCATTTTAAATTGGAGAAGCAAATGGGCTGCATTTCAAAATGGAGTTTGGACTTTTGGACTTTAAAAGGACTGATTTTTGGTTTCTGTGAAGTATAGCAGGAGCTGTCTGTCTTTTGGGTTGCCATGGGACCAGTCTCAACGCTGACGTCATGAAAGGCAAAGTCCTTTTCATTTCAAACTTTGTGTGATTTGTGAAAAAACACCTTTTGTCCCTGGAGTCGGTATGTCTGGATGGACAATGAGGTTTGCAGGCCAATTGTAACTCCTCTGGATTGTTTCAATGAAGGAGCAGTCAATAACTCAGTAGTTAGCACTTCGAGAACTACTCATCTACAGAAATGGCCTATAATTGTTTTCATCAAGATGACCAATCCAGGACAGAGGTGTCACCAGGAAGACCAACTAGCATCTCTGCAACCATGGTAACCAGGAATCGCCTAGACAGTTTTGTGTATTATACGGGGTATAAATATGCTGAACTTTTGAGATTCAATACTTATTTTTCTCTACCATCTGGGACGGGGTTCCCCGCGTGGCTACTCTCCAGGAACACCCGAAGTGAGTGCCTCGCCATACCGCCTGAACGTAACTCTCTAGGCCTCATCGCATGCCTCTGTTAGGCACGGTTTTGTCTTTAGAGTCAAACGGACCCGGGACCACGTGAATCAACAACAAGGGCTGGTAACTATATCCAGCATACACCTCTGGAAATCCCAAGACCGCCAACGTGTTTGACTGCTGAGGAACTGCAAGAGTCCAAGACGCAGACTAACACGTGTGTATGAGGAGGCTTCCAAGTGTGGGTTCTGACCAAACCGGAAGAGGGGTTTAGTTAGAAGGTTTCCATTATCTAGGCTTAGATTCTGGGAAGGGGGTTGGTTCGGCGAAACCGACAGAGTGTGTATTTAGTTTAAGGTTTTAAGCTAGTGTCCACAGTCACCTACTCTTTAAGCCGTAAGCGAAAGGAGTAGGGGTTGTCGTTTTGTGAGTGTAATAAAAGGAATCGATCTTTGACCGTTTTGTTTTGTCTGAGTCAATTATAATCTATGCATAGTACCTCCTTGCGTACGAACTTGGGGGTTGTGGGGCTTGTTGTTCATGGTATAATTCGGAAGACCAACCGGGGGCCATCCACTCATGGCCGGGATACACAGTAATCCCGCTGGGGTACGCTGCACATCGGACATAGGAGAAGACCTATCTGACCTTGGTCTCTCTCTCTCTCTCTCTCTCTCTCTCTCTGTGAGATTACCCGCTAATTGACGGGACAGGCAGAAACTATTGGCAAAAGCTCTTGCCGTCCAAAGGGAAACAACCCAAACCGGGGAGTTTTAAAGCACGAGTCAACTCAAGGGAGAGTCATGGAGACACGAGGCACACAAAACACCATACAGCACCTTGGGGCGCAGTACCATATTCCGAGACCACAGCCTGCCGTCTGGCATCCATGGAATCGGCTATTCTCTGCATTGCCGCAACCATCCGCGGCATCTCCGTGGTCAGAGTGGCAATGTGCCCAGTTAACCCGCCCATTGCCTGGAGGAGCTCTCGACCAATGTCGCGCTCGTCCGAGACAGTTGTACCATGTCCAGGTTGACTTCTGCCGGTCTGGGAGCAATCCGACCTCGCCGAACCAACCTCCGCGAGGCCGGCGCAGGCATTGAACCACTCTGGGTGCCCTGCTGCAAGTTCTTCTTCCACCTCCTCGCTGTCCTTGGTGGACAAGAGCACTTGTACAAGCAGGGGGATCGGCTCTTGCCTCCTTGCGTCCAGATAGAACCTGGGAGGCTGGAGAGCCTGGGGAGCTGCGAAGCCTGGGGACCTAGAAAACATAAATGAGGTTAGTAGAAGAGAAGGGGATACCAGGGTGACATGAGAATGCTTGCGCTACGCAGGCATAGATACAAGGAGCAACACTACTGCTTTAAATATCACTGACAGACGTGACATATAATTAATACCATGATAGTTCAGAATCTGCATTGCATTACAATGATATTTCATGATCACGTCATTAATTACATAACATTACATCAATCATATTATACTGAAATGGCATTAAATTACTTTAAATCATCAATGGTTTATACATTACTCACGTGGCACAAGAACAGGTTCAGTACCACCATGGGTGGCCGAACGATTGTGGACCCTCACTAACACCAACGCCCACTCCTCGAGGTTGGTGAGTTGGCACAGATCTGCCGGTCCTCCTCCAGTCCGCCTCTGCTCGGCCCAGTTTTTGGACAGTTTCCTCTGCAAAGGTGACAAGAGCATGGCATAAGCTCATTGCCTAGGTACTATTACAGATATTAATAGATACTATTACTATTGCACAACACACAGATAATCCACAATTAGTCATCACCCTTGCTATTCATCGTTAATGTTATATGCTAATACAATTGAATGCATGGTTATATCTACTGTCTGAGAATAAATTTAATAAGATCGAGGTTAGGAACTAACACATGACACCAAGATTACCAGTTTAATTACAATCCAGCAGATCTACATTTGAATTAATGAGTCATTGCATCATTACAATTTATAAATTTAATAAATGTAATACTTACTCTTCCAGAACCAACAAGATTGTTCCAGCGCCTGCGGCACTGGTTTGGCTCACGCACATCATGTGCCGCCGATGAGACCACTTCGGCGATCTCCGCCCATATTCTCTGATACACCCTGGGGGATGGTTTGCCACGACCACCCCGGGTCAATTGGGCCCAACGAGTTTCCACCTCGTGGACTAGGGGAGCATTTGCCTCTTCTGAAAAATGCTTGGCATGCCTTCTGTCACCGATCTCTCCCACGCACCGAGATCACTCCCTTCACCCACCTCCTCCATCTTTACGACATCACTCAACATGGCCTCCTCTACGTGTTCCATTATTTATTTATAATTATTTTCAGTTATTCCCCTTCAATATCCAATCAACAAAACCAACTTTCCAACCACACTCTCCTGCAGATGTGCAGATGACCCCTGACCTCCCGATTCGCGGGAAAAGTTAATCACTTAAAAAAAAACGCACATGCGCAGAACGGCCGTTGCTATGGACACCGGCTTTGCACGACGGAATAAATCGCTAACGCCCAAATTAAAAAATCAAAACTAGCGGTTTTTAAAATGGGCAATATTCCGGCGATCCAGAAAAATAATAATATCACTAACATCGGAAATATCACCCATTTTTGAGCGCTATAGATCCCGATGGAAAGTCTAGCCCATAGAAATTTACGGCGCAGAAGGAGGCCCTTTGGCTCATTGTGTCTGTGCTGGCTAGTGATACCTTATTTGCCAAACCTTGAGTTGTCACTTCCAGACTCGGTGTCACTAACCTCCCCCCCCCCACTGTATGTATCACACGCTTACCTCCCCCACTCATGTACACTCTGACAATCTCCCCCACTTCGTGCAGCTGAGCTCAGTTCCCCCTTTCTCCAGATTCACACATGCTCCACTTCACACCCCTGTGAACACCCCGTGACTTATACTGGGACATGGTTTCTGTCAGCTGTCCTTCAGTATCTCTTTAAACCAGCTATCCTGAATGCAGACCTTACAGACATTGTTAGTAGGCTATTTACAGCCAAATCTGATCCTATCCTTATCTAATATCTGCATACCTAAATTTTCTAGCTGTGGCTGCTGGATAGGGATCAGGTGTGACCTGGGCTGAAGATTTTTCCACTTGTCTAAATCAAAAACTTTGAGACCATTTGACATTCCCTCACCAGTACCGTGGCTGGTAACCTTCATATTGTAGTGCAATGGACTAGCAACTCAGAGGTCATGAGTTCAAAACCCACCATGTCAAGCTGTAAAATTGAATTCAGTAAATCTGGTAATTTGTAGGCTAGCACTTGAAAAAATTGAACTGGTTCACTAATGTCTTTCAGGGAAGGGAACCTGCCACCTCTACCTGATCTAGCCTACATGTGACTTCAGTCCATGTTGTGTATGCAAAACCTGTTAAACTGAGTACTGTTTAACTCCAAGAGGTATGACCTTGGCTCTGCTTTATTAAGGCCCAAAGTGACTAATATACAAAATGGCTGGACTTTTATACTTGGGCTGCAAACACGTGCATGCAGCCCAATGGCCTCCAACAGTGACGCCATCTGGTGGCTAGTGATACCAAAAGTACATACATGACAGTCCACAATATATGGTTGCCTTTAGATGCCGTCAGGGCAACTAGGTTTGGCCAATAATTAACTCACGGTTAGTGTGGGTGGGGGGCAGGGTAAGCAGGAAGCCCCCATGGTGTTGCGACTTGAGGCCCGGGCAATTTAACTCCCAGGTCTCACTTCAATGTCATTGACGGCCCCACCTGATCACGTCTAAAATTGGGCAGTCCGCCACTTGATGTGCACAATTTCAGGCCTATTTAAGATAGGAATGCGCCTCTTAAAGCGAGGTTTTTTTGGATTTTGTTTCAGCAGTGTTAGGAATAATTGTGGCACCAGAGTTAAGTTGGAAGGCTGCCTTCAGGCTTTCTGATGCCTTCCTGGAGGTCCTTGAGGAGGAGCTCAGGGTAAGGTGGGAGGTACGCTTCCTTAGCACCCGCAGAAGTATTTGCAGGTACACACATGTACTGGCCTGAACACAGGAGGCTGACTGGGTTAGTGTTATGACCTGGCTTCAGTGTTGGAAGACTTTCAATTACCTCTCTCACTCTCTCACCTCTCTCATAACACTTGACAACCAATGTTTGAGGTCCCATGCAGGCCGTTCACCAGCTGCTGCCGCTGGAAGAGATACCATGCATGTGTGGCCGCACAGCAAATTTAAAGATTTAAAGTGGCCCCGTGTGGGGGCAGCGGGGGTGGGGGGGTAATTCAAGGGAATTGCTAACAACACTCCTTTCATCCCCTCCCCATCACTCTTAACAACTCCATCCCATCCATCCTTCAGCATACAATCACAAGACCTCACTGCAACACCTCTCTTTCTCATTCCAAATATACTTATATCTTTCTTTCCTCTCTTCACATCACACAATAACATAATTCTCTTCTCGCATCCGAGCACTTAGACAACCACTAACTCTTCCCAGAAGTCCTTTGTCACTTCACATTCCACATACTTGGGTTTATGTTCATCACCTCCACATTCCCATTGCATCCTCCTTCTCCACCTCCCAACAGACGCACAAACCATACACATCACCACTTAACTTTTCAATAACCACTCAATAACTCTCACCCTCTCTTTCTGTAGGATAAGTCAACACATAATGCCAGGACGAGGATCAAGACTGGCGGGTGAGTATCCAACATTATAGCCCTCAACCCCTGAAGATTATTTACCTAGGCGGAGCCCTGAGCATTGGGGAAGATGAGGCTAGCAGCTGCATATTACTTCATTCACCTCAGCAAATATTTAGCAAGCTTCACAAGTTCAAGCTATATTTTCAAGACTATCACCTGATAATGTTCAGCTTCTCCTAACTCTTGCTGCTGAGGAAAGGGGAGAGTCAAGAGGCTCCTGAAGAAGATATCTCGGATGAGGATAATCCAGCTGAGGATGCACACGCATCATCCCTCCCAAGCACTAGTACAGACATTGGCACTCTGCATAAGTTAAATAGTGAGGCCAAGATCTGCATGTGGTGAAACACCCAGTATGTGAGCAGCGGCAAGTACTGGTGACAGGGACAGACCAGAAAAGAGCTTGCTAGAGGGCGAAGTCCTCTCTCAGCTCTGATGAGCAGGACAGAAATGAAGACTTCAGAGGCCCACTTTCAAAAGAAAACTACTTTCCTCACATAGACACGAGCAACCAGAAGTCACAAGCATCTCATGGGTCCCAACATAAGGAAATGCAGCCTTCCTCCAGCTTTGCTGAGACCACTAGAGGAGCACTTTCTGGTAGTACAATTAGAAAACTATGAGTTGATAAGTGAGAAATGAATGGAAGTAATTATTAACAGATTAAATATTTTTTAATGCAGAATTAAAAGAGTGGTGAAGGATGTAATAAGGAATGTTAATGCAGAGGGGTTCTGTGTCAGTTTTGAGGGTAGGGGAATGAGGTCACTGAAATTGTTGAGAAGCACAGCCTCCTGATGTACTACTTTTCAGAAAGTGACTCTTGGCCTGTACACCCTATGTGCAAAGTATGGCCTCCGACAAGCAGTACTCCCCCTGCCCCCTCCCCTCTCAGCTGCTGCTGCTCGTTGCTGAGGCGACTGCTGTTTCACCCTTTCATCCATTGTTCCTCCATCCAAATAAAACTAGCAGCCATACCACAAAGCAGATAAATCTTACTGAGGGTAATAAGACTGAAAAAATTAGAAAATAACCTTGAAGCTGAAAACTCTCCTAGCAATCTAAATAGCACAAAGTTCCAGTAATTCAATTAGTTGTAGGTGAATACCCATTTAAATACTGCTTTAGTGACTGAAAGACCAATGTTGCCATGTTTTACTGGCGGATGGAGCACTGGGTGGAACTTCTGTGATTTAGAATTAAAATGGCGTTGGTGTCTTAATTGTGTCATCGCACCCTGATTTATTTGGGGGGCCCTAAACCTTGGCTCTTGTGCCCTATTGTTGCTGTCAGGCGGGCAATTAAAATAGGGACTAAAGAACATAAGAACGTAAGAAATAGGAGCAGGAGTAGGCCATACGATCCCTCGAGTCTGCTCCACCATTTAATACGATCATGGCTGATCCGATCATAGACTCAGGTCCACTTCCCTGCCCGCTCCCCATAACCCCTTCTTCCTTTATTGTTTAAGAAACAGTCTATTTCTGTCTTAAATTTATTCAATGGCCCAGCTTCTACAGCTCTCTGAGGCAGCGAATTCCACAGATTTACAATCCTCTGACAGAAGAAATTTCTCCTTATCTCAGTTTTAAATGGGCGGCCCCTTATTCTAAGATCATGCCCTCCAGTTTCCATATTTACGAAAGAGTATACTTGCTTTGGAGGCAATACAGAGAATGTTGACTAGTTGATTCCGGAGATGAGGGAGTTGACTTATGAGGAAAGGTTGAGTAGATTGGACCTCTACTCATTGGAATTCAGAAGAGTGAGAGATGATCTTATCGAAACATATAAGATTACGAGGGGGCTTGACAAGGAGGATGCAGAGAGGATGTTTCCACTGATAGGGGAGACGAGAACTGGAGGGCATGATCTTAAAAAAAAAAAGGGCTGCCCATTTAAAACTGGAACTAGAGGACATGATCTTAGAACAAGGGGCCGCCCATTTAAAACAAATGAGGAGAAATGTTTTCTCTCAAAGGGTTGTAAATCTGTGGAATTCGCTGCCTCAGAGAGCTGTGGAAGCTGGGACATTGAATAAATTTGACACAAATAGACAGTTTCTTAAACAATAAGGGGTTATGGGGAGCGGGCAGGGAAATGCAGCTGAGTCCATGATCAGATCAGCCATGATCGTATTGAATGGCGGAGCAGGCTCAATGGGCCGTATGGCCTACTCCTGTTCCTATTTCTTATGTTCTTATGAAAGAGTTTCATGCAGATTAAACCGTTCACATTTAAAATTTGGCATTAATTTCCATTAAATTAACAACTTCAGAGAGAATAGATGTGAGAAATTGAACATGTCACACTGGTGCAGTAAAAGGTATGCTGAATTTAGGATTAAGGCAGCTTGTTCGGGCAGAGTAGTGAGATCTTTAGATTACATCTGTTCTGTGCCATACTAAACCTAGGAGTGGCAAGTCCCAGGGCTAGACTTTGCATCATTGTCCAGATCGCCCAAAAATGGGCGATATTTCCGGCGTTAGTGATTTTTTTTTCAGGATCGCTGGAATATCATCCATTTTAAAACCCGCTAGTTTCCATTTTTTTATTTGGGCGTTAGCCGTGGTGGTGTGAAATGGACGTTAGTGATTTATTTCATCCTGCAAGGCCGCCATCCATAGCAACGGCTGCTCTGCGCATGCATGTTTTTTTTTGTGATTTGCTTTTCCCGCGATTCGGGAGATCAGGTGTCATCTGCACATGCGCAGAAAAGAGAGAGTAGTTGTTGTGAGGAAGCTGGTGTGGATTATTGATTAGTGGCTGGATTATTGAATTATTGATTAAAATGGAATAAATTGATGTAATTATGACCGTTGTAGAGGTGCAGGAGGTGGCTGAAATGGGTGATCTGGGTGAGGTGGAAGAGGAGATGGGCGATAGAAGGCGCGCAAAGCACTTTTCCGCGGAGGCCAATGCTGTCCTAGTTGCGGAGGTCAAAGATCGTTGGGCCCAATTGACCTGAGGTGATGGTGGAACCCCCCCCCCCCCCGGGTGAACCAACGAATCTGGGCAGAGATCGCCGAAGTGGTCTCTTCCGCGACACATGAGGTCCGTGAGCCTAACCAATGCAGCAAGCGCTGGAATGACCTCGTTGGTTCCAGAAGAGTAAGAAATTTATTAAATAAATTGTTATGATGCAATGATTAACTCAAATATAGATCTGCTGGATTGTAAATAGGCTGGTAATCTTGGTGTGGTGCGTTAGTTCCTAACCTCGATCTTATTAAATTTATTCTCAGACCATAGATATAACCATGCATTCAATTGCATCTGAAGCTAACGTTAATGATAAATAGCATGGGCGATGACTAATTGGGGATTGTCTGTGTGTTGTGCTGTGTGTGTTGTGTAATAGTAACAATATCTGATATCTGTAATAGTACCTAGGCAATGATCTTATGCCATGCTCATGTCACCTTTGCAGAAGAACAGAGGCGTACTGGGGGAGGATCGGCAGATATATCTCCATTGACTGACCTTGAAGACTGGGCGTTAGTCTTAGTGAGGGTCCACAATCGGTTGGCCAGCCGTAGTGGTGCTGAACCTGTTTTTGTGCCATGTGAGTAATGTTTAAACCATTGGTGATTTAAAATAATTTAATGCCATTTCAGTACAACATATGATTGATGTAATGTTATGTAATGCTATGCAATTAATGATGGGATCATGAAATATCATTGTAATGCAATGTAGATTCTGTGTTATCATGATATTAATTATATGACGTCTGTCGTTTATATTTATAGCGGTAGTGTTGCTCCTTGAACATATGACTATATAGCATAAGCATTCTCATGTCAGCCTGGCATCCCCTTCTCTTCTACTAACCTCATTTATGTTTTCTAGGTTCACAGGCTCTACAGGTTCCCCAGGTTCATCAGCCTTCGCAGGCTCCCCAGGTTCCCTAGCTTCTGCAGGTTGTCTCTGGAGGCGAGGAGGCAAGAGCCTCTCCTGTCCTGTTACAGGTGCTCCTATCCACCGAGGACAGTGAGGAGGTGGAGGAGGAGCCTGCAGCAGGGTCTTCCTGTGGCCACGTCCTCATCCACTGAGGAAGCAGCGGGGCCAAGCTCCTTGCAGCAGGGCACCCTGAGTGGTTCCATGCCTGCGCCGACCCCGTGGAGATTGGTTCGGCGAGGTCGCACTGCTCAAAGACCAGCAGATGTAAGCATGGACATAGAAACATAGAAAAAAACAAATACTGCTTTATCGACATAACACTTGATCCCCCGAGTAGTAAGGAATACATATAGCTCATTTTTGAATATATTTAGTGAATTGGCCTCAACAACTTTCTGTGGTAGAGAATTCCACAGGTTTAACTATCTATGGGTGAAGAAGTTTCTAATCATCTCGGTCAGAAATGGATTACCCCTTATCCTTAGACTGTGATCTCTGGTTCTGGACTTCCCCAACATTAATAAGAACATAAGAAAATAAGAATTAGGAACAGGAGTAGGCCATCTAGCCCCTCCATCCTGCTCCGCCACCCAACAAGATCACGGCTGATCTGTCTGTGGACTCAGCTCCATTTACCCGCCCGCTCCCCATAACCCTTAATTCCCTTATTGGTTAAAAATCTATCTATCTGTGATTTGAATACATTCAATGAGCTAGCCTCAACTGATTCCTTGGGCAGAGAATTCCACAGATTCACAACTTTCTGGGAGAAGAAATTCCTTCTCAACTCGGTTTTAAATTGGCTCCCCCGTATTTTGAGGCTCTGCTCCCTAGTTCTAGTCTCCCCAGCCAGTGGAAACAACCTCTCTGCCTCTATCCTGTCTATCCCTTTCATTATTTTAAATGTTTCTATAAGATCACCCCTCATCCTTCTGAACTCCAACGAGTAAAGACCCAGTCTACTCAATCTATCATCATAAGGTAACCCCCTCATCTCCGGAATCAGCCTAGTGAATCGTCTCTGTACCCCTTCCAAAGCTAGTATATCCTTCCTTAAGCAAGGTGACCAAAACTGGACATGGTGAACTGTCCAGGACAAGCATCGACATAGGTCGAGAGCTCCTCCTGGCAATGGACGGGTTAACTGGACACGTTGTCGCTCTGATCGCAATAGTCTTGCAGGAGATGTCACGGATGGTAGCGGTGATTGAGCCAATAGCCGAGTCCATGGATGCCAGACGGCAGCCTGTGATCCCAGAATACGGTACTGTACACCAAGGTGCCGTACTGCCTTTGCCATCAACACATGCGAGTCAGGAGGAAGCTCTTGCTTCTGACTCGGAGGACGTTTCTTTGGAAACGTCCTCTCCATGTCCAACCTGATCTTTGACTCTGCCGTCAGCCCCCACACAGCAGCAGCACTCAAGGTGCCCTGCTACAAGGCGTCTTGGAGTGTGTACAAGGGGGTTCAGATTAGGGGGAGTAAAGGAGAGGCATAGCCGCAAGGAGGGAAGTGTGGGGAATGTATTTTTTGTACCATTATTATTATTTTTATTGTTATTAATAAATTTGTTGATGGGTGGGTGGGTATTTGTTATTTTTATGATTGTTTTTGAAAGTTTGTTGGTTTTATCGTTGTTATACTGTTATATATTGTATGATGCCGTTATATATTGTATATATATATATTATATGATATATTATGCTGTTAATGTTCTTGTTGTTTTAAACGTTTTCATTGTGGGGGTGGGGGGGGAGGGGGGGGTAGATGGGTATTTGTTGTTAAAAAAAATTGTTTCAAACTTTTATTTAATTTAACATTGTTGTGCAGTGTCTTCCAATAACAGAAACGTTAAGCATATACAAAGTTTGCAAACAATGGCGAGGCAAGGCAACGATGAAACATAATTTAACACAACTGTAACTGTAACTGTCACCAACATAACGCAAAGCGTTCATTTATAAGCTACGGACAAAACAGTCTTGCAGTTGAGTAACTACCACCAACGTAAGTTCACGCAAAGCGTTCATTTATGAGTTGCTAACACAACACTCTTTCAGCTGCGTAACTAACTACCACGGGGCTTTTCTTGCGGTCGAGGGTGGGGTGGGGCATGGTTTCAACGCCAGCCTGATTGTCCTCCCCGAGGTTCTTGTCCACATCCTCATCCTCCTCTTCCTCCTCTTCTGCCTCTTCTCTCTCCTGAGGTGGACCAGCAATCCCATCTGGCAATTCTTGTCCCCTTCTGATAGTTAAGTTATGCAACATGCAGCACACCACAATGAACTGAGTGAGCTGTTCAGGGTGGTATTGTAAGTCACCTCCTGAGTGGTCGAGGCATCCGAAGCGCTGCTTAAGCACTCCAATTATCTTTTGCGTGTGGCTTTCGTTGTAGCACTTCTCGGCTTCTGTCTGCAGTGGGGTCATGAGCCAGCTGGCAAGGCCATATCCCTTATCCCCCAGCATCCAACTGTGACCTTGTGGCTGACTTTTAAACAAGTCAGAAACAGTGCTCTCATGCAAGCTGTGCACATCATGGATGCTCCCTGGAAAATTTGCATTTACTGCCATGATTATTTACTTGTGGTCGGCAACGAGTTGCACATTCAGGGAGTGGAATCCCTATTGATTCCGAAACACTTCTGCATCCCGAAAAGATGCTTGCAGGGCGATGTGCATACAGTCTATTGCTCCCTGCACCTTGGGGAAGTTTGCTATTCTCGAGAAACCCAAAGCCCTCTCAGTCTGTGCCTCCCTGATCATAGGGAAGTTTATAAAGTTCATCTTGCGAGCGCAAAGGGCTTCAGTCACCTGTCAAATGCAGCAATGTGTGGCATCCTGAAAGATACATCAAATGTTGCCAGCTGAGGCCTGAAAGGAGCCCGATGCATAGAAGGAAAGTGCCGCAGTAACTTTGACATCAACGGGCAGTGCGGTCTTGATGGTGCTGTTAGGCTGCTGATCTCCCTTAATTAACTGGCATATCTCACTGATGACCTCCTTTCGGAAGGCAAGCCACCTAAAGCACATGTTATCGGACAAGTCCAGGTATGATTGCTTATCCCTGTAAGTGCGTTGGGTGTCAGGTCTCCTCCTCAGCAGTCTGCCACCTCTTTGATTGGGCACATAATGCTCCAAAATATACCTTCTCCCATCTCTGGTCTGCAGCATGTTAGTAGTCATCAATACTGGCTGAGAAATTACAGGTCCCATTACTATTACTATAAATGCCCTATTTATATGTATTCAAAATTATTAAATTGTCCTCTTAAAAACTCAAAAATATCAAAATTCACCACAATATGATTAGATGGTTGTCAAGCAATTTTAAAACCACTTTAAAAGCACTCACGGATTACTTCAAAGCTCCCATGAACTTTAAGCAGCCTTTTATGAAAAGTCCTCCCAATTACAAAATTCCATACCACTAGGTTAAGGTCAGGTGAGCGCAGCTTTTTTTGGCCGAGCGCTCATTTCGGCAGTATATGGACGAGATGCCGAAAGTAACGATCGACGATATTCTGAGCGGTATTGGCCATTAGTTTCCATTATAAACAGTCTTCTGGGCGGTGCACGAGTGACGACGTCAGAATTTAAAAAAAAATATGGGTGGACGGTTCAGCCAATTCTCGGCGTTAACTGTATGCAGAAAGTTACGCTGGCGATAAATGGGCAATAATTGGTCGTTAGATTCCATTTTTAATCAAAAATGGGTGTTAAACTCAATCTCAGCGGTTTAATGGGCCTTATCACATCACTCAGTCGGCGAAAGGCAGAGCAGGGAAATCGAGGTGGCCTACTTAAGACCCAACGTCGGTGAGGCTCTGGAGTCGGCGAGAGGTGGAGCGGGGAGATCGAGGCGGCCTACTTAAGGCCTAACTTCGTGGAGGCCCAGCCGGTGCAGCTGCAGCAGGGAGGCAAAAAAGAAGTAGAAAGAAATCGAAAGGTGACGTCATAGCCAAGGGGGTAAGTGATTGGCTGGTGATTGGCAAGTAGCTTTTCTTTTTTCTTTTTTCTTTTCTTTATCAGGAAGTAACCCTTAGCATTGCTGTTGCCAAACTAAGTTAATCTAAGGGTTAAGTATGGCAGGAGAGCTCGGACACGTGTTATGCTCCTCCTGTAGTATGTGGGAAGCCAGGGACACTTCTGGTGTCCCTGACGACCACGTGTGCGGGAAGTGCATACGCCTGCAGCTCCTGACGGACCGCATTGCGGCACTGGAGCTGCGGGAGGATTCACTCTGGAGCATCCACGATGCTGAGAATGATGTGAATAACACATTTAGTGAGTTGGTCTTACCGCAGGAACAGCCAGATAGGGAATGGAAGACCAACAGGAAGAGCAGTGCAAGGAAGGTAGTGCAGGGATCCCCTGCGGTCATCCCCCTGCAAAACAGATACACCGCTTTTGAGTACTGTTGAGGGGGATGACTCATCAGGGGAGGGCAGCAGTAGCCAAGTTCATGGCACCGTGGCTGGCACTGCTGCACAGGAGGGCAGGAAAAAGAGTGGGAGAGCGATAGTGATAGGGGATTCAATTGTAAGGGAAATAGATAGGCATTTCTGCGGCCGCAACTGAGACTCCAGGATGGTATGTTGCCTCCCTGGTGCAAGGGTCAAGGATGTCTCGGAGCGGATGCAGGACATTCTGAAAAGGGAGGGTAAGAGCCAGTTGTCGTTGAAAAAACGGGATGAGGTCCTACGAGATGAATTTAAGGAGCTAGGAGTTAAATTAAAAAGTAGGACCTCAAAAGTAGTAATCTCAGGATTGCTACCAGTGCCACGTGCTAGTCAGAGTAGGAATCGCAGGATAGCTCAGATGAATACGTGGCTTGAAGAGTGGTGCAGAAGGGAGGGATTCAAATTCCTGGGGCATTGGAACCGGTTCTGGGGGATGTGGGACCAGTACAAACCGGACGGTCTGCACCTAGGCAGGACTGGAACCAATGTCCAAGGGGGAGTGTTTGCTAGTGCTGTTGGAGAGGAGTTAAACTAATATGGCAGGGGGATGGGAACCTATGCAGGGAGACAGAGGGAAATAAAATGGAGTCAGAAGCAAAAGATAGAAAGGAGAATAGTTAAAGTGGAGGGCAGAGAAACCCAAGGCAAAAGACAAAAAGGGCCACATTACAGCAAGATTCTAAATGGGCAAAGTGTGTTAAAAAAACAAGCATGAAGGCTCTGTGCCTCAATGCGAGGAGTATTCGGAATAAGGTGGACGAATTAACTGCGCAGATAGCAGTTAACGGGTATGATGTAATTGACATCACGGAGACATGGCTCCAGGGTGACCAAGGCTGGGAACTCAACATCCAAGGGTATTCAGCATTTAGGAAGGATTGACAGAAAGGAAAAGGAGGTGGGGTGGCGTTGCTGGTTAAAGAGGAAATTAATGCAATGGTAAGGAGGGACAAAAGCCTGGATGATGTGGAATCGGTATGGGTGGAGCTGCGGAATTCCAAAGGGCAGAAAACGCTATTGGGAGTTGTGTACAGACCACCAAACAGTAGTAGTGAGGTTGGGGACAGCATCAAACAAGAAATAAGGGATGTGTGCAATAAAGGTACAGCAATTATCATGGGCGACTTTAATCTACATATTGATAGGGCTAACCAAACTGGTAGCAATGCGGTGGAGGAGGATTTCCTGGAGTGTATGAGGGATGGTTTTCTAGACCAATATGTCGAGGAACCAACTAGAGAGCTGGCCATCCTAGACTGGGTGATGTGTAATGAGAAGGGACTAATTACACATCTTATTGTGCGAGGCCCCATGGGGAAGAGTGACCATAATATGGTAGAATTCTTTATTAAGATGGAGAGTGACACAGTTAATTCGGAAACTAGGGTCCTGAACTGAGGGAAAGGTAACTTCGACGGTATGAGGCGTGAATTGGCTAGAATCGACTAGCAAAGGATACTTAAAGGGTTGACGGTGGATAAGCAATGGCAAACATTTAAAGATCACATGGATGAACTTCAGCAATTGTTCATCCCTGTCTGGAGTAAAAATAAAACGGGGAAGGTGGCTCAACCATGGCTAACAAGGGAAATTAAGGATAGTGTTAAAGCCAAGGAAGAGGCATATAATTTGGCTAGAAAAAGCAACAAACCTGAGGACTGGGAGAAATTTAGACATCAACAGAGGAAGACTAAGGGTTTAATTAAGAAGGGGAAAATAGAGTACGAGAGGAAGCTTGCAGGGAACATAAAAACTGACTGCAAAAGCTTCAATAAATATGTGAAGAGAAAAAGATTAGTGAAGACAAACGTAGGACCCTTGCAGTCGGATTCAGGTGAAGTTATAATGGGGAACAAAGAAATGGCAGACCAATTGAACAAATACTTCGGTTCTGTCTTCATGAAGGAAGACACAAATAAACTTCCGATTGTACTTGGGGACAGTAGGTCTAGTGAGAAGGAGGAACTGAAGGATATCTTTATTAGGCAGGAAATTGTGTTAGGGAAATTGATGGGATTGAAGGCCGATAAATCCCCAGGGCCTGATAAATACTCTGGGATTCAGTCTAAGGACGTGGCCCTAGAAATAGTGGATGCATTGGTGATCATTTTACAACAGTCTATCGACTCTGGATCAGTCCCTATGGACTGGAGGGTAGCTAATGTAACCCCACTTTTTAAAAAAGGAGGGAGAGAGAAAACGGGTAATTATAGACCGGTTAGCCTGACATCAGTAATGGGGAAAATGTTGGAATCAATCATTAAGGATGAAATAGCAGCACATTTGGAAAGCAGTGTCAGGATCGGACCAAGTCAGCATGGATTTATGAAAGGGAAATCATGCTTGACGAATCTTATGGAATTTTTTGAGGATGTAACTGGTAGAGTGGACAAGGGAGAACCAGTGGATGTGGTGTATTTGGACTTTCAAAAGGCTTTTGACAAGGTCCCGCACAAGAGATTGGTGCGCAAAATCAAAGCGCATGGTATTGGGGGTAATGTACTGACGTGTATAGAGAACCGGTTGGCAGACAGGAAGCAGAGGGTCGGGATAAATGGGTCCTTTTCAGAATGGCAGGCAGTGACTAGTGGAGTGCCGTAGGGCTCAATGCTGGGACGCCAGCTCTTTACAATATATATTAACGATTTAGATGAAGGAATTGAGTGCAATATCTCCAAGTTTGCAGATGACACTAAACTGGGTGGCGGTGTGAACTGTGAAGAGGACGCTGAGAGGCTACAGGGTGACTTGGACAGGTTAGGTGAGTGGGCAAATGCATGGCAGATGCAGTATAATGTGGATAAATGTGAGGTTATCCACAAAAACACGAAGGCAGAATATTATCTGGATGGCGGCAGATTAGGAAAAGGGAAGGTGCAACGAGACCTGAGTATCATGGTACATTAGTCACTGAAAGTGGGCATGCAGGTACAGCAGGCGGTGAAGAAGGCAAATGGCATGTTGGCCTTCATAGCTAGGGGATTTGAGTATAGGAGCAGGGAGGTCTTACTGCAGTTGTACAGGGCCTTGGTGAGGCCCCACCTGGAATATTGTGTACAGTTTTGGCCTCCTAATCTGAGGAAGGACGTTCTTGCTATTGAGGGAGTGCAGCGAAAGTTCACCAGACTGATTCCAGTGATGGCTGCACTGTCATATGAGGAGCGACTGGATCAATTGGACCTTTATTCACTGGAGTTTAGAAGGATGAGAGGGGATCTCATAGAAACGTATTGGATTCTAACCGGACTGGACAGGTTAGATGCGGGAAGAATGTTCCCGATGTTGGGGAAGTCCAGAACCAGGGGACATAGTCTAAGGATTAGGGGTAGGCCATTTTGGACTGAGATGAGGAGAAACTTCTTCACTCAGAGAGTTGTTAACCTATGGAATTCCCTGCTGCAGAGAGCTGTTGATGCCAGAGGGAGTTAGATAAAGCCCTTACGGCTAAGGGGATCAAGGGGTATGGAGAGAAAGCAGGAAAAGGGTACTGAGGGAATGATCAGCCATGATCTTATTGAATGGCGGTGCAGGCTCGAAGGGCCGAATGGCCTACTCCTGCACCTATTTTCTATGTTTCTAAAGTCTAGCCCCCAGTGTTTCACCTCTTGGGAACTAACATTCATAATCTTAATAGGCACAAAAATTCACTTGAAAGAAACTTGTGTACGACATTGTAATTTTAGAACTTGAATTACTATCCCAGTATATACTTGGAAGATGCCAATGAAATGTAACAATATCAAAATATTGGGGCAGAAATTCTGGCCTCCCGAGTCCGTACTGAATGTGTACGAACCCGGGAAAGCATCGCAAAAGCCGGTTTTCAGCGCACAATGCGCATGCGCTGAAAACCGGCACTTATGATCTGTCAAGCTGGAGCTTGACGGATCTTCTGTATCTCGGGAGCGAGGACATTTGCAAGGGCAAGATTGCAGGATTTACCCATATCTTGCCCAGCAAATGTCCTCAAAACTCTTGCGCCTGATAAAAGCAGGCACATAGCCTACATTTACAGGCATAAGAATTTTAAAATACATAAAAAACAATTATAAAAACACATTTTATTGTTTAAAAACCCTCCCCACTACAGTAAGTTTATTTTATACCATAATATTTTTTAACTTTTTTAAAAATCGGAAAAATATATATTTTTTATAACAGAATAATAACTAATTTAAATTAATAAAAATATGTGGTGTATTTTTTCTATTTTTATTATTGGTTTTGGGGGCTGTTTCTCATAAGAATGAGAACATACTTTACCTGATTGGCTGCCCAGAGCCATGTGACTGCAGCTTCCAGTCCTCAAGTGCACACGCTACGACGCACAGTCAGTGGAGGCCTCAGGACTGGAGACTCGCGTGGGCGCAGCAGGATAAGGTAAGTGCGCATTTTTTTAAAGTTTTTTACCCAATCGTCCGCAGGAAGTTGCCGACCGGGATTTCTGGGCCATTGTGTGTAAGTTGAGGAATTAAGTCATCAGTTGGTCTTATTGTTTCATTGGAGAGTTCTTATTTGCATGAGTCTGTGCAACTAACAGAAGAATTGCCCTTCCCATTTCATGATCTGACCAATGAAAGATTACATTGCGTCCTGACCTGACTGAAATAGGTCATGTATGACTGCGAGCACACAGCACCTCTTTGAAAGGCAGGATGTGCCTTACTAGTGCTGAGCTGGTTCCTTTTGATCGAGAAATGGAGGACACTTGTGGAAAATTGCCATTGTTGGTGGTGTCAATTAGTTAGTGTTATAAAGTAAATGTAAAGCAAGTAATGAACATTTTCTCTCTCTCTCTCACACACACACACCCTTCCCCTTACCCAGAGATTTGTTCCTTGATTGTTGTACCTGTTTATAGATGAAGTTCTAGGTGTCAGATATTAGCTAAAGTACAAACGTTTCAAATACAATGTGACAGGTTTGATCCTACTCGGGGCAATTGCCTGATATGTTCTCCCTGGAATGTTTTTAGTTGTATACAAGTATAACTGGAAGAAAGCATTTGACAGATGGTGCATGGCCAAAGGCATTCAAGTTAATAATGGGCATTTTTAGATATCTGAAAGTCCCCTAAGTTTGCTCATGCACATATAGTACAACAATTCCCCAAAATATAGAATTGAATACAAATAAAATGCATTGAATTTAATCTTTGTTGGGCCATGAAGTTGATATATCAGACTGGCAGAGACTGGACTGGACTGTGCAAAGATATATCTTGTGATTTGGCGCACAGAGGTTCTGATGAGCAATTTGGAAGTCAGGTTATTGGTGTTTGGATGATGGGGATTCACTGAAGGCCCTGAGAGGGAACGTACACATAAGGTCATGTCCATTCATGGCTTAAAGGGATAAATTTTACTTAACACACCCAGCAGGAATGGGGCGGGTACAGGTCAAACACCTTTTTTACACCCAGCCTGAAGTCAGCAGAGCATAAAATTGAATGGGGTGTAAAAAGTGCATCTGACCCACGCGCACCATATTCCCATTAGATGGATTCACTTAAAATGGCCCCTTAAGTGTCATTTATCCTCAACTCTATCCTTGCTGGCATAGCAACAGGAGTAGTTCATCCAACCCCTCGAGCCTGTCCCGCCATTCAATTAGATCATGGCCAATCTGTATCTGAACTCCACCCACCCGCCTCGGTTCTGTAACCCTTAATACTCTTATCTAACAAAAATCTATTAATTTGTTTTGAAATTTTCAATTGACCTAACTACAACAGCTTTTTGGGAAAAAGATGCCGTAAAGGAGGTCTGTGTGGAGGCAGAAGACATGGGTATGATACTTAATGAATACTTTGCATCTGTTTTCACAAAAGAGGGGCGATGCAGACTTTGCAATGAGGGAGGAGGAGTGTGAAATATTAGACGAAATAAACATAGTGAGAGAGGAAGTATTAAGGGGCTTAGCAGCTTTGAAAGTGGATAAATCCCAGACCCGGATGAAATTTATCCCAGGCTGTTAAGAGAAGCAAAAGAGGAAATAGCAGAGACTCTGACCATCATTTTCCAGTCCTCTCTGGCTACAGGTTTGTTGCCAGAGGACTGGAGGTCTGCTAATGTTGTAGCTTTGTTTAGAAAGAGAGAAAGGGATAGACCAATTACAGGTCAGTCAGCCTTAACCTCAGTGGTGGGAAAATTATTGGAAAAAATCATGAAGGACAGGATAAATCTTCATTTGGAAAGACATGGATTAATCAAGGACAGTCAGCATGGATTTGATAAGGGAAGGTCGTGCCTGACTAACTTGATTGAATTTTTCAAGGCGGTAAACCAGGAGGGTCGATGAGGGCAGTGCTTATGATGTAGTATATATGGATTTTAGCAAAGCTTTTGATAAGGTCCCACATGGCCGACTGGTCACGAAGGTAAAAGCCCATGGGATCCAGGGCAAAGTAGCAAGTTGGATCCAAAATTGGCTCAGAGGCAGGAAGCAAAGAACAATGGTTGATGGGTATATTTGTGACTGGAATCTAGTGGAGTTCTACAGGGCTCACTGCTGGGTCCCTTGACTTTTGTGGTATATATATGATTTAGACTTGAATGTAGGGGTATGATTAAGAAGTTTTCAGATGATACTAAAATAGGCTATGTGGTTGATAATAAAGAAGAACGCTGCGAACTGCAGGAAGATATCAATGTACTGGTCAGGTGGGCAGAACAGTGACAAATGGAATTCAATCTGGATAAGTGTGAGGTAATGCATTTGGGGAGGTCTAACAAGGCAAGGGAATACACATTAAATGGTACGAAACTGAAAAGTGTAGAGGGACGAAGGGATCTTGGAGTGCAGGTCCACAGATCCCTGAAGGACACAGGCCAGGTAGATAAGGTTGTTAAGAAGGCATATGGAATACTTGCCTTTATTAGTCAAGGCATGGAATACAAGAGCAAGAACGTTATGCTTGAACTGTATAAAACACTGTTTAGGCTGCAGCTGGAGTACTGTGCAGTACTGGTCACCACATTACAGGAAAGATGTGATTGCACTGGAAAGGGTGCAGAGGAGATTACAAGAATGTTGCCTGGACTGGAGAATTTTGGCTATGAGGAAAGAGTGGAGATGCTGGGTCTGTTTTCTTTGGAACAGAGAAAGTTGAGGGGAGACCTGATTGAGGTAATTAATATTATGAGAGGCCTGGATAGAGTGGATAGGAAGGACCTGTTCCCTTGGCAGAGGGGTCAACAACCATGGGGCATAGATTTAAAGTAATTGGAGGGAGGTATAGAGGAGATAAGAGGGGAAATTTCTTTACCCAGAGGGTGATGGAAGTCTGGAATTCACTGCCTGAAAGCGTGGTAGAGAGCCTCAGCACCTTTAAAAAATACTTGGATGTGCACTTAAAGTGCCATAACCTACAGGGCTGTGGACCAAGAGCTGGAAAGTGGGATTAGGCTGGATAGCTCTTGGTTGGCCAATGGGCTGAAATGGCCTCCTTCCGTGTAAATTTCTATGTTCCAGATTCCCACTACCCTTTGTGTGAAGAAATGCTTTCTGACATCATGATGAACATGCGGGGCCCCTTGGGGAAGATTGACCATAATATAATAGAATTCTTCATTACGATGGAGAGTGACACAGTTAATTCAGAGACTATGGTCCTGAACTTAAAGAAAGCAAACTTCGACGGTATGAGATGTGAATTGGCTAGGATAGACTGGAGAATGATACTTAAAGGGTTGATGGTGGATAGGCAATGGCAGACATTTAAATATCACATGGATGAACAACAACAATTGTACATCCCTATGTGGCGTAAGAATAAAAAAGTGAAAGTGGCTCAACCGTGGCTAACAAGGGAAATTAGCGAAAGTGTTAAATCCAAGGAAGAGGCAAATAAATTGACCAGAAAAAGTAACAAACCTGAGGACTGGGAGAAATTTAGAATTCAGCAGAGGAGGACTAAGGGTTTAATTAGGAGGGGGAAAATAGAGTATGAGAGTAAGCTTGCAGGGAACATAAAAACTGACTGCAAAAGCTTCTATAGATATGTGAAGAAAAAAAGATTAGTGAAGATAATGTAGTTCACTTGCAGTCAGAATCAGGTGAATTCATAATGGGGAACAAGGAAATGGCAGACCAATTGAACAAATACTTTGGTTTTGTCTTCACTAAGGAAGACACGAATAACCTCCTGAACATACTAGGGGCCGAGGGTCTAGCAAGAAGGAGGAACTGAGGGAAATCCTTATTAGTCAGGAAATGGTGTTAGGGAAATTGATGGGACTGAAGGCCGATAAATCCCCAGGGCCTGAAAGTCTACATCCCAGAGTACTTAAGGAAGTGGCCCTAGAAATAGTAGATGCATTGGTGGTCACTTTCCAACATTCCATGGACTCTGGTTCAGGTCCTATGCATTGGAGGGTAGCTAATGTAACCCCACTTTTTAAAAAAGGAGGGAGAGAGAAAACAAGGAATTATAGACCGGTTAGTCTGACATCGGTGGTGGGGAAAATGATGGAATCAATTATTAAAGATGAAATAGCAGCGCATTTGGAAAGCAGTGACAGGATTGGTCCAAGTCAGCTTGGATTTATGAAAGGGAAATCATGCTTGACAAATCGTCCAGAGTTTTTTGAGGATGTAACTATTAGAGTGGGTAAGGGAGAACCAGTGGATGTGGTGTATTTAGACTTTCAAAAGGCTTTTGACAAGGTCCCACACAAGAGATTGGTGTGCAAAATTAAGGCACATGGTATTGGGGGTAATGCATTGATGTGGATAGAGAACTGGTTGGCAGACAGGAAGCAAAGAGTGGGAATAAAAGGATCCTTTTCAGAATGGCAGGCAGTGACTAGTGGGGTGCCACAGGGTTCAGTGCTGGGACCCCAACTCTTTACAATATACATTAATGATTTAGACAAAGGAATTGAATGTAATATCTCCAAGTTTGCAGATGACACTAAGCAGGGTGGCAGTGCAAGCTGTGAGGAGGATGCTAAGAGGCTGCAGGGGGACTTGGACAGGTTAGGTGAATGGGCAAATGCATGGCAGATGCAGTTTAATGTGGATAAATGTGAGGTTATCCACTTTGTTGGCAAAAACGGAGGCAGAATATTATCGGAATGGTGACAGATTAGGAAAAGGGGAGGTGCAACGAGACATGGGTGTCATGGTACATCAGTCATTGAAAGTTGGCATGCAGGTACAGCAGGCAGTGAAGAAGGCAAATGGCCTTCATAGCAAGAGGATTTGAGTATAGGAGCAGGGAGGTCTTACTGCAGTTGTACAGGCCGCACCTTGAATATTGTGTACAGGTTTGGTCTCCTAATCTGAGGAAGGACATTCTTGCTATTGAGGGAGTGCAGCGAAGGTTCACCAGACTGCTTCCCGGGATGGCAGGACTGACATATGAAGAAAGACTGGACCGACTAGGGTTATATTCACTGGAATTTAGAAGAATGAGAGGGGATCTCCTAGAAACATATAAAATTCTGACGGGATTGGACAGGTTAGATGCAGGAAGAATGTTCCTGATGTTGGGGAAGTCCAGAACCAGGGGTCACAGACTAAGGATAATGGATAAGCCATTTAGAACCTAGAGGAGGGTCTAGTAAGGAGGAGGAACTGAGGGAAATCCTTATTAGCCGGGAAATTGTGTTGGGGAAATTGATGGGATTGAAGGCCGATAAATCCCCAGGGCCTGATGGACTGCATCCCAGAGTACTTAAGGAGGTGGCCTTGGAAATAGTGGATGCGTTGACAGTCATTTTCCAACATTCCATTGACTCTGGATCAGTTCCTATGGAGTGGAGGGTAGCCAATGTAACCCCACTTTTTAAAAAAGGAGGGAGAGAGAAAACAGGGAATTATAGACCGGTCAGCCTGACATCGGTAGTGGGTAAAATGATGGAATCAATTATTAAGGATGTCATAGCAGTGCATTTGGAAAGAGGTGACATGATAGGTCCAAGTCAGCATGGATTTGTGAAAGGGAAATCATGCTTGACAAATCTTCTGGAATTTTTTGAGGATGTTTCCAGTAGAGTGGATAAGGGAGAACCAGTTGATGTGGTATATTTGGACTTTCAGAAGGCGTTCGACAAGATCCCACACAAGAGATTGATGTGCAAAGTTAGAGCACATGGGATTGGGGGTAGTGTACTGACATGGATTGAGAACTGGTTGTCAGACAGGAAACAAAGAGTAGGAGTAAATGGGTACTTTTCAGAATGGCAGGCAGTGACTAGTGGGGTACCGCAAGGTTCTGTGCTGGGGCCCCAGCTGTTTACACTGTACATTAATGATTTAGATGAGGGGATTAAATGTAGTATCTCCAAATTTGCGGATGACACTAAGTTGGGTGGCAGTGTGAGCTGCGAGGAGGATGCTGTGAGGCTGCAGAGCGACTTGGATAGGTTAGGTGAGTGGGCAAATGCATGGCAGATGAAGTATAATGTGGATAAATGTGAGGTTATCCACTTTGGTGGTAAAAACAGAGAGACAGACTATTATCTGAATGGTGACAGATTAGGAAAAGGGGAGGTGCAAAGAGACCTGGGTGTCATGGTACATCAGTCATTGAAGGTTGGCATGCAGGTGCAGCAGGCGGTTAAGAAAGCAAATGGCATGTTGGCCTTCATAGCAAGGGGATTTGAGTACAGGGGCAGGGAGGTGTTGCTACAGTTGTACAGGGCATTGGTGAGGCCACACCTGGAGTATTGTGTACAGTTTTGGTCTCCTAACCTGAGGAAGGACATTCTTGCTATTGAGGGAGTGCAGCGAAGGTTCACCAGACTGATTCCCGGGATGGCGGGACTGACCTATCAAGAAAGACTGGATCAACTGGGCTTGTATTCACTGGAGTTCAGAAGAATGAGAGGGGACCTCATAGAAACATATAAAATTCTGACGGGGTTAGACAGGTTAGATGCAGGAAGAATGTTCCCAATGTTGGGGAAGTCCAGAACCAGGGGTCACAGTCTAAGGATAAGGGGTAAGCCATTTAGGACCGAGATGCGGAGGAACTTCTTCACCCAGAGAGTGGTGAACCTGTGGAATTCTCTACCACAGAAAGTTGTTGAGGCCAATTCACTAAATATATTCAAAAAGGAGTTAGATGAGGTCCTTACTGCTAGGGGGATCAAGGGGTATGGCGAGAGAGCAGGAATGGGGTACTGAAGTTGAATGTTCAGCCATGAACTCATTGAATGGCGGTGCAGGCTAGAAGGGCCGAATGGCCTACTCCTGCACCTATTTTCTATGTTTCTATGTTTCTAGGAGGAGAAACTTTTTCACTCAGAATTGTGAACCTGTGGAATTCTCTACCACAGAAAGTTGTTGAGGCCAGTTCGTTAGATATATTCAAAAGGGAGTTCGATGTGGCCCTTATGGCTAAAGGGATCAAAGGGTATGGAGAGAAAGCAGGAGTACTGAAGTTGCATGATCAGCCATGATCATATTGAATGGTGGTACAGACTCGAAGGGCCGAATGGCCTACCTCCTGCACCTATTTTCTATGTTTCTATGAATGGCCTGGCTCTACTTTTAAGATTCTGCCCCCTTGCTCTGGACCAGAGGAAATTGTTTATCTCTATCTACCCATCAAATTCTTTAATCATCTTTAACACATCAATTAGATCACCATTTAATCTTCAATACTCAAGTGAATACAAGCCTAGTCTGTGCAACCTATACTCATGATTTAATCTTTTTAGCCCCAGTGTCATTCTGGTGAATCTGCGCTGCACCCCTTCCAAACCCAGTATATCCTTCCTGAGGTGCAATGCCCAGAATTGAATGCAGTACCCCAGATGGGGTCTAACCAGAGCTCTCTACAGCTGTGCATAACTTCCATTCCTTTATATTCCAGTCCCCTTGAGATAAAGGCCAACATTCCATTAATCTTTTTAGTTCTTTTTTGTACACTAGCTTTTAATAATTTCTGTACTTGGACCCCTAAATCTCTTTGCTCATCCACAGTTCCTAGTTTCTTGCCATTCAGAAAATATTCTGATCTGTCTTTCTTGGGTCCAAGTGGACACAGTTCCCCACATTGAACTCCATCTGCCACAGTTTTGCCCGTTCACTTAATCTATTAATGTCCCTTTGCAATTTTCTGCTCCCATCTACACCTAACTTAGGCCCCAATTTTCCCCAGCGCTGAAGCTTAGTTTAAAGATTCCACAATATTGAGGTGCCGGCGTCGACTACCAGTGCCAGAATGTTTGGCGCCATACATTCTGGCTGGTGTACGTTGAAAAGTAGCATACGTGCCATTTCGGGCCATAAGGCCAACTTTCCTCATTAATGATATTTTTTAAATCGCCGCACAGACACTAGAAACACCATAGGAAAAAGCCTTACCTGCAGTTAAAGAAATCTGCGCTGGCCCGCTCCTATCCCCGGCCGAAGGGACTCCCTAACTATTGTACATAAACTTTTTGGAACTTTAAAAATAAAACAGATAAAAGAAAACTTAGCATTAATTCTACTACTCCGATGATAGAACTGTAAGCATTCAAATAAAACATAAATCTTTACCACCTTTTCCATCAATGTCCCAAGTGGCCCAAAATTCTCAAAGATGTTCCTGAAGTCCAAGGAAGCCTTCTAAATCCACACGACAGGCAAAATCACCAGATGAATAGGAGTCTTCAACCCAAAAACATCAAGGGCAGCCTTCTCCCGATCCTCCACGCAGCCGACTGGACTCCTATCTCCGGCCGAAAGTCCTCCACGAACGCAGTGCTTTTTCATTTTTTTTCTTTTGTGCCAACGCGCAATGAGTTGGTCGTTTTTTTTGGAGCGCATGCTCTGTGCACTTTAGGCACACACTCTTAGCACCGTCCCCCGGGATCGACTTGGGTAGCACCGGCACGACAGGATGGTTATGTTTGACGGAAACTTGGGATTTTTTTTCCCGCCGCAGACGGTCCACAGCGAAACCTGCGTGCAGGTCAGTGTACACCTTTATTTCTGCTTGGGCAAGATTGAGGCCTTAGTGTTGTCAGCAAACTTAGATATAGGGCTCTCTTTCCAGCAATGGGAAACATTTAAAATAATGTTCAACAGAGTCCAGGAAAAATATATTCTGCTAATAAACAAGAGACACCGTGGATGAATAAAGTCATAAGGGAAAATTGAGGGTAAGGAAAGAAGCACATATTAAGTACATAGGCAGCAGGGGAGAACATGATGAGGCAGAATATGAAGGGATTAGGAGAGAAGTCAAAAAACAATTAGGAAGGCGAAGAGGAATGATAAAATTAAATTATCAAAAAACATAAAACAAAATAGTAAAATATTTTGCAGGCACATGAATAAAAAAAGGAAGGTTGGGATGGGAATAGGGCCACTAAGGATGGAGAGGATAATTCCACAGGCAGCAATGGAGATGTGGCAGAGATATTAAATAATTACTTTGCTTCAGTATTTACCAGGGAGATAGAACAGGTGGAGATAAGAACATAAGAAATAAGAGCAAGAGTAGGCCATACAGCCCCTTGAGCCTGCTCTGCCATTCAATAAGATCATGGCTGATCTGATCTTAGAAACATAGAAAATAGGTGCAGGAGCAAGCCATTCGGCCCTTTGAGCCTGCACCACCATTCAATATGATCATAGCTGATCATGTAACTTCAGTACCCCACTCCTACCTTCTCTCCATACCCCTGACCCCTTTAATCGTAAGGGCCACATCGAACTCCCTTTTGAACTGGACTCAACAACTTTCTTTGATAGAGAATTCCATAGGTTCACAATTCTCTGGGTGAAGAAGTTTCTCCTCATCTCGGTCCTAAATAGCTTACCCCTTATCCTTAGACTGTGACCCCTGGTTCTGGACTTCCCCAACATCAGGAACATTCATCCTGCATCTAACCTGTCCAATCCCATCAGAATTTTATATGCTTCTATGAGATCCCCTCTCATTGTTCTAAATTCCAGTGAATATAAGTCTAGTCGATCCAGTCTTTCTTCATATGTCAGTCCTGCCATCGCGGGAATCAATCTGATGAACCTTCGCTGCACTCCCTCAATAGCAAGAATGTCCTTCCTCAGTTGGCCTCAACACTTTCCTGCCTGTTCCCCATAACCCTTGACTCCCCTATAATTCAAGAATCTGTCTATCTCAGCCTTGAATATATTCAATGACTCAACCTCCGCAGCTCTCTGGGGTACAGAATTCCAAAGATTCACGATCATCTGAAAGAAGAAATTCCTCCTCATCTCCATCTTATATGGGCGACCCCTTATTCTGAAACTATATCACCTAGTTCTAGATTCCCTTACGAGGGTAAACATCCTCTCGGCATCTGAGATGACATCAAATGATGAGATTAGTAATGAGTTAACTACATTTAAAATAAAAGGAGAAGATATACTAAATAAACTAATGAAACTTAAAGAGGATAAAAGCCCTGGTCCAGACAGAAATCAATCGTGCATTTTAAAAGAATCCACGGAAGAAATAGCATATTTAGTCATTCTTTAGAAAAAGGAGTACTGCCAGAGGACTGGTGGATAGCTAACGTATACTTATATTTAAGAAGGGAGATAGAACATATCCAGGGATCTATGGACCAATCAGCTTAACATCGGTGGTAGGAAAAGTAATGGAATCCCTACTAAAGGAGAAATGAAAAATATAATAAATAGTCAGCCTGGATTTCAAAAGGGAAAGTCTTGCTTGACCAACTTAATTGAATTTTTTGAAGCGGGAACTGAGAAAATAGACCAGGGTAATCTAGTAGATATAATTTATCTAGATTTTCCAAAGGTCTTCGATAAGGAACCACAAAATAGACTAATGAATAACGTCAGGGAATACGGAGTCAGGGGACAAATAGCGGAACAGATAGCTAGCTGGCTTCAAGACAAAGCAGAGAGTAGGGCTAAAGGGTAGCTATTCAGAGTGGCAGAAGGTGGAAAGTGGTGTTCCTCAAGGATCAGGGCTGGAACCACTGTTGCTCACAATTTCTATTAATGATTTAGACTTTGAAATGAAAAACACAATTTCTAAATTTGCGGACAACACCAAATTGAGGGGAGGACTGCAACAAATTAAAAGAAGACGTTAATAAATTTGCAGAATGGGCATATAATTGGCAAATGAAATTCAACACAGATAATGTGAGGTGTTCCAATTTGGTAAGAAAAATAGGGAGATCACATCTTAGAAAATAAGAATCTAAATGGGGTCGAGGAGCAAAGGGATCAAGGAGTATAACAACAACTTGTATTTATATAGCACCTTTAATATAGTGAAATGTCCCAAGCGCTTCATAGGAGTATTATTAGACAAAACATTTGACATCGAGCCGCATAAGTAGAAACGCAGGTGACCAAAAGCTTGGTCAAAGAGGTATGTTTCAAGGAGCGTCTTGAAGGAGGTAGAGAGGTGGAGAGGTTTAGACATGGAGTTCCAGAGCTTGGGGCCACAGATGGCACAGCCACCAATGGTTGAGTGATTATAATCAGGGATGTTCAAGAGGGCAGAATTAGAGGAGCGCAGACATCTCGGCGAGGTTGTGGGGCTGGAGGAGATTACAGAGATGGGAAGGCGTAAGGCCATGGAGGGATTTGAAAATAAGGATGAGAATTTTGAAATTGAGGCATTGCTTAACCGGAAGCCAATGTAGGTCAGCAAGCACAGGGGTGATGGATGAGCGGGGTGTGGTGCGAGTTAGGACATGGGCAGCCGAGTTTTGGATCACCTCTAGTTTACATAGCATAGAATATGGGAGGCCAGCCAGGGGTGCGTTGGAATAGTCAAGTCTAGAGGTAATAAAGGCATGGATAGGACTTCAGCAGTGGATGAGCTGAGGCAAGGGCGGAAACGTGCAACGTTGCGAAAGTGGAAATTGGCGGTCTTAGTTATGCTGCGGATATGTGGTCAAAAGCTCATTTCAGGATCAAATAGGACACCAAGGGTATGAACAGTCTGGTTCAGCCTCAAACAGAAGTTGGGGAGAGGGATGGAGTTAGTGGCTAGGGAACCAAAAATAATGGCTTTGGTCTTCCCAATATTCAATTGGAGAAAATTTATGCTCATCCAGAACTGGATGTCGGACAAGCAATATGACAATTTAAAGACTGGAGGGGTCGAAAGAAGTGGTAGTGAGGTAGAGCCGTATGTCATCAGCGTACATGTGGAAACTGACGCTGTGTTTTCAGATGATGTCGCCAAGGGGAAACATGTCGATGAGAGTAAGAGGGGAGCCAAGGATAGATTCTTGGGAGACACCAGAGGTAATGATGTGGGGACAGGAATAGAAGCCGTTGCAGGTGATTCTCTGGCTACGATTAGATAGTCCCACCTAGCTGGGCAACGGTGGAGAGGCATTGGAGAAGGAAAGAGTGGTCAACGATGTCAAAGGCTGCAGACAAGCCAGGAAGGATGAGGAGGGATAGTTTGCCTTTGTCACAGTCACAAAGGATGTCATTTGTGACTTTGATGAGAGCCGTTTTGGTACTATGGCAGGTGCGGAAACCATATTGGAGGGATTCAAACATGAAATTGCGGGAAAGATTGGCACGAATTTGGGAGGTGACAAACACGTTCAAGGACTTTGGAGAGGAAAGGGTGTTTGGAGATGCGGTAGTAGTTTGCAAGGACGAAGGTGTCGAGGGTTGTTTTTTTTTGAGAGGGGTGATGACGCAGATTTAAGGGAAAGGGGGACAGTACCTGAGGAGAGAGAACTATTAACAATGTCAGCTGACATGGAAGCTAGAAAAGGAAGTTAGATGGTCAGCAGTTTGGTGGGAATAGGGTCAAGGGAGCAGGAAGTGGGTCTCATGGATAGGATGAGTTCGGAAAGATCATAAGGGGAGATCGGAGAGAAACTGGAGAAAGCTGCGAGGACAGAGCTAGAGCAGGGAGCTTCCTTAGAGGAGGTATGGCTCGGTGGGCTAGGGGTAGGAAGGGAAGAGGACAAGGAGGCTGAGCGGATGGTCTCGATCTTAGAGACAAAGAAGTCCCATGAGCTCCTCTGTAGGGTGGTTTGTGTGTCCCGTGTCTCGATGACTCTCCCTTCAGTCGACCCGTGCTTTAAAACTCCCCGGTTCGGGTTGTTTCCCTTTGGATGGCAGGAGCTTTTGCCAATAATTCCTGCCTAGCCCATTGATTAGCGGGTAATCCTATACAGAAAGAGACCAAGGTCAGATAGATCTTCTCCTGTGCCCAATGCGCATCGTCCCCAGCGGGATTACTGTGTAACCCGGCTGTGAGCAGACCGTTTGGTCTTCTGAATTATGCCTCAAACCACAAGCCCCACAACCCCTAAATTCAGACACAAGGAGTTACTATGGATAGATTATAATTGACTCAGACAAAACAAAACGGTTCATGTTGGTCAAAGATCGATTCCTTTTATTACACTCACAAAATGACAACTCCTACTCCTCTTGCTTATGGCTTAAAGAGTAGGTGACTGTGGACACTAGCTTAAAACCTTAGACTAATACACACCCTGTCGGTTACGCCGAACCAAACCCCTTCCCAGAATCTAAGCCTAGCTAATGGAAACCCTTCTACACTCCTCTCCTGGTTTGGTCAAAACCCACACTTGGAAGCCTCCTCACACATACATGCGTTAGCCTGCATCTTGGACACTTGCAGTTCCTCAGCAGCTAAATACGCTGGCAGTCTTGGGGATTTCCAGAGGTGTATGCTGGATATAATTATCAGCCCTTGTCATTGATTCATGCAGTCCTGGGTCCATTCGACTCTGAAGACAAAACCGTGCCTAACAGAGGCATGCGTTGAGGCCTAGAGAGTTATGTTCAGACAGTACGGTGAGGCACTCACTTCGGGTGTTCCTGGAGATTTGATGGACGCGTAGCCAAGTGGGGAACCCCGTTCCAGATGGTGAAGAAAAGTAAGTACTGAATCTCAAAAGTTCAGCATATTTATACCCCGTATAATACACACAATTGGCTGGGCGATTCCTGGTTACCATGGTCACAGAGATGCTAGTTGGTCTTCCTGGTGACACCTCTGTCCTGGATTGGTCAACTTGATGAAAACAATGGTAGGCCATTTCTGTAAATGAGTAGTTTTCGAAGTGCTAACTGTTGAGTTCTTGACTGCTTCTTCATTGAAAGCGTTCAGAGGTGTTACATTTGGTCAGCAAACCTCATTGTCCATTCAAACATCTCGGCCCCATGGACAAAAGGTGTTTTTCCACATGTTATGTATGTAAACATTGTAACTGTGTAAGACTTGCCACCAGAGGCCACAACTGTTGGAGGCCCAAGGGTCACCTGCACATCTCGTGCAAGGGAGTATAAAAGGTTGTCTGCCATGCTGCTTAGGCACTCTGGAGTTGTATTAAAGAGACTAAGGTCATACCAGTTTTAGCTCACAGTACTCAGTCTTGTGGAGTTCTTTCATACTTAACAATTGGCGACGAGTAACAGATTACGAACTTTCACATGGTCATGGCTGCTGTTGGTATTTTAGAGAAATTTGTAGAGGGTGATGATTGGAAGCCTTCGTTGAGCGTCTCGACCAGTACTTCGTGGCCAACGAGCTGGATTGGGACGATCAAGCGCAGAGCAATTCTCTTCACCGTGTGTGGGTCCACAATATACGGCCTCATCAAGAATCTGCTAGCACCGGAGAAACCAGCGGAGAGGACATATACAGAGTTGTGTACGCTGGTTCGGAATCACCTCAAGCCGAAGGAGAGCATTTTAATGGCCAGGTATCCCTTCTACACACACCAATGCTCCGAGGGCCAGGATGTGGCGAGTTATGTCACCGACCTGAGAGGCCTTGTGGGGACTTGCAAATTTGCTGGATTTTGGGGGGAAATGCCGCGGGATTTTTTTGTGCTTGACATCGGCCAAGAGGTCATTCTTCGCAAGCTGCTGTCCACCGAATCCCTAGATCTGAGCACGGCCATCATAATAGCCCACGCATTCATATCCACAAGCGATAATACCAGACAGATATCTTCCCAGCATCGAAGCTCACCGACAAGTGCTGTGCATAAAATAATATCGCTAGCAGGCAGAACTGCATATGGCAGGGCCTATACGTCTGCAGCTGCAAGACCTAGGATGACTCCGAGTCCGCCATCGGGTGTGAATGCAAATCCATTAGCACCATGTTGGCACTGCGGGGGTAATCATCGAGCCCATCAATGTCGATTCAAGTACTACATGCGCAAAGGCTGAAAAATAATGGTGCACCTCCAGCAAATGCGCAAGAGTGTTGCGACTCACCACGTGGCAGAGTCGGCAGAGGATGATCGATCTGGCGCGGATCACGCAGAACAAACAAGAAAAGCAACTCAACCCGAGGAAGAAGTGTATGGGGTACACACCTTCACCACCAAGAGCCCTCCTATCATGCTGAAAGTCAAATTGAATGGTATTCCAGTATCAATGGAGTTGGACACGGAGGTGAGTCAGTCAATTATGAGCCAGAAGGCTTTTGAGAAACTGTGGGGCAACAAGGCACAAAGGCCCAATCAGCCCGATTCAGACAAAGCTGCGCACCTACACTAAAGAGCTCATACCAGTCATTGGCAGTGCGGCAGTTAAGGTACCGTACGATGGAGCTGTGCATGATTTATCACTGTGGATTGTACCAGGCGATGGCCCAATGCTATTCATAGAAACATAGAAACATAGAAAATAGGTGCAGGAGCAGGCCATTCAGCCCTTCTAGCCTGCACCGCCATTCAACGAGTTCATGGCTGAACATGAAACTTCAGTACCCACTTCCTGCTTTCACGCCATACCCCTTGATCCCCCGAGTACTAAGGACTTCATCTAACTCCCTTTTGAATATATTTAGTGAATTGGCCTCAACTACTTCCTGTGGCAGAGAATTCCACAGGTCCACCACTCTCTGGGTGAAGAAGTTTCTCCTTATCTCGGTCCTAAATGGCTTACCCCTTATCCTTAGACTGTGACCCCTGGTTCTGGACTTCCCCAACATTGGGAACATTCTTCCTGCATCCAACCTGTCCAAACCCGTCAGAATTTTAAACGTTTCTATGAGGTCCCCTCTCACTCTTCTGAACTCCAGTGAATACAAGCCCAGTTGATTCAGTCTTTCTTGATAGGTCAGTCCCACCATCCCGGGAATCAGTCTGGTGAATCTTCGCTGCACTCCCTCAACAGCAAGTATGTCCTTCCTCAAGTTAGGAGACCAAAACTGTACACAATACTCCAGGTGTGGCCTCACCAAGGCCCTGTACAACTGTAGCAACACCTCCCTGCCCCTGTACTCAAATCCCCTCGCTATGAAGGCCAACATGCCATTTGCTTTCTTAACCGCCTGCTGTACCTGCATGCCAACCTTCAATGACTGATGTACCATGACACCCAGGTCTCGTTGCACCTTCCCTTTTCCTAATCTGTCACCATTCAGATAATAGTCTGTCTCTCTGTTTTTACCACCAAAGTGGATAACCTCACATTTATCCACATTATACTTCATCTGCCACGCATTTGCCCACTCACCTAACCTATCCAAGTCACTCTGTAGCCTCATAGCATCCTCCTCACAGCTCACACTGCCACCCAACTTAGTGTCATCCGCAAATTTGGAGATACTACATTTAATCCCTTCGTCTAAATCATTAATGTATAATGTAAACAGCTGGGGCCCCAGCACAGAACCCTGCGGTACCCCACTAGTCACTGCCTGCCATTCCGAAAAGTACCCATTTACTCCTACTCTTTGCTTCCTGTCTGACAACCAGTTCTCAATCCACGTCAGCACACTACCCCCAATCCCATGTGCTTTAACTTTGCACATTAATCTCCTGTGTGGGACCTTGTCGAAAGCCTTCTGAAAGTCCAAATATACCACATCAACTGGTACTCCTTTGTCCACTTTATTGGAAACATCCTCAAAAAATTCCAGAAGATTTGTCAAGCATGATCTCCCTTTTACAAATCCATGCTGACTTGGACCTATCATGTCACCATTTTCCAAATGCGCTGCTATGACATCCTTAATAATTGATTCCATCATTTTACCCACTACTGAGGTCAGGCTGACCGGTCTATAATTCCCTGCTTTCTCTCTCCCTCCTTTTTTAAAAAGTGGGGTTACATTGGCTACCCTCCACTCGATAGGAACTGATCCAGAGTCAATGGAATGTTGGAAAATGACTGTCAATGCATCCGCTATTTCCAAGGCCACCTCCTTAAGTACTCTGGGATGCAGTCCATCAGGCCCTGGGGATTTATCGGCCTTCAATCCCATCAATTTCACCAACACAATTTCCCGACTAATAAAGATTTCCCTCAGTTCCTCCTCTTTAATAGACCCTCTGACCACTTTTATATCCGGAAGGTTGTTTGTGTCCTCCTTAGTGAATACTGAACCAAAGTACTTGTTCAATTGGTCTGCCATTTCTTTGTTCCCCGTTATGACTTCCCCTGATTCTGACTGCAGGGGACCTACGTTTGTTTTTACTAACCTCTTTCTCTTTACATACCTATAGAAACTTTTGCAATCCGCCTTAATGTTCCCTGCAAGCTTCTTCTCGTACTCCATTTTCCCTGCCCTAATCAAACCCTTTGTCCTCCTCTGCTGAGTTCTAAATTTCTCCCAGTCCTCAGGTTCGCTGCTATTTCTGGCCAATTTGTATGCCACTTCCTTGGCTTTAATACTATCCCTGATTTCCCTAGATAGCCACGGTTGAGCCACCTTCCCTTTTTTATTTTTACGCCAGACAGGAATGTACAATTGTTGTAATTCATCCATGCGTTCTCTAAATGTCTGCCATTGCCCATCCACAGTCAACCCCTTAAGTATCATTAGCCAATCTATCTTAGCCAATTCATGCCTCATACCTTCAAAGTTACCCTTCTTTAAGTTCTGGACCATGGTCTCTGAATTAACTGTTTCATTCTCCATCCTAATGCAGAATTCCACCATATTATGGTCACTCTTCCCCAAGGGGCCTCGCACAATGAGATTGCTAATTAATCCTCTCTCATTACACAACACCCAGTCTAAGATGGCCTCCCCCCTAGTTGGTTCCTCGACATATTGGTCTAGAAAACCATCCCTTATGCATTCCAGGAAATCCTCCTCCACCGTATTGCTTCCAGTTTGGCTAGCCCAATCTATGTGCATATTAAAGTCACCCATTATAACTGCTGCACCTTTATTGCATGCACTCCTAATTTCCTGTTTGATGCCCTCCCCAACATCACTACTACTGTTTGGAGGTCTGTACACAACTCCCACTAACGATTTTTGCCCTTTAGTGTTCTGCAGCTCCACCCATATAGATTCCACATCATCCAAGCTAATGTCTTTCCTAACTATTGCATTAATCTCCTCTTTAACCAGTAATGCTACCCCACCTCCTTTTCCTTTTATTCTATCCTTCCTGAATGTTGAATACCCCTGGATGTTGAGTTCCCAGCCCTGATCATCCTGGAGCCACGTCTCCGTAATCCCAATCACATCATATTTGTTAACATCTATTTGCACAATTAATTCATCCACCTTATTGCGGATACTCCTTGCATTAAGACACAAAGCCTTCAGGCTTGTTTTTTTAACACCCTTTGTCCTTTTAGAATTTTGCTGTACAGTGGCCCTTTTTGTTCTTTGCCTTGTGTTTCTCTGCCCTCCACTTTTCCTCATCTCGTTTCTGTCTTTTGCTTTTGCTTCCTTTTTGTCTCCCTCTGTCTCCCTGTATAGGTTCCCATCCCCCTGCAATATTAGTTTAACTCCTCCCCAACAGCACTAGCAAACACTCCCCCTAGGACATTGGTTCCGGACCTGCCCAGGTGCAGACCGTCCGGTTTGTACTGGTCCCACCTCCCCCAGAACCGGTTCCAATGCCCCAAGAATTTGAATCCCTCCCTGCTGCACCACTGCTCAAGCCATGTATTCATCTGCGCTATCCTGCGATTCCTACTCTGACTAGCACGTGGCACTGGTAGCAATCCCGAGATTACTACTTTTGAGGTCCTACTTTTTAATTTAGCTCCCAACTCCTTAAATTCTTTTCGTAGGACCTCATCCCTTTTTTTACCTATGTCGTTGGTACCAATGTGCACCACGACAACTGGCTGTTCTCCCTCCCATTTCAGAATGTCCTGCACCCGCTCCGAGACATCCTTGACCCTTGCACCAGGGAGGCAACATACCATCCTGGAGTCTCGGTTGCGTCCGCAGAAACGCCTATCTATTCCCCTCACCATCGAATCCCCTATCACTATCGCGCTCCCACTCTTTTTCCTGCCCTCCTTTGCAGCAGAGCCACCTACGGTGCCATGAACTTGGCTGCTGCTGCCCTCCCCTGATGAGTCATCCTCCCCAACAGTACTCAAAGCAGTGTATCTGTTTTGCAGGGGGATGACCACAGGGGACTCCTGCACTATCTTTCTTGCACTGCTCTTCCTGTTGGTCTTCCATTCCATATCTGGCTGTGGACCCTTCTCCTGCGGTAAGACCAACTCACTACACGTGATACTCACGTCATTCTCAGCATCGTGGATGCTCCAGAGTGAATCCACCTTCAGCTCCAATTCTGCAACGCGGACCGTCAAGAGCTCGAGGCGGATACACTTCCCACACACGTAGTCGTCAGGGACACCGGAAGTGTCCCCGAGTTCCCACATGGTACAGTATTCGGCAGAAGCTAGCTGGGAAAGACTCGATAGAATTGGGATGACATCAAAGCATTATCTTCAGTGGATGATGCCTCGTGTGCCCAAGTGCTGAGCAAGTTTCCGTCGCTATTTGAACCAGGCATCGGCAACTTCACAGGCACCAAAGTGCAGATCCATCTCATCCCCGATCTAAGGCCCGTTCATCACAAGGCTCGAGCGGTTTCATATATGATGAGGGAGAAAGTCGAGATCAAACTGGACAGACTTCAACGAGAGGGAATCATATCGCCAGTGAAGTTCAACGAGTGGACCAGTCCGATTGTTCCAGTGTTGAAAAGCGATGGCACGGTCAGAATCTGCGGAGACTACAAGGTAACGATCAACCGAGTCTTGTTACAAGACCAGTACTCGCTAGCCAAAGCAGATGACCTGTTCGCAGCATTAGCGCGGGGGGGGGGTGGGGTGGGAGAGTCATTCACCAAGTTGGACCTAACCTCCGCCTACATGACACAGGATCTGGCTGAATCTTCAAAAAGATTGACATGCATCAGCACGCACAAAGGACTGTTTATATACCACAGGTGCCCTTTTGGTATTCGCTCGGCTGCTGCCATCTTCCAGAGGAACATGGAGAGTCTGCTGAAATCGGTTCCACGCACCGTTGTGTTTCAAGACGACATCCTGATCACCAGTCATGACACCACTGGTCATGACACCTGCAGAACCAGAAAGAGGTTCCAAGTCGACTAGATAGAGTGGGACTCAGGCTGAAATGCTCCAAGTATGTTTTCCTGGTACCAGGGGTCGAATTTTTGGGGAGAAAGGTTGCAGTAAATGACATCAGACCCACGGACTCAAAGACAGAGGCCATCAAGAATGCACCCAGACCACAGAATGTGACAGAGCTGCATTCGTTCCCGGGACTCCTCAACTATTTTGGTAACTTTCTACCTGGGTTAAGCACGTTGCTGGAACCGTTGCACATGTTGCTACATAAGGGTGACTACTGGGTTTGGGGTAAATCTCAAGAATCAGCCTGAAGGCCAGAAATCTACTTTGTTCTAATAAGTTACTTGTACTGTATGACCCATGTAAATGATTAGTGCTAGCTTGTGATGCATCTTCGTACGGGGTCGGCTGTGTGTTACAACAAACCAATGTATCGGGCAAACTTCAACTGGTTGCATACACATCTAGAAGTCTGTCTAAGGCTGAAAAAGCCTACAGTATGGTCGAGAAAGAGGCGTTAGCATGTGAATATGGGGTTAAGAAAATGCACCAATACCTAACTGGACTTGGGTTTGAGCTTGAAACTGACCACAAACCGCTCATTTTGCTGTTTTCAGAAAGCAAAGGTATAAACACCAGTGCTTCGTCCCGCATCCAAAGATGGGCACTAACATTGTCCGCCTATGACTATGTTATCTGCCACAAACCAGACACGGAGAACTATGCTGATGCCCTCAGTTGGCTACCATTGCCCACCACTGGGGTGGAATTGGCACAGCCCGCAGACTTGCTTCTGGTAATGGATGCTTTTGAGAGCGAGGGGTCACCTGTCACTGCTCGCCAGATCAGGACCTGGACCAGCCAGGATCCTGTGCTATCACTTGTAAAAAGTTGCGTCCTCAATGGGAGCTGGTCGGCCGTTCCCAGGGAAATGCAAAGATGAAATGTCCATCCAGTCGGATTGTGTCTTATGGGGTAATCGCGTGGTTTTGCCAAAAAAAGGCAGGGAAACGTTTACACGTGACCTACACAATACCCACCCAGGCATAGCCATGTTGAAAGCTATAGCCAGGTCGCATGTTTGGTGACCCGGCATTGACTCGGACTTGGAGTCATGCGTACACCAGTGCAACACATGCTCACAATTGAGCAATGCACCAAGGGAGGCTCCATTGAGTCTGTGGTCATGGCCCTTCAAACCGTGGTCCAGGATCCACGTAGATTTTGCTGGCCCCTTTCTTGGAAAGTTGTTTTTAGTTGTAGTGGGTGCTTACTCTAAATGGATTGAATGCATAATCATGTCATCCAACACATCCACTGCCACCATTAACAGCCTCCAGGCTATGTTCGCCACCCATGGCTTGCCCGACGTCCTTGTCAGTGACAATGGACTGTGTTTCACCAGCTCGGAATTCAATGAGTTTATGACCCACAATGACATCTAACATGTCCGGTTTGCCCCGTTTAAGCCCGCATCCAACCGTCAAGTGGACTGGGCAGTCCAAATTATCGAGCAGAGCTCGAAACGCGTGACGGAAAGCTCCTTGCAGATCCACTTATCTCGGGTTCTGCTCAGCTACTGGACGCGGCCCTACTCGCTCACTGGGGTGCCCCCTGCAGAATTGTTAATGAAGTGAGCACTCAAAACCAGGCTCTCCCTAGTCCACCTGGATCTAAATGATCATGTGGAAACCCGGTGTCACTGGCAAAACATGTACCACGATCGCACGGTTGTATCGCGTGATATTGATGTTAACGACCCTGTGTTTGACCTTAATTATGGTCATGGTCCTAAATGGGTCACTGGCACTGTTTTGGCCAAGGAGGGGAATAGAGTGTTTATAGTCAAGCTGTTGAATGGACAAACATGCAGAAAGCATTTGGATCAAACCAACTTGTGGTTCACCGACAACCAGGAACAACCTGAAGAGGACATCACCATCATCGATCCACCAACACACACCCAACCAGGAATCGACCTCGCTGTCAATCAAGAGAATGAACCCATCATTCCCAACAGTCCTGTCAGACCAGCTGCGCTGCAGTGCAGCAATGGTCCGACCAACTCACCCATGCCAGAGTTTGAACTCAGACGATCAACCAGGGAACGTAGGGCCCCGGATCGTCTCAACTTGTAAATAATTTGTATAAAGACTTTGGGGAGGGGGGTGGGGGGGAGAAAGAGTGCTGTTATGTATGTAAACATTGTAACTGTGTAAGACTTGCCATCAGAGGGCCCAAGGGTCACCTGCACACCTTGTGCAAGGCAGTATAAAAGGTTGTCTGCCATGCTGCTTAGGCACTCTGTTGTATTAAAGAGACTAAGGTCACATTAGTTTTTCTTGCTATTGAGGGAGTGCAGCGAAGGTTCACCAGACTGATTCCCGGGGTGGCGGGACTGGCATTTCAAGAAAGACTGGATCAACTGGGCTTGTATTCACTGGAGTTCAGAAGAATGAGAGGGGATCTCATAGAAATGTTTAAAATTCTGACGGGTTTAGACAGGTTAGATGCAGGAAGAATGTTCCCAATGTTGGGGAAGTCCAGAACCAGGGGTCACAGTCTAAGGATAAGGGGTAAGCCATTTAGGACCGAGATGAGGAGAAACTTCTTCACCCAGAGAGGTGAACCTGTGGAATTCTCTATCACAGAAAGTTGTTGAGGCCAATTCACTAAATATATTCAAAAAGGGAGTTAGATGTAGTCCTTACTACTCGGGGGATCAAGGGGTATGGCGAGAAAGCAGGAATGGGGTACTGAAGTTGCATGTTCAGCCATGAACTCATGAATGGCGGTGCAGGCTCGAAGGGCCGAATGGCCTACTCCTGCACCTATTTTCTATGTTTCTATGTTTTAGCTCACAGCACTCAGTCTTGTGGAGTTCTTCCATACTTAGCACCACAAATCACACAAAGTTTGAAATGAAAGTCAGCATTGCGACAGCTCCTGCTATCGGTCCTTTTTAAAGTCCAAATGTTCAAACTCCATTTTGAAACGCAGCCCATGTGCATCTCCATTTTAAAAGGGTACAGATCCATTTTAAAAGTCCAATAATCCTTTCGGCCCATACACACACTGATGTTGGCACTGGCCAAATCCTGCACCTCACACTTACTGTCAAATAAACAAATCACTAAAAGTATCGACACAGGGTAACAAGGCCATAAAAAAGGCAAACCAAGCACTTGGGTTTATTTCTCGAGGAATAGAATTGAAAAGTATTGAAGTGATGCTAAACTTGCATTGGAGCTTGGTTAGACCACATTTGGAGTACTTTGTGTGCAATTCCGGTTGCCATATTGTAAAAAGGATATGGAGGCATTGGAGATGGTGCAGAGAAGATTTACAAGGAGATTACTAGAAATGCGAGGGTACACCTACCAGGAAAGGATGAACAGGCTGTGTCTCTTTTCTCTTGAAAAAGAGAAGGCTGAGGGGTGACCAAATAGAGGTCTTTAAAATTATGAAAGGTTTTGATAGAGTAGATACAGTGGGAGTGTTTTCACTTGTGGGAAAGAGCATAACTAGAGACCATCAATATTACATAATCACCAAGAAATCAAATAGAGAATTCAGAAGAAACTTCTTTACCCAGAGAGTGGTGAGAATGTGGAACTCGCTGCCACAGGTAGTGGTTGAAGCGAATAGTATGGATGCATTTAAGGGGCGGTTAGATAAGCATATGAGGGACAAAGGAATAGAGGGTAATGCTGTTGGGGTTAGATGAGGAAAGACCGGAGGAGGCTCGAGTGGAGCGTAAACACCGGCCTGGCCTGGTTAGGCCGAATGGTCTATTTCTGTGCTGTATATCCCATGTAATATTCCTTCATCCAAGTCATTTATAAATAGAGTGAAAAGTTGTGGTCCCAGTACAGATCCCTGCCGGGCACCTGCCATTTTGAGTACATACCCATTTTCCCGACAGTATGGCCCCGATATTGATGAGCTGTAAGGCCCACTCATTTTTCGGCGGTCCCCGGACGGCACCTACCTTTTTGGCTGCTGCTGGGTCCTGCCAGGATCCATTTTCGGCTCAGTATTGTGAGCAGGAGTCGCTGGGCTTCAGCGGGCGGCAGCGTCAGTGGGCGGGAGGTGCAGACCTCTCGAATCGGAGAACTTGAGAGGCGCCGCACCACTCATGCGCGAGATTTGGGGAGGGCGGCGGTTTGTAGTTCTATCAGCACACCGACATCATTTTTGCCGTGATTGAAGCTGCTGGGACATCGGCGCATGTGCTTAAATGGTGATGACTCTCTTGCATCTGTCAGTTGTATAGGGGAAAGTATAGGAGACACAGAGCTGCAAACTTTTCATTATCCATTCCTTAAGTGATTTAGCACGAATGAAAAAAACCTTCAAGGAAGTCTGTCAAGACCAGGCCCAGAGCCCCCTGGTTTAATGATGAGGAACTGGAGGCGCTTGTATCAGAGGTGGAGTGCAGATATAAAGACCTCACCGGGATGGTCGTGGCAAGCCTCCACCACCCCAATACAGTCACATCTGGAGGAAGATTGGTGAGGCCGTGTCCTCAATGGGCAACATTGAGTGAGATGGAGACCAGTGTAGGAAACGTTGAAATGATATGGTGGTGTCAGCAAGAGTGAGTAAACATTTATGGGACCCGTCCTGTGCAATTGCAAAAGGTTATGGTCAATATGTGTGTGTGTGTGTGTGAGGGGGGCATGAGCAAAGTGGATAAAGGCTGCAACATTTTGCTTCTGAAGCAAACCTCCAAGCCTCAGTGCCACGGGAGGGGACCCAGCAGAGGTGATTGAGTTGAGCAGCCTGGAGGAGCGTGCCTTGGCATTGGCGGGTGACCACCGCCATGCAACCACAAAGGGTGATGCAGATCCCGTTCTGGAGCATGCTAAGGGTATAATAATCTCCTGTATGAGTAATGCTCATGGCATGAAAGGTAAATATCAAATAACTCCACGAGGCTAAGTACGGTGAGCTAGATCAGGCATGACCTTTCTCCAGTTTATTTACTCTCAAAGTGAAGATTCAACATGGCTGCCAACATTATATATATGGCTTGCACGTGTCTGCCAATGACCATTAGGACTCCGACAGTCATGCCCTCAGGTGGCAGGTAAAACTCAGTTAACATACATAACATGACTCCCCCAAAGTCCTTGGTACAGGTTGTATTTACAAATTGAGACGGTCCGGGGCTCCCTCTCTGGTTGATCTTCTCAGTTCTAACCCAAGCTTGGGTGAGTCAGTAGGACCATTGCTGCATTGCATAGAAACATAGAAAATAAGTGCAGAAGTGTGCCATTCAGCCCTTTGAGCCTGCATCACCATTCAATAAGATCATGGCTGATCATTCACCTCAGTACCCTTTCCTGCTTTCTCTCCATAACCCTTGATCGCTTTAGCCATAAGGGCCATATCTAACTCCCTCTTGAATATACCCAACGAACTGGCATCAACAACTCTCTGCAGTAGAGAATTCCACAGGTTAACAACTCTGAGTGAAGAAGTTTCTCCTCATCTCAGTCCTAAATGGCTTACCCCTTATCCTTAGACTGTGTCCCCTGGTTCTGGACTTCCCCAACATCAGGAACATTCTTCCTGCATCTAAACTGTCCAGTCCCGTCAGAATTTTATATGTTTCTATGAGATCCCCTCTCATTCTTCTAAACTCCACTGAATAAAGGCCCAGTCGATCCAGTCCTGCCATCCCGGGAATCAGTCTGGTGAACCTTCGCTGCACTCCCTCAATAGCAAGAATGTCCTTCCTCAGATTAGGAGACCAAAACTGAACACAATATTCCAGGTGAGGCTTCACCAAGGTCCTGTACAACTGCAATAAGAACTCCTTGCTCCTATACTCAAATCCCCTAGCTATGAAGGCCAACATTTGCCTTCTTCACCGCCTGCTGTACCTGCATGCCAACTTTCATTGACTGATGTACCATGACACCCAGGTCTCGTTGCACCTCCCCTTTTCCTAATCTGCCGCCATTCAGATAATAATCTGCCTTCGTGTTTTTGCCACCAAAGTGGATAACCTCACATTTATCCACATTATACTGCATCTGCCATGCATTTGCCCACTCACCTAACCTGTCTAAGTCACCCTGCAGCCTCTTAGCATCCTCCTCACAGTTCACACCGCCACCCAGCTTAGTGTCATCTGCAAACTTGGAGATATTACACTCAATTCCTTTATCTAAATCATTGATGTATATTGTAAATAGCTGAGGTCCCAGCACTGAGCCCTGCGGCACCTCATTAGTCACTGCCTGCCATTCTGAAAAGGACCCATTTATTCCGACTCTTTGCTTCCTGTCTGCCAACCAGTTCTCTATCCACATCAGTACATTACCCCCAATACCATGTGCTTTAATTTTGCACAACAATCTCTTGTGCAGGACCTTGTCAAAAGCCTTTTGAAAGTCCAAATACATCACATCCATTGGTTCTCCCTTGTCCACTCTACTAGTTACATCCTCAAAAAGTTCTAGAAGATTTGTCAAGCAGGATTTCCCTTTCATAAATCCATGCTGACTTGGTCCGATCCTGTCACTGCTTTCCAAATGTGCTGCTATTTCATCTTTAATAATTGATTCCAACATTTTCCCCACTACTGATGTCAGGCGAACTGATCTATAACTCCCTGTTTTCTTTCTCCTTGTTTAAAAAGTGATGTTGCATTAGCTACCCTCCAGTCCATAGGAACTGATCCTGAATCGATAGCCTGTTGGAAAATGATCACCAATGCATCCACTATTTCTAGGGCCACTTTCTTAAGTACTCTGGGATGCAGAGTAACCCGAACCCTAACTATCAGGCCCTGGGAATTTATCGGCCGTCAATCCCATCAATTTATCTGCACAATTTCGTGCCTAATAAGGATTTCCTTCAGTTCCTCCTTCTCACTAGACCCTCGGTCCTCCAGTACTTCCGGAAAGTTATTTGTGACTTCTTTCATGAAGGCAGAACCAAAGTATTTGGTCTGCCATTTCTTTGTTCCGCGTTATAAATTCACCTGATTCTGACTGCAAGGGACCTACGTTTGTCTTCACTAATCTTTTTCTCAGAGCAGTCGGTCTGACAGGACTGTCGGGGATGACAGGTTCATCTTCGTGAATGACACAAAGGTCAACTTATGGTTGGATGTGTGTTGGTTGGTTGATGATGATGTCATCTTCAGTTTGTTCTGTGTTGTCTGTGAATCGCAATTCGGTTTGGTCGATGTGCCTCTTGCACGTTTCCATAACCTTGGTATACAAGGGAGAGCCTGGTTTTGAGGCCTCTCTTCATTAACCGCTCGGCAGGAGGGACCCCGGTGAGCGAGTGAGGTATCGTCTGGTAACTGAGCAGAATGCAGGACAAGCGGGTCTGTAGGGAGCCGTGAGTCACGCGTTTCAGGCTCTGCTTAATGTTTTGGACAGCCCGCTCCGCTTGACCATTAGACATGGGTTTGAAAGGGGCAGACCTGACATGCTTGATGCCATTAAGGGTCATAAACACGTGGAACTCCGAACTGGTTAAACACGGTCCGATGTCGCTGACGAGGACGTCGGGCAGGCCATGGGTGGCGATCAAAGCGGCTGTGGATGTGCTGAATGACATGATTACGCATTAAATCTATTACATACGTGGACTTGTATTTACTCTGTATAGCCAACAGAGGGCTCATCCCCTGGAGTCCCAAGGGATCCCATAATCCCTTGGGAGCACAGTTATTTGGAGAGGCACTCTGGAGACCTGCAATAAAAGACTAAGGTCACACTTTACTATGAGCTCAGTGTTCAGTCTGACTCTTTCTCCATACATTACAACTGGTGACGAGATACAGATAGCGAACCCAATGATGCAGAGAACAGTGGGCATCCTGGAGAAATTCTCGGAGGGAGATGATTCAGAAACTTTTGTGGAGCGACTCGACCAATACTTCATGGCCAACGAGCTAGATGGGGAAGAGAGCGCTGCCAAACGAAGGGTGATTCTCCTCACCGTCTGTGGGGCACCAACGTATGGCCTCATGAAAAATCTGCTTGCTCCAGCGAAACCGACAGAGAAGTCGTACGATGATTTGTGCACACTGGTCTGGGAGCATCTGAACCCAAAGGAAAGCATTCTGATGGCGAAGTACTGGTTCTACACCTACAAAAGGTCTGAAGGCCAGGAAGTGGCTAGTTATGTCGCCGAGCGAAGACGCTTTGCAGGACATTGCGAATTTCAAGGACATTTGGAACACATGCTCAGAGACTTTTTCGTACTTGGCATTGGCCATGAAACCATACTTTGCAAACTTTTGACTGTAGAGACCCCAACCTTGAGTAAGGCCATAGCGATAGCCCAGGCATTCATTGCCACCACTGACAATACGAAGCAAATCTCTCAGCACACAAGTGCTGCTACAAGTACTGTGAACAAAATGATGTTGTTTTCGAATCGTAATGTACAGGGCAGGTCACACCTACCTGCAGCTCCACGTCCGCAGATGTTTGAGTCCACCATCAAGGGTGATGAATGCAGGCCATTAACACCTTGTTGGTACTGCGGGAGTGATCATCGTTTCCATTCATGCCGATTCAAAGAGTACGTTTGCAAGGGCTGTGGAACAATGGGACACCTCCAACGAGTGTGCAGGCGAGCTGCAAAGCCTGTTGCAGAGGAGGACAGATCCACGGAGGATCACGACGAATCAGAGCCTCAGATTGAGGAGGCAGAGGTACATGGGGTGCACACATTCACCACGAATTGTCCCTCGATAATGCTGAATGTTGAACTAAATGGACTCCCGGTGACAATGGAGCTGGACACGGGCGCGAGCCAGTCCATCATAGGCAAAAAGACTTTCGAAAGGCTGTGGTGCAACAAGGCCTCAAGGCCAGTCTTAATTCCAGTTCGCACGAAACTAAGAACTTACACGAAAGAACTGATTCCTGTAATCGGCAGTGCTGCCGTAAAGGTCTCCTACGATGGAGCGGTGCACAAGCTACCACTCTGGGTGGTACCGGGTGATGGTCCCACGCTGCGCGGCAAGAGCTGGCTGGGAAAGATACGCTGGAACTGGAATGACGTCCGAGTGCTGTCGCCCACTGCCAACACTTCGTGTGTCCAGGTCTTAAACAAATTTCCTTCGCTGTTTGAATCAGGCATCGGGAAATTCCAAGGAGCAAAAGTACAGATCCACCTAATTCTGGGGGCGCGACCCATCCATCACAAGGCGAGAGAAGTACCGTACATGATGAGAGAAAAGGTAGAGATCGATCTAGACCGGCTGCAAAGAGAGGGCATCATTTCCCCGATCGAGTTCAACAAGTGGACCAGTCCTCAAGGGAGAAGGCACCGTCAGAATCTCTGGCGATTACAAAGTAACGATCAATCGTTTCTCACTGCAGGACCAATACCCACTACCAAAGGCCGACGACCTCTTTGCAACGCTGACTGGAGGAAAGACGTTCACGAAGCTGGATCTGACTTCAGCCTACATGACGCACGAACTGGATGAATCATCGAACGCCCTCACCTGCATCAACACGCACAAAGGTCTTTTTGTTTATAACAGATGCCCGTTTGGAATCCGATCGGCGGCGGCGATAGTCCTGAGAAATATGGAAAGCTTACTGAAGTCGGTCCCACACACCGTGGTCTTCCAGGACGACATCTTGGTCACAGGTCGGAACTCAGTCGAGCATCTGCAGAACCTGGAGGAAGTTCTTAGTCGGTACAGCTGCGTGGGGCTCAGGTTAAAACGCTCGAAGTGCATTTTCCTGGCGCTTGAAGTGGAGTTCTTGGGAAGGAGGATTGCGGCGGATGGCATCAGGCCCACCAATACGAAGACAGAGGCAATTGAGAATGCACCGAAGTCACAGAACGTGACGGAGCTGCGGTCATTTCTGAGACTCTTGAACTACTTTGGTAACTTCTTACCGGGTCTCAGCACACTGTTAGAACCACTGCATGTCTTACTACGAAAAGGGGATGAATGGGTTTGGGGCAAAAGTCAAGAAAATGCCTTTGTAAAAGCGAGAAAATTGTTATACTCAAACAAATTGCTTGTGCTGTATGATCCATGTAAGCGTTTGGTACTAGCTTGTGATGCGTCGTCATATGGCGTCGGGTGTGTATTGCAACAAGCTAATGATTTCGGGAAACTGCAACCGATTGCTTATGCATCCAGAAGTCTGTCTAAGGCTGAGAGAGCCTACAGCATGATTGAGAAAGAAGCGTTAGTGTGTGTCTATGGGGTAAAGAAAATGCATCAATACCTGTTTGGGCTAAAATTCGAATTGGAAACTGAGCATAAGCCACTTATTTCGCTGTTCTCCGAGAGTAAAGGGATAAATGCCAACACATCGGCCCGCATCCAGAGATGGGCGCTCACGTTGTCTGCATACAACTACGCCATCTGCCACAAGCCAGGCACAGAAAACTGCGCCGATGCTCTCAGTAGGCTGCCATTGCCCACCACAGGGGTGGAAATGACGAAGCCCACAGATCTAGCCATGGTTATGGAAGCATTTGAGAGTGAGCAATCACCCGTCACTGCCCGGCAGATCAAAACCTGGACAAGCCAGGACCCCTTATTATCTCTAGTCAAAAGCTGTGTGCTTCACAGGAGCTGGTCCAGTGTCCCAGTGGAAATGCAGGAAGAGATAAAGCCATTCCAGCGGCGCAAAGATGAAATATCTATACAGGCAGACTGCCTTCTGTGGGGCAATCGAGTAGCGGTCCCCAAGAAGGGTAGAGACACCTTCATCAATGACCTCCACAGTACCCGCCCAGGCATCGTAATGATGAAAGCAGTAGCCAGATCCCACGTGTTGTGACCCGGTATCAATGCGGACTTAGAGTCCTGCGTTCACAGATGTAATACATGCTCGCAGTTAAGCAATGTACCCAGGGAGGCGCCGCTAAGTTTATGGTCTTGGCCCTCCAAACCGTGGTCTAGGGTACACGTTGACTATGCAGGCCCGTTCTTGGGTAAAATGTTCCTTGTGGTTGTAGACGCATACTCCACGGGGATTGAATGTGAGATAATGTCGGCTAGCACGTCCGCTTCCACTACTGAAAGCCTGCAGGCCATGTTTGCTATACATGGTCTACCCGATGTCCTGGTGAGTGACAACGGGCCATGTTTTACCAGTGCTGAGTTCAAAGAATTCATGACCGTAATGGGATCAAATATGTCACATTTGCCCCGTTTAAACCAGCGTCCAATGGTCAGGCAGAGAGAGCAGTGCAAATGATCAAGCAAGGCTTGAAGAGGGTAACTGAAGGCTCACTGCAGACTCGCCTATCCCGAGTCCTGCTTAGCTACCGCACGAGACCCCACTCACTCACTGGGATCCCGCTTGCTGAACTGCTCGTGAAAAAAGCACTTAAGACAAGGCTCTCGTTAGTTCACCCTGATCTACATGAACAGGTAGAGAGCAGGCGGCTTCAACAAAGTGGATACCATGATAGCGCAAATGTGTCACGCGCGATTGAAATCAATGATCCTGTATTTGTATTAAATTATGGACAAGTTCCCAAGTGGATTCCCTACACTATTTTGGCCAAAGAGGGGAGCAGGGTGTTTCGGGTCAAACTTTCAAATGGACTCATTCATCGGAAACACTTGGACCAAATCAAACTCAGCTTCACGGACTATCCTGAGCAACCCTTCTTGGACCCTATCTTTTTTGATCCCCCAACTTACACACCAGTGGCAACCGGCACCACGGTTGACCATGAAGCAGAGCCCATCATCCACAGCAGCCCAGCAGGGCCCAACACACCAGGCAGCCCAGCAAGGCCAGCTGCACAGCAGCCCAGCGAGGGCCCAACAAATGATTCAACACCACCATCTTTCACATCGAGATTATTGACCAGGGCAAGAAGGGCCCCAGATCGATTCACATTGTAAATAGTTGCACTATTGACTTTGGCGGGGGGCGGGCGGGAGTGTTATATATGTGGACTTGTATTTACTCTGTACAGCCATCAGAGGGCTCATCCCCTGGAGTTGCAAGGGATCCCATAATCCCTTGGGAGCACAGGTATTTAAGGAGGCTTTACAGGTTGGAAAGGCACTCTGGAGACCTGCAATAAAAGACTATGGTCACGCTTTACTATGAGCTCAGTGTTCAGTCTGACTCTTTCTCCATACACTACACAATCCATTTGGAGTAAGCGTCTACTACCACTAAAAACATTTTGCCGAGAAAGGGGCCGGCAAAGTCTATGTGGATCCTTGACCATGGTTTGGATGGCCATGACCACAGACTCAGCGGAGCCTCCACAGCTGCGTTACTCAGTTGCATGCAAGTGTTGCACTGATGCACGCATGACTCCAAGTCTGAGTCAATGCCGAGCCACCAAACATGAGACCTGGAAATGGCCTTCATCTTGACAATGCCTGGGTGGGTACTGTGTAAATCTCACACAAAAGTTTCCTTGCCTTTTTTTGGCATAACAACATGATTACTCCATAACACAATCAGACTGAATAGACAATTCATCTTTCCAGCAGCTATAAGGCTTAATTTCATCCTGCATTTCCCTGGGAATGGCGGACCAATTTCCATTTAAGACAAACCTTTTTACGCTTGGCAGTACAGGATCCTGGCTGGTCCAGGTCCTAATTTGGTGAGCGGTGATGAGTGACCTCTCACTCTCGAATGCATCCATGACCAGCAGCAAGTCTGTGGGCTGCGGCATTTCCACCCCGGTTGTGGGCAATGGTAGCGGCTAAGCGCATCAGCAAAATTTTCAGTGCCTGGTCTGTGGTGGATGACAGTCATAAGCGGGTAATGTCAGTGCCCATCTTTGGATGCAGGACGAGGCATTGGTGTTTATACCTTTGCTCTCAGAAAACAATGAAATGAGTGGCTTGTGGTCTGTTTCAAGCTCAAACCGAAGCCCAAACAGGTATTGGTGCATTTTCCTAACTCCATATCCGCATGCTATAGCCTCTTTCTCTACCATACTATAGGTGCTTTCAGCCTTAAACAGACTTCTGGACACGTATGCAACTGGTTGGAGTTTGCCTGCTACATTGGCTTGCTGGAGCACACAACCGACCCCATATAATGAGGCGTCGCAGGCCAGCACTAACCGCTTACATGGGTCATAGTGTACCAGTAATTTATTGGAACATAGCAGGTTCCTGGCCTTCTCAAAGGCTCTGTCTTGAGATTTGCCCCAAACCCAGTCATTACCCTTTCTCAGCAACATGTGCAAGGGATCTACCAATGTGCTCAAATTAGGTAGAAAGTTACTGAAATAGTTGAGAAGACCCAGGAACGAACGCAGCTCCATCACAATTTGGAGTCTGGGTGCATTCTTGATGGCCTCTGTCTTCAAGTCTGTAGGTCTGATGCCATATGCTGCAATCTTTCTCCCCAGGAATTCGACTTCTGGTGCCATGAAAACATACTTGGAGCGTTTTAGCCTGAGTCCCACTCTGTCCAGACGACGTAGAACCTCTTCCAGGTTGTGCAGGTGTTCAGTGGTGTCGCGACCAATGATCAGGATGTCATCTTGGAACACGACGGTACTCGGGACGGGCTTCAGCAAACTCTCCATGTTTCTCCGAGTGAATTCCGAAAGGGCATCTGTGGTTTCTAAACAATCCTTTGTGTGTGTCGATGCATGTCACTTTTTTTGAAGATTCGACCAGCTCCTGTATCATGTAAGCGGAGGTCAGGTCCAATTTGGTGAACGACTTCCCCCCCCGCTATCGTTGGAAACAAGTCGTCAGCCTTGGGTAAAGGGGACTGATCCTGTATCGAGACTCGGTTGATCGTTACCTTGTAGTTGCTGCAGATCCTGACCATGCCATCACTTTTCAACACCGGAACAATTGGACTGGCCCATTCGCTGAACTTGACTGGTGATATGATTCCTTCCCATTGAAGTCTGTCCAGTTTGATCTCGACCTTCTCCCTCATCATGTACGGTGCCAAGCCGCTAGTCCGGCTGAAACCCTCCCTGGTGGCACAGTGGACCTAACTAAAATAATCGCATGAGCTTGCAGCAGCTCTCCCCTTTAAATGAAAGGGCGAGACATAGTGATGCACTAACTGTTATGTATATAATAACTCGATAGACTGAATACTGTAAACTAACACAGGTATGAACCTGGCTCTGTTTTATTAGGGCCCAAAGTGAATACATTACATGATGGCTTGCCTTTTATACCTGGGCGCACACACGTGCGTATAGTCAATGACCTCCGACAGTGACGCCACCTGTTGCTTAGTAACCCCAAGCATACATACATGACAATATCCCCCTTTAAGATATTAGTAACAGTCTTTTTACAAATTGAGATGGTCCTGGACTTTCCGCTCCCAAGTTGATCGTCTCAGTTCAACTCCAGCCTTGGGCGAGTGTTCTGAGTCTGTTATGACTGGGGGCTGGGTAGCCGATCTGATGGGAGTGGCAATGACCATGTCAGGGATTGAAAGTCCAGATTCACTGATGACAGCGGAGTCCCCTGATGGTTGGTCGGTCACTGATTGTGTCTTCCTCATACTGTTCCGCTTCATCCGTGTGCCACAGCTTTATCTGATCAACATGTTTCCTGCATGTTTGCCCATTCTTGAGCTTAACGATAAACACTCTGTTATCCTCCTTGGCCGTAACAGTACTGGCGATCCACTTGGGACCTTGACCATAATTTAGTACATACACAGGATCGTTAACAGAAATGTCACATCACACAGCAGCGCGATCATGATACCACTGCTGATTTTGACGTCTGTATTCAACATGATCGTTCAAGTCAGGGTGGACAAAAGAGAGCTTGGTCTTGAGACCTCTCCATCAATAGTTCAGCAGAGGGGACCCCGGTAAGTGTGTGGGGTCTTGTCCTGTAACTAAGCAATATGCATGATAATCGAGTCTGCAGTGAACCTTGAGTTACACGTTTCATACTCTGCTTGATGATTAGATGGGGGGTTGAATGGTGATGACCTCACATGTTTGATTCCATTGAGTTTCATGAACTCTTGAAACTCCAGACTAGTGAAGCAAGGTCCATTGTTGCTTACAGTGATGTCGGGCAAACCATGAGGGGCAAACATGACACAAACACTCTCAATGGTAGCTGTGGATGTACTGGATGACATGATTATACACTCTACTTGGAATATGCATCCACCACAACTAAAAACATCTTTCCCAGAAAGGGACCTTCAAAGTCGATGTGGATCCTGGACCATGGTTTAGAGGCCACAACCACAGACTAAGCGGCGATTCTGCTGGTGCTTTACTTAGCTGCATGCAAGTGTTGCACTGATGCACACATGATTCCAGATCAGAGTCAATTCCAGGCCACCATACATGAGATCTGGCAATGGTTTCATCATGACAATACCGGGATGAGTGCTATGTAGATCAAGTACAAATTTCTCTCTGCCTTTCTTAAGCATAACAACACGATTACCCCACAGTAAACAATCTGACTGAATGGATAGTTTGTCTTTGCGACGGTTGTAAGATTTGGTCTCATCACCCATTTGCTTGGGTATGGCAGACCAATCACCACTAAGGATACAGTGTTTCACAACCGATAATATCGGGTCCTGCCTGGTCCAGGTCTTAACTTGTTGAGCCGTGATAGGGGTTCCTTCACTTTCAAAAGCATCCATGACTAACAGTAGCTCTACAGGTTGTGGTATCTCCATCTCTAGTGTGGGCAACAGCAGACGGCTCAGTGCATCGGCACAATTCTCGGTGCCAGGTCTATGGTGAATGACATAATCATAGGCAGATAATGTCAGCGCCCACCTCTGGATGCGGGACGATGCATTGGTATTGATACCTTTGTTTTCCGAAAACAATGAAATGAGTGGCTTGTGATCTGTTTCCAGTTCAAACCGAAAACCAAACAGGTACTGATGCATCTTTTTAACCCCATACACACAGGCTAATGCTTCTTTTTCTACCATGCTGTAGGCTCTTTCCACCTTTGACAAACTTTTAGAAGCATACGAAATAGGTTGGAGTTTATCCGACTAATTAGCTTGTTGGAGCACGCAACCAACTCCATATAATGAAGTATCAAAGGCCAATACTAGATGCTTACATGGATCATAATGTACCAGCAGCTTGTTAAAGCAAAGCAGATTAGTAGCTTTCTCAAAAGCTCTATCTTGAGATGCACCATAAACCCAGTTGTCGCCTTTTCTTAGCAGCATGTGCAGTGGCTCTAATGAAGTGGTCAATCTAGGTAGGAAATTACCGAAGTAATTGAGTAGACCAAGGAACGAACGCAGCTCCGTCACCTTCTGAGGCTTGAGTGCATTTTTGATGTCCTTGGTCTTCGAGTCCGTATGCCTGATGCCATCAGCAGCAATTTCCTCCCCAGGAATTCAACTTCCGGTGCCTTGAAGACGTACTTCGAACATTTCAGTCTGAGTCCCACTTTGTCCAGACGATGTAAAACCTCTTCCAGGTTGTTCAGATGTTCAGCGGTGTCACGACCTGTGACCAGGATGTCATCTTGGAACACTATGATTCAAGGGACGGACTTCAGTAAACTCTCCATGTTCCTCTGAAATATGGCTGCAGCCGAGCGAATTCTGAAAGGACACCTGTTGTAGATAAACAGTCCTTTGAGTGTTGATGCACGTAAGTTTCTTTGACATCTCGACCAGTTCCTGTGTCATAAAGGCCAATGCCAGATCCAGTTTAGTGAATGACTTCCCCGGCTAGCGTTGAAAACAGGTCATCAGCCTTCGGTAACGGGGATTGATCCTGTTTCGAAACTCGGTTGATCGTAACCTTGTAGTCTCCACAAATCCTGACAGTGCCATCATTCTTCAAAACAGGAACAATGGGGCTGGCCCGTTTGTTAAATTCAACCGGTGATATGACCCCTTCACGTTGGAGTCTGTCCAGTTCGATTTCGACCTTCTCCCTTCATCATGTACGGAACCGCCCGAGCCTTGTGATGGACGCGTCTTGCATCCGGGCTGAGATGGATCTGCACCTTGGCTCCCATGAAGTTGTCGATGCCTGGTTCAAACAATGAGGGAAACTTGTTCAGCACTTGAGCACACGAAGCCTCATCCATTGATGATAAGGCTTTAATATCGTTCCAGTTCCATTTAATTTCCTCAAGCCAACTCCTGCTGAACAGCGTTGGGCATCGCCTGGAACGATCTACAGCAATAAATCATGCACAGCTCCATCGTACGAAATCTTTACTGCCGCGTTGCCAATGAACTCTTTGGTGTAGGTACGCAGCTTCGCATTGATTGGGCTCAGTTTGGGTCTTTTCGCCTTAGTGTTCCACAGCTTTTCAAAAGCTTATTGACTGACTCGCACCCGTGTCCAATTCCATGGATACTGGAACCCCATTTAATTTAACTTCCAGCATTATTGGAGGACTTTTGGTAAAAGAATGTACCCCATACATTTCTTCATCCTGTACCTTGGGTTGAGTTGTCTGAGATGCTTGAACCACGCTGGATCGATCATCCTCAGCCACGTGGTGTGTCGCAGCACGCTTGCTCGGCTGTGGACACATTCACTGAAGGTGCCCCATTGTTGCACAGCATTTGCACGCGTATTGCTTGAATTGGCATTGATGGGCTCGATGATAGCCCCCGCAATGCCAACAAGGCGAGATTTGATTCACTCCTGATGGCGGACTTTGAGCAGTTACCGGTCGTACGAACGCGGACTCTGCCTGCCGACGATATTATTTTATGCACAGTACTTGCCGGTGAGTTTCGATGCTGGGAAGATGTCTGTTTCGGGTTTTCGTCCATGGACATGCATGCCTGGACGATTGTGATGGCCCTACTCAGGTCTAGAGATTCAGCAGCTAGCAGCTTTCGAAGGATGACCTCATGGCCAATGTCAAGCACGAAAAAGTCCCGCAGCATTTCCTCCAACGCAGCTCCAAAGTTGCACGACCCAGCGAGATGTCTCAGGTCGATAACAAATTCCGCCATGTCCTAGCCCTTGGAGAGATTGTCCGTATAGAAACGATACCTCGCCATAATGCTTTCCTTTGATTTAAAGTGGTTCCAACCCAGTGTACACAATTCATCGTAAGTCTTATCCATTGGTCAAGTCGGTGAGAGTAGATTCTTGATAAGGCCATAAATTTTTGACCCACAACTGGTGAGGAGAACTGCCCTACGCTTAATTGCGTTATCGGTTCCTTCCAATCCGTTGGCTACGAAGTACTGGTCGAGGCGATCAGTGAAATCCTCCCAGTCTTCCCCTTCCATGAATCGCTCCAAAATTCCAACAGACATGGTTGCGTGAAAGTTCGTATTTTTAACTCGTCGACAATTATTAAGTATCGAATAACTCCACGAGGCTAAGTACGGTGAGCTAGATCAGGCATGACCTTACTCCAGTTTATTTATTCTCAAAGTGAGGATTCAACATGACTGCCAACATTATATACACGGCTTGCATGTGTCTGCCAGTGACCATTAGGACTCTGATAGTCGCGCCCTCCAGTGGCAGGTAAAACCCAGTTAACATACATAACAGGAAGGGTGCGGGGCGCCGTCATGAAGGCAGGGCAAAGAAGAGGACGATGGGCCTCACATCAAGGGGCCAAGAGAGGTGGTGGTAATGGGTAGAGAGGTGGGTGTTGGTGGTGGAGATGTTCATAACTTCTGTAAGGTTATGACACTTTTGTAATTATGCACTTTTAAATACGATCAGAATGTTCACCCTCTCTTGGTCCATGTCTTATTTCCACGTGATGTGTGATGCCTTGTGAGAAACACACAGCTGTCCCTCGGGTGTTCTACTACATCAGGAATATATTGCGCTCCACATATGATTCCACTGTGTAATGGGTCCTGTCATCAGGACTTCGCGGCACGACAATAAAGGCGACCAATGCAGAAAGGCTGCCATTCAATCAGAGTCACTTGAACTACTTGCAGGGCACACAATAATGCTTGCAGGTCAAGCTACTTTTTAAGACACCAAACATGGCAGAGTGCCACTCCTGAGATGACATGTTCATCAGCTACATTGCAGTCTTCCACACCTCATGCCATGATGTTTTCAGTATCAGTTGGAGCTGTGTGCCATCGCTTGACATCTTATCACTTTCACATAATAACTCTGGCATAAGCTCATACTGCTATATATGTAAACTTGTATTTACTCTGTATAGCCACCAGAGGGCTCATCCCTGGAGTCCCAAGTGATCTCATACTCCCTTGGGAGCACAGGTATTTAAGGAGGCCTCACAGGTTGCAGAGGCACTCTGGAGACCTGCAATAAAAGACTACGGTCACACTTTACTTTGAGCTCACAATGTTCAGTCTGACTCTTTCTCCAAACATGACAACTGACAACGAGATACAGATAAGCGAACCCAAAGTTGCAGAGAACAGTGGGCATTCTGGAGAAATTCTCGGAGGGAAACTTTTGTGGAGCGACTCGACCAATACTTTGTGGCCAATGAGCTAGATGGGGAAGAGAACGCTGCCAAATGAAGGGCGATCCTCCTCACCGTCTGTGGGACACCAACATATGGCCCCATGAAGAATCTGCTCACTCCAGCGAAACCCACGGAGAAATCATACAACGATTTGTGCACACTGGTCCGAGAGCATTTGAACCCGAAGGAAAGCGTTCTGATGGCACCTACAAAAGGCCTGAAGGCCAGGAAGTGGCGAGTTGCGTCGCCGAGCTAAGACGCCTTGCAGGACATTGCGAATTTGAACACATGCTCAGAGACTTTTTCATACTTGGCATTGGCCACGAAACCATACTTCGCAAACTTTTGACTGTAGAGACCTCAACCTAAGGCCATAGCGATAGCCCAGGCGTTCATTGCCACCAGTGACAATACGAAGCAAATCTCTCAGCACACAAGTGCTGCTACAAATACTGTGAACAATGTGATGTTGTTTTCGCATCGCAACATACAGGGCAGGTCACACATGCCTGCAGCTGCATGTCTGCAGATGTCTCAGAGTCCACCATCAAGGGTGATGAATGCAAGGCCATTAACACCTTGTTGGCGCTGCGGGGGTGATCATCATTTCCATTCATGCGGATTCAAAGGGTATGTTTGCAAGGGCTGTGGAACAATGGGACACCTCCAACGTATGTGCAGGTGAGCTGCCAATCCTGTTAAACCTGCAAACCACCATGTTGCAGAGGAGGACAGATCCATGGAGGATCACGACGTATCAGAGCCTCAGACCGAGGAGGCAGAGGTGCATTGGGTGCACTCGAATTGCCCCCCGATAATGCTGAATGTTGAACTAAATGGACTCCCAGTGTCAATGGAACTGGACACGGGCGCAAGCCAGTCCATCATGGGCAAAAAGACTTTAGAAAGACTGTGGTGCAACAAGGCCTCAAGGCCAGTCTTAACTCCAATTCGTACAAAACTAAGAATTTGCGCAAAAGAACTGATTCCCGTAATTGGCAGTGCAACCGTAAAGGTCTCTTACGATGGAGCAGTGCACAAGCTACCACTCTAGGTGGTAGTATAGTAGTAGTATAGTATTAGGCAGTCCCTCCTATCGAGGATGACCTGCTTCCACACCAAAAAGGGATGAGTTCACAGGTGTTTCAATGTGGGACGTGACATTCGAGGTCCCGAACTACATACTGAAGGGTGGAGGATGCCTGCGCATGGATTCTTTTAACATAGGGTGGACGTTGCACACCAGCCACCACACGGGCTTGACAGAGCTAAGTCTTGATCCAGAGGCAAGGGTTAACCAAGATGACTGGAGACCAAGCTCTGCTGCACGGACCTAGTGCGCACGCATGCTCCTACTATCCATAGATCGCAGTCTGGGCCCTCGCCTCTCCTGGGCCCTGAACCCTTGCCTCTCCTGGGCCCCGATCGCGATGCTCCTGGGCCCTGATCTCTCACTGCTCCTTCGCCTTGATAAAAAATGGAGCAGTCAGAAACAGGACATCAATTTGTCTCCTATTATCTTGGAGACATCAAATATCGACACTGTTATTTGAAATATCAAAATATTAAACTCCAGCCTAGTTGAAGGGTTATTAACATCAGCAGAAACAAACAGTTCAGAAGGATGTGAATAACTGCAGCAATAACAGCAGAATCCAAACCCTGCAATCACTTGTGAACTCGCTGGTGTCTGAGCAGGTTGGATGACTGAGCGAACCACTTCCCACATTCAGAGCAGGTGAACGGTCTCTCCCCAGTGTGAACTCGCTGGTGTGGCAGCAGTTTGGATGACTGAGTGAATCCCTTTCAACATTTTGAGCAGGTGAACGGCCTCTCCCCGGTGTGACTGCGCCGATGAGTTTCCAGGTGGGATGGGAAACTGAATCCCTTCCGACAGTCCCCACATTTCCACGGTTTCTCCATAGTGTGGGTGTCCTTGTGTGTCTCCAGGTTGGACAATCAGTTGAAACCTTGTCCACACACACAACACGTGTACGGTTTCTCCCCACTGTGAATGGTGCGATGTTTTTTCAGGCTGTGTAACTGGTTAAAGCTCTTTCCACAGTCGGTTCACTGGAACACTCTCACTCGGATGTGTGTGTGTCTCAGTGCTTTTCCAGTCACACTGATGTTTGAAATCTATTCCCACAGACAGAATTGGCAAACATTTCTCCTTCCACATTCAAAGGTCGATGATATTCAGGTCCTAAGGAATCGAGTGATTTCATTAGATTTTGACGTGATGTTTGGTTTGAGTATCCCGTTTGCAAATCCTGCCCTTCTAATACACTACAGCTGTCCTTTACAAAGATGGCGACCGTGAGCCTGGGCCGGTTACGGTGAAAACGCCCCGGAGTTGCAAATTCGCGACCTGTTGTTTCTTAGTCCGGGTTAGCGACCTGCACCAGGTGTTTATGAAGCCCACCTGTCGAGTACTTAATACCCTGCACCCTGCAGATGCAAGTTCAACTCCAGACTGCATGTCCGACCTCTGCCCGCTCACAGCTCGCATCCGAATCATGACGAACCAGAACCTCAGACCGAGGAGGCAGAGGTACATGGGTTGCACACATTCACTACGAATTGTCCCCCGATAATGCTGAACTAAATGGTCTCCCGGTATCAATGGAACTGGACAAGGACACGAGCCAGTCCATCATGGGCAAAAAGACTTTCGAAAGACTGTGGTACAACAAGGCCTCAAGGCCAGTCTTAACTCTAATTCGTACGAAACTAAGAACTTACACGAAAGAAATGATTCCTGTAATTGGCAGTACTACCGTAAAGGTCTCTTATGATGGAGCGGTGCACAAGGTACCACTCTGGGTGGTACCGGGCGATGGTCCCATGCTGCTCGGCAGGAGCTGGCAGGGAAAGATACGCTGGAATTGGGATGACGTCCGAGCGCTATCGCCCGCTGATGACACTTCGTGTGCCCAGGTCTTAAACAAGTTCCCTTCGCTGTTCGAACTAGGCATTGGGAAATTCCAAGGAGCAAAAGTGAAGATCCACCTAATTCCGGGGGCGCGACCCATCCATCACAAGGTGAGAGCACTACCGCACATGATGAGAGAAAGGGCAGAGATCGAGCTAGACCGGCTGCAACGAGAGGGCATCATTTCACCAATCGAGTTCAACGAGTGGGCCAGCCCGATCGTTCCTGTCTTCAAGGGTGACAGCACCGTAATATTCTGTGGTGATTACAAAGTAACTATCAACTATTTCTCCCTGCAGGACCAATACCCACTACCAAAAGCCAATGACCGCTTTGCAACGCTGGCGGGAGGAAAAACGTTCACGAAGCTGGATCTGACTTCAGCCTACATGACGCAGGAACTAGAGGAATCATCGAAGTGCCTCACCTGCATCAACACGCACAACAAGAACATAAGAAAAGAACATAAGAATTAGGAACAGGAGTAGGCCATCTAGCCCCTTGAGCCTGCTCCGCCATTCAACAAGATCATGGCTGACCTGGCCGTGGACTCAGCTCCACTTACCCGCCCGCTCCCCGTAACCCTTAATTCCCTTATTGGTTAAAAAATCTATCTATCTGTGATTTGAATACATTCAATGAGCTAGCCTCAACTGCTTCCTTGGGCAGAGAATTCCACAGATTCACAACCCACTGGGAGAAGAAATTCCTTCTCAAATTTTAAATTGGCTCCCCTGTATTTTGAGGCTGTGCCCCCTCGTTCTAGTCTCCCCGACCAGTGGAAACAACCTCTCTGCCTCGATGACGTCTATCCCTTTCATTATTTTAAATGTTTCTAATAAGATCACCCCTCATCCTTCTGAACTCCAACGAGTGAAGACCCAGTCTACTTAATCTATCATCATAAGGAATCATTCCCTCATCTCCGGAATCAGCCTAGTGTATCGTCTCTGTACCCCCTCCAAAGCTAGTATATTTTTCCTTAAGAAAGGTGACCAAAACTGCACGCAGCACTCCAGGTGCGGCCTCACCAATACCCAATATAGTTGCAGCAGGACCTCCCTGCTTTTGTACTCCATCCCTCTTGCAATGAAGGCCAACATTCCATTCGCCTTCCTGATGACCTACTGCACCTGCAAACTAACTTTTTGGAATTCATGCACAAGGACCACCAGGTCCCTCTGCACCGCAGCATGTTGTAATTTCTCCCCATTCAAATAATATTCCCTTTGACTGTTTTTTTTTTCCAAGGTGGATGACCTCACATTTTCCAACATTGTATTCCATCTGCCAAAACTTAGCCCATTCGCTTAACCTGTCTAAATCTCTTTGCAGCCTCACTGTGTCCTCTACACAACCCGCTTTCCCACTAATCTTTATGTCATCTGCAAATTTTGTTACACTACACTCTGTCCCCTCTTCCAGGTTATCTATGTATATTGTAAACAGTTGTGGTCCCAGCACCGATCCCTGTGGCACACCACTAACCACCGATTTCCAACCCGAAAAGGACCCATTTATCCCGACTCTCTGCTTTCTGTTCGCCAGCCAATTCTCGATCCATGCTGATACATTTCCTCTGACTCCGCGTACCTTTATCTTCTGCAGTAACCTTTTGTGTGGCACCTTATCGAATGCCTTTTGGAAATCTAAATACACCACATCCATCGGTACACCTCTATCCACCATGCTCGTTATATCCTCAAAGAATTCCAGTAAATTAGTTAAACATGATTTCCCCTTCATGAATCCATGCTGCATCTGCTTGATTGCAGTATTCCTATCTAGATGTCCCGCTATTTCTTCCTTAATGATAGCTTCAAGCATTTTCCCCACTACAGATGTTAAACTAACCATCCTATAGTTACCTGCCTTTTGTCTGCCCCCTTTTTTAAACAGAGGTGTTACATTAGCTGCTTTCCAATCCGCTGGCACCTCCCCAGAGTCCAGAGAATTTTGGTAGATTATAACGAATGCATCTGCTATAACTTCCGCCATCTCTTTTAATACCCTGGGATGCATTTCATCAGGACCAGGGGACTTGTCTACCTTGAGTCCCATTAGCCTGTCCAGCACTACTCCCCTAGTGATAGTGATTATCTCAAGGTCCTCCCTTCCCACATTCCCGTGACCAGCAATTTCTGGTATGGTTTTTGTGTCTTCCACTGTGAAGACCGAAGCAAAATAATTGTTTAAGGTCTCAGCCATTTCCACATTTCCCATTATTAAATCCCCCTTCTCATCTTCTAAGGGACCAACATTTACTTTAGTCACTCTTTTCCGTTTTATATATCGGTAAAAGCTTTTACTATCTGTTTTTATGTTTTGCGCAAGTTTACTTTCGTAATCTATCTTTCCTTTATTGCTTGCTTAGTCATTCTTTGCTGTCGTTTAAAATTTTCCCAATCTTCTATTTTCCCACTAACTTTGGCCACCTTATACGCATTGGTTTTTAATTTGATACTCTCCTTTATTTCCTTGGTTATCCATGGCTGGTTATCCCTTCTCTTACCGCCCTTCTTTTTCACTGGAATATATTTTTGTTGAGCACTATGAAAGAGCTCCTTAAAAGTCCTCCACTGTTCCTCAATTGTGCCACCGTTTAGTCTGTTTCCAGTCTACTTTCGCCAACTCTGCCCTCATCCCACTGTAGTTCCCTTTGTTTAAGCATAGTACGCTCGTTTGAGACACTACTTCCTCACCCTCAATCTGTATTACAAATTCAACCATACTGTGATTACTCATTCCAAGAGGAACTTTTACTAGGAGATCGTTTATTATTCATGTCTCATTACACAGGACCAGATCTAAGATAGCTTGCTCCCTTGTAGGTTCTGTAACATACTGTTCTCAGAAACAATCCCGTATGCATTCTATGAATTCCTCCTCAAGGCTACCCCGTGCGATTTGATTTGACCAATCGATATTTATAAAAGGTTGTTTTATTTATAACAGGTGCCGGTTTGGAATTTGATCAGCGGTGGCGATATTCCAGAGAAGCATGGAAAGCTTATTGAAGTCGGTCCCGCACACCGTGGTCTTCCAGGACGTCATCTTGGTCACAGGTCGGAACACAGTCGAGCATCTGCAGAACCTGGAGGAGGTTCTTAGTCAACTCAACCGCGTGGGGCTCAGGTTAAAACACTCAAAGTGCGCTTTCCTGGCGCCTGAAGTGGAGTTCTTGGGAAGGAGGATTGTGGCGGACGGCATCAGGCCCACCAACGCGAAGGTAGATGGCAATCGAGAACGCACCGAGGCCACAGAACGTGATGGAGCTGCGGTCGTTTCTGGGACTCCTGAACTATATTGGTAACTTCTTACCGGGTCTCAGCATACTGTTAGAACCACTGCATGTCTTACTACGAAAAGGGGACAAATGGGTTTTGGGCAAAACCAAGAAAATGTCTTTGTAAAAGTGATAAAATTGTTATGCTCAATCAAATTGCTTGTGTTGTATGATCCATGTAAGCGTTTGGTACAAGCTTGTGATGCGTCGTCAGATGGCGTCGGGTGTGTATTGCAACAAGCTAATTATTTCGGAAACTGCAACTGGTTGCTGATGCATCCAGCAGTCTGTCTAAGGCTGAGAGAGTTTACAGCATGATTGAGAAACAAGCGGGACAGCATCAAACAAGAAATTAGGGATGCATGCAATAAAGGTACAGCAGTTATCATGGACAACTTTAATCTACATATTGATTGGGCTAACCAAACTGGTAGCAATGCGGTGGAGGAGGATTTCCTGGAGTGTATTAGGGATGGTTTTCTCGACCAATATGTCGAGGAAGTCTTTTCAGCATGAAACCACACAAGACACATTCTGGGAACAAGGTCACTCTGTGACCTTAACTCTTTATTCCAGGACTCCAGAAGTGGTGACCCTCCATGGGACCTCCCTTTATATACCTGTGTGATCAGGTAAGGAGTGTCTCCCACGTTCACCCCTTATGGTCAAGGTGTGCATCTAGGTTGAGTGTATACAGTAATACAGTGGTGTTACATTGTGGTTACAAACATGACATTACCTTCCCCCCCAAAGTCTTATTAGGATCATAGATTTAGTCTTTCAGGTGGTCTACGCTCCCTCTTGGAGCGCCGCAGTTGGGGCTCTGGTTGTTGGACACTGACGTGAGTGTCTCACCTGTGGTGATTCCGGCCTGTCCAGGCTGACTGCAGGGACTGTGCATTCTTCTGATTGCTCTTGTTGCTCGTTCACTGGCGGTAGTGTGAGCTCCATCTCATGGTCTTCTTCAGGTTCCTCCGTGTCGATGCTGAACCTTTTTTTTACTTGGTTCAGATGCTTACGGCATATCTGACCATTGTTGAGTTTGACCACGATGACTCTATTCCTCTCTTTGTCAATTACAGTGCCCTCAAGCCATTTGGGCCCCATGACGTGATTGAGGACGAATACTGGATCATTTATTTCTATACATCTCCCTCTCGAATTTTGGTCATGGTACTCGTTTTGTGACTTGCGCTTGCCCTCAACTATGTCGGTCAGGACTGGGTGAATGAGGGACAACCGAGTTTTGAGTGTCCGTTTCATTAGTAGCTCTGCGGGCGGGACCCCTGTGAGCGAATGCGGTTGGGATCTATAGGCCAGCAGGGGGCGCGATAGGCGGCATTGTAGGGAGGGTCCTTGAATCCTGAGCATACCTTGCTTAAAGATTTGGACCGCACGTTCCACCTGGCCATTGGAGGCCGGCTTGAATGGCGCAGTCCTGACGTGGTTGATGCCATTACCCAACATAAACTCCCGGAATTCATAGCTTGTGAAACATGGGCCATTATCACTAACCAGGATGTCCGGCAAGCCATGGGTTGCAAAGATCGCACGTAGGCTTTCCACGGTTGTGGATGTCGTGCATGAATTCAGAATGATGCACTCGATCCATTTCGAGTACGCATCTACTACAATAACATCTTTCCCATGAACGGGCCCGCGTAATCAACATGAATGCGTGACCACGGCTTGGTGGGCCAGGGCCTCCCTAGGGTCATTACTCAGCTGGGCACATGTCGTGCACCTGCGAACACAGTGTTCCAGGTCTGCATCAATTCCAGGCCACCAAACGTGTGACCGGGCAATGGCCTTCATCATCACAATGCCTGGGTGCTCGCTGTGGAGTTCCCTGATGAATGCCTCCCTGCCCTTCTGGGCATAACTATCCGGCTGCCCCATAGTAGGCAGTCAGCCTGGATGGAGAGCTCACCCATCCATCTGTGGAACGGTCTGACCTCCTCAGGGCATGCTCCGTGTGCGGGCGCCCAATCCCCAGTCAGGAAACATTTCTTAATCAGGGATAGGAGGGGATCTGTGTTTGTCCAGACTTTGATCTGGCGGGCTGTGATGGGGGAGCCTGCACTGTCAAAGGCATCGACAGCCATGACCATCTCGGCGCTTTGCTCAGTTGCCCCCTCAGTGGTGGCCTGCTGAGCGCGTCAGCGCAATTTTCAGTGCCAGGCCGGTGCCGGATGCAGTAGTCATAAGCAGCCAGCGTGACAGCCCATTGCTGTATGCGAGCTGATGCGTTGGCATTGACAGCCTTGCTGTCTGACTACAGGGATGTTAATGGCTTGTGGTCCGACTCTAATTCAAACTTCCTACCAAAGAGGTACTGATGCATTTTTTTTACACCATAGACACATGCGAGCGCTTCCTTCTCGACCATCCCATATCCCCATTCTGCTTGAGATCTCGACCTGGAGGCATAAGCTACAGGTTGTAGTTGACCCTCAGCATTGCCCTGCTGCAACACGCACCCAACCCCATAGGACAATGCATCACATGTCAGAACCAATTTTTTTACAGGGGTCGTTCAGGGTCAACAACTTGTTTCAACAAAGTAGGTTTCGCGCCCGATCGAAAGCCCGTTCCTGACAGTCCTCCCAAAACCAATCGCAACCCTTACGCAGGAGCGCATGTAGTGGCTCCAACACCATGCTCAAGTTCGGCAGAAAGTTCCCGAAATAGTTCAACAATCCCAGGAATGAACGCAACTCCGATGTGTTGCCGGGCCTGGGTGCTTGTCGAATCGCCTCTGTTTTGGATTCGGAGGGCCAAATTCCATCTGCAGCAACTCTCCTGCCCAGAAACACAACCTCAGGAGCTAAAAACACACATTTAGACTTCTTGAGTCGCAGGCCTACCCAGTCCAGTCGGCGTAGCACCTCCTCCAGGTTGCGGAGGTGTTCCTCGGTGTCTCGACCCGTGATGAGGATGTCGTCCTGGAATACGATCGTTCCAGGAATGGATTTAAGCAGGCTTTCCATGTTACGTTGAAAAATCGCGGCCGCTGATCGAACGCTTATAACAGGTGCCCGTTTGGCAAACAGTCCCTTATGCGTGGTGATGGTGGTCAGTAGTTTGGATTCGTCGGCCAATTCCTGGGTCATATAGGCTGAAGTGAGGTGCAACTTGGTGAACAGCTTGCCGCCTGCCAGCGTGGAGAAGAGGTCCTCTGCTCTCGGGAGCGGGTATTGATCTTGTAGGGACGCCCGATTGATGGTGGCCTTGTAGTCGCCACAGATCCTGACAGAGCCATCCGCTTTTAGAATGGGAATGATGGGGCTCTCCAAGTCGCTGAATTCAACAGACGAGATGATGCTCTCTCTCAACAGACGGTCCAATTCGCTCTCGATTTCTTTCTCGCATCACATACGGCACCGCTCTGGCTTTGTGATGCACTGGCCTGGCGTCCGGGGTGATGTGTATCCCTACTTTAGTGCCTTTGAAAGTCCCTACGCCAGGTTGGAATAGTGAATCGAATTGTTGTAGGACTTGTGAGCACAAACTTCGCTCCACAGATGACATTGCGTGAACATCCCCCCATTTCCAGTTCATCTCGGCTAACCAGCTCCTCCCCAACAGTGCGGGACCATTGCCCGGGACAATCCAGAGTGGCAGCCGATTCACTAACCCATTGTGTGTGACAGCCAACATTGCACTGCCTAGCACCAGAATTATTTCAATACGTGCTAATTTGGGTCTACTGGCTTTGAGCGGCCATAGCTTTTCAAATTGCTAAATGCCCATGAGTGACTGGCTGGCCCCAGTGTCCAGCTCGATGTGTACTGGGAAACCGTTTAATAAAACTCTCATCATCATTGGTGGCGTTTTGGTATATGAGCTGTGAATATTCGCCGCATTGACCCGCTGAACCTCAGCGTCCATCAGTTTGCCCCAAAAGTCATCCTGCCTCAAAGAACCCCCTTCTGGTCCATCTGCCTCATATATTAGTCTGGTTGCAGGTTTTCTGCACATTCGAGCTAAATGGCCACTGAGATTGCAGTTTCTGCAGACAAACTGTTGGAATCTGCAAGATCTAGCTGAGTGTTTTCCCTCACACCTCCAGCATGAGTTAAAGTTTCCATTGTTGGGGACAAAGGGACTATGGCCAGGAATTCCGCGCTGACTGTCCCTTTGACTGTTCTTAAGTACCTTATTAGTGGGTGTCAATGGCCCCACCCTGGGCCGCATTGTCCACTGTGATGGCGTGAATGTCCGTTCAGCCTGCCATTGTCTCTGTTGAGGTCCGACTCTGGGGTCTATTGCTGCCGGGGAATGTCAAACTGCCCCTGCCTGCCTACAGGGCTCTGAGTCGCATTGATGATGTTGACTCCCTGATCCCTCGCCGCGTTAGAGGCAGAATTGCGCGCGTATATCTCTTCCTCCCCTGCCATGAATGTTTGAGCTAACAATGCCACCGCTTCCAAGGTCAAATCCTTGGTCTCAATTAATTTGCAGAAAATTCCCACATGACCGATTCACTCGATAAAGAATTCCCTTAGCATCTCCCCCCTGCAGGCATCTGTGAACTTAGAGAGGCTGGCCAAACGCTGGAGGTCTGCTATGAAGTCCGGTATGTTCTGTCCTTCACGACATCGGTGGGTGTAGAATCTGTGTCGAGCCATATGTATGCTGCTCACCGGTTTGAGGTGCTCCTCGATCAATTTGCTAAGTTCTTCAAAGGTTTTGTCCAACGGCTTTTTGGGTGCTAGTAAGTCCTTCATGAGCGTGTAAGTCTTTGGCCCGCAGCTGGTCAAAAGGTGAGCCCTTCGCTTGTCGGCCGCTGCACCTCCCAGCCATTCTTTGGTAACGAAGCTTTGCTGAAGCCTCTCGACAAAATCGTCCCAGTCCTCCCAACACAGTACCGTTCCTCTGTGCCACCGGTGGCCATTATCGTGGGTCGTGAATTCCCATTTCTCATTGCCAATGTGAAGTCCTTACTCTACAGCATGAAACCACACGAGGCACATTCTGGGGACAAGGTCACTCTGTGACCTTAACTCTTTATTCCAGGACTCCAGAAGTGATGACCCTGCGTGGGACCTCCCTTTATATACCTCTGTGATCAGGTAAGGAATGTCTCCCACAAGTTCACCCCTTGTGGTCAAGATGTGCATAGAGGTTGAATGTATACAGTAATACAGTGGTGTTACATTGTGGTTACAAACATGACAGGAACCAACTAGAGGGCTGGCCATCCTAGACTGGGTGAAGTGTAATGAGAAAGGACTAATTAGCAATCTTGTTGTGCGAGGCCCCTAGGGGAAGAGTGACCATAATATGGTAGAATTCTTTATTAAGATGGAGAGTGACACAGTTAATTCAGAGGCTAGGGTCCTGAACTTAAGAAAAGGTAACTTCGATGGTATGTGATGTGAATTTGCTAGAATAGACTGGCGAGTGGTACTGAAAGGGTTGACGGTGGACAGGCAATGGCAAATATTTAAAGATCACATGGATGAACTTCAACAACTGCACATTCCTGTCTGGAGTAAAAATAAAATGGGGAAGGTGGCTCAACCGTGGTTAACAAGGGAAATTGGGGACAGTGTTAAATCCAAGGACGAAGCATATAAATTGGCCAGAAAAAGCAGCAAACCTGAGGACTGCGAGAATTTTATAATTCAGCAGAGGACAAAGGGTTTAATTAAAAGGGGAAAAATAGAGTATGAGAGAAAGCTTGCTGGGAACATAAAAACTGACTGCAAAAGCTTCTATAAATATGTGAAGAGAAAAAGATTAGTGAAGACAAACGTAGGTCCCTTGCAGTCAGATTCAGGTGAATTTATAATGGGGAACAAAGAAATGGTGGGCCAGTTAAATAAATACTTTGGTTCTGTCTGAACAAAGGAAGACACAAATAACCTTCCAGAAATACTAGGGGACCGAGGGTCTAGTGAGAAGGAGAAACTGAAGGAAATCCTTATTAGGCGGGAAATTGTGTTAAGGGAAATTGATGGGATTGAAGGCCGATAAATCCCCGGGGCCTGATAGTCTGCATCCCAGAGTACATAAGGAAGTGGCCCTAGAAATAGTGGATGCATTGGTGATCATTTTCCAACAGTCTATCGACTCTGGATCAGTTCCTATGGACTGGAGGGTAGCTAATGTAACACCACTTTTTCAGAAACGAGGAAGAGAGAAAACGGGTAATTATAGACCGGTTAGCCTAATATCAGTAGTAGGGAAAATGTTGGAATCAAGATGAAATAGTGCATTTGGAAAGCAAAGATGAAATAGTGCATTTGGAAAGCAGTGACAGGATCGGTCCAAGTCAACATTGATTTATGAAAGGGAAATCATGCTTGACAAATCTTCTAGAATTTTTTGAGGACAAGGGAGAACCAGTGGATTTGGTGTATTTGGACTTTCAAAAGGCTTTTGACAAGGTCCCACACGAGAGATTGGTGTACAAAATTAAAGCACATGGTATTGGGGGTTATGTACTGACATGGATAGAGAACTGGTTGGCAGACAGGAAGCAAAGAGTCGGGATAAACGGGTCCTTTCCAGAATGGCAGGCAGTGACTAATTGGGTGCCGCAGGGCTCAGTGCTGGGACCCCAGCTATTTACAATATACATTAAGGATTTAGATGAAGGAATTGAGTGTAATATCTCCAAGTTTGCAGATGACACTAAGCTGGATGGCGGTGTGAGCTGTGAGGAGGACGCTAAGAGGCTGCAGGGTGATTTTGACAGGTTAGGTGAGTGGGCAAACGCATGGCAGATGCAGTATAATGTGGATAAATGCGAGGTTATCCACTTTGGTGGCAAAAACACGAAGGCAGAATATTATCTGAATGGTGGCAGATTAGGAAAAGGGGAGGTGCAACGAGACCTGGGTGTCATGGTACATCAGTCATTGAAAGTTGGCATGCAGGTACATAAGGCGGTGAAGAAGGCAAATGGTATGTTGGCCTTCAAAGCTAGGTGATTTGACTATAGGAGCAGGGAAGTCTTACTGCAGTTGTACAAGACTTTATTGAGGCCTCACCTGGAATATTGTGCTCAGTTTTGGTCTCCTAATCTGAGGAAGGATGTTCTTGCTATTGAGGGAGTGCAGCGAAGGTTCACCTGACTGATTCCTGGGATGGCAGGACTGACATATGAGGAGAGACTGGATCGACAGGGCCTGTATTCACTGGAGTTTAGAAGGATGAGAAGGGATCTCATAGAAACATATAAAATTCTGACGGGACTGGACAGGTTAGATGCAGGAAGAATGTTCCCGATTTTGGGGAAGTCCAGAACCAGGGGACATAGTCTAAGGATAAGGGGTAAGCCATTTAGGACTGAGCTGAGGAGAAACTTCTTCACTCAGTGTTAGATCTTTTAATTTCCAATGAAATACGAACTCCGATTGTAGTTTTAACTTCTTTATTTTTGGCAGAGAGCAACAAGCTGCTGGTTGATTGCCAGTTCCTTTGTCTTACTGGGACCACATGGTCAAAATGGCTGTATTTATACCGGGTTCAATTTACAGAAAAGAACTTGCCTTCTTTGACCTTATTGGCTCAATTAATAGTCTTTTAACGTTTTAATTGGCTCGCTACCCAAGGTCCTAAAATGTCAAGTTGATTGATGACTTAATGCAATGTGGCCTGTGTTTTTTCACAGCCTGTCTAAATGAGCCTGTTTGAATACTCTATCACTCAGAGAGTTGTGAACCTGTGGAATTCCCTGCCGCAGAGAGTTGTTGATGCCAGTTCATTGGATATATTGAAGAGGGAGTTAGATATGGTCCTTACAGCTAAAGGGATCAAGGTGTATGGAAGCAGGAAAGGAGTACTGAGGTGAATGATCAGTATGATCCTATTGAATGGTTCGAAGAGCCGAATGGCCTACTCGTACATCTATTTTCTATGTTTCTATGTTAGTGCGTGTCTATGGGGTAAAGCAAATGCGTCAATACTTGTTTGGGCTAAAATTCGAATTGAAAACTGACCATAAGCCACTCATATCCCTGTTTTCCAGAGTGAAGGGATAAATACCAATGCATTGGCCCGCATCCAGAGATGCGCGCTCACGTTGTCCGCATACAACTACGCCATCCGCCACAGGCCAGGCACAGAAAACTGTGCCGATGTTCTCAGTAGACTGCCATTGCCCACCACGGGGGTGGAAATGGTGCAGCCTGCATATTTAGCCATGGTTATCGAAGCATTTGAGAGTGAGCAATCACCCGTCACTGCCCGGCAGATCAAAACCTGGACGAGCCAGGATCCCTTATTATCCCTAGTCAAAAGCTGTGTGCTTCACGGGAGCTGGTCCAATGCCCCAGTGGAAATGCAAGAAGAAATAAAGCCGTTCCAGCGATGCAAAGGTGAAATGTCTATACAGGCAGACTGCCTTCTGTGGGGCAATCGTGTAGTGGTTCCCAAGAAGGGCAGAGACACCTTCATCAATGACCTCCACAGTACCCACGCAGGCATCATAATGATGAAAGCGATAGCCAGATCCCACGTGTGGAGGCCCGGTATCGATGCAGATTTAGAGTCCTGCATTCACAGATCTAATACATGCTCGCAGTTAAGCAATGTACCCAGGGAGGCGTCACTAAGTTTATGGTTTTGGCCCTCCAAACCATGGTCTAGCGTACACATCGACTATGTAGGCCTGTTCTTGGGTAAAATGTTCTGTTGTAGGAAGTAGGCACCTGCAGAATATATAAAAACACTAGGCATTAGGCACCTGCTAAATATATCTAAACTCATATAAGTTTTCTATGTTTTCTATGTTTCTATAGCAGGAAGTGGGTACTGAAGTTTCATGTTCAGCCATGAACTCATTGAATGGCGGTGCAGGCTAGAAGGGCTGAATGGCCTGCTCCTGCACCTATTTTCTATGTTTCTAAGTTTAAAGTGGCCACACATAAAATGGCTGCCCAGGCATGATGGGAAATCAGGTAGTCAAGCTGTGAACTATTGACTGTGCAATGACTGAGCAATAACCCTGTGAGGCCCACTACCAGGAATGCCTTGGATGCAGGATAAGAATAATAAACCAGTTAATTCCCCAGGAAGAAAGAGATAAGGAGAGAACCCATCTCCTGTAAATAAGGTCATAAACCAATTATTTTCCCAAGAAGAAAGAGATAGGAAGAGAACCTATCTCCTGTAACAAGGTCATCAATCAGCCCGAGCTGACAATAACCGAACATGTAGTTCCTGAGACACCAGGGGAATTCTATTGGGTTAAAAGAACCTATATGTAATCTATAATCGTTGTGATTGGCTTGTGTCCAGCCGTGATGGGCTGAGTAACTGTAGTAAACTGTTTTAACTGTTGTAAAATATATAAAAGTCCATGTGACCCTTTGTTCTGTGGAGAGAAGCCTGGATACACTCCTGAGACTTCCTCCCCACTGAGCGTTAATAAATTGGCATTGCAACCGACTCTGAGTGTTGAGTGATTCTTCTGAGAAAACATTCACGCTAACAGTGGTGTAGTCGACGGGATTTCCCGGAGTCGCTGGACGCCCTTGGAAAAACCCGGGTGAGTATAAAAAAAAAATTTTTTAAGTATAAAGGGTGCGGAAGGTGGAAGCTGGTTGATCGACACGAGGAGACGGATTAATATCTCAAACGCCTAGCCTGAGCCTGAATTAAGAGGACTTTTGTCCCACGTGACGGCCAGGAACCAAGTAGGCGTAGGGAACACAATTAGACCGTGGGATCGTGATACCGAGAGACATCTTCCGGACCCAGTAGTGTAATTTGAAATACCCCGGGGTAGAACCAAGCGGTGTACAGCGGCTAACGGAATCCAAACCTGTGAACAGGGTCGGACCAACAGGCCGAGCGGTGGTAGGTAGTCGTTAAGGAGGTGTAGAGCACTGCGGGAAATTGCTTAAACGCGTTTTAAGAATTGTATAATTTTTTGTAACAGCAGAACTTGTGACCTGACAGTAGCTAGGAGACGGTCTACTCCAAGTTGCACTAGGAAGGAAGCGGACCTCTGAGAGTAGATTCCTAACGGTACTAGTCCTACCCAGGAATGGCCATGAAAGCAAGTAAACTCGAGTGGGGATCAGAAGGGTCCCTTACCCGCCATCTGGCGGAAAAGCAAAAGAAACTAATCGAAAAAAATGATTAGCTCAGGGTGGAATCCTCAGGAACTACCAGCAAAGCAAAGGGAATGGTGGGAGAAGGAACGGAAAGTCAAAAAGAAAAAAAGGCTGTGGTTTTGATACTGCGAGCCCATGTAAATTAAAATAGGAAACTAAGATTTAAAAAAAACTGACGGTGATTGTCTTAAGTGAAGTATGGAAGAGGAATAAAGCCGGCCAACAAAAAAAAAGATTAATAGGAAAGAAGAGAGACTTTTGTGAACGTCTGTTTTAAATGAGAAGTGCCTGTGTGATTTTGTGACTGCGGAATGAATTTTTATGTTGTCATGTTTCTGAAAGCCTGGTCGGAAGAGGAATGCAAGTGTATGTTTATTTTAGCTAACCCTTTGTAGTGCTGTCCTGTATGTGGGAAGTTTTAAGACATTTTAAGTTAGAAACGCAGGTGTGGATTTATTCGGATGATTCGGATGATAAGTTACGGAGCTAGGAAATGTACAAAGGATAGGTTTGTTGAGCAAAAGATAAAAAACACATGGTCCCGGTGGTTAAAAAAAAAATAATTTACTTGTCAAAAGAAAACATGCAATGATTGATTGGGTTGAAAGACATAAATTTAGTCTCAGAATGAGATAAAGAATGCTTTTAAAAAAAAAGAGCTTCTAGCAAAAAAAAAGGTTTTAAATAAAGATTGAAATTCCAAAGTTTGAATTGGGATTTTGAGATATTCAGAGAAGGCACAGAAAATAAAGACGCCACTTTGAAAGTAAACAAAATGTGTTTGTGATGGAAAAAGATATAACTTACTAAATACTAGTTGATGTTTGCTGTGAAAAAGATATTGGTTTAATTAGAAAAAGAAAAAAATTTGGAAGAGATAAAAAAACACTCAACATTTTAAATTATGAGAAAGTTTCAATGCAGTTTGAAAAGATTTCCAAAATGGACAGTGTTTATTTGGAAGAGGTAAAAAAATACTCAACATTTTAAATTATGAGAAAGTTTTAATGCAGTTTGAAAAGATTTCCAAAATGGACAGTGTTTATCAAGAAAAGTCCCGAACAGTCTAAACAAGCAGGAAGGTTTTGAAGATCTAAGCTATGCGAACTCAGCACAGAGAAAAAAAAAACTGGGAATTAGAGAATCTTACTGAATTCTTAAATTCTTATAGAAAATGGAACTGGCACAGAAGTTTAGATTTTGTGCTGAGAGAGAAATTTAAAAAAAAAATTGAATTTCAGTAAACAAAATTGCTATTAAAAATGTGTGGTCTCGTTTTATATCAATTTAAAAAAAAAAAAAATTTTCTTTGGCAAGTACTTGAATTAGAAGTTAAGAAAACATTGGAGTTTACTCTAAAATGCCGTCTTCTCTGATGAGAAGATTTTTATTATTTATGCTGTTCAACGGATTCCTAATTTCTAAGTAAGTTTTGAAGGCACAAAGACTTTTTTTTTCAGATGATTACGTGAAGTCACGTAATGACATCAGGTCTTCTTACAAACCTGGAAAGGAGTTAACCCTTTCCATTGACAGCCGTTTAAGATACTGAACATTATTAGTTTGGATTTCTTAATAGAAAAAAAACCTCACCTAACAGAGGAAACATGAAATAAAAACAGAACTAGCTTATGTAATAATACTTGCCTGATACAATAAAGAAATAGATACTCAATAAAACAAATTGAAGAGTTAAAAGCGAAGATAAACAGGCTGGAAGAGATAACGGGACTAGACGGATAGTGCAGTGCGCAGCCATAGCACCATCACCTATGGCAATAGAGCCAATGTACCCCACGATGGGTAGGTGTAGTCCACAAACCCAACCTAATGGTAAAGCAGACAACGATGTTCGGAGGAATAGCTTTGGTCTTGGTCATAATAGGAGTTTGGGTAATATTTAAGTGGGTAAAGACACAGGCGCACGCCCCACAGATTCAACTCGAAATGGTTCGATTATAACCTTGTGCTTCTGATTTTGCAGGGTGACAGGGACACTCGTAGAGCAAAAAACTTAACCCCTGGTGACGACCAGGCCGTCTGTTTAAAATTACAGATAATACTTACCGGAATGGGAATACGAATGGCGCTACTCGTAATATGGATAGCCCTGCGACATGCACGTACCCTGGGCAACACCGACGGACAGCAGAGCACACTCAGGAAATAAACAATTACATGAACTATGGAGTGTTATTCAATTTGACGGACGGAGTATGTGTCCCAGCGACTAAAGATTGGAGCAAGGACGGGACTTATTTTAATGCATGGTTACAAGTAAATCCTAATAAGGACCGGATATGTGTACAGTGCTCCATGGGTATAAGGAGCAGATGCATTAAACGGAGGGATGTCAAAGGGCCCGATGGATGTACTTTCGGCATAATTTACGCGCCTCCGGGACAATCCCAGCAATCGGTCATCCGCAAGAAGGGAATGGGGTTGTGTGGGTATTACGAGGAGGCGGGGGCGGCTGCAATATCATTGTATGTATGCTTCTCACCCCCTCCGACACTGTGCCCCATAAGAACCACTACATTGCCCGAGGAACTGCCTTGTCCCATAACTACTAAGGGACCAGAGAATGGGATTGTAATGTACAACGAAGTGGAATTATTGTATGATAATGTTAAACATGAAATGTATTAAGTAAAGTTGTAATGCAGCAGGCTGCCGATGCAATGGGTGCCAGTAGATTCCGAGGACAGGGGTTAGCCCCCAGGATGAAGAGGAGAATAGTTAATGATGTTGCTACCGTTTTCAATACAGGGACCTCCGTAGTGAACTTGATAGATATACAAGGGTTAAATGAGAGGGTGGAACAGCTTAGAGGGGTGATGAAGGGGTTATTAGAGAGGGTGGAGCAAAACCGAAGACCAAGCCAACCTAGGAAAGGAGGGTGCCGAAATCCAGTTGGATGGCATCTCAGTCCTGGAAGCTCACGCCAAAACCATCAATCACCTCATTGATAGAGAAAAATAAGATACAGGAAAGCAAAGACAGGGGCAACTCTGTCATGCTTATGGTCTGTGGATGGTGGGACAGATCCACCACGGAAGTACCCGATTGGATAGACAGTTCACATTTATCTCAGTTGGCTAACCAGAGGGGGACACTGGATAATTGTACTCTGAAGGGACTGACCCGAGTATACCCAGCAATTCCAGATTGCCAGATGGGTAGGACTACCGGGATAGGGATAGTCCTGATGATCCCTATAGCCACGCCGGACTCAGGGCCGTTCCCCCTACACCAACTAGAGAATATCAGAGTAATACGGGAAAATGTCTCCATACGCTACTACCTGACCACCACCTCTGCCGTTCGTCGAAACAACATACTTACCGGGATTTCCCTAGCAGATTGCAAGCAAAAGGGGGAAATCACAGTATGCCCTCACCCAGTGGGCCGAGGTGAGCTAGACGAGTGCGGGTTTAACCGAACCGACGGGTGTGTACTAGGAATAGTGCCCACACACATGCACTTCGCGAGGGCAGGCTACGGAGGGAAGGGAAGATACTGCGTCTCTACCACAGAGCGTTCATACCAGTATAATGACCTGCAGTGCCCTATACCACAGCCAAACTTTTGCTTTACACCACTACGACCTGTCGCGATCGGGCAAGCGCATATCACCCAGGTTAGGCGCCGGAAGTCCGAAGTTATTGAGGTAACCGATCAGCTCTATGATCATTTACAGGATTATGACGAGCCAGATCAGGCCCCTATCCCACATCTAACCGAAGTATTACGAGAGTTGAGGCTCAGAGTGGGTCAATCCGTAAAGCTCTATCACCAACTGCAAACTAAAATCAAAGTACTGGAAGAAGATATCGATGTAGACTTACAAAGTCAGAGTTGGTGGAGGAAGGTCTGGGACTGGGGAATAAATGTGAACATCCATCCATGGATTCGAATAATTTCACACATACTGGTCGGGATACAATTGATCTTAGTGATAACATGGGGCATAATGGCCTGCCAGGCATGCAGACACCACGCACAGCAAAGAGGGACAAATCACCGTTCCCCGGATACTAAACAAGCCTGTTTGATAAGGGGGCAGGAGGATTTGGCCTTTATCAATTTGATTTAAGCAACCGGGACTCCTGAAACCGCGTGACTGGCCAGCACGTTGAGGCAGGGAGTACCGGGCCGTGCACAAAAATCTAGTAAAGGTAGAACGGTCGGTTAAAAGGGGACTAGGACTAGTCCCTTTACTGAAAGGGGGAGTTGTTGTAGGAAGTAGGCACCTGCAGAATATATAAAAACACTAGGCATTAGGCACCTGCTAAATATATCTAAACTCATATAAGTTTAAAGTGGCCACACATAAAATGGCTGCCCAGGCATGATGGGAAATCAGGTAGTCAAGCTGTGAACTATTGACTGTGCAATGACTGAGCAATAACCCTGTGAGGCCCACTACCAGGAATGCCTTGGATGCAGGATAAGAATAATAAACCAGTTAATTCCCCAGGAAGAAAGAGATAAGGAGAGAACCCATCTGCTGTAAACAAGGTCATAAACCAATTATTTCCCCAAGAAGAAAGAGATAGGAAGAGAACCTATCTCCTGTAACAAGGTCATCAATCAGCCCGAGCTGACAATAACCGAACATGTAGTTCCTGAGACACCAGGGGAATTCTATTGGGTTAAAAGAACCTATATGTAATCTATAATCGTTGTGATTGGCTTGTGTCCAGTCGTGATGGGTTGAGTAACTGTAGTAAACTGTTTTAACTGTTGTAAAACATATAAAAGTCCATGTAACCCTTTGATCTGTGGAGAGAAGCCTGGATACAGTCCTGAGACTTCCTCCCCGCTGAGCGTTAATAAAGGCCGCATTGGCATTGGAACCGACTCTGAGTGTTGAGTGATTCTTCTGAGAAAACATTCACGCTAACATGTTCCTTGTGGTCGTAGATGCGTAATCTAAGTGGATTGAATGTGAGATAATATCGGATAGCATGTTCACTGCCCCCCTGCCACTATTGAAAGCCTGTGGGCCATGTTTGCCACACACGGCCTATCCGATGTCCTGGTGAGCGACAACGGGCCATGTTTTAGCAGTGCTGAGTTCAAAGAATTCATGACCCGTAACGGGATCAAACATGTCACATCTGCCCCGTTTAAACCAGCGTCCAATGGTCAGGCAGAGAGAGCAGTGCAAACTATCAAGCAAGGCTTGAAGAGGGTAACTGAAGGCTCACTGCAGACTCGTCTGTCCCGAGTCCTGCTTAGCTACCACACGAGACCCCACTCGCTCACTGGGATCCCACCTGCTGAACTCATGAAAAGAGCACTTAAGACAAGGCTCTCGTTAGTTCACCCTGATCTACATGAACAGGTAGAGAGCAGGCGGCTTCAACAAAGTGCATACCATGATAGCGCAAATGTGTCACGCGAGATTGAAATCAATGATCCTGTATTTGTATTGAATTATGGAAAAGGTCCCAAGTGGCTTCCTGGCACTGTCGTAGCCAAAGAGGGGAGCAGGGGGTTTCGGGTCAAACTTTCAAATGGACTCCCTCACCGGAAACACTTGGACCAAATCAAACTCAGATTCACAGACTATCCTGAGCAACTCACCTTGGACCCTACCTTTTTTGATCCCCCAACATACATACCAGTGGCAACCGGCACCACAGTTGACCACGAAGCAGAACCCATCATCCACAGCAGCCCAGCTGGACCCAACACACCAGGCAGCCCAGCAAGGCTAGCTGCACAGCAGCCCAGCGAGGGCCCAACAAATGACCCAACAACACTAGCTTTCACACCGAGCCAATCAACCAGAGCAAGAAGGGCCCCAGATCGACTCACATTGTAAATAGTTACACTATTGACTTTGCGAGGGAGTGTTGTTATATATGTGGACTTGTATATACTCTGTACAGCCACCAGAGGGATCATCCCCTGGAGTCCCAAGGGATCCCATAATCCCTTGGGAGCACAGGTATTTAAGGAGGCCTCACAGATTGGAGAGGCACTCTGGAGACTTGCAATAAAAGACTAAGGTCACACTTTACTTTGAGTTCAGTCTGACACTTTCTCCATAGTTAACAGTACCCCCGACCCCGTATGATAATACATCATTGGCCGCGAAAGAATGATCACATTGGTTACATAGCGCAAATAACTTATTGGAACGTAGTGGGTTCCTGGCCTTCTTAGCGTCTCTCTCCCCTGCCTGCCACCCGTGTCTCTTCTCCCACCCCCATCTCTCTCTCCTCTCCATCTCTCTCTCCGCCGCCCCCGTGTCTCTCTCTCCAACACTTCCCCCCGCCCCCCTCGTCTTTCTCTCTTTCCCCCCTCCACTCTCCCATCTCTCTCTCTCTCTTTCTCCCCCCCTTTTGTCTCTCTCTCTCTCTTTGCCCCCTGTCTGTTTCTCCTCCCCACCCCCTCCCATCTTTCTCCCCCCCTCTCCCTCCCATATCTCTTCCCCTCCCCGTCTCTCTCTCTCTCCCCTCTCCCCATGTCTCTGCCTCTTCCCCCCCCCCATCCCATCTCCGTGTCTCTCTTCCCCATCTGCCGTCTCTATCTCTCCTGCCCATCCCACTAGCTGCCTCTCTCTCTTTCTCTCTCTCTCTCTCTCTCCCATTACCTCCGATGTTTTCTCTCCCATAGATGAATGGGCCGCAATAATGCAAAGGCTGGAAGCAAATCCAGCGGCAGTGCCAGAAACTGTTTCAGCAGCGGACTCCATCAGGGCCGCACTTCCGGTTCTTGGGTCCGAGGTGTCTGTGCGAGAGGTGCGGGGGCGGAGTCCAGAAGACGCAGGCGCAGAAAAAAGAGTGCAAATAGTATAAATACAAGTTGTTGTTGTGTAATATGGAGGAAAACAGGAAGGAAGCCAGGAGAGTGTGTCGTCATGCACACAGGCAACACACGATCCAAAGGTATCCATGCAGCAGAGCACAGAGGACCAATGTTCTCTCTAATTATTTTTTTTGTATGCGATCCCTTTAGACTTGCTGAGCGGCCGCGCATGTGTGGTATATCTTCCAGCGGCAACAGCTTGTGAGCGACCTACACGGGATCTCCGGATTGATGCACAACAGCGCCCCTGCGCACCTTGGGGGGGAACTTTGCAGAGGACCCATCTGGATTTTTCATATAGGCTACATTTTCGTCTGTCATTGTCACAGATATATGCCAGTTGTTCGAACCTGACTTCTTTCCACCAGGAGCATTGTCAAGGTGACAACAGCACTTAACATTTATGCATCTGGATGCTTCCAGGCAGCCTCTTGTAACATTTTCAGTTAGTTCATTGCTACATTAGGCATACCACAGATGGCTCTGTTGAGTGCATTCAGTTCCACCTAGATCCAACAAAGCAGAGGAAGCGAGGCATCGGCTTCTTATGAGTACCTGGATTGCCATGGAGGAATTTCTTCTCTGAGGGTTGTAAATCTGTGGAATTCTCTGCCCCAGAGAGCTGTGGCGGCTGGGTCATTGAATATATTTAAGGCAGAGATAGCCAGATTTTTGAGCGATAAGTGAATAAAGGGTTATGGGGAGTGGGCAGGAAGGTGGAGCTGAGTCCATGATCAGATCAACCATGATCTTATTAAATGGTGGAGCAGGCTCGAGGGGCCAAATGGTCTACTCCTGCTCCTATTTCTTATGTTCTTATGTGCAGGATGCCATTAATGTCACCTGTTATTTCTCAAATAAAGCAATGTGACTGAGTACTGTAGACTTGAGTAAGTGTGACCATAGTCTCTCTCTATTTTGACTCCAGAGTGCTCGCACAGGATAGGAGGCCTGCTTATATGCAGTGCTCCCAAGGGATACTGGGATCCCTTGGGACGCCAACAGTTGCACCCTCTGGTGGCGGTAGAATGTTGGTTACAAGGTGTTGCATACATAGCATCACCCATGTGGTTAAAAAGGCACCATTTGAAACCACATCAACTTCATAAAGAGGAAGTAATTTAATTACCCTGAATGTCCAATCAAGCACAGTGTAGCTACAATGCATTTATTCTCAGGTAATCCAGGATATCTGCATAGTAGGTTAATGATAGATAGCAGGGATACCCACTTCAGCTTTGGCTGAAGACACTTTTTCAGCATCCAAGGACAGAATCTGAAAACCGGTTTATCATCATCATCATCATAGGCAGTCCCTCGAAACGAGGATGACTTGTTTCCATGCCAAAAAGGAATGAGTTCACAGGTGTTTCAATGAAGGACCTAATATTCCAGATCCCGAACCACATTTTGGAGGGTGGAAGATGCCTGTGCTTGGATTTTTTAAACGTGTGGTTGCCGTTGCACACCAACCACCACATGGGCTTGACAGAGCTAGGTCTTGGTCCAGTGGCAAGGATTACCCAAGATGACTGGAGACCAGCTCTGCTGCACAAAACTGGTTTAATGAGACCTTGGGCACTACCAGTTTCATTGTGGAACAGACCAGCGGAATTCTCAAGTCCTGTATCTGATGTGAGGGTTTCTAGAATTATAGTGGCTTGCTGCACCTCCATAAATTGGCCATTACAAAGGGATTCCCTAACAACATTGGGTCTGCTTTGATTACAGATGCAGGTCCAGGTTTACCAATTGGGAAAAGCACCTGAAATCCTGGGCAATGTAATGGGAATGCAGACCTGATGTAATGAGGCTCAGTCCCCTTTTTCTCTCTATAGTACTTAGGAACTAAGCATTCTCTGGTTAAAGGAAAGGACTGCAGGATGTTCCAAAACGCTTTACACCAATTAAGTACTTTTGAAGTATAGCCACCGTAGTAATGATGAGTATATTCAGGACTGAGATAGCTAGATTTTGGGGCACTAAGGGAATCAAGGGATATAAAGATAGTGTGGGAAAGTGGAATTGAGGTCAAATTCAGCCATAATCTTATTGAATGGCAGAGCAGGTTCTCTGGGCATTATGACCTACTCCTGCTCCTATTTCTTCTGTTCTGATGTAATGTAGGAAACATGGCAGCACAGCAAGATCTCACAAACAGCAATTAGATAATGATCTGTCATTGGTAGTATTGGTTAAGGAATAAATATTGGCTAGGGCACTGGTAGAACGCCCCTGTTCTTCTTCATATAGAGCCATGGATCCTTTATATCCACCTAAGAGGGTAGGCAGGGCCTCGGTTTAGTACCTCATTCAAAAATTGACATCTTTGACAGTGCAACACTCCCTCAGTACTGCACTGAAGTGCCGGTCTAGATTATGTGCTTCAGTCTCTGGACTTGAACCAATGACCCTTTGCCTCAGAGCTGAGTGTACCACTACTGAGCCACAACTGACACAGTGGGTACTGCAAAGAGGAAAATTGGCCTTATCATGTTTCGCACATGCATCATCTCCACTCGTATCGTGCAATCTGCTTAGAGCGATCACCCCTTGTACTGATTGTATGCATATAAGGCCCAAATGCTGTTTGCAAAGAATCAGTTTGAGCCTTATCTGCAGGTTTTCCTTCGATCGGACTGATCACTGCACTGGTTCCTGTGATCTCTACTGGGCTACTCAGTGCTAACTGGCAAAGTGTCAATTTGCTCAGCCTCAAAGTTTAAATTTCAAGGAAGCTCTGAGCAACATCAACCAGCACTTGGAGCGGCTTTGATGAATTGCTTATAAAACTCAGTTTCGCTCAGTGTATAAATATCTTTTAGTTTCAAGGTCTGCTGCTCTATACTTACCTCATGGGTACTCTGGCAGCACAAAGCTGGCCCTTATACTGGATTCTACTGTGTAATGTGGCCCTGGTCCTTCCGCATTTTCATCCAGCTATTTGCTACCTATCCAATCTCAGAGATGGACAAGTCCTGGTGGTTCTGATGAGTACTGAAGCAAAGTAAAAGTAGCTAAAATGAAGAGTAAAAGAAAACAAAATTATTTTTTTCTACCCCTAACACCCCTAGATCCAAAATAAGTGATGCATTATTTTAATAGTTATAGTGGTATGCAAATAAATATTTGGATTTTCCTACATTTCTGCATGTAGTGCCTTTCACTCTCACTTCTGAGTCAGACAGTTGTAGGCTCCGGCCTCAGTCCAAGCATAATCTAGGCTGACACTCCAGTGATGTTCTGAGGGAGAGCTGTTTTGTCAGAAGTGTCATTCTTCAGATGAAATGTTAAATCCATGTCTTTTTGTTATTGTGTATACACTAATTTCTTCTCTGCCTGTTTCTGATGGTTCAGATGGATGTGAAAGATCTCATGGTACAAATGGAAAAAGAACAGGGAGTTTTCCAACTGCCCTACCAACTTTCTTCCCTCAACCAATACTAACAAAAACAGGTTAACATTTGCTGTCCATGAGATATTGTGCATACATTGGCTACAGTATTTGCCTACATAACAACGATGACTGCACTTCACAAGTAATCTATTGGTTGTAAAGTACTTTGGGTGGTTCCAAAGGCATAATAAGGTGCTCTATAAATACAGGCTTTTTCTCTATTATACAATGATACCCCCTCCTCCTGGAAAGTGGAAATGAGATGAGGCCAGGATTGAGCTCATCTATGACACTGTCTTCCACACTCCACGGCTGCCAACATATAACTTGCATTTTGATAGGACCATTAATGTAACACAAGACACTTCATAAATAGTCATAAGGAAAATAGATGCGTAGCTAGGAAGGGAAAGATTAGGAGGAGTTCAATGTCCAGCTTCACACATGAAGAATACCACATTGGGAAAGTTACTGGGAGGCTGCTAGCATCCTTGGAAATGAAGCTCAATATTACTTCACACATTCAGGAGAGGAACAGGGAAAATTAAAAACAAAAATATACCTCTAAACCAAAGCTAACACTTGTAATTGAGAAAGAGACTGTCCCCAATGGTCTGCACATGAAATCTATAATCCCAAATTTAAAGACGTGCAGCTGAGATCTTGATCCTTGGGCTCTTCAACCAAGGGCAACAGTTTCTGCCCCTTCTGGAGAGAGACGACTGTTTCCTCATCATTCCCTCCCAGCTGCTCCTGCTCACTGGTGCTCTGTGATTCACTGAGTGATGTCCCCTCTGTTTCATCGCAAAATTGTGTATCTGGGCTAGTGTTTGAGTAAGAAAGGTTTCATAACAGGTGGTGAATCAGATGTAGGAGGAGTCTATCGAGAGATGTCAGGTTGCTTGTTAGATGCTTCTTTCTGTGAGCACCTCTGAGCGACATCTAGGACATTCACCTTAGCTGTCTGATTTGTGAATCAGCAGATGTAACTAAGGAATAGCATGAGGCTCATCAAATCATCAAATTCTCTGCAGACAATTGTAAGCATTACCAACTTGAACCTGGCAGCTCACCTCTAGCTTCTCCATCCCATTCTCTATCCCATAAGCTTCCTGGTGTGTCTACCCAAGAGTTTCACAGCTTCTTCCTCGTGCCTACTGAGGAGCCTGATGCTAACCATCCCTCTACCCATGACAGTCGTTTGCCTCTGGTTGCATATATGCTTCTCCTTTGTCCAGAAAATAAAGATTTAGACATGGTACAGACTAATTCTGTTATGTATGTAAACATTACCAATGTGTAAGACTTGTCACCAGGGGGCACATCTGTGGGAGACCAAGGGTCACCTGCACACCCTGGGCAAGCAGGTATAAAAGGCAGTCTACCATGCTGCTTCCTCACTCTGGAGTTACATTAATGAGACCAAGGTCACAACAATTTGAGCTTACAATATACAGTCTTGTGGAGTTATTCTGAACATAACAATTGGCGACGAGTAACAGATCATGAACTTTCACGCGGTTATGCCTGCCGTTGGTATTCTTGAGAGATTTGTTGTGGGTGATGATTGGGAAGCCTTCATTGAGTGTCTTGACCAGCACTTCGTGGCCAACGAGCTGGATAAGGAAGAAACCGCGATCAAGCACTGGGCGAATCTCCTCACCGTTTGCGGGTCCACGATATATGGCCTCATCAAAAATCAACGAAACCAACGGGGAAGACATATGAAGAGTTGTGCAACTGGTTCGGGAACACCTCAAGCCGAAGGAGAGCATCTTGATGGCCAGGTATCGCTTTTATACGCACCATCGCTTCGAGAGCCAGGACAAGGCAAGTTATGTCGCCGACCTAAGACGCCTTGCGTATTTGCTGGATTTTTGGGGGAAGTGTTGCGGGATTTTTTCGTGCTTGGAATCGGCCACGAGGTCATTCTTCGCAAACTGCTGTCTGCTGAATCCTTAGATCTGAGCAAGGCCATCACGATAGCCCAGGCTTTCATGTCCACGAACGATAACACTAAACAGATATCATTGCAGCATCGAAGCTCACCGGCAAGTACTGTGCATAAAATAATGCCTTCAGCAGGCAGATCTGTACATGGCAGGGCCTACACGCCCGCAGAGGGCAGACCTAGGATGACTCAGAGTGCGCCATGGGCGTGAATGCGAATCCATTAACACCATGTTGGCGCTGCAGGGGTAATCATCGAACCCATCAATGTCGATTCAAGCACTACATGTGCAAGGGCTGTGGAACAATGGGGCACCTCCAGCGAATGTGCAGACGTGCAGTGACTCACCACATGGCAGAGTCGGCAGAAAATGACCGATCCGGCACGGATAACGCTGAATGAGTAAGAGAGGCAACTCAACCCAAGGCTGAAGAGGAAGTGTATGGGGTACACACCTTCACCACCAAAAGCCATCTGATAATGTTAAAAGTCAAATTAAATGGCATTCCAGTCTCCATGGAATTTGACACGGGGGTGGGTCAGTCAATTATGAGCCAGCACGCTTTTGAGAAACTGTGGGGCAACAAGGCACAAAGGCCAAAACTAAGCCCAATCCACACCAAGCTGCGCACTTACACCAAAGAGCTCATACCAGTCATTGGCAGTGCGGCAGTGAAAGTATCGTACAATGGAGGTGTGCATGATTTACCACTATGGATTGTCCCAGGTGATGGCCCAACGCTGTTCGGCAGAAGCTGGCTCGGAAAGATCTGATGGAACTGGGACGACATCAAAGCACTGTCTTCAGTGGATGATGCCTCGAGCGCCCAAGTGCTAAACAAATTCCCATCGTTATTCGAGCCAAGCATTGGCAACTTCACAGGTGCCAAAATGCAGATCCATCTAGTCCCTGATGCACGACCCATTCATCACAAGGCCCGAGCAGTTCCATACATGATGCGAGAGAAAGTCGTGTTCCAGCTGGACAAACTTCAACGAGAAGAGATCATATCGTCAGTCGGGTTCAACAAGTGGGCCAGTCCAATTGTTCCGGTGTTGAAAAGCGGTGGGACAGTCAGAATCTGCGGGGACTACAAGGTAACGATCAACCGAGTCTCGTTACAGGACCAGTACCCACTACCCAAAGCGGATGACCTGTTCGCAATGCTAGCAGGGGGGGAGTCGCTCACCAAGCTGGATCTAACCTCTGCTTACATGACACCGTAGCTGGCTGAACCTTCGAAAAAATTGACATGCATCAACACGCACAAAGGACTGTCCATGTACCACAGATGCCCCTTTGGGATTCGCTCGGCTGCGGCCATCTTCCAGAGGAACATGGAGAGTCTGCTGAAATTGGTTCCGCACACCGTAGTGTTTCAAGATGACATCTTGATCACTGGCTGCAACACCACCGAACACTTGCACAACCTGGAAGAGGTTCTAAAGTGACTGGACAGAGTGGGACTCAGGCTGAAAGGCTCCAAGTGTGTTTTCCTGGTGCCAGAGGTCGAATTTCTGGGGAGAAAGATTGCGGCAGACGGCATCAGACCCACGGACTCCAGGACGGAGTCCATCAAGAATGCACCCAGACCACAGAATGTGACGGAGCTGCGATAGTTCCTGGGACACCTCACTATTTTGGTAACTTTCTTCCGTGGTTGAGCACTTTGCTGGAGCCTTTGCATTTATTGCTATGCAAGGGTGACGACTGGGTTTGGGGTAAATCTCAAGAGACAGTCTTTAACAAGGCCAGAAACCTGCTATGTTCTGACAAGTTGTATTGTATGTCCTGTGTAAACGTTTAATACTAGCTTGTGATGCATCTTCGTACGGGGTCGGTTGTGTGATACAGCAAGCCAATGTGTCAGGCAAACTGCAACCGGTTGCATATGCGTCCAGAAGCTTATCTAAGGCTGAAAAAGCTTACAGTATGGTTGAGAAAGAAGCATTAGCATGCATTTATGGAGTTAAGAAAATGCACCAATACCTATTTTGACTCTGGTTTGAGCTCGAAACCGACCACAAGCCGCTCATTTCGCTGTTCTCAGAAAGCAAAGGTATTAACACCAATGCTTCGTCCCGCATCCAAAGATGGGCACTAACGTTATCTGCATATGACTATGTAATCCGCCATAGACCAGGCACTGAGAACTGTGCTGATGCCCTCAGTTGGCTACCATTGCCCACCACTGGGGTGGAAATGGCGCAACCCGCAGACTTGCTTCTTGTAATGGATGCTTTTGAGAGCGAGGGGGCACCTGTCACGGCTCGCCAGATCAGGACCTAGACTAGCCAGGACCCTGTGCTATCAGTAGTAAAAAGCTGCGTCCTCAATGGGAGCTAATCGGCGATTCCCGGGGAAGTGTAAGACGAAATTAAGCCGTTCCACCGACGCAAGGATGAAATGTCCATCCATTCGGACTGTCTTCTATGGGGGAATCGTGAAGTTTTGCCAAAAAAAGGCAGGGAAATCTTTATACTCGACCTTCACAGTACCCACCCAGGCATAGTCATGATGAAGACTATTGCTAGGTCACACGTTTCGTGGCTCGGCATTGATTCGGAATTGGAGTCATGCGTATACCAATGTAACACTTGCTCACAGTTGAGCGATGCACCAAGGGAGGCCCCACTGAGTCTGTGGTCATGGCCCTCCAAACCGTGGTCCAGGGTCCATGTAGATTTCGCTGGCCCATTTCTAGGAAAGATGTTCCTAATAGCAGTGGACGCTTACTCTAAATGGATTGAATGTATAATAATGTCGTCAAGTACGTCCACTGCCACCATTGAAAGCCTCCGGGCCTTGTTCGCCACCCATGGTTTGCCCGACGTCCTTGTTAGTGACAATAGACCATGATTCACCAGCTCGGAATTCAACGAGTTCATGACCCGCAATGGCATCAAGCATGTCAGGTCTGCGCCGTTTAAGCCCACATCCAATGGCCAAGCGGAACGGGCAGTCCAAACCATCAAGCAGAGCTTGAAACGCGTGACGGACGGTTCCCTGCAGACCCAGTTATTTCGGATCCTGCTCAGCTACCACACACGATCCCACTCACTTACTGGGGTTCCCCCTGCAGAATTGCTAATGAAGAGAGCACTCAAAACCAGGCTCTCCTTAGTCCACCCAGATCTCAATGATCATGTAGAAACCCGGCATCACCAGCATAACGTGTACTACAATCGTGCGGCTGTATCGCGTGACATTGGGGTTAATGACCCTGTGTTTGTTCTTAATTACAGTCATGGTCCCAAATGGGTTGCTGGCACTGTGTTAGCCAAGGAGAGGAATAGAGTGTTGTCAAACTTTGGAATGGACAAACGTGCAGAAAGCACTTGGATCAGACCAAACTGCAGTTCACTGACAACCAAGAACAGTTTGAAGAGGACATTACCATCAATGATCCACCCACACACATCCAACCAGCAATCGACCTCGCGGCCAACCACGAGGATGAACCCACCATGCCCGACAGTCAGATCAGACCAGCCACACCGCAGTGCAGCAATGATCTGACCGACTCACCTATGCCAGGACTTCAACTCAGGTGATCAACCCAGGAACGCAGAGCCCTGGATCACTTCAACTTGTAAATAACTTGTATCTAAGATTTTGGGGGAATGATGTTATGTATGTAAACATTACCAATGTGTAAGACTTGCCACCAGAGGGCGCATCTGTGGGAGACCAAGGGTTACCTGTACACTCTGGGCAAGCAGATACAAAAGGCAGTCTACCATGCTGCTTCCTCACTCTGGAGTCACAACAGTTTGAGCTTACAATATACAGTCTTGTGGAATTATTCTGAACATAACAAATTCATAATGTATTTTCACCCAGGTGTCCTTGTGAACATACTATCGGATGCAGGCCATGCAGCATTTTCTTCATTTCTCAGTCAAATAATGCAGGAGGTGTGATATTGGATAGTGGATTGATAGGAGAGGAAGTATATCTATGAGGGGGATGGTAAAAGTCTCATACACTCACCTTGGTTGGCCTGGAGAGGCCATTAAAATGTTTCTTATACTAAATGGCTGGTATGGGTTGGTAGATTTGCCATAACTCCTTGTTAACAGATGCAGCCTGTCATAATTTTAGTCAGGAGTGAAATTCTGGCTGAATTTTTCCTTGCAAACGCAATGAAATCCTTCCTAAAGAAAATGAGATCAGGTGGTGGAAGGATGATGTCAGTAAAATCAACCTCCCCCTCCCCCCCCCCGCCCCATGATACTGTATTCGATTGTTAACACATCTGAAAGATGCCACTTGCTGTTGTAAATAATTCTACCTGTGCATAAAATCAGCTTGATACTTTAGCCTGTTACGAAAAGAGTCTGATATTATCCATCTTCTGCAGTCACACGGTTAACTGCTATGTACTATTAATTAGCACATTTACAGTAAAAAGGAAGATAGTTTGCCTTGCAGCCTGGTATATCCCTTTATACTAAACACATAAGGTTAAATTTGATAATAAGGAGTGCAGGCTTACCAAAAGATGAATTTGCATTGAGACTGAGAGAAAAAGAAAAACTTGCATTGATATCGCACCTTTCATGATAAAAGTACATCCCAAAGCGCTTTGCAGTCAATGAAGTACTCTTTCAAGTGTAGTCAGTGTTGTCGTGTAGGAAATACAGCAGCCAATTTGCGCGCAGCAAGCTTCCACAAACAGCAATGTGATAATGACCAGATAATCTGTTTAGTGATGTTGATTGAGTGATAAATATTGGGCAGGACACTGTGGATAACTCTCCTGCTTTGCTTCAAAATAGTGGCGTGGGATCTTTAATGTCCACTTGAGAGGGCAAACAGGGCCTCAGTTTAACATCATCTTCGACAGACAACACTCCCTCAATACTGAACTGGAGTGTCAGCCTAGATTTTTGTGCGACAAGTCTTTGGTGTGGGCCTTGAATACACAACCTTCTGACTCAGTGACAACTGAGCCACAGCTGACAATCAAACTGCTGATATTCAAAAAAGTATTAAGAACAATTCCAAACTGGAACAAATGTCTGAAGAGATGGTGACCCTTCATTTACATCTTTATTAAGCCTTTGAGGTGTTGACAAATATGCTGTGTTTTTCATAAGAACATAAGAATTAGGAACAGGAGCAGGCCATCTAGCCCCTCGAGCCTGCTCCGCCATTCAGTAAGATCATGGCTGATCTGGCCGTGGACTCAGCTCCAATTACCCGCCCTCTCCCCTTATTGGTTAAAAATCTATCTATCTGTGTTTTCCTGTATTTTCTGTATTTATTTCAGCTTAATTTTCATTTTTCTCTGTAGGGTTTGAAATGTAAATGCAGATCTGGCTTCCCCAAAACACAATTTCTCCCCTGTCTTGAATTTCAATTCCTGATTGTGACTCTGAAGAACAGAAAACATCTGATGGGTCCAGATATCCAGTGAAAAATAGAAGGAAATATACTGAGAATGAAGAATAATGCATGCACTCAGGTTTAATTTCCAAGCGGTTAAGGCACCCACAGCACTTTATTGCGGCAAGATGTTTTACGGTAGTCACTAACTTGTTTATTTATTTGGTCCAAAACTGTTTTCACCAAAAGATTGTGATCAACAAATTACCCTATTTGTGTGTTTAATTTTTTAAATCTGATCTCCACAAAACTTTTATATCTTCCTTTGTAATTTGTATCCATCTCTGAATACTCCTGAGTAACTCCTATGAACATAATCCAGGTAAATTTTTTTCAGAAATAGCTGCCCTCCCCAAAAAATAATATAGAGCACTAAGTGCCACCAAGCTCAGTGACAGGAGCTGTCGCCTAATGTACATGTATTCCAATTTGCCTATAGGTGGCAGTGCAAGACTTACACTGGGATTTTCTGGCTCACTTGTAGCAATATTGCCGGGACATTCTGCTACTGATGGAAAACAGACATAAGTTGTAAACAATTTTTTAAAATCTGCTTGTGTTTTTTTTAAGTAATTTTCCACATTAGCAACTGCACAGTGCCACAGTACTGCCACTTAAAGCAGTCATGTCACAGACCAATGGAAGGTTTTCCCACTTTTTGCATTTGGTGTTAGAGTTGTGAATTCTCCAGTCAAGTATAGTGCAGATTAAGTGTAGATTTCAAGAGTGTTCAACCTGTGGCACCAGTCTTGGGCGTGGCCTCCAGTCCAGGCAATTTAGCCCTTGAAGCTTGGGCAAATTCTGTATATTTATATTTCTTAAATGCTGTTTTAGCCTGTTTGAATGTTGTGTGCCCGAAGTTTGGAAAGAGCTCCCTTTTCTTTAGCTTTGTTGTTTCATTGGTGGATAAATCCTAAATCAGATACCAAGATCTGTTGAGCAGATTGTCAATGCTGGCGGAGCCCAGCACACGAGTGCAAAAGTTAATGCTGAAGCGTTTGCAACCATCTTCAACCAGAAGTGTAGAGTGGATGATCTATCTTGGCCTCCTCTGAAGGTCCAAACTATCGCAGAAGCCAGTATTCAGCCAATTTGATTCACTCTATGCGATATCAAGAAACGGCTTAGCGCACTGGATACAGCATAGGCTATGGGCCCTGATAATATCCCGGCTGTCGTGCTGAAGACTTGTGCTCCAGAACTAACCGTGCCTCGAGCCAAGCTGTTCCAGTACAGCTACAACACAGGCATCTACCCAACAATTGGGAAACTACCCAGGTATGTCCTGCCTACAAAAAGCAGGACAAATCCAATCCTGCCAATTACCACCCCATTAGTCTACTCTCAATTATCAGCAAAGTGATGGAAGGTGTTGTTGACAGTGCAATCAAGCGACACTTACCAATAACCTGCTCATTGATTCTCAGTTTGGGTTCCACCAGGATCACTCATTCCAGATCTTATTACAGCCTTGGTCCAAATATGGACAAAAGAGCTGAATTCCAGAGGTGAAGTTAGCGTGACTGCTCTTGACATCAAAGCAGCATGCTGGTGGAGCCCAGCATGTGAGTACAAAAGACAAGGTGAAGCATTTGCAACCATCTTCAGCCAGAAGTGCAGAGTGGATGATCCATCTTGGCCTCCTCCCACCATCACAGAAGCTACGAGTGTGGCATTAAGGAGCCCTTACAAAATTGAAGTAAATGAAAATCAGGAGGAAAAACTCTCCACTGTCTGGAGTCATACCTTGCACAAAGGAAGATGGCTGTGCTTGTTGGAGGCCAATCATCTCAGCCTCAGGACATCGCTGCAGGTATTCCTTTGGGCAATGTCCTAGGCCAACCATCTTCAGCTGCTTAATCAATGACCTTCCCTCCATCATAGGTCAAAAGTGGAGATGTTCGCTGATTACATAGTGTTCAGTTCCATTCGCAACTCCTCAGATAATGAAGCCTATGCGCGCAGGCAGCAAGACCCAGATGACATTCAGGCTTGGGCTGATAAGTGACAAGTAACATTTGCGCCACACAAGTACCAGGCAATGACTATCTCCAACAAGAGAGTGTCTAACCACCATTCCTGGCATTCAACGACATTATCATCACCGAACCCACCAAGAATGGTCCTGTTTCCATTATTCTATTGCAGTTTGTGTGCTAATGACTAGAGGGCAGCAGCGTTCCATGTTGATCTCCATTATAGTATAGCCCACAAAAGTTCATTGTCAGGAATGTGGAAACGCAGGAGGGAGAAAATGAACGACATAGATAGGAATAAGAGACGAGAGAGAAAATAGGTAAAGATAGAGAGAGTGACAGACTGAAAGACAAAGAGATAGCTAGAGAGAGAAATAGGAAGAGACATAGAGAGACAGACAGAGAGAAATTGAAAGACAGAGACATAGAGAGAGAGCCAGACTGAGACCGAAAAGTAAGCAGAGACGGAGATAGACATACTAAAATATAGAGTGGAAGGGAAAAACAGAGATAATGGGAGAGCCAGAGAGAGAGAGAGACACACACAAATTAAAAGATAGAGATATATAAAGAGATTGTGAGATTGAGACACAGGGAAAGACAGAGCATAAGAGAGACAGTACAACTGTCAGAGATGGAGAGGAACAGACAGACTGATGGGTAAGTATATTGCCATTCAGAAATGCAAGAGAGACAGGGAATCGAAGAGAGATTCTGTTGGAAACTGTTGGAGGGACAGAAGCAGAGCTAGGGAAAAGAAAAAGAGAGGAGGGTATAAAGTAAAACAGTGAGTGAGATGGATGGAGAAACAAAGGAAAATAATCATAGAAACAGATGGAGAAAGTCGGAAACATAGAAACATAGAAACATAGAAAATAGGTGCAGGAGTAGGCCATTCGGCCCTTCTAGCCTGCACCGCCATTCAATGAGTTCATGGGTGAACATGCAACTTCAGTACCCCATTCCTGCTTTCTCACCATACCCCTTGATAGAAAGATAGAGTGAAGTCAAGCAACAGACAGGACAGCCAGGCAGATAAAAAGAGATACAGAAAGAGTAAGATAGAGAGACAGATGGTGTCAGAGAGAGAGAGAGACAAAGATTTGGGCTCAATTTTCCCAATGCTGTCTTTTGGCGTATTTCAAGAGTTATGCCCATTTTTTTTGGCCCCGACGACTCCAAAAAAATAACTTACAAGTTTCCCCGTTCTAATTTTTAAAATTAGCATCGCGCAGTCTATCCTTTAGCTTCGGGGGGTGGAGCCTAATGTCTGCGCCGAAAAAATGATGTCCCCTTCTGTGCATGCGAGAGAAAAAAAATTAAATTTTTGACGTGACTGTTATGGGCGAGCGTGCCCACGACACCTCCCAGTCTGCATTTGGCCATTTTTAAAGAGCCTGTTATGTATGAGAACTTTAATTCTCACAAGAAAAATCGGAGTTGCAATATGCAACGCGGCTCAAGGACCAAGAATTTCTCACAGGCCAATGTGGAGGCACTTGTTACTATAATTGAGGCCAGATGGCACGAGCTGGACACCAGCAGAGGTCACATAAAAGTTTCACCAAAAGAAATGAAGAAACGCTGGAACCAACTTGCAGAAGATGACTGTGCAATGGTGACCACCCCGAGGTCTGGAGGCCAGTGCAAAAAGGACCTTGGTCAAGTAGTTTGTGTAAGTTATATTTTCATCTTTGCAAAGGAAGGTGGCACACAACAAAAGAGAAAGAACTCGAACAGGAGGAGGCCCGGCAAATCTACACCCAATGACACACTTAGTAGACAGTGTCACTGCTTTGATGGCTCCTGTCTCGAGAAAAGCAACCACCACTGCACAAGCTGGGCCCACACTCAAGGGAAAGGGAAAGTACTGCAAATTCCGCATTCTGGCTTTGCTAAAAGTCAAATACTGTGTGGGTTAACCATGCTTCGATTCATGGGGTTGTCTCCGACAGCTACGCTTTGGTTGATGCAATGTGCTATCATTCATCATGGTCTTTCAAATGAGCCTGCTCATGTCACCCTGTCCCCTCCTCTGCTGCTAACCATGTGTCTGTTCTGTTATATTTTGCAGAACTTGAGGCCAACCCTGACGAGGCTGAAGTCGATGCAGAAGATGATTCAGGCGTGGACGAGCCTGAAGAGGGGAACATCTTCCAACCCACCTTCCAGACCATGAGCATGGGGGTGAGGGGGAGAGGGAGGGGCAGTGGGAGGATGAAGCCACTACTCTTGTACTCACTCTGGAGGAGGTGCAGGTGCTGCCCATTGAGGTGCCAGGCCCTTTCCTGAGTGGTACGAGTGTTGGGACATTTCATGGATTCACACAGTCCGAGGCTGCGGGTTCCAGTGGGGTGCAGCAAGGCACACCCAGGGCCCCACCGTCCAAAGCTGCGGGTCCCAGTGGGTTGCAGCGAGCCACATCCAGGGTTTGGAGGGAAAGAAGAGCTCAGCAACGCTCTCCTGAGGTGCATGATCTAACAGATGTGGTTCAGATGATGACAATGATTGTGGAGAGTATTGAGCTTATGCGATCATTCCTGGACATCATCAGTGGGGTGGGCGATGAGGTATCGGGACTGTCGGGATGGGAACACTGACCGGGCACATGAGGGAGGGAATGTTGCAGGCAGTTGATACACTGTCGGTACAAATGAGGGAGGGAATGTTACAGGTAGTTGAGACACTGTCAGGGCACATGAGGGAGGGAATGTCACTTATTGCTGCTGCAATAAGGGAACACGCCCAGACCCCGCAGCCATTGATGGAATCAACTGCCACTCCCACTCCAGTCCTCAGACCAGCCTCTGAAGAGGCCTAAGCCGGGCCTTCCACATTACCGCCTGCCCACTCCCCCCATCAAGAAGTGTGCATTACCCGAGAGGCTCGAAAGAATAAGCTTGGTACCAACCCGAGAAACGCTGTGCCACTGCCTGCAGGCAGGGGTGAAGTCACCAAGATCAAGCGCAGTGGGCGGTCTTAGAATAAGGTGGAGGAGAGATGGGAGCAGCCTTTCTTTGCTGCTGCTGTTGTTGTTGTAATTATTGTTGTTACTTTTGTAACTGTTCTCAAATTAAATGTTTTTGTAAGTGATGTAAATTTACAAGATCTTAAAGTTTTTAAGTGATCTTAAAGTTTGTAAGTGATCTTAACTGAAAACTTTAAAGTTTGATACAAGAATATTTTTATTAAAGTTAAGTACAAACTTTTGAATAAAATATATTTTAAATTATATCTAAATCATTTCCATTATTTATTCCATTATTAACATAACTTTTTGAACTAAAGAAGAATCATTTCCATTATTTGTGCCATTAACACAACAGTAAACATGGTCCATGTGGAATAGTTGTCACTGAGCCTTCAGGCAGCAAAGCATTCACGGATGAGCTGCTGACACAAGGCTCGAGCAATAGTTAAAGGGGCACGACAACCCGCCCTCCTCCGCCATCGTGCAATGGGTTCAGGTAGTTGCATGGCTTTCTCCTCCTCATCATCAGCCACTCTCACCTCAGGTGGGTCTTCTACTACTAGCTGCTGCTGCCTTTCATGCTAGTCATGATGGCTAAGTTATGCAGCATGCAGCACACAACAGTGAACTGACTGACAATCTCAGGGGAGTATTGCAAGTAGCCTCCGGAAAGGTCCAGGCATCGGAAACGCTGCTTCAAGATGCCAATGGTCCTCTCTGTTATGCTGCGCATCACAATATGCGACATGTTGTATTCCCAGTCAGCTTCTGTTCGGGTTACGCGTAGGGGCGTCATGAGCCAGGTGGTGAGGCTGTACCCTTTGTCTCCCAGCAGCTAGCTTTGCCCTTCTGGCTGCTGCTGAAACATGGCAGATATAGCGCTCTCACATAGGATGAACGCATCATGGGTGCTCCCAGGGTATCAACTGACATGATGCGATGCATGCCGTCACAGACAAGCTGCACATTCACAGAGTGGAACCCTTTTCTGTTCCTGTACATCTCGGAATCCTCCAAAGTTGCTCACAAGGCGATGTGGGTGCAATCAATGCAGCCCTGTACCTTTGGGAAGCCAGCAATCCTGGAGAAGCCCACAGCCCTGTCACGCATTCCCTGGAAGGTCATGTGGAACTTTATGTAGTCATTCCTCCGGGCATATAGTGCAGCAGTCACCTGCTGAATGCAGCTATGTGTTACATGTTGAGAAATGGAGCGCACATCCCCTGTTGTGGCCTGGAATGATCCCGATGCATAAAATGAACGTGCAGCTGTAACCTTTACTTCAACTGACAAAGCAGTCCTCCTGACGCTTCTCGGGTGCAGGTCTGCTTTTACTAACTCAGAGTTCGGTTACAACTTCTTTGCAGAAACGCAGCCTTCTCACACAGTCTGCATCACTCAGGTGCAGGTATGAACGCCTGTCTCGATATACCCAATGTGGGTAAGGCCTCCTGCCCATCAGCCTACATGTTCTGAGGTTCGTCATGCGATGATGTCTAATCAATTGTCTCCTCCGCAGCATCATCATGCAGAAGGCTTGCACGAGGTATGGCATTGTCAATATTGCCCTCATAATTAAATTGTAGCTTTGCAAGAAGCTCAAAAGAGCAGGACAAAGGACTCAAACCTTCTTTCCTCTCTCTCTCTCCCCAAGGTCGATGCCCAAGTAAGGACCACAGCCTGGTCTGCGCATGTGCAATAGGCTTGCTTCGAACGAGAAGCTACGCATTCAATGAAGACATTTGGGGCAATAAAGTCGAATGCAATTCTTTAATTTTAGATTTTTTCAAAGTACCACGCCACCACTGACCGAACGTTTCCTCACTGGGCTCGAGGGTTGACCAGCAGAATCTCTTCCTCGCCCGGACACAGGGGCTATATAACCCCTCCTGCTCCCCCAGGCTTCTTTTGAAGCCGAGCCCCAAACCCGTGTGGTCTGAGCGAGGGAGCGATTCTGCTGGCCGATGCTCCGACCCTTGAGCCCGGTGAGGAGATGTTTGGTATTGGCGTGGTACTTTGAAAAAAATCAAAATGTAAAGAATTGCATTGGACTTCCATCTTCTCCCTTTTGACTTTGAAAAAATTAAGCTTCATGATGCATATTCTTTGTTTTCTTTTTATTCCTTCCAAAACTTTGCATAAAAACAATGGGGTCTTTCTGCGCCGATTTTTTAATGTGCGCTGGTTTTTCTTAAGTGCCAGGTTTTTTGGGAGTGGTCACATACGCCGCCCTAAGAAAAATGTAAGTTAGCCAAACTTGCTTAAATGTGAAAAACTGTCACAGACATTAGGTGACGAAAAAAAATACTAACCTAAAAAAATCGTAACTAACTGAGTTACGCTGGCACAGAAACTTTGGGGAAACTTAGATATTTTAATTGACGCCACAAAAACGGCGCTGATAACTGGGGAAAATTGAGCCCAAAGAGATTAAGACACAAAGACGGAGATGGCTCAGACAGAGAGTTTTCCAATATAAGTAAATTCTGATGAAAGTATTATCAGGGCTATTTATTTCCTTTTTGTTATTCCACATTTTATTTTTCTCTATTGCCCTGATAGTTTTCTCCTCTCGTTTCCTGACAGTTTTCTCCTCATCTCTTGAGAGCATTGCCTCATTGTGGGGGACTTGTTCTACAGGCTCCAGCTGCTCTTCAGCACCACATCCAAGTGGCCACTTTTAATGCGTGGGCTTTTTACGGTGAACGCCATGAGGTTATTTGGCCATTGGGCTGGTGGGAGGTATTAAAGCTGAGCCCACACCTGACATCGACATACACGATGATCAGAAGCAGAAAATTAGGCCATATTTCTTTTCTCTAGTCTACAAGTGTTGAGCCCAATTGTAACATTCGACCCAGCTGACATCGAATAACTCAGTCCTTTAAAAAATAATTATTATCACAAGGTTCCTCCATCGAGCCCTGTACACATCCATTTGCTGCACTCACAGACTGAAACAGAATCATTGGCGTAGGGTGAGGGAATTCCCAGGGCAGTGCACTCTCGCCCCTCTCAGAACCATCAGTACCCCTGCGTCATATTGGTTTAATTATGGAAATGTTCCTTTAATCTTTTTCCCCGTCACTGCCGTGTATTTGATTGTATACATAAATAATGAAAAGTAGCAGAGAAATGTCATATGAACATATTAAACATTTGTACACCAATGGTACCAACAGTTATGTTTTAAACTTAGAACAGCTTCTGGGATACTTAGGAGAGAATGCTGGAGGATTAATTTAGAAGTTGAAACAAAATAACAAAACAGAAGAAAGCTGAAAATATTTTCACTATTTTAAGGGAAGCAAAAAGAAAGGATCCATGAGAAATGGGTGAAACAAGGCAATATCTGGAGAAGGTTGGCTAAATAAGGAGGTCAAAAATAACCTCCAGGCCAAAACTTATTGGTAGTCTGAGGTCAGAAGCATGGTTGTGACATTTAGCTGCTAACTTGGCTTATCCCTTTTTTAGGTGTCTACAAGTAATAGACAAATCCAGCTAACTGTAGCTACTTATAAACTGTGGCGGTTAAACAAAGGCCTATCCTAAGGGGGCAAAATTACCATGCGCCCTAATTGGGGACGGTAACCTTCTGGGGCCGGGACTTTTAGCACCCGGTGTGGAAGTCCCACCCACTACTCTGAATTGGGCTTACTGTCATCCCTCAAAGGAAGTGGAGCGCAATCTCTGGGGCTCCACTTCCTTTGGGGGCGGGTCCCAGGGCACGAATGAAGCATGGGGCAATTGCTACGCAGATGCTCTGCATAGTGCTGACGCGCTTCAATGCCCCTCTCCTTCGATTAAAGGGGTGGGCCGCTGCACAGCCTCTGATGGCCGCCACTGAGCCACCAGGGGGGAAGCATGTGACCGGGCCAGCAGCCCGGCACCCAAGATAGAGTGCCGGGCTGCACGATGGCGGCTCAGATAACGCTAGGACCACCATTATGGAGATAGGGATGGAATACAAAAGCAGGGAGGTCCTGCTGCAACTGTATAGGGTATTGGTAAGGCCGCACCTGGAGTACTGCGTGCAGTTCTGGTCACCTTACTTAAGGAAGGATATACTGCCTTTGGAGGGGGTACAGAGACGATTCACTAGGCTGATTCTGGAGATGAGGGGGTTACCTTATGATGATAGATTGAGTAGACTGGGTCTTTACTCATTGGAGTTCAGAAGAATGAGGGGTGATCTTATAGAAACATTTAAAATAATGAAAGGGATAGACAAGATAGAGGCAGAGAGGTTATTTCCACTGGTCGGGGAGACTAGAACTAGGGGGCACTGCCTCAAAATACGGGGGAGCCAATTTAAAACCGAGTTGAGAAGGAATTTCTTCTCCCAGAGGGTTGTGAATCTGTGGAGTTCTCTGCCCAAGGAAGCAGTTGAGGCTAGCTCATTGAATGTATTCAAGTCATAGATAGATAGATTTTTAACCAATAAGGGAATTAAGGGTTACGGGGAGCGGGCGGGTAAGTGGAGCTGAGTCCACGGCCAGATCAGCCATGATCTTACTGAATGGCGGAGCAGGCTCGAGGGGCTAGATGGCCTACTCCTGTTCCTAATTCTTATGTTCTTTTGTTCTTATTATCGAGTCGGGCGACAAAAAAAAGATAGTGGCCCGGAGGGCTGGTACCCTCCCCTTTCATCAGCGCCCCGAGAGCGGATGTCTGCCAGCTTCGCGACCCTTGAAGCTGACGTTGACATCCGCCCGTGCCAGCCTCGCATTCTCGGAGCAATTTCCCCCATGGGGGGTTAAGGGCTTGGCGCAAGGTTGCCGCGAACGGCGCTGACATCATCGCCGGTTGTGCAACAGCCCGGGGTGTTAACCATGTGGCATGGTGCTGCCATGGCAGTGCCTCTGTAACCTCCCGGGCAATTTCCCGTGAGCCAGTAGCACCCCCCTCCCCTGGGCGAAAACTGTCCCCTGGCAATTTCACCCCATAACTGTTGTAAATTGCAGGCTCTTGGTCAATTAGCATTTTTTGCACCTGTAACAAAGTGTGACACTTTGAAATGATGGGTGCATGCTAAGTGCAATACTTTTACATAGAGTCAGAGATCTATTACATTGCTCAAGTTGAGTCCAATGATATACTGTTTAATAAGGATAGGGATGCCATACCATGTAATGCAGAATTTATTGTTCTGCTGAGGTGGATCTGTGTCCTTTTAAAGCCACAAAATCTAATCGCGAGTAAACAAACACTGAGTCACATCAATCGAATTGTTGTTTGCTTAAGGGACTTTGCAGTTAAGAATTTGCTTGCTAGTTTGCAGGTAAGAATCAACCAGAATATTAAGGTAGTTTTACATCTGTAACAAAATGTGACATCTGGATTGTGAGGTCTCCATGTTCAATGTGAGGTTATCCACTTTGGTGGCAAAAACAGGAAGACAGAATATTATCTGAATGGTGACAGATTGGGAAAAGGGGAGGTGCAATGAGACCTGGGTGTCATGGTACATCAAGTCATCGAAGTTTGGCATGCAGGTACAGCAGGCAGTGAAGAAGGCAAATGGCATGTTGGCCTTCATAACTAAAGGATTTGAGTATAGGAGCAGGGAGGTCTTACTGCAGTTGTACAGAGTCTTGGTGAGGCCACACCTGGAATATTGTGTTCAGTTTTGGGCTCCTAATCTGAGGAAGGACGTTCTTGCTATTGAGGGAGTACAGCGAAGCTTCACCAGATTGATTCCCGGGATGGCAGGACTGACATATGAGGAGAGACTGGATCAACTGGGCTTGTATCCACTGGAGTTTAGAAGAATGAGAGGGGATCTCATAGAAACATATAAAATTCTGATGGGATTGGACAGATTAGAGGCAGGAAGAATGTTCTCGTTGCTGGGGAGTTCCAGAACCAGGGGTCACAGTCTAAGAATAAGGGGTAAGCCATTTAGGACCGAGATGAGGAGAAATTTCTTCACTCAGAGAGTGGTTAACCTGTGGAATTCTCTACCGCAGAAAGTTGTGGAGGCCAGTTCGTTAGATATATTCAAAAGGGAGTTAGATATGGCCCTTACAGCCAAAGGGATCAAGGGATATGGAGAGAAAGCAGGAAAGGGGTACTGAGGTTGAATGATCAGCCATGATCTTATTGAATGGCGGTGCAGGCTCGAAGGGCTGAATGGCCTACTCCTGCATCTAATTTCTATGTTTCCATGGGCCCAAGTTTCCACATGATTTGCGCCTGATTTTTAGGAGCAACTGGTGGAGAACGGACTATCTTAGAAATCGCAATTCTCCACATTTTTTTTTCTGCAGTTCTAGTCAGGTAGAACAGTTCTACTTTGGAACAGAATTTTTTCTTCAAAAGAGGGCGTGTCCGGCCACTGACGCCTGATTTCAAAGTTTCCACAGTGAAAACGTACTCCAAACTAACTTAGAATGGAGCAAGTGAAGATTTTTGTAGAACTGAAAAAACCTGTTCTACACATTAAAAAATCAGGCGCAGGTTACAAATTAGGCGTCCAGAACGAGGTGGGGGGGAGGGGAGGAAGGGAACTCATTAAATTCTACAATCAATCCTTATTTATACTTATACAAATATTATACAAATTTAACCTGAATAAACATTTATAAGCAAAGAAAAGATTAAATAAACCATCTTCCTATCTGTGTGAAAGTGCTTCAGGCACAGAGAATGCTGCAGTCAGCCTGTGGCGCCCGTTCTTCCTGCGGGGGGGGGGGAGAAGGAGGCGCCCGTTCTTTCCCGCGCGGGGGGTAGGAGGCGCCCGTTCTTCCCGCGGGGGGGCTAGGAGGCGCCCGTTCTTTCCCGCGGGGGGGGGAGGCGCCCGTTCTTTCCCGCGCGGGGGGTAGGAGGCGCCCGTTCCTCCCGCGGGGGGGGTAGGAGGCGCCCGTTCTTCCCGCGGGGGGGGTAGGAGGCGCCCGTTCTTCCCGCGGGGGGGGTAGGAGGCGCCCGTTCTTCCCGCGGGGGGGCTAGGAGGCGCCCGTTCTTTCCCGCGGGGGGGGGGAGGCGCCCGTTCTTTCCCGCGGGGGGGGTAGGAGGCGCCCGTTCTTCCCGCGGGGGGGGTAGGAGGCGCCCGTTCTTTCCCGCGGGGGGAGGAGGCGCCCGTTCTTCCCGCAGGGGTGGTAGGAGGCGCACGTTCTTCCCGCGGGGGGTGGGGGGAGAGGAGGTGCCCGTTCTTTCCCGCGGGGGGGGGGAGGCGCCCGTTCTTTCCCGCGGGGGGGGGGGAGGAGGCGCCCGTTCTTCCCGCGGGGGGGGGGGTAGGAGGCGCCCGTTCTTCCCACGGGGGGTAGGAGGCGCCCGTTCTTTCCCGCGGGGGGGGGGGGTAGGAGGCGCCCGTTCTTCCCACGGGGGGTAGGAGGCGCCCGTTCTTCCCACGGGGGGGTAGGAGGCGCCCGTTCTTTCCCGCGGGGGGGGTAGGAGGCGCCCGTTCTTCCCACGGGGGGGGGAGGAGGCGCCCGTTCTTTCCCGCGGGGGGGTGTAGGAGGCGCCCGTTCTTCCCGCGGGGGGGGTAGGAGGCGCCCGTTCTTCCCACGGGGGGGGTAGGAGGCGCCCGTTCTTCCCACGGGGGGGGGTAGGAGGCGCCCGTTCTTCCCACGGGGGGGGGTAGGAGGCGCCCGTTCTTTCCCGCGGGGGGGGGGAGGCGCCCGTTCTTTCCCGCGGGGGAGGGAGGCGCCCGTTCTTCCCGCAGGAGTGGTAGGAGGCGCCCGTTCTTCCCGCGGGGGGGGGAGGGGAGAGGAGGCGCCCGTTCTTCCCGCGGGGGGGGGGGAGGGGAGAGGAGGCGCCCGTTCTTCCCGCGGGGGGGGGGGGAGAGAAGGCGCCCCTTCTTTCCCGCGGGGGGGGGGGGAAGGAGGCGCCTGTTCTTCCCGCGGGGGGGGGAGGGGAGAGGAGGCGCCCGTTCTTTCCCGCGGGGGGGGAGGAGGCGCCCGTTCTTCCCGCGGGGGGGGGGGAGGGGAGAGGAGGCGCCCGTTCTTCCCGCGGGGGGGGGGGAGAGAAGGCGCCCCTTCTTTCCCGCGGGGGGGGGGGGAAGGAGGCGCCTGTTCTTCCCGCCGGCGGGGTGGGGGAGACAGTGAGAAGGCTGCAAGTGCTGATGTGCTGATGGCAATGTGCTTTTATTAAAAAAAGTTCAAAAATTAAACAGCTGCAAAGAACTACAAAAATGGCCGAGTGCCAATGTTTTTTTCACACTGAGCATCCGCGAACGTTCCAACGCGCACGCGCAGTGTTGCCGGCAGGAAAAAAACTAAGTTAAATAGTACCCGCCTCCTCCCACTTACAAAATCGGCGCGAGTGTTGGCTCCGCCCCCCTGGGCGCCGCGCCAGGCAGACATGGAGCTGCAGAATGCTCCCGAATCGGCAGTTTTTTTTTAGGCGCCGTTTTAGGCGCGAAAAACGGGCGCCCAGCTCGGAGGAGCGCCCGTTTTTTATCGTGTGGAAACTTGGGCCCTATGTTTCTAGAGACAAAAGGTATCAGCGGGTGTGGGGAATAGGCGGGAATATGGTGTTGAGATAGAGGATCAGCCATGATCATATTGAATGGCGGTGCAGACTCGAACGACCGAATGGCCTACTACTGCTCCTATTTTCTATATTTCTATATTTCTATGTTTCTATGTAAACACCTCTATCAAATCACCATAATCTCCTCTGTCCTAATGACAATAGCCCCAATTTTTCAAGTCTTTCTTCATATTTGTATTTCGTCATACCAGACAGCATCCTAGTGAAGCTGCAGGTACCCGCTCATTTGTGTCAACATCCTTACTATAGTATGGATCCCACTGATTTTAAAAGTTTATTCCTTTACTTATGAGTAGTGTTATTATTGTAATATTAGTGTTTGTTTCCCTGGGACCTGATAGCAGTTAACGAGTTTATACTTTGTTTTTTTAAATGTATAATGTTCTGATCTCTACAAATGTGTACATTCTTGTGCCAGTTTGATTGAAGCAGGAGTTTCTTCAGAGTCTTCATTTGTGACATCTCACAGAAAGAGTTAATTTAACACATCATGGTTTTCCAGCATGTGTCCTTCAAAGTACTATCTGGTCTTTAACATTCTGCCTACTCACTCACTCATTTATTTTGAGAAGTGAGTAGCCAAATCATAAGGAAAGTCTCAGGTTTGATCTCTGCTTTGTGTTGCGTTAACTGGTCTGTAATTAGCTGATACATAAGCTGGACAGAAATACAGAAGCTACAATTAATCTTGCTGCCCCTGGAATATAGAGTTTAAAATTGATCAGGATTCCTGGTCTGATTGCTATCCTGCAAACACTGCTGGAAGTGTGCACCTATGGCTTAGATCGAGGAGAAGACTGGGCTTAGCTGTGACGCTCCCTCCTGCACGCAGTCAAATAGACTGTCAACACTCCCTGTCAAGGCTCATACTGTCAACAGCCACCCAAGAGATACACTAAAAGGCAGCTGGTGCTATGGAACCTTAAATCTGAAGAGAGGGAAGCGGATAATACTGAGAGAGAAAAATGCAAAACAAAATTCACTGTGCTACAATTATCTTTCTGTTGCTTCCCACCCCTTGCAGTCCTCATTTTCACTATCCTCAACTAACCTAGAAACATAGAAAATAGGTGCAGGAGTAGGCCATTCGACCCTTCGAGCCTGCACTACCATTCAATATGATCATGGCTGATCATGCAACTTCAGTACCCCATTCCTGCTTTCTCTCCATACCCCTTGATCACTTTAGCCGTAAGGGCCACATCTAACTCCCTTTTGAATATATCTAACGAACTGGCCTCAACAACTTTCTGTGGTAGAGAATTCCACAGGTTCACAATTCTCTGAGTGAAGAAGTTTCTCCTCATCTCGGTCCTAAATGGCTTACCCCTTATCCTTAGACTGTGACCTCTGGTTCTGGACTTCCCCAACGTCGGGAACATTCTTCCTGCATCTAACCTGTCCAATCCCGTCAGAATTTTAAATGTTTCTATGAGATCCCCTCTCATTCTTCTGAATTCCAGTGAATATAAGCATGGTCGATCCAGTCTTTCTTCATATGCCAATCCTGCCATCCCGGGAATCAGTCTGGTGAATCTTCGCTGCACTCCCTCAAAAGCAGGAATATCCTTCCTCAGATAAGGAGACCAAAACTGCACACAATACTCGATTGTATAATTCACAGTGCTGTTTATTGTTTTTTCCTGTGTTATGTTTCCTTGTATATATCTACCTATACATATCTTCTGAATAATTACTCCATTAAAAATGATATGCATATTTATCCACGTTATACTGCCAGCCCTATCTATCTCCCTCACCCATTTAAAACTGAGATGAGAAGAAATTTCTTCTCTCAGAAGGTTGTGGATCTGTGGATTTTGCTGCCTCAGAGACCTGTGGAAGCTGGGACATTGAATAAATTTAAGACAGAAATAGACAGTTTCTTAAACGATATGAGAATAAGGGGTTGTGGAAAGTGAGCAGGGAAGCGGACCTGAGTCCATGATCGGATCAGCCATGATCGTATTAAATGGCGGAGCAGGTTCGAGGGGCCGTATGGCCTTCTCCTGCTCCTATTTCTTATGTTCTTAATTATATTCAGTGACTTGGCCTCCACACCCTGTGGTGGAGAATTCCATAGGTTCACCACCCTCTGAGTGAAAAAATGTTTCCTCATCTCGGAAAGCAAATAGAAACAAATTGTTTCCAGTGATTCAGGGGTTTAGAATGAGGGAACATTTAATTCTATATTCAGCAACAGAAGTGAAGTCTACAGGAGAGTTCCAAGCTCGTTTCATGCCATGGGACACACATGAAACGAGTCCGTTGCAGAAGGTAAGTAGTCTTCCTGCAAAGGGATTGATTTTTTTTTTGCTTATGTTGGTCTTACACGGAACCTGCCAGTTTTGCTCCAAATAGTTGGCCAACCGTTTTTTTCCTAAAAACCCGCCAACTAGCGGGCACCCCAGCTACGCCGATACTTGTGCAGGCACTCACCAGTAATGAGCTCAGAGCAGCCTGAGCTCAGAAAATCTGATGGGGTCAGATTCTTTATTCTGTGGTGCATCGGAATTCATGTTCCATCATTGTTAGTGCCTCAGTGTTAACTCCTGTACATTTACAGTAATCATAATCTCAATATGAACTTCTTTATATGTGCAATACATGCTGAGTTCTCAGTGTTAATTATACTAGGTAAAGTGCCTTGGGACTTACTACATTAAAGGCGCTATATAAATGCAAGTTATTGCTGTAACAGCTGCCAATTCATTCATAATGACTGCAAACTCCAGATTACCCAAAGCATTTGAAATATTAAGTTAACAAAAATATTGTTGGTGTGGATAATGCATAAATCATTAACTGTGAAAGCATTTGTTCCTATTAAGAATTCAGAGTGCTAAACACTTCTGAATGCAATATTTTTATGATCATTTTTTATTAATTAACATTAGTGAAAATCAAGGAACTTTAGGCCTCCTTCTCAATGCCCCGAGCATGGTTCCAAATCTTTTGGTGTTACTTGCACAATACAGAGTAATTAATGAGAGCCTTCTAAACACCACCTCCTTCTGTGTGGGGAGCATACAGATCTCCAACTCATTGCATTCCCAAGCTTTATGAATTTTAGATGTCAACGGGTAATAAAGAGATGTTACTCTGTCTTGTGCATCATTAGTTATTTATGGGGTGTGTTCCACCCGGCTTTGCTTCTCCTCAAATCTAAATTGCTCAGGGGACAGTGGGTAAACTGACGGTTAAGGTAGTGATTGTACATTAGAGAACAAAACCATTTGGAGTTTCATCTTAGGGGAGGCAGTTGATAAATGATGTGCAGTGTACAGAAATACTTGCTCACTCTTTCATCTGCTCTGTGTACAAGGAGAGTAATGGGACAAAGCCAGCCACTTAACTGAAACCAGCATTTCTTCCCAAAACCATCTGGCCTCTGCCTTAATCTATAATTTTTGTTTTTAATTTTCCCTGCTCCTCTTCCTAAGATGCAAAGTAATGTTAGCGTACATTTCTAAGAATGCTAGCAGCCTCTCAGTACCTTGCCCAATAAGCTATTCTTCACCTGTAAACCTGGGTATTGAACCCCTACTAATTTTTCCCTTCCAGGCTACATATCCCATTTTCCTTATGACTATTTATGAAGTGCTCTGCAACATGTTGTTACATTAATGGTCCGACCTAAATGCAAGTTATGTTTTGGCAGCCGTGGAGAGTGGAAGAGAACGTCACAGCTGAGCTCAATCCTGGTCTCACCTCACTTCCACTTTCCAGCAGGAGTGGATGTCATGGTATAAGAAAGACAATGAGCTTGGGCTTGGAATTCGGCTCCACTGGGTCTGGTTTTATGGCGCTATGGATGCCGTTTTGTGTCCAAAATAGCGTCTGAGCAACACACGTACAATTCTGGTGTGGGACGCCATTTTGGTGAGGATGTTGGCATCGGTGCTGGGAATGTGTGCCATTGGTATCCAGAGTAGGCAGATTATGACATCAATCAGCGGGTAACACTGATTTGATGCCAGCACTGCCATATTTGACCTCAACAGTGGAGCTAATGCCCTCCCTTAACCTCGTACAGCTGAACATGTGTTCAGCAGCAGGAAGGACCCCACACCAGTGCTATTTAAAGTGATTATCACCTACTTACAGGTTAGTTGCTGATTTATTTCAACTAGCTATTGCCAAGTGTGTTCAAGTGTTTGGTGCTTCTTTAAAGTTGCCTAAAGTTTACAAGGAGATGTGTGGCACGTGCTCAAGGACTTGGTACTGACTTACAAGGAGGTCTGCTCAGACCAGTTGCTCCCAGAAATGGGTGCAGTAGTTTGTACCGCCCTCAGCCTGCAGCATGACAGGGAGAATGAGCAGAGAGTCACAGAGCAGAACAAGCTGCTAAAAGAAGCAGGAGGGGGAGGGGGAATAGGGCTCTCTGCAGGAGGCCATATCTATCCAGGGTCTTCAGGGAGCAGTTCTCCTATGTCAACCTTAGTGACGAAAGGTGTGTGCAATTTTTCCATTTTACTAAGGAAGCGCTCACAGAAATCTGCCACCTGTTGCAGGCAGACCTGCAGCCTCAGTCCAGGATGAGGACGGCATTACCAGTGGCTGTAAAGGTGATCGTGGCCCAGAACCTCTTCGCAAAGTAGGCAACATTTGTAACATTACCCAATTCGCCATCCATTCCTGTATCACGGAGGTGAGTGAGGCTCTGTATACAAGGAGAGCTGAATACATTTCATTCTCTCTTGCCAGAGAGATGCAGGTGGAGCGAGCAGGCAGTTTCCCCATGGTGCAGGGTGCAATTGAGTGCACTCACGTCGGTTTGCGGGCACTGCATTTCAATTCGGAGATGTATCGCAACTGGAAGGAATTCCGCTCCCTCAATGTCCAGATGGTGTGTGACCATACTCAGCGCATCATGCAAGTCAATGCTCAGTATCCTGGCAGCACCCATGATACCTCCATTCTGAGGCAGTCTGCTATAACATCAACATTTGAGCCATTATGACAAACCAGAAGGTGGCTACTGGCTGACGAGGGCTATCCACTGATCATCTGGCTCATGACTCCGCTGCACTACCCAACTACATGTGGGCAGAATGTATATAACGAAAGCTATGCAGCTACACAAAATCTAATAGAGCAGACCATTGGCGTTCTTAAACAATGCTTCCACTGCCTGGACTGCTCTGGAGGAGCCATGCAGTACTCACCACAGTGCATCTCAAGATTCATACGGGATGCATACGGGATTGTTTCTTAGAACAGTATGTAACAGAACCTACAAGGGAGCTATCTTAGATCTGGTCCTGTGTAATGAGACAGGAAAAATAAACGATCTCCTAGTAAAAGATCCTCTTGGAATGAGTGATCATAGTATGGTTGAATTTGTAATACAGATTGAGGGTGAGGAAGTTGTGTCTCAAATGAGCGTACTATGCTTAAACAAAGGGGACGACAGTGGGATGAGGGCAGAGTTGGCTAAAGTAGACTGGGAACACAGACTAAACGGTGGCACAATTGAGGAACAGTGGAGGACTTTTAAGGAGCTCTTTCATAGTGCGCAACAAAAATATATTCCAGTGAAAAAGAAGGGCGGTAAGAGAAGGGATAACCAGCCGTGGATAACCATGGAAATAAAGGAGAGTATCAAATCAAAGACCAATGCGTATAAGGTGGCCAAGGTTAGTGGGAAACTAGAGGATTGGGAAAATTTTAAACAACAGCAAAGAATGACTAAAAAAGCAATAAAGAAAGGAAAGATAGATTACGAAGGTAAACTTGCGCAAAACATAAAAACAGATAGTAAAAGCTTTTACAGATATATAAAACGGAAAAGAGTGACTAAAGTAAATGTTGGTCCCTTAGAAGATGAGAAGGAGTTTTAATAATGGGAAATGTGGAAATGGCTGAGACCTTAAACAATTATTTTGCTTCGGTCTTCACAGTGGAAGACACAAAAACCATGCCAAAAATTGCTGGTCACAGGAATGTGGGAAGGGACACCTTGAGACAATCACTATCACGAGGGGGGTAGTGCTGGACAGGCTAATGGGACTCAAGGTAGACAAGTTCCGCTGGTCCTGATGAAATGCATCACAGGGTATTAAAAGAGATGGCGGAAATTATAGCAGATGCATTCGTTATAGTCTACCAAAATTCTCTGGACTCTGGGGAGGTACCAGCGGATTGGAAAGCAGCTAATGTAATGCCTCTGTTTAAAAAAAGGGGGCAGACAAAAGGCTGGTAACTATAGGCCGGTTAGTTTAACATCTGTAGTGGGGAAAATGCTTGAAGCTATCATTAAGGAAGAAATAGCGGGACATCTAGATAGGAATAGTGTAATCAAGCAGAGGCAGCATGGATTCATGAAGGGGAAATCATGTTTAACTAATTTACTAGAATTCTTTGAGGATATAACGAGCATGGTGGATAGAGGTGTACCGATGGATGTGGTGTATTTAGATTTCCAAAAGGCATTCGATAAGGTGCCACACAAAAGGTTACTGCAGAAGATAGAGGTACGCGGAGTCAGAGGAAATGTATTAGCATGGATAGAGAATTGGCTGGTGAACAGAAAGCAGAGAGTTGGGATAAATGCGTTGGAAAGCGATGGTTAGTGGTGTGCCACAGGGATCGGTGCTGGGACCACAACTGTTTACAATATACATAGATGACCTGGAAGAGGGGACAGAGTGTAGTGTAACAAAATTTGCAGATGACACAAAGATTAGTGGGAAAGCAGGTTGTGTAGAGGACACAGAGAGGCTGCAAAGAGATTTGGATAGGTTAAGCGAATGGGCTAAGGTTTGGCAGATGGAATACAATGTCGTAAAATGTGAGGTCATCCACCTTGGGAAAAAAAACAGTCAAAGGGAATATTATTTGAATGGGGAGAAATTACAACATGCTGAGGTGCAGAGGGACCTGGGGGTCCTTGTGCATGAATCCCAAAAAGTTAGTTTGCAGGTGCAGCAGGTCATCAGGAAGGCGAATGGAATGTTGGCCTTCATTGCGAGAGGGATGGAGTACAAAAGCAGGGAGGTCCTGCTGCAACTGTATAGGGTATTGGTAAGGCTGCACCTGGAGTACTGCGTGCAGTTTTGGTCACCTTACTTAAGGAAGGATATACTGGCTTTGGAAGGGGTACAGAGACAATTCACTCGGCTGATTCCGGAGATGAGGGGGTTACCTTATGATGATAGATTGAGTAGACTGGGTGTTTACTCGTTGGAGTTCAGAAGGATGAGGGGTGATCTTATAGAAACATTTAAAATCATGAAAGAGATAAACAAGATAGAGGCAGAGAGGTTGTTTCCACTGGTAGGGGAGACTAGAACTAGGTGGCACAACCTCAAAATACGGGGGAGCCAATTTAAAACCGAGTTGAGAAGGAAGTTCCTCTCCCAGAGGGTTGTGAAGCTGTGGAATTCTCTGCCCAAGGAAGCAGTTGAGGCTAGCTCATTGAATGTATTCAAATCACAGATAGATAGATTTTTAACCAATAAGGGAATTAAGGGTTACGGGGAGAGGGCGGGTAAGTGGAGCTGAGTCCACGGCCAGATCAGCCATGATCTTATTGAATGGCGGAGCAGGCTCGAGGGGCTAGATGGCCTACTCCTGTTCCTAATTCTTATGTTCTTATGTTCTTATGCTCATCGTGGTCTGCAGCATGCTCCACAACCTCTCCATCATGTGGGCATAGCCCTTGCCACCAGGTGTACGGCAACCAGCTGAGGAGGAAGAGCAGGAGAAGGAGGAGGAAGCAGAAAAGGAAGAATTGGAAGGGAGAAGGCAACTCAAACAGACGTTTTTTGCATGGGCTGTCCATGATCGAATCATTTGACTGCGGTGCCAGTGAATGCAACCTCAATTCCCCTTTCAACATTAGTCTCAAACCTTACCTTCCCTCTGTTACTGACCATCACAGAGCATCCTGTTGGCCACAATGCTACAATAAAAGTCACCACAAAACAAACATTCCAAACCACTTTTATGAATCACACCATTACAATATTTCAATCAAAAGTCAACTAATCACCCTTATGTTTCCCTTAGTGCCTGTCTTCAGTGTGCCTTTGCATTTTCTAGTGCTCCTACGCTGTGCTACCCAGTGGCTGCAGCTTGGCTGGTGGAAGGCTGCTGACTTTCAGTGGGGGAGACTGCAGATGGCCTTGCAGGACAACCTCGCGCAACACTGGGCCTAGAGTGCCAGGCTTGGGTTGGCACCACCTTGCCATGGGCGGTAGTAATTTGGGCTGGCTGGCTGACAAGCAACAGCAAGGGTACTGACGGAGTGGCAGTGGTGGGAGGATGAATGCTGTCATCCTGAGAGAGGATAGCAGGTTTATCCTCCAAAGAGCCATGGGCAGCACCTCAGTAATTCTAGTAATCTGTTGGGAGGACAGATTGTTGGAAGGCTAGGAGACTCTGCAAGCCCTTTTCAACACTAATAAACCCAGCCTTGATGGCAGCAGTTTGTGCTTGCAGTCCATGCTCTGCGCAAAGCTCTGTGCAAAGTCGGAATGGGACTCCTCAATGCTCATGCTCCTTAAGATTGCATTCAGGCTTTTTGACAGGCCTACCAATGCATCAATAATTTTATTGAACATAACCATCAGCGTTCTTTTGTAGACTGCCCCATTAAAGTCCGCATGCGAGTCCTGTGCAGCAGAACACGTGTGCGAGCTCGCCTTCTGGGGTGCACGCCCCCTGCCCTGGCTGCAGGCCACTCATGCCTGGTGACTTACCATGTGCGGATCCCTCCTCTAAGCTACCTTCTAAAGTCACGCAATGCCAGTATCTGAGCTGGTGACTGTGATTGAATGATGGTGTTTCTTCTTCATCATCACTCTCCTCTTCTTCCTCTTGCACCACTGTTCAGGCAGGTTGGATTTCTTCGATCTATGAAATGATAAAGACAAAGGTTGGGTTGTGGAGAAGGGGAAGCCGGGTGGGAAAGCAAAAGGTGCATGCTTACACTATGTGCAGCTTGTAAGTCAAAAGAGAATATGGGATGAGAAGGAAGTGGGATGTGAGAAGGAGGATTAGGTATGAGCATACTGTATCTTCAATCTTTCAGTGCTGCTGCTTGCCATGGCCTCAGTCACGGCCACTCCAATTATGATGAGCACCGTCTTCTTGAGCGGTGTCAGGATATGGAGGTACACCTGTCCCCCTCGGGAGCCTCTTATCAACAAGAACAGGCATTGACGACGAGATTCAACACCGTCTCCAGTGCGCCAGTGCAGCCTTCGGTCGCCTGAGGAAAAGAGTGTTCGAAGACCAGGCCCTCAAATGTGCCACCAAGCTCATGGTCTACAGGGCTGTAGTAATACCCGCCCTCCTGTATGGCTCAGAGACATAGACCATGTACAGTAGACACCTCAAGTCGCTGGAGCAATACCACCAACGAAGTCTCCGCAAGATCCTACAAATCCCCTGGGAGGACAGGTGCACCAACATTAGCATCCTTGATCAAGCCAACATCCCTAGCATTGAAGCACTGACCACACTTGATCAGCCCCGCTGGGCAGGCCACATTGTCCGCATGCCAGACACGAGACTCCCAAAGCAAGCTCTCTGCTTGGAACTCCTTCACGGCAAACGAGCCAAAGATGGGCAGGGGAAATGTTACAAGGACACCCTCAAAGCCTCCCTGATAAAGTGCAACATCTCCACTGACACCTGGGATTCCCTGGCCAAAGACCGCCCTAAGTGGAGGAAGTGCATCCGGGAGGGCGCTGAGCACGTCGAGTCTCATCACCGAGTGCATGCAGAAATCAAGCGCAGGCAGCGGAAAACCTGTCCCACCCTCCCTTACCCTCAACGACTATCTGTCCCATCTGTGACAGGGACTGTGGTTCTCGTATTAGACTGTTCAGCCACCTAAGGACTAATTTTAAGAGTGGAAGCAAGTACTTCCTTGATTCCAAGGGACTGCCTGTGATGATGATGAGTTAGCTGCAGCTACCTCCAATTGTGTGCCACCTTGTCCTGCAAGAGAGCGGGAAGTGTGTCAGTGAGTGTGGTTCAGTGGCTGGTGGGTGGCTGTCATGGCTGAATAGCTGGCAGTGTGTGCAAGCTGTGAGGTTTGCAGCAGTGGTAAGTGTGCGAGGGTGAGATGGAGCATATGAATGTGAGGTATGAGGCATGATTGATAGAGATTGTTGGTAGCTGAGTACTGGGGGTGTGGTGAATTAAGCAGTGTGTGAAACTAATGGTACAGTTTGTGGGATATGGCATTTGAATTTAATGACTTTGACCAATCGTGTGAAGTCTTTAAACTTCTTGTAGCACTGCATCCAGGTCCTGAGGACTACACTGCTCGCATTCACCGACACAGCTATCTGGTCCCAATGCCTCCTCATAATTTGTCTGCCGGACCTCCTGGACCCCTGTGGATAGAGGGGACCTTGCTTCTCCTGTGCACCTCACGCACCAAGACCTCCAGCGCTACGTCTGAACATCTGGGCGCACTCTCTTTGTCATATTGCACCATCACTCAGGCTTTTTGCTCCTCAGTCTGTTTCCCAGCCACTTCCACCACCTGCTGAAGCCAGAATGCACCTCCCCTTTAAGAGATGCAGGCTGCCTTTAAGAAGTGCAGGTTAGCTTTAATTGGTGCTAGCCTCGCATGAATTTGGACTGCCTTCTAAGTCACTAAGCCACTGAACAGCGCGCTTAGCACTTTCTTACCACCGCAATCATTTTAATTAGCACCCTGCATCAAACTAAATGAACGCAGGCTAATTACACATCATGATACCCACGGCCATTTTATGGCCTTATCTAATTTCTAGGTCCTTGTATTTATATTGCACCATATCATGCCTTTGAGACCACCCAATGCGCTTTACAACTAATAGATTACTTCTGAAGTCCAGTTACCATTGTTATTTATGAAAATGCTTTGGCAATTTGTGCACAGCAAGATCTCATAATCAGAAATAAATGACCAGTTAGTCTGTTTTTGCCAGTGTTGGCTGAGGGAAGAACATTAGCTGGAGCAGTTGGAAAACTGCCTGCTCTTTTTCCATTTGTGTCAAAGGATCTTCGACATCTATCAGAAACAAGCAGAGTAGAAATCAGTGCACACACAATAACAAAAAGATATGGTTTTAACATTTCATCTGAAGGATGGCACTTCTGACAAAACACCTCTCCTTCAGTACAGCACTGGAGTGTCAGCCTAATTATGCTTGGACTGGGGCTGAAGCCTCCAACCTTCTGACTCAGAGCTGAGAGTGAGAGACACCACACTCAAAAATGTTGTAAAATCCACATATATAATTGTCTACCATAATAAATACTCTATTTTCAAAATTCTTTACAACATAATGCATCACTTGTTTTGAATGTAGCAGCGTTAGGGATAGAAACATTTTTTATTTTCTTTTGCTTTTCATTTTGGCTACTTTGCTTTTCTACAATACTCCTCAGCAACATCAGGACTTGTACATCTCTTAGATTGGTTATATAACAAACAACTGGATGAAAATGCAGTAGGACCAGGGCCACATTATACAGTGGAATCCTGTATAATGCGAGCCAGTTTTGTGCTGCCAGAGTACCTATTAGGTCAGTATAAAGCAGGGGACCGACCCTGAACTTAAAATAAATTTACACATTGTGAGGTAAACTGAGTTTTATAAGCAATTCACCAAAGCCTCTCCAAGTGCTGATTGGCGTTGCTCAGAGCTTCCCAGAAATTGAAATAGCCAAGGCTGAACAAATCGACACTTTGTCCGTTATCACTGAGCAGCCCGGCAGAAACAAAGGATCCAGTGCAGTGATCAATCCAATCAAAGGAAAAGCTGCAGATAAGGCTCAAGTTGATGCTTTTTGGCAAACGCATTTGACCTTAGGTGCGTAAAATCAGTACAAGGGGTGATCACTCTAAGCAGATTTCATTATAGCAGTAAAGATGATGCTGTGCAGAATATGAGAGGGCCAATTTTCCTCTTTGCAGTACGCAGTGTTAGCCGTGGCTCAGGCGCACTCAAGTCTCTGAGTCAAAAGGTTGTTGGTTCAAGACCAACTTGAAAGATTTGAGCATATAATCTAGGTTGACACTTCAATGCAGTACTGGGGGAGTGCTGCACTGCCGGAGATGATGGCCTAGAAATTCATCTCAAGCAGTGGCGAACAAAACGGGTGGTATTGGATTGGGCACCCATTATATGCAGAGCCTGATATTCAATTCCATTGACTGCAGTGGAACTGGATATCAGGTGTTGCGTATAACTGGTGGCCGATCTGATACTGACAGTTTTGCGCCACCGCCCAAGTCAACTTTCTGGGCCATCATATTTTGAATGTTAAACCGGTGCCCTGCCTACCCTCTCAGGTGGACGTAAAGGCACTATTCAAAGAAGAGCATGGGACTTCTACTGGTGTCCTAGCTAATATTTATTCCTTAACCAACACCACCACCAACAAATCATTATCTCATTGCTGTTTGTGAGATTTTGCTGTGTTGCTTTGTTTCCTACATTACACAAGAACAGAAGAAATATTCAATGAGATCATGCCCGAACTTCTATATCAACTCCACTTTCCCGTCCTATCCCCATATCCCTTGATTCCTTTAGTGCCCAAAAATCTGTCAATCTAAGTCTTGAATATACTCATCATTACAACATTGACTACACTGCAAAAGTACTTAATTAGCTGTAAAACACTTTGGGATATCCTGAGGTCCTTTCCTATCCTTTCCTTTACCCAGAGAACGCTTTGTTCCTAAGTACTACAGAGAAGAAAAAGGGACTGAGACACATTACATCAGGGTCTGCGTTTCCATTACATTGCCCCAGGATTTCAGGTGCTTTTCCCAATGGATAGACCTGGGCCTGCATCTGTAATTGGAGCAGGTCTAGTGTTGTTAGGAAAGTGCAAGGGTTCCCCAAATAACTCGTGGTAGGAACAAAGGAACAGGAATAAGCCATTCAACCCCATGGGTCTGTTCCACCTTACAATTAGATCACGGCTGATCTATATCTTAACTCCATATACTCACCTTGGTTCTGTAACACTTAATACTCTTTTGATTGGAGGACCTGGAACCAAGCTAAAAAAAAAGCCCACAGCAGGGCATCTGTTTTCCTCTTTCCCCAATAGGGTCTTCAAACATTGGGACTTTCTGGTTGTTGTTCTCTATTGGCAGCCAGAAGGTCCCTGAGTCCGGCAGTTAGAATCACAGCTGCAGGCCTCTCAAACTGGCCCCATATTTCATGAGCCGATGGGACCATGGAAGTAGTCTTCATTTGGCATTGCATGTTTGTACTCAAATGTCCTCTGCCAGGCTGTGGTACGATTTGGGTTCATGCCTGCTTTTTCCCTACCCCACACAGTGAGTTCCTGATCCTGGCTAAGATGATTGAAAAGGAGTCTGAGTGAAGTGTAGTCAGCTCCTGGCAGAGATGCAGTGAAAATCTGAGGGGAGACTATGGGATGACTCTCTGAGTGTCAATTCAGCAACAGCACTGCGAGAGGCCTTGGAGCAGCTCTCTCAACCAGGGATCAGTGCAAGACATGAACAAAATAAAGAAATAAAGTGATCGTAGGCACTTATTGATCTTTCTCCAATTCTCTGTTCTCAGGCTGACAGGAGAAATGAAGGATGATTTGACGAAAAATCATTGATCTTAAACCTCCTCCCCTCCCCCACAAAAATGCACAGGAACAAGTCCATGCTTTTTAAGTGCACTTTAAGACTCCTGTCCCTAATCGTTACTGTAAAGTGTACCAGCACCATGAGACCTACCTAGCAGTAGATCAATGCTAAAGGATTTAGTCTATTCACTTCAATCCTTTAAGTCAATAGAAACAAGAAATCAATGAAGACTGGGCAGTATCATTAAAGAATGAGTCTCGCCATCAGTGCCCCCTTTAAAGATCAAGCACTTGAAAAAAAAAAGTGATTACTTCAACATTCTGAAACACACTGCAGATGCTGGAAATCTGAAATAAAAAACAAAAAATCCTAGAAATACTCAGCAGGTCAGGCAGCATCTTTGGAGAGAGAAAGTTAACGTTGCAAGATGATGACCTTTCATCAGAAGTAAAAAAAATGGAGATGTAACGGATTTTAAGCAATTACTGAGGCAGGGAAAGGGAGGAGGGGAAGAACGAATGAAAGAGAAGCTCTGTGATATGGTGGAAGGCAGTACAGATTGAATGACAAAAGCAATGATGGTGCAAGGCAAAAGGGGATGGTTGGACTTGGCACACCAAGTCCCAGTTGTTATATATGTATATATGTATTTGTATATACCTTGTACAGCCACCAGAGGGCTCATCCCTTGGAGTCCCAAGGGATCCCACAATCCCTTTGGAGCACAGGTACTTAAGGAGGCCTCACAGGCTGGAGAGGCACACTGGAGACCTGTAATAAAAGACTACTTTGAGCTCACAGTATCCAGTCAGGCTCTTTATTCATACATAAAAACTGGTGACGAGATACAGATGACGAACCCAACGATGCAGAGAACAGTGGGCATCCTGGAGAAATTCTCGGAGTGAGATGATTGGGAAACCTTTGTGGAGCGACTCAAACAATATTTTGTGGCCAACAAGCTGGAAGGAGAAGCGAATGCTGCCAAACGAAGGGTGATTCTCCTCACCGTCTGTGGGGCACCAACATATGGCCTCATGCTTGCTCCAGCAAAACCTACAGAGAAGTCGTACGATGATTTGTGCACACTGGTCTGGGAGCATCTGAATCCGAAGGAAAGCATTCTGATGGCGAAGTACCGGCTCTACACCTACTAAAGGTCTGAAGGCCAGGAAGAGGTGAGTTATGTCACCGAGCTAGGACATTGTGAATTTGAAAAACATTTGGAGCACATACTCAGAGACTTTTTCGTACTTGGCATTGGCCATGAAATGATACTTCGCAAACCTTTGACTGTTGCGACCCCAACCTTAAGCAAGGTCATAGCGATAGCCCAGGCGTTCATTGCCACCAGTGACAATACTAAGCAAATCTCTCAGCACACAAGTGCTGCTACAAGTACTGTGAACAAAGTGATGTTGTTTTCAAATCGCAATGTACAAGGCAGGCCTGCAGCTGCACATCCGCAGATGTCTCAGAGTCCACCATCAAGGGTGATGAATGCAAGGCCAGTAACACCTTGTTGGCGCTGCGGGAATGATCATCATTTCCATTCATGCTGCTTCAAAGGATACATTTGCAAGGGCTGTGGAACAATGGGACACCTCCAACATATTTGCAGGTGAGCTGCAAACCCTGTTAATCCTGCAAACCACTATATTGCAGAGGAGGACAAATCCACGGTGGATCACGATGAACCAGAGCCTCAGACCAAGGAGGCAGAGATATTTGGGGTGCACACATTTACCACAAAGTGTCCCCTGATAATGCTGAAAGTTGAATTAAATGGGCTCCTGGTGTCAACGGAGCTGGACATGGGCACGAGCCAGTCCATTATGAGCAAAAAAACTGTCATAAATTGTGGTGCAGCAAGGCCTCAAGGCCAGTCTTGACTCCAATTTGCAAGAAACTGAGAACTTATACAAAGGAACTGATTCCCGTAATCGGCAGTGCTACTGTAAAGGTCTCCTACGATGGAGCGGTGCACAAGCTACAACTCTGGATGGTACCGGGCGATGGTCCCACGCTGCTCGGCAGGAGCTGGCTGGGAAAGATACGCTGGAACTGGGATGACGTCCTAACGCTCTCGTCCGCTGTTGACACTTCGTGTGCCCAGGTCTTAAACAAGTTCCCTTCGCTGTTCGAACCAGGCATCGGGAAGTTCTAAGGAGCAAAGGTGCAGATCCACCTAATTCCGGGGGCGCGACCCATCCATCACAAGGCGAGAGCAGTACCGTACATAATGAGAGAAATGGTAGAGATCGAGCTAGACCAGCTGCAAAGAGACGGCATCATTTCGCTGATCGAATTCAATGAGTGGGCTAGTGCGATCATTCCAATCCTCAAGGGAGACAGCACCGTCAGAATCTGTGGAGATTACAAAATAACTATCAATTGTTTCTCCTTGCAGGATCAATACCCACTACCAAAGCCCGACGACCTTTTTGCTATGCTGGCGGGAGGAAAGACGTTCACGAAGCTGGACTTGACCTCGGCCTACATGACGCAGGAGCTGGAGGAATCATCGAAGGGCCCCAACTGCATCAATACGCACAAAGGTCTCTTCATTTATAACAGATGCCCATTTGGAATTCGATCAGCCGCGGCGATATTCCAGCGAAACATGGAAAGCTTACTGAAGTCGGTCCCGTGCACGGTGGTCTTCCAGGACGACATCTTGGTTACAGGTTGGGACACAGTCAAGCATCTGCAGGACCTGGAGGAGGTTCTTAGTCGACTCAACCACGTGAGGCTCAGGTTAAAACGCTCGAAGTGCGTTTTCCTGGTGGCTGAAGTGGAGTTCCTGGGGAGGAGAATCGCGGCGGACAGCATCAGGCCCACCGATTCGAAGAAGGAGGCAATCGAGAACGTACCAAGGCCACTGAACGTGATGGAGCTGCGGTCATTTATAGGACTCCTGAACTACTTTGGTAACTTCTTACCGGGTCTCAGCACACTGTAGAACCACTGCACGCCTTACTGCGTAAAGGAGAGGAATGGGCATGGGGCAAAAGCCAAGAAAATGTCTTTGTGAAAGCTAGAAAATTGTTATGTCAAATAAATTGCTTGTGTTGTATGATCCATGTAAGCATTTGGTACTAGCATGTGATGCGGAGTCGTACGGTGTCGGGTGTGTATTGCAACAAGCTAATGATTCTGGGAAATTGCAACCGGTTGCTTGTACATCCAGAAGCCTGTCGAAGGCTGAGAGAGCCTACACCATGATTGAAAAAGAAGCGATATCGTGTGTCTATCGGTTATTCGTTATAATTTACCAAAATTCTCTGGACTCTGGGGAGGTACCAGCGGATTGGAAAGCAGCTAATGTAACGCCTCTGTTTAAAAAAGGGGGCAGACAAAAGGCAGGTAACTATAGGCCGGTTAGTTTAACATCTGTAGTGGGGAAAATGATTGAAGCTATCATAAGGAAGAACTAGCAGGACATCTAGATAGGAATAGTGCATTCAAGCAGACGCAACATGGATTCATGAAGGGGAAATCATGTTTAACTAATTTACTGGAATTCTTTGAGGATATAACGAGCATGGTGGATAGAGGTGTACCGATGGATGTGGTGTATTTAGATTTCCAAAAGGCATTCGATAAGGTGCCACACAAAAGGTTACTGCAGAAGATAAAGGTACGCAGAGTCAGAGGAAATGTATTAGCATGGATCGAGAATTGGCTGGCTAACAGAAAGCAGAGAGTCGGGATAAATGGGTCCTATTCAGGTTGGAAATCGGTGGTTAGTGGTGTGCCACAGGGATCGGTGCTGGGACCACAACTGTTTACAATATACATAGATGACCTGGAAGAGGGGACAGAGAGTAGTGTAACAAAATTTGCAGATGACACAAAGATTAGTGGGAAAGTGGGTTGTGTAGAGGACACAGAGAGGCTGCAAAGAGATTTAGATAGGTTAAGCGAATGGGCTAAGGTTTGGCAGATGGAATACAATGTCAGAAAATGTGAGGTCATCCAGCTTGGAAAAAAAAACAGTAAAAGGGAATACTCTCCTTTATTTCCATGGTTTCCACGGCTGGTTATCCCTTCTCTTACCGCCCTTCCTTTTCACTGGAATATATTTTTGTTGAGCACTATGAAAGAGCTCCTTAAAAGTCCTCCACTGTTCCTCAATTGTGCCACCATTTAGTCTTTGTTCCCAGTCTACTTTAGCTAACTCTGCCCTCATCCCACTGTAGTCCCCTTTGTTTAAGCATAGTATGCTCGTTTGAGACACTACTTCCTTACACTCAATCTGTATTACAAATTCAACCATACTGTGATCACTCATTCCGAGAGGATCTTTTACTTGGAGATCGTTTATTATTCCTGTCTCATTACACAGGACCAGATCTAAGATAGCTTGCTCCCTTGTAGGTTCTGTTCTACTTCCCTCTGTCTCCCTGCATAGGTTCCCATCCCCCTGCCATATTAGTTAAACCCCTCCCCAACAGCACTAGCAAACACTCCCCCTAGGACATTGGTTCCGGTCCTGGCCAGGTGCAGACCATTCGGTTTGTACTGGTCCACCTTTCCCGAACCGGTTCCAATGTCCCAGAATTTGAATCCCTCCCTTCTGCACCACTCCTCAAGCCACATATTTATTGTGTTCCTTACACAGATGAGACTGCACACATGGAGGTTAAAGTAACAGTGACTTCAGTCTTTATTAAGACACTCCAGAGTGAGAAACAGGCCTTCGGGGCCGGCTTATATACAGTGCTCCCTAGGGATGCTGGGATCCCTTGGGACTTCAGGGGATGCGCTCCCTGGTGGCGGAACATGAGAGTGCATGCTTTACTTATACACAACATCACTCCCCGCCAAAGTCAAAGTGAAAACTATTTACAAGGTGAGGCGGTCGGGAGCCTTTCTTTCCCCGGTAGACTGCCTCGGTACAAATGTCTGTTCTGATGTGTTGGCTGTGCCCTCGCTGGGCTGGCGTGTTGTTGGCCCTGCAGGGCTGCTGGGTGAGCCTGGCCTTGCTGGGCTGTTGGGCGTGATGGGTTCGATTTCCTGGTCCGGGGTGGTGTCGTTGATCCTTTGGGTGTGTGTTGTGGGCTCGAAAAAGGTGGTGACTGCTGTGGGTTGTTCAGGGCAGTCTGTGAACCGCAGTCTCGTTTGGTCCAGGTGCTTTCTGCAAATTTGTCCTTTGTCTAGTTTGACTACAAACACCCAACTCCCTTCTTTAGCTATCACCGTACCTGCGATCCACTTGGGACCATGTCCATAGTTTAGCACATATACAGGGTCATTCAGATCAATTTCGCGTGACACAGTGACACGGCCATCGTTTACATTTTGTTGCTGCTGCCTGCTCTCTACCTGATCATGCAGGTTCGGGTGAACCAGCGAGAGTCTGGTTTTAAGTGTCCTTTTCATGAGTAGCTCAGCCGGGGGCACCCCTGTGAGCGAGTGGGGTCTCGTGCGGTAGCTGAGCAGTACTCGGGACAGGCGGGTTTGGAGTGAGCCTTCTGTGACTCGTTTGAGGCTCTGTTTGATTGTTTGTACTGCCCGCTCTGCCTGCCCATTGGAGGCTGGTTTAAATGGGGCAGAGGTACCATGTTTGGCCCCATTGCGGGTCATGAATTCTTTAAATTCGGCACTGGTGAAACATGGCCCGTTGTCACTGACCAGTATGTCAGATAGGCCGTGGGTGGCAAACATGGCCCTCAGGCTTTCAATGGTGGCGGTGGCGGTGCTTCCTGACATTATTTCACATTCATTCCATTTTGAAAAAGCATCCACCACCACCAGGAACATTTTACCGAGAAACGGGCCCGCATCGTCGACATGGATCCTCGACCATGGTCTGGAGGGCCAGGACCACAAACTTAGTGGTGCCTCTCTGGGCACGTTGACAACTGAGCACACACGCTGCATTGCCGTACAGAGGACTCGAAGTCTGAGTCGATTCCGGGCCACCACACGTGGGACCTGGCTATCGCTTTCATCATTACTATACCCGGGTATGTGCTGTGGAGATCCAAGATGAATGTCTCCCTGCCCTTTTTGGATAGCATTATGCGGTTACCCCACAGCAGGCAGTCTGCCTGAATGCACAGCTCGTCCTTTCGCCGCTGGAACGGCTTGATTCGCTCTTGCATTTCAACGGGAATGCTGGTCCAGCTCCCATGCAGTACACAGTTTTTTACGAGGGACAGCAGAGGATCTTGGCTGGTCCAAGTCCTAATCTGGCGGGCCGTGACAGGTGATTTATCATTTTCAAACGCTGCCATGACCATCAACAAGCCTGCGGGCTGCGCCACCATCAACAAGTTTGCAGGCTGTGCCATTTCCACCCCCGTGGTGGGCAATGGTAGCCGACTGAGAGCATCCGCCCAGTTCTCAGCGCCTGGCCGGTGGCGGATTGTAGAGTTATATGCTGATAACGCGAGTGCCCACCTTTGTATGTGGGCTGAGGCATTAGTATTTATCCCATTGTTTTCAGCGAACAGGGATTTGAGGGGCTTGTGATCGGTTTCCAGGTCAAATTTGAAGCCAAACAGGTACTGGTGCATTTTATTTACCCCGAACACACCCGCTAATCCCTCTTTCTCAATCAGGCTGTATGCCCTCTCGGCTTTAGACAAGCTCCTGGAGGCATAGGCGACAGTTTGCAACTTCCCCGCAATGTTAGCTTGTTGTAATACACACCCGACTCCGTACAACGATGCATCACTTGCGAGCACAAGTCTTTTACACAGGTTATACAATACAAGCAGCTTGTTGGAGCATAAAATGTTTCTGGCTTTCTCAAAAGGAATTACTTGTTTTTTTCCCCATACCCAGTTCTCACCTTTAGACCATAGAAACATAGAAAATAGGTGCAGGAGTAGGCCATTCAGCCCTTCGAGCCTGCACCACTGCAGAAGATAAAGGTACGCGGGGTCAGTGGAAATGTATTAGCATGGATAGAGAATTAGCTGCCGAGCAGAAAGCAGAGAGTCGGGTTGGAAATCGGTGGTTAGTGGTGTGCCACAGGGATTGGTCCTAGGACCACAACTGTTTACAATATACATAGATGACCTGGAAGAGGGGACAGAGTATAGTGTAACAAAATTTGCAGATGACACAAAGATTAGTGGGAAAGCGGGTTGCGTAGAGGACACAGAGAGGCTGAAAAGAGTTTTAGATAGGTTAAGCGAATGGGCTAAGGTTTAGCAGATGGAATACAATGTCGGAAAGTGTGAGGTCATCCACCTTGGGAAAAAAAACAAAAAAAGGGAATACTATTTGAATGGGGAGAAATTACAACATACTGCAGTGCAGAGGGACCTGGGGGTCTTGTGCATGAATCCGAAAAAGTTAGTTTGCAGGGGCAGCAGTTAATCAGGAAGGTGAATGGAATGTTGGCCTTCATTGCGAGAGGGATGGAGTACAAAAGCAGGGAGGTCCTTCTGCAACTGTATAGGGTATTGGTGAGGCCACAGCTGGAGTACAGCGTGCAGTTTTGGTCGCCTTACTTAAGGAAGGATATACTGGCTTTGGAGGGGGTACAGAGACGATTCACTCGGCTGATTCCGGAGATGAAGGGGTTACCTTATGATGATAGATTGAGTAGACTGGGTCTTTACTCGTTGGAGTTCAGAGGGATGAGGGGTGATCTTATAGAAACATTTAAAATAATGAAAGGGATAGACAAGATAGAGGCAGAGAGGTTGTTTTCACTGGTCGGGGAGACTAGAACTAGGGGGCACAGCCTCAAAATACGGGTGAGCCAATTTAAAACCGAGTTGAGAAGGAATTTCTTCTCCCAGAGGGTTGTGAATCTGTGGAATTCTCTGCCCAAGGAAGCAGTTGAGGCTAGCTCATTGAATGTATTCAAGTCACAGATAAATAGATTTTTAACTAATAAGGGAATTAAGGGTTATGGGGAGCGGGCGGGTAAGTGGAGATGAGTCCACGGCCAGATCAGCCATGATCTTGTTGAATGGCGGAGCAGGCTCGAGGGGCTAGATGGCCTACTCCTGTTCCTAATTCTTATGTTCTTATGTTCTTATGTACCACCATTCAATAAGATCATGGCTGATCATTCCCATAGTACCCCTTTCCTGCTTTCTCTCCATACACCTTGACCCCTTTAGCCGTAAGGGCCATATCTAACTCCCTCTTGAATATATCCAATGAACTGGCATCAACAACTCTCTGCGGCAGGGAATTCCACAGGTTACCAAATCTCTGTGTGAAGAAGTTCCTCCTCAAATCAGTCCTAAATGGCCTACCCATTATCCTAAAGCTGTGTCCCTTCGTTCTGGATTTCTCCAACATCGGGAACATTCTTCCTGCATCTAACCTGTCCAGTCCCGTCAGAATCTTATACGTTTCTATGAGATCCCCTCTCATCCTTCTAAACTCCAGTGTATAAAGGCCCAGTTGATCCAGTCTCTCCTCATATGACAGTCCAGCCATCCCTGGAATCAGTCTGGTGAACCTTCGCTGCACTCCCTCAATAGCAAGAACGTCTTTCCTCAGATTCGGAGACCAAAACTGACACAATATTCCAGGGGAGGCCTCACCAAGGCCCTGTACAACTGCAGTAAGACCTCCCTGCTCCTATACTCAAATCCCCTAGCTATGAAGGCCAACATGCCATTTGCCTTCTTCGCCACCTGCTGTACCTGCATGCCAACCTTCAATGACTGATGAACCATGACACCGAGGTCTCGTTGCACCTCCCTTTTTCCTAATCTGCCGTCATTCAGATAATATTCTGCCTTCGTGTTTTTGCCCCCAAAGTGGATAACCTCACATTTATCGACATTATACTGTATCTGCCATGCATTTGCCCACTCACCTGACCTGTCGAAATCACCCTGCAGCCTCTTAGTATCCTCCTCACAACTCACACCGCCACCCAGTTTAGAGTCATCTGCAAACTTGGAGATGTTACACTCAATTCCTTCATCCAAATCATTAATGTATATTGTAAAGAGCTGGGGTCCCAGCACTGAGCCTTGCGGCACTCCACTAGTCACTGCCTCCCATTCTGAAAAGGACCCATTTATCCCGACTCTCTGCTTCCTGTCTGCCAATCAATTCTCTATCCACGCCAGTACATTACCCCCTATACCATGTGCTTTGATTTTGCACACCAATCTCTTGTGTGGTACCTTGTCAAAAGCCTTTTGAAAGTCCAAATACACCACATCCACTGGTTCTCCCTTGTCCACTCTGCTCGTTACATCCTCAAAAAATTCCAGAAGATTTGTCAAGCATGATTTCCCTTTCATAAATCCATGCTGACTTGGACAGATCCTGTCACTGCTTTCCAAATGTGCTGCTATTTCTTCCTTAATAATAGATTCCAACATTTCCCCCACTACTGATGTCAGGCTAACCGATCTATAATTACGCTTTTTCTCTCTCCCTCCCTTTTTAAAAAGTGGTGTTACATTAGCTACCCTCCAGTCCCTAGGAACTGATCCAGAGTTGATTGACTGTTGGAAAATGATCACCAATGCATCCACTATTTCTAGGGCCACTTCCTTAAGTACTCTGGGATGCAATAACACGTGTAGGGGCTCTAAAAGGTGCTTAACCCCAGTAGGAAGTTACCAAAATAGTTGGAGTCCCAGGAATGACTGAAGCTCCGTGATGTTCTGTGGCCTGAGCGCATTCCTGATAGCCTCTGTCTTGGCGTCTGTGGGTGGAATGCCGTCCGCTGCGATATTTCTCCCCAAAAACTCCACTTCTGTTGCCATGAAAACACATTTCGACCTCTTCAGCTGCAGCCCCACGCTATCCAGTCGCTGGAGGACCTCCTCCAGGTATTGTAGGTGCTCGACAGTGTCCCAACCCGTGACCAATATGTTGTCCTGAAAAACCACCATGCGTTGTACTGACTTGAGTCGGCTCTCCATGTTTCTCTGGAAGATCGCTGCAGCCGACCGAATTCCAAACGGGCATCTGTTATAGATGAACAGTCCCTTGTGCGTGTTGATGCAGGTGAGGCCCTTCGAAGACTCCTCCAACTCCTGCGTCATGTAGGCCGAAGTCAGGTCGAGCTTGATGAACGTCTTGCCACTTGCCAGCATCGCAAATAGGTCGTCTGCCTTAGGTAGCGGGTATTGGTCGTGTAGTGAGAAACGATTAATAGTTACTTTATAATTGCCGCAAATCCTGGCAATGCCATCACTTTTGAGTACTAGAACAATTGGGCTGGCCCACTCGCTGAATTCCACTGGGGAAATGATTCCCTCGCGTTGCAGCCTGTCCAGCTCGATTTCCACTCTCTCCCTCATCATGTGAGGTACCGCTCGCACCTTGTGGTGGATGGGTCGTGCCTCTGGGACCAAGTGGATCCGCACCTTCGCCCTGGAAAAGTTTCCAATGCCTGGCTCAAAAAGGAAAGGACATTTGTTAAGAACCTGGGTACATGAGGCCTCATTGACATGTGATAGCGCTCGGATGTCATCCCAGTTTCAGCTGATTTTGCCCAGCCAGCTCCTTCCAAGCAGTGTGGGGCCATCGCCTGGGACAATCCAGAATGGCAGTTCGTGCATCGTGCCCTCATAGGTGACCTTGACCATGGTGTTGCCCAGGACAGTGATAAGTTCTTTGTTGTACATTCTCAGTTTTGTGTGGATGGGGCTCAGGGCTGGTCTGAGTTGTTGCACCACAGTCTCTCAAACATCTTTTTACTCATGATGGATTGGCTAGCGCCAGTGTCCAGTTCCATGGCTACGGGTAAGCCATTCAATTTTACATTTAGCATTGTAGGTGGACACTTCGTCGAAAATGTGTGCCTCCCGTGTACTTCAGCATCTGCCTCCTCTCTCTGAGGCTCGAAATTGTTTTGATTCATTATGGACCGATCTTCCTCTGCCACGTTGTGGTTAGCAGGTTTTGCAGAGCTTGCAGCTCGTCTGCAAGCTCGTTGGAGGTGCCCCATTGTTCCATAGCTGTTGCAAACATACACTTTGAAGTGGCATGAATAGGCTGAATGGAAGCCTCCACAATGCCAAAAAGGTGTGAATTGCCTTGCATTCATCCTTTGTTGCGGACTCTGAGTCATCTGGGTCACCTGAGGCCTGTTAGCAGTTGCAGACTTGTGGTTTCTGCCCTGTAAATTTCTGCTCGCAAACACAGTTCCAGTTAATTTATGAATATTGCTAGCACTTGTGTGCTGAGAGATTTGTTTGGTGTTATCACTGGTGGACATAAATGCCTATGCTATCGCAATGGCCTTGCTGAGGGTTGGTGTCTCTACAATCAAAAATTTTTCTAGGATGGTCTCGTGGCCAATGCCCTGTACAAAAAAGTCTCTGAGCATTTGCTCCAGGTAGTCATCAAACTCACATTGTCCTGCAAGTCGCCTTAGCTCGGCAACGTAGCTCGCCCCTTCCTGACCTTCAGATCGCTGGCATGTGTAGAACTGATACCTCGCCATCAGCACGCTTTCCCTTGGGTTAAGATGCTCCCAAACTAGTGTACACAGCTCCTCATATGACTTATCTGTGAGTTTCACCGGAACCAGAAGATTCTTCATGAGGCTGTCGTCGGTCGGTGCCCCACAGACCGTGAGGAGGACCGCTCTCCTTTTTGCAGCACTTCCTTCTCCGTCCAGTTCGTTGGCTATAAAGTACTGGTCTAGCCGTTCGACATAGGCTTCGCAGTCCTCACCCTCCGAGAACTTCTCCAGGATGCTCACAGTTTGCTGCATCTTTGCGTTGGATTTGTATACTCGTCGCCAGTTATTGTGTTCTTAACACAGATGAGACTGCACACAGGGAGGTTAAAGTAACAGTGACCTCAGTCTTTATTAAGACACTCCAGAGTGAGGAACAGGCCTTATATACAGTGCTCCCAAGGGCTGCTGGGATCCCTTGGGTCTTATGGGGATGCACTCCCTGGTGGTGGAACATGGGAGTGCATGCTTTACAGATACACAACAGTATTCATCTTAGCTATCCTGCAATTCCTACTCTGACCAGCATATGGCACTGGTAGCAATCCTGAGATTACTAACTTTGAGGTCCTACTTTTTAATTTAACTCTTAGCTCCCTAAATTCAGCTTGTAGGACCTCATCCCTTTTTTACTGATATTTTTGGTACCTATATGCACCACGACAACTGGCTGTTTACCCTCCCCTCCAAAATGTCCTGCAGCCGCTCCGAGACGTCCTTGACCCTTGCACCAGGAAGGCAACATACCATCCTGGAGTCTCGATTGCGGCCGCAGAAACGCCTATCTATTCCCCTTACAATAAAATCCTCTACCACTATAGCTCAACCACTCTTTTTCCTGCCCTCCTGTGCAGCAGAGTCACCCATGGTGCCATGAACTTGGCTGCTGCTGCCCTCCCCTGATGAGTCATCCCCCCAAAAGTACCCAAAACGGTGTATCTGTTTTGGAGGGGGATGACTGCAGGAGACCCCTGCACTACCTTCTTTCCAATGCTCTTCCTGCTGGTCACCCATTCGCTATCTGCCTGAGTAACCGTTACCTGCATTGTGACCAACTCACTAAACATTCTATTCACGACATCCTCGGCATTGCGGATGCTCCAGAGTGAATCCACCCGCAGCTCCAGTGCCGCAATGTGGTCTGTCAGGAGTTGCAGCAGGATACATTTCCCACACATGTAGTTGTTGGGGACACTGGAAGCGTCCCCGAGTTCCCACATAGCACAGGTCGAGCATGGCACGTGTCCGAACTCTCCTGCCATGACTTAACCCCTAGATTAACTTAATTTGGCAACAATGATAAAGGTTACCTACTGATAAAGGAAAAGTCCTGCAATAAAAGACGAAAGTCACACTTTACTTCGAGCTCACAGTATCCAGTCAGACCCTTTATTCATGCGTAACACCAGTCACCCATTACCCCGTCTTCTCTGATCTAAATTGACTCCCTGTCCCCCAAAGATTCAAATTTACAATTCTCATCCATGTGTTTAAATACCTTTATGGCCTCACCCATCCCTATCTCTGTAACCTTCTCCAGCACTATAACAACCCTCGCCTCCCACTGAACATTACGTTACTCAGACTCTAACCTTTTGTGCATTTCCTTTCCCTTCACCCAACCATTGCTAGCCATACCTTCAGCGGCCTAGGCCCCAGGTTCTGCAATTCTCTCACTGGACCCCGTCTACCTCTGCAGCTCACTCTTCTCCTTTAAGACCCTCCTTAAAACCTGCCTCTTTGACCAGGCTTTTGGTAACTACTAATATCTCCTTCTTTGGCTCACCTCTTTTCCTTCCATGTCTGTGAAGTTTCTTGGGACATTTTTCCTACATTAAATGCATGATATAAATGCATGTTGTTGTTGACACAAAGCTTTTTCTCTACGTCAATAGTTTATGGGTGATTGATAGACTCAAAGGGAAGTTTCTAGTTTCTAGGTAGTTTCTTGTCAAGTTAAGAAGATAGGCTAAGGATTGGCAGATGGATTTTAATGCATGTAAATATAAAGTGATACACATTAAAAAAAGATTCACGAGGGTATATATGGTGTTAGTACTGCAACAGCTTCAATGTAGAGCTAGCACTGGAACAGGCATTATGTCGAACCAGCACTAGGGCGTACATCATGTGTAACTGACATTGGCACTAGTTATGATTGGGAATGATCACTGGAACAGGCATGATGTGGAGCTAGTAATGTGACAGACAAGATGTAGAACTATCATTGGGACAGACACTATGTGGAGCCAGTAATAGAGCAGGCGTGATGTGGAGCTAGCATTGGGACAGAAATGATGTGGAACTACAACTAGGACAGGCATGATGTAGAGCTAACATTGGGACATCTGATGTGGAGCTAGCACTGGCAGAGTCTAAATTGCTTCCTACTGTGTTGAAATTTCTAAGATCCTCTGAACTAGCATTTCCACATCACAAAACAAATAAACGTGAAAATGGACTTAATCTTAAAATTCAGGCCAAACCAGTTAAATGCGAATCCAGAAAAAAATCTTCACACAAATGGTTTTGTTATTAGAGAATGTTTTGCCCCAAAAGGCTATAGATGCAGAATCAATTATAGTTTTTGAAATTTACTTGGGGGAAAAAGCTTATTAAGGGATAGGGAAAATTGGCATGAGCTGGGATTAAATAAAGAGCTGCTGTCATGAATTCAACCAGCATTGTAACCCATGTATAAACTGACCTAAGTTGTACACCGTGAGAACACTGACCACTAGGTGGGAGACACTCCTAACCTGGACCTTCAGGTATAAAAGGGGAAGCTCCACCCACCTTCATCACTTGAGTGCTAAGGAATAAAGGACAGGTCACAGACTGACCTTCTCTCAAGCATGGGCCTCGTGTGCATTTATACTGTGTAGTAAGGACGTATCAATGGCGACAAGAAACTGGGATTTAAACCACGCGAGCATGGCCACTAGCAGAACAGACGAGAGGTACTGTGTTAAGGAATGGTTGGGACAGAGATTCAACATTGTTAAAGCAGCGCACAGTTCTCCAGGCAGACAAGGGCAGTCAGGCATGCCCCAACATGTAGTCGAACCCAGAGGGGGAGTTCGACAGAGATAATGGCAAGCTGAATAGTGATTTACGCCATTGCAAGGGACAATGCGGTCAGTAATGGGGCCATCAACACCTGTTAATGGTGCACTCAAGGGCAATAACAGGGGCAGTCAGGGACGATCGACTGGCAAGGGACCTTTTGTTTCAAACCACAACTCATGCTGGCGGCGTGGAGGCATACATTCAGCCGGAGTTTGCAGAGATGAGCAAAATACCTGCAGAAATTACAGAAATGGACACTGGGGGATATCGCTGGAAGCTGAAGTTCAGCGAGTTCATGTGGAGCACGTATACAGTTCATACACCAGGACGCCACCGATAATGATGAAAGTGCTCCTCAATGGCATCCCAGTATCAATGGAGTTAGACACGGGTGCCAGCCAGTCCCTGATGGGTATCAAACAGTTCGAAAAGTTGTGGGCATCCAAGGCCAGGAGGCCAAAATTATCGCCGATTGACGCACAGCTACGGACTTACACAAAGCAGATCATTCCGGTGCTAGGCAGTGCCATGGTAGTCGTGACCCACAAAGATTCGGAGAACAGGTTGCCACTCTGGATTGTCCCAGGGGACGGTCCCGCACTACTGGGGAGGAGTTGGCTTGCTGTCATGAACTGGAAATGGGGCGATGTCAATGCAATTTCCTCTGTGGAGCGAGTATCATGCTCACAGGTCCTGGACAAATTTGACTCATTATTTCAACCCGGCATTGGCACTTTCATGGGGGCCAAGGTAGTGATTCACATAAACCCGGACGCCAGACCAGTACACCACAAGGCCAGAGCGGTGCCGTACGTGATGCGGGAAAAGATAGAAGGCGAATTGGACCGCCTGTTGAGGGAAGGCATCATCTCGCCAGTCGAATTCAGTGACTGGGCGAGCCCGATTGTGCTGGTGCTCAAGGCGGATGGGTCGGTCAGGATATGTGGCGATTACAAGGCCACCATCAATCGGGTGTCACTCCAAGACCAGTACCCGCTACCGAGAGCGGAGGACCTCTTTGCGACGCTATCCGGTGGCAAACTTTTTTCAAAATTGGACCTGACCTCAGCTTACATGACCCAGGAGTTGGCGAGTGAGTCGAAGAAGCTGACCACCATCACGACACACAAGGGGTTGTTTGAGTACAACAGATGTCCATTCGGGATTCGCTCAGCCGCCGCGATCTTCCAACGAAATATGGAAAGCCTCCTCAAGTCGATTCCAGGGACGGTGGTTTTTCAGGACGACATCCTCATCACGGGTTACGATACTGAAGAACACCTCCACAACCTGGAGGAGGTGCTACGCAGACTGGACCGGGTAGGTCTGCGACTGAAAAAGGCGAAGTGCGTCTTCCTAGCTCCAGAGGTAGAATTCCTGGGGATGAGGATAGCAGCAGACGGGATCAGCCCTACTGCATCCAAGACGGAAGCGATCCAGAGAGCACCCAGACTCCATAACACGATGGAGCTGCGTTCGTTCCTGGGGCTCCTGAACTATTTTGGTAACTTTCTTCCCAAATTGAGCACGCTGCTAGAGCCGCTACACGTGCTCCGACACAAAGGTCGCGAATGGATCTGGGGGGACAGCCAGGAAAGGGCTTTTAATAGAGCACGCAATTTGTTATGTTCCAACAATCTGTTAACGCTATATGACCCATGTAAGAAACTTGTGTTAACGTGCGATGCGTCGTCCTATGGTGTCGGGTGTGTATTGCAGCTTGTCAATGCCAAGGGTCAGTTACAGCCGGTAGCTTATGCCTCCAGGAGTCTGTCCCAGGCAGAAAGGGGCTACGGGATGGTAGAAAAGGAGGCGCTCACATGTGTATATGCGGTAAAGAAAATGCACCAGTACCTGTTTGGCAGGAAATTTGAGCTGGAGACAGATCACAAACCCCTAATGTCCCTTTTGGCCGACAACAAGGCCATAAATGCAAACGCATCGACCCGCATACAGAGGTGGGCACTCACGTTAGTTGCCTATGACTACACAATTCGGCACAGACCGGGCACCGAAAACTGCGCCGATGCACTCAGCAGGCTCCCACTAGCCACCACTGAGGGGGCTACCGAGCATGGTGCTGAGATGGTCATGGCTGTTGAAGCTTTCGGAAGCGAAGGCTCACCCGTGACAGCCCGTCAGATTAAAGTCTGGACAAGTAGAGACCCGCTATTGTCTCTTGTCAAGAAATGTGTCCTGAATGGGGACTGGGCAGCCACGTACAGGGCATGCCCTGAGAAATTTAAACCATTTCACAGGCGCAAGGATGAACTCTCGATTCAGGCCGATTGCCTACTGTGGGGAAACCGCGTAGTCATGCCCCAGATGGGCAGAGAGTGTTCATCAGAGAACTCCACAATGGGCACCCGGGCATTGTCACGATGAAGGCAATTGCCAGGTCACACGTTTGGTGGCCAGGGATAGACGCAGATCTAGAACTTTGTGTTTGCAGGTGCAACACGTGTGCCCAGCTGGGCCATGCGCCCAGGGAAGCCCCCAATAGCCCCTAGCCATGGCCTGCCAAGCCTTGGTCACGCATCCATGTGGACTACGCAGGTCCTTTCATGGGGAAAATGTTTTTGGTTGTAGTAGACGCCTACTCCAAATGGATCGAGTGTGACATTTTAAATTCAAGCACATCCTCTGCCATGGTAGAAAGTCTATGGGCAATGTTCGCTGCCCACGGTCTACCGGACATCTTGGTCAGCGACAATGGCCCGTGCTTCACAAGCACTGAATTCCAGGACTTCATGGCAGGCAATGGAATTAACCATGTTAGAACGGCACCGTTCAAGCCGGCCTCAAACGGCCAGGCAGAACGAGCAGTGCAGATAATCAAACAGGGGATGCTCAGATTCCAAGGGGGTTCCCTACAAACCCGCTTATCACGCCTCCTGTTGGCCTATAGATCCCGACCACACTCGCTCACAGGGGTTCCACCCGCAGAGCTACTAATGAAAAGGACGCTCAAAACCCGATTATCCCTTATCCACCCCACCATGAAAGAAATTGTCGAAAGTAGGCGCCAGTCATAATATCACTACCATGACAGGAATGCGAGGGCACGATGTATTGATGTAAATGATCCTGTTTTTGTCCTCAACTACGCTGCAGGGCCCAAATGGCTCGCAGGCACTGTGGTTGCCAAAGAGGGAAATAGGATTCTGGTAGTTAAACTTACCAATGGACAAATCTGCCGCAAACATGTGGATCAAACAAAAAGGAGGTTCAGCAACCCCTTAGAAGAAGCAGAGGAAGAACACGATATAGAGTTCACTCCACCACAGGTGACCGAACACCGGAACCAAAGGGAGGAGAGCCCAGTCACTGTGGGCAGTCCGGACAGGCCTGAGGCACTGCAAACAGCAGACACTCAGGCCAGCGCCCAACAACCGGAGCCCCAACTCAGGCGCTCTACAAGGGAGCGTAAACCACCAGAGAGACTCAACCTGTGATCCCAATAAGACTTTGGGGGGGAGGTGATGTCATGTATTCAACCAGCATTGTAACCCATGTATAAACTGACCTAAGTTGTACACCGTGAGAACACTGACCACTAGGTGGGAGACACTCCTATCCTGGACCTTCAGGTATAAAAGGGGAAGCTCCACCCACCTTCATCACTTGAGTGCTAAGGAATAAAGGACAGGTCACAGACTGACCTTCTCTCAAGCATGGGCCTCGTGTGCATTTATACTGTGTAGTAAGGACGTATCAGCTGCCATGGCTAATAAATTATCAGAACAGACTTGATGGTGTGAATAGCCTACACCTATTCCTAGGTTCCTATGACACCTATTTTAAAAAACAGACTGGCTTACATAGAAAACATAGAAACATAGAAAATAGGTGCAGGAGTAGGCCATTCGGCCCTTCTAGCCTGCACCGCCATTCAATGAGTTCATGGCTGAACATTCAACTTCAGTACCCCATTCCTGCTTTCTCGCCATACCCCTTGATCCCCCTAGCAGTAAGGACCTCATCTAACTCCTTTTTGAATATATTTAGTGAATTGGCCTCAACAACTTTCTGTGGTAGAGAATTCCACAGGTTCACCACTCTCTGGGTGAAGAAGTTCCTCCGCATCTCGGTCCTAAATGGCTTACCCCTTATCCTTAGACTGTGACCCCTGGTTCTGGACTTCCCCAACATTGGGAACATTCTTCCTGCATCTAACCTGTCTAACCCCGTCAGAATTTTATATGTTTCTATGAGGTCCCCTCTCATTCTTCTGAACTCCAGTGAATACAAGCCCAGTTGATCCAGTCTTTCTTGATAGGTCAGTCCCGCCATCCCGGGAATCAGTCTGGTGAACCTTCGCTGCACTCCCTCAATAGCAAGAATGTCCTTCCTCAGGTTAGGAGACCAAAACTGTACACAATACTCCAGGTGTGGCCTCACCAATGCCCTGTACAACTGTAGCAACACCTCCCTGCCCCTGTACTCAAATCCCCTTGCTATGAAGGCCAACATGCCATTTGCTTTCTTAACCGCCTGCTGCACCTGCATGCCAACCTTCAATGACTGATGTACCATGACACCCAGGTCTCTTTGCACCTCCCCTTTTCCTAATTTTAGAAAGATCCAGACATCTCACTTAGAAAGCATTGCCTGGTCCAAAACTAGATGGTTTGCAACTCTAATTATCACTCCAGTCAAGCCCTGCGTGATTCACTAATACCATAATCCTGCCTATCGGGAAGACCATTCTTCCTTGACTTAAACTGATGTTAATAATTCGGTCTTTCTCTGCAGAACCAAAGAGATGGATGGTGTGCATCTAAGCTCCTGACTTGCCTATCTGTGCTTTGGTTTCGTGTGCTGATGTCAGTCAGCTTGTGTAGCAGAGGCATTCGACATGGGTCACCACCCCCCCACCCCCTTACAAACCACCAACAATTCATTGTTGTCTCATTGCTAATGGCACTCTACATCCATGGTGAGCAATATAAAAGGCCACCGGTGGACATAAGTAGAGATGAGAAAATAGGCAAATTACCCAATTCGCTTCCAAATATTTCACAGGTCAGCCTATGTCCCCTACAGTTTCTTCATGAGGACTATGTTCCTTTAAATTCAATTGTGTAAGCTTTCTATTTGAACTTCTGAAGAAATTAAATGCATTTAAGCCATTATTTTTGCTAGAGTTGCATTATTCTTTGGGTAAAAGCTGACACCACTTCAGTCAGATATTTTATAGCTTATGTATATCTCAGTCTTAGCTCCTTTACAAGTACAGTATATGTAATATATGAACAAATGAAAGACAGAGATAGGATGAGTTGCTAGTCCATGTGCTTGCTTTGTTAGGCCAGAGAGAACGGAGCATGCTCATACTAATGCATGTGATAATGAATTACACTGCTTTCCCCCTTAAAAGAAATGTATGTATTCATGATCAAGTGGTTGAAGATCACTGTCCAATCCAGGCCAGTAAACAAAGCGTCTTGCAATTGATTTCATACTGACGATCCCTGAATGTTCAGTATGATGTTCGGCAAGAATTCTATCTCTTAAAGAAGTAGCAACCACCACTCTGTTTCCCCATTTGATGCAACCTTACCCACAAGACAGTTCAGTATGATGGTTATGGAATGGTTTCAATTCTGTGTCCATACACTGATCAGTCCATCCATTCAAAGTGTTTTCATACACTTTTTTCAGTACTGAGTCCTTTTGAGGCTCATCTGAAATCTCAGTTGCATTCACAAGAAAGTCTTTGTCAACTGCACCGAGCATGAAAATAGCACCTTTACTCCCAACATGAGACCTCATGTGGCAACCTGGACAAGGCATCTGCGATAGCATTTTGCTTTGAAGTGCGATATTCAATTGTATTGTTATACTGCGACAACATCACTGCCCAATGTTGCATTCTTGATGCAGTTATTGCAGGGATGGCAGATTTGGACCTCAATATTTCTAGGAGCGGTTTGTGTTCGATTCTCAGGGTAAACTTTCTGCCGATCAGGAACTGTTAGAATTCCTTGATTGCAAACATTATGGCAAATGCTTCCTTTTCAATTTGTGCATAGTTTATTTCGCTCTTTGTGAGGGTTCGCGATGCGAACGCGATCGGTTACGCGGCTAATGACAGCTCCCACACTGTAGTTGGAAGCATCACATGGTAACTTAAGCTCACGCTCTGTGTCATAGTGCACAAGTAGAGCATTGCTAGAGAGACTTCTCTTACAATTGTCGTAAGTTTCCCGTTGCGCTTTCGTCCACTTCTACTGGACAGCCTTATTGACAAGCTCGTGCAATGGAGCTAACATGGTCGCTAACTCAGATAAGGAATGTGCATAGTACTGGACCATTCCAAGGAAAGATCTTAACTCAGACACGTTCTGTGGCTTTGGAACATTGATGACAGCATCAACCTTTTCTGCCACTGGTTGCAAGCCATTTGCATCAGCTTTCAGACGAAGGTACACAAACTCTTGCACAAAAGCACATTTGTTCTGTTTCAATTTGACATTGTGGGCATTCAACTTTTGAAGCACTATATCTAACACTTCTAGAATTTCTTCCTCGCTGCTTGTTGCGATTAGCACATCGTCTTGGTTGCATAAGCTATTTGGAACTCCTTGCAAAATCTTATCCATCGTAGTCTGGAAGATTTTGGGGGAGGACTTTACACCATACGGCAGCTTGGTATATGAGTACAGTTCCTTGTGTGTGTTGATAGTGAGATACAGTTGACTCTCTTTGTCAACATTCAGCTGAGAGTAAGCATGCAACAGGTCAACCTTGGAGAAAACATTTGACCCAGAGAGTGCTGCACACAAATATTGCGATGTAGGTAATGGGTGCTGCTCAACTGCTTGTTTGATAGTAACTTTGTGGTCACCAAACAAGCATACAGTTTTGTCTGCTTTGGGCACTACCACAATTGGAGTAGCCCATTCACTTTTGCCAGTTTTCACTAGCACTCCATTCTTTCTCAGCTTCACTAGCTCTTCCTCCATCTGACTTTTCAACGCATAGGGGACCGGCCTTGCCTTACAATAGACAGGCCTCGCGTTGGACTTAATGCGGATATGTGTGTCACAAGCACATAAGAAATAGGAGCAGGAGTAGGCCATACAACCCCTCGAGCCTGCTCTGCCATTCAATAAGATCATGGCTGATCATCGACCTCAATTCCACATTCCCTCCTGATCTTCATATCCCTTGATTCCCCATGACTATAAAAATCTATCTATCTCAGCCTTGAATATACTCAGAGACTTAGCATCCACAGCCCTCTGGGGCAGAGAATTCCAAAGATTCAGAACCCTCTGAGGAAGAAATTCCTCCTCGTCTCTGTCTTAAATGGCTTACCCCTTATCCTGAGACTGTGCCCCCTAGTTCTAGACACTCCAGCCAGGGGAAACAACTTCTCAGCATCTACCCTGTCAAATCCCTTCAGAATCTTGTATGTTTCAATGTTTCAATGAGATCACCTCTCATTCTTATAAACTCCAGATGGGCCCATTCTACACAATCTCTCATCATAAGACAGCCCTCTCATCCCAGGAATCAATCTAGTGAACATTTGTTGCAACACCTCCAAGGCAAGTATATCCTTCCTTAGATAAGGAGACCAAAACTGTGTACAGTACTCCAGGTGTGGTCTCACCAATGCCTTGTACAATTGTCGCAATTCAGAGCTGAAATTCAGCTTCCCGAAAATGCCTCTTACTGCCGGAAAGCGGCGGCCACGTGGCGGAGTCGACATTCTTTTCCGGTGGGCCCCACTTCCCCACCGCTGCTGCCGACCTCTCCAAAGAGTGTCATCAAAGCACGCATCACCAATCTCCCACATCTCAAGCTAAATTCAGGGGAAAAGTCTTTCTGTTGGTGCACTGTGTTCAAAGTGTGTGCGACATGGCTGTGCGGTGGCCATTCAAAGCGAGGGCGCACTGCCGCAGCTGCCATTTCATTTTTTTTTGGCTGACTATCAGGTTGGCCAGACAATTATGCCCGCGGGTTCGGCCGGGCCACCAACAGGAAGCCCAGCAGCCCATCTTGGGTGCCAAGCCGCTAGTCCGGTCGAAACCCTCCCTGTTGGCCCAGTGGACCTAACTAAAATAATTGCATGAGCTCGCAGCAGCTCTCCCCTTGAAGTGAAGGGGAGAGACGTAGTGTTGCACTAACTGTTCTGTATGTAATAACTCGATAGACTGAATACTATAAACTAACACAGGTACGAACCTGGCTCTGCTTTATTCGGGTCCAAAGTGAATACATTACATCATGGCTTGCCTTTTATACTTGGGGGCACACACGTGCGTACAGCCAATGACCTCCGACAGTGGCGCCACCTGGTGGCTAGTAATCCCAAGCATACATACATGACAATATCCCCCTTTAAGATATTAGTAACAGTCTTTTTACAAATTAAGACGGTCCGGGGTTTTCCGCTCCCGAGTTGATCGTCTCAGTTCAACTCCAGCCTTGGGCGAGCATTCTGAGTCTCTTATGACTGGGGGCTGGGTAGCCGATCTGATGAGAGTGGCCATGTCAGGATTGAAAGTCCAGATTCATTGATGACAGCGGAGTCCTCTGAAGACTGCGTGGCGAGGCAGTCGGGACTTCGGCGAGAGGCCTATAAAAGGCACAGCAGGGAGTCTGGGGCCCAGTGTCGAGGAGGTGCGTGGAGAGACGGACTTGTGCAGCTACAGGGAGAAAGCAAAAAAGAAGTGGAAAGAAATAGGAAGGTGACGTCACAGCCAAGGGGGTAAGTGATTGGCTGGTGATTGGTGAGTAGTTTTTCTTTTTTCTCTTCTATAACAGCGAGTAAACTTTAGCATTGTTGTTGCCAATTTAAGTGTATCTAAGGGTTAAGGCATGGCAGGAGAGCTCGGTCACATGATATGCTCTTCCTGTACCATGTGGGAACTCAGGGACACTTCCGGTGTCCCTGACGCCTACGTGTGCGGGAAGTGTATCCACCTCCAGCTCCTGACGGTCTGCATTGCGGAATTGGAGCTGGGGGTGGATTTACTCTGGCGCATCCATGATGCTGAGATGACGTGAGTAGAACGTGTAACAAGTTGGTCTTACCGCAGTGAAGGGTCCACAGCCAGATAGGGAATGGAAGACCAGTAGGAAGAGCAGTGCAAGGAAGGTATTGCAGGGGTCCCCTGCGGTCATCCCCCTGCAAAACAGATACACCGCTTTGAGTACTGTTGAGGGGGATGACTCATCAGGGGAGGGCAGCAGCAGCCAAGTTCATGGCACCGTGGTTGGCTCTGCTGCACAGGAGGGCAGGAAAAAGAGGGGGAGAGCGATAGTGATAGGGGATTCAATTGTAAGGGGAATAGATAGGCGTTTCTGCAGCCGCAACCGAGACTCCAGGATGGTATGTTGCCTCCCTGGTGCAAGGGTCAAGGATGTCTCTGAGCGGGTACAGGTCATTCTGAAAAGGGAGGGTGAACAGCCAGTTGTCATGGTGCACATTGGTACCAACGATATAGGTAAAAAAAGGGATGAGGTCCTACGAGACAAATTTAAGGAGCTAGGAGCTAAATTAAAACATAGGACCTCAAAAGTAGTAATCTCGGGATTGCCACCAGTGCCACGAACTAGTCAGAGTAGGAATTTCAGGATAGCTCAGATGAATATGTGGCTTGAGCAGTGGTGCAGCAGGGAGGGATTCAAATTCCTGGGGCATTGGAACCAGTTCTGGGGGAGGTGAGACCAGTACAAACCAGACGGTCTGCACCTGGGCAGGACCGGAACCAATGTCCTAGGGGGAGTGTTAGCTAGTGCTGTTGGGGAGGAGTTAAACTAATATGGCAGGAGGATGGGAACCAATGCAGGGAGACAGAGGGAAACAAAATGGAGACAAAAGCAAAAGACAGAAAGGAGATGAGTAAAGTGGAGGGCAGAGAAACCCAAGGCAAAAAACAAAAAGGGCCACTGTACAGCAAAATTCTAAAGGGTCAAAGTGTAATAAAAAGGCAAGCATGAAAGCTTGGTGCCTCAATGCAAGGAGTATTTGGAACCCAGGAGAGGGCTCTGAGCTAGTTAGAGTGGGTGAGAGCTCAGATGAACAGGACCCCAAGAAAGAATTCAAAAGGCAGGAGGCAACAGAGCAGAGTAGCACTGGGGTAAGTGTAAACCACAAGGTGATAGGAAAGGACAATATGTATGAATATAAAGGGGGCTGCAGGAGGGGTCAAAACTAAAAATAATGGTTTAAAAACTAGTATTAAAACACTCTACCTAAACGCACGCAGCATTCGAAATAAAGTAAATGAGTTGACGGCACAAATCATAACAAATGGGTATGATTTGGTGGCATTACAGAAATGTGGTTGCAGGGTGGCCAAGACTGGGAATTAAACATACAGGGGTATCTGACAATTCGGAAAGATAGACAAGAAGGGAAAGGAGGTGGGGTAGCTCTGTTAATAAAGGATGATATCAGGGCAGTTGTGAGAGACGATATTGGCTCTAATGAACAAAATGTTGAATCATTGTGGGTGGAGATTAGAGATAGTAAGGGGAAAAAGTCACTGGTGGGCGTAGTTAATAGGCCCCCAAATAATAGCTTCACGGTGGGGCGGGCAATAATCAAATCGCACGGGGTAGCCTTGAGGAAGAATTCATAGAATGCATACGGGATTGTTTCTTAGAACAGTATGTTACAGAACCTACAAGGGAGCAAGCTATCTTAGATCTGGTCCTGTGTAATGAGACAGGAAAAATAAACGATCTCCTAGTAAAAGATCCTCTCGGAATGAGTGATCACAGTATGGTTGAATTTGTAACACAGATTGAGGGTGAGGAAGTAGTGTCTCAAACGAGCGTACTATGCTTAAACAAAGGGGACTACAGTGGGATGAGGGCAGAGTTGGCTAAAGTAGATTGGGAACACAGACTAAATGGTGGCACAATTGAGGAACAGTGGAGGACTTTTAAGCAGCTCTTTCATAGTGCTCAACAAAAATATATTCCAGTGAAAAAGAAGGGCGGTAAGAGAAGGGATAACCAGCCGTGGATAACCAAGGAAATAAAGGAGAGTATCAAATTAAAAACCAATGCGTATAAGGTGGCCAAGGTTAGTGGGAAACTAGAAGATTGGGAAAATTTTAAACGCCAGCAAAGAATGACTAAGAAAGCAATAAAGAAAAGAAAGATAGATTACGAAAGTAAACTTGCGCAAAACATAAAAACAGATCGTAAAAGCTTTTACCGATATATAAAACGGAAAAGAGTGACTAAAGTAAATGTTGGTCCCTTAGAAGATGAGAAGGGGGATTTAATAATGGGAAATGTGGAAATGGCTGAGACCGTAAACAATTATTTTGCTTCGGTCTTCACAGTGGAAGACACAAAAACCATGCCAAAAATCGCTGGTCACAGGAATGTGGGAAGGGAGGACCTTGAGATAATCACTATCACTAGGAGGGTAGTGCAGGACAGGCTAATGGGAATCAAGGTAGACAAGTCCTCTGGTCCTGATGAAATGCATCCCAGAGTATTAAAAGAGATGGCGGAAGTTATAGCAGATGCATTCGTTATAATCTACCAAAATTCTCTGGACTCTGGGGAGGTACCAGCGGATTGGAAAGCAGCTAATGTAACGCCTCTGTTTAAAAAAGGGGGCAGACAAAAGGCAGGTAACTATAGGCTGGTTAGTTTAACATCTATAGTGGGGAAAATGCTTGAAACTATCATTAAGGAACAAATAGCAGGACATCTCGATAGGAATAGTGCAATCAAGCAGACGCAACATGGATTCATGAAGGGGAAATCATGTTTAACTAATTTACTGGAATTCTTTGAGGATATCACGAGCATGGTGGATAGAGGTGTACCAATGGATTAGGTGTATTTAGATTTCCAAAAGGCATTCAATAAGATGCCACACAAAAGGTTACTGCAGAAGATAAAGGTACGTGGAGTCAGAGGAAATGTATTAGCATGGATCGAGAATTGGCTGGCTAACAGAAAGCAGAGCGTCGGGATAAATGGGTCCTTTTCAGGTTGGAAATTGGTGGTTAGTGGTGTGCCACAGGGATCGGTGCAGGGACCACAACTGTTTACAATATACACAGATGACCTGGAAGAGGGGACAGAGTGTAGTGTAACAAAATTTGCAGATGACACAAAGATTAGTGGGAAAGCGGGTTGTGTAGAGGACACAGAGAGGCTGCAAAGAGATTTAGATAGGTTAAGCGAATGGGCTAAAGTTTGGCAGATGGAATACAATGTCAGAAAATGTGAGGTCATCCACCTTGGAAAAAAAAACATTAAAAGGGAATATTATTTGAATGGGGAGAAATTACAACATGCTGCGGTGCAGAGGGACCTGGGGGTCCTTGTGCATGAATCCCAAAAAGTTAGTTTGTAAGTGCAGCAGGTAATCAGGAAGGCGAATGGAATGTTGGCCTTCATTGCGAGAGGGATGGAGTACAAAAGCAGGGAGGTCCTGCTGCAACTGTACAAGGTATTGGTGAGGCCGCACCTGGAGTACTGCGTGCAGTTTTGGTCACCTTACTTAAGGAAGGATATACTAGCTTTGGAGGGGGTACAGAGACGATTCACTCGGCTGATTCCGGAGATGAGGGGGTTACCTTATGATGATAGATTGAGTAGACTGGGTCTTTACTCGTTGGAGTTCAGAAGGATGAGGGATGATCTTGTAGAAACATTTAAAATAATGAAAGGGATAGACAAGATAGAGGCAGAGAGGTTGTTTCCACTGGTAGGGGAGACTAGAACTAGGGGGCACAGCCTCAAAATATGGGTGAGCCAATTTAAAACCGAGTTGAGAAGGAATTTCTTCTCCCAGAGGGTTGTGAATCTGTGGAATTCTCTGCCCAAGGAAGCAGTTGAGGCTAGCTCATTGAATGTATTCAAATCACAGATAGATAGATTTTTAATCAATAAGCGAATTAAGGGTTACGGGGAGTGGGCGGGTAAGTGGAGTTGAGTCCACGGCCAGATCAGCCATGATTTTGTTGAATGGCGGAACAGGCTCGAGGGGCTAGATGGCCTGCTCCTGTTCCTAATTCTTATGTTCTTATGTTCCTATGTTCTTATGACTGAGGATAGTTTGGTTGGTCACTGATCGTGTCTTCCTCAGACTGTTCCGGTTCATCCGTGTGCCGCAGTTTTATCTGATCAACATGTTTCCTGCATGTTTGCCCATTCTTGAGCTTAACGATAAACACTCTGTTACCCTCCTTGGCCGTAACAATACCGGCGATCCACTTGGGACCTTGACCATAATTTAGTACACACACATGATCGTGAACAGAAATGTCGCATCACACAGCAGCGCGATCATGATACCAATGCTGACTTTGATGTCTGTATTCAACATGATCGTTCAAGTCAGGGTGGACAAGAGAGAGCCTGGTCTTGAGACCACTCTTCATCAATAGTTCAGCAGGAGGGACCCCGGTAAGGGTGGGGTCTTGTGTGTGACAAGCGAGTCTGCAGTGAACCTTGAGTTACACATTTCATTCTCTGCTTAATGGTTTGGATAGCACGCTCTGCTTGACCATTAGATGCGGGTTTTAATGGTACTGACCTCACATGTTTGATACCATTGACTTTCATGAACTCTTGAAACTTCAGACTAGTGAAGCAAGGTCAGTTGTCGCTTGCAACGATGTCGGGCAGACCATGAGTGGCAAACATGACACGAAGGCTCTCAATGGTAGCTGTGGATGTACTGGATGACATGATTATACACTCTATCCACTTGGAATATGCATCCACCACAGCTAAAAAAAGCTTTCCCAGGCAGGGACCTGCAAAGTCAATAGGGATCCTGGACCATGGCTTAGATGGCCATGACCACACTCAGCGGCGATTCCGCTGATGCTCTACTTAGCTGCATGCTCGTGTTGCACTGATGCACACATGATTCCAGATCAGAGTCAATTCCAGGCCACCATACATGAGACCTGGCAATGGCTTTCTTCATGACAATACCAGGACGAATGCTAAGTAGATCATGTTCAAATTTCTCTCTGCCTTTCTCAGGCATAACAACACGATTACCCCACAGTAAACAATCTGACTGAATGGATAGTTCGTCTTTGTGATGGTTGTAAGGTTTGGTCTCATCACCTATTTGCTTGGGTATAGCAGACCAATCACCACTAAGGACACAATGTTTCACAAGCGATAATATCGTGTCCTGGCTGGTCCAGGTCTTTACTTGTTGAGCCGTGACAGGGGTTCCTTCACTTTCAAAAGCATCCGTGACTAACAGTAGGTCTGCAGGTTGTGGCGTCTGCACCTCTGGTGTGGGCAATGTCAGACAGCTCAGTGCATCGGCACAATTCTCGGTGCCAGGTCTATAGCGAATGACATAATCATGGGCAGATAATGTCAGCGCCCACCTCTTGATGCGGGTCGATGCATTGGTATTGATACCTTTGTTTTCCGAAAACAATGAAATGAGTGGCTTGTGATCTGTTTCCAGTTCAAACCGAAGACCAAACAGGTACTGATGCATCTTTTTAACCCCATACGCACAGGCTAATGCTTCTTTTTCTATCATGCTGTAGGCTCTTTCCGCCTTTGACAAACTTTTAGAAGCATACGCAACAGGTTGTAGTTTACCCGACTCATTAGCTTGTTGGAGCAGGCAACCAACTCCATATGACGAAGCATCACAGGCCAATACTAGATGCTTAAACGGATTATAATGTACCAGCAACTTGTTAGAGCAAAGCAGATTAGTAGCTTTCGCAAAAGCTCTACCTTGAGACACACCCCAAATCCAGTTGTCCCTTTTTCTTAGTAGCATGTACAGTGGCTCTAATGAAGTGCTCCATCTAGGTAGGAAGTTACCGAAGTAGTTGAGTAACCAACGTAGCTTTGTCACATTCTGAGGCTTGGGTGCATTTTTGATGGCCTTGGTTTTCAAGTCCATAGGCCTGATGCCGTCAGTAGCAATCTTTCTTCCGAGGAATTCGACTTCCAGTGCCATGATGACGCACTTCAAACATTTCAGTCTGTGTCCCACTTTGTCCAGACGATGTAAAACCTCTTCCAGGTTGTTCAGATGTTCAGCGGTGTCACGACCTGTGACCAGGATGTGATCTTGGAACACTACGGTTCTAGGGACGGACTTCAGTAAACTCTCCATATTCCTCTGAAATATGGCTGCAGCCGAGCGAATTCTGAAAGGACACTTGTTGTAGATAAACAGTCCTTTATGAGTATTGATGCACGTAAGATTCTTCGATATCTCGACCAGCTCCTGTGTCATGTAGGCTGGCGTCAGATCCAGTTTAGTGAATGACTTCCCCCCGGCTAGTGTTGCAAACAGGTCATCAGCCTACAGAAACGGGGATTGATCCTGTTTCGAAACTCAGTTGATCGTAACTTTGTAGTCTTCACAAATCCTGACAGTACCATCATTCTTCAACACAGGAACAATGGGGCTGGCCCATTCATTAAATTCGACTGATGATATGACCCCTTCACACCGGAGTCTGTCCAGTTCGATTTCGACCTTCTCCCTCATCATGTACGGAACCGCCCGAGCTTTATGATGGATGGGTCTTGCATCCGAGTCCACGTGGATCTGCACCTTGGCTCCTGTGAAATTGCTGATGCCTGGTTCAAACAGCGAGGAAAACTTGCTCAGCACTTGAGCACATGGAGTATCATCCTCTGACAATAATGCTTTGATATCGTTTCAATTCCATTTGATTTTTTCCAGCCAATTCCTGCCGAACAGCATTGGACTTTTGCCTGGAACAATCCATCACGGTAAATCATGAACCGCACCATCATACAATACCTTGACTACTGCATTGCCAATCACTGTTATGAGTTCTTTAGTGTACGTACGCAACTTGGCATTGACTGGACTGAGCTTAGGCCTCACAGCCTTCGTGTCCCACAGCTTGTCGAATGTCCTCTGGCTCATTATTGATTGACTCGCACCTGTGTCCAATTCCATCGGTACCGGCACACCATTGAGTTTCACATTAATCATTATCGGTTGGTTCTTTGTTAGGAATGAATACAGTCCATACATTTCCTCCTCTGGTATCTCGGATTGCATATCCGGATCCGTACTATACTGGTCATCATGCTCCACGTGGTGTGTTGCAGCATGCTAGCTCAGTTGCGGACACATGCGCTGGAGATGCCCCAGTCTCGAACAGCCTTTACAAATGTACTGTTTAAACCGACACTGATGAGGCCGTTGATTGCTCCCACAACGCCAAGACAGTGAAATTGGATTCATTCCTGTTGATGAACTTTGGGCAGCCACAGGTTTCGCATATGCAGTCGAGGAGGCCCTGCCATACGCAGCTCTGCCAAATGACGATATAATTGTGTTTACAGTACTTGCCGAGTTCCGATTTTTCAATGATATCTGCTTTAAGTTTTTGTCCGTCGCCATGCATGCCTGTGCAATTATGATGGCCTTGTGTAAGGGTCGAAAATCCAGTGCTACACAAAAAAAGGCACCCGGTAACAAGGAAACAGAGCATGGGACCATTCCATACACCCTTTTAATCGAATTTTGGCCAAGGCAAGCCGCAGGAAGAAAGGCAGGCTGGGAAATATGTCTGTGGTCAGACACTGTGAATTCGGGGGCCCCAGGCAGGCTGAGAAGCCAGCCAATCCTGGGAAAGTGCATCCTGGGCCAGTCAATCAGTGAATCGAGCCGGGCCAGAAGCAGGGAAATCCTCGACCAATAGGAAATACCCGGCCCATTTTGTAAAGGACAGCTTACCTGGATCTAATCAAGGAGAATGGCCCATCACCAGCCCATTACCCATGTACATAAAGACAATAGGAGAGGCCAACACCTCAGTGCATCCCGACCCTGACACAATAGCTAGCCAGACTATCAGGCACCGAGGTGCACTAGAAACAATGCTTTATCTTAACACCTCATCCCCACCTCGACTCAAACAATGAGACACTGATTCAGTTTGGGCACAAAAAGGGCCGGAAACCGAACCGGGTATAAAAGTGAGAGCTGGCAGCACTTGAAGAACACAGATGAGGGGATCTGACGACACCTCGAAGGAAGAGAGAGGGACTCAGCCTCGCAAAAGAACGACCCAGGCTAAAGAACTTCGGAGCGGCCAAAGACAACTGCCACCAGTGGACCTAGACTCCATCCGTGTGCTGACCCAGCGACCGAAAACCAAGGGAGAGGAGAAAAGGGGGCCCAACCTTGCCCTAAGCCACCGAGCCGCACACCAGGCCCGCGCTCCGAGGCCCACCGACTGGACAACCAATGACCGAGGTGACCAGGGGAGGCAACATTCACCCCAGTCCACATCGACAGCTCACCCGGCCGAAAAGAAACACAACTACGAGCCCATACAACCTCCGAGGATAACTGGAGCAAATCCGATTTAAGGTGGGACCCACTATACCCGTCAAAGGAAACTGTGAGTATCACCCTGGAGTCTTCTCCCAACTGTCAGCTTAGGCTAGTTAGGTGTAAAGGAGGGGGTGGGTGATAGAGTGGAAAAAAGGATTTTAAACGTGTAGAATTTCGTTGTGTCCGTTCCTCCCATAAACTTTTTTTTTTCCTTAGTTCAAAGTGGTTCAACAAGCCAGTGCGTCAACCTTGTATTTCACTTGGTCCACACTTTGGGGGCTCGCACCACTTTTATTATGTGTGTATTAGTTTTGTGTTGTCTTTAGCAACTTAACCTTGTTTAAACTCTCACCTGGGTTTTAATAAAGTAGGACTTACCTGACTTTTCCAGGAACATTTCACGTCTTTTGCATCTCTGAGTGTTTTATTGTGGGAAGCTCATTATCCACCTAAATTCTGAGGTCAGAACCAGATAGGAGTGCAGGATGCCTCAAAATGTCAAGGTTGCGATTGGGTATAAGCAACCTCAGACTTATTGGTGGTATCAAGCATATCACTAAGCTGTAATTGGGTATAAGCAGCCTCAGGCATATTGGTGGTATCAAGCATATCACTAAGCTGTAATTGGGTATAAGCAGCCTCAGACCTATTGGTGGTATCAAGCATATCACTAAGCTGTAATTGGGTATAGCAGAAAAGAGGTTCACTGGTGATAGCAACTCAAATCACCATAGTCTGAAGGTTGCGCCCGGTCACAAGCAACAGTAGAAGGAAAAACCCCTACACTTGCCGGCAGTAGCTTATGCAGGATCACCTAGTGGTTGTTGCCGATTACAAAGAAATCCTGCAGCATGTCTCCCAACACGTTTCGAACTTGTACAGTCCAGCTAGACGTCTTAGGTTGGCAATAAGTTCTGACACATCCTGGCCCTCAGAACGAACGTGCTTGTAGAATCGATATCGTGAGATGATGCTGTCTTCTTCTGGTTTGAGATGGTTACGTACCAGATCACACAATTCCTCATAATCTTTGTCTATTGGACTTGCAGGTGAGAGAAGATTCTTTATGAGTCCATAGATTTTCGGACCGCAAACCGTGAGGAAGACCGACCTGCACCTAACTGCGTCAGTGGGCCACGAAGTACTGGTCCAGGCGAGCTACAAAATCTGCCCAGTCCTCTCCCTCCACGAATCTCTCCAGAATTCCAATTGTGCTCATTTTTGCATGCGGAGGTTCTTAAGTTACCTCGTCGCCAAATGTTATGTGTGTAATAACTCGATAGACTGAATACTGTAAACTAACACAGGTACAAACCTGGCTCTGCTTTATTAGGACCCAAAGTGAATACATTACATGATGGCTTGCCATTTATACCTGGGATGCAAACACATGCGTACAGTCCAATGACCTCCGAAAGTCGCGCCACCTGGTAGCTAGTAACCCCAAGCATATATACATGACACTAACAATATCCTCACAGTGGATAGTCAAGGGGCTATGTGGGGGAAGAAACATAGAAACATAGAAAATAGGTGCAGGAGTAAGCCATTCGGCCCTTCGAGCCTGCACCATCATTCAATAAGATCATGGCTGATCATTCACCTCATAAGGTGAATGATCAGCCCCTTTCTTGCTTTCTCTCCATACCCCTTGATCCCTTTAGCCGTACGGGCCATATCCAACTCCCCCTTGAATATATCTAATGAACTGGCATCAACAACTCTCTGCGGAAGAGAATTTCACAGGTTAACAACTCTCTGAGTGAAGAAGTTTCTCCTCATCTCGGTCCTAAATGGCTTAGCCCTTATCCTAAGACTGTGTCCCCTGATTCTGGACTCCCCCCAACATCGGGAATATTCTTCCTGCATCTAACCTGTCCAGTCCCGTCTGAATTTTATATGTTTCTATGAGATCCCCTCTTATTCTTCTAAACTCCAGTGAATACAGGCCCAGTCGCTCCAGTCTCTCCTCATATGTCAGTCCTGTCATCCCGGGAATCAGTCTGATGAACCTTCCTTGCACTCCCTCAATAGCAAGAACGTCCTTCCTCAAATTAGGAGACCAAAATTGAACACAATATTCCAGATGAGGCCTCACCAAGGCCCTGTACAGCTCCAGCTAGACCTCCCTGCTCCTCTACTCAAATCCCCTAGCAATGAAGGCCAACATGCCATTTGCCTTCTTCACCTCCTACTGCACATGCATGCCAACCTTCAATGACTGATGTACCATGACACACAGGTCTCATTGCACCTCCCCTTTTCCTAATCTGCCACCATTCAGATAATATTTTGCCTTCATGTTTTTGCCACCAAAGTGGATAACCTCACATTTACCCACATTATACTGCATCTGCCATGTATTTGCCCACTCACCTAACCTGTCCAAGTCACCCTGCAGCCTCTTAGCATCCTCCTCACAGCTCACACTGCCACCCAGCTTAGTGTCATCTGCAAACTTGGAGATATTACTCTCAATTCCTTCATCTAAATCATTGACATATATTGTAAATAACTGGGGTCCCAGCACTGAGCTCTGCGGCATGCCACTAGTCACTGCCTGCCATTCTGAAAAGGACCCGTTTATCCCGACTCTCTGCTTCCTGTCTGCCAACGAGTTCTCTATCCACGTCAGTACATTACCCCCAATACCATGTGCTTTAATTTTGCACACCAATCTCTTGTGTGGGACCTTGTCAAAAGCCTCTTGAAAGTCCAAATACACCACATCCACTGGTTCTCCCTTGTCCATTCTACCAGTTATATCCTCAAAAAATTCTAGAAGATTTGTCAAGCATGATTTCTCTTTCATAAATCCATGCTGACTTGGACCGATCCTGTCACTGCTTTCCAAATGCGCTGCTATTTCATCTTTAATAATTGATTCCAACATTTTCCCCACTACTGATGTCTCCCTCCCTTTTAAAGCTACCATTAGCTACCTCCCAGTCCATAGTAACTGATCCAGAGTTGTTAGATTTTTGGAAAATGATCACCAATACACTATTTCTAGGGCCACTTCCTTAAGTACTCTGGGATGCAGACTATCAGGCCCTTGGGATTTATTGGCCTTCAATCCCATCAATTTCCCTAACAGAATTTCATGACTAATAAGGATTTCCTTCAGTTCCTCCTTCTTGCTAGACCCTTGCTCCTCTAGTATTTCCAGAGGGTTACTTGTGTCTTCCTTAGTGAAGACAGAACCAAAGTATTTGTTTAATTGGACTGCCATTTCTTTGTTCCCCATTATAAATTCACCTGATTCTGACTGCAAGGGACCTACGTTTGTCTTCAATAATCTTTTTCTCTTCACGTATCTATAGAAGCTTTTGCAGTCAGTTTTTATGTTCCCCGCAAGCTTCCTCTCATACTCTATTTTCCCCCTCCTAATTAAACCTTTTGTCCTGCTCTGCTGAATTCTAAATTTCTCCCAGTCCTCAGGTTAGCACAATCACAATCACTAGGGAGGTGGTACTCAGTAAGATAATGGTACTAAAGGCAGATAAATCCCCTGGACCTGATGGCTTGCATCCTAGGGTCGTAAGAGAAGTACCGGCAGGGATAGTGGATGCACTGGTTGTAATTTACCAAAATTCCCTGGATTCTGGTGAGATCCCAGTAGATTGGAAAACTGCAAATGTAACGCCTCTATTTAAAAAAGGAGGCAGACAAAAAGCAGGAAACTTTCGACCAGTTAGCCTAACATCTGTGGTTGGGAAAATGTTGGAGTCCATTATTAAAGAAGTAATAGCAGGATATTTGGAAAAGCATAATTCGGTCAGGCAGAGTCAGCATGGATTTATGAAGGTGAAGTCATGTTTGACAAATTTGCTGGAATTCTTTGAGGATGAAATGAACAGGGTGAATAAAGGGGAGCCAGTGGATGTGGCGTATTTGGACTTCCAGAAGGCATTTGACAAGGTGTCACGTAAAAGGTTACTGCACAAGATAAAAGTTCACAGGATTGGGGGTAATATATTAGCATGGATAGAGGATTGAATAACAAACGGAAAACAGAGAGTCGGGATAAATGGTTCATTCTCGGGTTGGCAATCAGTAACTAGTGGGGTGCCAAAAGGATCTGTGCTGGGACCCCAACTATTTACAATCTATATTAACGACTTGGAAGAAGGGACCGAGTGTAACGTAGCCAAGTTTGCTGACGATACAAAGATGAAAAGCAATGTGTGAGGAGGAGACAAAAAAATCTGCAAAAAGACATAGACAGGCTAAGTGAGTGGGCAAAAATTTGGCAGATGGAGTATAATGTTGGAAAATGTGAGGTTGTGCACTTTGGCAGAAAAAATCAAAGAGCAAGTTATGATTTTAATGGAGAAAGATTACAAAGTGCTGCAGTACAGCGGGACCTGGGGGTACATGTGCATGAAACACAAAAGGATAGTATGCATGTACAGCAAGCTATCAGGAAGGCCAATGGAATCTTAGCCTTTATTGCAAAGGGGATGGAGTATAAAAGCAGGGAAGTTTTGCTACAGTTATACAGGGTATTGGTGAGGCCACATCTGGAATACTGCGTGCAGTTTTGGTTTCCATATTTACAAAAGGATATACTTGCTTTGGAGGTAGTTCAGCGACGGTTCACTAGGTTGATTCCGGAGATGAGTGGGTTGACCTATGAGGAAAGGTTGAATCGTTTGGGCCTCTACTCACTGGAATTCAGAAGATTGAGAGGTGATCTTATCGAAATATATAAGATTGTGAAGGGGCTTGACAGGGGGGATGCAGAGAGAATGCTTCCACTGATGGGGGAGACTAGAACTAGAGGGCATAATCTTAGAATGATTAAAATTTCTTTTCTCAGAGTGTTGTGAATCTATGGAATTTGCTGCCTCAGAGAGCTGTGGAAGCTGGGACATTAAATAAATTTAAGACAGAGATAGACAGTTTCTTAAGCGAATAAGGGGTTATGGGGAGCGGGCAAGGAAGTGGAGCTGAGTCCATGATCGGATCAGCCATGATTGTATTAAATGCTGGAGCAGGCTCGAGGGGCCGTATGGCCTACTTCTGCTCCTATTTCTTATGTTCTTATGTTCTAAATGTCATGACATCATCAGCGCTACTCCGTTCTGCCTCCACTTCCACCCCACTTGTGATCGATCTTCTGCTCACCGCTCTGCTACTGGCTCCCTTATGACTGACTTCTGGTCTGCTCGAAAAAAATTTCAGAGCTGAATTTCACACCACCTCAACCACCACGGCGGTGAAAACACAACAAAAGAGATAGGTGCAACCCGTTTCGGGCGGCGGTGAGTTTTGCACCCCCTTACTCTTATACCCTTGCAATAAAGGACAACATGCCATTTGCCTTCCTTATTGCTTGCTGTACCTGCATGCTAGCTTCCTGTGTTTCTTGCACGAGGACACCCAAATCTCTCTGAACACCAACATTTAAAAGTTTCTCATCATTTTAAAAAATATTCTGTTTTTCTATTCTTCCTGCCAAAGTGAATAACCTCACACTTCCCTACATTATACTCTATCGGCCACTTTACTGCCCACTCACTTAGCCTATCTATATCCCTTTGCAGACTATGTTCTCCTCATAGCTTACTGTCCCACCGAGCTTTGTATTGTCAGAAAACTTTGATACATTATTCTCGGTCCCTTCATCTATTTCTTTAATATTGATTGTAAAGAGCCGAGGCCTACTCTCTATTTTCTGTCTGTTAACCAATCTTCTATCCATGCTAATACATTACCTCCAATTCCATGAGCCCTTATCTTGTGTAATAACCTTTTTTGTGGCACCTTATCGAATGGTTTTTGGAAATCCAAATATACTATATCCACTGGTTCCCCTTTATCTACCTTGCTAGTTACATCCTCAAAAAACTCCAATAAATTTGTCAAACACGATTTCCCTTTCATTAAACCATGTTGACTCAGCCTAATCATGTTATGTTTTTCTAAGTGTCCTGATACCACTTCCTTAACAATAGATTCCAGTATTTTCCCGACAACTGATGTCAGGTGAACTGGCCTGTAGTTCCCTGTTTTCTTTCTCCCTCCTTTCTTGAATAACGGTGTTACATTTGCTAACTTCCAATCCACTGGGACTATTCTAGAATCTAGGAATTTTGAAGATCCAAACCAATGCATCCACTATCTCTGCAGCCACCTCTTTTAGAACCCTAGGATGCAGGCCGTCAGGTTCAGGGGATTTGTCGGGTTTAAGTCCATTAGTTTCTCAATGATGCCCTCATAACTGTCTGTGAATATGCCTTCGTACTTGTTCAGCATTGTGTCGAGTCGTTTCTTTGAAGCATCTACACTGAAGATGTTTTTCCAGTCTAGTTTAAAATTTCTCATCCAGTCTTTGCCCATAAGAGTTGGCCTGTTGTAGCTCGTTACAATAATAGGCAGCTTTACTGACTCGCCATTGTGTTGAACTATACATTCCATTTGTCCACATGTCTCTCGGATTTCTCCCGAGTAGGTTTTTAACTCTGTGGTACTCTTTGCAAGTGATACTTCATTAAACTTACTCTCGTATATGTCCTTAATCATGATAGAGCAGTCTGCAACCGTCTCGAAACACATATTCATTATCATCATCATCATAGGCAGTCCCTCGAAGCGAGGATGACTTACTTCCACGCCAAAAAGAGATGAGTTCACAGGTGTTTCAATGAAGGACCTAATATTCCAGATCCCGAACTACATCGTGAAGGTTGGAAGATGCTTGTGCTTGGATTTTTTTAACGTGTGGTGGCCGTTGCACACCACCCATCACATGGGCTTGACAGAGCTAGGTCTTGGTGCAGTGACAAGGATTACCCAAGACTAACTGGAGACCAGCTCTGCTGCACAGACCGAGCGTGCACAAATGTCGCAGTGTGGGCTGGCCCGTGCTGCCCCATGGCCCTTGCTGCTTCTGGGCCCCAGATTCACGCCTCTCCTGGGCCCCGGTCACTTCCCTCTATGGACTCTTGCTGCTCCTTTGCCCCTCCTGCTGTGCCTGCCCGCACTGCAATCAGCTTCATAGCCATCGCTCTCCTGCAGCAGCTCGCGCTGCTCCCTGCAGTGGCATGTCGCCGCATGCTGTTCCTTCCAATGGCCTTCTGATGGTCTTGCAGGCCCGGACCACGCCGATTTCTGGGCCGGACTGCTGCATGTTGCTCCCTCCAATGGCCCCGGCCTTCTGATGGTCTTGCAGGCCGGGACCACGCCGATTTCCGGGCCGGACTGCTGCATGTTGCTCCCTCCAATGGCCCCGGCCTTCTGATGGTCTTGCAGGCCGGGACCACGCCGATTTCCGGGCCGGACTGCTGCATGTTGCTCCCTCCAATGGCCCCGGCCTGCTGATGGTCTTGCAGGCCAGGACCGCGCCGATTTCCGGGCTGGGCCGCCGCATGCTGCTCCTATCTAGCTTGAATGCATATATTACTCGTTGATCAAAGTTTTTGTACAGAAGTCTTTCTCACAATTGTTAATGTTGCCACTAGTGGCATAGATATTGTAGATGCCTAGTTCTTCAACATCAGGGAGGCCGATATTGCCCCCCTCCAAAAGCTCCATTATCGCCTCTAAGAGGGGGGATGGAGCAGAGAGTCCTTACCGACCGGGGGCGGATGGATGAGCCGACCCGTCCAAAATTGCTGCCGGGTCGGAAGTGGCAGGAACAGGTTACTGCACCATACGTTTTCCCGCCACGTTGGGCACACGTTGTTACCGACCTGCTTTCTGGCCCCCACGGGAAATTGCCCCACGGGGATTTGCACTGTGTAGAATTGCCCTGTGGGAGCGGCACCGTCGCCGGTCAATGCCACTGACAGCTTTCCCTAGCGGGGAGCAGTCTGTGACTGAATGGTATATCCACCCTTAACAGGGAGGTCGCGCTGCCGACGACTCCACTTTATTTTTTATTGTCAGCCGACTGCCAGGTTGGGCCGACAATTATGCCCACGGGTTCGGCCAGGCCACCAATAGGTAGCTTGGCACCCCCTCTTGGGTGCCAGGCTGCTAGCCCAGCCAAAACCCTCCCTGGTGGCCCAGTATTGCCACTAAAGTGGCTGCAGAGTTCACAGCGGCCCTCCCCTTTAACCGTGCTGATGATGTGGAGAGACGGCCATTCTGCCCCGCCCACACTTCCGCCCCGCTGACGACTGCCGCTCCGACCCGCCCGCACTTACAGCCCCGCAACATTGCTCCGACTGAAAAAAAAATTCCAAGTTCTGAATTTCTCTGGATTCTCCGTCCTGTGGATTGGGGCGGGAAAACTCTTTAAACAATGGTGATTCTCCACTTTTGGCCTCCAGGTGTGTTCACTTCAATATTGTGAACTCCTCCCTTTTTGTTGTCGCTGCTTTACATTGCCACTAGAATGGATCTTATTTCCTGCTTTAGATCTAGCTCTGCAAGCTGTTGAAGTATGGCCTTACTTCTGGCAGTCAAAACACCACATTTCAGTATTGGCAGGACAGTGGTGAATGATTTCCATTGCAGTGACAACAATTCACTGAACTGCCCTCACCAACATGCTTTTGACTCAGTCTCACAGCTTTATGACTGCAAACCTCAGCTGAACTAGTCATTTGAGTTGGACAGAGCTCCCTAGCATTCTTAGAGATAGATTCTTATCTTTATAGATAGGGCAATTTTGCATGCTATGTCAAACATGAAGAGGCCGAAGTTGAGCCCCGCCCCAAACGGGACGTACTCACCGTTTTTTAAAGTTTTTCGACAGAAATTCAGGTCATAGAAATTTTTTTTCCCAGCAGGGCGGTGTTCCGGGCGGGTGCGGAACGGAGGTGGCCTTCAGTCGGGTCAGTCATCAGCGCCGCGCGAACTTTCCATGAGGTTTAGTTAGGTCCAGTGGATCACCAGGGAGGGTTTCGGCCTAGTCAGTGTCCAGGCACCCAAGAGGGTGTGCCGGGCTGCCTGTTGGCGGCCCGGTCGAACCCGGAGCACCATTGCTGGGCCGACCTGGCAGTCGATCGACAAATAAAATAAAATGGCATCCGCGAATGTGGCCAGGCACACACAGCTTCCCGCCAGGGAAAGCTGTCGGGGGCACCGACCGATGGCTGATCCGCTCCCTCGGGGCAATTTCCCGTGGAGCAATTTCCAGCACGGGGCGGAAAGTGAGTCGCCGACGGTCAGTGGGAGGTCTGCGCGTGCCCGATGGTAGCAATTATCGCTGCAATCCCAGGTAGAGCAATTAAAAAAAAGGTCCTTCCTCCACACCGATAAGACGGAGAGTCATTACCGCCTCTTTGAGGCGATCACAGCTCTTAAAGAAAGTGGCGATTTCGGCCCCTTTGGTTCAGACTGTTCAGTTATTTGGACTATGTGCGTCATCCACCAGTCTACACACATACTTATCTCATAACGCACGATCCAAAAATGAGCCGAAGTTACAATGCAAAGACAGGTTCTTAAGAGCTACAATGTGCCCACTGATGGTTTCACTTTGCTTTTGATTTCTGGCACCAAACTTGTAGCTCTCTGCTCTTTCTAACATCTTTGGGTTGAAATGATCCTCGAGTTTCTCGACAATATCTTCAAATGACGAATCCTTTGCTTTCCCTGGCGTGAGTAGGTTTGTGAATGCTCCATCGACATCTGGCCCGATCTCCGTTAGAAAAGTTGCTTTCTTCCAATCATGAATTACTTTCTTTTGAGCTTGAACATTCCCATCTGCACCTTCGGTCTCAATAATGCTACAGAGTATTGACTGCAAAACCCCCGGCCTGCGCACACCATCGGAGCAGGCCGGGGAGTGGAAGGAGCAGCGTGGCGGTGTAACCCAGCATGCTGAGCGGCCCCCGGCCTGCGAGCACCATCGGAGCAGGCTGGGGAGCGGAAGGAGCAGCATGGTGGCATACCACTCCAGGGAGCAGCACGTGCTGAATCAGGAGAGCAACGGCAGTGAAGAGGGACGTCACCAAGTTCCAGGTTGGTGATTGGAGCTGGGCAGATAGAGCAAGAGCGGCGAGTTCAGGGCGAAGGAGCAGCGAGAGATTGTAGAGGGATGTGATCGGGGCCCAGGAGGGGCGTGAGTTTGGGGCCCAGAAGAGGCGAAGGACCAGGGGCAGCATGGGCCAGCCCACACTGCGATACAAGGCCTGTGCAGCAGGGCTGGTCTCTAGTCGTCATGGTTAATCCTTGCTATTGGACCAAGACCTAGCTCTGTCAAGACCGTGTGGTGGCTGGTGTGCAACGGTCACCACACGTTAAAAAAATCCATGGAAAGGCATCTTCTACCCTTCAAGATTTAGTTCGGGACCTGGAATTTTAGGTCCTTCATTGAAACACCTGTGAACTTTTTGATGTGGAAGCAAGTCATCCTCGATTCGAGGTACTGCCTATGATGATGGTGAATGTTATTGGCTTTAAAAATATCTCCATCCACTCAATGTAAGAACTGAATGATTCGCGAGCTCGGTCATACATGCCGAAGCTTCCGATGAATTCCATAGACAAGACCATGGTTGTCCCAATCCTGTCGAACAGTAACTCAGCCACTATCTGTGCACCTGTGAGAATCAATGCCGCTGTTGCTGTGTACACATACACAAGAAGGCGAAGCACAGACAATTCTGCATGAGCATTAAAGATAAAACATTGCAAAAATTCAGTTTAAGTGTTACAACTTCACCTTAAATTTGTCCACTTGAAGGTTGAACACTGTGTCCTTCGATGATCCCTAAAAATAGCTTTAGGATCCCATCCTCATTGCCAAAATGTAATATATGTGGGTAGAACAAATGAAGGACAGAGACACGATGAGTTGCTAGTCCATGTGCTTGCTTCAGCAGTCAGAGCGAACTGAACATGCTCAGACTAAACCATTTGATAATACAGTATACACTGGGTAAAATGGAATAATTCATTCTGGTCTGCTCCTGTACAGCTTATGCAAGGCTCAATGACAGCTCTTGTATAGGTACAGTACACACTAAAAGAAAGAGAACAATTCACTTCTGCTGACTGCACATCTTGTGTCCATTTCAGTGTTAACTCACTGCAAATGTACATACACAGCGCACACTGGGCAAATTAAATAATTAATTCCTCTGCTGCATGTGTATCCACATATGTGCAGTATACACTGGGTAAAGCGAACAACCCATTTCTGTCAGATGTTGTACAGCTCATACATGTCTCAATGTTAGCTTCAGTACATGTAAAGTACATGCAACAGCTGAGAAAAGGCTGCTATATTAAGAATACAAGAAACTGCATATTTTAAAATGTTACAACTCTTGAAGTGTCAAAGGTAAGTTTTTGAGCTTAGGATGTTAGTGAGAGAACAAGGTGTTAGATGTTATATATATTTAATGGTCTGTTAAATATGATTGTGAGTGCAATGAGAACTGGCTTCTCAAAGCAACGCATGGGCCTAACTTTATAACATCCTCTAACCACTGCTTTGATGGTGGTCTTTGGAAAAGCCGGGGATGAGTGTGTGAGAAGGTCACATTGTTGGAAACTACTCTGATAGAGTTTATATTAAAGCTCCATGTTCTAAGGTAATTTGGTTGCATTTTATACCCATTTACTTTGCAGTGTTGGCTCATGTAGACAAAGTCCCACATCCACAATCATGAATAGGGACAGAGCAGTGAATAGCCTGAATTCTGAGGTTAAATTTTCTGGTACTCCACTGATAGTGAAAAGCATTGCTGCCCTGGAATGAGCATCATAAAATCAGGAATGGTGGGCCACACACCCCAATACACTGCACACGGACTTCAGTATTGAAGACTGTTATGTATGCAATAAAGGTACAAACTTGACTCTGCTTTATTACGGCCCAAAGTGCCTGACTCACAAAATGGCTGGCCTTTTACACCAGAGCAGCACAATGTGCGTGCTGTTCAGTGGCCTCCAACAATGACACCATCTGGTGGCTACAAACAGCATGTACATACATGACAATACCCTCCTCTGAGATCTTATCAGTTTTTCACAGGTTGAGATGGTCCGGTGCTTTACGCTCCCGGGTTGACTGTCTCAGTTCGATTCTGGCCTTGGGTGAATGTGCGGAACCTGTTGTGGCTGGTGGCTGGATGGCTGACTTGTTGGGGGTGGCAAGGGCCATGTCAGGAATTGCAAGTCCATTATTATTGAACAAGTCCGTGATGGAAATTCTGGGTTCATTGATGACCCTTGAGTCCACTGAAGGTTGCTGGTAGGTTGGTTGGTTGGTCATCGACGGTTTCTTCGTCCGACTGCTCTGGCTCGTCTGTGTGCCTCAGCTTTGTTTGATCCATGTGTTTCCTGCAAGTTTTCCCATTCTTGAGCTTAATAACAAATACTCTGTTGCCCTCCTTGGCCATGACCATACCAGCGATCCATTTGGGACCCTGACCATAATTCAACATATATACAGGATCATTAACAGAAATCTCGCATGACACAGTTGCGCGATCGTGGTACCCTTGTTGACTCTGTCTTCTGTATTCAACATGATTACTTAAATCCGGGTGTACAAGACATAACATGGTTTTAAGACCTGTTTTCATCATGAGTTCAGCAGGCGGGACCCCTGTGAGTGTGTGGGGTCCTGTCCTGTAACTCAGCAGTATGCAAGACAAGTGGGTCTGCAGTGTCCCTAGGGTTACTCTCCTCATGCTTTGCTTGATAATTTGTACTGCATGTTCTGCTTGCCCGTTGAACGCAGGCTTGAATGGTGCTGACCTTACATATTTCATGCCGTTAGTTTTACAAACTCCTGAAACTCCTGACTGGTGAAGCACGACCCATTGTCGCTCACCACTATGTCAGGCAGACCATGTGTCGTGAACATGACATTAAGATTCTCTATGGTTGCCGTGGACGTACTGGATGACATGATTATGCATTCTATCCACTTCGAATAAGCATCCACCACCACTAAAAACATCTTGCCCAGGAAGGGACCTGCAAAATCTACATGGATCCTGGACCAAGGTTTGGATGGCCATGACCACAGACTCAGCGGCGATTCCTCTGGTGCTTTGCTGAGTTGCATGCAGGTGTTGCACTGGTGCACTGGTCACCATATGTGGGACCTGGCGATAGCCTTCATCATCACTATACCAGGATGTGTGCTGTGTAACTCACGCACAAACTTCTCCCTCCCTTTGTTAGGCATTACAACTCGATTGCCCCACAATATGCAATCTGCTTGAATAGACAGTTCGTCCTTGTGACGAATGTACGGTTTGGTCTCCTCGCACATTTGCTTAGGTATGGCAGACCAATCCCCTTTGAGGATGCAACCCTTTACCACCAATAATATCGGGTCCTGGCTGGTCCAGGTCTTAACTTGTTGAGCTGTGCCGGGTACCCACACTCTCAAAAGCATCCATGATTAACATTAAATCTGCCGGTTGTGGCGTTTCCACCTCCGGTGTGGGCAACGGCAACCGGCTCAAAGCATCGACACAATTCTCTGTGCCAGGTCTGTGGCGAATGACATAATCATAGGCAGATAATGTCGGCGCCCACCTTTGGATGTGGGATGAAGTGTTGGTATTGATAGCTTTGCTCTCGGAAAACAATGAAATGAGCGGCTTGTGATAGGTCTCTAATTCAAACCTCAGACCAAACAGGTATTGAGGCATCTTTTTCACACTGTACACACATGCTAAAGCTTCTTTTTCTACCATACTGTAGGCTCTTTCTGCTTTAGACAAACTTTTGGATGCATATGCGACAGGTTGAAGTTTCCCCGACTCATTGGCTTGTTGTAACATGCAACCAATTCCATATGACGATGCGTCATAGGCCAAAACTAAACATTTACATGGGTCATAATGTACCAGCAGCTTGTTCAAGCAAAGCAGATTGGTGGCTTTCTCGAAAGCTCTGTCTTGCAATGCGCCCCACACCCAGTTGATGCCTTTTCTCAATAGCATATGCAGTGGTTCAATTTAAGGTGCTCAAGTAAGGTGCTCAATTTAGTTAGGGAGTTACCAAAGTAGTTGAGTAGACCCAGGAACGAATACAGCTCCATCACGTTCTGAGGCTTGGGTGCATTATTGATGGCTTTGGTTTTCACGTCAGTAGGTCAGATGCTATCAGCGGCGATTTTCCTCCCGAGGAATTCGACCTCCGATGCCATGAAGACGCACTTCAAGCATTTAAGTCTGAGTCCCACTCTGTCCAAATGCAGTAGAACCTCTTCCAGGCTATTCAGATGTTCCTTGGAGTCATGACCGGTGATTAGGATGTCATCTTGGAACATGACGGTTCTAGGAATGGACTTCAGTAGACTTTCCATTTTCCTCTGGAATATTGCTGCAGCCGAGCGAATTGCAAACGGACATCTGTGGTAAATAAACAGTCCTTTTTGCGTGTTAATGCACGTAAGTCTCTTCGACGTCTCGACCAACTCCTGCGTCATATAGGCCGACGTCAAGTCCAGTTTTGTGAACGACTTCCCTCTGGCTAGCGTCGCAAACAAGTCATCAGCCCTCGGTAACGGTATTGATCTTGTTTCGAAACCCTGTTGATCGTAACCTTGTAGTCTCCACAGATTCTGACTGTGCCATCACTTTTCAGCACAGGAACAATGGGGCTGTCCCATTCATTAAATTCGACCGGTGATATGATCCCTTCACGCTGGAGTCTGTCCAGTTCAATTTCGACCTACTCCCTTATCATATACGGCACCGCCCGAGCTTTATGATGAACGGGTCTTGCATCTGAGTCCACGTGGATCTGCACCTTGGTGCCCGTGAAGTTGTTGATACCTGGTTCGAACAGCGAGGGGAACTTGCTCAATACTTGGGCACATGTATCTTCCTCCGACAATGCCTTTATGTCGTTCCAGTCGCATCTGATTTTCTCCAACCAGCTCCTGCCGAGCAGCGTTGGGCCATTGCCTGGAACAATCCATTGCGGTAACTCGTGAGCTGCACCGTTATAGGACACGTTAATTTGTGCACTGTCAATCACCTTTATCAGTTCTTTGGTGTATGTGCGCAGCTTGGCGTTAACAGGGCTCAGCCTGGGCCTCACAGTCTTAATATCCCACAGCTTATTAAATGCCCTCTCGTTCATGATCGATTGACTCGTCCCTGTGTCCAGTTCCATCAATACCGGCATCCCGTTAAACTTCACATTAATCAAAATTGGTTTACTCTTGGTTATGAAAGAGTACAGTCCATACACTTCCTCCTCTGGTATCTTGGATTGCATATCCGGATCCGCGCTAGTCTGACTCTCATCTTCCATGTGATGTGTCGCAGCTTGCTTGCTCATCTGCGGACACTTTCGCTGGAGATGCCCCACATTCAGATGGTCTTTGCAACTATATTGCTTAAATCGGCACTGCTGGTGGCGATGATTTCCCCCACAACGCCAACACGGAAAAGTCGGATACATTCCCGCTGGTGGACTTTGGGCAGCCACAGGTTTCGCCAAACTCAGCCGGATGGGCCCTGCCATGTGCCGCTCTGCCGAATGTCGAATCAATTGCATTTACAGGAATTACCGAGGTTCAGTTCTTCGCCGATATTTGCTTTAAGCTCCTGTCCGTCGTCATACATGATTGAGCGATCTGGATGGCCCTTTTTAAATCCAACTCCTGCACTGCCAGAAGTTTGCACAGGATCACCTCGTGGTTGATACCGATAACAAAGAAGTCCTGCAGCATGTCTAGCAACACCGTGCCGAACTTTCACGTTCCCGCTAGATGTATCAGATCGGCAACGAATTCCGCCGCGCTTTGGCTCTCCGATCGAACCTGTGCATAAAACCTGTATCTCGAGATGATGATGCCGTCGCCTGGCTTGAGGTGCTCCCATACCAATGTATGCAACTCCTTGTATGTTTTTCCGTTGGATCACTAGGCATGAGTAGATTCTTTATTAGACCGTAGATCTTTGAACTGCACACAGTGAGGAACACGGCCCGGCACCGATCTGCATTGTCGGCCCCCTTCATTTTGTTGGCCATGAAGTACTGGTTCAAACGGCTCACAAAGTCTGACCAATCTTTTTCCTCCACGAATCACTCTAAAAATCCAATCGTGCTCATTTTGCAAACAAGGTTCTTGTATTCTCTTCGCCAAATGTTATGTATGCAATAAAGGTACAAACTGAGTACTGTTTAACTGAATAAGGTACAACCTTGGCTCTGCTTTATTTCGGCCCAAAGTGCCTCACTCACAAAATGGCTGGTCTTTTATACCAGAGTAGCACCATGTGCATATTGCTCAGTGACCTCCAACAATGACGCCATCTGGTGGCTACAAACAGCATGTACATACATGACAAAGACATTTCCTTGTTCTTTGAGGAAGTTCAAGTCTGATTATGCCTTTGGAAATGATATTATTGACTACCATGCTAGATTTCATGGTTTGTTTTTGCTGGCTATTCCTCACTGCTCATCTGTTGCTCACCCCTGTAAGAACAGCCACTTGAGTATTTGACTGTCCTGGCATGCAGAAGTAAGAAGCAGCTTAAAGCGGTGCTGTAATTTTCAGCTTTGTTTGTAAAGTGTCATTTTTAACCTTACCAGCTAGTTTTATCTGATTTTCATTTATCCATTATTTGTGTATACGCCACATTTTTTGCATTCCAAGAATGTTAATACCATTCCTTCTTCACCAGCAGTCATGCTTGCAGCTGCAATTTAACTTGTACTTAAATTTATGTTGCTATATGAACCACATTTTTTGATTTGCAAGAATGTTAATACCATTCCTTCTTCAACAGCAGTCATGCTTGCAGCTGAACTTTCATTTGCAGCAAGCAGTGTTCTCAGGATGGCAGTTTTGTTGGGAAACCCAATGATGCTCCATAGTTTGGATGAGGAAAGTGAACTCATAAGGGGACAAAATTGGCAAGTGTTACACGTGCACCTGTCCTTAAGCCAGGATGTGTATTTACTGAGTGAGACATATTAACCTGGGTATCTTTGGAATCTTTTTTGATGTAAAGCGCTTTGAGACATCCTGAGGTCATGAAAGACGCTGTATAAATGCAAGTCTTTCTTTCTTTCTTTCTTTCTTAATGATCCTTCGGAGAAACTCCACAGCAGTCGAAATGAAATATAAGCATATAAAGCAAAACCAGAGATTCCGCTGTTTGGACCAGTCAGGGAAGGGTTCGTACTGTACACACCAACAAGACAACCACCATCTACTACAACAACACAAAAGCAAGATATTGCAAATGCTAGAAATCTGAAATAAAAACTGAAAATGCTGCAAGTACTCAGCAAGTCAGGCAGCATCTGTGAAGAGGAGCGAGAAACCGAGTTAACGTTTCAAGTCGATGACCTTTTCGCAGCTATAAGTTTGTTCTACAAAGAGGAATAAACATGCAGCAAGGCAAAGAGGAGGCTCAGGCAGAATCATTGCTAGAGGAGGAGTAAAAAAGCTGAGGCAGAAGAAATGGAAAAAATGTCATGCAGCCAAGAAGAATATTGTGCTGGTCACGAATTGAGAACTATTCCATTAAGCTCCTAATACGATCTCTGTACAATTGGTCCTGTCCAATTTATCTGCATAAAATGGTCCAATAAATCTATTCTGATTAAGTTACCTTAAATATCGCACCTGACCATCCTTCCATGTACTGCTACCTATCTCAACTACTCAAAAAATCAGCCCTTTATGAACTGCCCTACTTTCCATGACAAATGTCACATCTCCCTGCACTCATTGAACATGAACAGGGTATCTATAAAGTGGATAGTAGGGATTGTCTTTGCAAGATCTAGTAAGCCCAGCTCTCTTCTCTAATGCCCTGATCCTGGCTGCATCCCAGTGACTCCGGCAGTAAATGTGTCAGTATTGCAAAATTAAGGCACTTATTTTTTTGCTATTCACCACTTCCTGCTCCCTTGACCCTATTCCCACTAAACTGCTGACCACCCAACTTCCTTTTCTGGCTCTCATGTTACCTGACTTTGTTAATGGTCTCTCCTCCTCAGGTACTGTCCCCCCCTCCTTCAAATCTGCCATCATCACCCCCTCCTCAACATCCCATGACCCCACTGTGCTTGCAAGCTACTGCCCCATCTCCAACCTCCCTTTCCTCTCCAAAGAACGTGTTGTCGCCTCCCAAATCCATGCCCATCTTTCCTGGAACTCAGTGTTTGAATTTCATCAATCTGGTTTCCACCCCTGCCATCGTACCGAAACGGCTCTCATCAAAGTTGACAAAGGTAAACTATCCCTCTTCATCCTTCTCGACATGTCTGCAGCCTTTGACATGTTTGACCACTCCATCCTCCTCCAATGCCTCTCCACCATTGTCCAGCTGGGTGGGAATTCACTTGCCTGGTTCCATTCTTATCTATCTAATCGTAGACAGAAAATCACCTGTAATGGCTTCTCGTCCCACTCCCTCATCGTTATCTCGAGTGTCCCCCAAGGATCTATCCTTGGCCCCTTTCTATTTCTCATCTATATGCTGCCCTTAGTGTGACATCACCTGAAAACACGGCGTCAGTTAGTTTTCACATGTACATTGATGACACCCAGCTCTACCTCACCACCTCTCTCGACCCCTCCAATGTCTCTAAATTATCAGACTGTTTCTCCAACATCCAGTACTGGATGAACAGAAATTTTCTCCAATTAAATATTGGAAAGGTCTAAGCTATTGTCTTTGGTCCCTGCCACAAACTGTGTTCCCTAGCCACTGACTCCATCCCTCTCCCTAGCATCTGTCTGTGGCTGAACCAGACTTTTTGCAACCTAGGTGTCATATTTGACCCTGAAATGAGCTTCTGACCACATATTCACGGCATAACTAAAACTGCCTATTTCCACCTCTGTAACATTGCCCATCTCCGCCCCTGCCTCAGTTCATCTGCTACTGAAACCCTCATTCATGCCTTTGTTACCTCTAGACTCCACTACTCCAACGCACTCCTGGCTGGCCTCACACATTTTGCCCTGCGTAAACTAGAGGTGATACAAAACTCGGCAGCCCATGTCCTAACTTGTACCAGGTCCCGCTCACCTATCACCCCTGTGCTCGCTGACCTACATTGGCCCACAGTTAAGCATCGCCTTGATTTCAAAAATCTCATCCTTGTTTACAAATCCCTCCATAGCCTCGCCCCTCCCTATCTCGGTAATCTCCTTCATTGTGATATGTGTGTGCACTAGGTCCATGCAGCAGAGCAGGTCTCTAGTTGTCTTGGATAACCCTTGCCATTGGACCAAGACTGAGCTCTGCCAAGCCCATGTGGTGGCTGGTGTGCAAAGGCCACCACATGTTAAAAAAATCCACGCACAGGCATCTTCCACCCTTCAAGATGTAGTTCAGGACCTGGAATATTAGGTCCTTCATTGAAACACCTGTGAACTCATCCTTTTTTGGCGTGGAAGCAAGCCATCCTCGTTTCGAGAGATTGCCTATGATGATGATGATGATGATGAATCTCCTTCAGCCTCACAACCCCCCGAGATGTCTGTGTTCCTCAAATTCTGCCCTCTTGAGCATCCCTGATTATAACTGCTCAACCACCGGTGGCAGTGCCTTCAACTGCCTGAACCCTAAGCTCTGGAACTCCCTCCCTAAATCTTTCTGTCTCTCTACCTCTCGTTCCTCTTTTAAGACGCTCCTTAAAACCCACCTCTTTGACCAAGTTTTTCTGCCGTGATTTCTTCTTATGTGGCTCTGTGTCAAATTTTGTTGTTGTCTTATAACACTCCTGTGAAACACCTTGGGACGGTTTAGTACGTTAAAGCCGCCATATAAATACTAGTTGTTGTTAATAGCATAAATAATAAAAGCAAAATAGGCAGAAAATGGATTCTTACTTCTAACAGCAAAGCCTTTGGAAGTACGGTTTACATTTTACATACTTGCCCGTGCAAATTTTAGACTGTTTGAAATCAGAGCAGGCGGGATCGCTAGAAAAGCAATTCTAAATGTTTGGCATCACATTCAGCGGAATTTGGAGACGCTTCCTGAGTGGAATTGATTGCACTTTCTCTTTAACCTAGGATCTTCCCTAATAGCATCTGGGCATGTATTTTTGTAAATTAATGCTGAGTCTATAGAAATGGATCAAAGTCATTTCCCTCCTATTACAGCAATTATTTGATATGTTTACAGGGGCAGCCTGCAGGGAGCTGGGTCAATCACACACTAACCTCTCAGCGCACCCTGTCAGTCTGTGTCAGCACAGAGCAGAGAAACAAAATCATAGTGGGAGGGGAAGAGCAGGTCTGTGCCTGCCTGCCTCCCAACCCAGGGATTTAAAGTTATATTACTGGGTATATTAGCACAGTTAGGGCTCACACAAGGAAAAGATTCAATGCTTGCCAATTTAATTGGTACTCTGTTAGTAGGAACAAACAAGAAAAGCTCGTAGCACTACTGCCCCCCTGTAAAAGTTTATTTTTATCTCTTTCAGTTTGCTCCTATCCTCCCTAAAGTTGCAGGGTCTAAAATTATGTGAGCTCCGTTTCACCACTCCGAGTCTGCTCTGTTCCTGTCCCAAATCCCAAGTACAGGGTCATTAACATAAAGGAGGTGGGTGCCCACACCAAATCCAGCACTCCCGCAATTTGCCGCTCAGTTGGGCTTTGGGGTGGGGTATGTCGGAGGGGGAATCTTGAGGCTGTAAGGGGATGATTCTCCTGCTTGTCCATCATAATTTCAGTGAAAGAACCATGGAAACACCAGAAATAGGCCACTTCTCTGGGGTTTCCGGGGGTCTTCTGCCACAGTTACGCCAGACGAATGGGACAACCTCCTTGAAAATTCACCCCCTTAATTTTATTTAAATCCTGCTCCATTTGACTGCAGCTTTCCCAGCTGCAATCGATTGTTCCTTGATCAATTTTCATTATGTGCAAAGGAGACAGCGCTGGCAGGATAATGTCATGCTACTAGTCCCGCCACTTCCTTTGACATCAGCATGGGAGGAGGGAACGTGCGTGTGTTATTAGGGTCAATCTGCATTGGAATTTTATAGCAAGAAAAATGGGGTGCAAACCTAGCAGAACTAGGTCCCACCCCAATTTCAGACACTAGCCTGGTTTACACTTAAGAAATGCTCTCCCAGGCCCAGGAATTTCAAGTTCCCGGACTTGTAAGGCTGCATTCAGCACCTTGTCCAATTGTCCATTTCTCATGAATGGTGAAGCCAGACAGTGTGCTGTCAGTCTTTTGGACTGGGAAGGTGGTACTTATCACAACCAAGCTCAACTCCCTGAACAGTGGGGGTGAAGTGGCCCCTTTTTATAGCCCCGTTAGCACCTCCGGGGCAAGACAGTTTTCGCCCAAGGGAGAGGGGTACTACTGCCTCCTGAAAAATTGCCGTGGAGGTTGTGGAGGTGCTTGGCATTGCTGCACCCCGTGATTAAAGGGGATCTTTTTTTGTCAGCTGAGTCTCTGGTCGGCTCGACGATGGGGCAGTCCTAGTGAGGTCCGGGCCACCATTGTGCAGCCTGACACTCTGTCGAGCTGCTGGCTCGGTTGCACGCTGCCCTGGTTGCCCAGTTGTGGCCGTCAGAGGCCATGCAGAATGTGCAGTGGCTCTCCCATTTAATTGAAGGGGAGGGGCGTTGAAGCGCATCAGCGCTATATGGAGCATCCAAGTAGCGCTGAACATTTTGTCCCAGTAGCGCCCTGGGACCCACCCTCAAAAGAAGTGGAGTGCTGGGGATTGCACTCTGCTTCCTTTGAGGGGCGGTAAGCCCAATTCAACGGTTGGGATGGGACTTCTGTGACGGGCGCTAAAAGTCCCAGCCCCGGAAGGTTACTGCCCCCAATCGGGGCGCGGGGCAATTTCACCCCCATACATTTTTCAGCAGTGGTTGTTGCAACATTGGGAAAAATGCTGATTAAAAATACATTTTTTGTATGCTTTGCATGAGTGGCATATACGCCTACCCACTGTACTTTGTGGTCTCCTCCTTTGGAAACTCTGTGCTTCTGATGGTGTGTGTGGTACTGCCTGCTCCCATTCTGATGGCAGTAAGTATTGGTGGAAGATGGCTGGTCTGAGTGTGGAGTATCTGATTGTTCATTGGGAACAGATCAGTGGCAATCTTTGCTGGGGAAAGTATGAAAGCAAGGAATGCCTTGAATAGTCATAAAACAGTGCTCCCTGCCGTCCAAGAAATGTGTTTAGAGCTGCATAACATGAGAGACAGACTGCAGGCATCAATTCCAATTTTTTCCCTCTATGGTGATCTACTTATTTTTGTCATCATAACTTGAATGTTAATCTGGTGTAGTGGAAAAATGGAATGAAAATTGGGTTTTAGTACAGGCATATGATCTGCTCCATCCAGGTGAAGACAAAACATTATTTCACTTTTTGGGAAGACTGGAGGGAGCTTTTCTCTTCATGTATGAATGAACTTGAATACTTAAACATGGATCCTTAAAATGGGAAAACATTTTATTCCCCAGCAATAACATTTTTCACATTGGTAACTATATATTCTTACTGAGTGTAACATACCTTGGCAGAGTTCTCCCTCCTGCTTTGTTAGATCTCTTAATTTTCAATGAAATGCGAACTCCGGTTGTAGTTTTAACATAACTTTTATTCTGGCAGCAGCAACAAGCTCTTGGCTTTAAGCCAGGCCTTTGTCTTTCTGAGACCACATGGCCAAAATGGCTGTTCTTATACCTGGCTCAGTTTACAGAAAAGAACATGCATTCTTTGACCTTATTGTCTCAATTGATACACTGTTAACCTTTAATTGGCTCGCTACCAAAGGTCCTAAAATGTCAAGTTGATTGATGACTTAATGCAACATGCTCCCACTCACGTAGCACTCTGACTTGGAATTCTGTGAATTCTCACAGCCTGTCTGAATGCAGCCTGTTTGAATTCTCTATCATGCTTGAAGATGTAGGAGCCGAAATTCAGGGTCCGTATAAGGCCCATTTCTGCTGTTTTGCGGCGGCCATGCGGCGGAATCGAGTGGCCACCGCATTGCAGTCCATTGGCTGCCCCGACTCAAATTCAGCTTGGGGATTTTTCGGCCTCTCCCCACTTTCGCCCCGCTGCTGCTGTCATCAATGCCCGCATCGCCACTATCCCGCACCTCCATTGCAATCTGCCCCAAATTTATTTTAAAAAATTTAAGTGAAGGGGAGAGCGTGGTGTCAGCGACAGAGACTCGATCCCACCCCAACTTCCACCTCTCAGCATGACTTACTGTCGCACTTCCGCCCTCCACTGTGTCCGACTTTTGGTCCAACATCAAAAAAATTTCAAAGTGCCTAAAATCGATCCAGAGTCTGTCTCATCACTCTTGGAGGAAAAAACAAGTAAGAAATCATTGGTGCGCCAGCTTTCTGGCATGCCTAAATTTCAGCCCCGTAGCCTTTAGCCCTTTAAATTCCATGTTGTAGGGCACATGTGTGTTTGTTTTCAGCAGCCACCAGGACTATCATTTTTACCTGCTGTGATTTCCCTTTTTCTGTTAACACTGTATTAGGAAGTGACTTGATGTGCATTGGCATCTTTCCCAGTGCCATCTGGTCCTTATTGAATGTATTGCAATAAGGCTTGAATTCACTCTCAGGTTCAGTCTTGTATGTTTTGTATTTCACTAATAAACTTGTAGTTGTTGATGCTGGGCATTACTTTCTGATTGCCCTGGTCTTAGGTTCTTTTGTTATTATTTCATGTCCTGTAGCTATTTTATGAATCTTCAAGACGATTTAGTTGAGAAAGAAAATGAGTTTCTGACAAGAAATCCTTTTCATCTTACTCCGAGTTTTGATCCCTCCTTTTCTGAAGAAGCTAACGTGCTTGCATATGGTTCCACAGACACCATCAGCCCAAGTGACTATAATTCACATGCAAGCCCAGACATAGGAAGATATAAACATAGGAATCATCAAGGCTGGAGAAGACTATGGGGGATAAATTGGTGAACACCCGCACACTGCAATTAACACGTGCCCGTTCATTGCAATGCAGACAGCACATTAAATTCATACTGTGTTACATGACTGTCACACGCAGCCAGCACTACCTGCGCTGTTCATTGGCTGCAGGCATAAGCAGAGGGCCCCATATCGCAAGCAGTTAGCGCTACTTAAAGGCAACATGCATCTATTAAAGGGAAGGTGCACTGTAGCTGTAATACGTGGTGGGAGTTTTTTGAAAAGTGAATCTGGGCTATGATACTTTGAGGAATGGATGAACATGTGAGAGAGCGCGCATTAAGGTTTTCCAGCAATGCACTGGAGGTCTTAGTGTAAGACATGGAGAGAAGGAGATCCACGAGGGATGGGGGGGGTGGGGGGGGAGCGGGGACAGAAATCCTTCCAGACATATGCTCACGTGGCAGTGGGAATAAGTAGCGGTGGAGGTCACTACCAGGAGTGTAGCTCTAAGAATATGGACGCAGTGCAGAATGAAGTTTAATGTCCTGACATGGGTTTTCAAGGGGAGCGACGCTGATGACGTCAGCGCGACGCAGACATGCTGCATCACGCTGACGTGTCACAACTCTTCAGTTAAAGGGGAGGGCTGCTGCGAACTCTGCACCACTTTAGTGGCAAACACTGGGCCACCAGAGAGGGTTTCAGCAAGGCCAGTAGCCTGGCATCCAAGAAGAGGTGCCAGACTGCCTGTTGGCAGCCTGGCCGAACCTGTGGACATAATTGTCAGCCCAACTTGGCAGTCGGCCGACAATAAAAAATAAAATTAAGCCGCCGGCAGCGCGACCATTCCTTTAAGGACGAACACGTGCCCAGCCACAGACAGCTCCTCGCTGGGGAAAGCTGTCAGTGGCACCTACTGGTGGCGGCGCCACTCCCGCAGGGCAATTCCACACAAGGTACCTTCCCGTGGGACAATTTCCTGCGGGGATCGGAAAGCAGGTCATCGCTCGTCGGTATGGGGTTGGCGCATGCCCAATGCAGCGGGAAAACAGACGGTGCGGCAACCCATTCCTGCAGCTTTCGGTCCGTGGGCAATTTCGGATGGGTAGACCCATCCATCCACCCGCGGTGGGTAAGGCCTCTCTGCTCCATTCCCGCCTCTTAGAGCTTATGGAGGGGGCAATTTCGGCCTCACAATCTCTTACGCACTTGTGCCCTGTGTCTCACCACGTGCAGATCCCTCCTTTACCCTAGCATTCCTGCTTTCACTTCTGCCACTCTGCCTGCGCCCATTATGTTGCCTGTCAGCTAGCCCGCCCAGACTGCTGCAGCCCAGGCAGAGATGGTGCAGTCTGATGCCAGGCCCTCTAAGCCCAGAGCTGCTTGTGGTCGTCCTCTAAAACCATCTCTGCTGTATCCTCAATTGAAGGTCAACAGCCTTCCACCACCCGTGCTGCAGCCACAGAGGAAACACCTTGTACGAGCACGAGGATAAGCAAAGGGACATAGAAGACAGGTACTAAGGGAATGCTCGAGTGGCTACCTTATTTTTGTATGCATTATGTCATGATTACATTTATAAAATTGGATTGGAATGTGCGTTTTCTTGTGGTTTTTATGTTTGTGTTGTCGAAATGAGGACGATGTGATGGTCAGGATTGTGAGACTCTTGGTGAATGGGGAGTTGTGGTTAAGGTTACGGGTGTCGCTCATGAATTATTTGATCATGTAGAGCCTGGGCAGAAAGGGGCCATTTATGTTGTAGCCTCCCTTCCTCTTCCTGTTGCTTCACTTCCTGTTGTACTTCCTTCTCTTCCACTTCCTCTACTTTCTTCTCCCTTTCCTCATCCTCCCTCTTTTAGGAGCTTGTCCTGCTCTGCATGGCCTCTCTTCATTCTCCCTATCATGTTCAATTCCCAGAGGAACCCCTACCCAGCCACCCATATCTGGATGCAACTTGCTTCAGCACAAGCTTTTAAATGAATAAAAACGAACTTAGCACCAGCCAGACCACTCCCTGTAGACTATTCAAACTTTAGCCAAGGATAGGAATGCTCCAAAAACACGTAAAATTGCACCAGCAGCCAGAATAAATAATCCAGCAACTAACTTACAAGTCGTTCATGATCCCTTTAAATAGCACTCGTAGGAAGGGGCTCCTTCATCCCATTTAATGTTATGTTCAGCTGTGCAGATTAAGACTGTGCAGCTGGAATGTGCAGCTGGAAAATGACAGTGTTGGTGTCAAATCAGCATTGCACATTGGTTTGCATCATGATCTACCTGCTCTGCAGGTAGGTGCTCGTTAGGTGCACGTATGCAAACCCCTACCAAGATGGCATTCCATCAGAAATGTATGCGCACATCTCAGACCCCATTTCCGCGCATTAGATGGTCACGTAATGCCAAAAAAACGGTCCCAATTTAGCCCCTCCAGGTCTGTCCAGTCTCCCCTTCCAATTGTAACTAGTTTCTCTTCAAGCTGCTTGTCTAATTGAACCTTCAAAGGATCTAAGCTACTTGCCTTAGAACCTCCTTTGGAAAGTGAGTGAGTGTGATAGGATATTCAACAGAGGAAAGCTTCAAAGCTGAGTTGGGTCCTGTGCTTGCCTGAACTCTACGTACATGAGCGAATTATTAGATAGCACAGAAGGAGGCCATTCGGTCCTACACACCTCTTCTGGCTCTTTAAAGAGCTATCCAATTAGTCAGAAGTAGTAGTCTTAGTTGATGGCAGACTCCATGTCAAATATAGTAGTAGTCAGGACATTATGAATCAATTTCCCTATGTTGCTCTGTCCCTGGGTCAATGGCCTGGAAATCCCGACCTCCTCGGGTCCATACTGAGTGTCTACGGACCAGGGAAGGCATTGCACAAGCCAGTTTTCAGCGCACAATGCTCATGTGCTGAAAACCGGCTTTTCCGATCTGTAAGCTGGAGCTTGACAGATCCAATGCATATTGGGACCAAGGACATTTGCAAGGGCAATATTGCAGGATTTACCCATATCTTGTCCAGCAAATGCCCTCAAAACTCTTGCGCCTGATAAAAGCAGGCACATAGTCTACTTTTACAGTCATAAGAGTTTTAAACACACAAAAATCTAATAAAATTTAATTTAAAAAACACATTTTATTGTTAAAAACCCTGCCCACTAAGGTAAGTTTATTTTTAACCCTAATTACAAAACTTTAAAAAAAATTGGAAAAATATATATTTTTTCGAAGGCATTTATTAACTTTAATTTCAAGTAATTTTAATTATGTGAGGTGTGTTTTTTATTTTTTATTATGGTGCTTAGTGTGTTTGTTTTTTTTCTCATTAATAGCAATGAGAACTCATAGATACGGAGTTCCCATTGCTATTAATGAGAAAGCTGTGGAATACTGTACCTCACGTGACTGCACCTTCTGCGTGGGAACCTGGAGGACGGGAGCATGCTTTGCAGCACTGGAAGAGAAGGCCTCCCCATCGGAATCCCATGCTCCTCTGGGACCATCAGGTACTTTCGTGGAAATTTTTCAGGTCGGAGGCATCTGCCCGCAGGAAGCCTCCGGATGCTATTTCTGGGCCATTAAGATTTCCGTTACAGCTGGGTCAACACAATAGTTGGCAGCGATAGAGATAACCATCTTTGAGATTTGAGTACAGCACTGACATAACTGCCTCTAGTCAGCTGTCTTCCATTACATTAATAACAATAATAATAGTAATAACTTTTATTTCTATAGCACCTTTAACGTAGTAAAACGACCCAAGGTACTTCACAACAGTGTTGCAGACAAACAGATAAATTTGACACTGAACCACAGAAGAAATTAAGGCAGAAGATCAAAAGCTTGTTTAAAGAGGTAGGTTTTAATGAGTGTCTTAAAGGAGGAAAGAGAGGTAGAGAGATGGATAGGTTTAGGGAGGGAGTTTCAGAGCTTAGGGCCCAGGCAGCTGAACGCACGTCCACCAATGGTTGAGCAGTTATAATGAGGGATGTTCAAGAGGCCAGAATTTGAGGAGTGCAGACATCTTATGGGGTTGTGAGGCTGAAAAAGATTACAGAGATAGGGAGGGGCAAGTCCATGGCATGATTTGTAAACTATGTACACAAAATACTCTTCTGACGTTTTCTCTAGCTCAAATCTAATTTTAGTGCCTCAACTGCTGCTCTGGCTGAGATCAGCAAATAGCACAGATCAGGAACTAAAGCTAGTTTCTGTGGCTTAGCAATATACTGGACCATTGGGAAGCTAAAAGAAAACATTTAATGGAATAGGCACCATGTCAGAGCTCAAATATGCTATACTATGGAACATTAGGGCAGATATGGATGCTTCTGATTCATGCATACAAGCTGCAAGAACAAAAAAAACAGAAGAGGATTATGGGTAAAGCCTGTAGATAAAGAATAAGAGAAAATAAAGCAATAAGTAAATATAATAAATTGAGGCTCCACAATTTATATCCAGCATTCCCACTCTCAATCAAAGCAGTTAGGGGTCTCTTCATTGGCCCAGTACTGGTTTTCAAATGCTTGTCCAGCTAGGACCACTCTACTTGTTAGGACATTGAGTTTAAGACTTATCTGAGCTCAGTGTGAAAAATCTTTACTTCCAGCAGGTGAGGTACAAAATTAAGGAGTCATACAATAAAAATTAAACTGAATGAGCAGCACAAGATTAATTAAAAATTTGTGAAAATGTTATGTTAGAAGAAGTCTATACAAGCAGGGAACTGAAATAGTTGTCTCTGTTTAATTTAATGATTTTCAGTGTGTTTAATGACTCAGAATCCTTTGCCAGTTATAACCAGCATCTCTCTCTAATATAATGATCTAGTCTGAGCTGCCTCAATTATAGATTATACTCTTGTTGTTTATTAACATTCTGTGAACCCTGGTGTTACTGTCACACACGCACACACACATATAATCTTGCAATAGCTAGACAGAGCCCATTTTACATAAGAACATAAGAAATAGGAGCCCTCGAGCCTGCTCCGCCATTTAATACGATCATCGCTGATCTGATCATGGACTCAGGTCCACTTCCCTGCCCACTCTCCATAACCCCTTATTCCCTTTTCGTCAAGAAACTGTCTATTTCTGTCTTAAATTTATTCAATGTCCCAGCTTCCACAGCTCTCTGAGGCAGCAAATTCCACAGATCCACAACCCTCTGAGAGAAGAAATTTCTTCTCATCTCAGTTTTAAATGGGTGGCCCCTTATTCTAAGATTATGCCCTCTCGTTCTAGTCTTCCCCCATCAGCGGAAACATCCTCACTGCATCCACCTTGTCAAGCCCCCTCATAATCTTATACGTTTCGATAAGATTACTTCTCATTCTTCTGAATTCCAATGAGTAGAGGCCCAACCTACTCAACCTTTCCTCATAAGTCAACCCCCTCATCTCTGGAATCAACCTCGTGAACCTTCTCGCAACTGCCTCCAAAGCAAGTATATCATTTGATAAATATGGAAACCAAAACTGCACGCAGTATTCCAGGTGTGGCCTCACCAATACCCTGTACAACTGTAGCAAGACTTCTCTGCTTTTATACTCCATCCTCTTTGCAATAAAGACCAAGATTCCATTGGCCTTCCTGATCACTTGCTGTACCTGCATACGAACATTTTGTGTTTCATGCACAAGTACCCCCAGGTCCCACTGTACTGCAGCACTTTGCAATCTTTCTCCATTTAAATAATAACTTGCTCTTTGATTTTTTTTCTGCCAAAGTGCATGACCTCACACTCTCCAACATTATGCTCCATCCCAAAAATTTGCCCACTCACTTAGCCTGTCTATGTCCTTTTGCAGATTTTGTGTGTCCTCCTCACACATTACTTTTCCTCCGATCTTTGTACCGTCGGCGAACTTGGCTACGTTACATTCAGTCTCTTCCTCCGTCGTTAATACAGATAGTAAATAGTTGGGGTCCCAGCACTGATCCCTGCGGCACCCCACTGGTTACTGATTGCCAACCCGAGAATGAACCATTTATCCCTGCTCTCTGTTTTCTGTTTGTTAACAAATCCTTTAGCCATGCTAATATATTACCCCCAACACTGTGATCTTTTATCTTGTGCAGTAACCTTTTATGTGACACCTTGTCAAATGCCTTCTGGAAGTCCAAATACACTACATCCACTGGTTCCCCTTTATCCACCCTGTTCATTACATCCTCAAAGAATTCTAGTAAATTTGTCAAACATGACTTCCCCTTCATAAATCCATGCTGACTCTGCCTGACCGAATTTTGCTTTTCCAAATGTCCTGCTATTGCTTCTTTAATAATGGACTCCAACATCTTCCCAGATGTTAGGCGAACTGGTCTATAGCTTCCTGCTTTTTGTCAGTCTCCTTTTTTAAATAGGTGCATTACATTTGCAGTTTTCCAATCTGCTGGGACCTCCCCAGAATCCAGGGAATTTTGATAAATTACTAACCAATGCATCCACAATCCCTGCCGCTAATTCTCTTAAGTCCCTAGGATGCAAGCCATCAGGTCCAGGGGATTTATCCACCTTTAATCCCATTATCTTACTGAGTACCACCTCCTTAGTGATTGTGACTGTGTTAAGTTCCTCCCCCCCTGTAGCACCTTGACTATCTGTTTTGTATATAATAACTCGATAGACTGAATACTGTAAACTAACACAGGTATAAACCTGGCTCTGCTTTATTCGGGCCCAAAGTGATTACGTTACATGATGGCTTGCCTTTTATACCTGGGCCGCACACACGTGCGTACAGCCCAATGACCTCCGACAGTGGTGCCACCTGATGGCTAGTAACCCCAAGCATACATACATACAAGGTCCCACACAAGAGATTAATGTGCAACGTTAAAGCACAATGGATTGGGGGTAGTGTGCTGACGTGGATTGAGAACTGGTTGGCAGACAGGAAGCAAAGAGTAGGAGTAAATGGGTACTTTTCAGAATGGCAGGCAGTGACTAGTGGGGTACCGCAAGGTTCTCTGCTGGGGCCCCAGCTGTTTACATTGTACATTAATGATTTAGACGAGGGGATTAAATGTAGTATCTCCAAATTTGCGGATGACACTAAGTTGGGTGGCAGTGTGAGCTGCGAGGAGGATGCTATGAGGCAGCAGAGCGACTTGGATAGATTAGGTGAGTGGGCAAATGCATGGCAGATGAAGTATAATGTGGATAAATGTGAGGTTATCCACTTTGGTGGTAAAAACAGAGAGACAGACTATTATCTGAATAGTGACAGATTAGGAAAAGTGGAGGTGCAACGAGACCTGGGTGTCATGGTACATCAGTCATTGAAGGTTGGCATGCAGGTACAGCAGGCGGTTAAGAAAGCAAATGGCATGTTGGCCTTTATAATGAGGGGATTTGGGAGGTGTTACTACAGTTGTACAGGGCCACAAAACCTGGAGTATTATGTACAGTTTTGGTCTCCTAACTTGAGGAAGGACATTCTTGCTATTGAGGGAGTGCAGCGAAGGTTCACCAGACTGATTCCTGGGATGGCGGGACTGACCTATCAAGAAAGACTGGATCAACTGGGCTTGTATCCACTGGAGTTCAGAAGAATGAGAGGGTATCTCATAGAAACGTTTAAAATTCTGACGGGTTTAGACAGGTTAGATGCAGGAAGAATGTTCCCAATGTTGGGGAAGTCCAGAACCAGGGGGTCACAGTCTAAGGATAAGCCATTTAGGACCGAGATGAGGAGAAACTTCTTCACCCAGAGAGTGGTGAACCTGTGGAATTCTGTACCACAGAAAGTTGTTGAGGCCAATTCACTAAATATATTCAAAAAGGAGTTAGATGTAGTCCTTACTACTAGGGGGATCAAAGGGTATGGCAAGAAAGCAGGAATGGGGTACTGAAGTTGCATGTTCAGCCATGAACTCATTGAATAGCGGTGCAGGCTCGAAGGGCCGAATGGCCTACTCCTGCACCTATTTTTTCTATGTTTTCTATGTTTCTATGACAATATCCCCCTTTAAGATATTAGTAACAGTCTTTTTACAAATTGAGACGGTCCGGGGCTTTCCACTCCCGAGTTGATCGTCTCAGTTCAACTCCAGCCTTGGGCGAGCGTTCTGAGTCTGTTATGACTGGGGGCTGGGTAGCCGATCTGATGGGAGTGGCAATGACCATGTCAGAGATTGAAAGTCCAGATTCATTGATGACAGCGGAGTCCTCTGATGACTGAGGGTAGGTTGGTTGGTCACTGATTGTGTCTTCCTCAGACTGTTCCGCTTCATCCATGTGCAGCAGCTTTATCTGATCAACATGTTTCTGCATATTTGGCCATTCTTGAGCCTGACAATAAATACTCTATTACCCTCCTTGGCCATAACAATACTGGCGATCCACTTGGGACCTTGACCATAAGTTCGTACATACACAGGATCGTTAACAGAAATGTCATGTCACACAGCAGCGCGATCATAATACCACTGCTGACTTTGACGTGTGTATTCAACATGATTGTTCAAGTCAGAGTGGACATGAGATAGCTTGGTCTTGAGACCTTTGTTCATCAATAGTTCAGCAGGCAGACCCCGGTAAGTGTGTGGGGTCTTGTCCTGTAACTAAGCAATATGCATGACAAGCGAGTCTGCAGTGAACCTTGAGTTACACATTTCATACTCTGCTTGATAGTTTGGACAGCACACTCTGCTTGACCATTAGATGCGGGTTTGAATGGTGATGACCTCACATGTTTGATTCCATTGAGCTTCATGAACTCTTGAAACTCCAGATTAGTGAAGCAAACTCAAGGTCCATTGTCGCTTACAACGATGTCGGGCAGACCATGAGTGGCAAACATGACACAAAGGCTCTCAATGGTAGCTGTGGATGTACTGGATGATATGATTATACACTCTATCTACTTGGAATATGCATCCACCACAACTAAAAGCATCTTTCCCTGGAAGGGACCTTCAAAGTCGATGTAGATCCTCGAGCATGGTTTGGATGGCCACGACCACAGACTCAGCGGCGATTCCGCTGGTGCTTTACTTAGCTGCATGCAAGTGTTGCACTGATGCACACATGATTCCAGATCAGATTCAATTCCAGGCCACCATACATGAGACCTGGCAATGGCTTTCATCATGACAATAATGAGATGAGTGCTGTGTCGATCATGTACAAATTTCTCTCTGTCTTTCTTTGGCATAACAACACGATTACCCCACAGTAAACAATCTGACTGAATGGATAGTTCGTCTTTGCGATGGTTGTAAGGTTTGCTTGGTAAGCATCACCCATTTGCTTGGGTATGGCAGACCAATCACCACTAAGCACACAACGTTTCACAACCGAAAATATCAGGACCTGGCTGGTCCAGGTCTTACGTTGTTGAGCCATGAGAGGGGTTCCTTCACTTTCGAAAGCATCCATAACTAACAGTAGGTCTGCAGGTTGTGGGCAATGGCAGACGGCTCAGTGCATTGGCACAATTCTTGGTGCCAGGTCTATGGTGAATGACATAATCATAGGCAGATAATGTCAGCACCCACCTCTGGATGCAGGACGATCATTGGTATTTATACCTTTGTTTTCCAAAAACACTGAAATAAGTGGCTTGTGATCTGTTTCCAGTTCAAACCGAAGACCAAACAGGTACAGATGCATCTTTTTAACCCCATACACACAGGCTAATGCTTCTTTTTCTACCATGCTGTAGGCTCTTTCCGCCTTTGATACATTTTTAGAAGCATATGCAACAGGTTGCAGTTTACCCGACTCATTAGCTTGTTAGAGCACCCAACGAACTCCATATGACAAAGCATCACAGGCCAATGCTAGATGCTTACACGGATCAGAATGTACCAGCAGCTTGTTCGAGCAAAGCAGATTAGTAGCTTTCTCAAAAGCTCTATCTTGAGACGCACCCCAAACTCAGTTGTCGCGTTTTCTTAGCAACATGTGCAGTGGCTCTAATGAAGTGTTCAATCTAGGTAGGAAATTACCGAAGTAGTTGAGTAGACCAAGGAACGAACGCAGCTCCATCACATTCTGAGGCTAGGGTGCATTTTTGATGGCCTTGGTTTTCGGGTCCGTGGGCCTGATGCCGTCAGCAGCAATTTTCCTTCCCAGGAATTCGATGTCTGGTACCATGAAGACGTACTTCGGACGTTTCAGTCTGAGTCCCACTTTGTCCAGATGATGTAGAACCTCTTCCACGTTGTTCAGATGTTCGGCGGTGTCACGACCTGTGACCAGGATGTCATCTTGGAACACGACGGCTCTAGGGACGGACTTCAGTAAACTCTCCATGTTCCTCTGAAATATGGCTGCAGCAGAGCGAATTCCAAAAGGACACCTGTTGTAGATAGACAGTCCTTTATGAGTGTTGATGCACGTAGGTTTCTTAGATGTCTTGACCAGCTCCTGTATCATGTAGGCCAACGTCAGATCCAGTTTAGTGAACGACTACCCCCCGGCTAGCGTTGCAAACATGTCATCAGCCTTCAGTAACGGGTATTGATTCTGTTTCGAAACTCGGTTGATTGTAACCTTGTAGTTTCCACAAATCCTGACAGTGCCATCACTCTTCAACACAGGAACAATGGGGCTGGCCCATTCGTTAAATTCGACTGGTGATTTGACCCCTTCACACTGGAGTCTGAACAGTTCGATTTTGATCTTCTCCCTCATCATGTACGGAACCGCCCGAGCTTTACGATGGATGGGACTTGCATCCGAGATCACGTGGATCTGCACCTTGGCTCCTGTGAAATTGCCATGCCTGGTTCGAGGGGAACTTGCTCAGCACTTGAGCACATGGAGTATCATCCTCCGGCGACAATGCTTTGACATCGTTCCAATTCCATTTGATTTTTTTCTAGCTAATTCCTGCCGAATAGCGTTGGACCATTGCCTAGAACAATCTGTAACGGTAAATCATGAACCGCACCATCATCCGACACCTTGACTACTGCACTGCCAATCACCGTTATGAGATCTTTAGTGTACGTACACAACTTGGCATTGACTGGACTCAGCTTAGGCCTCTCAGCCTTAGTATCCCACAGCTTGTTGAATGTCGTCTGGCTCATTATTGATTGACTTGCACCAGTGTCCATAGAAACATAGAAACATAGAAAATAGGTGCAGGAGCAGGCCATTCAGCCCTTCTAGCCTGCACCGCCATTCAATGAGTTCATGGCTGAACATGAAACTTCAGTACCCCCTTCCTGCTTTCTCGCCATAACCCTTGATCCCCCGAGTAGTAAGGACTTCATCTAACTCCCTTTTGAATATATTTAGTGAATTGGCCTCAACTACTTTCTGTGGTAGAGAATTCCACAGGTTCACCACTCTCTGGGTGAAGAAGTTTCTCCTCATCTCGGTCCTAAATGGCTTACCCCTTATCCTCAGACTGTGACCCCTGGTTCTGGACTTCCCCAACATTGGGAACATTCTTTCTGCATCTAACCTGTCTAAACCCGTCAGAATTTTAAACGTTTCTATGAGGTCCCCTCTCATTCTTCTGAACTCCAGTGAATACAAGCCCAATTGATCCAATCTTTCTTGATAGGTCAGTCCCGCCATCCCGGGAATCAGTCTGGTGAACCTTCGCTGCACTCCCTCAATAGCAAGAATGTCCTTCCTCAAGTTAGGAGACCAAAACTGTACACAATACTCCAGGTGTGGCCTCACCAAGGCCCTGTACAACTGTAGCAACACCTCCCTGCCCCTGTATTCAAATCCCCTCGCTATGAAGGCCAACATGCCATTTGCTTTCTTAACCGCCTGCTGTACCTGCATGCCAACCTTCAATGACTGATGTACCATGACACCCAGGTCTCGTTGCACCTTCCCTTTTCCTAATCTGTCACCATTCAGATAATAGTCTGTCTCTCTGTTTTTACCACCAAAGTGGATAACCTCACATTTATCCACATTATACTTCATCTGCCATGCATTTGCCCACTCACCTAACCTATCCAAGTCACTCTGCAGCCTAATAGCATCCTCCTCGCAGCTCACACTGCCACCCAACTTAGTATCATCCGCAAATTTGGAGATACTGCATTTAATCCCCTCGTCTAAATCATTAATGTACAATGTAAACAGCTGGGGCCCCAGCACAGAACCTTGCGGCACTCCACTAGTCACTGCCTGCCATTCTGAAAAGTACCCGTTTACTCCTACTCTTTGCTTCCTGTCTGACAACCAGTTCTCAATCCACGTCAGCACACTACCCCCAATCCCATGTGCTTTAACTTTGCACATTAATCTCTTGTGTGGGACCTTGTCGAAAGCCTTCTGAAAGTCCAAATATACCACATCAACTGGTTCTCCTTTGTCCACTTTACTGGAAACATCCTCAAAAAATTCCAGAAGATTTGTCAAGCATGATTTCCCTTTCACAAATCCATGCTGACTTGGACCTATCATGTCACCATTTTCCAGATGCACTGCTATGACATCCTTAATAATTGATTCCATCATTTTACCCACTACTGAGGTCAGGCTGACCGGTCTATAATTCCCTGTTTTCTCTCTCCCTCCTTTTTTAAAAAGTGGGGTTACATTGGCTACCCTCCACTCCATAGGAACTGATCCAGAGTCAATGGAATGTTGGAAAATGACTGTCAATGCATCCGCTATTTCCAAGGCCACCTCCTTAAGTACTCTAGGATGCAGGCCATCAGGCCCTGGGGATTTATCTGCCTTCAATCCCATCAATTTCCCCAACACAATTTCCCGACTAATAAAGATTTCCCTCAGTTCCTCTTCCTTACTAGACCCTCTGACCCCTTTTATATCCGGAAGGTTGTTTGTATCCTCCTTAGTGAATACCGAACCAAAGTACTTGTTCAATTGATCCGCCATTTCTTTGTTCCCCGTTATGACTTCCCCTGATTCTGACTGCAGGGGACCTACGTTTGTCTTCACCAACCTTTTTCTCTTTACATACCTATAGAAACTTTTGCAATCCGCCTTAATGTTCCCTGCAAGCTTCTTCTCGTACTCCATTTTCCCTGTCCTAATCAAACCCTTTGTCCTCCTCTGCTGAGTTCTAAATTTCTCCCAGTCCCCAGGTTCGCTGCTATTTCTGGCCAATTTGTATGCCACTTCCTTGGCTTTAATACTATCCCTGATTTCCCTAGATAGCCACGGTTGAGCCACCTTCCCCTTTTTATTTTTACGCCAGACAGGAATGTACAATTGTTGTACTTCATCCATGCGGTCTCTAAATGTCTGCCATTGCCCATCCACAGTCAACCCCCTAAGTATCATTCGCCAATCTATCCTAGCCAATTCTCGCCTCATACCTTCAAAGTTACCCTTCTTTAAGTTCTGGACCATGGTCTCTGAATTTACTGTTTCATTCTCCATCCTAATGCAGAATTCCACCATATTATGGTCACTCTTCCCCAAGGGGCCTCGCACAATGAGATTGCTAATTAATCCTCTCTCATTACACAACACCCAGTCTAAGATGGCCTCCCCCCTAGTTGGTTCCTCAACATATTGGTCTAGAAAACCATCCCTTATGCACTCCAGGAAATCCTCCTCCACCGTATTGCTTCCAGTTTGGCTAGCCCAATCTATGTGCATATTAAAGTCACCCATTATAACTGCTACACCTTTATTGCATGCACCCCTAATTTCCTGTTTGATGCCCTCCCCAACATCCCTATTACTGTTTGGAGGTCTGTACACAACTCCTACTAACGTTTTTTGCCCTTTGGTGTTCTGCAGCTCTACCCATATAGATTCCACATCATCCAAGCTAATGTCTTTCCTAACTATTGCATTAATCTCCTCTTTAACCAGCAATGCTACCCCACCTCCTTTTCCTTTTATTCTATCCTTCCTGAATGTTGAATACCCCTGAATGTTGAGTTCCCAGCCCTGATCATCCTGGAGCCACGTCTCCGTAATCCCAATCACATCATATTTGTTAACATCTATTTGCACAATTAATTCATCCACCTTATTGCGGATACTCCTTGCATTAAGACACAAAGCCTTCAGGCTTGTTTTATTAACACCCTTTGTCCTTTTAGAATTTTGCTGTACAGTGGCCCTTTTTGTTCTTTGCCTTGGGTTTCTCTGCCCTACACTTTTCCTCATCTCCTTTCTGTCTTTTGCTTTTGGCTCCTTTTTGTTTCCCTCTGTCTCCCTGCATTGGTTCCCATCCCCCTGCCATATTAGTTTAAATCCTCCCCAACAGCACTAGCAAACACTCCCCCGAGGACATTGGTTCCAGTCCTGCCCAGGTGCAGACCGTCCGGTTTGTACTGGTCCCACCTCCCCCAGAACCGGTCCCAATGCCCCAGGAATTTGAATCCCTCCCTGCTGCACCACTGCTCAAGCCACGTATTCATCTGCGCTATCCTGCGATTCCTACTCTGACTATCACGTGGCACTGGTAGCAATCCCGAGATTACTACTTTTGAGGTCCTACTTTTTAATTTAGCTCCTAGCTCCTTAAATTCGTTTCGTAGGACCTCATCCCTTTTTTTGCCTATGTCGTTGGTACCAATGTGCACCACGACAACTGGCTGTTCTCCCTCCCATTTCAGAATGTCCTGCACCCGCTCCGAGACATCCTTGACCCTTGCACCAGGGAGGCAACATACCATCCTGGAGTCTCGGTTGCGGCCGCAGAAACGCCTATCTATTCCCCTCACAATTGAATCCCCTATCACTATCGCTCTCCCACTCTTTTTCTTGCCCTCCTGTGCAGCAGAGCCAGCCACGGTGCCATGAACTTGGCTGCTGCTGCCCTCCCCTGATGAGTCATTCCCCTCAACAGTACCCAAAGCGGTGTATCTGTTTTGCAGGGGGATGACCGCAGGGGACCCCTGCACTACCTTCCTTGCTCTACTCTTCCTGCTGGTCTTCCATTCCCTATCTGGCTGTGGACCCTTTCCCTGCGGTAAGACCAACTCACTACACGTGATACTCACGTCATTCTCAGCATCGTGGATGCTCCAGAGTGAATCCACCTTCAGCTCCAATTCCGTAACGCGGACCGTCAGGAGCTGGAGGCGGATACACTTCCCGCACACATAGTCGTCAGGGACACCGGAAGCGTCCCTGAGTTCCCACATGGTACAGGAGGAGCACAACACCCGACCGAGCTCTCCTGCCATGTCTTAACCCTTAGATACACTTAAACTGGTAATAACAATGTTAAAAGTTACTGACCAATATAAGAAGAAAAAGAAAAACTACTCACCAATCACCAGCCAATCACTTACCCCCATTTCCATTCACAACTTTCTAAAATATAACTAAATAACACCACCAATGTAATAAAGCATTCCAAAATGGATTGTGCTGTGCACATTTCAGAAACTCTGTGTTGTTAAATGTTCTTTATTTCTTTTCAAATCATTAACAGATCTCCCATAGCATCATTCACAGGTAGTGTGGGGTCTGGAGCAGAGCTGCAACCCCATAACCTCTCCATCACCAAGAGCACCTACATCAACCTCTGTAATATCACTCATCTGCACCCCTATCTCAGCCTGTCTACTGTTGAAACCCTCATTCGTGCTTTTGTTATCTCCAGACACGACTATTCCAATTCTCCTGGTCAGCTTCCCATCCTCCACCATATACCTGAGCTCATCCAAACTCTGCTGCCTGTCTCCTAACTCGCACCAAATCCCGTTCACCTATCACCCCTGTTCTAGCTGATTACATTGGTTCCCTGTCCAGCAATGCCTCGAATTTACAATTCTTATCCTTGTGTTCAAATCCCTCCATGGCCTGCCCCTCCCTTTCTCAGCAACCTCCTCCAGTCTTACAACTGTTGACAAATCTGCATTCCTCCAATTCTGCTTTTGTACATTTCTGATTTCTTTCACTCGACCATTGGCAGCCACTCTCGGTTCCTTTAAGACACTCCTTAAAACCTACCTTTTTGACAAAGCTTTTGGTCATCTGTCCTAATATCTCCTTATGTGGTTCGGTCTCAAATTTTATTTGATAATGCTCCTGTGAGATGTGCTAAGTTGTTGTTGTTGTTTTGTGATGTTTAGCTGCGAACCCATCCTGTCTTTTAAAGCCACTGTGGGAATTCAGGTAACTATAGTGTTTGCAAATTATTGCAATGAATTAGAGGTCAGTAGATTACTTGTAAGTTTCAGGCTATAGGTCAATAACTGGCTTTAATACTCTTTTGAAAAGATTGTTTGCATCTGTAACGAAGTTTGACACCTGGAGTATAATGGTATGTGCACTGGATGCAAGACATTCAGAAACATCAGCAATTAATATTTACACAGCACATTTCACATACGGAAAGACATTTTGGACTCCTACACAATAAAGAGGAAAAAATTACAGTGGACATTGATCAGAGGGAAAGAGGAGGGGAACAGAAAGGCTAAGATGGCGACTTAGGAGGGCTTTGAGAAAGGAAGGAAATAGTTGACAAGGCAGAGGGGTAGGGAATTCCAGAGGGCAGGTATATAGTGGCTGGTGGTGGACGGAGGGAGGGAAAGAAAAAGGAGAAATCTACTTGATTTCAATGGAAATCAAAATCGGGAGAGAAAACGTGCTGCCAATTCGCTATCATCCATTTTACACTTGCTCAGAGTCAAAATTACCCACTTGTTTCAAAATAAATGGTTACCACTTGAGGTAAGTGTTGTACAAAGAGCCTGAAAGCAGAACAGCTCTGGATTATTTTGATCATGATGACTGCACACAAGTGGCCAGATGATGTTGACTCAACGCAGGGATTTGTTTTGACAACAACATTGCCCGTGTGTCTTTAACACTTTATTCTTTGGTTATTATTTCTGTTTTTGTTTATATTTGACATATTTTTGTGTTTTCTGACAGTAATTGCAGATTATATTGTCGGGGGGATTGGACGTGTCTGAGTTATTGAGTCGGACAATCTAAAGGAGCTCAATTAACATCACTAGAGATCAACGCAAAGCTTCAAAGAGCTTGTCATTTGCACTGTGTATTCATTTAGTTCCCTCAGTGTCGGGCTCTGTTGCTGCTCTGTATTACTGCCCAGATAATAAGTAACAGTGTCAGGAGCCAAAATCCTAGCAGAATTTGTTGCTCGAGGACCACCCTCACCAATTGTACAGTGGCATATTATGCCTGGAATGATGTGGCACAGGTTTGAGCCCTCAATTCCCCACATATCGAGGGTAATTTTAACATTGCGCCATGGTGTTAAATGGGCAATAGAGACATGGCCCTCCATTATACGCCCTGCACAGTTTTCCCTTCCATTGATTTCAATGAAAAAAAAATTGGGCATGCTACTTAATAGGCATCTAATTTTATATCGGCCATTTTACATCATCACTAAATGTTAAAATTATCCCCAGTATGCTCAATCATGTGACTGGTTGCCACGTTGAGGCTAAGCAGTTCCACACAATAATAATTCTATTAAAAAAGTTGTATTTTAATAGGCTCCTTTCACTTGCTGTAAGGAGGTTTGGATGCCTTCTTTTGCTGGATAACATAACAGATCTGGACTGAACTCCGGTCAGTATTCCACAGCCAGGCAGCTTGTTCACATAAGCACAATAATTATATTTTTGATTGACCTTTCTGATTGCCAAAGTGATTGCTGGAGAATGGAACGTTTCCAGTGATTTCACTCACTGTTCGCATCGAGCACTCAGGCCAGGGAGGTCATGGGTTTGGCACACACTAAAGTTTCCTCTACTTTTTCCCAAACCTTAGAAGAGTAGCTCCTACTCCACCATTGTGACATTAACTATTTCCATACCAGGTTTTGTAAGTTGGAGCATAACATACAAGAGTATGAGTAAAGATATAATGATAATTTTGTACAAAACGATGGTTAGGTTACAGGTACAGTACTGTGTATGATTTTGGGTCTTCCATTATAGAAAGGATATTAAATCCATAGAGAACATACAGCATAATTTCACCAGAATAATGCTAGGGATGGAAAACTATAGTTATGAGGAGAGTCTGGAAATACTGGGTCTATTTTCACTGAAGCTGAGGAAGCTGCATAACAAAATGCAATTTTCTCTGGTTTGGGAGCCTGTGAGGGAGGGTTGTCAATTTAAAATGATCACTAACAGTGAGAAGAGAATATGATGAAATGTCTTTGTGCAGAGGGTAGCTGGAGCATGGACTCCTGTGCCACACGAAGGATAAAGTAGAGACAATTGCATCTTTTAAAGAAAAATTGGATAAATATTTGAAGCAGAGGAAGATGCAGGGTTTTTGTGAGAGAGTGCGGAAGTGGGATTACTTTGGATTGCTCTAAAAAAACCTGGCACAGACATGATGGGCTGAATGTCCTTCTTCTCTGCTGTAAACTTCTATGCCTCATAGCTATACCTGTTGGCCTCTATGAAAGAGACTGGCAATTTAGTGCTAGACTGTTTTGTTCTGGGAATGCTTGAACCGTGCCCCCAAATCATTTTACTCAGGTTCCTTACAATGGACAGAGAATAGAGATTTCCATCCCAATAGCCTAGATTCAACTTCAATCCAGATCTCAAAGTATAGGATGCCAACCTGCTATGCCACCTAGTCCACTGAACCAAGCAGAGTTTAAAGTGAGAATGACAGTTAAGTTGAGAAGCAATTTGCACAGATCACAATTTAAAACTATAAAACCAATCCTCAGGGGGTTTATAACACTGCAGTAATGAGGCAATTCGCTGATATGTGGATGTCTCTGTGATCTACAAAATAATTATATACAATGATCTTTATGTTTATCAGACAAAATTCCCTCTAAGATCGCTGCATAAACCCTAAATTATTTGTTCCAAGGTTTCCGTAGAGCATGATTCATTTTAGTTTTTTTTTAACGTTACCAATTTTCTCAGCCACCTCATTCACCTGAAGATATTGATTCCTCGTTGGTGCATAGTTCACTCAGGTTAGGTACATATAGCATAACTAGATGCTGGGTAAAATTTCCATGCTGGACCAACACTGTGCCAACCTTAGAAGAGCTCTCCCGATGACAGGAGTAGAGTGTTTTCATTTTCATTGCCCAGAATCCTCCCCTTCAGTGTTGCCAGCTCCTGTGATATCATGACCTGAGACCCAGATTCTACAAAGCAGGGTAAATTCAACAATTCTGCACTCCCATGGAGAAGCTCACTGAACAGAATTTTTGGTTGTAGATAGGGCTACAACACCATAGTGCCAATTCTCTGACTCGCACTCCTTTTGAACAGGACTCCTTACTGGCAATGCAGGATCACTGAATAAGCTTAAAATGTCTGATGCCAAGTTGTCCTTATTCGTGTGGAGTAGGAACACCAGCACAGACCAGTTGAGCCGAATGGTCTGTTTCTGTTCTGTATATTCCAAGAAATCTTTTACTTATTTATTTTTAAATTTAGCACAGCTAATGACAATGGTAGTGTCAATAGTGGTTTCTGCTCCTGGCACTGCGGTAGCAATAGCTGATTCTATCCTTAACCACTAACCCCGAAACCCTAATTCTTAACCTTAGCCACTAACCTCAAACCACTAAGCTTAACCCCTAACCTTAATTTGATCACTAATCCCTATTAACCTTTAACCCTCAGCTCAAACCCTAATCCTAACCTTAACCACTAACCCCAACGCCAATCCCTAACCACTAACCCTAAACCATAAAATGCACGATGTAGGGTCAGCCGTGGTGTCAGTAGTTACTGTGGTGTCATCAAAGATGTGGGTCAGCCACTTTGTCAATAATCACTCTTGTTTTATTTTACTTTGCCAAATATCTCCCCTTCACCTTTTTCTGAAGGTGTTGATTTCTTGCTGAGATATGGTTTACCTACCCATAACTTACCCAGGTGGGAATTATTCATATATGAGCCTTGGCAGTCAATCGGGCAGCTATTTGACCATGGAGATACCAACATATGGAAAGTGTGACTTTATATAGCGAGTAGGTGAGGTATTGGAGATTTGTCTCTTGTCACTATAGTTCCCTGGAACTTGTCTGAACATCTTTGAAGGTCAGTGAAGAATTTCCCACAGTTAATCTTTCCTAAATTGGCCTAGGATTTTTGCTCTGTTTTTTAGCCTCTTCCAGGAGATGGCATGGCCGGTTGGTTGGAGAGCGAGAAAATAAGGGTATTTTATAGCCATGTCTTCCCTAAAGTCCAATACCAACAGTGAGAAGAACATAAGAAATAGGAGCAGGAGGATGCCATACGGTCCCTCAAGCTTGCTCTGCCATTCGATAAGATCATGGCTGAGTCTGATCATGGACTCAACTCCGCTTCCCCACCCACTTCCCAGAACCCCTTAGTGTTTAAGAAACGATCTATTTCTGTCTTAAATTTATTCAATGTCGCAGCTTCCACAGCTCTCTGAGGCAACAAATTCCACATATTTACAACCCTCTGAGAGAAGAAATTTCTCCTCATCTGTTTTAAATGGCGGTACCATATTCTAAGATCATGCCCTCTAGTTTTAGTCTCCCCATCAGTGGAAACATCCTCTCTGCATCCAGCTTGTCAAGCCCCCTCATAATCTTATTCATTTCGATAAGATCACCTCTCATTCTTCTGAATTCCAATGAGTAGTGGCCCAACCTTCTCAACCTTTCCGCATAAGTCAACCCCCTCATCTCCGGAATCAACCTAGTGAACCTTCTCTGAACTGCCTCCAAAGCAAGTATATTCTTTCGTAAATATGGAAACCAAAACTGCATGCAGTATTCCAGGTGTGGCCTCACCAATACCTTGTATAACTGCAGCAAGACTTCCCTGTTTTTAGACTCCATCCCCTTTGCAATAAAGGCCAAGATTCCATTGGTCTTCCTGATCATTTGCTGTACCTGCATACAATCCTTTTGTGTTTCATGCACAAGTACCTCCAGGTCTCATTGTACTGTGGCACTTTGCAATCTTTCTCCATTCAAATAATAACTTGCTCTTTGATTTTTTTCTGCCAAAGTGCATGACCTCACACTTTCCAACATTATACTCCATCTGACAAATTTTTGCCCACTCACTTAGCCTGTCTATGTCCTTTTGCAGATTTTTTGTGTCCTCCTCACACATTGCTTTTCCTCCCATCTTTACATCGTCAGCAAACTTGGCTACGTTACACGCAGTCCCTTCTTTGAAGTCTTACATATAGATTGTAAATAGTTGGGGTGCAGCACTGATCCCTGCAGCACCCCACTAGTTACTGGTTGCCAACCAGACAATGAACCAGTTATTCCGACTCTCTGTTCTCTGTTAGTTAGCCAATCCTCTATACATGCTAATATATTACCCCCAACCTCGTGAACTTTTATCTCGTGCAGTAACCTTTTATGTGGCACCTTGTCAAATGCCTTCTGGAAGTTCAAATACACCACATCCACTGGTTCCCCTTTATCCACTCTGTTTGTTACATCCTCAAAGAACTCCAGCAAATTTGTCAAACATGACTTCCCCTTCATAAATCCATGCTGGCTAGCACTCAGGAATAGGAAGCCTGAGAGATTTCCACCTCCCTAGCCCAGTGGCATGCTGATTGAAGTGTCCCGACAGCAACTCTTCCCTCTCCATGGCGACGAACTTTGGAGCTCCAATTGTCTATTCCATGCGCAGATGTTTCGTTGCACTGCGTAAAGCTGTGGAATCAGCCTGAGAACGCAACCATGGCAGATTCCAGTATAGTACACAATTGCTTTGTTTTTGAAGTAACACTAGAATGCAAAAGGGGCATAACTCCTTACTCCTCCCCTCCTACCTTCACACACATACACACGCACAAACACTTTCATTACAAGTTAATTAATTTTTATCAATAGCCACTTTCATTTCTTGCTGCAAACAAATCCTGTTTTACTGCCTGCTTTCAAATTTGACTCTCGTCAGCATGTTTCTCCACAAGCTTTTATTAAGCTGATTAATAAAAATGTTAGTCTGTGAGGTAATTACCAGGTAATTGGCGATGACAAGGCGTGCACCTCAGCGGAATAATTTGCCCTCTTGCATGGTGCACTCTGGATTTGCATTAATTAAACATCTTTGGACGTCGACTGGGTTCTGCTGATAGAGTCCCGTGTAAATCACGGGGCTGGCAGTTTGCAAGTGCGCTTCACATAAGCAAACAAACAAAGACAAAACAACTGATTTCTCAGCTCATTAAGTTCATGTTGAAGCATAGTTGCTGCGATGGTGGCTGAAGCCACAGATAAGTCTGATAGAAAAGGTCTGAGGTGCATATGTAGAACACAAAGGGGCTTGCAAGACACTAACACCCTGTTTGTATAATAGTCTAGCTTCTGCAATATAATCAAGGAACAATGCATAGAAACATAGAAACATAGAAAATAGCTGAAGGAGTAGGCCATTTGGCCCACTAGAGCCTGCACTGCCATTCAATAAGATCATGGCTGATCATTCCCCCAGTACCTCTTTCCTGTTTTCTCTCCATACCCCTTGATCCCTTCAGCTGTAAGGACAATATCTAACTCCCTCTTGAATATATCCAATGAACTGGCATCAACAACTCTCTGCGGCAGGGAATTCCACAGGTTAACAACTCTCTGAATGAAGAAGTTTCTCCTCATCTCAGTCCTAAATGGCCTTCCCCTTATCCTAAGACTGTGTCTCCTGGTTCTGGACTTCCCCAACATCGGGAACATTCTTCCCGCAGCTAACCTGTCCAGTCCCGTCAGAATCTTATACGTTTCTATGAGATCCCCTCTCATCCTTGGTGTCCTCCTCACAGCTCACACCTCCACCCAGTTTAATGTCATCTGCAAACTTGGAGATAGTCCACTCAATTCGTTCATCTAAATCATTGATGTATATTGTAATGAGCTGGGGTCCCAGCACTGAGCCCTGCGGCACTCCACTAGTCACTGCTTGCCATTCTCAAAAGGACCCGTTTATCCCAACTCTCTGCCTCCTATCTGCCAACCAGTTCTCTATCCACGTCAGTACATTACCCCCAATACCATGTGCTTTGATTTTGCACACCAATCTCTTGTGTGGAACCTTGTCAAAAGCCTTTTGAAAATCCAAATACACCACATCCACTGGTTCTCTCTTGCCACTCTGCTAGTTACATCCTCAAAAAACTTGAGAAAATTCATCAAGCATGATTTCCCTTTCACAAATCCATGCTGACTTGGACTGATCCTGTCACTGCTTTCCAAATGCGCTGCTATTTCATCCTTAATGATTGATTCCAACATTTTCCCCACTACTGATGTCAGGCTAACCGGTGTATAATTACCCGTTTTCGCTCTCCCTCCTTTTCAAAAAAGTGGTGTTACATTAGCTATGCTCCAGTCCATAGGAACTGATCTAGAGTTGATAGACTGTTGTAAATGATCACCAATGCATCTACTATTTCTAGGGCCACTTCCTTAAGTACTCTGGGATGCAGACTATCAGGCCACAGGGATTTATTGGCCTTCAATCCCATCAATTTCCCTAACACAATTTCCCGCCTAATAAGGATATCCTTCAGTTCCTCCTCACTAGAGCCTTGGTCCCCTAGTACCTCCGGAAGGTTATTTGTGTCTTCTTTCGTGAAGACAGAACCAAAATATTTGTTCAATTGGTCTGCCATTTCTTTCTTCCCCATTATAAATTCACTTGAATCCGACTGCAAGAGACTTACATTTGTCTTCACTAATCTTTTTCTCTTCACATATCTATAGAAGCTTTTTCAGTCAGTTTTTATGTTCCCGGCAAGTTTCCTCTCATACTCTATTTTCCCCTTCTTAATTAAACCCTTCGTCCTCCTCTGCTGAATTCTAAATTTCTACCAGTCCTCAGGTTTACTGCTTTTTCTGGCCAATTTATATGCCTCTTCCTTGGATTTAACACTATCCTTAATTTCCCTTGTTAGCCACGGTTGAGCCACCTTCCCCGTTTTATTTTTACTCCAGACAGGGATGTACAATTATTGAAGTTCATCCATGTGATCTTTAAATGTTTGCCATTGCCTATCCAGCGTCAACCCTTTAAGTATCATTTTCCAGTCTATTCTAACCAATTCACGCCTCATACCATCGAAGTTACCTTTCCTTAAGTTCAGGACCCTAGTTTCTGAATTAACTGTGTCACTCTCCATCTTAGTAAAGAATTCTACCATATTATGGTCACTCTTCCCCAAGGGACCTCGCACAATAAGATTGCTAATTAGTCCCTTCTCATTGCACACCACCCAGTCTAGAATGGCCAGTTCTCTAGTTGGTTCCTCGACATATTGGTCTAGAAAACCATCCCTAATACATTCCAGGAAATTCTCCTCCACTGCATTGCTACCACTTCGGTTAGCCCAATCAATATATAGATTAAAATCGCCCATGATAACTGCTGTACCTTTATTGCACACATCCCTTATTTCTTGTTTGATGCCGTCTCCAACCTCACTACTACTGTTTGGTGGTCTGTACACAACTCCCACTAGCGTTTTCTGCCCTTTGGTATTCCGCAGCTCCACCCATACCGATTCCACATCATCCAAGCTAATGTCCCTCCTTACTATTCCATTAATTTCATCTTTAACTAGCAACGACACCCCGCCTTCTTTTCCTTTCTGTCTATCCTTCCTAAATGTTGAATACCCCGGATGTTGATTTCCCAGCCTTGGTCACCCTGGAGCCATGTCTCCGTAATGCCAATTACATCATATCCGTTAACAGCTATCTGTGCAGTTAATTCGTCCACCTTGTTCCGAATACTCCTTCAGGCTTGTCTTTTTAACATATTTTGCCCCTTTAGAATTTTGCTGTAATGTGGCCCTTTTTGTTTTTTGCTTTAGGTTTCTCTGCCCTCCACTTTTACTATTCTCCTTTCTATCTTTTGCTTCTGCCCGCATTTTATTTCCCTCTGTCTCCCTGTATAGGTTCCCATCCCCCTGCCATATTAGTTTAACTCCTCCCCAACAGCACTAGCAAACACTCCCCCTAAGACATTGGTTCCGGTCCTGCCCAGGTGCAGAACATCCGGTTTGTACTGGTCCCACCTCCCCCGGAACCGGTTCCAATGTCCCAGGAATTTGAATCCCTCCCTTCTGCACCACTCCTCAAGCCACGTATTCATCTGAGCTATCCTGCGATTCCTACTCTGACTAGCACGTGGCACTGGTAGCAATCCTGAGATTATTACTTTTGAGGTCCTACTTTTTAATTTAGCTCCTAGCTCCCTAAATTCATCTCGTAGGACCTCATCCCTTTTTTACCTATATCGTTGGTACCTATATGTACCACGGCAACTGGCTGTTCACTCTCCCTTTTCAGAATGTCCTGCATCCGCTCCGAGACATCCTTGACCCTTGCACCAGGGAGGCAACATACCATCCTGGAGTCTCAGTTGCAGCCGCAGAAACACCTGTCTATTCCCCTTACAATCGAATCCCTTGTCACTATAGCTCTCCCACTCTTTTTCCTGCCCTCCTGTGCAGCAGAGGCACCCACGGTAAATCCACCTGCAGCTCCAGTGCCTCAAAATGGTCTGTCAGGTGCTGCAGGCAGATACACTTCCCGCATATGTAGTTGTCAGGGGCACTGGAAGCGTCCCTGAATTCCCACATATTACAGGAGGAGCATAACACGCGTCCGAGCTCTCCTGCCATGGCTTAACCCCTGGATTAACTTAATTGGCAACAACAATGCTAAAAGGTTACTTACTGATAAAGGAAAAGAAAAAGAAAAACTACTTACCAATCACCAGCCAATCACTTACCCCTTTGGCTGTGACATCACGTTTCAATTTCTTTCTACTTCTTTTTTGCCTTCTACCCCTGCTGCAGTTGCACCAGTTCGCCTCCTCGACCACGAACTCCTGCTGGGCCTTTTATAGGCCTCCCCACGCTGCCTCCGACGATGCTGCTTGAACTCCCCGCTCGCCTTCTCTGTTTCTAGAGGAACAGAACATAATCTTGTGAGGTCATTTTGTTCCCAGCCTCTAGAGACAAAGCTCTGCCACATGGGATAACTTATTTTAAGACACCTCGCGGGATGGGGTGGGGCAATTTTAACTGCCGGGCGGGAAAATGTCTTAGTGGGAGGGAGTCCTAGCTGATTTTTATGGCCGGGCCTCACTAACATGCCGTTGGCCGACTTGTGGGGTTTGCAGGAGCACTCCTGGCCACAGAATGGAATCTTGGAAACGTACCTGGAAAGGCCTCTTCGGGCAGCCACTGCAGACGCCTCGCTTACTTCTATGTAGTGATTACATCAAGGTCTTAGTGATGTCATACTTATTCTGATGCATTATTTCACTCTACTCTCTTGCCTTTTGTAGGATTATTTAGAATTACATGGAAGTTACGGCCTTTTTGGTCAACCAGTCCATGTTGGTGTTTATCCTCTGCAATAGTCCTAATTCCATTTTGCCACCCTGTTCCCATATCTTTTAATCCCACTTTTCCTTCAACACCTTTCAAACCTATTCTTAAATGCTAATATGGTCTTTGCTTCAATCACTTACTTCAATTATGCATTCCATAGCCTCACAACACCTATACTCTCTCCTAATTTTCTTACATCTAACCTTATACTTATGATCCCTTGTTCTGGACCACAGAATCACTGGCATCAGTCTGGATCCCAATCCTCCATATTGTTATTTCCTTGTATCTTTTAAAGTAATCGCCTTGTGTTCTTATGTTTTTTCTAATCTTGTTATTAAACCACTATGGTCTAGGCCGTACAATGCTTCTTATTTTTTAAACAAAATGAGCCTGAAATTCTGAAGGGATTCTCCCAGTTTTCCATCATAATTCTGGCTGGAGACCAATGGAACCGCCCAGAGGGATACTAGGAAGCAGACATTGTGCCCCTCCATAAGGTCCATTAGCGCCCCTAAGAGGCGGTAATGGGGTGGAAAAGCCTTTCCGACCGGGGGCAGGCAGATGGGCCGACCTATCAGAAATTGCCCCCAGGCCAGGAGCAGTGGAAACAGGTTTCCGTGCCAACCCATTACCGTCCAGCGGTGACCTCTTCCTGCCTCATGAAGGAAATTGCTCCGCGGGTTTGGAGGTGGACCATGATTGACAGCAGGGCAGGATCCCGCTCTGAATCCACCTACTTGTCAATTTCCAAAGTGTGGAATCTGGCTATGGTTCACAGACCTGACACCAAGCAGCGGGCCAGCCAATTAACATCATTAAGAACTATTTTAAAGTCATTTAAAAATAATTTTACCAGGTATTTACCATTTTTCCAAGTTTTTTACGAAGTTCACGTCCCTTGGGGGACACGTCAGGTAAGTGTCCAGTTCTCAGTGACTCTCTATTGCTTTGACGAGTTGACAGCTGCAGAAGTGGTATAAATGCTACTATTTTGCAGTTGTTCACTTTCCAATCTCAAAAGCTGAAGCCTTCAGGATTTAGAAGACACTTTTGAGCTGTATGCAGTTTGAAAGTGGTTACAGTGAACTCTCTATCCACTGTCACCTCCTTGGAGCAATCTCTCTCACCATTGACAGATCGCTTCTGCCATCTCAACTTCAGCTGCCATTATTCCATCAGCATCGGTGCCCTTGAAAATATCTCACCTTTCTTCTCAGAATCTCACCATGATCAGCCCCAATACCAACTTCACTAAACAACCAGCATCACCACCAACAATACCAAACTTCTCTGCAATCACCTGATGCTCCACAGGATATAGGGCATCAGCACCCGACCACATTGCTGCCCAGGACACCAGGAATAGCCTCACCATGGCCAGATTTACTTCACTTGATGGTGTACACCCTGGCTGCCATATGATGCACCAGGTTGGCCCCACCCCACACCAGCACCATAAAGCATCCCTGCAATGCCTAAGCCATTCCTTTCACACTCATCACCATTGATGTGGGATACCCTTATGTCTCACCATTCACTACAACTCACTAAGCCACTTCCAAAGGTTCACACAAGTCTGTCCAAGAACGCAAAGTGTTCAAAGTAAAGATTTCATTGTTTGACAACACATTAGCAAAAACTTCACATGGACGTTGGCTAAAAGAACCAAGTGCCTACCGTTGTGTGTTGTTAGTTGGTATGATTGGACAAGGATGAGGGTGAGTGTGGGGTGTCGCTAATGAGATGGGGATGTGATTATGTGGATCGAGGAAGAGGGATGGGTGTAGGAGCAAGATAAGTTGGTGTGAGTAAGGATAGGGAAGGCAGAGTGATGGGGATGTGATGATTGGTACAGCAGGATGAGGTTCAGTGTGGCTTTGCAGCAACATTTTGTGATCTACTGAGATCATTGAAAGGTTTCGCCACTGCAGCCTGGTCCTCCTGATGACATCCCTGCTTGTGCCCTCCTGTGCATTGTGCAACCAGGCTGTGTTGGTGTCCTGTCTCTTCCACCCTGTGTGCTGTGACCCACTCCATAAGCATCTGGAGGGTGTCATGGAAGAGCCTGGATGCAGCCTTGCACCTTTGTGCAGTGCTGGTCAGTGTTTGCAGCACCTCAATGCTGTAGAACACTTGACAGCCCAGTTGTCAAACTCAATTTTCATGTTGTCCCTTTAAGGAAACCGATTGATGACACATCATCAAATGACGTCATCAGACCTGCTTCCTTCAATTGGCTGGGAACCTCTAAGGTTCGAAAATCCACAGCCGCATTTGAAACACCGTAAGGACAAGAAAACTAACATGGGATCGTTCCATACACTAAATGACATTTTTGGCCAAGTAAAAGCAGGCTGGGAAAACGTGTGGGCGGATACAGACATTGTGGAGTCTGGCTCACAAACGAGACCGAGGCACTGGCCAATGGGGGAAAAGTGTATTCTGGCAGGCCAATCAGGGGTCGAGTCGGGCCTGAAGTGGGGAAATCTTCAACCAATAAGGACTCCCCGGCCCAGTTTGAAAATGACTTCCCCCCCCCCAAATCAAACTACGAATATGGGCCATTATCTACCTAATTAATATGGACAATAGCTCTGAATCAAAACTATGAATCACTGCAGAAATGGCCCACTGACTCCCAGGACTATAACAAAGGACCCACAGACTTTCAGGCACCTATGTGCACTGAAACAATACTCTGGTCCTCACACCTGCATGTACCTGTGACATCGTCTGATTAAATATTCAAAGCTATCTCCCCGCCCAAACTTACACAATGGACCACCCACTGGGTTTGAGCGCGAAAAGACCAGAACTGAATTGAATACAAATATAGGACACAGAACCACCAGAAAGATGGATGTGAAGAGGAAAAGACTTGCAGGAGTTGTGGAGAAAAGCAGTTTGGGGTCAGTTCTTGAAAGGGCTGCTGGCTGCTGGGGGTGGGGCGGGGTGGGGGTGGGGGGGAGGAGCTGAGAGAGTTTTGCAAACTTTGATTTTGGTTGAGACTAAAAACTCACGAGCCAACCTCCTGGTTGGTAAGTGGCATCAGGTGCTGTTGTTAGCCCTGAACACACTGGACAGGGTGAGAATAGCCGAAGCATCAGGCTGGGGCATGCAAAGCTGTGCAGACCTGGACACCTGGTTCAATAACCTGGATTCACAGCTGTAGTCTGACGATAACTGAGAGGCAGATAGAAGAAACCGACGCAACATTGAAGAGGAAAACTGAACAATAACATAAAACCCACCCCAGAGGGACCCCGAGCTGAAATAAGTGCTACAGAACCCCGAAGTTGATAGGATTGTGAGCATAGCCCAAACCACCTCACAGACACAATTTAGGATAGGAATTGGTAGGAAGGGTGGGAGTGGGAGGTGTGGTTGTGTGTGAGTGGGATGTTTTAACCTCTTGTTTTCCCCTTCCCTGTTGCGAGATTTTTCAGGTTGTTGAATGAGATTTTGCCATTACTGCCATTTTATGACCTCTTCCTATGCCCTCTATCTTTGTGTTTGCTATTCTAAATAAACAACATTAGCCATTTTGCACTCTTACCCACTGTGTCTGGTGCCTCATTACTCACCCACCCTCATAAATCGCACGTACAGAACCCAAGGGGAGTGTGGATTCGAACCCACACCCCAAGCTCCCCTTACACCTCACAGGGCAGGCTTAACAAGCTCGATCAATGGAAGAATCTTCACGCAGAGCGCGGTGGAGCCAGGAGCGGGGTCATCACCCACCACCGACCCCAGCCACTCGAATCCGCCATGGTTAGCGAGATCATGGCCTTCAAGTTTGAAAAAGCCCCAATTTTAGAAAAGAATGGCATTGGCAGGTTTCTTCATTTCTGAACAGGCACAAATCTCTGCAGGTTTATTCCTGAGATATGTTGCTAACATTAGCAAAGCTTAACCCTTATCACAGTGCAGGCATAACAGGTACTGCTTGTAAATGTGGACACTTTTACAATGAGATTTTCCCTAGGACTAGGTTAACATAGGCATTTTCAATGCATTTGGGACAGAAGGTTGTGAGCCACCTAACATTTTTAGTATACAATAAACATATATTCAATGGAATAGAATAAATATCACAAAATCCGTTTAATAAGTCATACCTGTGTACAGATATTTAGAATTAGTGCACCCATGGGTTCAGGCTGTCCAATGCCTGTCTGCCGTACATGAAAACTGTGACTGCTACCCACTTCCTAGCTGTTGGTCACAGAGCCTCACTGACAAATGCTCAGAGCATGTTGCTCAGTCAGTGTCTGGGGTCACTGCATAGCACAAGTAAGTGCTGCGTGTCACATTGGCCGGGGCAGGGGGTGGGTACTGTATGTCACAAGGGTGCTGCCTGGAACAGTCTGGCACTGGGGAGACATGTGGCACAGAGATATCCAGTGGGAAAAGGGAAGAAAAGTAAAATTGAAACGAAATTGGAGCATTATCAGATAGCGAGAGAAAAAATAAAAATATTATTTTTAAAATCATGAAAAACCAAATAAAAGAGCATCTTTGATACAAATGCAGTGAGCAGAAAACAGCAAGAACATTAATCAAGTGTAGCACATTGTTAGCAAGCTATGAAACCAACAACCGTACTGGAGAGGCCTGGTTAATATATTCACTCGCAGTCCATTTCCAACATCAATATACTGTCGTTTGACAGTCCGTGACAAGAGCGTGCATTATTTAAAAAGGCAACATCTGCTCATTACTCATATTAATGAGCACTTTGACATTTAAATGTATATTAATGTTTTGATGCTTTACAGCTTTCTAGAGATAAGTATCTTAAAATACACTACATACATATTTGCTGTATATTATCTGTGCATTTATCTATTGTACTTCAATCTACATATTCCTTTGTCTCTATTATTCCAACTATCCTCTCCTTTGTCCATCTATGCAATCACCTATTGAGCTATTTATATATCGATCTGTTTACCCATCCCTTCTTAGATCCACCTCTGTCTATCCATCCTGCCTGTCTCAATATTTCCCTCAGTGTCTCTGTCTCTCTTTTTCTCTCTCTCTCTCTTTCTCTCTCCCATCTATCTCAAATCTATCTATGTATCTACCTTCCAATTCTATGTGACACATTTTTCTATCATAAATATTTGTCTAACTAGCTAGCTATATCACACTACTTTTGCTAGATAAATAGATGGTTAGGAGGAGATGGATATAACATTAGAGAGAGGACTATCATAGATAGTCAAATAGATAGTTAAATCAATTGACATGGGATTGGGAAGATTTAAATCTAGATGGATGAAATATCTACATAGAAAAAATGAATGGAGGGATATTTGCTAATTCATAAATTTCTAGCAATCATAGGTCTGAGTTGATTTATTTCAATTTGAGCTTTGATTAAACATAAAGGATGCAAATTATATGGAATAAACAAGGCACTTTGAATCAAACAGATATAACCAGAGTCATAATGTTCTCCCAGAGATATTGGTGGTCATAGATCTGTCGAATTATGACCTCCTCTGATTTGTTGACCCTTTATTATCAATCTGTCTGTCTTACTCTCTCTTTCTCTCTCTCTTCAAAGGTCAGGCATAAATTTCCACTGTAGATGCTGGGTGTTATATATGTGGACTTGTATTTACTTTGTACAGCCACCAGAGGGCTCATTCCCCGGAATCCCAAGGGATCCCATAATCCCTTGGGAGCACAGGTATTTAAGAAGGTTTCACAGGTTGGAGAGGCATTCTGGAGACCTGCAATAAAAGACTAAGGTCACACTTTACTTTGAGCTCACAGTGTTCAGTCTGACTCTTTCTCCATGCACTACAACTGGCGATGAGATACAGATAGCGAATCAAAAGATGCAGAGAACAGTGGGCATCCTGGAGAAATTTTCAGAGGGAATTGATGGTTAGAAAACTTTTGTGGAACGACTTGATCAATACTTCGTGGCCAACGAGCTAGATGGGGAAGCGAGCACTGCCAAATGTAGAGCGATCCTCCTCACTGTCTGTGGGGCTCCAATGTATGGCCTCACTCCAGCGAAACCCACGAAGAAATCGTACGACGATTTGTGCACACTGGTCCGAGAGAATTTGAATCTGAAGGAAAGCGTTCTGATGGCGAGGTACCAGTTCTACACCTACTGAAGGCCAGGAAGTGGCGAGTTATATCGCCGAGCTGAGACGCCTTGCAGGACATTGCGAATTTGAATGACATTTGGAGCACATGCTCAGAGACCTTTTCATACTTGGCATTGCCCACGAAACCATACTTCGCAAGCTTTTGACTGTAGAGATCCCAACCTTGAGCAAGGCCATAGCGATAGCCTGGGCATTCATTGCCACCAGTGACAATACTAAGCAAATCTCTCAGCACACAAGTGCTGCTACAAGTACTTTGAACAAAGTGATATTGTTTTCAAATCGTAACATACAGGGCAGGTCACACATACCTGCAGCTACACGTCCGCAGATGTCTCAGAGTCCACCATCAAGGGTGATGAATGCAAGGCCATTAACACCTCGTTGGCGCTGCGGGAGTGATCATTGTTTCCATTCATGCCAATTCAAAGGATACATTTGCAAGGACAATGGGACACCTCCAACAAGTGTGCAGGTGAGCTGCTAAGCCTGTTAAATCTGCAAACCACCACGTTGCAGAGGAGGACAGATCCACAGAGGATCACTATGAACCAGAGCCTCAGATAGAGGAGGCAGAGGTACATGGGGTGCACACATTCACCACGAATTGTCCCCCGATAATGCTGAATGTTGAACTAAATGGACTCCTGGTGTCAATAGAGCTGGACACGGGCGTGAGCTAGTCCATCATGGGCAAAAAGACTTTCGAAAGGTTGTGGTGCAACAAGACCTCAAGGCCAGTCTTAACTCCAGTTCACACGATACTAAGAACTTACATGAAAGAACTGATTCCTGTAATCGGGAGTGCTCCCGTAAAGGTCTCCTACAATGGAGCGGTGCACAAGCTACCACTCTGGGTGCTACCAGGCGATGGTCCCATGCTGCTCGGTAGGAGCTGGCTGGGAAAGATACGCTGGAACTAGGAAGACGTCCGAGCGCTATCGCCCGCTGACGACACTTCGTGTGCCCAGGTCTTAAACAAATTTCCTTCGCTGTTCGAACCAGGCATTAGGAAATTCCACGGAGCAAAAGTGCAGATCCATCTAATTCCGGGGGCACGACCCATCCATCACAAGGCGAGAGCAGTACCATACATGATGAGAGAAAGGGTAGAGATCGAGCTAGACCGGCTGCAACGAGAGGGCAACAAGAGGAAAGACATTCCTGAAGCTGGATCTGACTTCAGCCTACATGACGCAGGAACTGGAGGAATCATCGAAGGCTCTCACCTGCATCAACACGCACAAAGGTCTTTTTGTTTATAACAGATGCCCGTTTGGAATCCGATCAGTGGCGGCGATATTCCAGAGAAACATGGAAAGTTTACTGAAGTTGGTCTCACACACCGTGGTCTTCCAGGACGACATCTTGATTACAGGTCAGAACACAGTCGAGCATCTGAAGAACCTGGAGGAGGTTCTTAGTCGACTCAACCGCGTGGGGCTCAGGTTAAAACGCTCGAAGTGTGATTTCCTGGCGCCTGAAGTGGAGTTCCTGGGAACTAGGATTGCGGCGGACAGCATCAGGCCCACCAACGCGAAGACGGAGGCAATCGAGAACACACCGAGGCCACAGAACGTGACAGAGCTGCGATCGTTTCTGGGACTCTTGAACTACTTTGGTAATTTCTTACCAGGTCTCAGCACCCTGCTAGAAGCACTACATGTCTTACTACGAAAAAGGGGCGAATGGGTTTGCGGCAAAAGCCAAGAAAAAGCCTCTGTAAAAACAAGAAAATTGTTATGCTCAAATTGCTTGTGTTGTATGATCCATGTAAGCGTTTGGTACTAGCATGTGATGCGTCGTCATATGGCGTCGGGTATGTATTGCAACAAGCTAATGATTTCGGGAAACTGCAACCGGTTGCTTATGCATCCAGGAGTCTGTCTAAGGCCGAGAGAGCCTGCAGCATGATTGAAAAAGAAGCGTTAGCATGTGCCTATGGGGTAAAGAGAATGCATCAATACCTGTTTGGGCTAAAATTCGAATTGGAAACTGACCATAAGCCACTTATATTCCTATTTTCCGAAAGCAAAGGGATAAATACCAACGCATCGGCCCGCATCCAGAGATGGGCGCTCATGTTGTCCGCATACAACTACGCCATCTACCACAGGCCAGGCACAGAAAACTGCGCCAATGTTCTCAGTAGGCTGCCATTGCCCACCATGGGGGTGGAAATGGCGCAGCCCGCAGATCTAGCCATGGTTATGAAAGCATTTGAGAGTGAGCAATCACCTGTCACTGCCCGGCAGATCAAAACCTGGACAAGCCAGGACCCCTTATTATCTCTAGTCAAAAGCTGTGTGCTTCACGGGAGCTGGTCCAGTGTCCCAGTGGAAATGTAGGAAGAGATAAAGCCGTTCCAGCGGCGCAAAGATGAAATGTTTATACAGGCAGACTGCTTTCTGTGGAGCAATCAAGTAGTGGTCCCCAAGAAGGGCAGAGACACTTCATCAATGACTTCCACAAATCCCACCAAGCATCGTTATGATGAAAGCGATAGCCAGATCCCACGTATGGTTGCCTGGTATCGATGCGGACTAAGGGTTCTGCGTTCACAGATGTAATACATGCTCGCAGTTAAGCAATGTACCCAGGGAGGCGCCGCTAAGTTTATGGTCTTGGCCCTCCAAACCGTGGTCTAGGGTACATGTCGACTATGCAGGCCCATCCTTGGGTAAAATGTTCCTTGTGGTTGTAGACACGTACTCCAAGTGGATTGAATGTGAGATAATGTCGGCTAGCACGTCCGCTGCCACCACTGAAAGCCTGCGGGCCATGTTTGCCACACACGGCTTACCCGATGTCCTGGTGAGCGACAACAGGCCATGTTTTACCAGTGCTGAGTTCAAAGAATTCATGACCCGTAACGGGATCAAACATGTCACATCTGCCCCGTTTAAACCAGCATCCAATGGTCAGGCAGAGAGAGCAGTGTAAACCATCAAGCAAGGCTTGAAGAGGGTAACTGAAGGCTCACTGCAGACTCGCCTTTCCCCTGTCCTGCTTAGCTACCGCACGAGACCTCACTCACTCACTGGGATCCCACCTGCTGAACTGCTCATGAAAAGAGCACTTAAGACAAGGCTCTTGTTAGTTCACCCCGATCTACCTGAACAGGTAGAGAGCAGGCGGCTTCAACAAAGTGCATACCATGATAGCGTAAATGTGTCACGCGAGATTGAAGTCAATGATCCTGTATTTGTATTAAATTATGGACAAGATCCCAAGTGGCTTCCCGGCACTCTCATGGCTAAAGAGGGGAGCAGGGTGTTTTGGGTCAAACTTTCAAATGGACTCATTCCCCGGAAACACTTGGACCAAATCAAACTCAGATTCACAGACTACCCTGAGCAACCCTACCTTTTTTGATCCCCCAACACACACACCAGTGGCAATCGACACCGCGGTTGACCATGAAGCAGAACTCATCATCCACAGCAGCCCTGCAGGGCCCAACACACCAGGCGGCCCAGCAAGGCCAGTTGCACAGCAGCCCAGCGAGGGCCCAACAAATGTTTCAACAACACCAACTTTCACACCGAGACGATCAACCAGGGAAAGAAGGGCCCCAGATCGACTCACATTGTAAATAGTTACACTATTGACTTTGGGGGTGAATGTTGTTATATATGTGGACTTGTATTTACTCTGTACAGCCACCAGAGGGCTTATTCCCGAGAGTCCCAAGGGATCCCATAATCCCTTGGGAGCACAGGTATTTAAGAAGGCTTCACAGGTTGGAGAGGCACTCTGGAGACCTGCAATAAAAGACTAAGGTCACACTTTACTTTGAGCTCACAGTGTTCAGTCTGACTCTTTCTCCATACACTACACCGGGTATCCTGGTGTACTCTCTGAATCGCCCCAATGTCATCCTCCTTTATTTATTTTCCACTCTTAAGTTCACCAAGTCCCCTGAGATCTTCATATTCCCTCTGTGATTCTTCAGTTTGCAGCTAGTTTTAAGTTGGATTTGCAAATTTTAACAGATCATTATTCTAAATATAGTTGGTTAACGGTATTTTTTTTTAAACAAAATGAATAATGGGGCACTGCACTGAAGCCCCAACAGAGTGGTTTGCATCCATAATGTTCAACACACGTGAGTTGCTAGTCCTACTTTGGAGGTGTCTAGTGGTGGGTAACACAGTGCAGAAGGTAAGATCTTCCCTTATGTATCTCCAGTGGCTAGATCAGAATGTTCTGAAATCATGCTACTCAGCTGCTCCCCAGACAGGGATGGTGCATGTGACAGTCTGACCCAAAAAGACAGACGGGAAGAAAATAATTTAAAAAGAGAGAGAACGGGCGGCCATAACTGTAAGGGAATTCAGGCTCAAGATCATAGGGTCCTTGAGTATCACACCAGAAATTCACGGGCAGGACTTACTAGATAGATATAGCAATCCAAGAATAAGTACTTCTGATTGGTGGCCTCAGATGCTAATCATTATGGCAATACAAGAGATCTGCATGCAGAACATCCTGCAAGCTTTTAATAAGAGATAAGAGCCAATATTGGGCTGGAATTTTGGTGTTTTTTTGGGGTGGGAATGGCAGTGGGTGGTAAAGTTTGCGTCTATAATAGTTTGCGCCTCAGTAAGTAACATTGGGCAGCTGGGCTCTGAGTCAGGGGGTGCAGCACTAAGGGAGGCGTTGTACACCTCTCTTGGGAATCTCCCGAGCTCGAGTCGGGCTGGGAACGCTCTGAGAGACGCCTGGGGGCGGTGGGGGAAAGCCACAAAAACATTCCCAAAACATTGCCCACCCCACCACAACACAAGTTGCAAAAAAAATTAAAATAAAAAACAATCACACTTACCTTAGTAGTCCATTACTTAATTCCCCGCTGTCGGTATTGTTGGACCACCTGATTTCCCAGGCATTCACTGCGGGACGTGCTTTGGGGCGTACGGGTCGGGCAAGATTCAAAACTCACACCAGAGACATTGCACACCGGCGCAGCTCTTCCAGGCGGTGCTGTTCCACACAGCCACAAAACCGGACCCGAAGATCCCTGCGGGGCACTAGAGGCTGACCGCCTGCCTAGAAGACATCACCGCCGCCATTGCCGCCACTCCGGGGTGAAGAATGGAGCGGAGAGGAGCCGAAAATCCGCCCCATTAATGTTTTAAATCCTGACTGATGACTCCTTCCTGATTCTGCAGTACCTAGAATCACAACAGAACTTCTCACTCTCATTCTTTTACTTTAAAGAAGCTGTATGACATTTGACACTGTGTTTCACCTGGCATGAACAAAACTTCTAACTAATTAAATCATCTGACCTTGCACTTGACCCTGAGCTGACTTAAGTTGACCTTCCTTTCTGAAAATCTAAATACAGATCCATCAGAATCACTATAGGCTGACCAAACCCACTTACACGAGCCAAAGCCAGACATGCCCATTGTTTAGCAATGATTGGCTCTCATCCTAGTTTGGGAGTATGATGGCTGGTGTGCTTTAATATGGTAAATGTTAGCATTGCTTTGGTTGTGTTTATTGGAGCTCTTGCTTGCTGTAAGTAGAGAAGATGCTTCATCTAAAAGTTGTTTTGATTGTGGAATTGAGTATAGATCAAATTTAAGGTTTTCCACATTGATTGTGACTGGGCAAATTCATAAATCTACTGAGAAATTACTGTATTCTGTTTAGCCGATATATTTCTATGCCAAATTTCTTCCTCCTGGCCATGACTGCTTGCTGTGCTACCCTGTTACAGACATAAGCCTCCCTCCGGTTGTCGGCTTGCAAACATAAACCTTGATAATGGGTGCTGCTAGGTTATTCAAACTGTCCTTATCTGATGTTCACACCCACACTTCCTACAGGGGTTACTGGAAACTGAGCAGAAGCAGGAACCCCAAACAATTTTTCTCTCCATAACCTTAGGATGCTGAGACTAATTGTTGAATCCATACTGTCCAGGTAACTCGGCACTGACTGAGAATTAAACCCAAGACTGTCCTGGTCTGGATGAGTTGGGTGCTCATGTCATCGGAGGGGACCTATTTATTTAACACTTTTAAAATTTTCACCATGCCTCATGTAGTTTGGAATTTTACAAAGGGTATTCGGAATTATTTTTACTGCTCCTCTAAGAAACAACAGTCCCTACCCATGATCTGTGAATATTTTCAGTGTATATAAACATGTGAATAAAGGGGGAGCAATAATCGGCGTGACATTTGTGGTTGCAGAGATAGTGGATGCATTAGTTGTAATTAACAAAATTCCCTGGATTCTGGGGAGGTCCCAGCAGATTGGAAAACTGCAAATGTAATGCGCCTATTTAGAAAAGGAGGCAGATAGAAAGCGGGAAACTACAGACTAGTTAGCCCAATATGTGTCGTTGGGAAAATGCTGGAGTCCATTATTAAGGAAGCAGCAGCAGAACACTTGGAAAATAATGATTCAATTAAGCAGAGTCAACATAGTTTTATGAAAGGGAAATCATATTTTACAAATTTGCTGGAGTTATTTGAGGATGCAACGAGTAGGATGGATAAAGGGGGAACCAGTGGATGTGGTGTATTTGGATTTCTAGAAGGCATTCAATAAAGTGCCACATAAAAGGTTACTGCACAAGATAAAAGTTCACGGGGTTGGGGGTAATATATTAGCATGGATAGTGGATTGGCTAACTAACAGAAAACAGAGAGTCAGGATAAATGGGTCATTTTCCAGTTGGCAAATAGTAACTAGTGGGGTTCCGCAGGGATTGGTGCTGGGCCCTCAACTATTTACAATCTATATTAATAACTTGCATGAAGAGACTGAGTGTAATGTAGCCAAGTTTGTTGATGATACAAAGATGGGTGGGAGAGCAAATTCTGAGGAGGACACAAGAAATCTACAAAGGGATATAGACAGACTAAGTGAGTGGGCAAAAATTTGGCAGATGGAATATAAAAATGTGGGAAAATGTGAGGTTATCCACTTTGGCAGAAAAAATAGAAAAGCAAATTATAATTTAAATGGGGAAAACTTGTAAAGTGCTGCAGTGCAGAGGGACCTGGGGGGGCTTGTGCATGAAACTCAAAAAGTTAGTATGCAGGTACAGCAAGTAATCAGGAAGGCAAATGGAATGTTGGCCTTCATTGCAAGGGGGATGGAGTATAATAGCAGAGAAATCCTGCTACAACTATACAGGGTATTGGCGAGGCCACACCGAGAGTACTGCGTACAGTTTTGCTCTCCGTATTTAAGGAAGGATATATTTACATTGGAGGCTGTTCAGAGAAACATAGAAACATAGAAACATAGAAAATAGGTGCAGGAGTAGGCCATTCGGCCCTTCTAGCCTGCACTGCCATTCAATGAGTTCATGGCTGAACATACAACTTCAGTACCCCATTCCTGCTTTCTCGCCATACCCCTTGATCTCCCTAGTAGTAAGGACTTCATCTAACTCCTTTTTGAATATATTTAATGAATTGGCCTCAAAAACTTTCTGTGGTAGAGAATTCCACAGGTTCACCACTCTCTGGGTGAAGAAGTTCCTCCTCATCTCGGTCCTAAATGGCTTACCCCTTATCCTTAGACTGTGTCCCCTGGTTCTGGACTTCCCCAACATTGGGAACATTCTTCCTGCATCTAACCTGTCTAACCCCGTCAGAATTTTAAACGTTTCTATGAGGTCCCCTCTCATTCTTCTGAACTCCAGTGAATACAAGCCCAGTTGATCCAGTCTTTCTTGATAGGTCAGTCCCGCCATCCCGGGAATCAGTCTGGTGAACCTTCGCTGCACTCCCTCAATAGCAAGAATGTCCTTCCTCAGGTTAGGAGACCAAAACTGTACACAATACTTGAGGTGTGGCCTCACCAAGGCACTGTACAACTGTAGCAACACCTCCCTGCCCCTGTACTCAAATCCCCTCACTATGAAGGCCAACATGCCATTTGCTTTCTTAACCGCCTGCTGTACTGCATGCCAACCTTCAATGACTGATGTACCATGACACCCAGGTCTCTTTGCACCTCCCCTTTTCCTAATCTGTCACCATTCAGATAATAGTCTGTCTCTCTGTTTTTACCACCAAAGTGGATAACCTCACATTTATCCACATTATACTTCATCTGCCATGCATTTGCCCACTCACCTAACCTATCCAAGTCACTCTGCATCCTCATAGCATCCTCCTCGCAGCTCACACTGCCACCCAACTTAGTGTCATCTGCAAATTTGGAGATACTACATTTAATCCCCTCGTCCAAATCATTAATGAAAAGTGTAAACAGCTGGGGCCCCAGCACAGAACCTTGCTGTACCCCACTAGTCACTGCCTCCATTCTGAAAAGTCCCCATTTACTCCTACTCTTTGCTTCCTGTCTGACAACCAGTTCTCAATCCATGTCAGCACACTACCCCCAATCCCATATGCTTTAACTTTGCACATTAATCTCTTGTGTGGAACCTTATCGAAAGCCTTCTGAAAGTCCAAATATACCACATCAACTGGTTCTCCCTTGTCTACTTTACTGGAAACATCCTCAAAAAATTCCAGAAGATCTGTCAAGCATGATTTCCCTTTCACAAATCCGTGCTGACTTGGACCTATCATGTCACCTCTTTCCAAATGCACTGCTATGACATCCTTAATAATTGATTCCATCATTTTTCCCACTACCGATGTCAGGCTGACCGGTCTATAATTCCCTGTTATCTCTCTCCCTCCTTTTTTAAAAAGTGGGGTTACATTGGCTACCCTCCACTCCATAGGAACTGATCCAGAGTCAATGGAATATTGGAAAATGACTGTCAATGCATCCACTATTTCCAAGGCCACCTCCTTAAGTACTCTGGGATGCAGTCCATCAGGCCCTGGGGATTTATCGGCCGTCAATTTCCCCAACACAATTTCCCGACTAATAAGGATTTCCCTCAGTTCCTCCTCCTTACTAGACCCTCCGACCCCTTTTATATCCGGAAGGTTGTTTGTGTCCTCTTTAGTGAATACCGAACCAAAGCACTTGTTCAATTGGTCCGCCATTTCTTTGTTCCCTATTATGACTTCCCCTGATTCTGACTGCAGGGGACCTACATTTGTCTTTACTAACCTTTTTCTCTTTACATATCTATAGAAACTTTTGCAATCCGTCTTAATGTTCCCTGCAAGCTTCTTCTCGTACTCCATTTTCCCTGCCCTAATCAAACCCTTTGTCCTCCTCTGCTGAGTTCTAAATTTCTCCCAGTCCCCGGGTTCGCTGCTATTTCTATCCAATTTGCATGCCACTTCCTTGGCTTTAATACTATCCCTGATTTCCCTTGATAGCCACGGTTGAGCCACCTTCCCTTTTTTATTTTTACGCCAGACAGGAATGTACAATTGTTGTAGTTCCTCCATGCGGTCTCTAAATGTCTGCCATTGCCCATCCACAGTCAACCCCTTAAGTATCATTCGCCAATCTATCCTAGCCAATTCACGCCTCATACCTTCAAAGTTACCCTTCTTTAAGTTCTGGACCATGGTCTCTGAATTAACTGTTTCATTCTCCATCCTAGAGCAGAATTCCACCATATTATGGTCACTCTTACCCAAGGGGCCTCGCACAACGAGATTGCTAATTAATCCTCTCTCATTACACAACACCCAGTCTAAGATGGCCTCCCCCCTAGTTGGTTCCTCAACATATTGGTCCAAAAAACCATCCCTTATGCACTCCAGGAAATCCTCCTCCATATATTGCTTCCAGTTTGGTTAGCCCAATATATGTGCATATTAAAGTCACCATTATAACTGCTGCACCTTTATTGCATGCACCCCTAATTTCCTGTTTGATGCCCTCCCCAACATCACTACTACTGTTTGGAGGTCTGTACACAACTCCCACTAATGTTTTTTGCCCTTTGGTGTTCTGCAGCTCTACCCATATAGATTCCACATCATCCAAGCTAATGTCCCTCCTAACTATTGCCTTAATCTCCTCCTTAACCAGCAATGCTACCCCACCTCCTTTTCCTTTTATTCTATCCTTCCTGAATGTTGAATACCCCTGGATGTTGAGTTCCCAGCCCTGATCATCCTGGAGCCACGTCTCCGTAATCCCAATCACATCATTTTTTTTAACATCTATTTGCACAGTTAATTCATCCACCTTATTGCGGATACTCCTTGCATTAAGACACAAAGCCTTCAGGCTTGTTTTTTTAACACCCTTTGTCCTTTTAGAATTTTGCTGTACAATGGCCCTTTTTGTTCTTTGCCTTGGGTTTCTCTGCCCTCCACTTTTCCTCATCTCCTTTCTGTCTTTTGCTTTTGCCTCCTTTTTGTTTCCCTCTGTCTCCCTGCATTGGTTCCCATCCTCCTGCCATATTAGTTTAACTCCTCCCCAACAGCACGAGCAAACACTCCCCCTCGGACATTGGTTCCGATCCTGCCCAGGTGCAGACCGTCCGGTTTGTACTGGTCCCACCTCCCCCAGAACCGGTTCCAATGCCCCAGGAATTTGAATCCCTCCCTGCTGCACCACTGCTCAAGCCACGTATTCATCTGCACTATCCTGCAATTCCTACTCTGACTAGCACGTGGCACTGGTAGCAATCCCGAGATTACTACTTTTGAGGTCCTACTTTTTAACTTAGCTCCTAGCTCCTTAAATTCGTTTCGTAGGACCTCATCCCTTTTTTTACCTATGTAGTTGGTACCAATGTGCATCACGACAACTGGCTGATCTCCCTCCCTTTTTAGAATGTCCTGCACCTGCTCTGAGACATCCTTGACCCTTGCACCAGGGAGGCAACATACCATCCTGGAGTCTCGGTTGCGGCCGCAGAAACGCCTATCTATTCCCCTTACAATTGAATCCCCTATCACTATCGCTCTCCCACTCTTTTTCCTGCCCTCCTGTGCAACAGAGCCAGCCACGGTGCCATGAACTTGGCTGCTGCTGCCCTCCCCTGATGAGTTATCCCCCTCAACAGTACCCAAAGCAGTGTATCTGTTTTGCAGGGGGATGAACACAGGGGACCCCTGCACTACCTTCCTTGCAATGCTCTTCCTGTTGGTCTTCCATTCCCTATCTGGCTGTGGACCCTTTCCCTGCGGTACGACCAACTCGCTACACGTGCTACTCACGTCATTCTCAGCATCGTGGATGCTCCAGAGTGAATCCACCCTCAGCTCCAACTCCGCAACGCGGTCCGCCAGGAGCTGGAGGAGAATACACTTCCCGCACACGTAGTCATCAGGAACACTGGTGTCGTCCCTGAGTTCCCACATGGTACAGGAGGAGCATAACACATGACCGAGCTGTCCTGCCATGACTTAACCCTTAGATAGGCAACAACAATGCTAAAGTTTACTCACTGTTATAGAAGAGAAAAAAGAAAAACTACTCACCAATCACCAGCCAATCACTTACCCCCTTGGCTGTGACGTCACCTTTTGATTTCTTTCTACTTCTTTTTTGCCTTCTCTCCCCGCTGCAGCTGCACAGGTACACCTCTCGGACTGCCGCCGCCTCTCGCTGCCGCTGAGCCTTTATAGGCCTCACCAACACCAGGAACTCCCGCCTCTCGGACTGCCGCCGCCTCTCGCTGCCGCTGAGCCTTTATAGGCCTCACCAACACCAGGAACTCCCGCCTCTCGGACTGCCGCCGCCTCTCACTGCTGCTGAGCCTTTATAGGCCTCACCAACGCCAGGAACTCCCGCCTCTTGGACTGCTGGTGCCTCTCGCTGCCGCTAGGCCTTTATAGGCCTCACCAACACCAGGAACTCCCGCCTCTCAGACTGCCACCGCCTCTCGCTGCCGCTGAGCCTTTATAGGCCTCAACAATGCCAGGAACTCCCGCCTCTCGGACTCACTTGGTTGATTCTGGAGATGAGCGGGTTGACTTATGGTTGAGTAGGTTGGGCCTATACTCAATGGAGTTCAGAAGAATGAGAGGTGATCTTAGCGAAACATATAAGATAATGAGAGGACTCGACAAGGTGGATGCAGAGAAGATATTTTCACTCATGGGGAAACTAAAATTGGGGACATAGGGCTAGATTTTCCATTATTTTTCCATGCAGAACGACCACTTATCGTCCATTTTATCGCTGAAATGTCGTATAATGCCCAGATATCAGCAATTTAGCCACAAAATGGAAACTGACGCCCATTTTTCGTACACTTATCACCGAGCGTTACTTTCGTCATGTGCGTAACGCTGGGAAAAAAATAATACCGCCCGCCCGCTTTTTTGGGCGGAATCATCAGAATGGGCGAAACCAACGCCCATAATATCAGCCAGTGTTACTTTCCACACATAATTAATACCGAGATTCAATAATACCGACCGCCCACTTTTTTTTGTCGTAAAGATCACATTTGGCGAAACTAACGCCCAGGAGATTACCCAGGGTCATTTTCACCACCTCGCACACATCTCGCCCACAATATCGCTCGCCCAAAACACTGCTTTGAAAAAGTGGAACTGATCTGAATGAATCACAGCGGTGTGGGCACCATTTTTCAAATCGCAGGCCGCTTCATTGAAAAGGCTGCTTCAACTTCGGGGAGTTTGGATTGACTCTGGAGTTCTTCTCAGGTGAAGTGACCATCTCAACAGACATCTTTTCAGACTCTGGATGTTTGGGTTTTACTGTAGGTATCTTTTAGTCTGGAAATTATTGCTTCTGATCAATCGCTATTATACTTTCATTGGAATGGGGCCAGCCATTTCTCAGCCTGCATCGATTAATACGCAGATGCTGCAGAGTGCAAATGGCACAACATCTAATGCACATCATTATGTGCCCAATCTAAGACATGCAAGAATGAGGAGGAGGTGCAGGCCATACACACCCCGCACTTACAGGGAGAAGAGTTCTTATTTGGAGACTGCACTTCCACAAGGTGGTGATCACTGAATTATGCAAGTTTATCAGGCCAGATATGCAGCCTGCCATCAGGACATCACTGTCAGTCGAGGTCACGGTCACCGTGGCACTGTCTTTCTACATGTCCGGTTCGTTTCGGGCCTCCGCGGTCGAGATTTCCCCTCTGTCTCACCGTGCCACACATCGCTGCATTAGACAGGTCACGGAGTAGGATGGACTTTATCAGCTTCCCCATGACCACGGAGGCTCAGACTGACAGGAATGGAGCATTCTACCACATTGCTAAGTTCCCCAGGGTGCAGGGAGCAATACAGTGCACTCACATCACCATGTGGACACCTTCTCAGGACCCAGAGCTTTTTCGTAACAGAAAAGGATTTCACTCCCTGAAGGTCCAACTAGTTGTCGACCACAACCAGATAATAATGGCAGTGAAGGCTAAATGTCCGGGCAGCTTCGATGAGGCTCACATCCTGTGTGAGAGCGCTGCCTCTGATATGTTTAACAGTCAACTACAAGGATAATGCTGGATGCTTGGTGATAACCGATATGGCCTAGCCACCTGGCTGATGACCCCACTGCGTGACACCCACAACCAGGCCGAGAAGCGATACAACCAGAGCCACAGAGACACACGCAATGTGGTCCAGAAAACAATAACTGTGCTTAAGCAGCATTTTAGATGACTGGAGCACTCAGGAGGGAAGCTACAATACAAGTAGCTAAATTCGTGGTTGTGTGCTCCATGCTGCACAATCTGGCTATCAGGAGGGGCCAAGAATTGCTAGAATGGACTGATGGTCCACCTCAGGAGAGAGAGGAAGAGGAGGATGAGGGGCTGGATACTGAGCTAGGGCCAGACAATCAGACTGACTATGCAACCATGCCCACGCCCCTTCTAGACCACAGGAAAGGGCCCATGTTGGCTACATAGCTGCAAGACTCTTACGTCAGGAGCTCATAACTGAATAATTTGCCTGAAAGAACGTTGCTGTAATTGACAACGCTGACACACTGCTGTGTGTGTGCAGCTCAGACATCAATGGTGGGCATCACCTTGGTGCCAATTAAAGTTTAAGTTGATTCAAGTTAAGTTTTATTTAACCCTTTATGTTAAGGAATCACCAGTGTGTAACAGTCCAGCTATCTGAGACAATGCGCAACAAGGTTATGTTTGAACAAAAAACATTTAATACGACTATTGGTTTGAAATCATAAGTATCACGGCCAAAAACACCCCATCCCCACCTCACTTTTTTGACCATTGACATCAATCAAATGTTCAACATGTCCTGTAACACAGAATACAAAGGCAATGCAGGAGGGTGGCCCCCTCCCCCCATACATTACAACAAATTGCATACACCCAGATGGAGATATAACACAGCCATCACATGCGGACTTTCCTTCACCTCCTCCCCTTCTACTCTCACCTCTACTCCTTCCTCTCCTCGCTCCACGTCGCCTGGCCGAAGAGCTCCTCAGGCAGTGCCTCATTGGGGGGGATGAAGGCAGAGGCGGTTGTTGCACGGGTACGGAAGCGGGGGATGCTGAGGTGGGAACATACTCGGATCCAGAAGCAGGATCTTGGCCCTGCCTCTCATGTGTCGTTGGCAGTGGTGGTGCGGAACCTAGGAGTGGAGTGCCGTGCTCCAGGACCACTGGGAGGCCTGTGCCAGCAGTGTTCCAGGCGATTGCCTCCAGGGCCTCTGCTATCCGTGGAACATACTCAGTCATGGTTGTCAGCTGTCGGGATATGCCCCCCAATGCAACAAGATCCGGTCACCAATGTCTATAGTCCTCCTCGACAGCTGTACCACCTCTCCGCTCTCATGTGGCGCTCGTGGACCAGACCTGCCGCGTCCACGAAACCTCTACTGGGTCGTCGCCATCCTGGGGACAAATGGGGTGCCCTGTGGTGAGCTGCTTGGGCCCGGTACCTCCAGAGTGGAGGTGGGAATGGCCGGAGGAGCACTAGATGGCCTTGGGGCGGAATTCCTTATGGAGCCTGGCGATGCAGGTTCCTCGAAGTCCACTATCTCATCCGTAGAGAACAGACCCAGCGGATTGATGGGCGAGAATCGGAGCTGCTCAGCACCAGGTGTAGGATCGTCCGGCCGAGTCCGGCCACGTGCCCCCACCTTCTGGCCTCTTGCATTGGGACACGCTGCTGGCTGAGCTGCAAAACACAAATGAGGTTATTAGAGGAGAAGTGGATGCTAGGGTCACAAAGTGAGTCCAGCGCTACACACAGCATATGCATGACAAAAGCACCACCGCTATCAAAATCATCACAGACATCACATTTCATGCCCATCAACACATTCTGCATTGCAATGATTTTCATTCGGCTAGCATTATTTATAGGACAATTTTAGAAATCATCTATCATATATTATTGTTCGGATATGAGTGGATGTGGTATCTATTGACTTTACATCACGCAATGGTGTAAACTTTACTCACGTGGCATCACTTTAGGGTCTGCAGGTGCTTGCCATCCAGGGGTGCTTCCCCACGAGTGCAAGCACCTGCTCCTCCATGTCAGTGGTGTCGCTGGGGACTGGTGGCCCCCCACCCGTTCACCTCTGCATGGACCTCATCGTCGATAGCTTCTTCTGTAAAAGGTAACAGGACGACATGGCATGAGATCATTGTGTGATATCATTGCTAGGTACTGTCACAGAGACTGATACAACACATAACCGACAGATGTAATCATGATTATTATGATATTTATCATTCTTTACCTTAAGACGTACACCATGAACACAGGCTTTGAGTACAACATTCTGGTAAAAGTGAAAGAGCTCACATCTAATGATAGTCACTCATGACTCTTACAAATAAAGTTATATAAATACATAAGTACATGTAAATAAATGTAATACTTTTGCGGATCCGACAAGGTCGTTCCATCCCTTTCGGCGTTGGTTGCCCTCACGCTCCTCGTTGGTCGCTGACGAGACCACCTATGTTATCTCGGCCCATATTCTTTGGGGTGGGCTTCCCATGCCCTCCCTGGGTCAAGTCACCCCAGTGTGACTCGACCTCCTGCAGAAGGGAGGCATTTGCCTCATCTGAGAACCTCCTTGCTCTTTTGCGCCCTCCAATGTGCTCCTCTCCCAGCTCACTGCTCTCGCCAGCATCAGTCTCCACAGCGTGCTGTGTCACCTCCTCCTCTCCCTCTATTATGGGCACCAAATTCGGGTAAATATCTAGCTGGTAACAGCTAATATTTTTTTCCCTATTTGCTCTAAAGCTCTAAACTCTCTATCCTTCCTTCCAAAGCAGCCACACCACACCCACACATGCCTTCACTCCCTCTCAGCTCCCTCTCACTCTCTCTCCTCTTAGGCGCATGTCATGATGACCCTTGACCTCCTGAATCGCGGGAATCGAGCATTGCCATGCCATTACTCAGGATGGTGACACTTTACGGCAGAAGGTCAGAGAGATTTAACGCTAACGCTCATTTCATATCGCTCGCGGTAATGCCCAATTTAAAAAATAGGGAATAGGGGCTTTGAGAATGGGCGACAAGCCGGCGATCTGAAAACCCATTTTTACCGCCCATACCGGAAATAACGCCGATTTTTGGGCAATCTACACAAAAGTGTAAAATCTAACCCATAGTCTCATTTAAAACTGAGATGAGGAGAAATTTCTTCTCTCAGAGGGTTGTAATTCTATGGAATTCTCTGCCTCAGAGAGCTGTGGAGGCTGGGCCATTGAATATATTTAAGTCGGAAATAGACAGATTTTTGAGTGATAAGGGAATAAAGGGTTATGGGGAGTGGGCAGGGAAGTAGAGCTGAGTCCATGATCAGGTCAGCCATGATCTTATTAAATGGTGGAGCAGGCTCAAGGGGCTAATGGCCTATTCCTGCTCCTATTTCTTATGTCCTTATGTTCTTATAAGTAAGAGTGACGCAGATTGCAAACCCGCTTAAACATGGAGCTGTGTTCAATTTTAAGATGTACAACAAAATTGGTTACAGTTATAAACTAAAGGTAATGATTTTCACTCTTAATGAGTTATTCTTGGAAAAGTTATGTGTGTGTGTGTGCTTGTGTGTCCTTCTTGATGTAATATTTTTCCCTGAATAAATTGTTCTTTCTGTTCATTGCTTGTCTGTTGAACAGTTGGAGAGTGGACAGGTGGACCAGTTCAGAAGCTTCCACCAATGTTGCCTTTGCCCAAACACAAGTTGACATGAGGATTCCAGACAGATTAGCGAATGAATTGAGTGTGGAATTAAGTTTGGATCCTTTTGTTGCATTATTTCACTCTTTGGCACACACCATCACCCCAGAGGAATAATATATTTTTTAAAGATTTCCATTCCAGAAAGACTGATTTAAAACAACCTTGACTTAAGGACACTGCAATTGGCTTCAATGTCCCTGAGCTAAGAAAGAGAAGAATCAGCAAAGGTCCATACTCCTGATCAGTCTGGGATTCTGCTGGAAAGTGCAGCTGAGTGGACATTAGATGAAGTCAGATCCAAACACTGTTGAATAGTCTCCTAAAGTAAGTAAGCTAAGGTGAAGCTGTAGAGTATGCCTATTATCCATGGAATTGTATCTCAGAAGGGCTGAAAGTGAAGGGTGTGTTAAATAAATTGGTGGTGGTGGGGTGGGGGAAACAAAATATTCAAGGCTGTTGATAGTTAAATTTGTGATCTTCCAAAACATGTCCAGCTGTTTTTGTGAACGTGTATATCGATTATGAGGGTTTAGAGGAGCAGAGCATAACAATGATTTTGCATTGAGATACTCATTGAGTTCTGGGATGAACATAGGAAAATGCAAGATTATAAATACAGGAATCTGCAATCATCCATCTGGGCTAACAAACTAATACTCCTCAATCATCCACTTCCTCAAATATCTATCCAATTCTCCCTTAAATGTTTCCCCACTCTACCGTCTCATTAGGAGAAATACAGGAGGTACAGAAAGAGGGGCAGATAAAAAGACCAAAACAAAAAAGATTGATTAAAATGGGAGAGAGAAGGACAGAGGCACACACACACACACACACACACACAAACCGAAGCAGAGATCAAATTGCAACATGGAAGACACAGACACACAGAGAGAAAGAGGCACATAGAGAAAAGGTGAGACATGCTAAGGCAGAGCCTGAAATATAGAGACATTGTGAGAGAGACGACACAGAGAGAAAGGTAGAGACAGAAAGAGATTACTGTGTGACATTAATGAGCAAGTATGTGATCAGTGATAACTATCTGCACTAATCAGACAGATGGGAAAAATGTTTCATGTCAGCAATTTGCAAACTGTGAATGAACTAAAGCACAGCCATTGCCACCCTATCCATGATGCAATGGAGAATGGGGGCCCGCTGATAACCATCAGACCCTGGCTTCCCTTTCAGACAGAATCCATCCATCTTAGTCAGCAGGTGTTGCATGTTAGCAGTAATTGTTCAGATTCATCCCACTGCCTCCAGGATTTTACAATTTAATCTCTCATTCTGTGTTCGAACAGCCGCTCCCTAGTCCTGGTTTGTCATTTTTTTCTTTGCCGTTTCTGCTCTGCGCTCTGTTGATATCTGTATTGACAGAAAGCGTGTGTGCGAGTGATGAATGCAGTCCTAGTGCCTGAGGAAAGACAAGCGGAAAAAAAATCTCCTCAGTTATAGATGACAGGCACCAGGGGCAGCGGCAGAGCCCCAGTTAGGCCTGGATTCTGTGATGTATGTGAAGGCAAGCTGTTAGCAATTTGTACTTAAGAAGTGAGTCATTTGTCAAGGCAAAGCAGAGGTGTCGTGAAACAATGGTTGCTGAGGAGCCCGGGTGCTTAAAGAGCCTGTACTGTCAGCAGTGGCTGTCTGCCTCAGAAGTATGGTAGATTTTAACTGGGCAATGTGGTTTTTGAATGGCTGACTGTAAATATTGAAAGTGTAAACCTGATACTGGGGTAAATTTTTGACTTCTTTGCCTGTGATAATCTGGAGGAGTGGATTAACCACCCATTATTAATTTATTATCCAAAACTCTGCTGTTCGTATCCTAACTCGCAAAAAGTCCTGTTCGCTGATCACCCCTGTATTGGCTCCCGGTCCATGAACGCCTCCATTTTAAAATTCTTAACCATTGTTTCACTCCTCCCTATCTTTGTAACATCCTCCAATCCAACAACCTTTCGATAACTCTGCATTCTTCCAACTCGAGCCTCTTGTCCATAACCCACTTCCTTCATCCCAACATTGGTGGCTGTGCCTTCAGTCATCTCGGCCCTAAGCTCTGGAATTTCCCCCCTAAATCTCTCCACCTCACCTTCCTCCTTTAAGACCCTCCTTAAAACCTACGTCTTTGATCAAGTTTTTAATCATCTGTCCTAATGTCTCCTTCGTTGGCTCGGTATCAATTTTTGTCTGATTATGGTCCTGTGAAGCACCTTGTGACATTTTACTACTTCAAAGGCGCTATATAGATGCAAGTTGTTATTGAACTCATCTGATAGAATGAAAATCAAAGTGGTTCTATAACGATATACTGCGATATATTCCCCATGGAGTAATGATGAAAATTTACCGCAGTGAGTCTGTTTTTTGAAATAATTGTCTATTTTGCACTTAAAAAAAAGGTTCCTGCCAAATTCGTCCATTTTCCTCCCCCTCTCCTTAAGGTGATGTCTCCTTTTTGGACTATGGTTTAACCCACATTAACCATTTATGTAGTCATTGTTCAGGTTACAGCTTTGTGAGCAGGTCATTCAACCTTAAGGGATATTAAAACCTAGCTTGATCCTGTCTCACCTGATGTCAACACAATTATGGTAAATGGTTCAATCAATGGTCCCCAGATGGCAATCGGGAGCAGGAAGTCTGTTCAATATGTTTCCTTCCTAATCTGGAGATGCTGAGATCCACTCACTTGGATTAGTTAATGCAGCACAGATGGAGGATTTAATCTGAGTCCTTGTACTGTTTAGCTATTGCCTGGATAAAGTGGAGGTGCCAATGAGGAGCCAATGTGGAATCTATATGGGTAGAACTGCAGAACACCAAAGGGCAATAAACGTTAGTGGGAATTGTGTACAAATCTCCAAACAGTAGTAGTGATGTTGGGGAGGGCATCAAACAGGAAATTAGGGGTGCATGCAATAAAGGTGCAGCAGTTATCATGGGTGACTTAAATATGCATATAGATTGGGCTAACCAAACTGGAAGCAATACGGTGGAGGAGGATTTCCTGGAGTGCATAAGGGATGGTTTTCTAGACCAATATGTCGAGGAACCAACTAGGGGGGAGGCCATCTTAGACTGGGTGTTGTGTAATGAGAGAGGATTAAATAGCAATCTCATTGTGCGAGGCCCCTTGGGTAAGAGTGACCATAATATGGTGGAATTCTACATTAGGATGGAGAATGAAACTTAAAGAAGGGTAACTTTGAAGGTATGAGGCGTGAATTGGCTAGGATAGATTGGTGAATGATACTTAAGGGGTTGACAGTGGATGGGCAATAGCAGACATTTAGAGACCGCATGGATGAACTACAAGAATTGTACATCCCTGTCTGGCGTAAAAATAAAAAAGGGAAGGTGGCTCAACCGTGGCTATCAAGGGAAATCAGGGATAGTATTCAAGCCAAGGAAGTGGCATACAAATTGGACAGAAATAGCAGTGAACCCGGGAACTGGGAGAAATTTAGAACCCAGCAGAGGAGGATAAAGGGTTTGACTAGGGCAGGGAAAATAGAATACGAGAGGAAGCTTGCAGGGAACATTAAGACGGACTGCAAAAGCTTCTATAGATATGTAAAGAGAAAAAGGTTAGTAAAGACAAACATAGGTCCCCTGCAGTCAGAATCAGGGGAAGTCATAACGGGGAACAAAGAAATGGCGGACCAATTGAACAAGTACTTTGGTTCGGTGGGGATGGCAGGACTGACATATCAAGAAAGACTGGATCAATTGGGCTTGTATTCACTGGAGTTCAGAAGAATGAGAGGGGATCTCACAGAAACGTTTAAAATTCTGATGGGTTTCGACAAGTTAGATGCAGGAAGAATGTTCCCAATGTTGGGGAAGTCCAGAACCAGGGGTCACAGTCTAAGGATAAGGGGTAAGCCATTTAGGACCGAGATGAGGAGGAACTTCTTCACCCAGAGAGTGGTGAACCTGTGGAATTCTCTACCACAGAAAGTTGTTGAGGCCAATTCACTAAATATATTCAAAAAGGAGTTAGATGTAGTCCTTACTATTAGGGGATCAAGGGGTATGGCGAGAAAGCAGGAATGGGGTACTGAAGTTGTATGTTCTGCCATGAACTCATTGAATGGCGGTGCAGGCTCGAAGGGCCGAATGGCCTACTCTTGCACCTATTTTCTATCCTGCAGCCTCTTAGCATCCTCCTCACTGCTCAGACCCCCAGAAAGTTTAGTTTCCATGTTAGTCCCACTTATGATGTGCAAATGTTACTGAGGTGATTTAGGGTTTCAATGAATAGCCATCAGCAGCAAACTTAAGAAATAAAGAAGCATAGAAACATTGAAAATAGGTGCAGGAGTAGGGCATTCTGCCCTTTGAGCCTGCACCACCATTCAAAAAGATCATGGCTGATCATTCACCTCAGTATCCCTTTCCTGCTTTCTCTCCATACCCCTTGATCCCTTTAGCCGTAAGGGCCATATCTAACTCCCTCTTGAATATATCCAATGAACTGGCATCAACAACTCTCTGCTGTAGAGAATTCCACAGGTTAACAACTCTCTGAGTGAAGAAGTTTCTCCTCATCTCAGTCCTAAATGGCTTACCCCTTATCCTAAGACTGTGTCCCTTGGTTCTGGACTTCCCCAACATCGGGAGCATTCTTCCTGCATCTAACCTGTCCAGTCTCGTCAGAATTTTATATGTTTCTGTGAGATCCCCTCTCATCCTTCTAAACTCCAGCGAATAAAGGCCCAGTCGATCCAGTCTCTTCTTATATGTCAGTCCAACCATCCCGGGAATCAGTCTAGTGAACCTTCGCTGTACTCCCTCAATAGCAAGAACATCCTTCCTCAGATTAGGAGACCAAAACTGAATACCATATTCCAGGTGAGGCCTCACCAAGGCCCTGTATAACTGCAGTAAAATCTCCCTTATCCTATACTCAAAACCCCTAGCTATGAAGGCCAACATACCATTTGCCTTCTTCACCACATGCCAACTTTCAATGACTGATGTACCATGATACCCAGGTCTGGTTGCACCTCCCCTTTTCCTAACCTGTCGCCATTCAGATAATATTCTGCCTTTGTGTTTTTGCCCTCAAAGTAGATAACCTCACATTTATCCACATTATACTGCGTCTGCCATGCATTTTCCCGTGAACCTAACCTGTCCAAGTCACCCTGCAGCCTCTTAGTGTCCTCCTCACTGCTCAGACCCCCAGAAAGTTTAGTGCCATCGGCAAACTTGGAGATAATTCATTCAATTCTTTCATCTAAATCATTAATGTATATTGTAAATAGCTGGGGTCCCAGCACTGAGCTCTGCGGCAACCCACTAGTCACTGCCTGCCATTCTGAAAAGAACCCATTTATCCCGACTCTCTGCTTCCTGTCTGCCAATCAGTTCTCTATCCAAGTCAGTACATTAACCCCAATACCACGTGCTTTAATTTTGCACACCAATCTTGTGAAGTCCTGACCCTGCAGTACAGACTTACATGAGGCACATGCTGAAGTCAAGGTCACTCTGGACCTGCACCTTTATTTCACAGCTCTCGAGTTCCTCACTTGCCTTAGACCTGCCTTTATATACCTGAGTGGAACAGGTACGCAGTGTCTCCTGCAAGTGCACCCCTGGTGGTAAAGTATGCTTGTGGTTACAGATCATATCTAGTTACAGTCATGTATAGCATGGTAAGCTACAGTTATATACAGTCGTGTGAGATATATGACATCACCCTCCCCCAAGGTCTTATAGTCTTTATAGATTCAGTCTCTCAGGTGTCTAAGCTCTCGCGTGGAGCATCTTAGTTGTGGTTCAGTTGTTTGCCTTGGTGCCTGTTTTTCTTTCTGTGCGATTGCTGGTATCTCGCCTGGGCTGTCTTCTGAGACTGCCCTTTCCTCAGGTTGTTCCCTCTCTCTGTCCACCAGGTGTGGTGTGAGTTCCACATTGTAGTCTGCCTCTGGTTCTGCAGTGTTGTTGGTGAATCTACTTTTTACTTGGTCTACATGCCTCCGGCAGGTTTGGCCATTGTCCATTTGTACCACCAGTAGCCTGTTTCCTTCCTTGCCTGTTACTGTCCCTGCAAGCCATTTGGGACCCCTGCCATAGTTTAGCACAAACACTTTGTCCCCTATCTCATTCCACCTCCCACTCGAATTTCGGTCATGGTACTCAGTTAGCTTCCGGCGCTTTGCTTCAACAATTTCATGCATGTCTGGGAGGATTAATGAGAGCCCAGTCTTTAAGGTCCGTTTCATCAATAGTTGCGCAAAGTAACCCCAGTCAACGAATGCGGATGAACTCTTTATGCCAGCAGCAGTCACGACAGGCGGCTCTGCAGCGTGGGACCTTGGATTTTTAGCATGCCTTATTTAATGATTTGTGGTGCTCGCATCCGCCTGTCCATTGGAGGCCGGCTTTAACAGTGCCGTCTTAACGTGATTTATGCCGTCGTTAAGTATAAAATCTAGAAATTCTGCGCTGGTGAAGCACGAATCATTATCACTGACCAATATGTCAGAAATTCCGCGCGTTGCAAACATGGCTCTCCACAGTGGTGGAGGTGATGCTCGAGTTTAGAATGGTGCACTCGATCCACTTTGAAAATGCATCGACGACTACGAGGAACATTTTTCCCATGAAAGGGCCCGCATAGTCTACATGCATCCGCGACCACGGTTTGGTGGGCCAAGGCCAGGGGCTTAGGGGGGCCCCCCTGGGGGCATTACTGAATAAGGGACAAATGGTGCACCGCCGGACGCAGAGCTCCATGTTCGCGGCAATGCCAGGCCACCAGACATGGGATCTGGCTGTGGCCTTCATAAGGATGATCCCCGGGTGCTCGCGGTGGAGCTCCCGGACAAACGCCTCTCTGCCTCACAAAGGCATGACTACTCGGCTGCCCCACATCAGGCAGTCTGCCTGTAGTGATAGTTTATGCATGCGCCTATGGAAAGGTTTGATCTCCACGGGGCAGGCATCACGGGCCTCTGCCCAGTCACCAGTTAAAACACATCTTTTGACTAAGGATAACGTGGGGTCGCTGGTCGTCCAGGCTTTGATTTAGCGAGACGTCATGGGCGAACCTGTGGATTCAAAGGCATTGATTGCCATGACAATCTCACAGTCCTGTTCGGCGGACCCTTCCGTGGTCGCCAGGGGTAGCCTGCTACGCGTGTCGGCACAGTTGTCTGTGACTGGTCTGTGCCTTATTGTGTAGTCGTAAGACGCCAGCATGAGTGCTGAATGCGCGCCGAGGCGTTGGCGTTTATTGCCTTGCACTCGGATAGCAGGGACGTGAGGGGTTTGTGGTCGGTTTCTAACGCGAACTTGGCCCCGAAAAGGTATTGTGCATCTTTTTGATACCGTACACGCACGCGAGCGCCTCCTTCTCAACCATACTGTACCCGCGCTCCGCCCGCGAAAGTGACCTGGAGGCATAAGCAATGGATTGTAATTTACCCGCATCATTGACATGCTGTAAAATGCACCTGACCCCATACGCTGACGCATCACATGTAAGAACTAGCTTTTTACCTGGGTCAAAAAAGGCTAAAACATTGTTGGAACATAGAAGGTTGCGTGCCTTATTGAAGGCGCATTCTTGGGCGTCCCCCCGAAAGCAATCGCACCCCTTTCTGAGTAGCACGTGGAGAGGCTCCAGCAGCATGTTCAAGTTCTGCATAAAGTTCCCAAAGTAATTGAGTAGCCCGAGAAAGGCGCACAGTTCCGAGAAATTCCGGGGCCTGGGTGCCAGACAAATTGCTTTGGTTTTGGATTCTGTTTGGCGGATTCCATCAGAGGCAATCCTTCTGCCCAAAAATTTAACCTCAGGTGCGAGAAACAGACACTTGGATTCCTTAACTCTTAGGCCTACCCGATCCAGTCGACTTAGTACTTCCTCCAAATTGCGGAGATGGGAGTCGGTGTCCCTGTCCGTGATGAGTATGTTATCTTGAAACACAACCGTCCCCGGGATGGACTTGAGCAGATTCTCCATGTTGCGCTGGAATATAGTAGCTGCCGACCTGATGCCGAATGGGCATCGATTGTACATCAAAAGGCCTCGATGTGTGTTGATGGTGGTGAGTAGCTTAGACTCTTCAGTCAGTTCTTGCGTCATATACGCAGATGTGAGATCTAGTTTCGAGAAAAGTTTTCCTCCAGACAATGTGGCAAATAGGTCCTCCACTCTGGGCAGCGGGTATTGGTCCTGTAGGGAGACTTTGTTTATGGTAGACTTGTAATCCCTACAAATTCGTACGGATCCATCAGGCTTCATGACGGGGATGATGGGACTTGCCCAGTCGCTAAATTCCACGGGCGAGATAATGCCTTCCCGCAGAAGCCAGTCCAGTTCGTGTTCAATCTTTTCCCTCATCACTTAAGGCACAGCTCTAGCCTTGTGATGGACCGGTCTGGCATCCTGTGTGATGTAGATTTTAACTTTAACCCCTTTGAAGGTGCCCACGCCTGGCTGAAAAAGATGTTCAAAACGACTTAGAACTGTTGAGCAGGAGGACCGTTCCTCTGACGACATGGCGTGAACATCATCCCATTTCCAATTTAGTTTTGCCAGCCAGCTTCTCCCCAACAGTGCTGGGAGATCTCTGGGGACAATCCACAGGGGAAGTCGGTTCACCGTCCCTTTGTGTGTGACTGAGAGCATGGCGCTGCCAAGGACTGGTACGATTTCTTTGGTATAGGTCCTTAGTTTGGTGTTGATCCTTGTGAGTTTTGGTCTGTTGCTTTTGTACGGCCACAGCTGTTCAAATTGTTGGACGCTCATGAGAGATTGACTAGCTCCAGTGTCCAGTTCCATGTTGACGGGTATCTCGTTGAGTAGGACCCTCATCATTATTGGAGGCATCTTGTTGTAAGAACAGTGGCCATTGATCGTGTTGACCCGCTGTACCCCGACGTCCCAGGTACTGTCCCCACCATCTTCTGGTCCGCTTTCCGACCCTTCCAATTTGTATACCAGCCGAGCTGCTATTTTTCTGCACATGCGAGCCAGATGCCCTGTATAGTTGCAGTTTCTGCAAACAGCATGCTGAAATAGACACCCCCTTGTTGAGTGCCTTCCCCCACATCTCTAGCAGACCGCTTCCATTGTTTCCGAAGGATGAGCTGCGTCTGGCTTATCTCTCTTGAGCTTCTCTCAGTCTGAAGTTGATTGCTCGCATTGTGGGTTGATTAGGTGTGAACGGCCATTCATGTGGCCTTTGATGGCTTTTGGCTTCACTGCCTGCTGTTGAAGGCCTGCTACCCCCACACACAGACAAAGGCAGGAGAGCATGCCTCTATAAGCTTTCGGAATAGGCCTGCGTGGCCTATTCCTTCAATAAAAAAGGCAGGAGAGCAGGCCTCTATAAGCTTTTGGAATATGCCTGCGTGGCCTATTCCTTCAATAAAAAAGTCTCTCAGTACTTCTCTCCTTAGTTCATCGGAGAACTCACAAAAACTAGCCAGCCTCCGAAGTTCCGCCACAAAGTCGGGTATGCTCTGGCCCAGATAGCGTCTGTAGTTGTAGAGTCTGTGTCTGGCCATGTGTAGGCTGCTTGCTGGCTTCAGGTGATCTCTCACCAGTGTGCTCAACTCTTCAAACGACTTGCTTGCTGGTTTCTCGGGTGCCAGCAGGTCCTTCATTAAGGCGTAGATTTCGAGCCACAGCTGGTCAAGCGATGGGCTCTTCTCTTGTCTGCCTTATCTTCGCCCAACCAGTCTTTGGTTACAAAACTTTGCTGGAGCCTTTCTATAAAGTCCTCCCAATTATCTCCAGCATTGTATTTCTCATCTGAGCCATTGGTAGCCATTCTGTGGATTCTGTGATCTCGTAACTCGTTGCCACTGTAAAGTCCTGACCCTGCAGTACAGACTTACACGAGGCACATGCTGAAGTCAAGGTCACTCAGGACCTGCACCTTTATTTCACAGCTCTGGAATGCCACACTTGCCTGAGACCTGCCTTTATATACCTGTGTGGAACAGGTGTGCAGTGTCTCCTGCAAGTGCACCCCTGGTGGTAAGGTATGCTTGCGGTTACAGGTCATATCTAGTTACAGTCATGTATAGCATGGTAAGATACAGTTATATACAGTAGTGTGAGATACATGACAAATCTCTCATTTGGGACCTTGTCAAAAGCCTTTTGAAAGTCCAAATACATCATATCCACTGGATCTCCCTTGTCCACTCTACTAGTTACATTCTCAAAAAAATCCAGAAGATTTGTCAAGCATGATTTCCCTTTCATAAATCCATGTTGACTTGGACCACTCCTGTCACTGCTTTCCAAATGCGCTGTTATTTCATCTTTAATAATTGATTCCAACATTTTCCCCACTACTGATGTCAGGCTAACCGGTCTATAATTGCCCGTTTTCTCTCTCCCTCCCTTTTTAAAAAGTGGTGTTACATTAGCTACCTTCCCGTCCATAGGAACTGATCCAGAGTCGTTAGACAGTTGGAAAATTATCACCAATGCATCCACTATTTCTCGGGCCACTTCCTTAAGTACTCTGGGATGCAAACTATCAGGCCCCGGGGATTTATCAGCCTTCAATCCCATCAATTTCCCGAACACAATTTCCCGCCTAATACGGATATCCCTCAGTTCCTCCTTCTCACTAGAACCTTGGTCCCCTCGTACTTCCGGAAGGTTATTTGTGTCTTCCTTTGTGAAGACAGAACCCAAAGTATTTGTTCAACTGGGCTGCCATTTCTTTGTTCCCCATTATAAATTCACCTGAATCTGACTGCAAGGGACCTACGTTTGTCTTCACAAGTTCTGCTTCCATTTCTACCCAATGCCTACTCTGTCCGATGTTGATTTTTTTAACTTGCAACCCATGCACTAATTATTTTGACACTGTGACATTGTTGATGATACCAAAGGGCTGATGATACCAATGGATCCTCATGTTAAGATTCAGCCTCTGGGAGCGCATGTAGAGAAATTGTGGTTCAGTAGGACCGCTCTTACCTCTGAGTTAGAATGAGTGGGTTCAGGCCCCACTGCAGGATGTGAAGACAATGGCCTTGAAATCCCGGCCTCCCCGGGTCCGTAAGGGGTGTGTATGGATCCAGGAAGGCATTGCAAAAGCCGGTTTTCGCCGCCGATTTTACCTGGATAGACTCCAGTCCAGCTAGTAACACTCGCAAGGTGCAAAACTTTTCGCTAGGTGCAGAAGTCTCGCCTCTTGCGAGAAATTGGGGTTACCGTCCCCGAAAGGAAGTGGAGCACAAAATAAAGCACTCCACTTCCTTTCTGGGACACTAGCGGGGTGGACACGTTGAGAGCGGTGTGCGGCGCTACGGACTGGGCCGCATAGTGCTGCCGCATAGGAGGGACTCTTCCCTTAATTAAAGGGAAGGGCTCACACTGCATACTCTGCAGCAAAAGAAGGGTCCTACCTTGCCAACAGCCCGGCACTGATGCAGAGTGCTGGGCTGACCAATCACGGCACGGATCCCGTGTTCAAAGTGGCAACGGGACACAGAAATAAATTGGAGCTTTTGTTTTACCGTCGCACACCTCCCCTTTAAGTTTCGCCCCGCAAGTAGCCGGCCTTTCCGGTATGCGTCCCCTGAAGTTGTCGCTGTTGCAGCTTCAGGGGGCAATACCCAATTTAGCGTCCGGAGCGCTAACTGGGCGCTGCACACGGTGATGATGTCAGCATCACCGGTGCAGTTTAGCGGGGCACTCAGGGTTACCGCTGCCGCTAAGCTCTTTCCAAATTTAGCGGGAGTGCTAACTGGAGGTGCAAATGACCCTAATTTCTCGGCCTGTATATTATATGTTTGGTATCACACAATCACTACTTTCTTCATAGGTTTTGACTTCTCTCTTACTCTTTACAACATGGAGATGCATTGTGCCATAAGCCTTGCCCCATCACCTGGGTTTCCCCATACTATGAAATAAAAAAGTCTAATTTACAACAAGAGGATCCACAGAAATTGAAGTGATTGCTCTTCATCAAGTTCTCAGCTACACTGTATGGGAGTCATTTTCTGAGTTGGTGTTGCCGCAGAGCACGGAAAGTCAGGGCTGTCGTTCCCGCAGTTTTCCAACCTGTGCAGCTGCTGGCAATGCTCCCTGTCAGCAGGGCAAACTTGGTACACCAGCCATATATATCTTAAGCTTATATTAAAATAAATGAGACTAGAATAAGACAAATTAAATAAAATGCAAAAAATACCTGCAAGATATTTTGGTTGTCAACAGGAGGAGCTGAGGCCATTTGGGCATGCAGTAAAGATGTAGTGAACCAACCTGTACCACCCATGCAATTGCCCGCATGTGCCACCTGCAGCCCAGGTCAAGAGGAGGGGAGGCAGAAGACCAGGAACAACCTATTTGTCTGGGGGTGTGGGAAGGTGTGGATGTTTTTTGGAGTGACGGAAAATCTAACGTTATGAAAGACAATAATTAACGTCGGTAAGGCAAGTAAAGTGAGCAGTGTTGACATGTTGTAGCAACAGCACACAGTGCCATCGTGAGGTAGGATGTAGGATTATGCCTGTGATCATCCACTTGTCAAAGCACTGATCTCAACCATGCCTGAGAGGAACCAATGAGCAGAGCTGGCGGAAAGGGAGGTGGGGATATTGCTCTTTTAACAAAAAATGGGGAATATCCATTTTTCATCCATAGTTAATGACAGCAAATTAAATCATAAAAAGGAACAGCTTTGAATGAGTGACCCACAAGAATGCAATTTCATTATTGAGTGGCTAATTACAGAGAAAAGTTGGCACTCCAGCATTTTCATTAAAGCAATGATAGAACGGTGTGAAGTAGTGGGCTGTATCAATCTGTTGGAAGGGGATTGTACACGCGGATGATTTGGGTTGTGGCATCACTTTACTCCTGGATGCAGAATTGAGGGAGAGTTAGCCCATGGCCCCTCCATTCAGAAAATGATAGAAATTAAGCCACAAAAGAGGGCCATTAGCTCTATTGGGCTTGTGCAAGTGCTTGTAATTCAACTGGAAATTTCTAATTTCTCTGCCCTTTTTCTTGTAACATTTCATATTTATTCTTTTCAAATACCCCTTTAAATGATGTGTCATCTCAGCCTCAGTATCAACTCATAGTAAAGCATTTCATGTTCTAATAACCACCTGTGTGAAAAAATTCTTCTTGCACAACCTACTGGCTTGATGGTTTCAAGGTAGCACTGGCAGAGACCTGAAAGCAGACCATCAGCAGGTAATCATGTGCGACAGGGGAAAGCCAATTGGAGCAGAAGGGTAGATACGGAGGGGCCGAATTTAACGAAAGAGGAGGGGCGTCGAAAGGCGTCAGTGCTACATGGAGCATCTGCTACTTGCCGCCTCTCCTGCTGTACCTGGGCCATTCCGATGGTTCTGCCCACACTCCAATCGGCGACCTGGATTCTGGTGACGTCAACCCAGTCACCCTCCTCGAAGCCGTCGTCCTCCTGGGACAGCTCGCGCTGCTCCCTGCAGGGGCTAGCTCCAGCTCCTCCTTGTAGCCCCGACCTGCGGCGATGGTGTTCCCTCACAGGTCAGGGGCTGCGCTGCTTCCTGGCTCCACTTCAGCTCTTATAGCCCTGACCTGCAGCGATAGTGTTCCCTTGCAGGTCGTGGGCCTGCAGCCTATAATGTGGATCTTATCATTAATCAAATCCAGATGCTGTACAACTGCTTTCGATTGTGATGGAGCAAGAAGCATCAATTTCCTAGTGCTCCCTGCCCCCCTCCATCAAAATGCTCTCTCCAGACAGGACCTAAATTTGGAGGGGCAAACTCTATGGGCTAGAAATTCCGCAACCTTGTGCTGGGTTTTTCAGCGGTATTTTGCCATTTTGGGTGGAAAATGGTGCGGCGGGAAATTCCCTGAAGACTTGCGCCGGTGTTTTTGAAATACCACTGGGGCGCGGACCGTCGGTGTGCAAGACTGAAAAAAGCGCTTTCGCCCAATATTTGGTGACCCGTAGGTAGGACAAAAAAAAAACGCTGGGGAAAACCCTGTCAGTGCAGCCCTTGGAACGGCGGTGGGTATGAAACCCTGCAAAAAAGATAAGTTAGTTTTTATTTTTAAATTCTTTTGCAGCGATTCCCTAGAAAAGGGTCTTATGAATGTTTTGTGATTTTTAAAACATTTTTTTTGTTTTTTGGAAAAACATTTTTTTTTGTTTTCCCCCCCTTCCTCGGCCCATCTCGCAGCGATATCGGCTTTGGAGTAAAGTTGCAGGAAATTCGCGGTTTGTGCCACGAATCCTTGTGCAATGCCGATTTTTTTCCGCTGGGCGCATTTTTTCCCATTTTTTCCCCCCGAATGTTCAGCCTTGAAATCATAGTGCAGTCATAGTGCATTTTTTGGCCTCGAAATTTGGGTCGTTTGTGCCTCCCGTTAGTGCCCCCAGATGGCGCTAACGGGGCGCAAATTACTTTTTGCCCAGGCATGGCGCCGCTATTGACTCCTGCAGGGGTCTAGTGGCGGCAGTAACTGTAGCACCCCGCATTGCTGTGCCGGTGATGACGACGTTATCACCGTGCGCAGCTCCCCGTTAGTGCCCGGACCCTAAATTGGATATCGCCCCTGAAGCTGCGCTGGACGATGCCAGTCACAGCTTCAGGGGTGGTGAACCGGGTGGCAGGCTGCTCGCGGGGCTCCAATGGGAACCAAAGAATTAAAAAGAAAACATTTTTCTTTGCCCCATTTGGGCCTTCAGAGGACTGTGCTCCATCTTGATAGAGCAGATTGGCTTCGGTTGCGGTGGCCTCCGCTGATGTACCGTTGCAGGCACTAATCTTCCACTCCTTCTATGCAAATGACCCCATGCCCTTGGATGAGAGTGGCATGGGATTCCATTCCGTCACATTTACACCGGTGGAGCAGTGCTCCAGGAATTTCCAGGCCCGAGTGCAGGTGCTTAAAACTTTCGCCCGTTACCATTCCGCATCAAAATTCTGATGACCACATGTGTTTTTTTTGCCTTGTCCAGGATTGTATTGTTGGTGAAGGCCTTCAATATCCATGTAATCATGTTTCTCTGTTTTTCTCCCTCTATTTGCCACCTGTAAGAAGTATTTTTATATTTATTTTTATTTCATAGTAAATTTTTCTTTAATTTTCCCAATTTTTCCTGAAAGACTTACATTTATATAGCGCCTTTCACGACCTCCGGACGTCTCAAAGCGCTTTACAGCCAATAAAGTACTTTTGGAGTGTAGTCACTGTTGTAGTGTGGGAACTGCGGCAGCCAATTTGTAAACAGCAATCTCCCACAAACAGCAATGTGATAATGACCAGTTAAGCTATTTTTGCTATGTTGATTGGGGAATAAATATTGACCAGGACACCGGGGATAACTATTCCCCTGCTCTTCTTCGAATAGTGCAATGGGATCTTTTACGTCCACATGAGAGGGCAGCCGGGGCCTCGGTTTAATGTCTCATCCGAAAGACAGCACCTCCGACAGTACAGCACTCTCTCAGCACTGCACTGGAGTGTCAGCCTAGTTTATGTGCTCAGGTTGTATGTTCCTGCTGCTCTCATGGTTGCCTGTCTGATCTCCCAATGGTACAAGTATGTCCATTCTTCCTGCCAGTCTGATAACTATGCGTGTAATTTTCACTTTGGACGCTAGTATTAAATGGGCGATATTGGATCAGCCACCTGTTATATATTTCTTCTGATTTTCATTTGCATTGACATCATGTACCATCCTGAAGCAAATTTTTGTTGTTTAAGTTACTCTGGGGACTCTTTCAATATGTACTTAACAAGGTGACAATAAAATTTACAGCACGTCCTGTGCTGTGTAATCCAGTCAGCTAGAGGAGGTCATGCCAAGGATCCCTGGAGTAGAGGGGAAAGACTTGGTCCAGGGTAGGACAAGGAGATGCCCCGGAAACAAAAATTCTACCTCATACAGAAATATTTTACCTTAAAAGCACAAAGCAAATCTAGAAAGTCCTGTGGGGAATTCCCAGAACTCTGTCATGTGCAGTTCATTGGATGTACGCTGAACACAACTGAACAAATATATAATGCATTTCTCTCGGAATGAACCTCAGCATTGCACTTTTATGGCTTTATCAACTTGTGTTGCTAGCAATTTATGGATCTGTATTTTTACTATTTATCTTTTTGCTCCTCTACCTCATTTAATTTCATGCCTTCCAAGGAATAAGTGGCCTTCTTATTCCACCTACCAAAATGAAACACCTCGCACTTTGCTATATTGAATTCAATATGCCATTTATCTGCCCACTCTGCAAGCCTGTTTATGTATTCTTGAATTTTGATACAGTCTTCCACATTATAAGCTATAACTGCCAATTTGGTATTATTTATAAATTTCAACACCATAAAACATAAATAGCAATCTTCATTTATATAGCACATTTAACCAAGTAAACTGTCCCAAGGTGCTTCACAGCAGCGTTATCAAACACAATTTGACACCGAGCCACATAAGGAGATATTATGACAGGTGACCTGCGTCAGAGAGCTGTGGAAGCTGGGACATTGAATACATTTAAGACAGAAATAGCCAGTTTCTTAAACAATAAGGAGATAAGGGTTTATGGGAAGCGGGCGGGGAAGTGGAGCTGAGTCCATGAGATCAGCCATGATCTTACAGAATGGCGGAGCAGGCTCGAGAGGCTGTATGGCCTACTCCTGTTCCTATTTCTTATGTACTTATGTTCTTATGACCTCCAATTCCTGATTCCAAATCATTTATTTATATGATAAACTACAGTGGACCCAACACAGAGCCATGAGAGACATCACTTCCCAGTTACCACTGCCAACAACCATAACATCCTTGTGTTCAAATCCTTCTATAGGCTTGCCCTTCCCTATATCTGTAACATAGAAACAGAGAAAGTAGGTGCAGGAGTAGGCCATTCGGCCCTTCGAGCCTGCACCAACATTCAATATGATCATGGTTGATCATGCAACTTCAGTACCCGATTCCTGCTTTCTCTCCATACCTCTTGATCCCGTTAGCCATAGGGCCACATCTAATTCCCTTTTGAATATATCTAACGAAATGGCCTCAACAACTTTTTGTTGTAGAGAATTCCACAGGTTCACAATTCTCTGAGTGAAGAAGTTTCTCCTCATCTCGGTCCTAAATGGCTTACCCCTTATCCTTAGACTGTGACCCCTGGTTCTGGATTTCCCCAACATCGGGAGCATTCTCTAACCTCATCTAGTCCTATAACCCTCCAAGAACTCTGCAGTTCCTCCAACTCTGGCCTCTTGTGCAGCCCCCATTGCATTGGCCCCACGATTGGTAATTGTTTCTTCAGCCATCTAGGCCCTAAGCTCTAGAATTCCTGCTGTAAACCTCTGCACCTCCTTTAAAACCCTCCTTAAACCCTACCTCTTTGACCAAGCTCCTGTTCCAATATATGGTTGTATGACTCAGTGTCACATTTTGTCTCATTATGCCCATGCAAAGCGCCTTGGGATGTTTTCCGATGTTAAATATAAGAACAAAAGAAAAAGGAGCCTTAGTAGGCCATTTGGCCCAGTGAGCCTGCTCTGCCATTCAATAAGACCATGGCTGATCTGATCTTGGCCTCAACTTCACTTTCCTGCCCGCTCCCCATGACCCTTGACTCCCCTATCAATCAAAAATCTGTCCATCTCTACCTTAAATATATTCAATGACCCAGCCTCAACAGCTCTCTGGGGTAGAGAATTCCAAAGATTTACGACTCTCTGAGAGAAGAAATTCCTCTTCATTTCTGTTTTAAATGTGCGAAGGAGCGGAGGTCGCAGCGGAGCAGGTCATGAACAGCGAGGCCCATAAAAGGGGCCCAGAAGGCGGGAGAAGCCAGCTGGCGCAGGGGCAGAAGGTAAACAAAGAAGCAAAAAGAAATCAAAGTCTGACGTCACAGCCAAGTGGGTATTGGTGAATATTTAATCTTTTTCTTTTTCTTTTTCTTTTCTTATCAGTAAGAAACCTTTGGCGTTGTTACCAATTAGGTTAATTTAAGGGTTAAGTCATGGCAGGAGAGCCCAGACCTGTGTCATGCTCCTCCTGTGCTATTTGGGAAGTCAGGGACGCTTCCAGTGTCCCTGAAAACTACATGTGCAGGAAGTGTTTCCAGCTGCAGCTCCTGACAGACCACATTGCGGCACTGGAGCTGCGGATGGATTCACTGTGGAGCATCCGCGAAACTGAGGATGTCGTGAATAGCATGTTAGTGAGTTGGTCACACCGCAGGTAAAGGTTACACAGCCAGATAGGGAATGGGTGACCATCAGGCAGAGCAGTGGAAGGAAGGTAGTGCAGGTGTCCCCTGTAGTCATTTCCCTCCAAAACAGATATACCACCTTGGATACTGTTGGGTGAGATGGCTCATCAGGGGAAGGCAGCAGCAGCCAAGTCCATGGCACCAGGGGTCGCTCTGCTGCACAGGAGGTCAGGAAAAAGAGTGGGAGAGCTATAGTGATAGGGGATTCTATTGTAAGGGGAAGAGATAGGTGTTTCTGTGCTCGTAAACGAGACTCCAGGATGGTATGTTGCCTCCCTAGTGCAAGGATGTCTCGGAGCAGCTGCAGCGCATTCTGGAGGGTGAGGGTGAACAGCCAGCTGTCGTGGTACATATAGGTACCAACGATATAGGTAAAAAGCGGGATGAGGTCCTACAAGCTGAATTTAGGGAGCTAGGAGTTAAATTAAAAAGTAGGACCTCAACAGTAGTAATCTCAGGATTGCTACCAGTGCCATGTGCTAGTCAGAGTAGGAGTTGTAGGATAGCTCAGATGAATACGTGGCTTGAGGAATAGTGCAAGGGGGAGGGATTCAAATTCCTGGGACATTGGAACTGGTTCTGGGGGAGGTGCGACCAGTACCAATCAGACGGTCTGCACCTGGGCAGGACCGGAACCGATGTCCTAGGCGGAGTGTTTGCTAGTGCTGTTGGGGAGGGTTTAAACTAAAATGGCAGGGGGATGGGAATCTATGGGTGGAGCTGCGGAATTCCAAAGGGCAGAAGACGCTAGGGGGAGTTGTGCACAGACCACCAAAGAGTAGTAGTAAAGTTGGGGACAGCATCAAACAAGAAATAAGGGATGTGTGCAATAAAGGTACAGCAGTTATCATTGGCGACTTTAATCTACATATTGATTGGGCTAACCAAACTGGTAGCAATGCGGTGGAGGAGGATTTCCTGGAGTATATTAGGGATGGTTTTCTCGACCAATATGTCGAGGAACCAACTAGAGAGCTGGCCATCCTAGACTGGGTGATGTGTGATGAGAAGGGACTAATTAGCAATCTTGTTGTGCGAGGCCCCTTGGGGAAGAGTGACCATAATATGGTAGAATTCTTTATTAAGATGGAGAGTGACACAGTTAATTCGGAAACTTGGGTCCTGAACTTAAGGAAAGGTAACTTCGACGGTATGAGGCGTGAATTGGCTAGAATAGACTGGCAAATGATACTTAAAGGGTTGATGGTGGATAGGCAATGGCAAACATTTAAAGATCAATTGGATGAACTTCAGCAATTGTACATCCCTGTCTGGAGTAAAAATAAAACGGGGAAGGTGGCTCAACCGTGGCTAACAAGGGAAATTAAAGATAGTGTTAAAACCAAGGAAGAAGCATATAAATTGGCTAGAAAAAGCAACAAACCTGAGGACTGGAAGAAATTTAGAATTCAGCAGAGGAGGACTAAGAGTTTAATTAAGAGGGAGAAAATAGAGTACGAGAGGAAGCTTGCAGGGAACATAAAAACTGATTGCAAAAGCTTCTATAAATATGTGAAAAGAAAAAGATTAGTGAAGACCAACATAGGTCCCTTGCAGTCGGGTTCAGGTGAATTTATAATGGGGAACAAAGAAATGGCAAACCAATTGAACAAATACTTTGGTTCTGTCTTTACGAAGGAAGACACAAATAACCTTCTGAATGTACTAGGGGACAGTGGGTCTAGTGAGAAGGAGGAACTGAAGGATATCCTTATTAGGCGGGAAATTGTGTTCGGGAAATTGATGGGATTGAAGGCCGATAAATCCCCGGGGCCTGATAGTCTGCATCCCAGAATACTTAAGGAAGTGGCCCTAGAAATAGTGGATGCATTGGTGATCATTTTCCAACAGTCTATCGACTCTGGATCAGTTCCTATGGACTGGAGGGTAGCTAATGTAACACCACTTTTTAAAAAAGGAGGGAGAGAGAAAACAGGTAATTATAGAACGGTTAGCCTGACATCAGTAGTGGGGAAAATGTTGGAATCAATTATTAAGGATGAAATAGCAGCGCATTTGGAAAGCAGTGACAGGATCGGACCAAGTCAGCATGGATTTACGAAAGGGAAATCATGCTTGACGAATCTTCTGGAATTTTTTGAGGATGTAACTTGCAGAGTGGACAAGGGAGAACCAGTGGATGTGGTGTATTTGAACTTTCAAAAGGCTTTTGACAAGGTCCCGCACAAGAGATTGGTGTGCAAAATCAAAGTGCATGGTATTGGGGGTAATGTACTGACATGGATAGAGAACTGGTTGGCAGGCAGGAAGCAGAGAGTCGGGATAAACGGGTCCTTTTCAGAATAGCAGGCAGTGACTAGTGGAGTGCCGCAGAGCTCAGTGCTGGGACTCCAGTTCTTTACAATATACATTAACGATTTAGATGAAGGAATTGAGTGTAATATTTCCAAGTTTGCAGATGACACTAAACTGGGTGGCGGTGTGAGCTGTGAGGAGGAGGCTAAGAGGCTGCAGGGTGACTTGGACAGGTTAGGTGAGTGGGCAAATGCATGACAGGTGCAGTATAATGTGGATAAATGTGAGGTTATCCATTTTGAGGGCATAAACACAATGGCAGAATATTAACTGAATGGCGGCAGATTAGGAAAAGGGACGGTGCAACGAGACCTGGGTGTCATGGTTCATCAGTCACTGAAAGTTGGCATGCAGGTACAGCAGGCGTTGAAGGCGGCAAATGGTATGTTGGCCTTCATAGCGAGGGGATTTGCGTATAGGAGCAGGGAGGTCTTACTGCAATTGTACAGAGCCTTAGTGAGGCCTCACCTGGAATATTGTATTCAGTTTTGGTCTCCTAATCTGAGGAAGGACGTTCTTGCTATTGAGGGAGTGCAGCGAAGGTTCACCAGACTGATTCCCGGGATGGCTGGACTGTCATATGAGGAGAGATTGGATCAACTGGGCCTTTATTCACTGGAGTTTAGAAGGATGAGAGGGGATCTCATAGAAACGTATAAGATTCTGACGGGACAGGACAGGTTAGATGCGGGCAGAATGTTCCCGATGTTGGGGAAGTCCAGAACCAGGGGACATAGTCTTAGGATAAGGTGTCGGCCATTTAAGACTGAGATGAGGAGAAACTTCTTCACTCAGAGAGTTGTTAACCTGTGAAATTCCCTGCCGCAGAGAGTTGTTGATGCCAGTTCATTGGATATATTCAAGAGGGAGTTAGATATGGCCCTTACGGCTAAGGGAATCATGGGGTATGGAGAGAAAGCAGGAAAGGAGTATTGAGGGAATGATCAGCCATGATCTTATTGAATGGTGGTGCAGGCTCGAAGGGCCAAATGGCCTACTCCTGCAGCTATTTTCTGTGTTTCTATGTTGTGATGTTTCTGTGCAGGGAGGCAGAGGGTAGTCAGATTAGTAAAAGGGGAGGTGCAACGAGACCTGGGTATCATGGTACATCAGTCATTGAAGTAGGCATGCAGGTACAACAGGCAGTAAAGAAAGCAAATAGCATCCTGTCCTTCATAGCGAGTGGATTTGAATATAGGAGAAGGGAGGTCTTACTTCAGTTGTACAGGGTCTTGGTGGGACCACACCTTGAGTATTGTGTGCAGTATTGGTCTCCTAATCTGAGGGATGACATTCTTGCTATTGAGGGAGTGCAGCGAAGGTTCACCAGACTGATTCCTGGGATGGCAGGACTGACATATGAAGAAAGACTGGATCGACTAGGCTTATATTCACTGGAATTTAGAAGAATGATAGGGAATCTCATAGAAACATATAAGATTCTGATGGGATTGGACAGGTTAGATGCAGGAAGAATGTTCCCGATGTTGTGGAAGTCCAGAACCAGGGGTCACAGTCTAAGGATAAGAGGTAAGCCATTTAGGACCGAGATGAGGAGAAACTTCTTCTCTAAGAGAATTGTTAACCTGTGGAATTCTCTTCCGCAAAGAATTGTTGATGTCACTTCGTTGGATATATTCAAGAGGGAGTTAGATGTGGCCCTTACGGCTAAAGGGATCAAGGGGTATGGAGAGAAAGCAGGATTGGGGTACTGAAGTTGCATGATCAGCCATGATCATATATAATGGTGGTGCAGGCTCGAAGGGCCGAGTGGCCTCCTCCTGCACCTATTTTCTATGCTTCTATGGTTCTGTAACTATGCCACCTAGTTCTAGATTTCCCCACGAGGGGTAACATACTCTGTCCAGCCCCTTCAGAATAAGATCACTTCTCATTCTTCTAAACTCCAATGAGTATAAGCCCAACCTTTCCTCATAACTCCGTCATCTCAGGAATCAACCTAATGAACCTTCTCTGAACTGCCTCCAATGCAAGTATATCCCTCCTTAAATAAGGAGACCAAAACTGTACACAGTACTCCAGCTGTGGTCTCACCAACGCTCTGCACAGTTGTAGCAGGACTTCCCTACTTTTATACTCCAATTCCTTGTAATAAAGGCCAACATTTCATTTGCCTTCCTAATTACTTGCTGTACCTGCATGCTAACTTTTTGTGTTTCATATGCAAGGACCCCCAGATCCCTCTGTACTACAGCAGTCTCTCTCCATTTAAATAATCATTTGTTTTTTTATTCTTCCTACAGCAGTGGATAATCTCATGTTTTCCCACATTATACTCAATCTGCCAAATTTTTGCCCACTCACTTAATCTATCTATATCCCTTTGCAGATTCTTTGTGTCCCCTTCGCAACTTGCTTTCCCACCTATCTTTGTATCATCAGCAAATTTGGCTACATTACGCTCGGTCCCTTCATCAAAGCCATTACTATAGATTGTAAATAGTTGAGGCCTCGGCATTGATCCCCTTGGCAACCCACTCGTTACAGTTTGCCAACCAGAGAATGACCCATTTATCCCGACTCTCTGTTTTCTGTTAGTTAGTCAATCCTCTATCCATGCTAATATATTACCCCAACCCCGTGAGTTCTTATCTTGTGCAGCAACCTTTTATGTGGTACCTTATCGAATGCCTTCTGGAAATCCAAATACATGATATCTACTGGTTCCCCTTTTTCCACCCTGCTTGTTACATCCTCAAAGAACTCTAGCAAATTTGTCAAACATGATGTCCCTTTCATAAAATCATGCTGACTCTGCTTGATTGTATTATGATTTTCTAAATGTCCTGCTGCAACTTCCTAATAATGGACTCCAGCATTTTCCCAATGACAGATGTTAGGCTTACTGGTCTATAGTTTCCTGCTTTCTGTCTCCCTCATATCTTGAATAAGGGCGTTACATTTACGGTTTTCCAGTCTGTTGGGACCTCTCGAGAATCCAGGGAATTTTGGTAGATTGCAACCAATGCATCCAATATCTCTGCAGCCACTTCTTTTAAGTCCCTAGGATGCAGACCATCAGGCCCAGGGGACTTGTCCACTTTTAGTCCCATTAGTTTGCCTAATACTTTTTCTCTTGTGATAGTTGATAGTGATTGTTTTAAGTTCCCCCTCCCTATATAGATGCTATAGAAATGCAAGTGGCTGCTGTTACCAAGCTTGAGTTTTAAAAATGCATACATTTTCGGGAAAAATAAAATATTTTGTGCTTCTGATTCTTGTCAGTAGGTTCATTACAAAGAGAGAGCAGGCACATCCAATTCTACACTGAGAGAATGTGAATTGTAGCTGACCGGTAGGATAATATTATGACCATTTCCTCTATCTTGGTGAAACTATGGCCTTGTGCTCCATGCCCAGTGTCTAATGAGACAATAGTGTAACCCCGGCCTGTAATAATAATGTCCTCTTGTGAACTGAACTTGATATTGTATCTTTCACACATGCTCTCATGTGTGTTTCTCCAATCTCTTTCAGTCATAAACCAAAAACATTTAAGGGACACAAAGCCAGATATAAATCATTAAGCTACTATGTTTTACAGCAAGTGTAAATACACATGACAGTTTTAATCAAAACTCACTTACTTCACTTAAGTTCAAATCCCTTCTTGTGAGTAAGAAAAATAATAAACCACGTTGCTTTGCCCCTGGCTATAGTGGGCTGACTAATACTTGGTTTTGGTCAATCTAGCATTGATATAGACCAACGCTTACACAGATTTCGGCAGCATGTGTCTTACAATAGACTGCCTAGGCCTTCCATGCCTTTTCCTCAGCAGACCAACCCAACTGACTATGAACATGGATTTTCCTCTCATTAATGTCACTTCTGACGGCAAGAAGTGAATGGGCTGTTCCTATGGTTTCTTCTCCATTCAGTGACTCATCAGTAGGCCTATCAATAAACCGACCACTCCCCCCACCACAAGAGTGGATTCTCAGTGCTTATCCCATGCTGAGCTCAAATGAATAGGTGATCCCAACGATAATAGATGTGGATGTTTATAGGAAAACTGAGACGTGATAATGTATTAAGTATTGCTCCCAGGTCATTGTGTAAAAAACATCTTCAGTGCCTGGCATATTAATATACAAACTTTCCTTTGTCACATTGACTGTAACATGTGGCTGCAACAATAATTTTAAACCTGCGCAAACCCAATTTAATTTAAAACACATCACTTATTTCCAAAGTCTTTGGGCGCAAAATTCGGGTTGGGTATCGCCTCCCGTTAGCTCCTAGAGTGGCGGTAAAGCGTCGCTCATGATTTAACGCCTGGCTGTGGAGATTTTATCAGCGCCAGGAAAATTCGGTTCACTTTTACCGGTGGCGATAAGTTATCGCCTCGCTCTCTAATGCCAGCCAGATCATGAAATCAGTACGTGCACAATGCCCTGCCAGCACCCCAGGCGCCGCGGTTTGTGTGCCTCACTTACTGACAGCTGCTGAACATGCCAGAGAAAGCAGGCAGTGCCATAAGCTTGCGGTGCACCCCCTGAGACTGTGTCACCATACCCTCCAAATCCAGGTCCACATCTGAGTCCTGCTCAGCAGGACTCAGGCGCCAACTCACCCTCCGGGGAGCTGGCCTTGAACTTCCCTTTGCGCTGGGCTTTGCTGCAGGCCATTGGGTCCAGGAACCTCAGGCTCGTCAAACCCCAGGAAGATCAGCTCACCCACCGAGGTGATGTCCCCACTGTTTACAGCAGATGGATCCTGCCGGGGTGGCACAGAACTGACGTCCCCTTCCTGCTCGTCTCTCCTGTTGTTGGAGGTGGACGCCTCACGGACAGGCTGTTGTGCTTCTGCCCCATTATCTGTAAGCACAAAGCTACAGAAGTGTGGTTAGCAGCAGGGGAGGGGACAGGAAGGAAAGAGGTGACATTGGACATTTATATGTAAAGTGGGCAAGGCATGTGGTTTCAGGGGTAAATGGTCTCATATAAGAGGTCCAGGGGATGAACCTACCGTCACTGTCCCCAGGGAGCTCAGCTTCCCCAACTGCTACTGCACCCACTTGTGCATCCATGAGGGCAGCCACTTGCTCTTCCACGTCCATGAGGGCATGGAGGTCAGGCTCCCCTCCTCCGGTTCGCATTTGTTGCCGCTTGTTGTGAGAGATAACAAACTGAATAAGGTGTGAGTAAGTGTGCAGATTACAAGGCAACATGTGCCTTGCAGAGTTGAATAGCTGCTACTTTATGGAAGTGTGCAGATGTCCATTTGACTCTCATAGCTGCGCAGAGTGGCTGTGTAAATGGTGGGATTTGGTGGTTACCAGCTAAGATTACGGATAATGCTAAAGTTTTGCAAATGCATATAAAGAGTGAAAAGGTAGTAAGAGGAGAGGTTGAGTAGGGACCAAGAAGGAGAGCTACGCATGGAGGCCCAGGGTATGGCTGCTGAACTGAGGTGGAACTTTGCAGCTCTCTTCAGCAACGAAGAGCATGGGCTGATACATATAGTGAAGGAGCAGATACGGCATAGACTGGGTGAGACAGTGAGGCGCACATTATGGCATTGTAAAGGTTATTCGAAGACCTGAGTGAGGTCGTTCAACTTCTTGCAACATTGCCTCACAGTTCTGGGCACTATGGTCCTTGCAGACATGTGCTGTGCCACCTCCCTCCACAAATGTCTGAAAACTCTAGGCGGTGGCCTCCTGCCACTCTCAGGCTGCATGACATTCGTTCGCCTCTCCACAGCCTCCATCAAAGCCTCCAGGGCCACGTTGGAAAAATGGTCGGTATGCGAATGAGCTGCATCCTCAGCAATGTTGCTGCTCTGACCAGACTGTGATGGTGAACCTGCGCCTGCACAGAGTCATCCTACTTCCCCTTTAAGAAGCGGCTGGCGCCGGAATGTCTGACAACTGTTGCCTCATCCACATTCCGCTCTGGGAATTTATCGCAACAATTTTCGGCTTCATTTTCCTTTTGGGGTGCTGAAACCGAATTTCGTGGGAGACGGCGTTAACTTGCACGAGGCGCTACAATTACCGACCAGCTGAAGATTACCGCCTCAAAATGGGTGATACCGAATTTCTAGCCCTTTATGTGAAAAAATGATCAAAAAGATCCTGACATCGTACAAGATCAAAGAGATGGGTTTTGAGTAGGCTTTTAAAGGCAAGAGCAGAGGTAACAAGGTTGAGGGGGTTTAGGGAGAGCCTTCCAGACTGTGGTACTGAGATGGCTGAAGGCTCTTGGTTGACTGCAAGGAGCAACTTATACAACATTAGCCACTCTGTGACATCTGAGTGAGATTGCTAAATTAAAGACAGATTAACACCATAGGCACATGCCCATTCGGAATCATTGCATTAACACTAGCCAAACAAATTTCATGTAGGATCCTTATAAATAGCAGATGGAGGATACTTTCTTTCCTTCAGACTGTACTAGTTTTGAACCTAAATCCCAGAGGTGTTTAGCCCACTGCATCACCCAGTCCCCATCCCAAATCAATCTTGATGCAAATCAATGCAGAGTAGCCAGGCATTTATCATCTACCAGGCTTAGACCAGTGGATGTCATCCTGAATGCCTGTTAATCATTCATGTAGGGGAGACTGCAGTCATCGCTGATCTCAGCCAAACCAACACTCAGAGCTGAATGCATTCCAACCCCTGCGTCAGCAAAACCCAGGCATAGTGTAGATTGCATTTCAGCACTTGGGGCCACTAAAACTAACAGAGAGAGCAAACTGTATTCCAACCCTCAGGCCAATTACATTAACCTGCAACAAAAATAGAAAATGCTGGAAATGCACAGCAAGTTGATCAGCATCTGAAAGAGATTACATAGGTTAATGTTTTGTGTGGGACCATTCATCAAGCCCTTGTTCCTGTCTGCTCCAACTCCTTTGCCTGCAGGCCACGCCTCCCAAATCTCACAATGATGGAGCGCGTCCTATTCTCACTCCCATCCTATCAGCGTCAACCAATGCCAGATCATCAGTTGTTTCCATCATTTACATTGCATGTGTCTTCCCCTCCACTCCCGTTTCAGTTGACATCACAATGGCCTTGTTCACTCTTCCATCAGCCCCACTACTGGCTATTTCTCCCTTGACACATTCCTTTGAAAAGACAAATATTCCAATACCTACAGGTTCATGTTCTCCCTGGTGTCTTAGACAATATTTATTCCTCAATCAACATCAGCAAAAAACAGATTATCTGGTTATTATCACATTGTTGTTTATGGGAGCTTGCTGTGCGCAAATTGGCTGCCGCGTTTCTTACATTACAACAGTGACTACACTTCAGAGGTATTTCATTGGATGTAAAGTGCTTTGGGATGTACTGATGTACTGAGGTCTTGAAAAGCACTATATAAATACAAGTCTTTCTCTTTTTGAGATAACAAATACCTCCTCTAGTAAATCAGTTAACATATCATTCTCTTTCAGATGCTAACTGACTGGATGTGCCTGGTTAACATTTCTATCTTAATTTCATTTAAGTGCCAGCTTGGCTCAGTTAGACACTCAGAAAGTTTTGGGTACTGAACCTGTGCCCAGAACTTGAGCACATAATTTAGTTTGACACTTCAGTGCAGTAATGTGAGAGTGTTGCATAGCTTTAGTGCAGAGTTATGGGAACGGTGCATTCTTGGGGCCTGAATTTGGTCAAAGTCAAATTCTGCCCATTTTTCAGCGGTCCCCGGGAGGTGCGTGATTTTTTACTGCCCAGTACCGCTGGGGTTGAGTGGGTGGGAGATTCATCCCGCTTTTCTCGGCGGTAACGGGAGCGGAGTGCAGCGGGCGGTGGCTGAGTGCAGCGAGCGGAGGAGGCCTTCCGACTCGGGAATCATCGGCTCCTGATTTGTGTGCACACGTGCACGACTGACAAGCTCCGCCCCCTTGAAAAGCACCGACGAGAGGCCAGAGACTGCCGACCTGAGATCGCTGCGGGGTGGGGTGGGGGGGGCGAGGTGGGGGTGGGGGCGGGTGAGACTAGGGGGTGAGAGAGACTGAGGGGGGGGTGAAAGTGACTAGCGGGGGGTGAAAGTGACTGGGGGTGAGAGAGACTGGGGTGGTTGAAAGTGACTGGCGGGGGGGGGGTGAAAGTGACTGGGGGGAGAGAGAGACTGGCGGGTGAGAGAGACTGGGGGGGGGTGAAAGTGACTGGGGGGAGAGACTGGGGGTGAGAGAGACTGATAACATTTTTATTATAGTTCATTAATAAAGGAGTAAGTAAAGTTTATTAGACCATTTATAAAATAAGATCACTCTAGTGAACACACACACAATTTCCAGACTCAGTGTTTATATTGCTATTCAAACTGGATTATTGTCTAACACTAGAAAATACCAAATCCATTTAAAAATACATTAAACTGTGGAGAACTATAAAGATCTGTGTAATATCAAATAAACCTGTCAGCTCTGTGTACATACTGCCCATTTAAGATCCACTTAAAAGCACCTTTTCTTGGATGGTATGCAGTTCCAGCAGTATGTCATGAAACTTGCACTTTTAGGTGGTATGTGGGCGGTTCTACATGGGCAGGCGGTGTGCATACCTCCCGCCGTTATGTCACGCATGAATCTTTCGTCGAGCGGTATGTCGCCGATATGTACCTGTTTTTTGACAAAACTTGCATTTTTTGGCGGTAGGTGGGCAGTATGTCGATGAATTTTGGGCCCCTAAGGACTTTTATTATAAATGAGAGAAGGCCATTTGGTCCACCAAATTTCTTCCCTCCAAAACCTGTGCACAATTTGACCAGTAATGGACTGAATTCCTCAAAAAGATAACTAATCAGAACGAAAACCTCAATTGGGCTGGATTTTCGGCCCCTGTTAGCACCCCGGAGGAGCGGCAATGGCGGCTGTAAGTACTTCCAGGCGGGCGACCAGTTTCCAGCGCCCTGCCGGGATATTTGGTACCACGTTTGATGGGGCGCGGAGTATTACCGGAAGAGGCGAGACGGTGTGCAATGCCTGGCTTGCCTCCTGATCCATAGTGCTCTGTTGTGCACCCTGCTGGGACCGCATGTGAAAGCTGGCGGTCCGAGCTGTGAGGTAAGTAATGTGACCTCAGGTAAGTGTGATTGTTTTTTTTGCGATTTATGTTGTGGTGGTGTGAGTTATTTATTGGGAATCTTTTTGGTGATTTAAAAAAAAAATTCCCCCAGGCCTCTCTTACAGTGCTCCGAGGCCAGTGTTTAGCTCAGGATTTTCAGTTGCTCAGCTGGCCTAGCGCCGTAAGAGAGGTTTATAATAGAGTTTAGCGCTCCGCCCCACACTCAGGGCCCAGCTGATGAATTTTGCTGACTGAGGCGCAAACTGTTCCTGGGCGCAAACTTTACCGCCCCACCGCCATTACCCCCTCCAAATGGGCAGAACCGAAAATCCAGCCCAAAGCTCTTTTGTTTACTTTTGTTGGCTGGGTTTCTGACAAGCGCAGAAACCCATCAATACATGTGTACTCTCCTGCACATTATCTTTTATCAATAATGTAAACAGTAAGCGGCCCAGAATTGTGCAAGTCATTCTCTACAAGAGTGACCCTTCTTGGATTTGTCATCACTTTCTGCTTCCTACTGCTGAAACACTTTTCAGACCCAGCTGGCTAACTTGCTATTAATTATATGGGCCGTGATCTTCTTTAAAAGGACGATATGTGGAACTTCATAAAAATCCAAACAAATTAAATCCAATGACAGCTGGTAAGCTCATAAATCAGTTGGAAAAAAATAGATCATCTTGGCTGATAGCTTGCTGCTGCACTTGGCAAATGGCCTCTTGGATATTATCCGATGAGAGTACATTGGTGATTTGTTTGATCTGGGCAAAAGGTACGCCTTTGGGGATTTTATTTCCATTTTAGCATCGAGTTAATCAATTTTCAATGCAACATGTAAAAGCACTTTCCAATCCAACTCGAATGAAATGTAGTGAAATGTCCCAAGGTGCTTCAGAAGAGTATTATGCGATAAAAATTTGACACTGAGCTGCATAAGTAGAAATTAGCGCAGGTGACCAAAAGCTTGACGAAAGCGGTATGTTTAAGGAGCGTCTTGAAGGAGGAAAGAGTGGTAGAGAGGCAGAGAGGTTTAGGCAGGGAGTTCCAAAGCTTGGGGCCTCAGCAACAGAAGGCATGGCCACCAATGGTTGAGCGATTACAATCAGGGAAGCTCAGGAGGGCAGAATTAGAGGAGCACAGATATCTCGGGAGGTTGTAGGGCTGGAGGAGATTACAGAGATAGGGAGATCTCAGGCATCAGTCTAGTGAACCTTCGTTGCACTCCCTCAATGGCAAGTATATCCTTCCTTAGGTAAGGAGACCAAGGGAAATTAGGAATTTTGTTAAATCCAAGGAAGAGACATATAAATTGGCCAGAAAAAGCAGTAAAGCTGAGGACTAGGAGAAATTTAGAATTCAGCAGAGGAGGCCAAAGAGTTTAAATAGGAGCGTGATAATAGAGTATGAGACGACGCTTGCTGGGAACATAAAAACTGACAGCAAAAGCTTCTATAGATATGTGAAGAGAAAAAGATTAGTGAAGACAAACGTAGGTCCCTTGCAGTCAGAATCAGATGAATTTATAATGGGGAACAAAGAAATGGCAGACCAATTGAACAAATACTTTGGTTCTGTCTTCACGAAGGAAGACACAAATAACCTTCCGGAAATGCTAGGGGACCGAGCATCTAGCGAGAAGTTGGAACCGAAGGAAATCCTTATTAGTCATGAAATTGTGTAAGAGAAATTGATGGCATTGACAGCCGATAAAACCCCAAGGCCTGATAGTCTGCATCCCAGAGTACTTAAGGAAGTGGTCCTAGAAATAGTGGATGCACTGGTGATCATTTTCCAACAGTCTATCGACTCTGGATCAGTTCCTATGGACTGGAGGGTAGCTAATGTCACACCACTTTTTAAAAAAGGAGGGAGAGAGAAAACGGGGAATTATAAGAGTGGTTAGCCTGACATTGGTAGTGGGGAAAATGTTGGAATCAATTATTAAAGATGAAATAGCAACGCATTTGGAAAGCTGTGACAGGATCGGTCCAAGTCAGCATGGATTTATGAAAGGGAAATCATGCTTGACGAATCTTCTGGAATTTTTTGAGGATGTAACTAGTAGAGTGGACAAGGGTGAACCAGTGGATGTGGTGCATTTGGACTTTCAAAAGGCTTTTGACAAGGTCCCACACAAGAGTTTGGTGTGCAAAATTAAAGCACATGGTATTGGGGATAATGTATTGACGTGGGTAGAGAACTGGTTGGCAGACAGGAAGCAGAGAGTCGGGATAAATGAGTCCTTTTCAGAATGGCAGGCAGTGACTAGTGGGGTGCTGCAGAGCTCAGTGCTGGGACCCCAGCTCTTTACAATATACATCAATGATTTAGATGAAGGAATTGAGAGCAATATCTCCAAGTTTGCAGATGATACTAAGCTGGGTGGTGATGTGAGCTGTGAGGAGGATGCTAAGAGGCTGCAGGGTGACTTGGACAGGTTAGGTGAGTGGGCAAATGCATGACAGATGCAGTATAATGTGGATAAATGTGAGGTTATCCAGTTTGGTGGCAAAAATATGAAGGCAGAAAATTATCTGAATGGCGGCAGATTAGGAAAAGGGGAGGTACAACGAGACCTGGGTGTCATGGTACATCATTCATTGAAGGTTGACATGCAGGTGCAGCAGGCGGTGAAGAAGGCAAATGACACGCTGGCCTACATAGCTAGGGGATTTGAGTATAGGAGCAGGGAGGTCTTGCTGCAGCTGTACAGGGCCTTGATGAGGCCTCACCTAGAATATTGTGTTCAGTTTTGGTCTCCTAGTCTGAGGAAGGACGTTCTTGCTATTGAGGGAGTACAGCGAAGGTTCACCAGACTGATTGCAGGGATGGCTAGACTGACATATGAGGAGAGACTGGATCAACTGGGCTTGTATTCACTGGAGTTTAGAAGGATGAGAGGTGATCTCATAGAAACGTATAAGATTCTGATGGGACTGGACAGGTTAGATGCAGGAAGAATGTTCCCGATGTTGGGGAAGTCCAGAACCAGGGGACATAGTCTTAGGATAAGGCGTAGGCCATTTAGGACTGAGATGAGGAGAAACTTTTTCACTCAGAGATTTGTTAACCTGTGGAATTCACTGCTGCAGAGAGTTGTTGAAGCTAGTTCATTGGATATATTCAAGAGGGAGTTAGATATGGCCCTTACAGCTAAAGAGAGCAAGGGGTATGGAGAGAAAGCAGGGAAGGGGTACTGAGGGAATGATGAGCCATGATCTTATTGAATGGCGGTGCAGGCTCAAAGGGCCGAATGGCCTGCACCTGCACCTATTTTCTATGTTTCTATATGGGAAGTGGTCCACAGTGTCCAGGGCCGCGCCGTGGATCTTGATGACTGGGGGGCAGTGCTATGAGGTGAGGACAGGCTGGTGGAGGACATTTGTCTTACGGATGTTTAGTGTTAGGCCATGCTTTCGTACGCCTTAGTAAATACATCAACGATATCCTCGAGTGAGGCCTCTTTATTTGCGCAGACGCAAGCATCGTCCGTGTACTGTAGCTCGATGACCGAGGTTGAGGTGGTCTTGGATCTGGCCTGGAGACGGCGCAGGTTGAACAGATTCCCACTGGTTCTGTAGTTTAGTTCCACTCCAGCGGGAAGCTTGTTGACTGTGAGGTGGAGCATGGCGACGAGAAAGATTGAGAAGAGGGTTGGGGCGATGACGCAGCCCTGTTTGACCCCGGTCCGGACTATGTAGTACTAATGTAGTACCCTTGTTTAAGAAGGGAGAAAGGGATAGGTTGGGTAATTACAGGCCTGTCAGTCTAACCTCAGTGGTGGGAAAATTATTGGAAAAAATCCTGAAAGCAGGATAAATCTACATTTGGAAAGGCAAGGATTAATTAGAGACAGTCAGCACGGATTTGTTAAGGGAAGATCATGTTTGACTAACCTGATTGAATTTTTTGAGAAGGTAACCAAGAGGGTCGATGAGGATAGTGCATACGATGAAGTATTATATGGACTTTAGCAAGGTTTTTGATAAGGTACCACATGGTAGACTGGTCATGAAGGTTAAAGCCCATGGGATACAGGGCAAAGTGGCAAGTTGGATCCAAAATTGGCTTGGAGGTAGGAAGCAAAGGGTAGTGATTGATGGATGTTTTTTGACTGGAAGGATGTTTCCAGTGGGGTTCCGCAGGGCTCAGTAGTGGGTCTCTTGCTTTTTGTGGTATATATCAACGATTTAGATTTGAATATAGGGAGTATGATTAAGAAGTTTGCAGACGACACTAGAATTGTCTGTGTGGTTGATAATGAAGAGGAATGTCATGGGCTGCAGGAGAATATCAATCTACTGGTCAGGTGGGCAGAGCAGTGGCAAATGGAATTTAATTCAGAGAAGTGTGAGGTGATGCACTTTGGGAGGGCTAATAAGGAAAGGGTATACACATTAAGCGGTCGGCCGCTTAATAGTGTTAATGAACAAAGAAACCTTGGAGTGCTTGTCCACAGATCCCTGAAAGTAGAAGGTCAGGTGGATAAGGTGGTTAAGAAGGCATATGGAATGCTTGTCTTTATTGGCCGAGCCATAGAATATAAGAGCAGGGAGGTTATGCTTAAATTGTATAATACTTTAGTTAGGCCACAGCTGGAGTACTGCGTGCAGTTCTGGTCGCTGTATTATGGGAAGGACGTGATTGCACTAGAGAGGGTGCAGAGGAGATTTACTAGGATGCTGCCTGGAATGGAGAATCTTAGTTATGAGGACAGATTGGATAGGCTGGGTTTGTTCTCATTGGAACAGAGGAGGTTGAGAGGAGACCTCATTTGAGGTGTACAGAATATTGAGGGGCCTGGGCATAGTGGATAGTAAGGGCCTATTTCCATTGGTGGAGGGGTCTATTATGAGGGGGCATGGTTTTAAGGTGGTTGGTGGAAGGTTTAGAGGGGATTTGAGGGGGGGCTTCTTTACGCAGTGGGTTGTGGGGATCTGGAAGTTGCCGCCTGGAAGAGTGGTAGATGCAGAAACCCTCACCACTTTTAAGAGATGGTTGGATGGGCACTGAAAGTGCCGTATCCTGCAGGGTTACGGACCTCGAGCTGGTAATTGGGATTAGACTGGATGACCTTTTGTTAGATGGCGCAGATATAATTGTAACTGCTACAGGGAATAGAATACGGCCAGGGTGATCTCCTGAACTAGTTTCGATCGCCTGGATGGGTCGGAGAAGAATTTTCCGAGATTTTTTCTCCCTAAATTGGCCTGGGTTTTTATCTGGTTTTTGCCTCTCCCAGGAGATCACATGGCTCCGATTGGAGTGGAATGTAGAATGTTTCAGTATAAGGAGTGTCGCAGTTGTGTGAGATGGACTGGTTGGGCTGGGTGCTCTTTGCCTTTCCGGCATTGTTCATAGGTTTATATGTAACCTTTAGGGCCGCTGACCAAGGGCCGTGTGGCTTTTAGTCAGCCGGCATGGACACGATGGGCCAAAATGGCCTCCTTCTGCGCTGTAAATTTCTATGTTTCTATTAATTAACTCTTTCTCATTGCACAATACTAGATCTAACATAGCCTGTTCTCCAGTTGGTTCCTCAACATACTGATCGAGAAAACCATCTTGTATAAAATCCATGAATTCGTCCTCCACACTATTACTGCAAATTACTGCTCAGTCTATACGTAGATTAAAGTCCCCCATGATTATTGTATTACCATTGTTACTATGTCCTACATTACAACGACTCTTTGGGGCCTATAAACAACGCCCACCAATGTTTTCTGCGTGGTGTTGTTTCTTAGCTATACCTAAACTGATGCTACTTCTTGGTTTTCCAAGCTAAGATCCTTTCTGTCTACTGTCTTTATCCCATCCTTTATTATCAGGGCTACCCCTCCTACTTTTCCATTTTGCCTATCTCTTCTAAAAGTTAAGTATACTGGAACCTTGGTCGCTTTGCAACTACGCCTCCATAATGGCTATTTGATCAAACCTAATAATTTCTATTAATGAAAGGATGAACAGGCTGTGTCTCTTTTCTCTTGAAAAGAGAAGGCTGAGGGGTGACCTAATAGACGTCTTTAAAATTCTAAAAGGTTTTGATAGAGTAAATACAGAGAATGTTTCCACATGTGGGGAAGAGCAAAACTAGAGGCCATCAATATAAGACAGTCAACAAGAAATCAAATAGGGAATTCAGAAGAAACTTCTTTACCCAGAGAGTGGTGACAATGTGGAACTCGCTACCACAGGGAGTAGTTGATGCAAATAATATAGATGCATTTAAGAGGAAGCTAGGTAAGCATATAGAATCATAGAAGTTTACAGCACAGAAGGAGGCCATTTCGGCCCATCGTGCCACGCTGGCCAACAAAGAGCTATCCAGCGTAATCCCATCTTCCAGCTTTTGGTCCATATGAGGTTGAAGTGAATAGAGGGTTACATTAGAGTTAGATGAGGAAGAATAGGAGGAGCCTTGAGTCGAGCATAAATGTTGGCATGTACTGGTTGGGCCGAATGGCCTGTTTCTGTGGTGTATATTCTATGTAATTCTATGATATTTATCTATAATTAGAAGTCCTACTCCTCAAATCAACAACGTTGGCCATTCAGATAGCCACTGTACCATGGTAGTTTCCATTTTTATAAACTTCCTTCTTCCATTTGTTGGAATAATTTTTCCAGTAACTCTCAGTAAGATGCATATTATAAAGTATATTGTCTCAGTTCAACATTGTTTGCATATTGTACATTGAATCTATCACAACATTTCTTCTCTTTTTCTGTTTTATTGATACTTTTATGGCCAATGCCTGGCTGAAATTTCCCTTTTTGTTTCTTCTTAATGAAAAGGTAGGCCGATCGGTGGCGGATCGGGTGGAAATTTTGTTTTCCCCCCAGCAGCTCGGATTCCCATTGTGAACCCGTTGCCACCCACCTTTCCCCGATGTCGGGTCTGTCAGCATTAAGCAGATCTGACATGCTGCATTGGGGGACCCAATTCAGGTAATTCTGACCTTTAGAGATGATTAAAAACACATTTGAACTCGCCTTGTAATTTTACGTGCTTGCCCATGGGGTCCTCGCTGCTTGGGGATCACGTCTGTTAAGCTGAGGCGGGAGTTCAGTGGCCATTGAATCAGCTGTTGAGTTGACAACTTCAAATGTAAAGCCTTACAGAGATATCTTCCCTTAGCCACAAGCTGTTCCTCACTGCATTTCCACAACAGATTCACCATGCTGCAAGTCTTTACACAAGTCTCCATCCAGTCTGACCTCATTATCTCTCTCACCATTGACAGATCGCTTCTGTCATTTCTACTTCACCTGCCATTTATTTCATCAGCATGGGTGCCCTTTATACTCTCACACCTTGGTTCCCAGAATCCCGCTATGATCATCCCCAACACCAACAGCAACAGGCACACCAGCAGCACCAACAAAAATACCAACCTTCTCCGCAATTCCTGATGCTGCACAGGAAACAGGGCATCAGCACCCGACCACATTGCTGCCTGGGATGTCAGGGATGGCCTCACCATGGCTAGATTTACTTTACTTGACACTATATATGCTTTCTGCAACATGATGCACCAGGTTGGCACCACCCCACACCAACACCATAAAGCATCCCTACAATGCCCAAGCCATTCTTCTCACACTCATCACCATTGCGGAGGGTACCATTATGTCTCACCAGTCACTGCAACTCACTAAGCCACTTTCAAAGGTGCACACAAATCTGTCCAAGAATGCAAAGTATTAAAAATAAAGGTTTCAATGTTTGACACCACATGAACAAAGACTTTACATGAACATTGCATAAAAGACCCAAGTGCCTACCGTTGTGTGTTGTATGATTGCACTAGGATCAGGGTGAGTGTGAGGGGTGGCTAGTGAGATGGGGATGTGATGATATAGATAGACAGGGATGGCTGGAGGTACAATGAAGGTTTGTATGCGTAAGGGTATGGAGGAGTAGCATAGGGAAGGCAGAGTGATGGGGATGTGACGAGAGGTACAGTGGGAGGTTGAGTGTGGCTTTGTATTAACGTTTTGTGATCTACTGAGATCATTGAAACGTTTGCAGCACTGCATCCTGGTCCTCCTGACCACATCCCTGCTTGTGCCCTCCTCGGCAATGTGCATAGAGGCTGTGTTGATCTCCTGGGGAGGTCTCTTCCACCCATGGGAAAGGAAGAGGACCTCCCTGCGTGCTGTGACTCCCTCCAAAAGCATATGTAGAGATAATGGGAGAGCTTGGCTGCAGCCGTGCACCACTATGCAGTGCTTGTCAGTGTTTGCAGCACCTCAATTGTGTAGAACACTGACTGCACAAATGGCAAAATAAATTTGGACTTGGTTCCTTTAAGGAAGCCGGCTGATGTGTCACCAGACCGACTTCCTCTAATTGGCCGGGAAACAAGCCCTGTCAAGGTAAATTCATTTCTGACAGCGGGATGGAGCCAGCAGCGGGGTTGTAACCTGTCACCGACATCGCCAGCCACAGGCTCGCCAAGGTCAGCAAAATCACGACTATAGTGTCTGACAAATGCCTCTTCCTTCCCACATCCCTATTGTATTGAAATCAAGACTCATAATACAACCTTCTATTCTATCTAATTCCTTCCCAGGATCTTAAAACTTTGGAACTTTTACTTCCCTTGGTCTTTTCTTTTAAGAACATAAGAAATAAGAGCAGGAGCAGGCCACCTGGCCCCTCGAGCTTGCTCCGCCATTTAATAAGATCATGGCTGATCTGATCATGGACTCAGCTCCACTTCCCTGCCCGCTCTCCATAACCCTTTATTCCCTTATCGCTCAAGATGCTTTCTTTTTCAATCTTCAAGATTTCAAAAGCAAAGTGCCACCTAATCACTGCTTCCTAATTTACTTACTCTCCCCTTTTACTCCTGTCAACCTTGATGATGTCCTATACTAATGGCCTTGACTCTTTACATAGAATTTACAGCACAGAAATAGGTCAAGACTCCATCAGTACTGAGCTGGAGTGACAGTCTAGATAATATACTCAAATCCTGAGCTGGGACTTGAACCCATGACTTTCTGAGTCAGATGTAAGAACATAAGAAATAGGAGCAGGAGTAGGCCATTTGACTGCTTGAGCCTGCTCCGCCATTCAATAAGATCATGGCTGATCGGATCATGGACTCAGCTCCACTTCCCTGCCCGCTCCCCATAACCGTTTACTCCCTTATCGTTCAAAGATCTGTCTATCTCTGCCTTAAATATAATCCAGCCTCCACAGCTCTCTGGGGCAGAGAATTCCATAGATTTACAACCCTCTCAGAGAAGAAATTTCTCCTCATCTCAGTTTTAAATGGGCGGCACCTTATTCTATATCCCCTAGTTTTAGTTTCCCCTATGAGTGGAAATATCCTCTTTGCATCTACCTTGTCGAGCCCCCTCATTGGGCCCAAGTTTTGGGTTGCGCCTAAAACGGCGCAGCCCGGACCTGGACACCCGTTTTTCGCGCCAGAAAGTGCGCCTATTCTCCGGCTCCCTGCAGGTCCTCTGGAGCTGGGTGCAGTGCAGCACGAGCTGTGGGGGGCGGAGCCAGGTCCCTGAGCTGAAAACAGTGCCAGGACCTCTGCACATGCGCGCTACAGTGGGCGCGCATGTGCATTAGCTCCAGGCGCCCAAAACGGTGGGAGGGGCCCGAAGCACGCAGCCCTTAGCCCTGGCCGAATGGCCTCACTAGAGCTGCGTGGATAAGGCTCCTCCCACCCAACCGGACCCGACCTGACCCCCGCTCTCCCCCCCTCCCCCCCCCCCCCCCAGCGACCCGACCTCCGCTCTCCCCCCACGGACCTCCGCCACTCTCTCTCTCTCTCTCTCTCCCCCCCCCCACCCCCGGACCTCCGCGACTCTTCCCCCCCCCGGACCTCCGCGACCCCCCCCCCCCCTCGGACCTCCGCGACTCTTCCCCCCCCCCCACCCCGGACCTCCGCGACCCCCCCCGAGACCCAACGTCACCTACCTGTAAATCCAGCCCGAAGTCTTGGGCCCGGCCGTTCAGCTTCCTTCTCTCCCTTCCCCCCCCACCTCTCTCTTTCCCTCCCTCCCTCCTCTCTCCTTCCCTCCCTCCCTCCTCTCTCCTTCCCTCCCTCCCTCCTCTCTCCTTCCCTCCCTCCCTCCTCTCTCCTTCCCTCCCTCCCTCCTATCTCCTTCCCTCCCTCCCCCCTCTCTCCTTCCCTCTCTCCCTCTCTCCTCTCTCCTTCCCTCCCTCCCTCCTCTCTCCTTCCCTCCCTACTCTCTCCTTCCCTCCCTACTCTTTCCTTCCCTCCCTCCCTCCTCTTTCCTTCCCTCCCTACTCTCTCCTTCCCTCCCTCCCTCCCTCCACTCTCCTTCCCTCCCTCCATCCTCTCTCCCTTCTCCCCTTCTCCCCCCCTTCTCCCACTCTCCCCCCCTTCTCCCACTCTCCCCCCCTTCTCCCCCTCTCACCCTCTTCTCCCCCTCTTCCCCCCCCTTCTCCCCCTCTCCCCCCTCTCCTCCTCTCTTTATTTGTAAAACTGAAGTGTTTAATGTTTGTAAACTTCCCTTTAAACCCCCCACCCCTTCCCTACGCCTAATTTTCTAAAGTGTAGACAAGATTTTTTCGAACGTACAAAAGTCTTCACTTACTCCATTCTAAGTTAGTTTGGAGTAAGTTTTCACTGCCTAAACTTTGAAAACAGGCGTAAGTGGCCGGACACGCCCCTTTTTGAAAAAACATTTCTGTTCCAAAGTGAAACTGTTCTAACTGACTAGAACTGGAGCAAACTAAATGCCGAGAATTCAAATTTCTAAGTTACTCCATTCTAAACCAGTTGCTCCAAAAAAACAGGAGCAACTCAGGCCAAAACTTGGCCCCATTATCTTATAAGTTTCAATAAGATCACCTTTCATTCGTCTGAACTCCAATGTGTATAGGCCCAACCTACTGAACTTATCCTCATAAGTCATCCCCCTCATCTTCCGAATCAACTTAGTGAACCTTCTCCGAACAGCCTCCTGTTATATATGTAAACCTGGAAATACCTTATCTAACCACCAGTGGGATCCCCTGGAGTCCCAAGGGATCCCACAATCCATTGGGAGCACCTGTACATAAGGAGGCCTCACAAGCTGGAGAGGTACTCTGGAGACCTGTAATAAAAGGACTACAGTCACACATTACTTTAAGCTTACAATATCTGGTCAGATTCTTTATTCAAGACATAACAACTGGCGACGAGATACAGATGACGAAACTCACCGCAACAATGCAGAGAACCATGGACATCCTGGAGAAATTGTCGGAGAGAGATGATTGGGAAACCTTCATGGAGCGACTCGACCAATACTTCGTGGCCAATGAGCTGGAAGGAGAAGCAAACGCTGCCAAACGAAAGGCGATCCTCCTCACCGTTTGTGGAGCACCAACGTATGGCCTCATGAAAAATCTGCTCACTCCAGCGAAATCCACAGAGAAGTCGTACGATGATTTGTGCACACTCCGGGAGCATTTAAACCCGAAGGAAAGCGTTCTGATGGAAAGGTACCGGTTCTACACGTATAAGAGGTCTGAAGGCCGGGAAGTGGCGAGCTACGTCACCGAGCTAAGGCGCCTTACAGGACATTGCAAATTTGAAGGACACTTGGAGCACATGCTTAGGGACTTCTTTGTACTTGGCATTGGCCATGAAGTAATAATTCACAAACATTTGACTGTAGAGACCCCAACCTTGAGTAAAGCCACAGCGATAGCCCAGTTGTTCATCGCCACCAGTGACAATACCAAACAAATCTTTCAGCACACGAGTGCTGCTGCAAGTACTGTGAAAAAAGTAATGTTGTTTTTGAATCGTAACGTACAGGGCAGGTCTCACATGCCTGCAGCTGCATGTCCGCAGATGTCTCAGAGTCCACCATCAAGGATGGTGAATGCAAGGCCGTTATTGGCGCTGCGGAGGTGATCATCGTTTCCATTCATGCCGCTTTAAAGGATACGTTTGCAAGGGCTGTGGAACAATGGGATACCTCCAACATATGTGCAGGCGAGCTGCAAACCCTTCCAATCCTGCAAACCACCATGTTGCAGAGGAGGATAGATCTACGGTGGATCACGATGAACCAGAGCCTCAGACTGAGGAGGCAGAAGTATATGGGGTGCATACATTTACCACAAAGTATCCCCCGATAATGCTGAAGGTTGAATTGAATGGACTCCCGGTGTCAATGGAGCTGGACATGGGCGCGAACCAGTCCATAATGAGCAAAAAGACTTTTGATAAATTGTGGTGCAGCAAGGCCTCAAGGCCCCTCCTGACTCCCATTCATACTAAACTGAGAATGTACACAAAGGAACTGATTCCCATAATCAGCAGTGCTACCGTAAAGGTCTCCTATGATGGAACGGTGCACAATTTACACTCTGGATGGTACTGGGCGATGGCCCCACGCTGTTTGGCAGGAGCTGGCTGGGAAAGATAAGCTGGAACTGGAATGACGTCCAAGCACTCTCGTCCATCGACGACACTTCATGTGCCCAGGTCCTGAATAAGTTCTCCTCGGTGTTCGAACCGGGCACGGGAAGTTCCAAGGAGCAAAAGTGCAGATCCATTTGATTCTGGGGGCGTGACCTATCCATCACAAGGTGAGAGCGGTACCGTACATGATGAGAGAGAGAGTGGAGATCGAGCTGGACCGGTTGCAATGAGAGGGCATCATTTTGCCGATCGAATTCAACAAGTGGGCCAGTCCAATTGTTCCAGTCCTCAAGGAAGACGGCACCGTCAGAATCTGTGGTGATTACAAAGTAACTATCAATCGTTTCTCCCTGCAGGATCAATACCTGCTATCAAAGGCAGACGACTTATTTGCGACGCTGGCGGGAGGAAAAACAAATCACGAAGCTGGACTTGATCTCGGCCTACACGATGCAGTAGCTGGAGGAATCATCGAGGGACTTCACCTGCATCAACACGCATAAAGGTCTCTTCATTTACAACAGATGCCCGTTTGGGATTCGATCAGCCGCGACGATATTCCAGAGGAACATGGAAAGCTTGCTGAAGTCGGTCCCGCAAACCGTGGTCTTCCAAGATGACATCTTGGTTACAGGTCGGGTCACCATTGAACACCTGCAGAACCTGGAGGAGGTTCTTAGTCGGCTTAATCATGTGGGGCTCAGGTTAAAATGCTCGAAGTGTGTTTTCCTGGCACCTGAAGTGGAATTCCTGGGGAGAAAAATCGTGGCGGACAGCATCAGGCTCACCGATTCGAAGACGGAGGCAATCAAGAATGCACCGAGACCACAGAACGTGATGGAGCTGCAGTTGCTTCAAGGACTCCTGAACTACTTTAGTAACTTCTTACCGGGTCCTAGCACACTGTTAGAACCACTGCATAAAGGAGATGAATGGGTATGGGGTAAAAGCCAAGGAAATGCCTTTGAGAAGGCTAGGAAACTGTTATGCTCAAACAAATTGCTTGTGTTGGATGATCCATGTTAGCGTTTGGTACTAGCATGTGGTGTGTCGTCATACAGTGTCAGGTGTGTATTGCAACAAGCGAATGAATCTGGGAAATTGCAACCGGTTGCTTATGCATCCGGACGTCTGTCTAAGGCTGAGAGGGGCTACAGCATGATCGAAAAAGAAGCGTTAGCGTGTGTTTATGGGGTAAAGAAAATGCATCAATATCTGTTTGGGCTCAAATTTGAATTGGAAACCGATCATAAGCCACTTATATCCCTCTTTTCTGAAAGTAAGGGTGTTGTGTAATGATGTGTGTATCGTCCCAGTACCTTAAATGTAATGTAAGTACTATGCCACACCACAGAGGGCGCTGCGGTGGGAAACCCTGGTAGCACCTGTAACAAGGACTATATAAGGCTGACCACCATACATGGGAGGTACTCTGGAGCTGAACAATAAAGGACGAAGGTCACAGCAGTTAGACTTACACCAGACCGTGTGGAGTCAGTGATTTGTGTGCTACATACACCACATTGGCAACGAGGAAGCGGACGAACTCCACGCAACCATGGCTACTCTGGGCTCGCTAAAGGATTTTACCCTGGGCAATGATTGGGAGGCCTTTACGGAAAGGCTCGAGTACTACTTCACAGCAAATGACCTGACGGAGGACACATACGCAATGAGAGAGAAGCGTAAGGCGATATTGCTCTCCAGTTGTGGAGATGAGGTTTACTGTCTCGTCAGGGATTTGCTGGCACCCGGGAGCGCCAGGGACAAGTCATACGAGGAGCTGACTGAACTCATTCGTGACCAGCTGAAACCAAAGGAGAGCATCCTCACGGCCAGATACAAATTTTACCATCACTGCAGACCTGAGGGCCAGGATGTCACCAAATATGCTGCGGACCTCAGGAGACTCGCGGCGCCGTGTGATTTTGGGGCACACCTTGACGAGGCTTTGCGGGACGTTTTCGTTATGGGGATTGGCCACGAGGGCCTCCTTCACAAGCTGCTGGCCACGGAACCCACAGTCACTCTGACAAAGGCCATCGCCATCAGCCGGGCACATATGACCTCGACTTGCAGCACCAAGCAAATAATCCACACAGTCTCGAACCCGGCAGGCACTGTCGACAGGATAGCCCCCACCACGGACAAAACTGCAGAACGTGGCTCTGCCCGGGGCAGAGAGCACGGACCTCGGGGTCCTGGAACTCAGAGTCCGCTGAGGGGGGCCAATCAAGCAGCACCATGCTGGCGTTGTGGAGGAAGCCATGGAGCTCACCGGTGCAGGTTTGCGGAGTACACGTGCAATACCTGCCACGTTAAAGGCCACCTTCAGCGTATGTGTAAAAGAAATCAGACTCACCATGTGGCTGAGGAGATGGGGGATGATCCACTGTTTAGCGAGGAGCAGGTAGAAGAAGATGAGGTGCTTGGACTGTATACGTGCACCGACGATTCGCCCTCAGTGATAAGGGAAGTAAAAATCAACGGAGTCCCAGTGAGTATGGAAGTGGACATGGGCTCGGGTCCGTCGTTGATGAGTCGGAGAACTTTTGATAAACTATGGATTAACCCAGCTGCACAACCCAAGCTGGTCCCGGTCACGGTGAAGCTGCGTACTTACACCAGGGAACTGATACCTGTTCTTGGCAGAGCGATGGTGCAGGTATCCCACGCGGACGAGACGCACGCTTTATCTTTGTGGGTCGTTGCAGGCGATGGGCCGACGCTCCTCGGCCGGAGGTGAATGGGGAAGGTCCGTGGGAGCTGGGAAGACTTCATTCCTCCACAGGCTGCTGCTCCCCGGGGTGCTGCCGTGCCCCGGGTCCCCAGAGAGCAGCGCCGACCGAGCTGGAGCTGCAGCCTCAATCCATCCACAGGCACGTCCCAGGCCCGGACCTCACACAGAGACCCTGCAGCCTTAATCCACCCACAGGCAAGTCCTAGGCCCGGACCTCACACAGAGACCCTGCAGCCTTAATCCACCCACAGGCAAGTCCTAGGCCCGGACCTCACACAGAGACCCTCCAGCCCCAGCCCCCACAGGCAAGTCCCAGGCCCGGATCTCACACAGAGACCCTCCAGCCCCAGCCCCCACAGGCAAGTCCCAGGCCCGGATCTCACACAGAGACCCTCCAGCCCCAGCCCCCACAGGCAAGCAGCCCTGCACAGAGGGGCCTAGTGGGGGGGGGGGGGTTGAGCTGGCGGGGCGCTGCGGGCGGGGTGCTGAGGGATCCAGGGGCCGGCGGTTCGGAAGAGCCCCGCAGAGGAAGAGGCCGCTGGGCGGGCCCCGCAGAGGAGCTGGTAGCGTCGGGCGGCCATGGCAGCCACGGGGGAGGCTGCAAGTGCGGCTGCTGGAGAGGCCACGACGGCCGCAGGAGAGGCGGCAAGTCAGGTGGCAGCGGAGGGGAGCGGAGGCTGCGACGGCGGAGGGCATCCGGAGCGGCGGAGAAGATGATGGCGGCGGCCTCGTGTCGGAGCTGCAGAGCATCAAAGATGGCGGCGCCCATGGAGAAGCCTCGTGGAATCCTCCTGCATCAAAGATGGTGCCTTAAAGAGGAAATGCACCTGGGAGTCTTAAAAGGGCCTTACAAAGAGGTGGTCCCCACAAAGGACTTCTGTTTGGCAGAGCAAGTCTAAAATGAGCTATGTTAATGTGAGATAGTGAATTTATAATAAGAATTACCTTTTTTATGCTGAATGGCCACTGTATTTGTGTAAAATAATGGATGAAGTACAATTAATGATAACGGCTAACAAGGAAATCAAGGTTCCTCTACCAGTCAATAACCAGTTAATGTACCAGATAATATGTATCATACTAACGCACTGTCTATGCCCACCTGCCTTCCGTTGGACAAGTGTGATGTTATGTAATGATGTGTGTATCGTTGTCCTGCGTCCAGGTGGGGGGGGGGGGAAGGTGATGTTATGTAATGATGTGTGTATCGTCCCAGTACCTTAAATGTAATGTAAGTACTATGCCACACCACAGAGGGCGCTGCGGTGGGAAACCCTGGTAGCACCTGTAATAAGGACTATATAAGGCTGACCACCACACATGGGAGGCACTCTGGAGCTGAACAATAAAGGACGAAGGTCACAGCAGTTAGACTTACACCAGACCATGTGGAGTCAGTGATTTGTGTGCTACATACACCACAAAGGGGATAAATACGAATGCATCGGCCCGTATCCAGAGATGGGCACTCACGTTGTCCGCATACACCTCGCCATCCGCCACAGGCCAGGCACAGAAAACTATGCCGATGCTCTCAGTAGGCTGCCATTGCCCACCACAGGGGTGGAGATGGCACAGCCTGTAGATTTAGTTATGGTAATGGAAGCATTCGAGAGTGAGCAATCACATGTTACCGCCCGACAGATTAGAACCTGGACTAACCAGGACCCCTTACTGTCCTTAATAAAAAAACTGTGTGCTCCACGGGAGTTGGTCTAGTGTCCCGTTAGAAATACAGGAAGAAATAAAGCCGTACCAGTGGCGCAGAGATGAAATGTCCATACAGGCAGACTGCCTCCTATGGGGTAATTGGATAATGGTGCCAAAATAGGGTAGGACACTTTCATTAGTGACCTCCACAGTAGCCACCCAAGCATTGTAATGATGAAAGTGATAGCCAGATCCCATGTGTGGTGGCCCAGTATCGATGCAGGCTTAGAGTCCTGTGTGCACAAATGTAACACATGTTCACAGTTAAGCAATGCACCTAGGGAGGCGCCACTAAGTTTATGCTCCTGGCCCTCCAAACCGTGGTCCAGTGTTCATATATACTATGCAGGCCCATTCTTGGGAAAAATTATGCTTTTGGTTGTAGATGTGTACTCCAAATGGATTGAATGTGAGATAATGTCGGCAAGCACGTCCGCTGCCTCCATTGAAAGCCTGCTGGCCATGTTCGCCACGCACGGCCTGCCTGATGTCCTCGTGAGTGACAATGGGCCATGCTTCACCAGTGCCGAGTTCAAAGATTTAATGACCCGCAATGGGGGCAAACATGTCACATCTGCCCCGTTTAAACCAGTGTCCAATGGTCAGGCAGGGCGAGCAGTGCAAACAATCAAGCAGAGCTTGAAGAGGGTAACTGAAGGCTCACTGCAGACTCGCCTATCCCGAGTCCTGCTTAATTACCGCACAAGACCCCACTCGCTCATTGGCGTTCTCCCCGCTGAACTGCTCTTGAAAAGGGCACTTAAGACAAGGCTCTTGTTAGTCCACCCTGATCTACACGAACAGGTAGAGAACAGGCGGCTTCAACAGAACACATATCATGATCGTGCAAATGTGTCACGCGAAATCGAGATTAATGATCCTGTATTTGTGTTGAACTATGGACAAGGTCCCAAGTGGCTTCCTGGCACTGTCGTTGCCAAAGAGGGAAGTAGGGTGTTTCTGGTCAAACTTTCAAATAGACTCACCTGCAGGAAACACTTGGACCAAACCAAACACAGATTCACGGACTATCCAGAACAACCCACAATAAACTGTACCTTTTTCGACCACTGCCAACACACACACAAGTGGCAACCGACCCAGCAGTTGACCACGAAGCAGAACCCATCACCTGCAGCAGCCCAGCAGGACTCACCACACCCAGCAGCCCTGCAAGGCCAGCTGCAAAGCAGCCCAGCGAGGGCCCAACAAATGACTCACCATAACCAGCATTTGCACTGAGATGATCAACCAGGGAAAGGAAGGCCCCAGATCGACTCACATTGTAAATAATTACACTATTGACTTTGGGCGGGGAGTGTTATATATGTAAACCTGTAAATACCTTGTTTAACCACCAGAGAGCTCATCCCCTGGAGTCCCAAGGGATCCCACAATCCCTTGGGAGCACCTGTACATAAGGAGGCCTCACAGGTTGGAGAGGCACTCTGGAGACCTGTAATAAAGGACTACGGTCACACATTACTTTAAGCTTACAGTATCTGGTCAGATTCTTTATTCAAGACCTAACCTCTCCAATGCAAGTATATCCTTTCATAAATATGGAGACCTAAACTGTACGCAGTACTCCAGGTTTGGCCTCACCAATATTCTGTACAGTTGTAGCAGGATTTCTCTGCTTTTATACTCCATCCCCCTTGCAATAAAGGCCAACATTCCATTTGCCTTCCTGATTACTTGCTGTACCTGCATACTAACTTTTTGTGTTTCACGCACAAGGACCCCCAGGTCTCTCTATACTGCAGCACTTTACAATTTTTCTCTATTTAAATTATAATTTGCTTTTCTATTATTTCTGCCAAAGTGGATAACCTCACATTTTACCACATTATACTCCATCTGCCAAATTTTTGTCCACTCACTTAGCCTGTCTATATCCCTTTGCAGACTTTTTAGTGTCCTCCTCACAATTTGCTTTCCCACCCATCTTTGTATCATCAGCAAACTTGGCTACATTACACATGGTCCCTTCATCATTAAGATAGATTGTAAATTGTTAAGGACGCAGTGCCGATCCCTGCGGCACCTCACTAGTCACTGTTTGCCAAAGGAAAATTACCCATTTATCCCGACTCTCTGTTTTCTGTTAGTTAGCCAATCTTCTATTCATGCTAATATATTAACCACAACCCGTGAGCTTTTATCTTGTGCAGTAACCTTTTATGTGGCACCTTATTTAATGCCTTCTGAAAATGCAAATATACCACATCCACTGGTTCCTCCTTATCCACCCTACTCGTTACATCCTCAAAGGACTCCAGCAAATTTGTCAAACATGATTTCCCTTTCATAAAACCATGCTGACTCTGCTTGATTGATTCATGCTTTTCCAAATGTCCTGCTACTGTTTCCTTAATAATGGACTCCAGCATTTTCCCAACGACAGATGTTAGACTAACTGGTCTATTGTTTCCTGCTTTTTGTCTGCCTCCTTTTTTAAATAGGGGCGTTACATTTGCGGTTTTCCAATCCGCTGGATCCGCCCCAGAATCTAGGGAATTTTGGTAGATTACAAGCAATGCATCCACTATCTCTGCAACCACTTCTTTTAAGACCATAGGATGTCAGCCATCAGGTCCAGGGGACTTGTCTGTCTTTAGTCCCATTATTTTACGAAGTACTACTTCATTAGTGATAGTGATTGTATTAAGTTCCTCTCTACCTATAGCTCCTTGATTATCCACTATTGGGATGTTTTTAGTATCTTCTACCATGAAGACCGATACAAAATATTTGTTCAAGTCTCTGCCATTTCCCTGTTCTCCATTATTAATTCCTCAGTCTCATCCTCCAGGGGACCAACATTTACTTGAGCCACTCTTTTTCTTTTTATGTACCTGTAGAAACTCTTACTATCTGTTTTTATATTTCATGCTAGTCTACTTTGATAATCTATCTTCCCTCTCTATAAAAGTGCTACCACTGAGTCAAGCAGACACTTGCAATATTGTGTATTGTACAGAATTTACAGTCATTCGGCCCAACTGGTCTATGTTGATGCTTATGCTCCACACGTTCCTCCTCCCACACTACTTCATCTAACCCTATCAGTATATCCTTCTATTCTTTTCTCTCTCATGTACTTATCTAGCTTCCCTTAAATATATCTATGCTATTCAGCTCAACTGCTCCGCAGTGTAGTATAACATGAGATCCTTGTCATCCATCTCTTTGAGGGGCTTCATCATTATTTGTAATAATTAAGTTTTGCCCATCAATCTGGTCAGTGAGTTTTTTTGATTATCAGTTTTAGTTGATTTTATTTCTGTTTCTCATCCCAATGTGGTAGGGACAGTTTTCCATTCCACACTTAAACACCTTTCGTACCTCATCACCTTGTTGGGAACTTTCTTGTTTCCAGGTAGGACTTGCCTGCTGATACTGGAGTGTATTCATTATCTTCGTTACCCAGGATGGCTCATGGTCAATATGCCTTTCCTTTGGAAGGATCAATTTAACTTTAATACTCGTCAGCTCACATCTTGCCTTCATCGTGCTGAACATCTTGACTGGCTCATTTCCTCTGCCAATCACCTGAATAAAATAATTCCAGTTCCAATGCACTTTCTAGGACTTCCTGCTGTTCCGAGGATATTTTTATTTAATTTGTTCTATAACAGGTAAGGTGCCAGAGAACTGATCACATGATAAAGCATCCTCTGTGAAATTGTGTGCATTGGGATATACAAAGTATGCCAATCAATCAAGATCTTCTACCAGTTCTGATCGGACTTCTTTCCACTTTGCCTTTTCCGACTTTCTTCCCTCTTCTCTTGAAGATGATGATTCATGATGGAATAGCTCCATGGGTGCTGGATTTCCTCTGATACTTGAGCCATTCTCCATGTACAGTAGAAACCTCAAGTCGCTAGAGAAATACCACCAATGATGACTCCGCAAGATCCTACAAATCCCCTTGGAGGACAGACGCACCAACATTGGCGTCCTCGACCTTGATCACTTAATCAGCTCCGCTGGGCAGGCCACATCGTTCGCATGCCAGACACGAGACTCTACTCGGAACTTCTTCATGGCAAATGAGCCAAAGGATGGGCAGAGGAAATGTTGTAGGGACACCCTCAAAGCCTCCCTGAAAAAGTGCAACATTCCCACTGACACCTGGGAGTCCCTGGCCAAAAATCGCCCTAAGTGGAGGAAGTGCATCCGGGAGGGCGCAGAGCACCTCGAGTCTCAGCGCCGAGAACATGCAGAAATCAGGCGCAAGCAGCGGAAAGAGCGTGCGGCAAACTTGTCCTACCCACCCTTACCCTCAACGACTATCTGTCCCATCTGTGACAGGGCTCTCGTATTGGACTGTTCAGCCACCTAAGGACTCATTTTAAGAGTGGAAGCAAGTCTTCCTCAATTCCGAGGGACTGCCTATGATGATGATGATGGTGAGTTCAGATAGTGAGTGGCTATTCAATCATAGGAATTTTACAGACTGTTTTCATCCGGTGTCCACATATGTACACTTTATAACAGGAACCCTGGAGAGCGAACACAATTCAGAATTCTGGGTGATTTTTCACTTCCTCATACCAGGGACGCTGTGGTCAATTGCAGAGCCTTTGTCACCATCCCAGTTGAGATCAGCTGACTTAGCACTGATCAGCAATAGAACTTGGGATCTTTTTCTTCAGGTAATACATTTTCCCACTCAGGCAGAAAGATCACTCATTTTGCAACCTTTTATGATGCGCTTTTGAAGTATACACTTTGATAATTCATCTAATGACCAATCTCACTTAATTATAAAATATTTCAATGAATGCCAGGCACCACAGCTTGTTCATTTGAGATAGATTGCCTCAAACAGTAAGAGCAGATCCTAGAATCCTAGATTCATACAGCACAGTGCCGGCTTTTTAAAAGAATGATCCAATTAGTCCCATTCTCCTGCTCTTTCTTCATAGGCTTGCAAATGTTTCTTTTTCATGTGTATATCCGATTCCCTTTTGAAAGTTATTATTGAATCTACTCCCGCCACAGGTAATGCATTCCAGATCATAACAACTTGCTGCGTAAAAAAAAAATTCTCCTCATCTCCCCTTTGGTTCTTATGCCAGTTGTCCTAAATCTGTGTCCTTTGGTTCTCAACCCTCCTTGCGAATCAACCACCACTGTAAATGCTTGCTGTGCTTCATCCACAGATCATTAACAAGTGACTCTATTAACAGCTTATGGGATTGCCTGATTAGCAGGATGTTCCCATTAATAGATTACAGTAGTTCCTGATTGACAGGAAGTCCCCACAAAACCGGGTACAGCAGTACCTGATTAGCAATCCTGTTAATGCCCATGGCAAGGTCATTATTAGAATACAGCATTTTGGGGTAAAATAATTTGGGAGGGGAGAAGGCAAACAAGCTCAGTTGTGTCCCTCATCTGTCATGCTCTTTGTGGTACTAGAATAGCAATGTTATTCTCAATTTGGGATTTTATCACTTTTTATTTTAGAATGATTAAATCCGGGTGAAAAACAAGGCAAAATTTAATATTAAAAATCCAAAGACAAAATCCAAGAGAAGAACTCATTGCTACAGGAAGCTAAGCAAAGTTTTGGCATACTTTTGTTTTCTATTTAGAAATGATGTTGAAAGACCAAGGACCATCTTGGGGGTGAAACTCCTTGGATTTGAGTTGGCTCTACATGGTGGAAGTTTAGAATCTGCTGCGGAGGACTCGTAAAATCTGATATCTGAACCACGCAGGTCTACAGTACGCCCGAGGACTGTGAATGATTGATCAGCAGCTGGCTCGCCAATAGAATGTGAAGGAGTCAGTTCATTCCTGGGGGCTTGAGATTGTCCCCACTTAGCTCCAGATAACCTGCAAGCCCTAGGATGGTTCTAGCTGGAAAAGCTTACCAATGTTCTGTGCTGATAAGCAGCTTGGTTTTAGCTGGCTAAACTCCTGCACACTAGGGGGTCTCAAAGCCTTGTCTGCGGTTAAGCTTTCTGGATTTAAGTAAATGGATTTGTTCCAACAGGAAGGGAGTGTGCACGTCATTTCAGGCAAACAGAAATTCATCAGGTGTGTATTTCGTAGTTGTGTTTGTAGATTCTTAAACATGACGATGGTTTTTTCCACATTTCAGGCATTTGGCTGACCCCAAACAAGGCAAGGCCCAAAGTGGAAAGAAATAAAAAAGACGATAAGAGCGAAGACAAGACAATAAAGAACGAGGGATTGGGTAACACCAAGATTAGGGGGGTCGAAATTCCCCTGTTGTGCGCCTCCCATTAGCGCCCCCTAAATGAGTGTGCAAAACTGTTTTCACCTGGGGCGGGGGGGAATTATGCGGGAGTTAGCGGAGGCGTGAATACAGTAGCGTCGTGTCCCACTGGTAGCGTTCCGGGCCACTGCATCTCTGCCGATCTCGTTATTACCATACGCGGCGACTCTTTTCCGCCCCTGCGGAAATTGGGCAGCGCGGTGGGGGATGCCTGCGCCAGCCTCACGGTTCCCAAACCGGGCCGCACACGCATTGCGGGGCAAAATTTAAAGGGAAGATGCATTGCATCACGGGCCTCCATTTATTTCTTCCCTGACTCATTGGTCAGGCCGTTGTGCCTGCCGATCGTGCAGCCCGGCACTTTGTTTCGGTGCCCGGCTGCGTCTATGGCACCCTGCATCCCTGGTGGCCCAGTGGAGACCATCAAAGGGCCTGCAGAGCTCACATCGTTCCTCCCCTTTAATAGAAGGGGAGGGGTGTTGAAACGTGTCAGCGCTGTGTGGAGAGGCTGCATAGCGCCTCACAATGTGCCTGGGTAGTGCCCCCGATTCCGCCCCGAGAGGAAGTGGAGAACGCAAAATTGCACTCCACCTCCTGTGAGGGGCGGTAACCTGAATTTTGCTTCCGAGGCAGGCCTTCTGCGGTAGGAGCAGAATGTCCGGCCCTGGAGAGGTTACCGCCCCCAACCGGGACGATAGACAATTTCACCCCCTAGGTTTTTAAAGCTTGCAAATCGTAGGGGCAAGGAAAGATTGAGGAAGCTAAGGAGCGCCACAGTTTAGAGGTCTGGGAAAATAATGAGTTCGCTTCGGGAGAGCGCAATAATAGTTGATTTCAACACAATGAGGATGTAAGCAGGAGGATGAGTGTGTAGGAAGGAATATTGGAACTGTAAACAAACAATACTAGTAAGCGTGAAGAAGTAATGACCATGATAATATTGATGAAACAGAAAGTAAGAGAGAGATAAGGGAGAATAATTATAATGAAGACAGTTCTTTAGTCTCCTTTATTAATTACCTAGTTTTTCCCACACCTTTTTCTAGTTTTTATTTATTTTTGTACAAATATATTTTTATATTTTTTTGGAGATGGCAGAAAGCATGACAGCTCACAACAGAGACAGTCTCCACCTGCAGTTGAAAGAAGACTATCTGGTGGCATTCACAAAAATCACAACATTTCAAGAAATTGTGCAGATTTGGAAATCAGCCAATTTTGGGGGAGGAATATGATCAATTTGAAAATTAGAGATTAATATTAAAAACTATGAATCAACAGAATTTGATGAATAACTGAAAACAAAGAATCCCAGTCAGTGGTAAACATTTCACTTCCATATAAACTGACTAGACAGAGACAGAACAGACACCAATGAAGGGTGTGCAAGGCCCCTTGGGGAAGAGTGACCATAATATGGTAGAATTCTTTGTTAAGATGGAGAGTGACACAGTTAATTCAGAGACTAGGGTCCTGAACTTAAGGAAAGGTAACTTTGATGGTATGATACGTGAATTGGCTAGAATAGACTGGCGAATGGTACTTAAAGGGTTGACGGTGGATAGGCAATGGCAAACATTTAAAGATCACATGGATGAACTTCAACAATTGTACATCCCTATCTGGAGTAAAAATAAAACTGGGAATGTGGCTCAACTGTGGCTAAAAAGGGAAATTAAGGATAGTGTTAAATCCAAGGAAGAGGCATATAAATTGGCCAGATAAAACAACAAACCTGAGGACTGGGAGAAATTTAGAATTCAGCAGAGGAGGACAAATCTTTTAATTAGGAGGGGGAAAATAGCGTATGAGAGGAAGCTTGCTGGGAGCACAAAAACTGACTGCAAAAGCTTCTATAGATATGTGAAGGGAAAAAGATCAGTGAAGACAAACGTAGGTCCCTTGCAATCAGAATCAGGTGAATTTATAATGGGGAACAAAGAAATGGCAGATCAATTGAACAAATACCTTGGTTCTGTCTTCACGAAGGAAGACACAAATAACCTTCTGGAAATACTAGGGAATTGAGGGTCTAGCGAGAAGGAGGAACTGAAGGAAATCTTTATTAGTCAGGAAATTGTGTTAGAGAAATTGATGGAATTGAAGGCCGATAAATCCCCAGGGCCTGATAGTTTGCATCCCAGAGTACTTAAGGAAGTGGCCCTAGAAATAGTGGATGCATTAGTGATCATTTTCCAACATTCTATCGACTCTGGATCAGTTCCTATGGACTGGAGGGTAGCTAATGTAACACCACTTTTTAATAAAGGAGGGAGAGAGAAAATGGGTAATTATAGACCGGTTAGTCCGACATCAGTAATGGGGAAAATGTTGGAATCAATTATTAAAGATGAAATAGCAACGCATTTGGAAAGCAGTGACAGGATCGGTCCAAGTCAGCATGGATTTATGAAAGGGAAATCATACTTGACAAATCTTCTAGAATTTTTTGAGGATGTAACTAGTAGAGTGGACAAGGGAGAACCAGTGGATGTGGTGTATTTGGACTTTCAAAAGGCTTTTGACAAGGTCCCACACAAGAGATTGGCGTGCAAAATTAAAGCATTGGGGGTAATGTATTGACGTGGATAAAGAACTGGTTGGCAGACAGGAAGCAGAGAGTCGGGATAAACGGGTCCTTTTCAGAATGGCAGGCAGTGACTAATGGAGTGCTGCAAGACTCAGTGCTGGGACCCCAGCTATTTACAATATACATCAATGATTAGGATGAAGGAATTGAGTGTAATATCTCCAAGTTTGCGGATGACACTAAGCTGGGTGGCGGTGTGAGCTGTAAGGAGGATGCCAAGAGGCTGCAGGGTGACTTGGACAGGTTAGGTGAGTGGGCAAATGCATGGCAGATGCAGTATAATGTGGATAAATGTGAGTTTATCCATTTTGGTGGCTAAAACACGAAGGCAGAATATTATCTGAATGGGGGCAAATTAGGAAAAGGGGAGGTGCAACGAGACCTGGGTGTCATGGTACATCAGTCATTGAAAGTTGGCATGCAGGTACAGCAGGCGGTGAAGAAGGCAAGCGGCATGTTGGCCCTCATAGCTAGGGGATTTGAGTATAGGAGCAGGGAGGTCTTGTACAGGGCCTCGCCTGGAATATTGTGTTCCGTTTTGGTCTCCTAATCTGAGGAAGGACGTACTTGCTCTTGAGGGAGTGCAGCAAAGGTTCACCAGACTGATTCCTGGGATGGCAGGACTGACATATGAGGGGGGACTGGATCGACTGGGCCTGTATTCACTGGAGTTTAGAAGGATGAGAGGGGATCTCATAAAAACATATAAAATTCTGACGGGACTGGACAGGTTAGATGCAGGAAGAATGTTCCCGATGTTGGGGAAGTCCAGAACCAGGGGTCACAGTCTAAGGATAAGGGGTAAGCCATTTAGAACCGAGATGAGGATAAACTTCTTCACTCAGAAAGTTGTTAACCTGTGGAATTCTCTGCTGCAGAGAGTTGTTGATGTCATTCATGGAATATATTCAAGAGTGAATAAGATATGGCCCTTAACAGCTAAAGGGATCAAGGGGTATGGAGAGAAAGCAGGAAAGGGGTACTGAGGTGAATGATCAGCCATGATCTCCAAATTTGCGGATGATACTAAGTTGGGTGGCAGTGTGAGCTGCGAGGAGGATGCTATTAGGCTGCAGAGTGACTTGGATAGGTTAGGTGAGTGGGCAAATGCATGGCAGATGAAGTATAATGTGGATAAATGTGAGGTTATCCACTTTGGTGGTAAAAACAGAGAGACAGACTATTATCTGAATGGTGACAGATTAGGAAAAGGGAAGGTGCAACGAGACCTGGGTGTCATGGTACATCAGTCATTGAAGGTTGGCATGCAGGTACAGCAGGCGGTTAAGAAAGCAAATGGCATGTTGGCCTTCATAGCGAGGGGATTTGAATACAGGGGCAGGGAGGTGTTGCTACAGTTGTACAGGGCCTTGGTGAGGCCACACCTGGAGTATTGTGTACAGTTTTGGTCTCCTAACTTGAGGAAGGACATTCTTGCTATTGAGGGAGTGCAGCGAAGGTTCACCAGACTGATTCCCGGGATGGCGGGACTGACCTATCAAGAAAGATTGGATCAATTGGGCTTGTATTCACTGGAGTTCAGAAGAATGAGAGGGGACCTCATAGAAACGTTTAAAATTCTGACGGGTTTAGACAGGTTAGATGCAGAAAGAATGTTCCCAATGTTGGGGAGGTCCAGAACCAGGGGTCACAGTCTGAGGATAAGGGGTAAGCCATTTAGGACCGAGATGAGGAGAAACTTCTTCACCCAGAGAGTGGTGAACCTGTGGAATTCTCTACCACAGAAAGTAGTTGAGGCCAATTCACTAAATATATTCAAAAGGGAGTTAGATGAAGTCCTTACTACTCGGGGGATCAAGGGTTATGGCGAGAAAGCAGGAAGGGGGTACTGAAGTTTCATGTTCAGCCATGAACTCATTGAATGGCGGTGCAGGCTAGAAGGGCTGAATGGCCTGCTCCTGCACCTATTTTCTATGTTTCTATGTTTCTATGAATGGTGGTGCAGGCTCGAAGGGCCGAACGGCCTACTCCTGTGCCTATTTTCTATGTTTCTATGTTGCCTGTCTGGCTTATTTGCATATATCTGGGGTTGGATAAAATCAACAAATCCTGGAAAAGAAGATTAGCAATGTGTAAAAAAAACACTTTGGCCTACATTTTGATGAAAAAATATGAATGACACATGCCATTATTAATGCGCAAATCAGCCAGAAACTTGTAGCGAGGAAGAGATACCCGGTGAAATGCGAATCGCCATAAGTTACTGTCTGATTTGTGCCAGTCCGCTATTAGCTTCGCAAAAATGGTTTCTCACGCTTAACGCTCCCATGATTTACAAGAAGTTGCTGCATGTGTATGTGAATTGCCTATTAAACTCACCACAGAAAGTTATGTCTAGTAATTAACCACAACGATGTGCATTTATATAACGCCTTGAACATTTTAAAACATGCCAAAACGCTTCACAGGAGCATTAACAAACTAAATTTGACTCCGAGCCAAAGAAAGAAATATTAGGACAGATGACCAAAAGCTTGGTCAAAGAATGAGGTTTTAAGGAGCGTCTTAAAGGAGGGGAGTGATGTAGAAAGGTATTAATAGCATAAGTACCATTTTAACAATGTGATAATTGTTAATAGATGGCAATCAATCACTCTTTCCCAGAAAATGAACAATTAAAGATGGAGTCTCATTCCTTCAGGTTGTGAATGGTTTTAGGAGATTATAAAAATGTAAAATTTAAAAAATACTTTTCCTTTCTGCCTCTTTTTTTTCTCTCTCTCTTAATCCAGTCTTTCTTTACCTCACTTTATTTCTCTTTTCTGTACCTGATTTAACATTGAATTCACTCATTCTATTTCACCCTTCTTTTCAATACTTCCTCGGTTTATTTCTCAATCCTTTAATCTCATTGGTTAACGAGATATACTGTTCGTCTTGTTGTTCACCAAGGTCACAGGTACCCCATTGCCCTTGCTGCACCATTATCAGCTCGCACTTCCAGCAACTTTGGGTGATATTTTTTTTAAACATAAAGATGCACAAAGAAGTCTTACTAACGATGTACGCTGCGAATTATCACACTACAGCAAAACCTGGCCCTTTATAGATATAGCTGGTTTCATTTTTCATTTGTTTTCATTGCAAGATATAATGTCATTATATAATGTCTAAGAACATAAGAACATAAGAAATAGGAGCAGGGGTAGGCCATATGGCCCCTCGAGTCTGCTCCGCCATTTAATACGATCATGGCTGAACCGATAATGGACTCAGGTCCACTTCCCTGCCCGCTCTCCATAACCCCTTATTCTCTTATTGTTTAAGAAACTGTCTATTTCTGTCTTAAATTTATTCACTGTCCCAGCTTCCATAATTCTCTGAGGCAACGAATTCCACAGATCCACAACCCTCAGAGAAGAAATTTCTCCTCATCTCAGTTTTAAATGGGCGGCACCTTATTCTAAGATTATGCCCTCTAGTTCCAGTCTCCCCTTTCAGTGTAAACATGCTCTCTGCATCCACCTTGTCAAGCCCCCTCATAATCTTATATGTTTCGATAAGATCACCTCTCATTCTTCTGAATTCCAATGAGTAGATACCCAACCTACTCAACCTTTCCTCATAAGTCAACCCCCTCATCTCTGGAATCAACCTAGTGAACCTTCTCTGAACTGCCTCCAAAGCAAGTATATCCTTTTGTAAATATGGAAACTAAAACTGCATGCAGTATTCCAGGTGTGGCCTCACCAATACCCTGTACAATGGTAGCAAGACTTCCCTGTTTTTATATTCCATCTCCTTTGCAATAAAGGCCATTGGCCTTCCTGATCACATGCTGTACCTGCATACTATCGTTTTGTGTTTCATGCACAAGTACCTCCAGGTCCCGCTGTATTACAGCACTTTGCAATCTTTCTCCATTTAAATAATAACTTGCTTTTTGATTTTTTTCTGCCAAAGTGCATAACCTCACACTTTCCAACATTGTACTCCATCTGCCAAATTTTTGCCCACTCACTTAGCCTGTCTATGTCCTTTTTCAGATTTTTTGTGTCCTCCTCACACATTGCTTTTCCTCATCTTTGTATCATTGGCAAACTTGGCTACGTTACACTCAGTCCCTTCCTCCAAGTCGTTAATATAGATTGTAAATAGTTGGGGTCCCAGCACTGATCACTGCGGCACCTCACTGGTTACTGATTTGCCAACCCAAGAATGAACCCTTTATCCCTACTCTCTGTTTTCTATTCGTTAGCCAATCCTCTATCCATGCTAATATATTACCCCCAACCCCGTGAAATGTTATCTTGTGCAGTAACCTTTTATGTGGCACATTGTCAAATGTCTTCTGGAAGTCCAAATACACCACATCCACTGGTTCCCCTTTATCCACCCTGTTCGTTACATCCTCAAAGAATTCTAGCTAATTTGTCAAACATGATTCCCCTTCATAAATCCTGGCCGAATTTTGCTTTTCCTAATGTCCAAATGTATATTGGGTGAGTAATTTGTGTTCCTGTAGATGTATTATAATATAAATTTAATTGTAGGAGACTTAGGACAGAGAGCAGTCAAAATCTTTTTACAGAGACCTGTGAGGGTATAGAATGCTTTTCCAGATTAAATAATTGAAGCAAAGGCAATGTCAACATTTAAGAATAGGTTAGATAAGTGTTTGAGGGGAAGGGGGATAAAGTGACATGAAAACAAGGTGGGCACATGGAAATAGGATCACTCCCCAAGTGGAGGATTGACACCAACATGGTCTGGTTGAGCCGAACAGTTTGTTTCCCTGTTTTCAGTTCTATATAATTCTATGTTGCGGGTGTCGCAAACTATTTACAAACCTTTTTCTTTCCAGAGTTCGTCTCTCTGGAATGTTCTGATTCCTGTTTAGGTGTGGCACCCATCATCCCAGGGGACATTCGTCACAGGCAAATGTCAGCATTCTACTTGACTGCAGGAGGCATCACAGCCAAGTTCGATTCTGTTCTCACTTGGCGTACAGGCACACACGTGTGCGCACACACACATACATCATACCACAAGAGTTTACTGAGTGACAATCAGGATCAGCAATCCCAGCAGCTCTCTCTTTTGGCCAAGGAAATTGAAGCCAATTGTGACTCCCCTACCACCAGGACATACTGGGGATCAAACCTTGGACTGTTATAAGAACATAAGACCATAAGAAATAGGAGCAGGAGTAGGCCACCTGGCCCCTAGAGCCTGTTCCGGCTGATCATGGGTGATTATGGCTGATCTGATCATGGATTCAGCTCCACTTTCCTGCCCGCTCCCCATAACCTTTTATTCCATTATCGCTCAAAAATCTGACTATCTTCGCCTTAAATATATTCAATGACCCAGCCTCCACCGCTCTCTAGGGCAGAGAATTCCATAGATTTACAACCCTCTGAGAGAAGGAATTCCTTCTCATCTCAGTTTTAAACGGGTGGCCCCTTACTCTGAGACTGTGTCCCCTTGTTTTAGTTTCCCCTATGAGTGAACATACCCTCTCTGCATCCACCTTGTCTTATATGTTTCGATAAGATCACCTCTCATTCTTCTGAATTCCAATGATTATAGGCCCAACCTACTCAACCTATCTTCATAATTCAACCCCCTCATCTCTGGAATCAACCTAATGAATCTTCTCTGAACTGCCTCCAATGCAAGTATATCCTTCCTTAAATACGGAGACTAAAACTGTTATGTTCAGAATAAATCCACAGGACTATATTGTAAGCTCAAACTGTTGTGAACTTGGTCTCTTTATTCAGACTCCAGAGTGGAGAAGCAGCATGGTGAATCACCTTTTATACCTGCTTGCCCCAGGGTGCACAGGTGACCCTTAGGTCTCCCACAGGTGTGCCCCCTAGTGGCAAGTCTTATATTTTGGTGAGGATTACATACACCCCCCCCACCCCAAAGTCTTAAGTACGAGTTATTTTCAAGTTGAGGCAATCTGGTGCCCTGAATCCCTGGGTCGATCACTTGAGTTGAAGTCCTGACATGGTGGGTTCATCCTCGTGGTTGACGGCGAGGTCGATTGTGTTAGTGGGTCACTGAGGGCCAGGTCCTTTCACAGTGGTTCCTGGCTATGTGTAGTTCGCAGTTTGGTCTGGTCCAAATGCTTCCTGCGTTTGCCCATTATATGATTTCACAATCAAACGCTCCATTTTCATTACACACACTCCATTCCCTTCTTTGGCTAATACAGTGCTAGCGGACCACCTAGGGCCCTGAACATGGTCTACAGCATTTATTCTGATGTCGCGTGGAGGAGCCGTGCGATCATGGTACATTCTCTGCTGATAGCATACAGAAGGCTCGGTTCTGAGTGCTTCTGCCTGGTGACTGCGTAGCACCCGGGATAGCCAGGTCTGTAGGGAGTCTACCGTGACACGTGTGGTGCCTGGCTTTGTGATTTGGGCTGCCCGCTCCAGACTATGGCCTCTCTGGCATGATGGTCTTCATAGCGAGGGGATTTGAGTATAGGAGCAGGGAGGTCTTACTGCAGTTGTACAGGGCCTTGGTGAGACCACACCTTGAGTATTGTGTGCAGTTTTGGTCTCCTAATCTGAGGAAGGACATTCTTGCTATTGAGGGAGTGCAGCGAAGGTTCACCAGACTGATAACTGGGATGGCAGAACAGACATGTGAAGAAAGACTGGATTGACTAGGCTTATATTCACTGGAATTTGGAAGAATGAGAGGGGATCTCATAGAAACATATAAAATTCTGACGGGATTGGACAGGTTAGATACAGGAAGAATGTTCCCGATGTTGTGGAAGTCCAGAACCAGGGGTCACAGTCTAAGGATAAGGGGTAAGCCATTTAGGACCAAGATGAGGAGAGGCTTTTTCACGCAGAGAATTATGAACCTGTGGAATTCTCTACTCAGAAAGTTTTTGAGGCCAGTTCGTTAGATATATTCAAAGGGAGTTAGATGTGGCCCTTATGGCTAAAGGGATCAAGGGGTATGGAGAGAAAGCAAAAAAGAGATACTGAGGTGAATGGTCAGCCATGATCATATTGAATAGTGGTGCAGGCTCGAAGGGCCGAATGGCCTACTCCTGGCACCTATTTTCTATGTTTCTATGTTTCTATTGTCACTGACCCTAAGGTCTGGCAAGCCCAGGATGGGGGATATGGCCTTGAGACTTTCAGTGTGGTGGGAGGCCTTGTGGTCCCCATGGATCCTGGGCCATGGTATGGAGGCCCCGGACCACTGACTGTGTGTAGTCTCCCTGCCTTTCTTTGCAACGTTGCAGGGTTGCCCCATAGGGGGCAATGTGATGGGTTGAGCCTTTCATCTTTGCGACGGATAAGCTGCAATATCCCGTCTAGCGGTTCACCGTTTTCAGGCGGTAACGTGGGATCCTGGCTGGTCCAGGTCCTAAACTGGGAGGCCGTTACGGTTGACCTCTCGCTTTTTAACACTTCCACGACAACGAGCAGGCTGCGCCATTCCAACTCCGGTGGTGGGCAACGGTAGCCAACTGAGGACATTCGCGCTGTTCTCAGTGCCTGGCCCGTGACGGATCATGTTACAGTGCACAGACAATGTTAGACATTCTTGAAACAACGCATCGATAATGGTGCCTCTGCTCTCCCAAAACTGTAGGATGGGCAGCTTGTCTGACGGGAGCAAATATTGGGACACTCTTTGGTAGGTCTCTTTTGTCCCGTGAACCAAAGCTACAGCCTTGGTTAACTTATTGGATACATGTACAACCGGTTGGGGCTCACCCGCTACTTTGGCTTGCTGCACAACACGCCCGACCCTGTGTGGTAACACATCACTTGCTACGAATACTTTGTTAGATAAATATACAACCGGTTGGGGTTCGCCCGCTACTTTGGCTTGCTGTACAACACGCCCGACCCTGTGTGATAACACATCACTTGTTACAAGTACTTTGTCAGATACATATACAACCGGTTGGTGTTCACCCGCTACTTTGGCTTGTTGTAAGGTACCCCCGACCCCATATGATAGTACATCATTGGCCACGAAAGAACGCTCACATGGGTTACACAGTGCAAGCAACTTATTGGAACGTAGTGGGTTCCTGGCCTTCTCAGTGGCCGCCCCTTTACCTTTGCCCCAAACTCAGTCGTCTTCCTTGCTGGGCAACACATACCTCTGTTTCGTTGCGGTGACATCCTGTGGTCTGGATGCTCTCTCGTCCCATGGTCTGGACGCACTTTTGTCCCGTGGTCTGGACGCACTCTTGTCCCGTGATCTGGACGCACTCTCGTCCATGTTCGTGATGCCGACTGCCGTGATCTTCCTCCCCAGGGATTTTGCCTCTGGCGTTGGGAAGACGCATTCGGATCATTTCGGCCGGAGTCCCACTCTTCATGGTCGACCTGGAGCCTCTTCCATCGTTGCGAAGGAGTCATTGGCTTTGGGTGGTGGGTACCGCACCTGTACTGCTGCTCGGTTGATCTTCACCTCCTTGTGGTCGTGATGAACGCCTGTGCCTCGGGGATCTGCAAATGGATCTGCAATTCGATGCCTGGTTCAGCTGCAGGTGGGGCTTTGCTCAGCCTTTGAGCATGGGAGACGTTGTTCGCCGTAGAAGGTACGTATCTCAGATCTAGGGATTCGGCAGACAGCAGTTTGCGAAGAATGACCTCGTGGCCAATTCCAAGCACGAAAAAGTCCCGCGACATTTCCCCCAAAGATCCTGCAAATTCGTACTGCCCCGCAAGGCGTTTTAGGTCGGCGATAAAACTCGCCACGTTCTGGCCCTTGGAGCAATGGTGTAAAAGCGATACCTGGTCATTAAGATGCTCTCCTTCTGCTTGAGGTGTTTCCGAACCAGTGTACACAGCTCTGTGTAAGTTTTGTCAGTTGGTTTGACCGGTCCCAGCAGATTTTTGAGGAGGCCATATATCGAAGACCCACATATGGTGAGGAGAATCTCAGCCTTGTCCAGTTCATTGGCCACGAAGTACTGGTCGAGGCACTCAATGAAGGCTTCACAATCATCACCCTCAACAAATCTCTCAAGAATAGCAATGGCAGCCATTACCATGTGAAAGTCCATGATCCGTTAATCGTCGCCAATTTGTTATGTTCAGAATAAATCTACAGGACTGTATTGTAAGCTCAAACTGTTGTGACCTTGGTCTCTTTATTCAGACTCCAGAGTGGAGAAGCAGTAGGGTGGATCACCTTTTATACCTGCTTGCCCCAGGTGCACAGGTGACCTTTAGGTTTCCCGCAATACTCTAGGTGTGGCCTCACCAATACCCTGTACAGTTGTAGCAGGACTTCTATCCTGCTTGCAATAAAGGCCAACATTCCATTTAGAAACATAGAAACATAGAATCTAGTTGCAGGAGTAGGCCATTTGGCCCTTCGAGCCTGCACCATCATTCAATAAGATCATGGCTGATCAGTACCCCTTTCCTGCTTTCTCTCCATACTCCTTGATCCCTTTAGCCATAAGGGCCTTATCTAACTCCCTCTTGAATATATCCAGTGAACTAGCATCAACAACTCTCTGCGGTAGGGAATTCCACAGGTTAACAACTCTCTGAGTGAAGAAGTTTCTCCTCATCTCAGTCCTAAATGGCCTACCCCTTATCCTAAGACTATGTCCCCTGGTTCTGGACTTCCCCAACATCGGGAACATTTTTCCCGCATTTAACCTGTCCAGTCCCATCAGAATCTTATACGTTTCTATGAGACCCTCTCTCATCCTTCTAAATTCCATTGAATAAAGGCCCAATTGATCCAGTCTCTCCTCATATGTCAGTCCAGCCATCCCTGGAATCAGTCTGGTGAACCTTCGCTGCACTCCCTCAATAGCAAGAATGTCCTTCCTCAGATTAGGAGACCAAAACTGAACACAATATTCCAGGTGAGGCCTCACCAAGGCTGTGTACAACTGCAGTAAGACCTCCCTGCTCCTATACTCAAATCCCCTAGCTATGAAGGCCAACATGCCATTTGCCTTCTTCACCGCCTGCTGTACCTGCATGCCAACTTTCAATGACTGATGAACCATGATATCCAGGTCTTGTTGCACCTCCCCCTTTCCTAATCTGCCACCATTCAGATAATATTCTGCCTTCGTGTTTTTACGTTCCTGATTACTTGCTGTACCTGCATACTAACGTTTTGCGCCTGAAATTGATGCACTCACCACCCACTGCCACCGACTGCCGCCCACTGCCAACGTCATTCCTCCTCGAGTTCTGCCCAGTGCCTGTTTTGATCTACTCTGGAGCTGGCAGGAGGGGAGAACTGCCGGGAAACGCCCGTTGACATCAGCGGGCAGCCGAGTGGCGTAAGTGGACTCCCGCCCACCGAGATGCAGATTGGTACGGGCAGGAGTCAGCGGGAGTCGGCGCCAGAATGGGGGTGGACCGCGGGCTGAACGCGGGTCTGCCCCCGACGATAGGTCTGAAGAGCTGAGAAAAAAAAGGTGAGTAGACATTTTTAAATGTTTTTCTTTACAAGGACGTACCTGGATGGGGTCCCCTGAAGGTGTTGTGATGTTTTTTTTATGCTTTATCTTTGCAGGTTTTCGACCCTCCATTGGCCCAACTCCATCGTCGGCGGCATTGGGCAGCAAGTGCCTCTGCCGCCGAGAATGTGAGCTCCCGCCGGCTGCCACGCAGATTGGCGGCGTAAATCTCTCATTTGCCGCCCGCCGACCTTCGAGGGACCTTGTTGATGAAAACCCCAGCCAAAATACTGACTGGTACCTTGGCAGCCATTGTCGGTCCTTTGAGTGGCACTTGGGCGGGTGGAGGCCTTTTTCAAATTTGGCCCTTTTGTGCTTCATGCACTATGTCCCCCCAGGTCCCTCTGTACTGCAGAACTTTGCAATTTTTCTCCATTTAAACTATAATTTGCTTTTCTATTTTTTCTGCCAAAGTGAATAACCTCACATTTTCCCAAATTATACTTCATCTTTTGCCCACGCGCTTAGCCTGTCTATAACCCTTTGCAGATTTTTTGTGACCTCACAATTTACTTTCCCACCCATCTTTGTATCATCAGCAAACTTGGCTACATTACACTCAGTCCTTTCATCCAAGTTATTAATATATATTGTAAATAGTTGAGGACCCAGCACCGATCCCTGCGGCACCCCACTAGTTACTGTTTCCCAACCAGAAAATGACCCATTTAGTCCGACTCTCTGTTTTCTGTTAGTTAGCCAATCCTCAATCAATGCTGATATATTACCCCCAACACCATGAACATTTATCTTGTGCAGTAACCTTTTATGTGGCACCTTATTGAATGCCTTCTGGAAAACCAAATACACCACATCCACTGGTTCCTCCTTCTCCACCCTACTCGTTACATCCTCAAAGAACTCCAGCAAATTTGTCAAACATAATTTCCCTTTCATAAAATCATGCTGACTCTGCTGGATTGAATTATGCTTTTCCAAATGTCCCGCTACTGCTTCCTTAATAATGGACGCAAGCATTTTCCCAACGACCGATGTTAGGCTAATTGGTCTATAGTTTCCTGCTTTTTGTCTGCCTCCTTTTTTAAATAGGGATGTTACCTTTGCGGTTTTCCAATCTGCTAGGATTGCCCCATAATCCAGGGAATTTTGGTAGATTACAACCAATGCATCCACTATCTCTGCAGCCATTTCTTTTAAGACCGTAGGATGTAAGCCATCAGGTCCAGGGGACTTGCCTGCCTTTAGTCCCATTATTTTACCTAGTACTACTTCATTAGTGATAGTGATTGTATTAAGTTCCTCCCTCTCAATAGCCCCTTGATTATCCACTATTGGGATGTTTTTAGTGTCTTCTACTGTGAAGACCGATACAAAGTATTTGTTGAATGTCCCTGCCATTTCCCTGTTCTCCATTATTAATTTCCCAGTCACATTCTCTAGGGGACCAACATTTACTTTAGCCACTCTTTTCCTTTTTATGTATCTTTAGAAACTCTTACTATCTGTTTTTATATTTTGTCTGTATGGCTCAGTATTTGCTGGTGCCTGCATCATTGGGGTAGCTTTGCACATTTTTTTAATTGAGCATTTCAGGCAGTGCATTCCACTTGCTGCTTGAATTTTTTACCTTATGTCGCCTTTTGTTCTTCTGCCAATCACCTTAAATTTGTGTCCTCTGGTTCTCGACCCTTCCACCAAAGGGAACAGTTTCTCTCTATCTACTCTGTCGAGACTCCTCATGCTTTTGAACACCACTATCAAATGTCCTCTCAGCCGTCTCTGCTCTAAGGAGAACAACCCCAGCTTTTCCACTTTATCCACATAACTGAAGTCCCTCGTCACTGGAACCATTCTTATAATATGCTTGCATGATTGCTACAGTAGTGTCTACAAACCCAGTGTAGGGCTAGAACTATTTTTTCAATTAATCAGGTCCTTCCTTCCTTGATGGCTCAGCGAGTTTCCCCTGTGAGTAGCAGGCCCATGCAGATCTGAAAGTCTTATGTTTGACCTCCAGTCTATGCTAAGTTAATTGATCTCAGCTGGGGCAGGATTAAGGGCACTAAAATCGACCTCCGGCTTAAGGAAGGGTTTAAAAAAAAAACAGCCAGTGTTCCTGCTCCTGACCAACATAAAGTAGCTCCTGCTGGGTGCGGGCATGCAATAACATTTTGTGAGCATAAGTTCCCGCTTGGCTGTGATACCCCTGCAGAAAAATTGCCTGCGGACACTCACTTTCATACTTCACATATAAATAATCGACGGAGCACCAGACAGCAAGGAGTCAATTCTTTAGTAGAGGAGTTAAATTTTTTTTTAAGAAAAGGAGGCTATGGCATATTATTATCTACGACTGAGTTAAATTTGACAGTGGAAATAAAGTCAAATCAGAATATTCGTACTTGGCTCTGCTAATGTCAAGCAATATGTGTCTTTTCATAGAATTATTTCCAACTAAAATTTCAAAAGAAAAGACTGATAAATAATTCCCGCTCCTTGGCTCCCTCGATCTCTCCTCTCTTCACCCCCACCTCCCATACACCTTCCTAGAAAAAGGCTCACAAGGTACAGGACGTCTCTGTAAGCTGACAGCCTGTCAGAAGCTGCTCACAAAGAAACCCTGATCTTAGCAAGTTTTTAGTAGAAAAATTTATTCCTGACTCGCCTGTAGCCAGAGTGAAGAATGGCCATGTTCCTTTTCTGCATGGATTTGAAATCACAGCGGTACACAAATCAGTGGATCAGGGTAAAATGGCCATTCATCATTCCCAAAGCCTGAATCGACAGGCCAAAAAAAGTCATGGATTTTTCCTTAGGTTCAAATAATTTGCCTGTTAATGTGAAGTGACAGGTAGAGAAAAGCATATCCCCCCCATCTTCGGCCCTTGTAATATGAATTTTGGCTTTGGATATCAGAACAGCCATTATTTAATAAAACTGCAAATGCTGGTTACTCGAGTGCTCTCCCTGACAGAGAAATATGATCAGAAGGCTTTAAGAAAATAAAAGGAGGCAATGCTCAGCACTCTTGTTAGTGCAGGTCGTAATTTAACCCCTCGAGGCAAGGGCGAAGGATGCAATTTTCAATGGTGAATCGCTGACTTAAATACTCTGTGTTGCAAAGTTCAGGGTTTTATTCTTTTTTTCCTTTCTCTCAAGAAACTTATCGCTACTTATATTGCCAAACCTCGGATTCGGTTCTATAACTGTAACCAGTCTTTGAATGGGACATTAAACCGAGGTCCCATCTGCCTGTTCGGGTGGGCATATCTCAAACATAGACAGAGAGCTCTGGCTAATATTTCTCCTTCACCCACACACAGTTCCTTGCTGTTTTTAAAATGTAGTTTCATTTGCCTGCATAACAACAGTCACTGCATTGCAAAAGGAAATGTTTTCTGTGAAGCATTTGAAGACATATGATAAGGTGCTATACAAATGCAGGTATTACTGCATTTATTAGCTTAAAACTTAATCTGGAGTCAGATTTCTGGCCTGCTCCAGCAAGTGCTGCTTGTTGACAGATTGAGATGCAGACTGAGAAGAGTCAATAGGTCAATATTTGTTATTCAGATTTCCTGTGAAATTTGACAAACCTCCATAAATTTGAGCTCATGCAAAACGCTGCTGCCCGTATCCTAACACGCACCGAATCCCATTCACCCATTGGCTGTCGTTCCACCAACGCCTCAATTTTAAAATTATCCTTTGCCTGTTCAACTCCCCCCATGGCCTTGTCCCTCTCTATATCTGCAACCTCCTCCACCCCTACAAACCTCCAAGGACTGTTCTCTCACTGCATAGACGCACCCCACTTAAATAAAGTCAGACTGTAAGCAGGTGCAGGTTGCTTAGGAACCCCAAAATCTGCACAGGGGTACTAGTGGAGTTTAACCAGTTGAAACTATGCAACCTATGAGTTCAGAGGCACTTGCCTCAGAGTCAAAGGTTTGTGGGTTCAAGCCTCACTCCAGATACTTCAGTGCATTAGTGAGGGTGTATTCTAATGTTGGAGGTGCTGTATTTCTGATGAGGCCCTGTCTGTCCTCTCAGGTGGATTGAAAAGATACCAAGATACTACTTGAAGCAGAGCAGGGGAGTTCTCCTAGTTTCGTGCCAACCTTTAACCCAAACCAACATCTCAAACAACAGATTATCTGGTCATTTATCTTGTTCCTGTTTGTGAGGCCTTGCTATGTGAAAATTGGCTGCCATGTTCCCCTACACTATAACTGTGACTAGACTTCAAAAGTATTTCTTAGATGATGTACTTTGGGACACCGTGAGATCATGAAAGGCACTATATAAATACAATTCTTTCTTTCTCGTTACTTGTCCAGTCAGGACCCTTTAAAGAGGGAGTGTCACTATCAGTCTCCGCCCCTCACCCCCGCCTCTTTTAAGAACTGAAGGGTTAAATTTCCATGGGGATTCTCCTGTTTATTCACTGTAACTTTCACAGAAGAGTCATGGAAACCACAGCATAATAGTATAAACACCGTTTATATTGTTCTCCAGAGTTTCTGCAACTCTTCCACTAAAGTAACGATGAACAGGAATGAGAACTGCATGAAAATTCACCCCCTGAGTCTCTGCGAGCAGGTGCTCCTGTTAAAAGGGAGTAATCCAACCTTTAATGTCATTGCTGCCACTCCACAGTGTTCATCTCATATTGCAGTTTTAATCATATAAGTTGATTAACACACTAATTAAAGCAATTATTAGGAGCGACTAAATCAGTCTGGGATCATCTGCCTTTTTCACACATTAAATACGGTCTGTTTAAACAAAATTAGAAGTCATGTCTAATATTACTTTCATTTACAAAAATACACTTAAAAGAGACTATGAGCTGAAATTCCTTCTCTCGATAATTTAGCGAAAATGTGGGAGCGGGTATAAAACAAAATTTCAGTGGGATTATTGATATGACAAATTTTGCCCCATATTACTTATCGCTAAATGTAAATCATCAATGAGCCATTCAGCTATAGGGCTTCATTACTCTTGATAATGATCCAATGCATGCTGCATTACAGAATCACTCTAATTCATGGTTGATCTTTTTAATATTACAGTTCAGAATCCATTATATGATACACTTGATTTAAAAAGGCAATTATAGTAGTAATATAATTGGTTACTTCATGCTATCCAACATATTTTAACAAGTCAATCGTTACTGGGCGAATCATCTTCTAAATGCATATCTATGAAGAAAGATAGGACCCAACAGATAAACACTGTCACATGTTGCAGAAAGCTACTGATACTAAAAATGCTGAACATAAGCACCGAGCAAATTGTTTTACGTAAAATGGTAACTGGTTACCTGCAACAAAGACTAAGGGCTCAATGCCATTTTTTGGCATATTGGAAGAGCTTCGCCTCTTTTATTTGGCCCCAAATACTCCAAAAAAATAACAGAATCTTAGAATCATAAAAGTTTACAGCACGGAAGGAGGCCATTTCAGCCCATCGTGTCCGTGCTGGCCAATAAGAGACTATCCAGCCTAATCCCACTTTCCAGGTCTAGGTCCGTAACTCTGCAGGTTACGGCACTTCAGGTGCACATCCAAGTACTTTTTAAAGGTGGTGAGTTTCTGTCTCTACCACCCTTTCAGGCAGTGAGTTCCAGACCCCCACAACTCTCTGCGTGAAGAAATTTCCCCTCAAATCCCCTCTAAACCTTCTCCCAATTACTTTAAATTTATGCCCCCTGGTTGTTGACTCCTCTGCTAAGGGAAATAGGCCTTTTCTATCCACTATATCTAGGCCCCTCATAATTTTATACACCTTAATGCGGTCTCCCCTCAGCCTCCTCTGGTCCAATGAAAACAAATCCAGCCTATCTAATATGTCCTCATAGCTTAGATTCTCCACTCCCAGTAACATCCTCATAAATCTCCTCTGTACCCTCTCCAGTGCAATCACATCCTTCCTGTAATGCAGTGACCAGAACTTCATGCAGTACTCCAGCTGTGGCCTAACCAGTGCTTTATACAATTCAAGCATAACCCCCCCCTGCTCTTGTTTCTATGCCTTGGCTAATAAAGGCAAGCATTCCATATGCCTTCTTAGCCACCTTATCTACCTGCCCTGCTACTTTCAGGGATCTGTGGGCATGCACTCCAAGGTCCCTTTGTTCCTCCACTCGTCTCAGTATCTTACCATTTAATGTGTATTCCCTTTCCTTGTTAGCCCTCCCAAAATGCATTACCTCGCACTTCTCTGGAATAAATTCCATTTGCCACTGTTCTGCCCACCTGACCAGTTGATATCTTCCTGCAGTCCGCAACTTTCTTCTTCATTATCAACCATACAGCTGATTTTAGTATCATCTGCAAACTTCTTAATCATATCTCCTCTATATTCAAGTCTAGATCATTGATGTATATTACAAAAAGCAAGGGACCTAGTACTGAGCCCTGCGGAACCCCATTGGAAACATCCTTCCAGTCACAAAAACACCCATCAACCATTACCCTTTGCATCCTGCCACTAAGCCAATTTTGGATTCAATTTGCCACTTTGCCCTGGATTCCATGGAATTTTACTTTTGTGACCAGTCTGCCATGTGGGACCTTAACAAAAGCTTTGCTAAAATCCATATGCACTACATCATATGCTTTGCCTTCATCGACCCTCCTGGTTACCTCCTCGAAAAATTCAATCAAGTTAGTCAGACACGACCTTCCCTTAATGAATCCGTGCTGACTGTCCTTGATTAATCCATGTCTTTCTAAGTGAAGATTTATCCTGTCCTTCAGGATTTTTTCCAATAATTTTCCCACCACTCAGTTTAGGCTGACTGGCCTATAATTACTTGCAAGTTTCACTGTTCAATTTTTTGAAATTGGCGCCATGCAGCCTGTCCTTTAGCTTCGGGGGGTGGAGCCTAATGTCTGTGCCGAAAAAACGATACCCACCCCGTCCCTTCTACACATGCGCGAAAAGTAAAATTATGTTTTTACGTGACTGCTATGGGCGCGCAAGTCCAGTACAGCTCCCGGTCAGCATTCGACCATTTTTAAAGAGCAAGTTGTGTGTGAGAACTATAATTCTCAGTGGAAAAATCGGAGCTGCAATACAATATGTAACGCAGCTCAAAGACCAAAAATTTCTCACAGGATGAAGTGGAGTCACTTGTTACTATAATTGAGGCCAGATGTCACGAGCTGGACACCAGCAGAGGTCACATCAAAGTTTCACCAAAAGAAATGAAAAAATGCTGGAACTACCTTGCAATGGTGACTACCCCGAGGTCTGGAGGCCAGTGCAAAAAGAAGTGGCAGGACCTTGGTCAAGTATTTAGTGTAAGTAATATTTGCATTTATTCACTGGAATTGCAATTGTAAATGTGACCATCTGTAGATGTCCCACCCAACAGAAAGACACCCTCTCTAAAAGTTTATAGTTTCATCCTTGCAGAGGTAAGTGGCACACACAAAATGGAAAGAACTCGAACAGGAGGAGGCCCGGCAAATCTGCACCCACTGACACCCTTGGAAGAGAGGGTCGCTGCTTTGATGGGTCCTGCCTGGAGAAAAGCAACCACCACTGCACAAGCTGGGCCCACACTCGAGGGAGAGGGCAAGTCCTGAAAATTCCAGTCTGGCTTTGCTAAATGTTAAGTACTGCACGGGCTAGCCATGCTTCGGTTCATGGGAATGTCTCCGTCAGCTACGCTTCGGTTAATGCAATATCATTCATCGTGGTCCTTCAAATGAGCCTGCTGCCTGCACTGTGTGAGCCTACTCATGCCACCCTGCCCCCTCCTCTGCTGATAACCATTTGTTTATTCTGTTATATTTTTCAGAACTTGAGGCCAACCCTGACGAGGTTGATGCCAATCCAGAAGAAGATTCAGACACAGATGAGCCTGAACAGGAGAGCATCTTCCAATCCCACCTTCCAGACCAAGTGCATGGGGGTGGGGGTGAGGGGAAGGGGGAGCGGCAGGGGGAGAGGATAGATGAAGCCCCCACCGTTGTACTCTGGAAGAGGTGCAAGTGCCGCCAATTGCGGTGCCAGCCACTTTCCTGAGTGGTACGAGTGTTGGGACATTCCATGGTTTCACACAGTCTGAGGCTGGGGATTCCAATGGGGTGCAATGAGGCACACCCAGGGCCCCACCATCTGAGGCTGCGGGTCCCAGTGAGATGTAGCAAGCCACACCCAGGCTGAGGAGGGGAAGGAGAGCTCGACAGTGCTCTCCTGAGGTGCAGGATCTAACAGATATGGTTCAAATAATGGCAATGCGTGTGGAGAGCATTGACCTTACGGGATCACTCCTGGACACCATCAGTGGGGTGTGTGATGAGGTGTCGGAACTGTCGCGAGAAGTAACAACACTCTCATGAGAAATGGGAACACTATCCGGGCACATGAAGGAGGGAATGTCACAGGTAGTTGAAACACTGTCAGGGCACATGAGGGAGGGAATGTCGGAGTAAGCTACTGCAATAAGGGAACAAGCCCAGACCCCACGGCCATTGGCAGAATCAACTGCCACTCCCATTCCAATCCCTCAGACCAACCTCTGAAGAGGACCAAGCCGGGTCTTCCACATTACCACCTGCCCATGCCTCCCATCATGAAGTGCGCATTACCCAAGATACTAGAAAGAATAAGCTTGGTACCAACCCGAGGAACGCTGCCCCACCGCTTGCGGGCAAGGGTAGAGTAAACATGATGAAGCGCAGCGGGCGGTCTTAGAATAAGGTGGAGGAGAGATTTAGCCTTTCTTTGCTGTTGTTGTTATTATTATTGTTGTTAGTGTTGTAACTGTACTCAAATTAAAAGTTTTCTGTAATTTATGTCAATTTATAAGTGTAAAAGTTTGTAAGTGATCTTAAAGTTTGTAAGTGATCTTAGAGTTTGTACGTGATCTTAAAGTTTGTAAGCGATCTTAACTGAAAACATTAAACTTTGATACAAGAATATTTTTATTAAAGTTAAGTTAAGGACAAACAAGTGTTAAATAAAATATATTTTAAATTGTAACAGATTCATTTACATTACTTGTTCCATTATTAACACAACTTTTTGGACTAAAGAAGAATCATTTCCATTATCTGTTCCATTAACACAACACAACATTTCAGAACAGGTCCAACCAGTTAACATGGTGCATCGTGCTCCAGGTTCAGGTAGTTGCATGGTTTCCTCCTCCTTCTCCTCTTCCTTGTCATCTGCATGTTCCTCCTCATCATCAACCACTGTCACCTCAGATGGGTCTTCTACTACCAGCTGCTGCTGCCTCATAATGACTAATTTATGCAGCATGCAGCACACAACAGTCCACTGACTGACAATGTCAGGGGAATATTGCAAGTAGCCTCCAGAATGGTCCAGGCATCGGAAATGCTGTTTCAAGATACCAACAGTCCTCTCTATTATGCAGCGCATTGCAATGTGCGACATGTTTTATTTCTGGTCAGCTTCCGTCCGGGTTACGGGTAGGGGTGTCATGAACCAGGTGGCGAGGCCGAACCCTTTGTCTCCCATTAGCCAGCTCTGCCCTTCTGGTTGCTGCTGAAACATGGCAGATATAGCTCTCTCGTGTAGGATGAACGCATCATGGGTGCTTCCAGGGAATTGAGGAGATTGTAAAGTTTCTGTTTTAGCAATGGACTTAGTCGAGAATATTTCGTGGACTTTATTTTTTTTCTGAGGGTATTTTCCCTGTGCTGGGGTCATCCTCTGCAGATAAGTGAAAAAGCTGTTTTTTGTTAAAACTCCAGAGACCGCATGGCAGTTAGCTGTGACAAAAGAACTGTCAGTCATCCAGAATAGAAACATAGAAACATAGAAAATAGGTGCAGGAGCAGGCCATTCAGCCCTTCTAGCCTGCACCGCCATTCAATGAGTTCATGGCTGAACATGAAACTTCAGTACCCCCTTCCTGCTTTCTCGCCATAACCCTTGATCCCCCGAGTAGTAAGGACTTCATCTAACTCCCTTTTGAATATATTTAGTGAATTGGCCTCAACTACTTTCTGTGGTAGAGAATTCCACAGGTTCACCACTCTCTGGGTGAAGAAGTTTCTCCTCATCTCGGTCCTAAATGGCTTACCCCTTATCCTCAGACTGTGACCCCTGGTTCTGGACCTCCCCAACATTGGGAACATTCTTTCTGCATCTAACCTGTCTAAACCCGTCAGAATTTTAAACGTTTCTATGAGGTCCCCTCTCATTCTTCTGAACTCCAGTGAATACAAGCCCAATTGATCCAATCTTTCTTGATAGGTCAGTCCCGCCATCCCGGGAATCAGTCTGGTGAACCTTCGCTGCACTCCCTCAATAGCAAGAATGTCCTTCCTCAAGTTAGGAGACCAAAACTGTACACAATACTCCAGGTGTGGCCTCACCAAGGCCCTGTACAACTGTAGCAACACCTCCCTGCCCCTGTATTCAAATCCCCTCGCTATGAAGGCCAACATGCCATTTGCTTTCTTAACCGCCTGCTGTACCTGCATGCCAACCTTCAATGACTGATGTACCATGACACCCAGGTCTCGTTGCACCTTCCCTTTTCCTAATCTGTCACCATTCAGATAATAGTCTGTCTCTCTGTTTTTACCACCAAAGTGGATAACCTCACATTTATCCACATTATACTTCATCTGCCATGCATTTGCCCACTCACCTAACCTATCCAAGTCACTCTGCAGCCTAATAGCATCCTCCTCGCAGCTCACACTGCCACCCAACTTAGTATCATCCGCAAATTTGGAGATACTGCATTTAATCCCCTCGTCTAAATCATTAATGTACGGGTTTGTCCAACAGTCCCAGCTAAAGGAAGGGGGCTGTGAATATTGACAAAACAGCTGTCGGCTAGGAAGGAGGGCCATTGACAAAGCCACTCTAATATGCAAAAGCACCTCTCACCTCCATCTCAGAAGAAGAGCAGAACAACAATTCCACTAGCCTGGCCAGCCAAAGAGGAGCCAGGTCTTTCCCAACACAAAAACTGAGGGAAATGCCCAGACTAAGGGCCTTTAGTCTAATACACACGAGTTGGATGGCCCATCACTGACTAAGCACCCATGCTTAGAAGCAAAAGGATTTTAAAGATTGGCGGGAAAGATATGGGGGGTTGCAAGACTCCCATAAAGACAGGGTCTTTCCACTTTATTTGGAGCTTGGAGCTTGCAGCTTGTATCTAGAGAGAGCTCTCTCTCCCTCTTATTCTCGCTCCACCAAGATCGATGTACCAGAGGAGGAAGCCGCAGTTCCACAGAAGAAGCCGCCGAGACTGAAAACCAGGCAGTGACTTCCCACAGCTGAGCTGAGCGAGGAAACCAACTGTGTGTGTAGTGGTGAACATGATTGCGAGTGTCCGGTAACCAGAGATCCCAGGTGAGCTGGGTGAGACTAAGGGCTCAGGGTTTTTTCAGAATTGAAGCATGGTTTGAATTAATTTGGAATTATTGAGGTTAATTAACCTGGGAAAACCAACTTTCATTATGGCCATAGTAGAATTTTGGTTGGTTTAAATTGTGTGAAAAAACCTCTATTTCCGGACATGAGGCAATCACATATTTTAAAATAAAAATTTTCCAACCAATTCAAGAATGTGATCAGTGGAGAAAAGGTTGTGTGCTATTATGCATGGAAGAGAGAACCATTGTAATGTGTAAGCTATTGGAATGCGTGGTACCATGCATTGGTATGCGTGTTTGTTGAACTTTAAAAAAAAGTAACATTCTGTACAAGCAGAAAGCAACACCTTGTCAAGAGTGAAATAATTATTCCAAGCATTTGTAAAATTTTTAAGTTATACTTTAAGTTATATTTGAGTGGATTTTTCCCTCAGTAACAGTAAGGGAAAATCAGCTTGATGAATTAATCCATTGGTCTGACAGAAAAGCCACAATGGATGTTCTTTTCTTTTTCTTTCAAACAGGCAATTACCTGAGAGGTGTAATTGGTTTATATGGAAATGACCTCAAGGTGTAGCTGAACTTGAATCTGGATGGGGCAGTGCTGTGTGAACTCCAGTCATTTAGATCACAAAGGCTGGACATAGGATTTTGTGAAATTTGACTTAGCTAAGATTTAAAGATGAAAAGTATGTAAATAACTGGAGAAGGACCTGTGAGGGGGCAGCCCCAACAGAGCAAAAGATTTTTCTTTCATTTTTGTCTTAATAGGAGCGAATTGAGCCAAAGATATGAGATTGTGTTGGGAAAACATAGAAACATAGAAAATAGGTGCAGGAGTAGGCCATTCAAGCCTGCACCACCATTCAATATGATCGTGGTGGAAGAAGAAACAAGGGATCCATGTCATGTCTTGTCTGCATGGGTTTGAGGCCCAGCATCTGTGTGGGTTTGAGGCCCAATGTCTTGTCTGCATGGGTTTGAGGCCCAGCGTCTGTGTGGGTTTGAGGCCCAATGTCTTGTCTACATGGGTTCGAGGCCCAGTGTACATTGTTTGTCTGTGTGGGTTTGAGTCCCAATGTCTGTGTGATCCGAAATCCCCCGAACACCATCAACGCCACAGAGCTCATCTCATACACCAGGATGCCCCCGCCCAGAGCCCCGACGGTACAGACGGCTGTAGGTAGGTGTCCCACCACCACCAGGGGTCCAGGGACTGGGTTGATGTTAATCCCTACTGACAAAGTTTTGTTTCAGAATGTGCACTACTCCGTGGCATCCATGATCCTGAACCTGATTGAAGTCCACCTGCCTGTGTGATGCCCGAAGAAGACGGAGAAGCTCTGTTAAAAGTGATGTTTCAGGAATTTTATGAACTCACTATGGAAATGTTGATAAAGAACAGCTTTATGATCTGAATGTTGGGAATAGTGTGGTGTCCGGTGAGCGACAGCAGTTTTTATTTCAAACCCAAGGCTGAGGTTCAAGTGGCACAAGAGCGAATTACTCCCATCCCCGAACCTTTGACCATTCACCTCACTGTGAACACCTTCACGCATTTCCAGGACTATGTGGAACATTTCGGGTACCCGATCCCTTTTCTGCCACAACACCTCACTGAGTTAATAAAGGCCATTGAGCTCTCCCAGAAACATTTTTACACTTTAGAGCAAAAGGCAGTAGGACTGAGGGAGGAGATCAAGGGGATTGTCTCGCCACTGAGTGTAGAGATTCCTCCCTGGATCCACGTCTGTTCCCATACATTGGTTATCATACAATTGTTGCTTATAGGCTACTTGTTTTATACCAGCTGCAGGCGACGGAGCCAGATGCTCTGAGCGCAGTGGCAAGGGGTGTTAGATCGACCCGGAGAGGTGTAATTGATGTATGTTGATGATGGTTTCTCCCTGCTAAAATTTGTAATGTACCAAAGTTGTGTAAGCAAATATATTGTATATTCTGGTTAGAGTTTCACACTCTGTATTGCGCAATGTGCGCTGTTGTTATTTTTGTAATGGGTTACCACCTGTCAATGCTGTACGATGCAATGTGCGCGGTGTTTTTTTGTAATGTCTCGTGGAGTGGAACCCAACCATTTGAATGTGTTAAGAAGCCGTTTTCACTGATGTCTTAATTCTGTAGAAGGGAACTGTGACACGCAGTAAGGGGTACAGGTCTGGGGTTTTAAAATATAAAATCAGGGGAACAGCTTCACTTGTGGGAGACTTTGGCCTTTGCTCTCTCGTCGAGTGATGGTTTACGGAAAGAAAAAGCATCAAACGGGGGACTGAAGAGATCGCAAAGTTTCTGTTTAAAGAATGGACTTAGTCGAAAATATTTTGTGAACTTTATTTTTTTCCTGAGGGTATTTTCCCTGTGCTGGGGTCATCCTGTGCAGATAAGTGAAAAAGCTGGTTTTTATTAAAACCCCAGAGACCGCATGGCAGTTAGCTGTGACAAAAGAACTATCAGTCATCCAGAATGTACGGGTTTGTCCAACAGTCCCAGCTAAAGGAAGAAGGCTGTGAATATTGACAAAACAGCTGTTGGCCAGTAAGGAGGGCCATTGACAAAGCCACTCTAATATGCAAAAGCACCTCTCACCTCCACCTCAGAAGAAGAGCAGAACAATAATTCCACTAGCCTGGCCAGCCAAAGAGGAGCCAGGTCTTTCCCAACACAAAGACTGAGAGAAATGCCCAGACTAAGGGCCATTAGTCCAATACACACGGGTTGGATGGCCCATCACTGATTAAGTACCTGTGCTTAGAAACAAAAGGATTTTAAAGATTGGCGGGAAAGATATGGGGTAGCAAGACTCCCATAAAGACAGGGTCTTTCCACTTTATTTGGAGCTTGGAGCTTGCAGCTTGTATCTAGAGAGAACTCTCTCTCCCTCTCGTTCTCGCTCCACCAAGATTGATGTACCAGAGGAGGAAGCCGCAGTTCCGCAGAAGAAGCCGCCGAGACTGAAAACCAGGCAGTGACTTCCCACAGCTGAGCTGAGCGAGGAAACCAACTGTGTGTGTAGTGGTGAACATGATTGCGAGTGTCCCAAGCCAGTAACCAGAGATCCCAGGTGAGTTGGGTGAGACTAAGGGCTCAGGGTTTTCTCAGAATTGAAGCTTTTTAGGGCTATTCTGGGGAGGAAGCTTCAACTGAGTAATTCGTTGGTAGGGGTGGAGTTAGAATCCACCAGGGAATTACTGCATGTTACAGGTCCTCAGTTTTGTACTGTATTCTCCACCGAGACAGTGATTTCTTTTAGTATTGCATGTTTTAGCCAGTGTATGTTAGACCAAATAAATATAAGTACGATTTTTCACCGGAGCCTTCCTGTCCATGACTCATTTCATTTACACACTGAATAATAATTCCCGGGCCTAGAATTTTTGTAAGGCGGGGGCGATTTGAAACGTCCGTCTAGCAATTGGGCTAGTATTAAAACCGCTTACAGTATCTCGCATCAACTGACATGATGCGATGCATGTCATCACACACGAGGTGCACATTCATGGAGTGAAAGCCTTTTCTGTTCCTGTACCTCTCAGAATCCTCCAAAGGTGCTCGCAAAGCGATGTGGGTACAATCAATGTAGCCCTGTACCTTTGGGAAGCCAGCAATCCTGGAGAAGCCCAAAGCCCTGTCACACATTGCGTGGGCGGTCATGAGAACATAAGTAATAGGAGCAGGAGTAGGCCATACGGCCCCTTGAGCCTGCTCCACCATTTAATATGATCATAGCTTATCTGATCATGGACTCAGGTCCACTTCCCTGCCCGCTCCCCATAATCCCTTATTCCCTTATTGGTTAAGAAACTTTCTATTTCTGTCTTAAATTTATTCAATGACCCAGCTTCAACAGCTCTCTGAGGCAGCGAATTACAACCCTCTGAGAGAAGAAACGTCTCCTCATCTCAGTTTTAAATGGGCAGCCCCTTATTCTAAGATTATGCCCCCTAGTTCCCCATCAGTGGAAACATCCTCTCTGCATCCACCTTGTCAAGACCCCTCATAATCTTACACGTTTCGATAATATCATCTCTCATTCTTCTGAATTCCAATGAGTAGAGGCACAACCTACTCAACCTTTCCGCATAAGTCAACCCCCTCATCCCCGGAATCAACCTAGTGAACCTTCTCTGAACTGCCTCCAAAGCAAGTATATCCTTTCGTAAATATGGAAACCAAAACTGCATGCAGTATTCCAGGTGTGGCCTCATCAATATCTTGTATAGCTGTAGCAAGACTTCCCTGCTTTTCTACTCCATCCCCTTTGAAATAAAGCCAAGATTCCATTGGCCTTCCTGATCACTTGCAGTACCTGCATACATAGAAACATAGAAAATAGGTGCAGGAGTAGGCCATTCGGCCCTTCGAGCCTGCACCACCATTCGATATGATCATGGCTGATCATGCAACTTCAGTACCCCATTCCTGCTTTCTCTCCATACCCCTTGATCTCTTCAGTAGTAAGGGCCACATCTAACTCTCTTTTGAATATATCTAACAAACTAACCTTTTGGTGTTTCATGCACAAGTACCTCCAGGTCCTGCTGTACTGCAGCACTTTGCAATTTTTCTCCATTTAAGTAATAACTTGCTCTTTGATTTTTTTTCTGTCAAAGTGCATGACCTCACACTTTCCAACATTATACTCCATCTGCCAAATTTTTGCCCATTCACTTAGCCTGTTTATGTCCTTTTGCAGATTTTTTGTGTCCTCCTCACACATTGCTTTTCCTTCCATCTTTGTATCATCAGCAAACTTGGCTATGTTATACTCGGTCTCTTCTTCCAAGTCATTAATATAAATTGTAAATAGTTGGGGTCCCAGCACTGATCCCTGCAGCACCCCACTAGTTTCTGATTGCCAACTCGAGAATGAACCATTTATCAGGATAAATGTTAGTTAGCCAATCCTCTATCCATTATATTACCCCCAACCCCATGAACTTTTATCTTGTGCAATAACTGCTTCTCTAATAATGGACTCCAACATTTTCCCAACTACAGATGTTAGGCTTACTGGTCTATAGGGCTAGACTTTCCATTAGTTTTGCATCGGTATCGCCATTTTAACGCTGAGATGAGGTATACCACCCAGATATCGGCCATTTTGCAAAAAATGGAAACTAACACCCATTTATCGCTCACTTATCGGCCAGCATCACTTTCGGCATTTAGTTAACGCCGAGAATTAATAATACTGCTCACCCATTTTTTCCTGCTGTAAACGTCAGAAAAATGGAAACTAATGCCCATAATATCGCCGAGTGTTACTTTCGTCCACATATCGCCGAAAATATTGCTCGCCAAAACAAGCGCTGAGAAAAAGTTGCTCTCACCTGAACTTAACCCAGAGGTATGGACGCCATGTTGTAAATCAGAGGAGTTTTCATATAAAAGGCTTCTTTAACTTTTGGGGAGTTTTGATGTAATCTGGAGTTATTTTAAGGTGATTTGAACATCTGAACAAACATCACACTGTGAACGAATTGAAGTTATTTTATTTGTTTGAATAGGTAAAGTTATTGTTTGGGAACAATAGGAATACCCTGTACTGATAGTTATTGTAATGGGGCCTGTAATTTCTCAGCCTGTCTTGATGACTATGCACATGCTGCAGACTAGAGATGGAAGAAGGTATATTGAGGAGCATTATGTGCCCAATCAAAGAGGTGGCAGACTGAGGAGGAGGAGGACGAGAACTTACACCCGACGCACTCACCGGGAGAAGCGGTCTTATCTGAGAAAATGTGCAACAATGTTATGTTAAATAAAATAAATTTAATATGTGTATTAATTCGTACTGAGAACTGTACAAAACATGCCACCCCACCCCCACCCTACAACAAAATTAAAACATTTATATCATCTATTACATTTTTAACACTTCCATCAAGACTTCAAACACAGAGAACACAAATGCAAAAAAACAAGGTACCCCCCTCTCTCTCCCCCCTTCCCCCAAACCTCCCAACATTTACTCAATAGCAACAACAACATCAAAATACTGTCACAAATACAACTCCTGTGGCCATGCATCTCATTTTCCTTTTCCTCTCCGCTTCTCCTCCCCACCTCTACCCCTTCCCCTCCCGACTCCAAGCCGCCTTGCTGCAGTGCTCCTCAGGTGCTGCTTCATTGGGGGGGATGACGGCAGATCCGCTGCTTGGCCAGATGTTGGAGAGGACGTTCCCTCCTCGGAACCGTCCTCCGAGCCAGAAGCAAGAGCTTCCTCCTGGCTCGCATGTGTCATTGGCAATGGGGGTGTGGCACCTTGCGGTTCAGTGCCATGTTCCAGGACCACTGGTGTGGCACCAGAGTTCCTGTCTATCACCTCCTGGGCCGCTATCTGCGACACGTACTCTGTCATGGTCGCGGATATGGCGGCCAGCTGTTGGGATATGCCCCTCATTGTCTGGAGGATCTGCTGACCTATGTCAACACTCCTGGACAAATTAACCATGTGCCCGCTTGGATCTGCCTCTCGTGGAGCAGTCCTGCTGTGTTGAACCAACCTCTGCGGGGTCAGAGCCGGCATGGAGACACTTGGAGTGCCCTGCGGCAAAATGCTTGGGCTCGCTACCTTCACGTGGAGGAGGACATGGCCGCAGGAGCACTAAATGTCATCGGTGTTGTTGATATGATGGAGCTCCTCAAACTCCGTACTGTCGTCAGTGGAGAAGGCACCCTGCAGTTCCACGGGCGAGATTTGGGGCTCCTCACCACCAGAATGACGATCCCCCGCCGATGCCGACGCCGGATCCGCACCTTGCCTCGGTGGTGTTGCCTGTGATTGCACTGTTGGCTGAGCTACAAAACATAAATGAGGTTATTAGAGGAGAAGGAAGTGCTAAGGTCACAGATTGATTCAAATGCTACACATAGCATATGCACGAGAACAGCACTACCACTATCAAAATAATCACAGACATCACATTTAATGAACATAACTAAATTCTACATTACAATGATTTTCATGAGCACATCATTAATTAGATAACACTTTCATCAATCATCTATCATATATTGTTTGGATATGAGTGGCTGTGGCATCTATTGACTTTACATCACGCAATGGTGCATACTTTACTCACGTGGCATCACATCAGTGTCTGTTGCTGCATGCATGGCTGACAGGGGGTGGATCCCCACTAATGCAAGCGCCCAGTCCTCAAGGTCGGTCAGCTCAGTGATCACTGATGGGCCGCCACCCGTGCGCCGCTGCTCAGCCCTATTCTTCGAAAGCTTCTTCTGAAAAAGGTAACAACAGCACGACATGGCATAAGATCATTGCGTAAGATCATTGCTAGGTACTGTCACAGATACTGAGACAACACATAACCAACAGATGTTATAATTATTATTATTATCATTATTAACCTAAAGACGTACACCGTAAACGTAGGCTTTGAGTTAAACATTCCTGGTCTAACTGCAATACATTAGACCTGAATTTATTCACTCATTGTACATACAATTCCAATTATATAAATATATAAGTAAATGTAACTAAATGTAATACTTACTCTGCTGGATCCGACAAGGTCGTTCCAGCGCTTGCAGCACTGGTTGCCCTCACGCAGCTCGTGCACCACCGACGAGACCACCTCAGCTATCTCGGCCCACATTTTCTAATAAACCTTCGGGGTGGGCTTACCCACGTCGGGTATATCGAGACAGGCATTCATAGTCGCACCTGAGTGATGCAGACTGTGTGAGAAGGCTGCGTTTCCGCAAAGAAGTTGTAACCGAGATCTATGAGTTAGTAAAAGCAGACCTGCAACAAGAAGCTAGGCATTCAATAAGGACATTGGGGGCAATGAAGTCTAATGCAATTCTTTAACTTTAGATTTTTTTCATAGTACGACCCCACCACCGACCGAACGTCTCCTCACCGGGCTCGAGGGTTAGGGTTAAGGCTGGCAGAATTGCTCCCTTGACCGGACACAGGTGCTCAGCAAACAACTCCCACTTCCCCAGCCCCAGGCTTCTTTTGAAGCTGCTGTATAATGTAAGGCTTCTCATCCCTTCAGTTCAGCTTCCACCTGCCCCCGATCTGAAGCTGAGCCCCAAGCCCCTGTGTCCAGGTGAGGGAATGATTCTGCCGGCCAACGCTCTGACCCTCTGAGCCCGGTGAGAAGTTCGTTGTACTTAGAAAAAAATCCAAAATTGAAAATTGCATTAGGCTTCCATTTTTTCCGTTTTGAGTTTGAAAAATTAAGCTTCACGGTGCATTTTCAATGTCTTCTTGACTCCCTCCAAAACTTCGCATAAAAACAATGGCGTCTTTCTACGCCAATTTTTTAATGTGCGCTGGTTTTTCTTAATTGCCCAGAAGGTTTTTTGGGAGTGGTCACATACGCCGTCCTAGGAAAAATGTAAGTAGACCAAACTTGCATAAATCTGAAAAACTGGCGCAGACATCAGGTTACGCCCCCTGTGATGCAAAAAAAAACGAACCTAAAAAAAATGTAACTAACTGAGTTACGCTAGTGCAGAAACTTTGGAAAAACTTGGATATTTTACTTTACGCCAAACAAAGCGGCGTGAACCAAAAGAACGGCGCAGATAACTGGGGAGAATTGAGCCCTAAGACACCGGACACAGAAGTAATTTTTCTGCCACTATTAAAAAGCTAAATATATGCTGTGGCAGTTTTCTAAATGTAAAAAGATTAGTGGGAAAGCGGGTTGTGTAGAGGACACAGAGAGGCTGCAAAGAGATTTAGATAGGTTAAGCGAATGGGCGAAGGTTTGGCAGATGGAATACAATGTCGGAAAGTGTGAGGTCATCCATCTGGGGGAAAAAAACAAAAAAAGGGAATACTATTTGAATGGGGAGAAATTACAACATGCTGCGGTGCAGAGGGACCTGGGGGTCCTTGTGCATGAATCCCAAAAAGTTAGTTTGCAGGTGCAGCAGGTAATCAGGAAGGCGACTGGAATGTTGGCCTTCATTGCGAGAGGGATGGAGTACAAAAGCAGGGAGGTCCACCTGCAACTGTATAGGGTATTGGTGAGGCCGCACCTGGAGTACTGCATGCAGTTTTGGTCGCCTTACTTAAGGAAGGATATACTGGCTTTGGAGCGGGTACAGAGACGATTCACTAGGCTGATTCCGGAGATGAGGGGGTTACCTTATGATGATAGATTGAGTAGACTGGGTCTTTACTCGTTGGAGTTCAGAAGGATGAGGGGTGATCTTATAGAAACGTTTAAAATAATGAAAGGGATAGACAAGATAGAGGCAGAGAGGTTGTTTCCACTGGTCGGGGAGACTAGAACTAGGGGGCACAGCCTCAAAATATGGGGGAGCCAATTTAAAACCGAGTTGAGAAGGAATTTCTTCTCCCAGAGGGTTGTGAATCTGTGGAATTCTCTGCCCAAGGAAGCAGTTGAGGCTAGCTCATTGAATGTATTCAAGTCACAGACAGATAGATTTTTAACCAATAAGGGAATTAAGGGTTATAGGGAGCGGGCGGGTAAGTGGAGCTGAGTCCACGGCCAGATCAGCCATGATCTTGTTGAATGGCGGAGCAGTCTCGAGGGGCTAGATGGCCTACTCCTGTTCCTAATTCTTATGTTCTTATGTTCTTAAAAAAAAAACTTGCATTTATACAGCTTATTAATCACATCTTTCAGATACATCTCAAAGTTCTTTGCATGGAGAGTGCATGAAATTGGAAGCACTCTTTTGGATTGGATAGGGAATTGGTTAGAAGGTAGGACACAGAAAATAGTGATAATGGGTATGTACTCAAGTTGATGGGATGTGATTACTGGTGTCTGCAGGGATCTGTACTGCTCTTTAACTTCCACCTAAGCTAACAGACAAGGTCAAGGTTTAACATTTCATCCAAAGTGCAAGGAAAAGTCTAGGTTAAAGTAATAATCTAAACAACACTAGATGAATAGGAGTTAGGATCAGAATCTATAAAAGAAACCAGCATGCGGTCCGGTGCAGAGTGAAGAGGGAGATCAGCCACAAGTGGTGCTAGAGACTGTCTCCTAAAATCTGTCAGACGGGCTGATGGATCCTGGGACATGTTGAAACATAGAAAAGGAAGAGTCAGAAATCTTGATGGGATATTAAGGCTAGCTTAGCATATAGTATAGGGAGCAAACACTACATAATAGTGCGCATTCGGTTATTAACATGCACTTTCTTTAAATATTCACCTAGGTAATTGCAATAAACTTGTGAGCCAAATGAACTAAGCAAATGACAATGTACCTTAGCATACAAAGTAAAATAAGGTAACTGAGACGTTAAGATAATGCTTGGTAGAAAGATGGTGGGAAAACTAACAGCTAGTTTAGAATAGTGAACAGAAAACATTATTGCAGGACAGTATGTGTATATGTGTGTACATCATTAATTGAAATAAAGCTTGAGCTTTGATTCAAAATGGACATGATGGGAATATTACTAAAAGCGGATGTCATATTAAGTCAGGTGACAGAAGGAATCTAATAGAAACATAGAAAATAGATGCAGGAGTAGGACATTCGGCCCTTCGAGCCTGCACCACCATTCAATAAGATCATGGCTGATCATCACCTCAGTACCCCTTTCCTGCTTTCTCTCCATACCCTTTGATCCCTTTAGCCATAAGGGCCATATCTAACTCCCTCTTGAATATATCCAACAAACTGGCATCAACAACTCTCTGCGGTAGAGAATTCCACAGGTTAACAACTCTCTGAGTGAAGACGTTTCTCCTCATCTCGGTCCTAAATGGCTTATCCCTTATCCTTAGACTGTGTCCCCTGGTTCTGGACTTCGCCAACATCGGGAACATTCTTCCTGCATCTAAACTGTCCAGTCTCATCAGAATTTTATATGTTTCTATGAGATCCCCTCTCATTCTTCTAAACTCCAGTGAATACAGGCCCAGTCGATTCAGTCTCTCCTCATATGTCAGTCCTGCCATCCCGGGAATCAGTCTGGTGAACCTTTGCTGCACTCCCTCAATAGCAAAAACATCCTTCCTCAGATTAGGAGACCAAAACTGAACACAATATTCCAGGTGAGGCCTCAACAAGGCCCTGTACAACTGCAGTAAGACCTCCCTGCTCCTATACTCAAATCCCCTAGCTATGAAGGCCAACATGCCATTTGCCTTCTTCTGCCTGCTGTACCTGCATGCCAACTTTCAATGGCTGATGTACCATGATACCCAGGTCTCGTTGCACCTCCCCTTTTCCTAATCTGCCGCCATTCAGATAATATTCTGCCTTCGTTTTTTTGCCACTAAAGTGGATAACCTCACATTTATCCACCATTATACTGCATCTGCCATGCATTTGCCCACTCCCTAACCTGTCCACGTCATCCTGTAGCCTCTTAGCATCCTCCTCGCAGTTTACACGGCCATCCAGCTTAGTGTCATCTGCAAACTTGGAGATATTACGCTCAATTCCTTCATCTAAATCATTGACGTATATTGTAAATAACTGGGGTCCCAGCACTGAGCCCTGCGGCACCCCACTAGTCACTGCCTGCCATTCTGAAAAGGACCCGTTTATCCCGACTCTCTGCTTCCTGTCTGCCAACCAGTTCTCTATCCACGTCAATACATTACCCCCAATACCATGTGCTTTTATTTTGCACACCAATCTCTTGTATGGGTCCAAATACACCATATCCACTGGTTCTCCCCTGTCCACTCTACTAGTTACATCCTCAAAAAATTCCAAAAGATTTGTCAAGCATGAATTCCCTTATATAAATCCATGCTGATTGGACTGATCCTGTCACTGCTTTCCAAATGCGCTGTTATTTCATCTTTAATAATTGATTCCAACATTTTCCCCACCACCGATGTCAGGCTAACCGATCTATAATTCTCCGTTTTCTCTCTCCCTCCTTTTTTAAAAAGTGGTGTTACATTAGCTACCCTCCAGTCCATAGGAACTGATCCAGAGTTGATAGGCTGTTGGAAAATGACCACCAATGCATCCACTATTTCTAGGGCCACTTCCTTAAGTACTCTGGGATGCAGACTATCAGGCCCTGGGGATTTATCGGCCTTCAATCCCATCAACTTCTCTAACACAATTTGCTGACTAATAAGGATTTCCTTCCATTCCTCCTTCTCCCTAGACCCTCTGTCCCCTAGTATTTCCGGAAGGTTATTTGTATCTTCCTTCGCGAAGACAGAATCAAAGCATTTACTCAATTGGTCTGCCATTTCTTTGTTCCATATTATAAATTCACCTGATTCTGACTGCAAGGGACCTACGTTAGTCTTCACAAACCTTTTTTCTTCACATACCTATAGAAGCTTTTGCAGTCAGTTTTTATGTTCCCAGCAAGCTTCCTCTCATACTCTATTTTCTCCCTCCTAATTAAACCCTTTGTCCTCCTCTGCTGAATTCTAAATTTCTCCCAGTCCTCAGGTTTGCTGCTTTTTCGGGCCAATTTATATGCCTCTGCTTTGGATTTAACACTATCCTTAATTTCGCTTTTTAGCCACAGTTGAGCCACATTCCCAGTTTTATTTTTACTCCAGATAGGGATGTACAATTGTTGAAGTTCATCCATGTGATCTTTAAATGTTTGCCATTGCCTATCCACTGTCAACCCTTTAAATATCATTTGCCAGTCTATTCTAGCCAATTCACATCTCATACCATCGAAGTTACCTTTCCTCAAGTTCAGGACCCAAGTCTCTGAATTAACTGTGTCACTCTCCATCTTAATAAAGAATTCTACCATATTATGGTCACTCTTTCCCAAGGGGCCTCGCACAACAAGATTGCTAATTAGCTGTTTCTCATTACACATCACCCATCTAGAATGGCCAACCCTCTAGTTGGTTCCTCGACATATTGGTGTAGAAAATCATCCCTAATACACTCCAGGAAATCCTCCTCCACTGTATTGCTACCAATTTGGTTAGTCGAATCTATATGTAGATTAAAGTTGCCCATGCTAACTGCTGTACCCTTATTGCATGCATCCATAATTTCTTGTTTGATGCTGTCCCCAACCTCACTACTACTGTTTGGTGGTCTGTACACAGCTCCCACTAGCGTTTTCTGCCCTTTACGTATTCTCTCAAGGAGAAGAGTCAGATTCAAGTTTAGTAAGGGGCCAAGGATCATATAAAAACAAACATTTTGTGCTTAGAAAAGTTAGTACAGCGAGGAAATAGGCATGTTTACACTTCTGTAATCGTATCTGTTTAATCGTATCTGCTAGTGCTTTACATACTGACTGAAGAAATAAAGGTATTGAACCTGAAGAAACAATTATTTTTATTACTACTCAAGTAAAGAGACACATGAAAGTAAGAAAAGAAAGAAAGACTTTGATTTATATAGTGCCTTTCACGACCACCGGACAGCCAATGAAGTACTTTTGGAATGGAGTCAGTGTTGTAATGTCGGAAACGTGGCAGCCAATTTGTGCACAGCAAGCTCCCACAAATAGCAATGTGGGTCTATCTGTTATTGCACTGGACATCAGAGGTATTTTGACTTGCCAGTGGCCTAGCTTTGTCAGCATTTTGATTTCTGTGCCAATGCAAGAGAAATAATTAGTCTAGTGGCTGTGTAGTGACATTATAAATACAATCAGGAAAATTTCTTCAGATCGGTATTCCTAGCAAAATCAGGAAAGCATTTCTGCATTTAAGATGTCATTACATGTAGCAACCAAAGCAATTCCACCATTTTGGCGAATTGCAGAGGCTACTGGCACATTTTAATAAAAGAATATTATGGCCCTGAAATTGTTTGGCATTTCAAATTATATGGGGCTTTGATACCGTTTATAAAGAAAGATATTTCTTCTATTTGGAGAGTCAGTATTGAGGGATCATCAATTTAAAGAGAGAGGAGAAAGGTTGCGAGAAATGTCTTTAGGCAAGGGGCTATTGGGAGCATAGATTGCTTTGCTACAGGAAGTAATTGAGGCAGAGACTAAAGGAAGAGTAAATAAATATTTGAAGCAGTGTTTGATAGAGGTTCTGGGGAGAGTAGGATAGTGGGACTAGTTTTGGATTTCTCTAGCAAATAATCATCATAGATATGATGGGCCAAATAGCCTCCTTCTGTGATATGTTTTAGTCATTCTTTAGGATGTAGATGGCTTTGAACCCTGCATCATGTGAAAGAGCATATTTTCTAAAGATCACTACATGAGATTTTAAACTCAATTATCTTAAAAAAACCTTCAGGGCTGCAGGTACGAGAGGAAAATTGATATCATCTTGTGTTACCATACCTTATATAAAGTGATATTGATACCTATATCAAGTTAGCCTCCATTTCATGTGCCTGTTATTTATATCCACTGAATAACCTGATAAAATTTGTGTGTCAGTGAATATGGCCTCCGCCTCTCAAGGTGTCCTAATTCAAATTTTGAAGATGATGAAGGAAATTGGCAACAAATTATTCACTGTGGAAAGGGTTCAAGTACCAGGGGGCATAAGTTAATAATTAGAAAGTTAGGAATAATAAGGGAATTAGGTAGAAATGTTTCTTGCAAAGAGTAATAAAGTGGTGGTATAAGCTACCAGGGAACAGCATTGAAATGCACAAGTTTAAGAGACAACTTAATTTCTTGCTGAAGAGATTGAGGGATATTATTAAAATGTGGAGAGGTGGGGTGAGATCGATCAACAGAGTCTAATGGGCTTTTCTAGTTCCTCACTGTCAAAAATGTGTTGGTGTGCTGATTCCGCTGAGTCAGTGATCAGAGCACCTCAGAGGCGGGGCGGTATCCATACCCAGAGGTTGGTGGGTCAATAAGAACAAGTGCCAACACTGGGGTGTCTCTTGCCAGCCAGCCAAGAACAACAATAGGACTGGGCTTGTGTCATCCAGCCTGGCCTCTCTGTTAGAAGAGGTGTAAAGCCCAAAAAGGGCTGATAAGGGGAAAATAACAGAGGTAAGCGATGGCAACATATGCCAAACATTGAATTTATAATCTTGGCAGAAAAAGAAATTGGAGATGTGCTATGTAAAATTCTGCACTTAAAAAATATTTCTGTTGTTATTATACAGGACATATTGCATAAATTTGGAAACCTTCGAAGGTGCACTGTTGAATGATGGGAATTTTATCAGTTGCACTAACAAGCTCCCTAATGGCTCAGTCGGAAGCCGTTTTAATTTTTTATTTTTCAAATATTTACCCAGTTCCCTTTTAAAATATATTATGTACACTGTTTCCAGTATTAATTCTAGTCAGGCCTTCCATGTCCTAATCACCCTCTGCATCTAAACAAATTTCTCCTAATCTCTCCCTTCATTCTTTTGCTGTTGATATTAAAGTTATGCCCTCCAATTCTTGACCCATCGTCCATTGGAAAGAGGTGGTGCCTTTTGGATGACCTGTCTGCCCTTTCAGGTGGACTTAAAAGAGCCCATGGCAATATTCAAAGACGAGCTGGAAAGCTTACCTTGTGTCCTGGTCAACATTTATTCCTCAACTAACATCAGAAGCAGATTATGAGGTCATTTATTTAATTGCTGTTTGTGGGACCATGCTGTGCGCTATTCGACTTCTGCATTTCCTACATTACAACAGCGATACACTTCAAAAATATATTGGCTATAAGGTGCTTTGGGACGTCCTGAGGTCGTGAAAGGCGTTGTATATATATGCAAGTCTCTTTCTTTTATTCTTTTCAACCTTGGTGGCATCTTGCACTTTGGACCTTGGGCATTTGCCTTGAGTCCTCAATAAATAAAGAAAGGCAGAGAGAATTAGGAGTCCACAATGAGCGCTCTTTGAAATTGTGATAGTCTTGAAAATCTGCTGCACATTTTAACAGCTAGAACCACCATCCAGTACTCAGAGGGTTACATACATAATGAACTCTAGCTCAAAGCTTAGGTATGTGGGGGAGAAAAAAAAGGAAAGTTGCATCAAATCGACAGCAGAGAGTATTTCTACCTGCTCTGGTATTGGTCTGTCAGTTTTATACTGCTGATTAAACAGATTCACAGCTGTGTACTAGCAGCATAAAATAGATTAATTTCTCTAAGCTTGTAACCCAAAAATAAAAGTTCAAAACCTTTTCAACCATTCCCCCCATAGCTGCCCTCAATTTGCTTCCTTTTTGTTTGCTAAATTAATCTATTTTTTTCATTTTTACAGCTCCCTTCATGCTTAGCCAAGCGGATTTCAGTTACACATAAGTCTGCAGTTTTTTCCCCTATTTTACCAAGTTAAGAAGATGTTTCTTAAATTTGGATGCCTCAGCTCTAACCCTCCTGGGTTCACCAGCAGTCTATTATTTTAGACAAGTAATACCGCACAGAGAGAACGCCTTAAGGACTCCTGTGTCACGGCGAAGCTAAATGATGAGCGGATCTAAGCACAAAATACCCCACAATGCAGTTGTGAGACTGTCATGCCCAATTGGACACTGTGAGTTGTTTAAATGTTATCCATTGGGATATCACTACACTTTTGTCAACCACAACTCATTCTATCCTAGGAGCTTAAAATTCAGGAATGCCTTACCTCCCCCGGGGGGGGGCTTAGTGATAACACGCTCACCTCGGAGTCAGAAGGTTGTGGGTTCAAGTCCCAGTCCAGAGACTAGAGCACATAACCTAGGCTGACAACTCCAGTGCAACTGAGGGAATCCTCCAATGACAGAGATGCTGTCTTTCAGATGAGAAATTAAACTGAAGCCCTGTCTGCCCTCTCAGGTAGATGTAAAGGATCCCATGGCACTACTTGAAGAGCAGGAGAGTTCTCTCTGATGTCCTGACTAATATTTATCCCTCAATCAACATTCACTAAAGCAGATTATCTGGTCATGCATCTCATTGTTGTTTGTGGGATCTTGTTGTGTGCAACTTGGCTGTTGCGTTTGCTACATTATAATAGTGACTTCCAAACGATACTTAATTCGTTGAAAAGTGCTTTGAGATGTTCTGACGTTGTGAAAGGATTATGTAAATACAAGACTTTCTTTTCTTTCATTGCTTCCACACATCTGTTCCACACAATTGTCAACCCTCAATGTAAAATTAAATCTAATCAGTCTGTGCACCTCCCCTTGTAGAAACTTGAGCCTTTGCATCCTGATTCTAGTGAAGTAGCCAAATTCAAACATATTGAGTTGTGTAAATGTTGTTGTGGGTAGTAATAGCATTTGGACTATTACTAGGACTAATAGTACTGGTACTATTGTCAGCTGTGGCTCAGTCAGTAGCACCCTCACCTCTGAGCCAGATGGTTGCGGGTTTAAGTCCCATCCAGAGACTTTAGCACATTAATCTAGGCTGTCAGTGCAGTGCTGAGGGAATGCTGCACTGTCGAAGGTGCCGTCTTTCAGATAAGAAGTTAAATTGAGGCCCTGTCTGCTCTCTCAGGTGGATGTAAAAGATCCCATGGCATTATTTCGAAGAAGAGCAGGGGAGTTATCCCCAGTGTGCTGGCCAATATTTATCCCTCAATCAACATAACAAAAAATCAGATTATCTGGTCATTATCACATTGCTGGATGGGACCATGCTGTGTGCAATTGGCTGCCGCATTTCCTACATTACAACAGCGCTTTGGGTCATCCAGTGGTCATGAAAGGCATTTTATAAATACAAGTGTTTCTTTTCTTTTTAGGATCCTGCTGTAAGTCCAATATCTGCTTCAACAGGATGTGAGCTTTCTCGAAATCATGAGACTAAACTGAGACAAAAGTAGAAAATGTACAATGGATCTGCCAGCACTTAAAGAGAAAAGACAGGTTAACATTTCAGATGTGATCCTTTATCAGATGTTTCCACAGATGGGTGTGCACCCTATAACATTAACGTGTCTTTTATCTTTTCAACATTGATGGACCCGCTGTGCACTTGCAGCATTTTCCACTTTGTTTGAGACTCCTAGCATTTGCAGTTTTCCTCCTCATCCCATATCAGGCTGAAGTGAAAGCAGTGTCGGCATGACCCGCTGTGCCGACACCACAGTCACTTCAGCCTGGTATGGGATGAGATATGTTACCGCCCCGTGACTTGTTCCAGAGTGTCAGCAGGTACAACTGGGGGAGGGAAAACAAGTCACTGTGTTCAGTGACATACCGCAGGCTCCTATCCCATTAGTACATGATTTGAACTGAAGTGCTATTGATCCACGTGAGATTTCACTGTGTGTTGTGGGAATAGTTGCTTCTGTGACAACATCCTTCTTCCCCTTGAGTGCTATAACACTCATACACAACAAAGATCTGACCCCCAACTCCACTGAGTGAACCAGACCTTTGCACACAAACATGCGTACAGTGGGCTACACTCGGACTCTGGTAAACCCTTGTACTTACAGTGGGATACGCCGTGTTCTTGCTAGGCCCCTTGGGGAAGAGTGACCATAATATGGTAGAATTCTTCATTAAGATGGAGAGTGACACAGTTAATTCAGAGACTAGGGTCCTGAACTTAAAGAAAGGTAACTTTGATGGTATGAGACGTGAATTGGCTAGGATAGACTGAAGAATAATACTTAAAGGGTTGACGGTGGATAGGCAATGGCAGACATTTAAGAATCATATGGATGAACATCAACAATTGTTCATCCCTGTCTGGAGTAAAAATAAAACGGGAAATGTGGCTCAACCCTGGCTAACAAGGGAAATTAGGGATCCAAGGAAGAGGCATATAAATTGGCCAGATAAAGCAGCAAACCTGAGGACTGGGAGAAATTTAGAATTCAGCAGAGGACAAATGGTTTAATTAGGAAGATGAAAATAGAGTAAGAGAGTAAGCTTGCAGGGAACATAAAAACTGACTGCAAAAGCTTCTATAGCTATGTGAAGAGAATAAGATTAGTGAAGACAAATGTAGGTCCCTTGCAGTCAGAATCAGGTGAATTTATAATGGGGAACAAAGAAATGGCAGACCAATTGAACAAATGCATTTGGTTCTGTCTTCACTAAGGAAGACACCAATAACCCTCTGGAAATACTAGGGGACCGAGGGTCTAGTGAGAAGGAGGAACTGAAGGAAATCCTTATTAGTCAGGAAATTGTGTTAGGGAAATTGATGGGATTGAAGGCCGAGAAATCCCCAGGGCCTGATAGTCTGCATCCCAGAGCACTTAAGGAAATGGCCATAGAAATAGTAGATGCATTGGTGGTCATTTTCTAATATTCTATGGACTCTGGATCAGTTCCTATGGATTGGAGCGTAGCTAATGTAACCCCACTTTTAAAAAAAAGAGGGAGAGAGAAAACAGGGAATTATAGACTGGTTAGCCTGACATCAGTAGTGGGGAAAATGTTGGAATCAATTATTAAAGCTGTAATTTAAGCACATTTGGAAAGCAGTGACAGGATCGGTCCAAGTCAACATGGATTTATGAAAGAGAAATCATGCTTGACAAATCTTCTAGAATTTTTTGAGAATGTAACTCATAGAGTGGACAAGTGAGAACCAGTGGGTGTGGTGTATTTGGACTTTCAAAAGGCTTTTGACCTGGTCCCACACAAGAGATTAGTGTGCAAAATTAAAGCACATGGTATTGGGGGTAATGTATTGACATGGATAGAGAGAGAACTGGTTGTCAGACAGGAAGCAAAGAGTAGGAATAAATGGGTCCTTTTCAGAATGGTATGCAGTGACTAGTAGGATACCGCAAGGTTCAGTGCTGGGACCCCAGCTATTTACAACATACATTAATGATTTAGATGAAGGAATTGAATGTAATATCTCCAAGTTTGCAGATGACACTAAGCTGGGTGGCAGTGTGAGCTGTGAGGAGGATGCTAAGAGGCTGCAGGGTGACTTGGACAGGTTAGGTGAGTGGGCAAATGCATGGCAGATGCAGTATAATGTAGATAAATGTGAGGTTATCCACTTTGGTGGCAAAAACAGGAAGGCAGACTATTATCTGAATGGTGACAGATTAGGAAAATGGGAGGTGCAACGAGACCTGGGTGTCATGGTACATCAGCCATTGAAAGTTGTCATGCAGGTAGAGCAGGCGGTGAAGAAGGCAAATGGCATGTTGGCCTTCATAGCGAGAGGATTTGAGTATAGGAGCAGGGAGGTCTTACTGCAGTTGTGCAGGACCTTGGTGAGGCCACACCTTGAATATTGTGTACAGTTTTGGTCTCCTGATCTGAGGAAGAACATTCTTGCTATTGAGGGTGTGCAGCGAAGGTTCACCAGACTGATTGCCGGGATGGCAGGAGTGACATGTGAAGAAAGACTGGATCGACTAGGCTTATATTCGCTGATATTTAGAAGAATGAGAGGGGATCTCATAGAAACATATAAAATTCTGACGAGATTGGACAGGTTAGATGCAGAAAGAATGTTCCCGATGTTGGGGAAGTCTGAACCAGGGGTCACAGTCTCAGGATAAGGGGTAGGCCATTTAGGACCGAGATGAGGAGAAACTTTTTCACTCAGGGAATTGTGAACCTGTGGAATTCTCTACCACAGAAAGTTATTGAGGCCAGTTTGTTAGATACATTCAAAATGGAGTTAGATGTGGCCCTTACAGCTAAAGGGATCAAGGGGTATGGAGAGAAAGCAGGAATGGGGTACTAAAGTTGCATGATCAGCCTTGATCATATTGAATGGTGGTGCAGGCTCGAAGGGCCGAATGGCCTAATCCTGCACCTATTTTTTATTTTCTATTTTCTATTACTATCTGTCCCTGTACATGTACTGTGATCCCCAGTATTTCTGCTACATCCCTGTCTGTCCCTGTACTTACTCTGGGATCCACAGTGACTGCTACATCCCTGTCTGTCTCTGTGTTTGCATTAGGACAGGTACAGCTCTTCCAGTCCCTGTACTTACACAATGATCCTCAGTGCCAGACCCAGTAAAGGGCTGACAAGAAGTCAGCAGTTTCTGACAGTGCATATAGGCCATTAAAACTTTAAGAGGATGCTGACATAATTCCATGTCTTTTGGGGGTCATTTCACTGGGTTGGTTGGCTGAGTACTTCTGGCTGCGGCACTTTGCCGTGCCCTTGGCCTCTGTGTGCAATTCTGCTGAGCGGTCATATCATTGCAAGAGGAACAGAGCTGTCTCCCCACCCCCTCTCACAGTTAATGTCAGCGTCTTCTGTTTTGCTAACTTTTTTTCCAATTTGCTGTGATAACCCAAGGAAATTTCAGTTTCACACAAGCCTGATTTTTTAGTTACCAGCCTCGAGATTTTAATTTATTTTATTTTAAGGCAACCATGTTCCTCCTCAACATATTGAACAGGCTTATCCCTTTTGAGTTTCCCTTCTTCCTTTAATCTGCCAACGTTTAAAACCCAAGCTCGATGCCACCTATTCACTCGTAGCTGATTAACCTCTTCTTCTCCCTTGTTGTTTTCAGCCTTGTCCCTTCACCTTTGGCATCTGAGCTGTGTCCCTTCACCTTGCTATCTCCCAAAATATAACCAGTTCATCCCCATTGTGCATCATATGCTTAGATATAAAGTCAGTGTGCCAGTTGACAAAAATAATTTAAATAAACTGTTGGATTGTCAATAGAATGGATGTGGGACGAACAAGAGCTTTGAAGTTTTGTGGACTGTTAAAGTGATGCCTTGAAGTGGTTTACACAGATTTGCCAATCTGAGGCAAACTTTACGAATGAAGACTCAGCCAGGTACTGAAGAGGCCTTGGGAGAGTTGACAGCTGAAGCAAGATGAGGACACCTTTGGGCAGAAAGTAAGTGCATTTACAGCACTGCTTGTGGGCCAGGAGGCCCCCCAAGCTCCCCCCGCATCAGACCTCCACCCAGTACAAAGACCCTTGGGGTCGGGGACTGGACTTCCCCAGGATCGAACTCCCTCCCCCAGTTGCTCCCGGGGTCGTGTATCAGACCTACCTGATCCTACGGCCTGCTCCCAGCATAACTGGAAGCCTAGCCTGTCAATCAGGCTGACTTGAACATAAGAGCATAAGAAACAGGAGCAGGAAGAGGCCATACGGCCACTCGAGCCTGCTCTGCCGTTCAATAAGATCATGGCTGATCTTATCTTGGCCTCAACTCCACTTTCCTGACTGTTCCCAATAACCCTTGACTCTCTTATAGTTCAAGAATCTGTCTATCTCAGACTTGCATATATTCAATGACTCAGCCTCCACAGCTCTCTGTGAGATCCAAAGGTTCATGACCCTCTGAGAGTAGAAATCCCTCCTCATCTCCGTCTTAAGTAGGCGACCCCCTTATTCTGAAACTATGTCCCCTAGTTCTAGATTCCCCCACGTGGGGAAACATCTTCTCAGCACTTACCCTGTCAATGTGGCTGGCTCCCCCACATTCTACCCTATGTAAACTAGAGGTAATCCAAAACTCGGCTGCCCGTGTCCTAACTTGCACCAAGTCCTGCTTAAAAAGTAGGACCTCAAAGGTAGTAATCTCAGGATTGCTACCGGTGCCATGTGCTAGTCAGAGTAGGAATCGTAGGATAGCTCAGATGGATACGTGGCTTGAGGAATGGTGCAGAAGGGAGGGATTCAAATTCCTGGGACATTGGAACCGGTTCTGGGGGAGGTGGGACCAGTACAAACCGGACGGTCTGCACCTGGGCAGGACTAGAATCAATGTCCTAGGCGGAGTGTTTGCTAGTGCTGTTGGGGAGGGGTTAAACTAATATGGCAGTGGGATAGGAACCTATGCAGGGAGACAGAGGGAAGTAGAATGGGGGCAGAAGCCAAAGATAGAAAGAAGAAAAGTAAAAATGGAGGGCAGAGAAACCTAAGGCAAAAATCAAAAAGGGCCACATTGCAGGAAAATTCTCAAAGGGCAAAGTGTGTTAAAAAGATAAGCCTGAAGGCTCTGTGCCTCAATGCGAGGAGCATTCGTAATAAGGTGGACAAATTAATTGCACAGGCAGCAATTAATGAACATGATATAATTGGCATCATGGAGACATGGCTCCAGGGTGACCAAGGCTGGGAACCCAACATCCAGGTGTATTCAACATTCAGGAAGGATAGACAGAAAGGAAAAGGAGGTGGGGTAGCGTTGCTGGTTAAAGAGGAAATTAACGCAACAGTAAGGAAGGACATTTGCTTGGATGATGTGGAATACAAAAGGGCAGAATACACTAGTGGGAGTTGTGTACAGACTACCAAACAGTAGTAGTGAGGTTGGGGACAGCATCAAACAAGAAATTAGGGATGCGTGCAATAAAGGTACAGCAGTTATCATGGGTGACTTTAATCTACATATAAATTGGGCTAACCAAACTGGTGGAGGAGGATTTTCTGGAGTGTATTAGGGATTTTGTTCTGGACCAATATGTCGAGGAACCAACTAGAGGGCTGGCCATCCTCAACTGGGTGATGTGTTATGAGAAAGGACTAATTAGCAATTTTGTTGTGCGAGGCCTCTTGTGCAAGAGTGACCATAATATGGTAGAATTCTTTATTAAGATGGAGAGTGACACAGTTAATTCAGAGACTAGGGTCCTGAACTTAAGGAAAGGTAACTTCGATGGTATGAGACGTGAATGGGCTAGAATAGACTGGCAAATGATACTTAAAGGGTCGATGGTGGATAGGCAATGGCAAACATTTAAAGATCACATGGATGAACTTCAACAATTGTACATCCCTGTCTGGAGTAAAAATAACCATGGCTAAGAAGGGAAATTAAGGATAGTGTTAAATACAAGGAGGAGGCATATAAATTGGCCCGAAAAAGCAGCAAACCTGAGGACTGGGAAAAATTTAGAATTCAGCAAAGGAGGACAAAGGGTTTAATTAGGAGGGGGAAAATGTAGTAAGAGAGAAAGCTGGCCAGGAACATAAAAACTGACTGCAAAAGCTTCTATAGATATGTGAAGAGAAAAAGATTAGTGAAGACAAACGTAAGTCCCTTGCAGTCAGATTCAGGTGAATTTATAATGGGGAACAAAGAAATGGCAGCCCGGTTGAACAACTACTTTGAACATAAGAAAATAAGAATTAGGAACAGGAGTAGGCCATCTAGCCCCTCGAGCCTGCTCCGCCTGGTTCTGTCTTCACGAAGGAAGATACAAATAACCTTCCGAAAGTACTAGGGGACCGAGGGTCTAGTGAGAAGGAGGAACTGAAGGATATCCTTGTTAGGCGGGAAATTGTGTTCGAGAAATTGATGGGATTGAAGGCTGATAAATCCCCGGGGCCTGATAGTCTGCATCCCAGAAAACTTAAGGAAGTGGCCCTAGAAATAGTGGATGCATTGGTGATCATTTTCCAATAGTCTATCGACTCTGGATCAGTTCCTATGGACTGGAGGGTAGCTAATATAACACCACTTTTTAAAAAAGGAGGGAGAGAGAAAACAAGTAATTATAGACCGGTTCGCCTGACATTAGTAGTGGGGAAAATGTTGGAATCAATTATTAAAGATGAAATAACAGCACATGTGGAAAACAGTGATAGAATCGGTCCAAGTCAACATGGATTTATAAAAGGGAAATCATGCTTGACAAATCTTCTGAAATTTTTTGAGGATGTAACTAGTAGTGTGGACGAGGGAGAACCAGTGGATGTGGTGCATTTGGACTTTCAAAAGGCTTTTGACAAGGTCCCATACAAGAGATTGGTGTGCAAAATTAAAGCACATGCTATTGGGGGTAATGTACTGACGTGGATAGAGAACTGGTTGGCAAACAGGAAGCAGAGAGTCAGAATGGCAGGCAGTGGTATTGGGGTGCCGCAGGGCTCAGTGCTGGGACCCCAGCTATTTTCAATATACATTAATGATTTAGATGAAGGAATTGAGTGTAATATCTCCAAGTTTGCAGATGACACTTAGCTGGGTGGTGGTGTGAGCTGTGAGGAGGATGCTAAAAGGCTGCGGGGTGACTTCGACAGGTTAGGTGAGTGGGCAAATGCATGGCAGATGCAGTATAATGTGAATAAATGTGAGGTTATCCACTTTGGTGGCAAATACACAAAGGTAGAATTTTATCTGAATGGCGACAGATTAGGAAAAGGGGAGGTGCAACGAGACCTGGGTGTCATGGTACATGAGTCATTGAACCTTGGCATGCAGGTGCAGCAGGTGGTGAAGAAGGCAAATGGCATGTTGGCCTTCATAGCTAGGGGATTTGAGTAGAGGAGCAGGGAGGTCTTGCTGCAACTGTACAGGGCCTTGGTGAGGCCTCACCTTGAATAATATGTTTAGGTTTGGTCTCCTAATCTGAGGATTAATCTCCTAATCTCAGTTACATTTCATCCTTCGCCTCATCTGGTGTTTTAACCAAAAACCTTTTTCCTTCCTTTCAGGTATCAAGGATCGGAAACTTCAACAACTGTTGGACACCAACGCCCTTCTGGAACCTTCTTCCCCCACACTTCCCTCTGATCCTATCCCTTCTTCCAATCTCATCCCCTGCCGTGTTTTCACTATCCCCTCTGACCTTCCCCTCTCTGACACCGAATGATCAGTCCTCAGGAAAGACCTGAGCTTCATCCCCTTATGCCCCCACCTCAATGAATTTGGAGCTTGGCATGATGCTGAGCTCTTTTTCCGCCACCTTCGCCTCCGTGCCCACTTCTTCGGCCAGGATTCTTTCCCCTGCACAGCTGACTCTTTCTCCTGTTTTCAGAATTCTCATTCTACCTGGCCCCTCCCTCTGGCCTCTTATCCTCTCGAGACCTCTTCATTGCAAACTGCCGACAGAACATCGGCCGTCTCAATTTCTCTGCTCCCCTCACTCACACCAACCTACCTATAAAGTCCTGTCCTCTCAGTACAGATTCACACGAGGCATGTAGTGAAGTCAAGGTCACTCTGGACCTGCACCTTTATTTCACAGCTCTGGAATGCTGCACTTGCCTGAGACCTGCCCTTACATACCTGTCTCTTGCAAGTGCACCCCTGGTGGTAAGGTATGCTGGTGGTTACAGGTCATATCTTATTACAGTCATGTATAGCATGTCAGGATACAGTTATATATAATAATGTAAGATACATGACATCACCTTCCCCCAAGGTCTTATTGTCCTTATAGGTTCAGTCTCTCAGGTGGTCTACGCTCTCGCGTGGAGCGTCTGAGTTGTGGTTCAGTTGTTTGCCTTGGTGTCTGTTTTTCTTTGGGTGTGGTTGCTGGTATCTCTCCTGGACTGTTTGTTTCGATTGGTGTGATTGTTGCTGACTCGCCTGGGCTGTCTGTTGGGATTGCCCTTTCCTCAGGTTGTTCCCTCTGTCTGTCCACCAGGTGTGGTGCGAGTTCCACATTGTAGTCTGCCTCTGGTTCTGCAGTGTTGTTGGTAAATCTGCTTTTGACTTGGTTGACATGCCTCCGGCAGGTTTTGCCATTGTCCATTTGTACTACCAGTAGCCTGTTTCCTTCCTTGCCCATTACTGTCCCTGCAAGCCATTTGGGACCCCTGTCATAGTTTAGTACAAACACTTTGTCCCCTATCTCATTCCATCTCCCACTAGAATTTCTGTCATGGTACTCAGTCAGCTTACGCTGCTTTGCCTCATGATTTCGTGCATGTCTGGGAGGATTAATGAGAGCCTTGTTTTTAAAGTCCTTTTCATCAACAGTTGCACGGGGAGGATCCCAGCCAATGAGTGCGGACGAGATCTGTATGCCAGCAGCAGTCGCGACAGGCGACCCTGCAGCGTGGGACCTTGGATTTTAAGCATGCCTTGTTTAATGATTTGCACTGCTCTCTCTGCCTGGCCATTCGAGGCCGGCTTGAACGGTGCCGTCTTGATGTGATTTATGCCGTGGTCAATTATAAAGTCTTGGAATTCTGCGCTGGTGAAGCACGGACCATTGTCACTGACCAATATGTCAGGGATTCCGTGCATTGCAAACATGTTTGCGAGGCTCTCCACAGTGGTGGAGGTTGTGCTTGAGTTTAAAATGGTGCATTCGATCCACTTTGAAAATGCATCTACAACAACGAGGAACATTTTGCCCATGAATGGGCCCGCATTGTCTACGTGCACCCGTGACCACGGTTTGGTAGACCAGGGCCAGGGGCTCAGGGTAGCCTCCCTGGGGGCATTGCTGAGTTGGGCACAAATGGTGCATCTTCGGACGCAGAGCTCCAAGTCTGCGTCAATACTAGGCCACCAGACGTGGGATCTGGCTATGGCCTTCATGAGAACGATCCCTGGGTGTTCGCGGTGGAGCTCCCAGACAAATGCCTCTCTGCCTCGCAAAGGCATGACTACTTGGCTGCCCCACATCAGGCAGTCAGCTTGTAGTGATAGCTCATGCATTCGCCTGTGAAAGGGTTTTAATTCCTCGGGGCAGGCATCGCGAGCCTCTGCCCAGTCACCAGTTAGGACACATCTTTTTACTCAGGATAATGTGGGGTCGCTGGCCATCCAGGCTCTGATTTGGCGAGCCGTCATGGGCGAACCTGTGGACTCAAAGGCATTGATTGCCATGACTATCTCACAGTCCTGTTCGTCAGAGCCTTCCGTGGTCGCCAGGGGTAGCCTGCTGAGCGCGTCGGCACAGTTGTCTGTGCCTGGTCTGTGCCTTATGGCATAGTCGTAGTACACCAGCATGAGTGCCCACCTTTGAATTCGCGCCGGAGCGTTGGCGTTTATTGCCTTGCTCTCGGATAGGAGGGACGTGAGGGGCTTGTGGTTGGTTTCTAACGCGAACTTTGGCCCCGAAAAGGTATTGGTGCATCTTTTTGACACCATACATGCACGCGAGCACCTCCTTCTCTACCATTCCGTACCCACACTCCGCCCGTGAAAGTGACCTGGAGGCATAAGCTATGGGTTGTAATTTATCCGCACTATCGATATGTTGCAAAACGCACCCGACCCCATATGCTGACGCATCGCATGTGAGAACTAGCTTTTTACCTGGATCAAAGAAAGTCAAAACACTGTTGAAACACCAAAGGTTGCGTGCCTTATTGAAGGCGCATTCCTGGGCGACCCCCAAAACCAATCGCACCCCTTCCTGAGTAGCACGTGGAGAGGCTCCAGCAGCGTGCTTAAGTTCTGCATAAAGTTCCCAAAGTAATTGAGTAGCCCGAGAAAGGCGCGCAGTTCTGAGACATTCCGGGGCCTGGGTGCCAGGCGAATTGCTTCTGTTTTGGACTCTGTTGGGCGGATTCCATCAGCGGCAATCCTTCTGCCCAAAAATTCAACCTCGGGTGCGAGAAACAGGCACTTGGATTTCTTGACTCGTAGGCCTACCCAATCCAACCGCTTTAGTACTTCCTCGAAATTACGGAGATGGGAGTTGGTGTCCCTGCCCGTGATAAGTATGTCGTCTTGAAATACAACCGTCCTCGGGATGGACTTGAGCAGACTCTCCATGTTGCGCTGGAATATGGCAGCTGCCGACCTGATGCCGAATGGGCATCGATTGTACATGAAAAGGCCTCGATGTGTGTTGATGGTGGTGAGTAGCTTGGATTCCTCGGTCAATTCTTGCGTCATATACGCAGATGTGAGGTCTAATTTTGAGAAAAGTTTACCTCCAGCCAATGTGGCAAATAAGTCCTCCGCTCTGGGCAGCGGGTACTGGTCCTGTAGGGAGACTCTGTTTATGGTAGATTTGTAGTCCCCACAGATTCGTACGGATCCATCAGGCTTCATGACTGGGACGATGGGACTTGCCTAGTCACTAAATTCCACAGGTAATATAATGCCTTCCCGCAGAAGCCTGTCTAGTTCGTGTTCAATCTTTTCCCTCATCACATAGGGTACAGCTCTGGCCTTGTGATGGACCGGTCTAGCATCCTGTGTGATGTAGATTTTGACTTTGGCCCCGTTGAAAGTGCCCACACCTGGCTGAAAGAGATGTTCAAATTGCTTTATAACTGTTGAGCAGGAGGTCCGTTCCTCTAATGACATGGCATGGACATCATCCCATTTCCAGTTTAGCTTTGCCAGCCAGCTTCTCCCCAGCAGTGCTGGAGGGTCTCCGGGGACAATCCACAGGGGAAGTCGGTTCACTGTCCCTTTGTGTGTGACAGAGAGCATGGCGCTGCCGAGGACTGGTATGATTTCTTTGGTATAGGTCCTTACTGTGGTGTCGACCCTTGTGAGTTTTGGTTTGTCTCTTTTATGCGGCCACAGTTGTTCAAATTGTTGAGCGCTCATGAGAGATTTACTCGCTCCCGTATCCAGCTCCATGTTGACAGGTATCCCATTGAGTAGGACCCTCATTATTATAGGAGGCGTCCTGTTGTAGGAGCAGCGGCCATTGATCGTGTTGACCCACTGTACATCGGTGTCCCGGGTACTGTCCCCATCGTCTTCTGGTCCACTTTCCGACCCATCCGATTTGTATACCAGCCGAGCTGCCATTTTTTTGCACATGCGGGCCAATTGCCCTGTATATTCACAGTTCCTGCAAACAACCTACTGAAATCGACATCCCCTTGACGATTGGCCACCCCCACACCTCTAGCACAGACTGCTTCGATTGTTCCCAAAGAATGAGCTGCGTCTGACTGATCTCTCTTGAGCTTCTCTCAGTTTGTAGTTGATTGCTCGCATTGTGGGTTGATGAGGTGTGAACGGCCGTTCCTGTGGCCCTTGATGGCTTCTGGCGCCACTGCCTGCTGTCGCGAGCCTGTTCTCCCGGTTTTTGTCTGTGTGTGGGGGTAGCAGCTTGTTTAATGCTGTGAACTTCTTGTTCCGCTATTTCGTTAGTTGTCGTACCTGCATTGTAAATCAACCTCTTTACTCTTCCCCAACCAAGAATGTCTGTGCAACCAGTGCTGCTGCCTCTAAGGTTAGGTTCTTGGTCTCTATGAGCTTTCGGAATATTCCTTCTCTCAGCATTTCTCTCTTCAGTTCATCGGAGAACTCACATAAACTAGCCAACCTCCGAAGTTCCGCCACGAAGTCGGGTATGCTCTGGCCCACACAGTGTCTGTAGTTGTAGAACCTGTGTCTGGCCATGTGTAGGCTGCTTGCTGGCTTCAGGTGGTCTCTTACCAATGTGCTCAATTCTTCAAACAACTTGCTTGCTGGTTTCTCGGGTGCCAGCAGATCCTTCATTAAAGCGTATGTTTTCGAGCCACAGCTGGTCAAGAGATGGGCTCTTCTCTTGTCTGCTTTGTCATCTCCTAACCAGTCTTTGGTTACAAAGCTTTGCTGGAGCCTTTCTATAAAGTCCTCCCAAATGTCTCCAGCATTGTACTTTTCATCTGATCCGTTGTTCGCCATTCTGTGGATTCTGTAATCCCGTAACTCGTCGCCACTGTAAAGTCCTGTCCCCTCAGTACAGATTCACACGAGGCATGTAGTGAAGTCAAGGTCACTCTGGACCTGCACCTTTATTTCACAGCTCTGGAATGCTGCACTTGTCTGAGACCTGTCCTTAGATACCTGAATCTTGCAAGTGCACCCCTGGTGGTAAGGTATGCTGGTGGTTATAGGTCATAACTTATTACAGTCATGTTTAACATGTTAGGATACAGTTATATGTAATAATGTAAGATACATGATACTATCTCCCTCTGAACTTGCAGCACTCCACTTGCTCAAGTCCAACCCTAACCTTGTCATCAAACCTGCTGACACGGGTGGTGCTGTTGTTGTTTGGCGAACTGACTTCTACCTTGCAGAGGCTGATTACCAGCTCTCTGACACCTCCTCCTACCTCTCCCTGAACCATGACCCCACTGCTGAATATCAAGCCATCATTTCCCAGACAGTTACTGACCTCATCTCTTCTGGAGATCATCCCTCCACAGCCACCAACCTCAAAGTTTTCCAACCCCACACAGCCCGCTTCTACCTCCTTCACAAGATCCACAAACAGGGCTGCCCCAGTCGACCCATCGTTTCAGCCTGTTCTTGCCCGAAAGAACCTATTTTTTCCTATCTCGACTCTATTTTTTCTCCCCTTGTCCACTCTCTTCCCACCTGAATCCACAACTCCTCCAACGCCCTCAGTCACTTTAACAGTTTCCAGTTTCCCAGCCCCAACTGTCTCCTTTTCCCCATGAACGTTCAATCCCTCGACACTTCCATTCCCCACCAGGATGGCCTGAGGGCGCTCCGCTTCTTCCTCGAGCAGAGACCCAACCAATCCCCATCCACCACCACCTTCCTCCGCCTGGCTGAACTTGTTCTCACATTAAACAACTTCTCCTTTAACTCCACTCATTTCCTCCAAATTAAAGGTGTTGCTATGGGAATCTGCATGGGTCCTAGCTATGCTAACCTTTTCGTGGGATATGTGGAACTTTCTTTGTTCCAGTCCTACTTGGGTCCCCTCCCTCACCTCTTTTTCCGGTACATTCATGACTGTATCGGTGCCATTTCCTGCTCTCGCCCTTAACTTGAAAATGTCATTCACTTTGCATCCAATTTCCACCCTTCCCTCATCTTCACATGATCCATCTCTGACTCTTCCCTTCCCTTCCTCCACTTCTCTGTCTCCATCTCTGGGGATAGGCTATCGACCAGTATCCACTATAAGAATACTGACTCCCACAACTGCCTGGACTACCCTTCCTCCCAGCCCGCATCCTGTACAGACTCCATTCCATTCTCCCAGTTTCTCCATTTCTGTTGCATCTGTTCTGACAACCTCACCTTTCACACCAGTGCCTCTGACATGTCTTCCTTTTTCCTCAACAGAGGAATCCCCTCCACCATGGTTATCATGGCCCTCGATCGTGTCTGTTCTCTTTCCCGCACCTTTGCTCTCACCTCTTCCCCTCCCTCTCAGAACCATGACAGGGTTCCCCTTGTCCTCACCTTTCACCCCCACGTTGAATGGATCATCCTCTGCCATTTCCACCACCTCCAGCGTGAACCCACCACCAATCACATCTTCCTCTCCCCTCCCCTCTTAGCATTCTGAAGGGACCGCTCCCTTCGTGACACCATGATCCATTCTTCAGTCAACCCCTCCCCTTCCCACGGCACCTTCCCGTGCAAGTGCAGGAGATGCAACATCTGCTCTTTTACCTCCTCCCTTCCCACTATCCAGGGCTCCAAATACTCCTTCCAGGTGAAACAGTGATTTACTTGTACTTCTTTCAATTTAGTATACTGTATTCGCTGTTCACGATGTGGTCTCCTCTACATTGGGAAGACCAAGCGTAGATTAGGTGACGGCTTTGCGGAGCACCTCCGTTCAGTCCACAAGAGTGACCCTGAGCTTCTGGTCACCTGTCACTTTAATTCTCCACTGCATTCCCACTCTGACCTCCTTGTCGTCGGTCTCCTACACTGTTCCAACGAAGCTCAACGCAAGCTCGAGGAACAGCACCTCATCTTTTGTTTAGGCACTTTACAGCCTTCTGGACTCAACATTGAGTTCAAAGATTTCAGAGCGTAACCGCTGCCAATCTTTGGCTCCCTTTCCCACCCCTCCCACTCCCCGCCTGTTTCTTTTTTCTCCTTGTCTCTAATGCAGTTGGTCATTATCCCACCATTCACGCCCTATCTTGACTAATGTTTTTCTAAATCCTGGCATTACCATTTGACATCATCTCATTTGTCTCTCTAATCTCTCCTGTCTTCCAACCTTTCACAGACCTTCCCCTTTGTTCTTTCTTCCCCTCCCCCTTTCAATGGTTATTAAGAATCTGTTCTTTTCGAACACTTTCCGGTTCTGACGAAGGGTCATCGACCCGAAACGTTAACTCTGCTTCCACTCCACAGATGCTGCCTGACCTGCTGAGATTTCCAGCATTTTCTGTTTTTATTCCAGATTCCAGCATCCGCAGTATTTTGCTTTTGTACCAATACATCTCTTACAGTTTCCTCTATCTCTCCAGGCTCACTTAATACTCCTCCTCCTCCTGCCATTTTCTTACAAGGCACATAACTGACATAACCTTACAGTCACTGGACCGGGTTGGCCATTCTGAGCTGCATGCACAGTCCCTGGGCCCTGGCAAGCCGGCCCTCAAAACTCAGGCAACTTTATCCTCGTTCCACTTAGGTTTTTTATTTGCTGGTTTGCCCTGTTTGAACCTCAGGGGCCTGAAGATTTGAAAAGATCTGTTGCCTCATAAGCTGTAGTCAGAACACTAAGCTCCATTAGTGTCAGCAACTTGAGAGATACGCAACTTACTGAGACATGGTCCTAAACTTTGCACGCAAGGATCCCCAGTGTTTCCACACCGATGAATTAGAAAATTCCACATCAACGGCTTCAGGAGATGAGTAGAAAACATTGAACGGGGAAAGAAAATTACTGGGTGTTACAGTGGTGACATGGCAGCCAGTGTGCATTTAATAAAATAAACTAAAACACCCCCTTAAAAGAGACCTAACGCGTGTTTGAGGCTCCCTTCCATAAGATTGATTTGTCCTGATGCAACCTGCACCAGCAAAAATAGTAAAATACAACCTGTGTACATTTTCATACTTTGTTTCAGTACTGATGTGATGCTGCAGTTTACACAGTGGGAAAAATCCCCACTCTCCCTGGCATCTGCTAGAAAACAAAAATAAAATCATCAAAGCAATTGCTTTTTTAACAATAATTTTCTATGTAGTGTCAACTCTGATAGTATAAATAAATATAGTTGGCACAGTGTATTAACCAGATAAAGAAAGCTGATGATACTGTTCACGGTTCAGCATCCGGCAAGTTGTTCGGAAATTATCCTCGAGACACTCTGGTGTCGCAACACTGATCAGGCCAGTCACGCTGTCTGAATTGGAGCACGCTCAGACCCTCATCTTAACGCCCTCAGCAGCAGTAATTGGGCCGAGCACACCGTGACATCCACAGAGATAGCCTGAAAATTACTAGACCTGGAATTAACTCTGAGGGCATTTATTTTTGTTGCTTGGAGTCCAATGATTATCTCGTATTTTGCAATATTTAGCTTTCCATCTTTTTTTGTGAATTTTGTGTTGGAGAGTAGAATACTTTTCGTTTTAGTATGAAGCACTCCCAGGCCAGGCACAGCACTCCCAGGCCAGGCAAGTCCCTCTATTTTGCCCCAAGAATGCCTCACCCCAACCTCTGAAGAGCGTCCTCTACTGCATGGATATGGCATTCTGTAACCTCGACAATGAGTAGCTGAGTGATGCGGACCAGGAAGATACCCAGTTTGAACCCCAATCTGTGTTGGATTATCTGATCTCAGCCTTGGCAATAGTTGTAGCACTTACCTAGAGGTTAAAGTTCACAGTTGGGTGACAGTGAGTAAATCTCATACAGTACTGATGCCATATGGGTATTTTCTCTTGCCATTTGTCACTTGGAGGAACTTGAAGAGCCACAAGATCCTGTGAGAGTGCATTAGATCTTCTGCAGACTAGGGTTTTACAAAGATCTACGGACACAGGGCCTGAAATTCAATATTGCTGGAAAGCTGGTGCTCCTCCCACCTTTTTGCAGCCATTAGCGCCAACATTTTTTCGTGGTTGGGCCATCCCATCTTCAGCTCCAAAAGTGAACAAATGGGTTCCAGCACTAATGAACCCTTCCAAAGTGGATTTTTCAGTGGTGTGGCTGTCTTAATTTGGGCGTTATGACCACTGAGAATTTCAGCATGCAGGTAAGGGTTTCTAATGAGCCAGCTGCTCCCTGGCCTTTTTAAAGGCCATGGTTTGCAGCAAGGCCCTGAGAGGGAAGGCGTTTGGAAGGATGGCTGGTGTAAGAGGTGCAAGAAGAGCCAAAAGGTTCACTGACATGGAGCTGGAGACACTGATGGATGGTGTGGAGGACAGAAGAAGAATACTGTTTCCTGACGCGGGGAGACCTGGCAGACCGCTAGTACATAATGCATGGAGGGAGATTGCAGGGGAGGTGTCAGGTACCTATATATATGTGAGGACGCACCCTCCCAGGAAGGTGCTGGCCAGCCTGCACCCAGCCCTTCTAGGGTGGCGATGGGTCGACGCCTCCTAGCTCTGGGGCGACGGGGATTCTCCTCCTCCCCCTCCTTCTGTGTCTCCTCATCTTCCTCCTGCTACTGCACAACCTCCTCGTCCTCCTCCTTCACCTCCTCCTCCTCCTCAGGTGGGACTGCTGGCTCGACCTCCAGCGGCTGTCCCCTCATGATGGCCAGGTTGTGCAGCATGCAGCAGACCACGATGATTATGGAGACCCATTGAGGAGAGTACTGCAAGGTGCCACCAGAACGGTCCAGGCACCGGAACCTCTGCTTAAGGGATGCCTACGCACTGCTCAATGATGCATCTGGTGGCACAATGAGTGTCATTGTAAGCATGCTCTGGGGTTCCGCAGTGGAGTGAGCAACCAAGTGGACAGGGGACATTCCTTTTCCCCAAGCAGCCAACCGCAATCCTGATTCAGGCCGGTGAAGACGGTGGGCACACTGGTCTGGTGCAGAATGACCGAATCATGGCTGCTGTCTCCTTTGCATGCTGCCTTTTTGCACAGTGCTGACGGTGATGCCTTCTCCTGCATGCTGCCTTGCTTCTGAGTAGGTGTACCAGGTGTCGCCCTCCCAACACTCCTCCCATCCTCAGGGTGAACCCTGCCAAGCAGGTCTCTGCAGCCCACAGGCCTCCACTAAAGAGTCAGACCTGTAAGTTGTACAAAAGTTTGTGAAAACCTCTGAGCAGCACTCAGCAGGTTTAATGGAGCCAAAACAATTAATAAAACTATTTCAAAAGCAAACTACTGCGGATGCTGGAATCTTAAATAAAAACACTAATAAGTAATAAAACTATTTCAAAAGCAAAATACTGCGGAGGTTGAAATCTGAAATCAATAAAACAATTTCCCGACCAAACGGACCCGATTGCGGCAAAGCTCCAGAGGTGTTGCATTCGTGCACTGACTGGAAAACCTTGTGGGGCACTGCCGGGAAAAGTCTTACATTTTGGATGCTCAATATCGCTGGCCTGGCCGCTTTTCAGTGGCCCGCACGCTGCTGACATCAACGCTGAAAACCTTCCTTTACTGCAGCTTCACCCCGCCGTTTCCAGCGGAAGTGCGCACCGCTCAAATTCCCCCCCGAGCTGAATATACCTTGGGGTGGGAAAAACACCTGATTGCGGTGGCTAATCAATTTTTTCGATCAGCCGCCCAAACTCCGCAGTTGCCGGCCCTTTGGCGACAGTGAATTTTGGCACCACAATCTCATCATAGCACCTGGATTAAAAAAGTATATAACTGATAAAGTAAATATAGTGAAAATGCGATTGTTGCTTTCTGAGTGTCAGCTTGTCATAACAAAATCACAACTCTGTGATTTACCTTGTCTCCTATTTAACGGTTCCTGCATTGTGGGTCTTGACCTTTCATCTTGGTTTCTCAATTCAGAGTGACTGCTGTCAACGACCGGAAGCTGTGCAGAAGCGTTCTGCGCATTAATCTGGAAGCTGATAGCGATGATGTTTTTACTTTTTTTCTCCAGAGTCCGTGATTCCCAAAGACTCACTCCGTTCCCAGCACTTTTCCCTACAACCCCAAAAGACCGGCTCCGTTCCCGGCACTTTTCCCTACAGTCCCGAAGACACGCTCCGTTCCCGGCACTTTCCCTACAGTCCCGAAGACCCGCTCCGTTCCTGGCACGTTTATCTACAGCCCCAAAGACCTGCTCCGTTCCCGGCTTTTTTTCCTACAATCCCGAAGGCACATGCTGTTCCCGGCTTTTTTTCCCACAAGCCCGTGAGTCCTGAAGGCTCGCTTCGCTCCCGGCTATTTTTCTCCAGAGCCTGTGAGTCGCAAAGCGAACAACCAAAAAAACAGATAGGGCTAGAAATTTGGCAGGTTTGCGATGTGGCGGGGTGGAAAAAGTTATTTTTTTGGGCGGTAAATGCGGCGCACAAAATTTACCGCCCGGGCAGAAAATCCAGCAGCGGTTTTGCTGAATAACAAATATTGGCCGCCCGTGATTTTAATGGTTTTTATGACGTCAGTCGGAATGCAACGCTCTGCTATTGTCGCGGGCAGGAAATTCGCCATTTTGCCATTTTTACCTCCTGCCCAAAATCACGCCGGAAAAAATGAAGTCTTACCTGCTCAGACCCACGATGCACCCGGTGCTAATGATGCCATCTTGAAAAACAGAGCAGAAGTTAAGTGCATAAAAGGATTTGGAGGGAAGGCTGCGTTTTAAAACATTGAGGTTTTTGTGAGCTTACAGTTCGTTATTAAGACTATTTGAGGACATTTGAGGACATTTAAAAGAATGAGGGCAATAATATCTCTGCCATTATTGCTGGCTACTTTTTCTATGCAGCATCAAGCTGGAAGAAGGCTTATTCAAGAGCATTTTGAGTGAAATTGAAGAGTTCACAGATGTATGGGGAGGAGGCCTTACACCCCACGAATTTACATAGAAACATAGGTGCAGGTGTAGGCCATTCGGCCCTTCGAGCCTGCACCACCATTCAATAAGATCATGGCTGATCATTCACCTCAGTACCCCTTTCCTGCTGTCTCGCCATACCCCTTGATCCCTTTAGACGTAAGGGCCATATCCAACTCCCTCTTGAATATATCTATCCAACTGGCATCAACAACTCTCTGCGGAAGAGAATTCCATAGCTTAACAACTCTCTGAATGAAGAAGTTTCTCCTCATCTCGGTCCTAAATGGCTTACCCCTTATCCTTAGACTGTGACCCCTGGTTCTGAAATCGCCCAACATCGAGAACATTCTTCCTGCATCTAACCTGTCCAGTCCAGTCAGAATTTTATATGTTTCTATGAGATCCCCTCTCATCCTTCTAAATTCCAGTGAATACAGGCCCGGTCGATCCAGTCTCTCCTCATATGCCAGTCCTGCCATCCCGGGAATTAGTCTGGTGAACCTTCGCTACATTCCCTCAATAGCAAGAACGTCCTTCCTCAGATTAGGAGACCAAACCTAAACATATTATTCAAGGTGAGGCCTCACCAAGGCCCTGTACAGTTGCAGCAAGACCTCCCTGCTCCTCTACTCAAATCCCCTAGCTATGAAGGCCAACATGCCATTTGCCTTCTTCACCACCTGCTGCACCTGCATGCCAACCTTCAATGACTGATGTACCATGACACCCAGGTCTCGTTGCACCTCCCCTTTTCCTAATCTGTCGCCATTCAGATAATATTCTGCCTTCACGTTTTTGCCACCAAAGTGGACAACCTCACATTTATCCACATTATACTGCATCTGCCATGCATTTGCCCACTCACCTAACCTGTCCAAATCACTCTGCAGCCTCTTAGCATCCTCCTCACAGCTCACACCGCCACCCAGTTTAGTGTCATGTGCAAACTTGGAGATATTACTCTCAATTCCTTCGTCTAACTCATTGATATATATTGTAAATAGCTGGGGTCCCAGCACTGAGCCCTGCGGCACCCCACTAGTCACTGCCTGCCATTCTGAAAAGGACCTGTTTATCCCGACTCTTTGCTTCCTGTCTGCCAACCAGTTCTCTATCCACGTCAATACATTGCCCCTAATACCATGTGCTTTAACTTTGCACACCAATCTCTTGTGTGGGACCTTGTCAAAAGCCATTTGAAATTCCAAATACACCACATCCACTGGTTCTCCCTTGTCCACTCTACTAGTTACATCCTCAAAAAATTCTCGATGATTTGTCAAACTTGATTTCCCTTTCATAAATCCATGCTGACTTGGACCGATCCTGCTTTCCAAATGCGCCGCTATTTCATCTTTAATAATTGATTCCAACATTTTCCCCACTAGCAATGTCAGGCTAACTGGTCTACAATTACCCGTTTTCTCTTTCCCTCCTTTTTTAAAAAGTGGTGTTACATTAGCTACCCTCCAGTCCATAGTCAATAGAATGTTGGAAAATGATCACCAATGCATCCACTATTTCTAGGTCCACTTCCTTAAGTACTCTGGGATGCAGACAATCAGGCCCTGGGGATTTATTGGCCTTGAATCCCATCAATTTCCCTAACACATTTTCCCGACTAATAAGGATTTCCTTCAGTTCCTCCCTCTTCTTTACAAGGAACATCGCTCATTCCTGCCGCTGTCTGAGGCAGAGTGCGTTCGAAGGCTGCGCTTCTGAAAAGAGGTGGTCAGATAGATATGCCAGCTGATAAAGGCAGACCTACAGCCTACCAGCAGCTTCAGGACTATACTGCTGTCAAGGTGAAAGTGACTGCGGCACTTGCCTTCTATGCCTCCAGCTCCTTTAAGGCATCAGCGGGGGACATATGCTGCATCGCGCAGTTCGCTACACATAGCTGCATTCGCCAGGTGACTACTGCACTGTACGCACGCAGGATGGACTTTATAAAGTTCCCAATGACCAAGGAGGCACAGAATGAAAGGGCTGTGGGTTTTGCATGAATTACTGGCTTTCCCAAGGTTCAGAGTGACATTGTCTGTATGCACATCGCCCTGCGAGCACCTTTAGAGGAGCCAGAGGTTTACCAAAACCAAAAGGGATTCTACTCCCTGAACGTACAGATCGTTTGCGACCATATTCAGTGCATCGTAGCAGTAAATGCCCAGTTTCCAGGGAGCATCCATGATGCTTTCATCTTGCGTGAGAGCAGTGTCTCACAGCTGTTCAAGCGTCAACCACAAGGCCAGAGCTGGATGCTGGGGGACAAAGATTATGGCCTCGCCACCTGGCTCAGGAACCCTCAGACACAAGCCGAGCATCGCTATAATGAGAGCCATATAGCCACATGCAACATCGTCGAAAAGGCAATTGGACTGCTCAAGCAGCGCTTCCGATGCCTAGACCACTCTGGAGGCTGCCTGCAATACTCCCCTCAGTAGGTCTCTGAGTTCATTGTGGTGTGCTGCATGCTACACAACTTAGCCATCATGAGGGGACAGGATTTTCCACTGGGGACTGCAGGACCACCTCAGGAGAGAGGGGAGGAGGTGGATCATGAGGAGGACGAGGAGGAGGAGGACGAAGAGGAGGACGAGGAGCCTGGCGATGAACCCATGCCACCACCCGCATCACCATCGCAGGGATGCCTTGTGGAGCTTTTGCCACGACAAAAGTCTTACGTCAGCAGCTCATAAATCACGCTTTGCTTGATCAGTGAACAGCACGTTTCACCGTTGCACGCTCACTCTATCCCACCATGTTGACTATTCCCCCTCTTAGTCGACAAATGAGACACCGCACAAGAATGGTTAAAGTGAACAAAAGCGCTTATAAAACATTTGTAAATTTATGAAGCATTTGTACAGTCTCGAAACTTTGTAAACTTCAAATTTGAAACTTAAATAAATTTTTAATTTGAACACAATTTGTAAAACTTTTAAAATTTTTTAAAATAAAAAAAACAGGAAAACTACAGCAAAACAGCAACAAAACAACAACAACCCCTGCACCAGTTAACTGGAGCCACCTTTCCCCCACTGATCTGACCAACACCCACCCATGCTTCCTTGCCCCTACCCCTACGTGCGTTGGGACCAAGACAGTGTGCAACAAAGCGCGCAGACAATGGAGATGCCATTGGACCCTCTGAAGAAACTCGGGGTATGGAAGGCCCGGCTTCTGAGTCAGAAGGCTCTTGCTTGGCTACAGACACTGCATCACATTGCCCCAATCCTAGTCCACAGACACTGCATCACATTGCCCCAACACTAGACCATAGACACTGCATCACATTACCCCAACCCTAGACCATAAACACTGCATCACATGACCCCAACCCGAGTCCACAGACACTGCATCACATTACCCCAACCCTAGTCCAGAGACACTACATCACATTGTCCCAACCCTAGTCCACAGACACTGCATCACATTGCCCCAAACCCTAGGCCACAAACACTACATCACATTGCCCCAACCCAAGGCCACAGACACGACATCACATTGCCCCAACCCTAGTCCACAACACTGCATCACAATGCCTCAACCCTAGTCCACAGACACTGTATCGCATTACCCCAACTCTAGTCCACAGACACTGCATCACAATGCCCCAACCCTAATCCACAGACACTGCATCGCATTACCCCAACCCTAGTCCAGAGACACTACATCACATTGTCCCAACCATAGTCCACAGACACTGCATCACATTGCCCCAAACCCTAGGCCACAAACACTACATCACATTGCCCCAACCCTAGGCCACAGACACTACATCACATTGCCCCAACCCTAGTCCACAACACTGCATCACAATGCCCCAACCCTAGTCCACAACACTGCTTCACATTGCCCCAACCCTAGTCCACAGACACTACATCACATTGCCCCAACCCTAGTCCACAGACACTACATCACATTGCCCCAACCCTAGTCCACAGACACTGCATCACATTGCCCCAACCCTAGTCCACAGACACTGCATCACATTGCCCCAACTCTAGTCCAAGACACTGCATCACATTGCCCCAACCCTAGTCCACAGACACTGCATCACATTGCCCCAACTCTAGTCCACAGACCCTACATCACATTGCCCCAACCCAGCCCAGGGATTTTACAGGACTTACCCTCAGTTTCGAACTGGGGCTCAGCACCCTCATGAGTAGTTGACCTCCCAGAGGTACCAATTAAACCAACCACTCTTTCCCCCAGGTCTGTTAATGGATGTGTTTGGGGCAGACCACAGCCTGTGCGTCGCTGCTCGCAGCGATTGTGGGACAACATTTCCTGCAAAATTGACAATAGAAATGGTTACCAGATTACCCTTCTGCTCTTATGGAACACACAGATAGCCATCAAAGCATTTATATCATACTGTGTGCATTTAATACAGCCACCTGCTTAATGACCCTGGTAGTTGTACGTGGTTCATGAGGAAAACATCAACGTGCAGAAACATTTTTTAAGATGTCAAGTAGCAGTCTTAATAATGTGTAATGATCATTCATGGAAAATAAGTTGCAACACTCAGCCTACCTGCAGCAACATGTGTCAGATTTACAGTTTAAGTAATCAAGGAGTGCATGAATAAAAATATTACTTGCTCTGACGATCCTGCAATGGTCATTCCACCTTTTGCTGCATTGGTGGAGGTCCCTGGGAATATCATCAACTGAGGAGACCTCCTCAGCAACCCATGTCCAAAATCTCCTTACAACGGCTGGGGGGTTTACTTCGACCCCTCCTATTAAACTCCCCCTCATTCTACTCACAATTGCTTTTACCAGTGCCTCATTGGCATCAGAACTAAATTTCCTGGCCCTCTGCCTACTCTGATCACCCTGCTGCATCTTCTTTTGTCTGTGAAAAATGGCAGTTTGAGACCTGGGTGTACTGTGCATGCATGGGTGCACCCTGACCAGAATCGTGGGGGAAAAAAATCGGTAGAAAAAAATTGGCGATAAAAACAAAATTGCGCATGCGCAGAAGGTCCGTTTTTTTTCAGATCACTGAATTGAGCTCCGGAGCACAAATGCAGACGTGCAAGGTGGATTTTACCGCTACTGCTGGTCACCGTTTGCCGAATTTTGTGGCGTCCAGCGGCAGCGGTAATCCAGCACTAAAAAAAAGCCACGATTATCGCCCAAAAAAGCGAAATAGAGTTAATTATGGAATTTCTAGCCCATAGACTGCGCATGCTGAACTACTTAAACTTGATTGGCAACAGTCGCTGCCTTCTCAATTTAACAAGTTAAAAACATGCACACAATTAAAATGGCAGCACTCTCGCCTCTGAGTCTGAAGGTTCAAACTCCACTCCGGGGGCTAGATATTCGGGTTTTAGCGATTTCACCCGTTTTTGGACGATAATCGTGGCAGAATTTTTTTTTTTAACCAGCGGGTTCCCGCTATTGCTGGATGTCACAAAATTCATCAAACGGTGCACAGCGATAGCAATAGCAGTAAATCCGCCTTTGCATTAGTGAATTTGTGCGCCGGAGCCGAAATTTGCGATTGAAAAAAAAACAGACCTTCTGTGCAGGCACAAATTTTGTTTTTTGATTTTTTTTCACCTGATTTTTTTCTTCTTCTCTCGATTCTGGTCAGCTGTCACGGTGCGCCCGCGCATGTGCATTACATCCAAGGCTGAATCAGCTATTTTTCACAGTGCAAGTAGCCACGATGCAAGGGGGCTTCAGCAACAGAGAGCCAAAAAGTTTAGTTTTGAGGCGAACGAGGCCCTCATCGTAGCTGTGCAAAGTAGATGGGGGGAATTTTAATATGAGGGGTGCCAGTAAACCTCTCCCAGCTGTGCCAAGGTGTCTGTGGACCAGCATGGCCGAGGAGGTTTTCTCAGTGGACGATATCAAGAGGGACCGTAAACAGTGTCGGAAAAGGTTCAATGACCATTGAGGGTCGACAAGGTAATATATTTATTCATGCACTCCTTTACTACTTAAATTGTAAATCTGACACATGTTGGTATAGGTAAGCTTAGTGTTGCACCTTATTTGCCATGAATGATCATTACACATTAGTAAGACTGCTTTTTGACATCTTAAAAGATGTTTCTGCACTTCAATGTCTTCCTCATGAACCACGTGCAACTACCAAGGCCATTAAACAGCAGACTGTATTAAATGCACACATTATGGTATAAGTGCTTTGATGGCTATCTGTGTCTGTCACAAGAGCAGAAGGGCCCTCTGGTAACCATTCTAACTGGCACCTTTGCAGGGAAAGATGTCCCACAACCGCCGGGAGCAGTGGCACACAGGCGGCGGTGGACCCCAGAGATTAACGGACCTGGAGGAGAGAGTGGCAGCTCTGATTGGTGCCTCAGGGAGGAGAACTACCTGTGGGGTGTTGAGCCCCAGTTCGAAAGTGAGGCTAAGTCCTGCAAAATCCTCGGATTAGGTTGGGGCAATGTGATGTAGTGCTTGTGGACTAGGCTTGGGGCAATGTGATATAATGCTTGTGGACTAGAATGGGGCAATGTGATGTAGTGTCTGTGGACTAGGGTGGGACAATGTGATGTAGTGTCTGTGGGCTAGGGTTGGGGCAATGTGATGCAGTGTTGTGGACTAGGGTTGGGGCAATGCGATGTTGTGTCTGTGGACTAGGGTTGGGACAATGTGATGTAGTGTCTGTGTACTAGGGTTGGGACAATGTGATGCAGTGTTGTGGACTAGGGTTGGGGCAATGTGATGCAGTGTTGTGGACTAGGTTTGGGGCAATGTGATGCAGTGTCTGTGAACTAGGGTTGGGACAATGTGATGTAGTGTCTGCGGTCTAGGGTTGGGGCAATGTGATGTAGTGTCTGTGATCTAGGGTTGGGGCATTGTGATGCAGTGTTGTGGACTAGGGTTGGGGCAATGTGATGCAGTATTGTGGACTAGGGTTGGGGCAATGTGATGTAGTGTCTGTGGCCTAAGGTTGGGGCAATGTGATGTAGTGTCTGTGGCCTAGGGTTGGGGCATTGTGATGCAGTGTTGTGGACTAGGGTTGGGGCAATGTGATGTAGTGTCTGTGGCCTAGGGTTGGGGCAATGTGATGTAGTGTCTGTGGCCTAGGGTTGGGGCAATGTGATGTAGTGTCTGTGGACTAGGGTTGGGGCAATGTGATGCAGTGTTGTGGACCAGGGTTGGGGCAATGTGATGTAGTGTCTGTGGACTAGGGTTGGGACAATGTGATGCAGTGTCTGTGGACTAGGGTTGGGACAATGTGATGCAGTGTCTGTGGACTCGGGTTGGGGCAATGTGATGCAGTGACTGTGGTCTAGTGTTGGGGCAATGTGATGCAGTGTCTGTGGATTAGGATTGGGGCAATGTGATGCAGTGTCTGTGGCCAAGCAAGAGCCTCCCGACTCAGAAGCTGGGCCTTCCATACCCCAAGTTTCTCCAGAGGGTCCAATGGCATCTCCATTGTCTGCGCGCTTTGTTGCACACCGTCTTGGTCCCAACGCACGTCGGGGTAGGGGCAAGAAGCGAGGTGGGATGTTAAGATCAGGGGGGGAAAGATGGCCCTAGTTCACCGGTGGAAGGGTTGTTGTTGTTTTGTTGCTGTTTTGCTGTAGTTTTCCTGTTTTTGTTATTTTATAAAAGTTTTAAAAGTTTTACAAATTGTGCTCAAGTTAAAATTTATTTAAGCTTCAAAATTAAAGTTTAGAAAGTTTTGAGAATGTACAAATGCGTCATAAATTTACAAATGTTTTCTGAACTCTTTTGTTCATTTTAACCATTCTTGTGCGGTGTCTCATTTGTAGATTAAGAGGGGGAAAAGTCAACATGGTGGGATAGAGTGGGTGTGCAATGGTGAAACGTGATGTACACTGTTCAAGCAAAGTGATGAATTATGAACTGTCGTGTCGAAAGCTCCACAAGGCGGTTGTGATGTGGGTGGTGTCATGGGTTCATCGCCAGGCTCCTCGTCCTCCTCATCCTCCTTGTGATCCTCCTTCTCCCCTCAATCCTGAGGTGGTCCTGCAGTCCCCAGTGAAAAATCCTGTTCCCTCATGGTGGCTCAGTTGTGTAGCATGCAGCACACCATAATGAATTCAGAGACCTAGTGAGGGGAGAATTGCAGGGAGCTTCCAGAGTGATCCAGGCATCAGAAGCGCTTTCTGATGTTTCTTTCAGTCCTTTCGACGATGTTGCGTGTGGCTATATGGCTGTCATTATAGAGATGCTCGGCTTGTGTCTGAGGGTTCCGGAAGGTTGTCATGAGCCAGGTGGCGAGTCTGTAACCTTTGTCCCCCAGCATCCAGCTCTGGCCTTGTGGCTGACGCTTGAACAGCTGTGAGACATTGCTCTCATGCAAGATGAAAGCATCATGGATGCTCCCTGGAAACTTGGCATTTACTGTCATGATGCACTGAGTATGGTCGCAAACGATCTGTATATTCAGGGAGTGGAATCCCTTTTGGTTGTTGTAAACCTCTGGCTCCTCTAAAGGTGCTCGCAGGGCGATGTGCGTACAGATAATGTCACTCTGAACCTTGGGAAAGCCAGCAATTCATGCAAAACCCACAGCCCTCTCATTCTGTGCCTCCTTGATCATTGGGAACTTTATAAAGTCCATCCTGCATGCGTACAGTGCAGTAGTCACCTGGCAAATGCATCGATGTGTAGCGTACTGCGAGATGGAACATATGTCCCCTGCTGATGCCTGACAGGAGCTGGAGGCATAGAAGGCAAGTGCCGCAGTCACCTTGATCTTGACGGGCAGTGCAGTCCTGTTAACGCTGGTAGGCTTTAGCCTGCCTTTATGAAGTGGCATATTTCTGTGACCACCTCTTTTCAGAAGTGCAACCTTCCAATGCACTGTGCCTCAGACAGCTGCAGGTATGAGCGCTGTTCCCTGTAAACTTGTGGGGGGTAAGGCCTCCTACCAATACGTCTATGAGCTCTTCGATTACGCTCCAAATGCTCTTGACTAATCCTTCTTCCAGCTTGATGCTACATAGAAAAAGCAGCCAGCAATAATGGCAGAGATGTTATAGCCCCCATTCATTTAAATGTCTTTACATATCCTTAAAAACGAACTATAAACTCACATAAAGCCCACTGTGAAAATGCAGCCTTTCCTCCAAATCCTTTTATGAACTGAACGTTTGCTCCGTTTTTCAAGATGGCGCAGTGAGCGCCAAGTGGTCCCTGGATCTGACCTGATAAGAATTGATTTTTTTGGGGCATGTTTTTAGGTGGGTGGTAAAAATGGCGATATCACTGATTTTTCCACCCCCGGCGATAGCGCAACATTGCACGCCGATTGACTTCATAAAAATGGCTAAAAAACAGATCGAGCGATAATTTTTAGCGCTGTTGCAAAGCCGCTGCCGAATGTTCTGCCCGGGTACTAAATTTTGTGCGACTTGTTTAGTGCCAAAAAAAATTACTTTTCCCGCTTCGCCTTGATGCAAAACAGGCGCAAACCTGCTGAATTTCTAGCCCCAGGACTTGAGCATGTAATTTAGGCTGACAATTCAGTATCGTACTGAGAGAATCCTGCACTGGAAATGCTATCCTTTGACTGAAACATTAGATTGAGGTCTATCTGCTTGTTATGGTGATTCAGGTAAACATTAAATGTCCCACAGGACTAAGGTAGGGAGTTTTCATGATGTCCCATACAACGTTCGTCCCTCAATCAAAGGCACTGGTCATTTATCTTGTTGCTTGTGGAATCTTGCCTAGTGCAAAATGGCTGCCATTATTGCCTACATAACAAAAGTGAGTACACTTCAATAGTAATTCATTGTATACAAGGTGCTTTGAGTCATTTCTAATAGATATGATAAGGTGCAAGTGATTCTTTAATTGTTAACTTAACAAAAATCTGGATTTAAGAAAGTGTGAGCGAGTGGGATCATCCGTGAATCTGGGACGATCCAGACAGTGATATAATAACCATTATTAGATGCAGATGTTAATGGAAAGGATGGTTCAATCACACTACTGATACAATTCTGTGAATGTTAATGTTTTAATTTTTTAAATTGAGAAACCAAGTTCAAGGTCCAGAATGCAGCACATGACTAAACTTGAAAACAGTGAAAGAGAAGATGTGAGGAATCACAAAGTAGTGATTTGGTGACGCCAAGCTTGGCTTCGAAATGCCAAAGGACGGAAAACTGAGAGAGGTGAGGAGTTCCACAATTTTGAGGTGCAGGGAAATGATGAGTTAGAGTTGAGGACTCTGTGATGAGGCTTAATTTCAACTGCACCTTGACACATTCTAATGAAAATGAAATCTCAAAACATTCTGTTGTCTCCCTAATGATTCTAGAATTGCTGCTCCGGCTTTTTGCTGGAAGGGGTGACTTCAGATCCCAAAAGGACAGAAAACTGCCTTAATCGGCACACATTAATAGATAAAATACATATGATGACGAAGGAGAAGTATTAGGAAGCATTAAAGGCAGGGGCTAATGTCAATTTTATTTTTCATTATTTTTTGAACTGTTTGTGGAAAGGATTAGTTATAGTTTGAATTGTCATCTGACCAACTGAGTCCCTTGAGCTTTACTACTGTGACATCACACTTTCCACAATCCAAATGTTTTAATTCATCTTTTTTCAGTTCAAGATTGGACATATATTGCAATTTTTTTTCTTTTTTTTATTTCTCTCCATCCACCCTCCCACTCCCCTCAGTACAGATTCTGCTGACAGGAGTACTTTGTGACAAAGATTTATACAGAGTCGTTTACAGAATTTGAGACAATTGGAAGGATGAATAATATTCTGCTGACTAGGCTGAGCTGTGCCACTGACGTGAACTCCAGGGTGGGACAGCTGATCACAAATGGTGGGCCCCAGTCTTAACCCTCCTCTGTCATGTTACATTAACAATTTGTTTTCAATATATTTGTCATCTATAATGTTTACATACCTGCGTTAGTCATGGTACATATAACATCATGTGAATATTTTATATAGCTAAATGGGTCATGAATATGTAGGGCCACAAGGTACTTCATATCCATGGAGACACAGAGACATAGACGGTGCTGGATTTAAAGTAGCACTAAACTTAGTTTTCTGCTCTGATAGAAAAACTGCAAATGCTAGAAACCTGAAATAAAAACAGATGCTGGAAATACACAACAGGTCCGAAGATATGTTAATGTTCCAAATGGAGACATTTCAGAAAGGGCTCCGTCTTAAACCTTAACTTGCCTTTTCTCTTTTCAGATGCTTATAGTCCTGCTGTGTATTTCCAGCACTTGCTGATTTCCAACGTTGTTCTTTTTCCTTTTGCTTGTATGTTTAAGCAGGCTAAGGCCACTCCTTGACAAGTGAAAAGACAGAGGTGTGGAGAGGGGGTGGGAGAGCAGCGGGAGTGGGGGGGGGGTGTGGGGGAGGTGGTTGCGGGGTCGGAGGGTGGCCTAACAATTCAAACTATATCTAAAGAGAGGGCCAATTCATCAGGTTCCTCCTTATTTTTCAATGTTCTCCCTTCTTCTCCTGAAGATTCTTGGAAATTAGTTTTATGCAGCTCTGGGAACGTTGTCCAAGTGGCCATTCATGTTGTGTGAGTGTCAGCAGGCTGTGTGCATGTGCAAGGCACACATGCAGCTTTGAGCGAGAGTCACTCGATAGTAATCAGGAACAGCAACAATGAATGACATTTTTCTCTTCCCTAGCCAGGAACATAAGGGGCGATTTTAACCCTGCCTCCTGCAGCACCCACAAGGAAATTTCAGGCCTTTCCCTCCCCCTGAGCATGAGGCGCTCCTGAATTTCCTCCCAATGACTTACTTGAGTTCCTTCGCTCTCCTGCCACCCGACATTCCACTCCTGTCCGCCAGCCTGTTGCAACTTCCAAGTTTTTGTGGGAAGCTGACTGAGTCTATGCAGATGAAGCCCAGGAGTTAACATTTCCCTCGTCTCACGCAGCTGAGGTCAGGACACTTTCTGCCAACCTCGGCCCCCGCCTGCATGACTCCTGTCCCGAGTTGACATCAGGGTAATTGAACCTGGTAGTAGCATCGCACCCCAGCTGAAAATATCTACCTCAGCATAGACCACAGATCCATCCATGGACCTTCCTGGTCTGTGTGATACAGCACTACACTGTGTCATGCACTTACTAACTGTGCCATTGGTAGGGAGCTTTTTGTAAAGAGGGAGCCCATCGGGATTCCTTTTAAATGTGAAGTCTCACTGCAAGAACCCATTTTAGTCAAACTCACCTCAAATATTCCACAATTTTTTGTCCATTTCTGTCACTTCTTTACATAGAAACATAGAAAATAGGTGCAGGAGTAGGCCATTTGGCCCTTCGAGTCTGCACCACCATTCAATATGATCATGGCTGATCATGCAACTTCGGTACCCCTTTCCTGCTTTCTCTCCCTACCCCTTGATCCCTTTAGCTGTAAGGCCACATCTAACTCCCTTTTGAATATATCTAATGAACTGGCCTCAACAACTTTCTGTGGTAGATAATTCCACAGGTTCAAAACTCGCTGAGTGAAGAAGTTTCTCCTCATCTCGGTCCTAAATGGCTTACCCCTTATCCTTATCCTTAGACTGTGATCCCTGGTTCTGGACTTCCCCAACATCGGGAACATTATTCCTGCATCTAACCTGTCCAATCCCGTCAGAATTTTATATGTTTCTATGAGATCCACTCATTCTTCTAAATTCCAGTGACTATAAGCCTAGTCGATCAAGTCTTTCTTCATATGTCAGTCCTGCCATCCCGGGAATCAGTCTGGTGAACCTTCGCTGCACTCCTTCAATAGCAAGAATGTCCTTCCTCAGATTAGGAGACCAAAACTATACACAATATTCAAGGTGTGGTCTCACCAAGGCCCTGTACAACTGCAGCAAGACCTCCCTGCTCCTATACTCAAATCCTCTCATTATGAAGGCCAACATGCCATTTGCCTTCGTCACCGCCTGCTGTACCTACATGCCAACTTTCAATGACTGATGTACCATGACACCCAGGCCTCGTTGCACTTCCGCTTTTCCTAATCTGTCACTATTCAGATAATAGTCTGTCTCCCTGTTTTTACCACCAAAGTGGATAAACTCACATTTATCCACATCATACTGCATTTGCCATGCATTTGCCCACTCACCTAACCTGTCCAAGTCACCATTCAGCCTATTAGCATCCTCCTCACAGCTCACACTGCCACCCAGCTTAGTGTCATCTGCAAACTTGGAGATATTACACTCAATTACTTCGTCTAAATCATTGATGTATATTGTAAATAGCTGGGGCCCAGCACTGAGCCCTGCGGCACCCCAATACCACTGCCTGCCATTCTGAAAAGGACCCGTTTATCCCGACTCTCTGCTTCCTGTTTGCCAACCAGTTCTCTATCCACGTCATTACATTACCCCCAATACCATGTGCTTTAATTTTGCACGCTAATCTCTTGTGTGGGACCTTGTCAAAAGCCTTTTGAAAGTCCAAATACACCACATCCACTGGTTCTCCCTTGTCCACTCTACTAGTTACATCCTCAAAAAATTCCAGAAGTTTTGTCAAGCATGATTTCCCTTTCATAAATCCATGCTGACTTGGACCGATCCTGTCACTGCTTTCCAAATGCCGCTGCTATTACGTCTTTAATAATTGATTCCAACATTTTCCTCACGACCGATGTCAGGCTAACCAGTCTATAATTCCCTGTTTTCTCTCTTCCTTCTTTTTTAAAAAGTGGGGTTACATTAGCTACCCTCCAATCCATAGGAACTGATCCAGAGTCCATAGAATGTTTGAAAATTACCACCAATGCGTCCAGTATTTCTAGGGCCACTTCCTTAAGTACTCTGGGATGCAGACTATCAGGCCATGGGGATTTATCGGCCTTCAATCCCATCAATTTCCCTAACACAATTTCCCACCTAATAAGGATATCCTTCAGTTCCTCCTTCCCACTAGACCTTCGGTCCCCTAGTATTCCCGGAAGGTTATTTGTGTCTTCCTTAGTGAAGACAGAACCAAAGTATTTGTTCAATTGGTCTGCCATTTCTTTGTTCCCCATTATAAATTCACCTGATTCTTGACTGCAAGAGACCTACATTTGTCTTCACTAATCTTTTTCTCTTCACATATCTACAGAAGCTTTTTCAGTCAGTTTTTATGTTCCCTGCAAGCTTACTCTCATACTCTATTTTCCCCCTCCTAATTAAACCCTTTGTCCTCCTCTGCTGAATTCTAAATTTCTCCCAGTCCTCAGGTTTGCTGCTTTTTCTGGCCTGCATCTTCCTTGGATTGAACACTATCCCTTATTTCCCTTTAAAATTATCTGCCCAGATGGTGAGGTGCTAATGACATAATTTGGAATATTGGGCTGGAGGCCTTCCTATTTTGGACAGTGCAGGGCACTAAACTGTTGGTACACAGTCAGGAAAACAGTGGTGATTGAGCATCAACTCTGTGTTAACTCAGCTCCGAAACCCTTACAAACTAATACCCCTGATGGTATTATCACGACTCAAAATACTTTTTAAAATAGCAGCACAAAACAAAAGATTGTCGATGCTAATCCCAATTATTTCAGATTTTTAAAGCTGCACTGTCTCAGGTGCAACATGAACAACCACCCTGTGTCCTGTGGCCTGCCCAACATCTGGTAAACAATAACCTGCAATTTCTCTGCAAGAAGTGAGGTGTGAGCCCTGCAACTTTGGCCATGATTTTTCTCAATTTTCTAGTGGCTCTAACCTTGGCTAACCTAACAGACTTGATGGGCTGAATGGCCTCCTCCTGCTCCCATAAAGAACTGCTTTGCATCTTGCAAAGTGACTGGGTATAGTGCAAGGTATGACATAGAAATATAGAAATCTATAGCGCAGAAGGAGGTCATTTCGGCCCACCGTGTCCACGCTGGCCGACAAAGAGCCACACGGCCCTCAGTCAGCAGCCCTGAAGGTTACATGTAAACCAATGAACAATGAACAATGGCAGACAGGTAAAGAGCACCCAGCCCAACCCGTCCGCCCCACACAACTGCGACATCCCTTGCACCGAAATATTCTACACTCCACCCCAACCGGAGCCATGTGATCTCCTGGGAGAGGCAAAAACTAGATAAAAACTCAGGCCAATTGGGGAAAAAAAATCTGGGAAAATTCCTCTGCGACCCATCCAGGTGATCAAAACCAATCCAGGAGATCACTCTGGCCGTTTTCAATTCCCTGCAGTACTTACCATCGTATCTGCGCCAGCCAACAAGAGGTTATCCAGTCTAATCCCACTTACCAGCTCTAGGTCCGTAACCCGCAAGTTGCGGCACTTTAAGTGCCCATCCAAGCACCTGTTAAATGTGGTGAGGGCTTCTGCATCCACCACCCTTCCAGGCAGTGAGTGCCAGACTCCCACAACCCTCTGCGTGAACTAGCCTCCCCTCAAATCCCCTCCAAACCTGCCACTTTAAAACTATGCCCCCTCATAATTAACCCCTCCATCAAGGGAAATAGGCCCTTACTATCCACTATATTCAGGCACCTCAAAATTTTGGACACCTCAATGAGGTCTCCTCTCAACCTCCTCTGTTACACTGAGAACAAACCCAGCCTATCCAATCTGTCCTCATAGCTAACATTCTCCATTCCAGTCAGCATCCTCGTAAATCTCCTCTGCACCCTCTCTAGTGCAATCAAGTCCTTCCTATAATACGGCGAGCAGAATTGCACGCAGTACTCCAACTGTGGCCTAACCAGAGTATTATACAATTTAAGTAAAACCTCCCTGCTCTTTCGTCCTATGCCTTGACCAATAAAGGCCAGCATTCCATATGCGTTCTTAACCACCTTATCCACCTGGCCTGCTACTTTCAGGGATCTGTGGACAAGCACTCCAAGGTCTCTTTGTTCATCGACACTTTTAAGTGGCCTACCGCTTAATGTGTATACCCTTTCCTTATTTGCCCTCCCAAAGTGCATTACAGAGACAGTGTAAGAGATTTGAAAAGTATCTGAATGGACTTGCATTAGTGATTAGCGGCCCATCTGATAGAAGTTTATGCAAGTTAGGAGGGCTTAGCAATATGCTTGAATATAACAGGTTAATAAAAATCATAAAAAGTGAACAGCAAATGCTGGTAATCTAAAAGAAAGAATTTGCATTTATATAGCACTTTATTACATCCCCAGGATGTCCCAAATCGCTTCACATCTGATGAATTACTTTTGAAGCGTTTGCACTGTTATTATGCAGCTAAATATTGCAGCCCATTTGAGCAGAGCAAGGTCTCACAAACAGCAAATGAGATAGAAAGCCAGTTAAATTGTTATTGGTGGTGTTAGTTGATGGAGAAATATTGGGGGAGACTTTCGCCTTTACTTTCGGTGGTTTTCGCTGCGGTACATCTGTTTTTGGAAGAGAAACTTCCTGGCGAAAGTTTCCCCCTTACTTTTTAAGTAGAATCGGCCACATTTCGAAAAGACCACCTTGGGAGCAAACCGCCCACATGTACCTATGTGCACCGCCGAGAAAAGCGTCAGGGTCGAAGTTTGGCCTCTATGGAAGCCCGTGCAGATCGCCGAGGATACCACCCACGGGAAGCAGCCTGAAACCGGTAGTGAGTACCTTGCAAAGAAGGGTAAGTTAAAGGTTTTTAAAAAAAAATTAAATTCTAAAGCGGCGATTACATTTAAACTATCTTGGGAATGTTTTTAATTTTTTTTTAAAAATGAAAAAATATTTTATGAGTTTCCCCCATCATGTATCTCGCATTACTGTACATAACTGTATCTTACCATGCTATACATGACTGTAACTAGATATGACCTGTAACCGCAAGCATACCTTACCACCAGGGGTGCACTTGCAGGAGACACTGCACACCTGTTCCACACAGGTATATAAAGACAGGTCTCAGGCAAGTGTGGCATTCGAGAGCTGTGAAATAAAGGTGCAGGTCCTGAGTGACCTTGACTTCAGCATGTGCCTCGTGTAAGTCTGTACTGCGGGGTCAGGACTTTACAGTGGCGACGAGTTACGGGATCACAGAATCCACAGAATGGCTACCAACGGCTCAGATGAGAAATACAATGCTGGAGACAATTGGGAGGACTTTATAGAAAGGCTCCAGCAAAGCTCACCTGAAGCCAGCGAGCAGCCTACACATGGCCAGACACAGGCTCTACAACTACAGATGCTATCTGGGCCAGAGCATACCCGACTTTGTGGCGGAACTTCGGAGGCTGGCTAGTTTATGTGAGTTCTCCGATGAACTAAGGAGAGAAGTACTGAGAGACTTTTTTATTGAAGGAATAGGCCACGCAGGTATATTCCGAAAGCTCATAGAGACCAAAAACTTGACCCTAGAGGCAGCAGCACTGGTCGCACAGACATTCTTGGCAGGAGAAGAAGAAACGAGGTTGATCTATACTGTGGGTACGACCACTGATGAAACATCGGAACAAGGGGTTCACAGCGTGAAACAAGCCACTACTCCCACACACAGACAAAGGCAGGAGAGCAGGCCTTCAACAGCAGGTAGTGGCGCCAGAAGTCATCAAGGGCCACATGAACGGCCGTTCACACCTCATCAACCCACAATGCGAGCAATCAATTACAAACTGAGAGAAGTTCAAGAGAGATAAGCCAGACGCAGCTCATCCTTTGGAGACAATGGAAGCGGTCTGTGCTGGAGTTGTGGGGGAAGGCACTCATCAAGGGGGTGTCGATTTCAGCATGCCGTTTGCAGAAACTGCAACTATACAGGGTATCTGGCCCGCATGTGCAGAAAAACAGCAGCTCGGCTGGTATACGAATCGGAAGGGTCGGAAAGCAGGCCAGAAGACGGTGGGGACAGTGCCCGGGACACCGAGGTACAGTGGGTCATCACGATCAATGTCCACTGTTCTTACAACAAGACACCTCCAATAATGATGAGGGTCCTACTCAACGGGATACCCGTCAACATGGAACTGGACACGGGAGCGAGTCAATCTCTCATGAGCGTCCAACAATTTGAACAGCTGTGGCCGCACAAAAGCAACAGACCAAAACTCACAAGGATCGACACCAAACTAAGGACCTATACCAAAGAAATCGTACCAGTCCTTGGCAGCGCCATGCTCTCAGTCACACACAAAGGGACGGTGAACTGACTTCCCCTGTGGATTGTCCCCGGAGATCTCCCAGCACTGTTGGGGAGAAGCTGGCTGGCAAAACTAAATTGGAAATGGGATGATGTTCACGCCATGTCGTCAGAGGAACGGTCCTCCTGCTCAACGGTCCTAAGTCGATTTGAACATCTCTTTCAGCCAGGTGTGGGCACCTTCAAAGGGGCTAAAGTTAAAAGCACACAGGATGCTAGACCGGTCCATCACAAGGCTAGAGCTGTGCCTTATGTGATGAGGGAAAACATTGAACATGAACTGGACCGGCTTCTGCGGGAAGGCACATTATCTCACCCGTGAAATTTAGCGACTGGGCAAGTCCCATCGTCCCCATCATGAAGCCTGATGGATCCGTACGAATCTGTGGGGATTACAAATCTACCATAAACAGAGTCTCCCTACAGGACCAGTACCCGCTGCCCAGAGCGGAGGACCTATTTGCCACATTGGCTGGAGGAAAACTTTTCTCGAAACTAGATCTTACATCTGCGTATATGACGCAACAACTGACCGAAGAGTCTAAGCTACTCACCACCATCAACACACGTCGAGGCCTTTTCATGTACAATCGATGCCCATTCGGCATCAGATCGGCAGTTGCTATAATCCAGCGCAACATGGAGAGTCTGCTTAAGTCCATCCTGGGGACGGTTGTGTTTCAAGACGACATACTCATCACGGGCAGGGACACTGACTCCCATCTCCGCAATTTGGAGGAAGTACTAAAGCGATTGGATCGGGTAGGCCTAAGAGTTAAGAAATCTCGCGTCCGAGGTTGAATTTTCGGGCAGAAGGATTGCCGCTGATGGAATCCGCCCAACAGAATCCAAAACCAAAGCAACTCGTCTGGCACCCAGGCCCCGGATAGTCTTGGAACTGCGCGCCTTTCTCGGGCACTCAATTACTTTGGGAACTTTATGCAGAACTTGAGCACGCTGCTGGAGCCTCTCCACGTGCTACTCAGAAAGTGGTGCAATTGGTTTTGGGGGGACGCCCAAGAACGCACCTTAAATAAGGCACGCAACCTTCTATGTTCCAACAGTGTTTTGGCTTTTTTTGACCCAGGTAAAAAGCTAGTTCTTACGTGTGATGCGTTAGCGTACGGGTTCGCGTGCGTTTTACAGCATGTCAATGGTGCAGGTAAAGTACAACCCATTGCTTATGCATCCAGGTCACTTTCGCGGGCGGAGCGCGGATACAGTATGGTGGAGAAGGAGGCGCGCGCGTGTGTGTACGGTGTCAAAAAATTCACCAATACCTTTTCGGGACCAAGTTCGCATCAGAAACCGACCACAAACCCCTCACGTCCCTACTATCTGAGAGCAAGGCAATAAACGCCACCGCCTCGGTGTGCATTCAACGGTGGGCACTCATGCTGGCGTCTTACGACTACACAATAAGGCACAGACCAGGCACAGACAACTGTGCCGACGCGCTTAGCAGGCTACCCCTGGCGACCATGGAAGGGTCCGATGAACAGCACTGTGAGATAGTCATGGCAATCAATGCCTTTGAGTCCACAGGTTCGCCCATGATGGCTCGCCAAATCAGAGCCTGGACGACCAGCGATCCCTCGTTATCCTTAGTCAAAAGATGTGTTTTAACTGGTGACTAGGCAGAGGCTCGCGATGCCTGCCCCGAGGAGATCAAACCTTTCCATAGGCACATGCGTGATCTATCACTGCAGGCAGACTGCCTGATGTGGGGCAGCCGAGTAGTTATGCCTTTGCGAGGCAGAGAGGTGTTTGTCCGGGAGCTCCACCGCGAGCACCCAGGGATCATTCTCATGAAGGCCACAGCCAGATCCCACATCTGGTGGCCTGGCATTGATGCGGACTTGGAGCTCTGCGTCCGACGGTGCACCATTTGTGCCCAACTCAGTAATGACCCCAGGGAGGCCCCCCTGAGCCCCTGGCCCTGGCCCACCAAACCGTGGTCGCGGGTGCACGTAGACTATGCTGGCCCATTCATGGGCAAAATGTTCCTCATAGTCATCGATGCATTTTCAAAGTGGATTGAATGCACCATTTTAAACTTGAGCACCCCCTCCACCACTGTGGAGAGCCTTGGAACCATGTTTGCAATGCACGGAATTCCTGACATATTGGTCAGTGATATTGGTCCGTGCTTTACCAGCGCAGAATTCCAAGACTTTATAGTTGACCATGGCATAAATCACATTAAGACGGCACCGTTCAAGCCTGACTCCAATGGCCAGGCAGTGCGAGCAGTGCAAATCATTAAACAAGGCATGCTTAAAATCCAAGGTCCCACGCTGCAGAGCCGCCTGTCGCGACTGCTGCTGGCATACAGATCCCGTCCGCATTCGTTGACTGGGGCTCTCCCCGCGCAACTATTCATGAAGCGGACCCTAAAGACTAGGCTCTCGTTAATCCTCCCAGACATGCATGAAATTGTTGAGGCAAAGCGCTGGAAGCTAACTGAGTACCTTGACCAAAATTCGAGGGGGAGGTGGACTGAGATAGGGGACAAAGTGTTTATGCTAAACTATGGCAGGGGTCCCAAATGGCTTGCAAGGACAGTAACAGGCAAGGAAGGAAACAGGCTACTGGAGGTACAAATGGACAATGGCCAAACCTGCCGGAGGCATGTAGACCAAGTAAAAAGTAGATTCACCAACAACACTGCAGAACCAGAGGCAGACTACAATGTGGAACTCACACCACACCTGGTGGACAGACAGAGGGAACAACCTGAGGAAAGGGCAATCTCAACAGACAGCCCAGGCGAGATACCAACAATCATACTGAACGAAACAGACAGCCCAGGCGAAATACCAGCAATCACACCGAAAGAAAAACAGGCACCAAGGCAAACAACTGAACCACAACTAAGATGCTCCACGCAAGAGCATAGACCACCTGAGAGACTGAATCTATAAAGACAATAAGACCTTGGGGGAGGGTGATGTCATGTATCTCACACTACTGTACATAACTGTATCTTATCATGCTATACATAACTGTAACTAAATATGACCTGTAACCACAAGCATACCTTACCACCAGGGGTGCACTTGCAGGAGACACTGGATACCTGTTCCACACAGGTATATAAAGACAGGTCTCAGGCAAGTGTGGCATTCGCGAGCTGTGAAATAAAAGTGCAGGTCCTGAGTGACCTTGACTTCAGCATGTGTCTCGTGTAAGTCTGTACTGCAGGGTCAGGACTTTACACCCCCCTCCCTAGGCCCAACCACAGCCTTGGCCTAAATTTTAATTACTTACCGTCCATTCAGGTAAGAACGGTCTGTTTTCCCTAGTTTCAGCTTTAACCGCCGAGAAGCCGCCGAGAATCTTGGTGCAAGATGTATTTTCTCGCCGGGTGGTATTTCTTACCTCATTAATGGAAATTTTCACTGGCGTTAATTGCAGAAGCTTAGCGGTCTTTTCTGGGTGGCAATTGGGAGGTGAGGGTTTTGGGGAAAGTCTAGCCCTATAAGCCTCTTCCTTTGATCCATTACTATCTTTAGCTTCTCTTGTTAGCCATGGTTGGACCACTTTTCCTGTGAGGTTTTTGTGCCTTAAAGAAAAATAGACTAGAAATTCATTAGTATTCAGCCCATTTACCATCCATTTTACCACCCATTTTACCACTGAGAAGCACTTTACCACCCAAAACAGTGTTTAAATGGAAACCGTCGCTCATTTACCGCCTGTATACCGCTGCTGGTAAATTCGGCAGTCAATTGCCACCGGCGGTAAGCGAAACCGCCTGCCCATTTTAAAATATTTAAGTCTGACGTCATTTCTTGTGCACCACCCAAAATGATGTTAAAAGTGGAAATTACCACCCAAATACCGCCCAAATTACCGCTGGGTGCTAACTTCGGCAATTCACCCAACTACCGCCCAAATTACCACCCGCCATAAAAAACGGCCAGAAAAAGCTGCACTCACCTGACCTTAACCCAGTGGTATGGGTGCCATGTTTTAAATCGGATGAATTTAATGAAAAGGCTGCTTCAAATTGATGTGAGCATTAAAGTAATTTGTGAGTGGATTTTAAGGGTGTTTGAAAACCTTGAACATTATCTGAGCACATTGTGGTCGATTTAGAGTATATTTGTGGTTGATTAAGGATAATTGAAGAATTTTGAAGACAGTTTAGGACATTTAAAGGAATGGGGCCTGTAATTTCTCGATCAATATTGCTGACTACTCACATGCTGCAGAATAGAGATGGAAGAAGGTTCATTGAAGAGCATTATGTGCGCATTCAAAGAGGTGGCAGACTGCTGAGGAGGAGGAGACCTTACCCCCAACGCATTTACAAGTAGCAGCGGTCATACCTGCACCTTTCCGATACAACGCTCCCGAAAAGAGGTCATCATTGAGATATGCCAGCTGCTAGCCTGCAGACTACCAGCACCATCAGGACCGTACTGCCCGTTGAGGTTGTTATGTCTTTAATACTCTTATGAATGCCTCCACAAGGTCTAGTATTGTACTTGAGCTGTTGTGACCTTAGTTCCATTTATTGTAACTTAGAGTGAGGCACAAGAATGGTAGGCAGCCTTTTATACTGGGCCCTGCACACCTATGCAGGTGCAGCAGGTAATCAGGAAGGCGAATGGAATGTTGGCCTTCATTGCGAGAGCAATAGAGTACAAAAGCAGGGATGTCCTGCTGCAACTGTACAGGGCATTGGTGAGGCCGCACCTGGAGTACTGCATGCAGTTTTGGTCACCTTACTTAAGGAAGGATATACTAGCTTTGGAGGGGGTACAGAGACGATTCACTAGGCTGATTCTGGAGATGAGGGGGTTACCTTATGATGATAGATTGAGTAGACTGGGTCTTTACTCGTTGGAGTTCAGAAGGATGAGGGGTGATCTTATAGAAACATTTAAAATAATGAAAGGGATAGACAAGATAGAGGCAGAGAGGTTGTTTCCACTGGTCGGGGAGACTAGAACTAGGGGGCACAGCCTCAAAATATGGGGGAGCCAATTTAAAACCGAGTTGAGAAGGAATTTCTTCTCCCAGAGGGTTGTGAATCTGTGGAATTCTCTGCCCAAGGAAGCAGTTGAGGCTAGCTCATTGAATGTATTCAAATCACAGATAGATAGATTTTTAACCAATAAGGGAATTAAGGGTTATGGGGAGCAGGCGGGTAAGTGGAGCTGAGTCCACGGCCAGATCAGCCATAATCTTGTTGAGTGGTGGAGCAGGCTCGAGGGGCTAGATGGCTTACTCCTGTTCCTAATTCTTATGTTCTTATGTTCTTATGTTGACCCTCAGGTGTCCCACCGCAGTGCCCTCTGGTGGCACACCTTCTGTGACTATACAGTTAGTATACATGGTCTACATACATGACATCACTTCCTCCCAAGTCTTTAATGCAAATTGACTCGTACATTGACGGTGACCTGGGCTTTGCTCTTCCTGGTTGACCATTGGAGGATTGCTTCGAGCTTGGGTGGGTTGGTAGTGAGATTTGTTGCCAGTGGAGGTCCCAGTGGTTTCTGGTTGTGAGTCCATGACTACTCCATTCTCCCCCCCAAACAGAGATCATACTAATGACCGTTACATGCATTCAAGTTCATCACATGGTTTTACATTTACATCTTGGTATATTTGTTGAGTGGATTACAGTTGCATTTCTTTTAATGTGGTACATTTACATGATCATTACAGGTATATCAGTACAGGTACACAAGGACAGTCTAGTTCCAGCACGGCCAGATGAGATCCGGGTCATCTGGTGGCGGTGCAGCCCCCCATGTTAGTGGGTCTGTGGGCGAGGTGAGCTCATTTTGCTCGAGTTGCCAGAGCTCAGGGCTCTTGCCGTTACTCTTAGTGTCAGGCAGACCCAAAGACAGCTGATGTGTCTGTGACCTTCCTGTCCTTTTCGTTTGCACAGTGTCGCTGCTGCTCCCTGGGAAGCGGTCTGAGCGAGTGAGCATTTTGTCTAAGCGATGGTGGGGCTGCCTCGCCTTGTCTAGCAGTTCGCAGGGGACTGCTGACTCGCTTTTCTTGAGGGCACCGTTGTGAGCATTCTCTAGTTTAGGAATCTGGCTGGTTCGGAGGAGCCGTTGCGGGTGACCCTTCGCTCTTGGGCATTGCCATGGTGGCGAATGGGTACGTGGGCTGCACCTTTTCCACCCGGGTGTTGGGCGACGGTAGCCGACTGCGAGCATAAGCGCAGTTTACTGTTTCTGGCCCGTGGTGGTTCATGCCACCGGGTGCTTGCAATGTTAAACCAATCTGAGGCAGGGTATCGCTACCGGTGCCTCTGTTCTCCGGGGATCGTTTACTCTGCGGCTTGTCTACTTCTGTCAGTTGTGGGAACACTTTATGATACATCATTCTGGTCCCGGGGACGCAGGCTACAGCATTGGGTAACCCGCTGGACCTGTATACGACAGTTAGGTGTTCACCCGCTACATTGGCTGATTGCAATTAGCACCCAACATCGCTCAACAACATTTTGCTCGTTACAGCTGGACTTTTACATTGGTTACCAATTTCAAGCAGTTCATTCAAAAATGGCAGGTTGCTGGCCTCCTTTAAAATGACCTTGCTACTTTTATCCCAATCATCTTCCTTGTGTGGAACCACGTGTCGTTGCTCCATTAGCGCTGCACCTCGTGGCTTGGACGCTATCTTTTCCCTGTCCATGATGTCAACTGCCGCAATCTTTTTTCCCAGGGATTCTGCCACTGAAGCTGGGAAGGTGCCCTCGAATCCAATCTTCCTCCCCAGGAGTCCTGCCACTGAAACCGGGAAGGTGCGTTCAGGTTGTCTCGGCCGGATCATCGCCATGCAGTCGTGATGAGCAGTCTGTGCCTCAGGGCTGCGCGGATCTGCTCACTGGTGCCTGGTCCAACCAAAGGTGGGGGCTTGCTCTGCCTCTGAGCACGGGGGACGTCGATCGCTGGAGGGATAAAGTCTTCCCAGTTCTAATGAATCTTCCCCATCCATCTTCTTCCAAGTAGAGATGGTCCATTACCTGAAACAATCCACAATGGTAAATTGTGCACTGCGCTATAATGGGATACACTTACATCCGCACTACCACATAGAAACATAGAAACATAGAAAATAGGTGTAGGAGTAGGCCATTCGGCCCTTCTAGCCTGCACCGCTATTCAATGAGTTCATGGCTGAACATGCAACTTCAGTACCCCATTCCTGCTTTCTCGCCATACCCCTTGATCCCCCTAGTAGTAAGGACTTCATCTAACTCCTTTTTGAATATATTTAGTGAATTGGCCTCAACAACTTTCTGTGGTAGAGAATTCCACAGGTTCACCACTCTCTGGGTGAAGAAGTTTCTCCTAATCTCGGTCCTAAATGGCTTACCCCTTATCCTTAGACTGTGACCCCTGGTTCTGGACTTCCCCAACATTGGGAACATTCTTCCTGCATCTAACCTGTCTAAACCCATCAGAATTTTAAACATTTCTATGAGGTCCCCTCTCATTCTTCTGAACTCCAGTGAATACAAGCCCAGTTGATCCAGTCTTTCTTGATAGGTCAGTCCCGCCATCCGGGAATCAGTCTGGTGAACCTTCACTGCACTCCCTCAATAGCAAGAATGTCCTTCCTCAAGTTAGGAGACCAAAACTGTACACAATACTCCAGGTGTGGCCTCACCAAGGCCCTGTACAACTGTAGTCACACCTCCCTGCTCCTGTACTCAAATCCCCTCGCTATGAAGGCCAACATGCCATTTGCTTTCTTAACCGCCTGCTGTACCTGCATGCCAACCTTCAATGACTGATGTACCATAACACCCAGGTCTCGTTGCACCTCCCCTTTTCCTAATCTGTCACCATTCAGATAATAGTCTGTCTCTCTGTTTTTACCACCAAAGTGGATAACCTCACATTTATTCACATTATACTTCATCTGCCATGCATTTGCCCACTCACCTAACCTATCCAAGTCGCTCTGCAGCCTCATAGCATCCTCCTCGCAGCTCACACTGCCACCCAACTTAGTGTCATCCGCAAATTTGGAGATACTACATTTAATCCCCTCATCTAAATCATTAATGTACAATGTAAACAGCTGGGGCCCCAGCACAGAAACTTGCAGTACCCCACTAGTCACTGCCTGCCATTCTGATATCAGTTACTTGGTGTAGGTGCGCAGCTTTGCCTGAACCGGGACCAGCTTGGGTCGTTCAGCTTGATCATTCCATAGCCTCTCAAAGGCTTCCTGGCTCATTACTGACTGACTCGCCCCCGTGTCCACTTCCATGAAGACTGGAACGCCATTTATCTCGACTTCCATTATCACTGGAGGACAATCTGTGGTGCAGGTATATACTCCATACACTTCGTCCTGGGACTGAGCTGCCTCTCTCGCCATCTCCTCATAATCCGCACTGGATTCACAGCCATCTGCTGACTTCTCTTCCACGTGGTGAGTCACAGCTCTTTCGCACACTTGCTGGAGGTGTCCTTTGTGCTGCAGCCTTTGCACACATAGTCTCTGAACCGACACTGATGAGCCCTGTAATTACCTCTGCAATGCCAGCATGGTGCTACTCAACTTACGTTTGTACCCCTCGGCAGACTCTGAGTTAAAGGACTCGGGGGCCTGTAAGCTCTGCCCTGGGCAGATTCACGTTCAACTGTTCTGCCTGTGAAGAAGGGCCTCATGACGATGTCAATTACGAAGACGTCCCGCAACGCATCGGCGAGGGATGTGCTGAATTCACACGGTCCTGCCAGCCTCCTGAGGTCGGCAGCATACTTTGCGATTTCCTGGCCCTTGGGATGGCGGTGTGTATGAAATCAATGCCTGGCCGTGAGGATGCTCTCCTTCGGTTTGAGTTGGTCCCGAATTAGTACTTTCAGCTCCTCGTATGACTTGGTCATTGTTTTCTCTGGTGCAAGCAAGTCCCTGACGAAGCCGTAGACTGTGGGCCCACAACTGGTCAACAGGATAGCTCTGCGCTTATCTGCCAGCGTGGCCGGATCATCGGCTACCAGGTCATTTGCTATAAAATATTAATCGAGCCGCTCCGTAAAGGCTTCCCAATCTTCACCCTCTGAGAACTTTTCTAATGCACCAACGTTAGTCATTTTTGCATGAAAGTTCGTAATCTCGTCACCAGTTGTTATGTCTTTAATACTCTTATGAATGACTTCACGAGGTCTAGTATTGTACTTGAGCTGTTGTGACCTTAGTCCCATTTATTGTAACTCCAGAGTGAGGCACAAGCATGGTGGGCAGCCTTTTATACTGGGCCCTGTACATCTATGCAGGTGACCCTCAGGTCTCCCACCACAGTGCCCTCTGGTGGCAAACCTTATGTGACTATACAGTTAGTATACATGGTCTACATACATGACAGAGGTTAAAGTTACTGCGGCACTTTCCTTTTATGCATCAGTCTCCTTTCAGACATTGGCTGGCGACATTTGTTGCATCTCTCAACACAAGCATGGTGGGCAGCCTTTTATACTGGGCCCTGCACACCTATGCAGATGACGCGACACATTCGCCAGGTGACTGAAGCACTTTACTCACGCAGGATGAACTTTATAAACTTCCCAATGACCAGGGAAGCACAGAGTGAGAGGGCTTTGGCTTTCTCGAGAATAGCAAACTTCCCCAAGGTTCAGGGTGCAATAGACTGTATGCACATCACCATGCGAGCACCTTTAGAGGAGTCAGGGCTGTACCGGAACCGAAAGGGATTCCATTCCCTGAACGTGCAGCTCGTTGTCGACCACAAGCAAATAAATTTCCAGGGAGCATTCATGATCTGCACATCTTGCGTGAGAGCACTGTCTCCAACCTTTTTAGGAGTCAGCCACAAGGTCAATGCTGGATGCTGGGTGACAAAGGCTATGTCCTCACCACCTGTCTCTTGCCCCCACCTCCGCAAGCCCCAGACAGATGCCGAGCATCGCGACAATCAAAGCCATGTAGCCACTCACAATATAGTTGAAAAGACAAGCAATGCTTCAGATGCCTGGACCACTCTGGAGGCAGCCTGCAATACCACCCTGAGCCGGTCGCTGAGTTCATTGTGGTGTGCTGTGTGTTGCACAACTTAGCTAACAAGAGGGGACAGGAATTGCCAGATGGGACTGCCGGTCCACCTCAGGAGAGAGGGGAGGTGGAAGAGAAGGAGGAGGAGGAGGAGGAGGAGGAGGATGAGGACCTTGAGGAGGATAAGCAGCCTGCTGATGAACCCATGCCACCACCTCCCCCGCCCCCGGCCACCCCCCACACCACGGAGAAGAACAGAAGAACATAAGAATTAGGAACAGGAGTAGGCCATCTAGCCCCTCGAGCCTGCTCCGCCATTCAACAAGATCATGGCTGATCTGGGCGTGGGCTCAGTTCCACTTACCCGCCCGCTCCCCATAACCCTTAATTCCCTTATTGGTTAAAAATCTATCTATCTGTGATTTGAATACATTCAATGAGCTAGCCTCAACTGCTTCCCTGGGCAGAGAATTCCACAGATTCACAACCCTCTGGGAGAAGAAATTCCTTCTCAACTCGGTTTTAAATTGGCTCCCCCGTATTTTGAGGCTGTGCCCCCTAGTTCTAGTCTCCCCGACCAGTGGAAAAAACCTCTCTGCCTCTATCTTGTCTGTCCCTTTCATTATTTTAAATGTTTCCATAAGATCACCCCTCATCCTTCTGAACTCCAACGAGTAAAGACCCAGTCTACTCAATCTATTATCATAAGGTAACCCTCTCATCTTCGGAATCAGCCTAGTGAATCGTCTCTGTACCCCCTCCAAAGCTAGTATATCCTTCCTTAAGTAAGGTGACCAAAACTGCATGCAGTACTCCAGGTGCGGCCTCACCAATACCCTATACAGTTGCAGCAGGACCTCCCTGCTTTTGTACTCCATCCCTCTCGCAATGAAGGCCAACATTCCATTCGCCTTCCTGATTACCTGCTGCACCTGCAAACTAACTTTTTGGGATTCATGCACAAGGACCCCCAGGTCCCTCTGCACCACAGCATGTTGTAATTTCTCCCCATTCAAATAATATTCCCTTTTACTGTTTTTTTTTCCAAGGTGGATGACCTCACATTTTCTGACATTGTATTCCATCTGCCAAACCTTAGCCCATTCGCTTAACCTATCTAAATCTCTTTGCAGCCTCTCTGTGTCCTCTACACAACCCGCTTTTCCACTAATCTTTGTGTCATCTGCAAATTTGGTTACACTACACTCTGTCCCCTCTTCCAGGTCATCTATGTGTATTGTAAACAGTTGTGGTCCCAGCACCGATCCCTGTGGCACACCACTAACCACCGATTTCCAACCCGAAAAGGACCCATTTATCCCGACTCTCTGCTTTCTGTTAGCCAGCCAATTCTCTATCTATACTAATACATTTCCTCTGACTCCGCGTACAGTTATCTTCTGCAATAACCTTTTGTGTGGCACCTTATCGAATGCCTTTTGGAAATCTAAATACACCACATCCATCGGTACACCTCTATCCAACATGCTCGTTATATCCGTGGTAGTTACGCAGAAGCAAAACTGTTGTGTTAGCAGCTCATAAATGAACACTTTGCATGAACGGTGAGAGTTACGTTTCATCCTGGCCTGGCCATTGTTTGTAACCCTTGTATTGATTGTTAACCTTTGGTTTGTAAAAGTGAGTGAGACACTGCACAAGAATCGTAAGTGTAATAAAAAATGTTATAATTTAAGAAAATTGCAAAAACCTTGTTTTGAAATAAATAGTTAAATAACTGTTAAAGGAAAAAAGCAACATAATTTAAAAAAAACAACCAATTAACAGAAACAACACTGAAAGCGATAAAACATTAAACATTAAAAACTAGAAACACCCACAACTGCCACCCCCCAACAGTCAACGATATTTGAATAACAATAAAAATAATAATAACACCCACACTCCCCTTCCCCAACAGCCAACAATTTTTGAATAGCAATTAAAATAACAATAACACCCCCGCCCCGTCCCCGGCAAACATTCTACCTGCAGCCACCATTCTCTTCGCCTCTACCCCCCCTGACCCTTACACACCCTTTCCCCCTCCTGTTGCCCCTGCCCTTGGCCCTACCCATGTTTACACCAAGACGTCATGCAGCAGGGTACCTCGAGCACTGCTGCTGTGGGGGGAATGAGGGGCGGGGTGGTGTTGACAGTGTCATTTCTGAGGATCCCGAAGAAGAATCGGATTCCGGAAAACCATCTCCAGAGTCAGAAGCAATTGCTTCCTCCTAACTCTCAGGAGCTGCCGGCAGAGGTGGTATGGCACCTTGGGGTGCAGTGCCACATATCAATTCCATCATTTGCAGCATGGCATTGCAGAAATCGGCGGTTTGCCGCATCACCGCAATCAGCTGCGCCATATCCTCTGAATGGTGATGTTACCGATTAACCCACCTATTGTCTGGAGGAGCTCTTGACCAATGTCGACGCTCACCCTAGACAGCCATACCATGTCCAGGTCGACGTCTGCCTGTCTTCGAGCATGTCTGCCTCGCCGAATCAATCATCGCAGATTCGGCATAGGTGTGCCCTGCTGTAAGCCGCTTGGAAAGTCTGAGGAAGAGGTAGTCGTAGGTAGATTGGACCCTTGAGTTCCCGACTCCGCCTCTTCCAGATGTTGCATGCTTGAGCTGCCTTGAGGCTCGTCCACACGATTCTCCTCCTCTGTGGTCTCCTCTCCGGTGGTGAGTACCACTTGCAACAGTAAAGGCGATGCTCCAGGGGGCTCCTCAGGTCTCCGATAGGCCTGGGCAATTAGAAAATATAATATGAGAGGTTAGTAGACGAGGAAGGGAGGGCCAGGGTGACATGAGCATGCTTATGCTGCGCAGGCATATGTAGGAGGAGCAACACTATTGCATTAGATATCACCGAGAAATGTTACATTTAATTAACATGAGCAGAATGTACAGAAACTATATGGCATGATAATAAGATTTCATGATCCCAGCATTACATTACATTACATTACATTATTCATATATTATACTCAAATAACATTAAATTACATGACCGACTGCTGTACGGCCCGGAGGGGTGATACATGATTTACTTGTGGCCACAGCCGGATCTGCACCACCACGGGTTTTCCCCACTGTAATGTCTGTAGCTCCACACTTTGGATACCTGTGTTACTGCAGCTAGTGCTATTTAATAAAAAGCAGGTCACCTGACCAGCAGGGGAAATTTACGGAACCTGCAGCTATCTTACAGGCTGTGTGATGTGTGTTCTCTGAAGATATGACATTTGGAGACGATAATGGGATCTAATCGGATAATGCACAGTTGAAATTTTTGTTGGTGAAGGAATCAGCCAGCCGACAGAGAGACTTTGAGAGCTTCTCTGTTTTTGGAAACAGCTACAAATCTGAGGTAAATTACGAGCACACTTGGTTAAATTGCCAAAGTGAAAATGGCTGCCCCATGGGAGTTATAGGGCATTTGGGGGAATTTCAACATGACCGTGAAAGTTTCATAGCGTATGTGGATCGGCTAGAAATGTTTTTCACTGCAAATAATATAATCAAAATTCCCGGTAATGAAGACAATAACCGGGTGGTGTTGGAATGAAAAAGAGCTATATTCTTAACTGAGAATGGGCCCGAGTTGTATGAAACGCTAATAAATTTGCTTGTGCCTGACAAGCTAAAGGATGCAGCGTTGGAACAGATTCTAATGAAGCTAGAACAACATTACAGTCCCGTTCCGTTAGAAATTGCTGAAAGTTATCATTTCAGAATACGAAATCAGAAGGCTAATCTGAAGAAAATATCAGTGAGTACATTGTAGCATTAAAATAGCTATCTATTCACTGTAATTTCGGAGACTTTCAGAACCGAGCATTGCGAGACCGCTTTGTTTGTGGGGTGAAATATGATGCGATCAGATGAAAGTTATTGACGATGCCTAACTTGACTTTTGATTTAGCTTGTCAGACAGCTAGGTCGATGAACATGACCGACCAATATTTCCAAGAATTTCATACTAATTTCAGTCATCAGACAACCGAGGTGAACCGCCTGCAGGTTCAAAGTAAAAGGCGGTGGGGCCCCAAAGTCCCAGAAACTGAAAATTGGAACAGAGCATTGATGTCCTGCTATCGGTGCCTGGGACAACACATTGCTCAAAGTTGTCCATATGTGAAGGTAGAGTGTTCTTTCTGCAGGAAAACTGGGCATCTTGCGAAGGCACGCCGACTGAAGGGTAAACCAGCTTTCAAAGCTAGGAGTAGAAATCCCCAGAGACTGCATAGCATGGAAGAACAACAGGACGAGGAGATGTTTGAGTTAAACGTCATCAGGAGCACTAGATTAACGGGCGACAATTTGAAAAGTATCATAATCCACAAAGATGTTTCAGGATTCAAGATACCCATGGAAATCGACACTGGTGCATCCATGAGTGTAGTACCGGAGTCACTATACCTCGAAAAATTGCGGATTTGACATTGGAGAAAGCCAAGATAGTGCTGCGAGGCTACTCGGGAGAGAATATTATGGTTGTAGGTCATATCACCATACCGGTGAAATACAAGGATCAAGTTCAGAGCTTGCCTCGAATAGTAGTGGCAGGAGACAAGTGTGCCTTACTAGGAAGAAATTGGTTGGGATCATTGAAGCTGGATTGGAGTGAGATTTTTCGTGTTGAAACGAGATTTGCGTCGATGGATGATGTCATCGAGAATTATCTGAAGGTGTTCTGCGAAATGGGCAATCCGATCCAAGGCTTCAAGGCGAGTGTCAGGGTACAGAAGGATGCTAGATCGGTTTACTGCAAGCCACTTTCTGTACCATATGCCCTCAAGGAGAAAGTTGAGCAAGAACTCAAAAGACAAGAGACTGAGAACATTATTTCTAAGATTGATCGATGTAATTGGGCTACACCCATTGTTGTTGTACCTAAGTCTGATGGTAAGGTAAGAATGTGTGGTGATTATAAAGTAACCGTAAACCAGATTCTAGAGGGTAATGTCCACAATACATTGTCAAATATAGAAGATTTGTTCACAACACTGACAGGGGATCAGATTTTCTCAAAGTTGGATCTTACAAATGCCTACTTACAGCTTAAACTAGATGAGAAGTCCAAATCATGCTTGACTATAAACACTCATCTAGGCCTATATCAATTTAATAGGCTACCATTTGGAGTGTCTTCCGCCTCTGCCATATTCCAAGGGAAAATGAACCAGATTTTGCAAGGTATTGAAGGGGTAGTATGTTATTTAGATGACATACCAATTTCAGCATCAAATAGGCAAATTAATAATAACATATTAGAACATAAGAACATAAGAAATAGGAACAGGAGTAGGCCATATGGCCCCTCAAGCCTGCTCTGCCATTTAATAAGATCATGGCTGATCTGATCATGGACACAGCTCCACTTCTCTGCCCATTCCCAATAACCCCTTATCCCCTTATCGTTTAAGAAACTGTCTATTTCTGTCTTAAATGTATTCAATGCCACAGCTTCCACAGCTCTCTGAGGCAGCGAATTCCATAGATTTACAACCCTCTGCGAGAAGAAATTTCTCTTCATCTCTGTTTTAAATGGGCAGCCTTATTCTAAGATCATGCTCTCTAGTTCTAGTCTCCCCCATCAGTGGAAACATCCTCTCTGCATCCACCTAGTCAAGCCCCCTCATAATCTGATACGTTTCGATAAGATCACCTCTCATTCTTCTGAATTCCAATGAGTAGAGGCCCAACCTACTCAACCTTTCCTCATAAGTCAACCCCCTCATCTCCGGAATCAACCTAGTGAACCTTCGCTGAACTGCCTCCAAAGCAAGTATATCCTTTCGTAAATATGGAAACCAATAGATAGGCGTTTCTGCGGCCGCAACCGAGACTCCAGGATGGTATGTTGCCTCCCTGGTGCAAGGGTCAAGGATGTCTCGGAGCGGGTGCAGGACATTCTGAAAAGGGAGGGTGAACAGCCAGTTGTCATGGTGCACATTGGTACCAACGATATAGGTAAAAAAAGGGATGAGGTCCAGCAAGACGAATTTAAGGAGCTAGGAGCTAAATTAAAACATAGGACCTCAAAAGTAGTAATCTCAGGATTGCTACCAGTGCCACGTGCTAGTCAGAGTAGGAATTGCAGGATAGCTCAGATGAATACGTGGCTTGAGCAGTGGTGTAGCAGGGAGGGATTCAAATTCCTGGGGCATTGGAACCGGTTCTGGGGGAGGTGGGACCAGTACAAACCGGACAGTCTGCACCTGGGCAGGACCGGAACCAAAGTCCTAGGGGGAGTGTTTGCTAGTGCTGTTGGGGAGGAGTTAAACTAAAAGGCAGAAGGATGGGAACCAATGCAGGGAGACAGAGGGAAACAAAAAGGAGACAAAAGCAAAAGACAGAAAGGAGATGAGTAAAAGTGGAGGGCAGAGAAACCCAAGGCAAAAAACAAAAAGGGCCACTGAATATAAAGGGGCTGCAGGAGGGGTCAAAACTAACAATCATGGTTTAAAAACTAGTATTAAAACACTCTTCCTAAACGCACGCAGCATTCAAAATAAAGTAAATGAGTTGATGGCACAAATCATTACAAATGGGTATGATTTTGTGGCCATTACAGAAACGTGGTTGCAGGGTGGCCAAGACTGGGAATTAAACATACAGGGATATCTGACAAGAAGGGAAAGGAGGTGGGGTAGCTCTGTTAATAAAGGATGATATCAGGGCAGTTGTGAAAGACGATATTGGCTCTAATGAACAAAATGTTGAATCATTGTGGGTGGAGATTAGAGATAGTAAGGGGAAAAAGTCACTGGTGGGTGTAGTTTATAGGCCCCCAAATAATAACTTCACGGTGGGGAGGGCAATAATCAAGGGAATAATGGAGGCATGTGAAAAAGGAATGGCAGTAATCATGGGTGATTTTAACCTACATATCGATTGGTCAAATCAAATCGCATGGGGTAGCCTGGAGGAGGAATTCATAGAATGCATACGGAATTGTTTCTTAGAACAGTATGTTACAGATCCTACAAGGGAGCAAGCTATCTTAGATCTGGTCCTATGTAATGAGACAGGAATAATAAACGATCTCCGAGTAAAAGATCCTCTCGGAATGCGTGATCACAGTATGGTTGAATTTGTAATACAGATTGAGGATGAGGAAGTAGTGTCTCAAATGAGCGTACTATGCTTAAACAAAGGGGACTACAGTGGGATGAGGGCAGAGTTGGCTAAAGTAGACTGGAAACACAGTCTAAACGGTGGCACAATTGAGGAACAGTGGAGGACTTTTAAGGAGTTCTTTCATAGTGCTCAACAAAAATATATTCCAGTGAAAAAGAAGGGCGGTAAGAGAAGGGATAACCTGCCGTGGATAACCAAGGAAATAAAGGAGAGTATCAAATTAAAAACCAATGCGTATAAGGTGGCCAAGGTTAGTGGGAAACTAGAAGATTGGGAAAATTTTAAACAACAGCAAAGAATGACTAAGGAAGCAATAAAGAAAGGAAAGATAGGTTACGAAGGTAAACTTGCGCAAAACATAAAAACGGATAGTAAAAGCTTTTACAGATATATAAAACGGAAAAGAGTGACTAAAGTAAATGTTGGTCCCTTAGAAGATGAGAAGGGGGATTTAATAATGGGAAATGTGGAAATGGCTGAGACCTTAAACAATTATTTTGCTTCGATCTTCACAGTGGAAGACACAGAAACCATGCCAAAAATTGCTGGTCACAGGAATGTAGGAAGGGAGGACCTTGAGACAATCACTATCACTAGGGGGATTGTGCTGGACAGGCTAATGGGACTCAAGGTAGACAAGTCCCTTGGTCCTGATGAAATGCATCCCAGGGTATTAAAAGAGATGGCGGAAGTTATAGCAGATGCATTCGTTATAATCTACCAAAATTCTCTGGACTCTGGGGAGGTACCAGCGGATTGGAAAGCAGCTAATGTAATGCCTTTCTTTCAAAAAGGGGGCAGACAAAAGGCAGGTAACTATAGGCTGAGTAGTTTAACATCTGTAGTGGGGAAAATGCTTGAAACTATCATTAAGGAAGAAATAGCGGGACATCTAGATAGGAATAGTGCAATTAAGCAGGCGCAGCATGGATTATTGAAGGGGAAATCATGTTTAACTAATTTACTGGAATTCTTTGAGGATATAACGAGCATGGTGGATAGAGGTGTACCGATGGATGTGGTGTATTTAGATTTCCAAAAGGCATTCGATAAGGTGCCACACAAAAGGTTACTGCAGAAGATAAAGGTACGCGGAGTCAGAGGAAATGTATTAGCATGGATAGAGAATTGGCTGGCGAACAGAAAGCAGAGAATCGGGATAAATGGATCCTTTTCGGGTTGGAAATCGGTGGTTAGTGGTGTGCCACAGGGATCAGTGCTGGGACCACAACTGTTTAGAATATACACAGATGACCTGGAAGAGGGGACAGAGTGTAGTGTAACAAAATTTGCAGATGACACAAAGATTAGTGGGAAAGCGGGTTGTGTAGAGGACACAGAGAGGCTGCAAAGAGATTTAGATAGGTTAAGCGAATGGGCTAAGGTTTGGCAGATGGAATACAATGTCGGAAAGTGTGAGGTTATCCACCTTGGGAAAAAAACCAGTAAAAGGGAATATCATTTGAATAGGGAGAAATTACAACATGCTGCGGTGCAGAGGGACCTGGGGGTCCTTGTGCATGAATTCCCAGGTGGTCTCCCATCCAAGTGCTAACCAGGCCTGATTCTTTTTAGCCTCTGAGTGTCAGACTTGATCAGGCATTTTCAGACTAGTGTGGCTGTAGGCAAAGCCTGCTACACCTGGCATTTCCCAGATTGTCTCCCATCCAAGTACTAACCAGACCTGACCCTGTATAGCTTTTGAGATTAGGTGCATTCAGACTAGTGTGGCCATAGGCATTGACACCTTTCTTTGTGCATGAATCCCAAAAATTTAGTTTGCTAGTGCAGCAGGTAATCAGGAAGGCGAATGGAATGTTGGCCTTCATTGCGAGAGGGATGGAATACAAAAGCAGGGAGGTCCTGCTGCAACTGTATCGGGTATTGGTGAGGCCGCACCTGGAGTACTGCGTGCAGTTTTAGTCACCTTACTTAAGGAAGGATATACTAGCTTTGGAGGGGATACAGAGACGATTCACTCGGCTGATTCCGGAGATGAGGGGGTTACCTTATGATGATAGATTGAGTAGACTGGGTCTTTACTCGTTGATGTTCAGAAGGATGAGGGGTGATCTTATAGAAACATTTAAAATAATGAAAGGGATAGACAAGATAGAGGCAGAGAGGTTGTTTCCACTGGTCGGGGAGACTAGAACTAGAGGGCACAGCCTCAAAATACAGGGGAGCTAATTTAAAACCGAGTTGAGAAGGAATTTCTTCTCCCAGAGGGTTGTGAATCTGTGGAATTCTCTGCCCAAGGAAGCAGTTGAGGCTAGCTCATTGAATGTATTCAAGTCACAGATAGATAGATTTTTAACCAATAAGGGAATTAAGGGTTACGGGGAGCGGACGAGTAAGTGGAGCTGAGTCCACGGCCAGATCAGCCATGATCTTGTTGAATGGCGGAGCAGGCTCGAGGGGCTAGATGGCCTACTCCTGTTCCTAATTCTTATTTTCTTATGTTATGTTCCAAACTGCACGCAGTATTCCAGGTGTGGCCTCACCAATACCTTATATAGCTGTAGCAAGACTTCCCTGCTTTTATACTCTATCCCCTTTGCAATAAAGGCCAAAATTCCATTGGCCTTCCTGATCACTTGCTGTACCTGCATACTATCCTTTTGCATTTCATGCACGAGTACCCCCAGGTCCTGCAGCACTTTGTAATCTTTCTCCATTTAAATAATAACTTGCTCTTTGATTTTTTTCTGGCAAAGTGCATGGCCTCACACTTTCCAACATTATACTCCATCTGCCAAATTTTTGCCCACTCACTTAGCCAGTTGTTAGATACTTTCTTCTGCAAACGAGAAAAGAGCATAGCATAAGCTAATTGACTAGGTAGTATTATGGAGACACGACAGTTTAAAACGTTACATGCAAGTGTATCCTTCCATCGGTAATCAGAAACTTCCTATATCAATTTGATCAGATTACATTTGGTCCCCCTGTCAGTAATAAGTTAACAAATAGCCAATGTGTCCATAGGAGATCGCTCACTGGTGTTGAAGGCAGAAAATGTTCTTCCTAATATTCAGGTGAATAAGAGCGTATGCCATTCATACTGATGAGGAACATTAGACATAGGAAATGCTAGTTGAAAAAAGGACCGAGGTCTATCTGATTCGCCATCTATCACCCTGGTAGTCGTGCGATACAATGATAGTGAAGTTATTGACTAATAGCAATGGATCTGTATCAAGTAGTCTACAACAAAATGGAGCTTGGAGTGCATGTCCGCAGATCCCTGAAGATAAGGTAGTTAAGAAGGCATACGGAATACTTGCCTTTATTAGCCGAGGTATAAAATACAAGAGCAGGGAGGTTATGCTTAAACTGTATAAAACATTAGTTAGGCCACAGCTAGAGTACTGCGTGCCACCACATTACAGGAAAGATGTGATTGCACGAGAGAGGGTACAGAGGAGATTTACGAGGATGTTGCCTGGACTGGAGAATTTTAGCTATGAGGAAAGATTGGAGATGCTGGGTCTGTTTTCTTTGGAACAGAGGAGGCTGAGGGGAGACCTTATTGAGGTGTATGAAATTATGAGGGGCCTAGGTGAATGGATAGGAAGGACCTATTTGCCTTAGCAGAAAGGTCAACGCCCAGGGGGCATAGATTTAAAGTAATTGGTAGGAGGTTTAGAGGGGATTTGAGGAGGAATGCGGGAAAGTGGGATTAGGCTGGAAAGCTCTTTGTCGGTCGGTGCGGACACGATGGGCCAAAATGGCCTCATTCCGTGCTGTAAATTTCCATGATACTATGATTCCATGAACAGACCCGGGGCGGAGAGCTTTGGGTACCATAGGTCCAACGTCACCTGTTCCTACTGAGCACGCTACACTTCCCACATGTCCTGTGGGATTGGGAGAGGCCTGGCAACAGGTCATAGACTGATGGGATTTTACAGCACGGAAGAAGGCTATTCAGCCCATTGCACTTTGGCGGGTCTCTGAATGAGCTATCCCCTTCCCTGTTCATTCTTTTCTTTGTCAAATGCTTATCCACTTTCCCTTAGAAAGGATATATTGGCCTTGGGAGGTGTGCTGCCCAAATTCACCAGAATACTACCAGGACCACGTGGAGCGATTACATAAACTAGGCTTTCATCCCCTGGAATAGAGAAAGTTAAGGAGTGATTTGATTGAGGTTTTAGGATTTTCAACAAAATTGGAACTCCACATTTGCACTGCATACAGTTTCGGTCACCATATTATAAAAAGGATATAGAGGCACTGGAGAGGGTGCAGAGAAGATTTACAAGGATGATACAAGAAATGTGAGGGTATACATATCAGGAAAGGATGAATAATAGGCTGGGTCTCTTTTCTCTTGAAAAAAGAAGGCTGAGAGATCTTTAAAATTATGAAAGGTTTTGATAGGGTGGCTACAGAGAGACTGTTTCCACTTGTGGGGAAGAGCATAACTAGAGGCCATCGATATAAGATAGTCACCAAGAAATCCAATGGGGAATTCAGAAGAAACTTCTTTACCCAGAGAGTGGTGAGAATGTGGAACTCGCTACCACAGGGAGTGGTTGAAGCGAATAGTATCGATGCATTTAAGAGGAGGCTAGACAAGCATATGAGGGAGAAGGGAATAGAGGGTTATGCTGATAGATTTAGATGAGGAAAGACGGGAGGAGGCTCGAGTGGAGCATAAACACCAACATGGACTGGTTGGGCCGAATGGCCTGTTTCTGTGCTGTATATCCGATGTAATCCTGTGTGATGAGGTAGAGAGAGAGAAACATTTTACGCTGGTGGGGGAGTCTAGAACAAGGGGACACCACCTTAAAATCAGAGCCAGGCTATTCAGGAGAGAAGTTAGGAAACATTTCTGTACGCAAAGGGTCATAGAAGTGTGAAAGTCCCATAAATGATACTAAGCAGTAGATGCTAGCTCATTTAATCATTTTAAATCTGAGAGCGATAGATTTTTTTTGCCAGCCAAGGGTATTGAGGGATAAGGACCCAAGGGTGGTGGATGGAGTTAGGATACAATCAGCCATGATCTCATGGAATGACGGAACAGGCTCGAGGGGCTGAATATCCGACTCATGTTCCTACGATCCTAAAAGCTATAATGGATTTTGCATCCACCACTGTTTCTGTGAGGGCTTTCCATGAACCAACAACATGAGTAATTATATACTGCAATTATACAGGGCCTTGGTGAGACCGCACTTGGAGCAGTGTGCACAGTTTTGGTCTCCTTACCTAAGGAAGGGTATACTTGCCATAGAGGGAGTGCAACGAAGGTTCACCAGACTGATTCCTGGGTTGAGGGAATTGTCCTATGAGGAGAGATTGAGTAGACTAGGCCGATATTCTCTTGAGTTTAGAAGAATGAGAGGTGATTGCATTGAAACATACAAAATTCTTACAGGGCTTGACAGGGTCGATGCAGGGAGGATGTTTCCCCTGGCTGGGGAGTCTAGAACCAGGGGTCACAGTCTCAGAATAAGGGGTCGGCCATTTAGGACTGAGATGAGGAGAAACTTCTTCACTCAGGGGGTGGTGAATCTTTGGAATTCTCTACCCCAGAGGGCTGTGGAGGCTCAGTATATTCAAGAATGAGAACGATAGATTTTTGGATATTGAGGAATCAAGGGATATGGGGATAGTGCGGGAAAGTGGAGTTGAGGCAGATGATCAGCCATGATCTCATTGAATGGCGGAGCAGGCTCGATGGGCCCAATGGCCTACTCCTGCTCCTAATTCTTATGTTCTTATGCTACAGCTTGACACATATATATCTCTCTGTACTGTAGCAGCCAGAGAGACTTCCATCCCATCAAACACTCCCAGGGCAGGTATAGACATTACAGGTTAGATACAGATTAAAGCTTCCTCTACACTGTCTCTGTCCTTTTGCAGATTCTTATGTCCTTCTCACACATTGCTTTCCCTCCCATCTTTGTATCATCAGCAAGCTTGCCTACGTTACACTCAGTCCCTTCTTCCAAGTCGTTAATATAGATTGTAAATAGTTGGTGTCCCAGCACTGATCCCTGTGGCACCCCAGTAGTCTCACATTAATACATTTCACTACCCCAGAAAATTGTAGCAGCTGCATCCCTTGCTCTTATTGCTTCTTATGCACAAAGGCTGCATGCATGACATGACATGACATAACATCATTCGTATATTTTATATTGCATTATAATGACAAGATGTTACATTATTAATTTTACTTATTAACACTGTTTGCCCCATTACTCACGAGACGCATAGCTGGGTTCCGCCAGACCGTGGGTGGTGGCCGAATGGCTTTCATGGCCCACCAGCGTGGCTGCACGCTCCTCCAGGTCAGTCAAAGGCTGAAGCTGAGCAGAGCCCCCTCCGGTGCGTCTTTGCTCAGCACAGTTGTTAGATATTTTCTTCTGCAAACGAGAAAAGAGCATAGCATAAGCTAATTGACTAGGTAGTATTAGGAGACACGACAGTTTAAAACGTTACATGCTACAGCTTGACACATATATATCTCTCTGTACTGTAGCAGCCAGAGAGCCTTCCATCCCATCAAACACTCCCAGGGCAGGTACAGACAGTACAGGTTAGATACAGATTAAAGCTTCCTCTACACTGTCCCATCAAACACTCCCATTACAGCTAATGCATGGGGTTATTTATAGAGTAAAGCTCCGTCTGCATGGTCCCAGGTTCAGAGCCCTGTCCGGATCGTAACATGGAGTTTATGTAATACATGTATGAATAACAAGCTTAAATTTAATCCAGGAGATTCATTATAATAATTATTATAATTACAATTTGCATCAGTACAATATAAAATGCAACTTACTCTTGCTGCAGCTACCAAACTGTTCCAGCACTTCCAGCACTTGTCGGATCCCCTCGCCTCATGGGAAGCCGAGGACAACACATCCGCGATCTCGGCCCAAATCTTCCGATACAAACGGGGTGGGGGTTTCCCGTGAGCACCCCGCATCAATTGGCCTCGTCACTGAAGGGTTTCGCCCTCTTTCTCCCCGCCTCAGCATCATGATGGATTTCAGACATTTTTACTAATATAACTTTTAACTGTATATTATAAAGTCTGTAAACTATCTTATAAGTCTGTAAACTATCTTATAAGTCTGCATGCCTGATCTCTAAATCTCTTTTCTGATCTGTAAACCTCTTTTCTCTCTTTCTCTTCTCTCCTCTAATTCACTGCCTTCTCGGTATCTCCTCGATCTCTTTTTTGCTCTCTCTCTCTCTCTCTGCCCCTCCCTATGCCTTCTACGCATGTGTGGATGACCCCTAACCACCTGAAACGCGGGAAAACCAGTCACCAAGAAAAAAAAAATCGCATGCGCAGAAGGCCGTTGCTAGGGAAGCTTTTGCCTTCCACATTGATGGCCATTCGTCACCAAGAAATCCAATAGAGAATTCAGAAGAAAATTCTTTACCCAAATAATGATGAGAATGTGGAACTCGCTACCACAGAGAGTTGAAGTAAAGAATATAGATATATTTAAGGGGAGGCCAGACAAGCATATGAAGGCGAAGACAATAGAGGGTTATGCTAATAGATTTAGATGAGGAAAGATGAGAGGAGGCTCGAGTGGAGCATAAACACCAACATGGACTGGTTGGGCTGAAAGGCCTGTTTCTGTGTAGTATATCCTATGTAATCCTATGAATTGCTTTGTCAATGTGTCCTCTTTAACTTGACCTGAATATTCAAGACCTTTGAATTTGCATTGGACCACCAGCAATAAGTGTTTAACAGTTTCCATACTGTTAACCTAAATTGAATCATGTTGGTGTATTCAATTGTCGACATCTTGCATACCTGCTAGTACATGTCTATGGTGAGTTGAAAGTGCCAATGCATCTTGCACAAGGTAAAATATTAAATAGCCACCCTGGGTATCTCAAGCATGCGAAGGGTTTCTGAGGCTATGTTGTGGAACAAAAGGTTCATCCTGGGATTTGAAAAAATTACAAAGCCGATACCCCACTGCCTCATTGAAAAATGACAATGATTTATTTGGAATGAAAATGTTGAAGCAGCAATTCCAGTAAACATCTATAACAGCACTGACTTTTGTTTTTTTTTTCAATAGTTGGCTATTCCTTCACTATGGACCTGAAAGCTAGTGGTATTGGTGTTATTCCAAGGCAAAATTACCTTTGGTCGCAGGACACCCAATAATTTGTTACTATGAAGAATTGGTAGCAGTTTGCGTATGCAGTAGATCGCTTCCATTTTTTATCTTCATAAGGAGAGATTTACAATCCAGATTGTCCTGGCTCCATTGTGCACCCTGGCCTTCTGTAAATGAGGGCTAATAGGGTTCGGATTAAGATTGGTGTTAGGGCTACAGAATTCTCTCTCCAGAATGGCTATGCTTGGAGACTGAATGTAAATATTAATGTGAAGAGGATGAAAAGGAGTTGCTAGCTGATTCCTCCCATTCACAGAAGAGAGTGTCATTTTTCTAAACTTGTTGGAGGAGATCATTCTGAAAGATGAGCAGGAACTGAATCACCACAGACAGATAGTGATGAACAGTGCTGAATGAGTGTTCACCATCCTGTACTCTGTAAAAGGATTGCAAAATGTTCTTCACTTACCAGCAGTTAGCTGCTTAATTTAGTAATCTCCCCCAATCTATGCTCATGCAAACAAATAGTGAATGTGCTGCTGCTGGAGTGTGAATGACCAAAAAAGCTTATCCCCACTTGTTACCTTTTGGATATTCCATAGATCGAGTAACAAGATATGAGAATCATATTTAGCAGGCTGCAGAGAAAGTCCACCTTCCTACTTTTGTTTGTTCTAAGTATGCAGGAAATGCTGGCTAGGCCACATTTATTGCCCATCCTTCGTTGCTCTGGGAAGGTGATGGTGTATCACCTTGAACTACTACAATCCTTGTGGTGATGATGCTGTTTGAAGCAGTCTAATAAAAACTTTCTGCCGCTTAAGTCTAACTTCCATTCCAGGAGTCACTGTAGCTGCACCAATGACACAGCCCTGCTCACTGCTTCTGCCTTTCAAATTCTCTCAGTGTCATTGCCAACTTCAGCAAGCACAATTAGTTGGCAGTCAAGCAAAATATTATCATCATTTCATATGTTCACCAATGAAAGTGGACAGTGGCTTACCTTTAAATAGCAAATGAATTTAAATACTATTTTCATTAGACAGTTGGCCCAAAGCCAATGCTGAAGTGAGAGTGGATTATGAAATCATTGTTTGTATTGCTACCAATAAAGCAAAGACTTACAGACAGCTCTACAGATTTGTGCAAAGCTACTGAACAACCAGTTGTTACACTGGGTAACTCTACAGCAGAACATCAAATTGGTGAATCAAGCTTCCAATAATTACTGACCCAAAAGATACAATGACTCTTCACAAAACATCATGCGGCATAAACAAACAAAACATAAGTACAAACCACTAATTTGGAGCCAAAGCATCCAAGCTCAAAATAGGTGATGTAGATTTGGTTTGTCAAAGGAAGGAAACTATTCAGTTCAAAATAGAATATAGAATGGGTAACATCAACATAGAAACATAGAAAGTAGGTGCAGGAGTAGGCCATTCGGCCCTTCGAGCCTGCACCGCCATTTAGTACGATCATGGCTCATCATGCAACCTCAGTATCCCACCTCTGCCTTCACTCCATACCCCTTAACCCTTTAGCCATAAGGACAACATCTAACTCCCTTTTGAATATGTCCAACAAACTGGACTCAACAACTTTCTGTGGCAAAGAATTCCACAGGTTCACAACTCTCTGAGTGAAAACGTTTCTCCTCATCTTGGTCCTATATGGCTTACTCGTTATTTTTAGACTGTGACCCCTGGTTCTGGACTTCCCCAACATCGGGAAAATTCTACTTGCATCTAACCTGTCCAGTCCCGTCAAAATTTAATCATTTTCTGTGAGATCCCCTCTCATTCTTCTAAATTCCAGTGCGTATAAGCCAAGCCGATCCAGTCTTTCCTCATATGTCAGTCCTGCCATCCCAGGAATCAGTCTCGTGAACCTTCGCTGTACTCCCTCAATAGCAAGAACGTCCTTCCTCAGATTAGTAGACCAAAACTGCACACAATACTCAAGGTGTGGTCTCACCAAGGCCCTGTATAACTGCAGTAAGACCTCCCTGCTCCTATACTCAAATCCCATCGCTATGAAGGCCAGCATGCCATTTGCTTTCTTTACTGCCTGCTGTACCTGCATGCCGACCTTTAATGACTGATGTACCATGATATCCAGGTCTCTTTGCACCTCCCCTTTTACTAATCTGTCACCATTCAGATAATAATCTGCCTTTCTGTTTTTGCCACCAAAATGGATAACCTCACATTTATCCATATTATACTGCATCTGCCATGCATTTGCCCATTCACCTAACCTGTCCAAGTCCCTCTACAGCCTCTTAGCCTCCTCCTCGCAGTTCGCACTGCCACCAGCTTAGTGTCATCTGTAAACTTGGAAATATTATCTTCAATTCCTTCGTCTAAATCATTAATGTATATTGTAAATAGCTAGGGTACCAGCACTGAACCTTGCGGCAGCCCACTAGTCACTGCCTGCCATTCTGAAAAGAACCCGTTTATTCCCAGTCTTTGCTTCCTGTCTGACAACCAGTTCTCTATCCACGTCAATACATTACCTCCAATATCATGTGCTTTAATTTTGCAAACTAATCTCTTGTGTGGGACCTTGTCGAAAGCCTTTTGAAAGACCAAATACACCACATCCACTGGTTCTCCCTTATCCACTCTACTAGTTACATCCTCAAAAAAACTCTAGATTTGTCAAGCATGATTTGCCTTTCCTAAATCATAGAAACATAGAAACATAGAAAATAGGTGCAGGAGTAGGCCATTCGGCCCTTCTAGCCTGCACCGCCATTGAATGAGTTCATGGCTGAACATGCAACTTCAGTACCCCATTCCTGCTTTTTCACCATACCCCTTGATTCCCCTAGTAGTAAGGACTTCATCTAACTCCTTTTTGAATATATTTAGTGAATTGGCCTCAACAACTTTCTGTGGTAGAGAATTCCACAGGTTCACCACTCTCTGGGTGAAGAAATTCCTCCTCATCTCGGTCATAAATGGCTTCCCCCTTATCCTTAGACTGTGTCCCCTGGTTCTGGACTTCCCCAACATTGGGAACATTCTTCCTGCATCTAACCTGTCTAACCCCGTCAGAATTTTAAACGTTTCTATGAGGTCCCCTCTCATTCTTCTGAACTCCAGTGAATACAAGCCCAGTTGATCCAGTCTTTCTTGATAGGTCAGTCCCGCCATCCCGGGAATCAGTCTGGTGAACCTTCGCTGCACTCCCTCAATAACAAGAATGTCCTTCCTCAGGTTAGGAGACCAAAACTGTACACAATACTCCAGGTGTGGCCTCACCAAGGCCCTGTACAATTGTAGCAACACCTCCCTGCCCCTGTACTCAAATCCCCTCGCTATGAAGGCCAACATGCCATTTGCTTTCCTAACCACCTGCTGTACCTGCATGCCAACCTTCAATGACTGATGTACCATGATACCCAGGTCTCTTTACACCTCCCCTTTTCCTAATCTGTCACCATTCAGATAATAGTCTGTCTCTCTGTTTTTACCACCAAAGTGGATAACCTCACATTTATCCACATTATACTTCATCTGCCATGCATTTGCCCACTCACCTAACCTATCCAAGTCGCTCTGCAGCCTCATAGCATCCTCCTCGCAGCTCACACTGCCACCCAACTTAGTGTCATCCGCAAATTTGGAGATACTACATTTAATCCCCTCGTCTAAATCATTAATGTACAGTGTAAACAGCTGGGGCCCCAGCACAGAACCTTGCGGTACCCCACTAGTCACTGCCTGCCATTCTGAAAAGTCCCCATTTACTCCTACTCTTTGCTTCCTGTCTGACAACCAGTTCTCAATCCATGTCAGCACACTACCCCCAATCCCATGCCCAAATCCATGCTGACTTGGACCGATCTTGTCACTGCTTTCCAGATGCGCTGCTATTACATCTTTAATAATTGATTCCAGCATTTTCCCCACCAGCGATGTTAGTCTAAGCAGTCTATAATTCCCTGTTTTCTCTCTCCCTCCTTTTTTAAAAAGTGGTGTTACATTAGCTACCCTCCAATCCATAGGAACTGATCCAGAGTGGGTGGAATGTTAGAAAATGACCACCAATGCATCTACTATTTCTAGGGCCACTTCCTTAAGTACTCTGGGATGCAGACTATCAGGCCCTGGGGATTTATTGGCCTTCAATCTCTTCAATTTCCCTAACACCATTTCCTGACTGATAAGGCTTTCCCTCAGTTCCCCCTTCTCACTAGACTCTCGGTCCCCTAGTATTTTCGGGAGGTTATTCATGTCTTCCTTAGTGAAGACAGAACCAAAGTATTTGTTCAATTTGTCTGCCATTTCCTTGTTCCCCATTATGGTAGAAATCTTTATTAAGATGGAGAATGACAGTGTTAATTCAGAGACGAGGGTCCTGAACTTAAGTAAAGGTAACTTTGATGGCATGAGACATGAATTGGCTAGGATAGACTGGCAAATGATACTTAAAGGGTTGACAGTGGATAGGCAATGGCAGACATTTATAGATTACATGGATGAACTTCAACAATTGTACATCCCTGTCTGAAGTAAAAATAAAACGGGGAAGGTAGCTCAACCGTGGCTAACAAAGGAAATTAGGGATAGTGTTAAATCCAAGGAAGAGGCATATAAATTGGCCAGAAAAGCAGCAAACCTGAGGACTGGGAGAAATTTAGAATTGAGCAGAAGAGGACAAAGGGTCTAATTAGGAGGGAGAAAATGAGAGGGAGTATGAGAGGAAGCTTGCAGGGAACATAAAAACGGACTGCAAAAGCTTCTATAGGTGTGTGAAGAGAAAAAGATTCATGAAGACCAACTTACGTCCCTTGCGGACAGAATCAGGTGAATTTATAATGGGGAACAAAGAAATGGCAGACCAGTTGAACAAATACTTTTGATCTGTCTTCATTAATGAAGACACAAATAATCTTCCGGAAATACTAATGGTTCGAGGGTCTCGCAAAAAGGAGAAACTGAAGGAAAACCTTATTAGTCAGGAAATTGTGTTAGGGAAATTGATGGGATTGAAGGCCGATAAATTCCCAGGGCCTGATAGGCTGCATCCCAGAGTATTTAATGAAGTGTCCCTAGAAATAGTGGATGCATTGGTGATCATTTTCCAAAATTCTATTGACTCTGGATCAGTTCCTGTGGACTGGAGGGTAGCTAATGTAAAACCACTTTTTAAAAAAGGAGGGAGAGAGAAAACAGGGAATTATAGACTGGTTAGCCTGACATCGGTGGTGGGGAAAATGTTGGAATCAATTGTTAAAAATGAAATAGCAGCGCATTTGGAAAGCAATGACAGGATCGGTCCAAGTCAGCATGGATTTATGAAAGGGAAAACATGCTTGACAAATCTTCTAGAGTTTTTTGAGGGTGTAACGAGTAGAGTGGATAAGGGAGAACCAGTGGATGTGGTGTATCTGGACTTTCAAAAGTCTTTTGACAAGGTCCCACACAAGAGATTGGTGTGCAAAATTAAAGCACATGGTATTGGGGGTAATGTACTGATGTGGATAGAGAACTGGTTGGCAGACAGGAAGCAAAGAGTCGGAATAAACGGGTCCTTTTCAGAATGGCAGGCAGTGACCAATGGGATGCCGCAGGATTCAGTGCTGGGACCCCAGCTATTTACAATATACATCAATGATTAAATGAAAGAATTGAATGTAATATCTCCAAGTTTGCAGATGACACGAAGCTGGATGGCGCTGTGAGCTGTGAGGAGGATGCTAAGAGGCTGCAGGGTGACTTGGACAGGTTAGGTGAGTGGACAAATGGATGGTAGATGCAGTATAATGTGGATAAATGTGAGGTTATCCACTTTGGTGGCAAAAATAGGAAGACAGAATATTATCTAAATGGTGACAGATTAGGAAAAGGGGAGGTGCAATGAGGCCTGGGTGTCATGATACATCAGTCACTGAAGGTTGGCATGCAGGTACAGCAGGCGGTGAGGAAGGCAAATGGCATGTTGGCCTTCATTGCTAGAGGATTTGAGTATAGGAGCAGGGAGGTCTTACTGCAGTTGTACAGAGCCTTAGTGAGACCACACCTGGAATATTGTGTTTGGTTTTGGTCTCCTAATCTGAGGAAGGATGTTCTTGCTATTGAGGGAGTACAGCGAAGGTTCACCAGACTGATTCCCGGGATGGCAGGACTGACATATGAGGAGAGACTGGATCAACTGGACTTGTATCCACTGGAGTTTAGAAGAATGAGAGGGGATCTCATAGAAACATATAAAATTCTGATGGTATTGGACAGGTTAGAGGTAGGAAGAATGTTCCCGTTGCTGGGGAAGTCCAGAACCACAGTCTAAGAATAAGGGATAAGCCATTTAGGACCGAGATGACGAGAAACTTCTTTACTCAGAGAGTAGTTAACCGGTGGAATTCCCTACCGCAGAGAGTTGTTGAAGCCAGTTCGTTACATATATTCAAAAGAGAGTTAGATAGGGCCCTTACGGTCAAAGGGATCAAAGGGGTAGGGAGAGAAAGCTGGAAAGGGGTACTGAGGTTGAATGATCAGCCATGATCTTATTGAATGGCGGTGCAGGCTCGAAGGGCCGAATGGCCTGCTTCTGCACCTAATTTCTATGTTTCTATGTTTCTAATTCACCTGATTCTGACTGCAAGGTACCTACATTTGTCTTCACTAATCTTTTTCTCTTCACATATCTATAGAAGCTTTTGCAGTCAGTTTTTATGTTCCCTGCAATCTTACTCTCATTCTCCAGTTTTCCCCTCCTAATTAAACCCTTAGTCTTCCTCTGCTGAATTCTAAATTTCTCCCAATACTCAGGTTTGCTGCTTTTTCTGGCCAATTTATATGCCTCTCCTTGGATTTAACATTCTCCCTAATTTCCCTTGTTAGCCACGGTTGAGCCACCTTCCCTTTTTTATTCTTACGTCACACAAGGATGTAGTTTATTTGTAATTGTTGTAGTTCATCCATGTGATCTCTAAATGTCTGCCATTGCCTATCCACCGTCAACCCTTTAAGTATCATTCTCCAGTCTATCCTAGCCAATTTACGTCTTATACCGTCAAAGTTTCCTTTCTTTAAATTCAGGACCCTAGTCTCTGAATTAATTGTGTCACTCTCCATCTTAATGAAGAATTCTACCATATTATTGTCACTCTTCCCCAAGCATGACCAGATTGCTAATTAATCCTCTCTCGTTACAGAAGACCCAGTCTTGGATGGCCTGCTCTCTAGTTGATTCCTCGACATATTGGTCTTGAAAATCATCTATTATACACTCCAGGAACTCCTCCCCCACAGTATTGCTACCAGTTTGGTTAGCCCAATCAATATGTAGATTAAAGTCGTCCATGATAACTGCTGTATCCTTATTGCACGCGTCCCTAATTTCCTGTTTGATGCCATCCCCAACCTCCCTACTACTGCTTGATGGTCTGTACACAACTCCCACTAACGTTTTCTGCCCTTTGGTGTTTCGTAGCTCTACCCATATAGATTCCACATCATCCAAGCTAATGTCCATCCTTGCTATTGTGTTAATCTCCTCTTTAACCAGTAACGCTACCCCACCTCCTTTTCCTTCCTGTCTGTCCTTCCTCAGTATTGAAAACCTCTGGATGTTGAGTTCCCAGCCTTGGTTACTCTGGAGCCATGTCTCCGTAATCCCAATTGCATCATACCCGTTAACAGCTATCTGCGCAGTCAATTCATCCACCTGATTACGAATGCTCCTCGTATTGAGACTCAGAGCCTTCAGGCTTGTTTTTTTAACACTCACTGTCCTTTTTGAATTATGTTGTAATGTGGCCCTTTTTGATTTTTGCCCTTGATTTCTCTGCTCTCCACTCTTGCTTTTCTCCTTCCTACCTTTTGTTTCTGCCCACTTTTTATTTCCCTCTGTCTTCCTGCATAGATTCTCAGCCCCCTGCCATTTTAGTTTAAACATGTAGATAGTAACCATAAATTCATTGCACTTTAAAACTCCTTGAAAGTCAAGAGTGTTGCTCCTCCAGTGGCTCAGTGTAGTACTGAGTTGTACAGATCAGCTAAGTCTTATGGTGAGAAATTCGGGGCGCTTGCGCTTCTGGGGGCACTAACGGGGTGCAAACTACTTTTTTCCCAGGCGCAGCGCCGCTACCGACTCTCGGGAAATTCTGTGGAGGGACCCGGATAATCGAGAGTTGCCTGTATCTGTAATCCCTGGAACCATTCTAGTAAATCTCTTCTGTACCTTCTCCAAAGTCTTCATGTCTTCCTAAATTGTGGAACCCAGAATTGGGCAAAATACTCCAGTTGGTGCAGAGCTAATGTTTTAAATGAGTTTAGCATAACTTCCTGCCTCTACTTCTAAAGCCCAGAATCCCATGAGCTTTATTAACTGCTTTGTTAACCTATCCTGTCACCCTCAAAGATTTGTGTACAAACACCCTAGGTCTCTCTGGGATCAAAGCTGGGATCCTTTTTTATGCACAGTGCATTTAGTCACTGAGTAAACTTCAGTATGTTTGCATTCGCTGGCAGAAAGGTTTAAAACCCTATTGTAGACTAACATGAAGTAAAGGATGAATTACATCAAAATGGGCAAGCTGCCAAGCAAGTATTTGGTCCCAAGTATTGAATTTTGTAGCATCTATCTGTAACCAATGCATTATAAGCATTAATGGAGTTTTGAGGTTGAATTGATTTTTCATTAATTTGGTAAAAGTCTTTCCTCTAAATATAATTCTGTCTCATAGGCAGTCCCTCGAAATTGAGGAAGACTTATTTCCACTCTAAAAGTGAGTTCTCAGGTGATTGTACAGTCCAATACAGGAATTACGGTCTCTGTCACAGGTGGGACAGACAGTCGTTGAAGGAAAGGGTGTGTGGGACTGGTTTGCCACATGCTCCTTCCGCTGCCTGCGCTTGTTTTCTGCATGTTCTCGCCAACGAGACTCTAGTTGCTCAGCGCCCTCCCGGATGCTCTTTCTCCACTTAGGGTGGTCTTTGGCCAGGGATTCCCATGTGTTGGTGGGGATGTTGCATTTTATCAAGGAGGCTTTGGGGATGTCCTTGAAATGTTTCCTCTGCCCACCTGGGGATCGCTTGCCGTGTCGGAGTTCCGAGTAGAGCGCTTGCTTTTGGAGTCTTGTGTCGGGCATGCGGACAATGTGGCCCGCCCAACGGAGCTGGTCGAATGTGGTCAGTGCTTCGATGCTGTGGATGTTGGCCTGGTCGAGGACACTGACGTTGTTGAGTCTATCCTCCCAGGGGATTTACAGGATCTTGCTGAGGCAACGTTGGTGGTATTTCTCCAGCGATTTGAGGTGTCTGCTATATATGGTCCATGTCTCTGAACCATACAGGAGAGCGGGTATCACTACAGCCCTGTAGACCATAAGCTTGGTGCCAGATTCAAGGGCCTGATCCTCGAACACTCTCTTCCTCAGGCGAATGATGGCTGCGCTAGCGCACTGGAGGCAGTGGTGGACTCGTCGTCGATGTCGGCCCTTGCTGATAGTAAGCTCCCGAGGTCTGGAAAGTGGTCCACGTTGTCCAAGGCTGCGCCGTGGATTTTGATGACCGGGGGGCAGTGCTGTGTGGCGGGGTCAGGTTGGTGGAGGACCTTTGTCTTATGGATGTTTAGTGTAAGGCCCATGCTTTCGTACGCCTCGGTGAAGATGTTGACGATGGCTTGGAATTCAGTCTCTGAATGTGCGCAGAATCAAGCCGCGTCTGCGTACTGTAGTTTGACGACAGAAGATGGGGCAGTCTTGGATCTAACCTGGAGGTGACGAAGGTTCAACAGGTTCCTACTGGTTCTATAGTTTAATTCCACTCCAGCGGGGAGCTTGTTGAGTGTGAGGTGGAGCATTGCAGCGAGGAAGATCGAGCAGAGGGTTGGCGCTATGACGCAGCCCTGTTTTACCATGGTCCGGATGTGGATTGGGTCTGTGGTGGATCTGTTGGTCAGGATCACGGCTTGCATGTCATCGTGGAGCAGGCGGGGGATGGCGACAAACTTTTGAGGGCAGCCGAAATGGAGGAGGATGCTCCATAGTCTATCGCAGTTAACAGTGTCAAGGCCTTTGTGAGGTCAAAGAAGGCAATGTACAAGGGTTGGTGCTGTTCCCTGCATTTCTCTTGCAGATGTCGCGCCATAAAGATCATGTCCGTTGTACATTGTAGCGGACGGAATCCGCACTGTGACTCCGGGAGAAGCCTGTCAGCCACAGGGAAAAGATGGTTGAGGAGGATTCTAGCGATGACTTTCCCAGTGGCCGACAACAGGGAGATTCCTCTGTAGTTTCCGCAGTCGGACTTGTCCCCTTTTTTAAAGATGGTCACAATTACGGCATCGCTGAGATCTCCAGGCATGCACTCCTCCTTCCAGATAAGAGAGATGAGGTGATGCATTCGAACAATAGTATCTCTCCGCCATACTTTAGTGCCTCAGCGGGGATTCCATCTGCTCCTGATGCCTTGAGATGATGGATGGCCTTTTCTACCTCGTGCAGGGCTGAGATGGTGGCGGGTAGCATGCTGTGGGATGGAGTCGAAGACACTCGTGTCAAAGGCAGAGTCTCGATTAAGGAGATCTTCGAAATGCTCCTTCCAGCGGGCCCTGTCTGCCTCGGTGTCCTTGATAAATGTCTCCCCATTCTCGGCCAGCAGTGGGGTGAGGCCTTGGGTGCTTGGGCCGTAGGTGGACTTGACTGTGGTGAAGAATCCTCGCATGTCATGGCTGTCGGCCAGCTGCTGAGTCTCCTGAGCTTCCTCCACCCACCATCTATTCTTTAGGTTGCGGGTTTTTTTGTTGGACCTCGGCCTTCAGCTGTCTGTCGAGCTGCTTTGCTGCTCCCGCGTTGGGTTGTTGCTTTAAGTTCAGAAATGTCTTGCGCTTGCGGTTTATTGGCTCCTGGATCTCTTGGTCATTCTCATCAAACCAGTCCTGGTGTTTCCTTGTTGAGTGACCGAGTGTATCTTCGCAGGCACTGGTTATGGTGGCCTGGAGGGCAGATCAGGAGCTATGGGCACTCTGCATTTCGGGGTCATCGAGGGTCGCCAGGTTGGCAGTGAGTCACTGGCTGCATAGGGCTCTCTTAGCTGGGTCTTTGAATGCCCCGGTGTTGATTTTTCTGCGGCATTGCTTCAGATGCCGTCGTCGCTTTGGGGCTATATTAAGGTTGATGACGGAACGGATTAGGCGGTGGTCCGTCCAGCATTATTGGTTCCTGTCATGGCGCGGGTGATGCGCACGTCCTTGCGATCCCTTGTCGAACGATGACGTAGTCGAGCAGGTGCCAGTGTTTGGAGCGAGGCTGTTGCCACGATGCCTTGTACTTGTCCCTCTGGCGGAACAAAGTGTTGGTGATGACAAGGTCATGTTCTCGGCATTTTGTCAGGAGCAGGGTACCGCTGGATTTGATTTTCCCTACCCCCTCTCTGCCGATCATGCCTCCCCAGAGGGCTGTGTCCTTACCGACCCTGGCGTTGAAGTCGCCGAGGAGGATCAGTTTGTCGCAGGACAGGGATTGTTCGAGGCTGGAGTAGAATGCCTCTTTGGCCTCAACAATTGCGTCAAGTGTTGGGGCGTATGCACTGACAACTGTGACGCATTGGTTCTGGGATAGGGTCATGATCCCGCAGGGGGAGTCTCTGAGGCAGTCGACCAGCTCATTCTTGATGGCGAAACCAACTCCATGGAGGCGGCGTTCTTCCTCTGGTTTGCCATTCCAGAATAAGGTGTAAATTCAACCTTGTTCCTTGAGCTGACCTTCCCCTGCCCGCCGATCTCGCTTAGGGCGGCGATGTCGACATCGAAGTGTCTGAGTTCCCGGGCAACGATGGCGATGCGGCGTTCCGGTCTGTCGCTGTTGGGGTTGTCCATGAGGGTCCTGATGTTCCAGGTCACAAACTTCATTTGAAGGGTGGAAGATGCCTGTGCGTGAATTATTTTAATGTGGGGTGGCCTTTGCACACCGGCTACCACACGGGCTTAGCAGAGCAAGATCTTGGTCTAGTGGCAAGGGGGTCTGAGACGATTGGAGACCAAGCTCTACTGTATGGGCCTAGTTGCCTAAGTTGGTGTGTGAGCCGTAAGCTCAGCACTGGGCAGCGCCTTCAGGAGAGGTGGTGGGAGATCTGAGGTGTGATGAGGAGTGGGGATGAGAAACGCTGGGGCTCTGCTCCATTTTAGCTTCTCAAAGGGTCATGAGAGAAGCCAAAGTGGCTGCCGCCATGACACGCGTCACGTGCCCGATAGTGGCTCCGCCACTGCTGCTCCAGCTGCTTTCGCCTCCGCAGATTGGGTTGCCAGCCGAAAGGCCTCCGGGGTCCTTGGCATGGTCGGCTCCGAGCTGGCCCAAAGGACTACGAGGTCGCCTGCCGAGGCCGGCTCCGGGCTGATCAAAGGGACTCCGAAGGAAGCCACTGGATCAGGAGAGGGAGGACAGAGTTCAGACCTGGAGCATTTGTTCCAAATCCTTGGAACCTGGAGCAAGGGTGAGTTCCAGGTGCAGTACAGAGGTCCAGGAGGTTCTTGGTGCTGTGGTAAGGTCCGATAGGTGGACCCCGGTTAGTATCCGTGCAGCATGGGTTTATGCTTCGGGAGTGGGAAATGCACCCGCGACTAGAGCCAGGGGGGACTAAAGCTTAAGCTTAAACTGAGACTGAAACAGTGGTCCAGCAGCTATATTCAAGATGGCGCCCGGGACGGCAGCTCCCTCGATCTTAATTAGGCAGGAGCTGAAAGATCCCACACAGCACTTTATTCACAGTCCTCTTACTCATGCTCCACTCCTTGTTATTTTTTAAACAAAGTATGTTGGCCTTTGTCTACTTGAAGCAAGAGTGAATTATTGAAACACGTCTTTTGAAGGAGCAGAGGTCTTTATTCAGATGCTGAAAGATCAAAAAGGCACGAGTCTCCTCAGATGTGTCTCCATCAAATCTAAAATGCTGGTTGGTGGTGACTGTTCTATAAATGTTATTCTGAATATGATGCGAAGGGGGAGAGGTAGGAGAGATGCCATTTTTTCCAAGCTTGTTGGAGGAGATCAGATGATTTTAGAGAGGGCAACTGGACCTATTTGGGGCACTCATTTTAGAATAACTGACAATTGAATTAAGAAAATCACAAGATGACTTCTCCAAGGAGACCTGTTATTGATGTAGCATCGTCAAAGGAACAAAGACCTCAAAATGTTTTTTGAGGAGGGATAGATAGTCATTAACTGGGAGCTGCACATCAATAAGAAACTAACTTCCAACAGATTGTCTTCAGAAAAGGATGTCTTCATTAAAATAAAACAGGCAGAATGAATGGCCATTATTTGCTGCAGGAGCAGTAATCAAAATTGCTTTTGTTAAATATAGTTATACCCACTGTTCTCTGAAGGAATTTTGAGATACCACTGATGCATTGACATTTCATTTAATTCTTGTGAAATTAACACTTACTTTTTATCATGAAGGTAAATGTCTCCATTGAGGAGATGTAGGAGGGTGCCCAAGGACTATGTTTAACTAACTGTTAATCATGATTTGCAGAATAGATCTAAGTCAGAGGAAACTTCTGACAGTTTTCTGCCTGCACTTCTGTTCTCCCCCAGCTGCCTCTTACCATTCTTTCCAAAATGGCTCAATTTTCCCCAATGCCATTTTTTGGCATATTGCTAGAGTTAATCCCATTTTTTTTGGCCCCGACTATTCCACAAAAATAAGTAGCAAGTTTCCCCATTCTATTTTAACTTCGGGAGGGGTGAAGCCCAATATCTGTGCTGAAAAAATGATGCCCACCCTTCTGCGCATGTATGAAAAAAAAGGACGGTTTTGACGTGATTGCTATAGGCGCATATGCCCAGTAAAGCTCCCGGTCTGCATTCCGCCATTTTTAAAGAGCCAGTTGTATGTGAGAACTTTAATTCCCACTGGAAAAATCGGAGCTGTAATACAATATGCAACGCGGCTCAAGGACCAAGAATTTCTCACAGGGTGAAGTGGAGGCACTAGTTACTGTAATTGAGACCAGATGGCATGAGCTGGACACCAGCAGAGGTCACTTAAATGTTTCACCAAAAAAAATGAAGAAACGCTGAAACGAACTTGAAGAAGATTACTGTGCAATGGTGACCGCCCCGAGGTCTGGAGCCCAGTGCAAAAAGAAGTGTCAAGACCTTGGTCAAGTAGTTAGTGTAAGTAATATTTTCATTTATTCACTGGAATTGCAATTGTAAATGTGATCATCTATATATGTCCCACCCAGCAGCAAGACACACACTTGAAAAAGTTATAGTTTCATCTTTGCTGAGGAAGGTGGCACACAACAAAAGGAAAAAAACTCAAACAGGAAGAGGCCCGGCAAATCTGCACCCACTGACACCCTTGGAAGATAGGGTCGCTGCTTTGATGGGTCCTGCCTGGAGAAAAGCAACCACCACTGCACAAGCTGGGCCCACACTCGAGGGAGAGGGTAAGTCCTGCAAATTCCACAGTCTAGCTTTCCTAAATGTTAAGTACTGCGTGGGCTAGCCATGCTTCGGTTCATGCGGATGTCTCCGTCAGCTACGCTCCGGCTGATGCAATGTGCTATCATTCATCGTGGTCCTTCAAATGAGCCTGATGCGTGCGCTCTGTGTGAGCCTACTCATGCCAGCCTGCCCCCTCCTCTGCAGCTAACTATTTGTCTGTTCTGTTATATTTTGCAGAACTTGAGGCCAACCCTGACGAGGCTGTAGCCGATGCAGTAGAAAATTCAGATGCGGACGAGCCTTTAGAGGAGAACATCTTCCAACCCCACCTTCCAGACCAAGAGCATGGGGTGATGAGAGGGGGAGGTGGAGGTGATGGTTGAAGCCCCCACTGTTATACCCACTTTGGAGGAGATGCAGGTGCAGTCCATTGAGGTACCAGCCCCTTTCCTGAGTGGTACGAGTTTGCTGGGACATTCCATGGTTTCCCACAGTTCGAGGCTGGGGATTCCAGTGGGGTGCAGTGAGGCACACCCAGGACCCCACTGTCAGAGGCTGCAGGTCCCAGTGGGATGCAGCGAGGCACACCCAGGGCCCCACCGTCCGAGGCTGTGGGTCCCAGTGGAATGCAGCCTGCCGCACCCAGGGTGAGGAGGGGAAGGAGACCTCAACAGCGTTCTCCTGAGGTGCAGGATCTAACAGATGTGGTTCAGATAATGGCAATGAGTGCAGAGAGCATTCACCTTACGTGATCACTCCTGGACACCATCAGTGGGTGATGAAGTATCGGGAATATCGGGAGAAGTAACAACACTGGAAACACTGTCTGGGAACATGAGGGAGGGAATGTCTCAGGCAGCTGATACAATGTCGGTGCACATAAGGGAGGGAAGGTCACAGGTAGCTGATGCGCTGTCAATGAACATGAGGGAGGGAATGTTGAGGTAGTTGATACACTGTTACTCAACATGAGGGAGGGCATGTTACGGGTAGCTGAGACATTGTCAGCGAACATGTGGGAGGGAATATCGGAGTTAGCTGCTGCAATAAGGGAACACACCCAGACTCTGCGCCGATTGACAGAATCAACTGTCACCCCCACTCCAATCCCCAGACCAGCCTCTGAAGAAGCCCAAACCGGGCCTTCCACATTACCACAAGCCCCCGCCCTCCCCCATCAAGAAGTGCCCAATTATTTACAATCTATATAACAACTTGGAAGAAGGGACTGAGTATAACGTAGCCAAGTTGGTGATGATAAAAGATGGAAGGAAAAGCAATGTGTGAGGAGGACACAAAAAATCTGCAAAAGGACAGAGACAGGCTAAGTGAGTGGGCAAAAATTTGGCAGATGGAGTATATTGTTGGAAAGTGTGAGGTCATGCACTTTGGCAGAAAAAAATCAAAGAGCAAGTTATTATTTAAATGGAGAAAGATTGCAAAGTGCCACAGTACAGGGGGACCTGGGGGTACTTGTGCATGAAACACAAAAGGATAGTATGCAGGTACAGCAAGTAATCAGGAAGGCCAATGGAATCTTGACCTTTATTGCAAAGGGATGGAGTATAAAAGCAGGGAAGTCTTGCTACAGCTGTACAGGGTATTGGTGAGGCCACACCAAGAATACTGCGTGCAGTTTTGGTTTCCTTATTTACGAAAGGATATACTTGCTTTGGATGCAGTTCAGAGAAGGTTCACTAGGCTGATTCCGGAGATGAGGGTGTTGTTTTTTGAGGAAAGGTTGAGTAGGTTGGGCATCTACTCATTGGAATTCAGACGAATGAGAGGTGATCTTATCGAACTGTATAAGATTATGAGGGGGCTTGACCAGGTGGATGCAGACAGGATGTTTCCACTGATGGGGGAGATTAGAGCTAGAGGGCATGATCTTAGAATAAGTGGCCGCCCATTTAAAACTTAGATGAGGAGAAATTTCTTCTCTCAGAGGGTTGTAGATTTGTGGAATTTTCTGGCCCAGGGAGCTATGGAAGCTGGGATATCGAATAAATTTAAGACAGAAATAGACAGTTTCTTATATGATAAAGGGATAAGGGGTTCTGGGGAGCGGGCAGGGAAGTGGAGTTAAGTCCATGATCAGATCAGCCATGATCTTATTGAATGGTGGAGCAGGCTCGAGGGGCCCTATGGCCTACTCCTGTTCCTATTTCTTATGTTCTTATGTTCTTATTACCTGAGATGTTCGAAAGAATAAGCTTGGTAAGAACCTGAGAAATGTTGCACCACCACTGGGCAGGGGTGGAGTCAACAAGACCAAGCGCAGTGGACGGTCTTAGACTAAGGTGGAGGCGAGATGGATGCAGCCTTTCTTTGCTGCTGTTGTTGTTGTTGTGTTGTTGTTATTATTGTTGTTACTGTTGTAACTGTTCTTAAATTAAATGTTTTTGTAAGTTCTGTAAATTTACAAGTTTAAGCATTTGGAAGTGATCTTAAAGTTTGTAAGTGATCTTAACTGAAAACTTTAAAGTTTGATACAAGAATATTTTTATTAAAGTTAAGTTATGTACAAACAAGTGTTTGTTAAACTTTTGAATAAAATATTTTTTAAATTATAACTGAATCATTTCCATTATTTGTTTAATTATTAACACAACTTTTTGAAGTAAAGAAGAATCATTTCCATTATTTGTTCCATTAACACAACACGACATTACGGAACAGGTCCAAACAGTGAACATGGTCCGTTTGGAATAGTTGTCGCTGAGCCTTCAGGCAGCAAAACATTCACGGATGAGCTGCTGGTGCAAGGCTCGAGCAATTGTTAAAGGGGCACGACGGCCCAGCCTCCTCCGCCGTCATGCTTCTGGTTCAGGTACTTTCATGACTTCCTCGTCCTCGTCCTCCTCCTCCTCCTGCTTGTCATCTGCATCTTCCTCATCATCATCAGCCACTCTCCACTCAGCTGGGTCTTCTACTACCAGGTGCTGCTGCCTCATGATGGCTAAGTTATGCAGCATGCAGCACATAATAGTGAACTGACCGACAATTGCAAGTAGCCTTCGAAATGATCCAGGCATCGGAATCGCAGTTTCAAGATGCCAATGGTCCTCTCTATTATGCTGCGCGTCGCAATTCCCGGTCAGCTTCCGTCCAGGTTATGCGTAGGGGTGTCATGAGCCAGGTGGCGAGGCTGTACTCTTTGTCTCCCAGCAGCCAGCTCTGCCCTTCTGGCTGCTGCTGAAACATGGCAGATATAACACTCTCGCGTAGGATAAACGCATCATGGGTTCTCCCAGGGTATCTTGCATCAACTGACACGATGCAATGGATGTCATCACACACGAGCTGGACATTAACAGAGTGGAAGCCTTTTCTGTTCCTGTACATCTCGGAATCCTCCAAGATGTACAGGAACAGAATGTGGGTACAATCAATGCAGCCCTGTACCTTTGGTAAGCCAGCAATCCTGGAGAAGCCTACAGCCCTTTTATTGCATTGCCTGGGTGGTCATGGGGAACTTTATGTCGTCATTCCTCCGGGCATGTAGTGCAGCAGTCACCTGCCGAATGCAGATATGTGTTGCATGTTGAGAAATGGTGCATACATCCCCAGTTGTGTCCTGGAACGATCCAGATGCATAGAATGAAAGTACAGTTGTAACCTTTATTTCAACTGACAAAGCAGTCCTTCTGACGCTTCTAGGTTGCAGATCTGCTTTTACTAACTCACCGATCTCAGTAACAACTTCTTTGCGGAAACACAGCCTTCTGACACAGTCTGCATCACTCAGGTGCAGGTATGAATGCCTGTCTCAATATACCCAACGTGGGTAAGGCCTCCTGCCCATCATCCTACGTGCTCTGAGGTTCCTCATGCGATGACATCGAATCAATTGTCTCTTCCGCAGCACCAAAGTGCAGAAGGTTTGCACGAAGTATGGCATTGTCATTATTGCTCCCATGATTAAATTGTACCTTTGCAAGAAGCTCAAAATATAGACATGGCAAAGGATGTCAGTTCATCATTTGCTCAACATATTTGTCACTCCAACTTTAGGACAGAGGTTATGAAGTATTTGTTTTGCACTGAGGCAGATAAACAGCGGGAAGGGGTTGTCAGAGGAATTTTTATAAATTCATTCTGAGGATTCATTACTAGTCCAGTCACTTAACTACTGTACTACTGTACCCTTTGGTTGAGACTAGGGCACTGGAGTGAAAAAGAAACAGGTGCTCCAATAGGACAATAGGGTTAATAGTCTGGAAGCCAAACTTATCTTGTGATCTTGTTATTGGTGTCAACCGACAAAGATTTTTTACTGGGGGAAGTGAGGGATGGATCATTGGACAGCGATCAGGAATATGAGGCTGAATTATGATTTCTCCCTTCCCCATCCCAATGACACTAAGATCAGTGGCAGCACCAATACCTCCAGTTAACTCAGCACAAACTGGGGTCAAACATGGAACCTTCCTGAGCCATATGGCTCAGTACTAATTTAAGCGGTACATTTACCACCTGAGTGTTCATCCGCGGAGGGGGAATTTCCTGATAAATTACACGATTGGCAGTGGAATGAGGTTGCAATGATTTTTTTTGCTGTCAAATGCAAGTATCTTATAAAAGTGCTGAAGTAATTTGATTTCAAGCTTATTTGTCTTAGAGAATGAAGTGTCACTATGCTAAAATGTGCATTAAGTGCAGGCACTAAATCCAGTTAATTTTCTTAATTATTGAAAAGGGATTTGTTAAAAAAGATGAACAAAATTAAATTGGCCAGGTTGGAAACTGAACTCTAAGCTTCTCTTCCTACCCAAGCTGAACACTCCCCCACATAGAACTGCATCAAGATGGAAGACTTTCTTTTTTCAATGGGGGTATGAGATGCCACAGATCTGCCATGGCTGGGCAGAGAGCTGACCTAGGATTGAGTAACCATCCAGTTCACAAGTGCTCTCCATGTGGAGTTGATGCTCATAATTTATTGGTAACAGTTTTATTGGTCTCTAAATGTTAGATAGTTATTGCACAGCCAATGCAAATCCTCAGGTAATCTGACTGAAAGTGACTTTCCTTGGACGTATCCCTTCTTTTGCTCTCATTTTCCATCCATTCACCACTTCACCAAAGGAATTGGGGCAAGATTTGGGAACTCCATGGAGGACAGGCTGCCTTCACTCCGTGGCAATGGCAAGTGATTCTGTAGCACTGGTGTTGGCCTTGGCTCAGAAGCAGCACTCTCGCATCTCAGTAAAAAGGTAAAGTCGTACGCCAGAGACTTGAGCACATAATCTAGGCTGATGCTTCAGTGAAGTGCTGTATTGTTGGAATGCTGTCTTTCAGATGAGATGTCATGTATTCAACTGTCATTGTAACCCATGTATAAACTGACCTAAGTTGTACACCGTGAGAACACTGACCACTAGGTGGTGAACTCGTGGGAGACACTCCTAACCTGGACTTTCAGGTATAAAAGGGGAAGCTCCACCCACCTTCTTCACTTCAGTGCTGGCTAATAAAGGTTACTGGTCACAGAGTGACCTTCTCTCAAGTATGGGCCTCGTGTGCATTTGTACTGTATAGTAAGGACATATTATTGGCGATGAGAAACTGGGATTTAAACCACGCGAGCATGGCCACAAGCAGCACAGACGAGAGGTACTGTGTTGGTGATGATTGGGATGATTTTATTGAGTGACTACAGCAAAGTTTCGTCACTAAGGAATGGCTGGGACAGGATTCGGACGACAAACACAGGGCTCATCTCCTGACGGTTTGTGGATCCAGGACGTACTCCCTGATGAAGGGCCTTCCAGCTCCAGAGAAGTCGGCGGACAAGACTTTTGAAGAGCTCAGTAAGTTGATCGGGGAACACTTTAAACCGGCGAGCAGCATGCACATGGTGAGACACCAGTTTTACACGCACCAGTGGCGAGAAGGGCAAAGTGTTCCAGACTTCGTGGCAGACCTCCGGCGACTGGCGAGCCTATGTAAGTTCCCAGATGCATGCAGAGTGGAGATGCTGCGAGACTTTTTTATTGAGATGCATCGGGCACGCTGGGGTTTTCAGGAAACTGATTGAGGCCAAAGACTTGACCCTGGAAACGGTGTCTCTGACAGCCCAGACATTTATCTCAGGGGAGGAAGAGACCAGAATGATGTTTGACAAAAATCTTGGTTTAAATGCAGCAAATGGACAGGGAGTCAACATTATTAATGCGGCACACAGTTCTCCAGGCAGACTGGAGCAATTGGACATGCCCAAGCATGTAGACAAAACATGGAAAGCCTCCTCAAGTCGATTCCAAGGACGGTGGTTTTTCAAGACGACATCCTCATCACGGGTTGCGATACTGAAGAAAACCTTGACAACCTGGAGGAGGTGCTACGCAGACTGGACCGGGTAGGTCTGCGACTGAAAAAGGCGAAGTGCCTCTTCCTCGCTGCAGAGGTAGAATTCCTGGGGATGAGGGTAGCAGCAGATGGGATCAGCCCTACTGCGTCCAAAACGGAAGCGATCCCGAGAGCATCCAGACCCCGTAACATGACGGAGCTGCGTTCGTTGCTGGGGCTCCTGAACTATTTTGGTAACTTTCTTCCCAAATTAAGCACGCTGTTAGAGCCGCTACACGTGCTCCTACACAAAGGTCGCGAATGGGTCTGAGGGGACAGCCAGGAAAGGGCTTTTGATAGAGCATGCAATTTATTATGCTCCAACAAACTGTTAATGCTATATGATCCATGTAAGAAACTTGTTTTAATGTGCGATGCGTCATCCTATATGGTCGGGTGTGTGTTGCAGCATGTTAATGCCGAGGGTCAGTTACAGCCAGTAGTTTATGCCTCCAGAAGTCTGTTGCAGGCAGAAAGGGGCTACGGGATGGTAGAAAAGGAAGCGCTTGCATGTGTATATGCAGTAAAAAAAATGCACCAGTACCTGTTTGGCAGGAAATTTGAGCTGGAGACAGATCACAAACCCCTAACATCCCTTTTGGCCAACAACAAAATCATTAATGTAATGCGTCAGCCTGCATACAGAGGTGGGCACTCACGTTAGCCGCCCATGATGATACAATTCGGCACAGACCGGGCACTGAAAACTGTGCCGATGCACTCAGCAAGCTCCCACTAGCCACCGCTGAGGGGAAAACCGAGCATGCTGCTGAGATGGTCATGGCTGTTGAAGCTTTCAAAAGCGAAGGCTCACCCGTGACAGCCCGTCAGATCAAAGTCTGGACAAATAGAGACCCGCTACTGTCTTTAGTCAAGAAATGTGTCCTGAATCGGGACTGGGCAGCCACATACGGGGCATGCCCTGAGGAATTTAAATCATTTCACTGGCGCAAGGATGAACTCTTGATTCAGGCCGATTGACTACTATGGGGAAACCAAGTAGTCATGCCCCAGATGGGCAGAGAGCTGTTCATCTGAGAACTCCACAATGAGCACCCGGGCATTGTCATGATGAAGGCAATTGCCAGGTCACACGTTTGGTGGTCAGGGATAGATGCAGACCTGGAACTTTGTGTTCGCAGGTGCAACACATGTGCCCAGCTGGGCAATGCGCCCAGGGAAGCCTCCCTTAGCCCCTGGTCCTGGCCCGCCAAGCCATGGTCATGCATCCATGCAGGTCCTTTCATGGGAAAAATATTTTTGGTTGTAGTAGACGCCTACTCCAAATGGATCGAGTGTGACATTCTCAATTCAAGCACATCCTCTGCCACGGTAGAAAGTCTACGGGCAATGTTCGCCGCCCATGGTCTACTGGACGTCTTGATCAGTGACAATGGCCCGTGCTTTACAAGCATTAAATTCCAGGACTTCATGGCAGGAAATGGTATCAACCATGTCTGAAAGGCACCGTTCAAGCCGGCCTCAAATGGCCAGGCGGAACGAGCAATGCAGATAATCAAACAGGGGATGCTCAGAATCCAAGGGGGTTCCCTACAAAGCCGCTTATCACGCCTCCTGTTGGCCAATAGATCCCGACCACACTCGCCCACAGGGGCTCCACCCACAGAGCTGCTAATGAAAAGGACGCTCAAAACCAGGTTATCCCTTATACACTCCACCATGAAAGAAATTGTTGAGAGCAGGTGCCAGTCACAATGTGACTACCATGACGGGAATGCGAGGGCGCGATGTATCGATGTCAATGACCCTCAACTACGCTGCAGGGCCCAAATAGCTCGCAGGCACTGTAATTGCCAAAAAGGGGAATAGGATTCTGGTAGTTAAACTTACCAATGGACAAATATGCCGCAAACACGTGGATCAAACAAAAAGGAGGTTCAGCAACCCCACAGAAGAAGCAGAGGAAGAACACGATTTGTAGAGTTCACTCCACCACAGGTGACCGAACACCGGAACCAAGTGGAGGAAAGCCCAGTCACTGTGGGCAGTCCGGACAGGCCTGAGGCACCGCAAACAGCAGACACTCAGGCCAGCACCCAGGTGAGGAGTGTCTCCCACAAGTTCACCACCTAGTGGTCAGTGTTCTCACGGTGTACAACTTCGACCAGTTTATACATGGGTTACAATGACAGTTGAATACATGACATCACCTCCCCCCCAAAGTCTTATTGGGAGCCCCAACTCAGGCGCTCCACAAGAAAGCGTGAAACCACCAGAGAGACTTAACCTGTGATCCCAATAAGACTTTGAGGGGGAGGTGATGTCATGTATTCAACTGTCATTGTAACCCATGTATAAACTGATCGAAGTTGTACACCGTGAGATCACTGACCACTAGGTGGTGAACTTGTGGGAGACACTCCTAACCTGGACTTTCAGGTATAAAAGGGGAAGCCCCACCCACCTTCTTCACTTCAGTGCTGTCTAATAAAGGTTACTGGTCACAGAGTGACCTTCTCTCAAGTATGGGCCTCTGTGCATTTGTACTGTACAGTAAGGACATGTTATGAGTCATTTAAACTGAAGCCCTGGCTGCCCTCTCAGGTGGATGTGAAAGATTTGAAGGAGAGCAAGGAAGATGTTTTGTCCAACATCTATCCCTCAACCAATATCATCAAACCAGGTTATCTGCTCATTTATCTGGGACCTTGGTGTACACAAATTTGCTGTTGTGTTTCCCTACATTACAACAGTTACTACAGTAATTCATTGACTGTGAAATACTTTAGGATGTCCTAAGATTGCAATAAGGTACCCTATAAATGCTAATTCTTCTGAACATGCCTAGAAGTTACAGTTGGCATAATGGCCCTGATTTTGCAGTCAGCGACAAAGAAATGGTACTCACTGTTCATTATGCTTACAGCTTCCCACAGACGTTTTGTGGGCTTTTGAGCAGAAACTTAAGGTCATCAAGCATCTGAAACAGCATGGCATCCTCTACAGGGAATCTGGTGAATAGGGAAAGTAACAGCGTATCGCTTCAAGCAATCAGATTGAAGAATCCTTACTGAGGCACTCAGGCCACGATTTCGTTAATCGTGGTGTGTCCGGATCGGCTGGGTTGGTAGCGGGTTGCGATCCTGCACCTGGCTCCGACCCGCACTGTGAAATTAATCTTCCCTCGATTGGTCATGTTACGCCTACTCTTCGAGATTCCCAACCAATTAAAAGGAAATGGATCTGATGACGCCATTTGATAACGTGTCATCAGATGGTTTTCTTAAAGGGACAATGGGCACATTGATTTTGACAGTTGTTATAACAGTGTTCTGCAGCATTGAGATGCTGCAAACACTGACAAGCACTGCATAGTGTGCACGACTGCACCCAGGCTCTCCCATGACTCCCTCCAGATGCTTATGGAGGGAGTCACAAAATGTAGGGAGATTCTCTTCCCTTCCAATGGGCGGAAGAGACCTCCCAGGATGACAATGCAGCCTGGTTGCACATTGCACAGGAGGGGACAAGCAGGGATGTCATCAGGAGGAGCTAGCTACAGTGGTGCAAACCTTTCAATGATCTCAGAGATCACGAGACGTTGCTGCAAAGCCACATTCAACATCATCCTGCTGTCCCACTCATCACATCCCCATCACCCTGCCTTCCCTACCCTACTCCTGCACATCCTTACTCACACCAATTTAACTTGCACATCCACCCATCCCTTTCTCTCTATCTACATTATCACATCCCCATCTCAAGAGCCACACCTCACATTCACCCTCAGCCTTGTCCAATCATACCAACTAACAACACACAAGGGTAGCGTTTCTGCTAATGTGTTGTCAAACATTGAACACTTTGCATTCTTTGACAGATTTGTGTCCACCTTTGGAAGTGGCTTAGTGAGTTGTAGTGAATGTGAGACATAACGGTACCCCACAGAATGGTGATGAGTGTGAAAGGAATGGCGTGGGTATTACAAGGATGCTTTATGGTACTGGAGTGCGGTGGTGCCAACCTGGCGCATCATGTGGCAGCGTCCAGTGAAGTAAATCTGGCACCCTGGGCAGCCATAAGGTCGGGTGCTGATGCCCTGTGTCCTGTGCAGCATCAGTTGATTGTGGAGAAGGTTGATGTTGTGCAGAAAGCTGTTAACGGATATGATGTAATTGAGAATACGGAGACATGGCTCCAGGGTGACCATAGATTGGATGATGTGGAATCAGTATGGATGGAGCTACGGAATACCAAGGGGCAGAAAACGTTAGTGGGAGTTGTGTACAGGCCACAAAACAGTAGCAGTAAGGTTGGGGACAGCATCAAACAAGAAATTAGCGATGCATGCAATAAAGTTGCAGCAGTTATCATGGGTGACTTTAATCTACATATAGATTGGGCTAACCAAACTGGTAGCAATGTGCTGGAGGAGGATTTCCTGGAGTGTATTAGGGATGGTTTTCTAGACCAATATGTTGAGGAAGCAACTAGGGAGCTGGCCATCCTAGACTGGGTGATGTGTAATGAGAAGGGACTAATTAGCAATCTTGTTGTGCGAGGCCCCTTGGGGAAGAGTGGCCATAATATGGTAGAATTCTTTATTAAGATGGAGAGTGACACAGTTACTTCAGAAACTAGGGTCCTGAACTTAAGGAAAGGTAACTTCGATGGTTTGAAGCGTGAATTGGCAAGGATAGACCGGCAAATGATACTTAAAGGGTTGACGGTGGATAGGCAATGGCAAACATTTAAAGATCACATGGATGAACTTCAGCAATTGTACATCCCTGTCTGGAGTAAAAATAAAACTGGGAACATGGCTCAACCATGGCTAACAAGGGAAATTAAGGATAGTGTTAAATCCAAGGAAGAGGCATATAAATTGGCCAGAAAAAGCAGCAAACCTGAGGACTGGGAGAAATTTAGAATTCAGCAGAGGAGGACAAAGGGTTTAATTAAGAGGGGGAAAATAGAGTACGAGAAGAAGCTTGCAGGGAACATAAAAACTGACTGCAAAAGCTTCTATAGATATGTGAAGAGAAAAAGATTAGTGAAGACAAATGTAGGTGCCTTGCAGTCGGATTCAGGTGAATTTATAATGGGGAACAAAGAAATGGCAGAACAATTGAACAAATACTTTTGTTCTGTCTTCACGAAGGAAGACACAAATAATCTTCCAGAAGTACTAGGGGACCGAGGGTCTAGTGAAAATGAGGAACTGAAGGTGGCAAATTGTGCTCGGGAAATTGATGGGATTGAAGGCCGATAAGTCCCCAGGGCCTGATAGTCTGCATTTCAGAGTACTTAAGGAAGTGGCCCTAGAAATAGTGGATGCATTGGTGATCATTTTCCAACAGTCTATCGACTCTGGATCAGTTCCTGTGGACTGAAGGGTAGCTAATGTAAGACCACTTTTTAAAAAGGGAGGGAGAGAGAAAGCAGGTAATTATAGAGCGGTTAGCCTGACATCAGTAGTGGGGAAAATGTTGGAATCAATTATTAAGGATGAAATAGCAACGCATTTGGAAAGCAGTGACAGGATCGGTCCAAGTCAGCATGGATTTATGAAAGGGAAATCACGCTTGACAAATCTTCTAGAATTTTTTGAGGATGTAACTAGTAGAATGGACAAGGGAGAACCAGTTGATGTGGTGTATTTGGACTTTCAAAAGGCTTTTGACAAGGTCCCACACAAGAGATTGGTGTGCAAAATCAAAGCGCATGGTATTGGGGGTAATGTACTGACGTGGATAGATAACTGGTTGGCAGACAGAAGCAGAGAGTCAGGATAAATGGGTCCTTTTCAGAATGGCAGGCAGTGACTAGTGGAGTGCCGCAGGGCTCAGTGCTGGGACTCCAGCTCTTTACAATATACATCAATGATTTAGATGAAGGAATTGAGTGTAATATCTCCAAGTTTGCAGATGACACTAAACTGGGTGGCGGTGTGAACTGTGAGGGGGGTGCTAAGAGGCTGCAGGGTGACTTGTACAGGTTAAGTGAGTGGGCAAATGCATGGCAGATGCAGTATAATGTGGATAAATGTGAGGTTATCCACTTTGCGGGCAAAAACGCGAAGACAGAATATTATCTGAATGGCGGCAGATTAGGAAAAGGGGAGGTGCAACGAGACCTGGTTCATCAGTCATTGAAAGTTGGCATGCAGGTACAGCAGGTGGTGAAGAAGGTAAGTGGTATGTTGGCCTTCATAGCTAGGGGATTTGAGTATAGGAGCAGGGAGGTCTTATTGCAGTTGTACAGCGCCTTGGTGAGGCCTCACCTGGAGTATTGTGTACAGTTTTGGTCTCCTAACTTGAGGAAGGACGTTCTTGCTATTGAGGGAGTGCAGCGAAGGTTCACCAGCCTGATTCCCGGGATGGCTGGACTGACATATGAGGAAAGACTGGGCCTTTATACCTTGGAGATTAGAATAATGAGAGGGAATCTAATGGAAACATACAAGATTCTGATGGGACGGGACAGGTTAGGTGCAGGTAGAATGTTCCCGATGTTGGGGAAGTCCAGAACCAGGGGACACAGTCTTAGGATAAGGGTTCGGCCATTTAGGACCGAGATGGCGAGAAACTTCTTCACTCAGAGAGTTGTTAACCTGTGGAATTTCCGGCTGTAGAGAGTTGTTGATGCCAGTTCACTGGATATATTCAAGAGGGAGTTAGATATGGCCCTTACGGCTAAAGGGATCAAGGGGTATGGAGAGAAAGGAGGAGAGGGGTACTGAAGGAATAATCAGCCATGATCTTATTGAATGGTGGTGCAGGCTCGAAGGGCCGAATGGCCTACTCCTGCTCCTATTTTCTATGTTTCTATGTTTCTATGACGCATTTATTCCTACTCTTCGCTTTCTGTCTCTCAACTAGTTCTCTATCCACGTCAGTGCATTACCCTCAATACCATGTGCTTTAATTTTGCACACTAATCTCTTGTGTAGGATTTGTCAAAAGCTACTGGTTCTCCCTTGTCCACTCTACTAGTTACATCCTCAAAAAATTCTATAAGATTTGCCAAGCATGATTTCCCTTTCATAAATCCATGCTGACTTGAACCGATCCTGTCACTGCTTTCCAAATGTGCTGCTATTACATCTTTAATAATTGATTCCACCATTTTCCCGGTTAGATGTCAGGCTAACTAGTCTATAATTCCCTGTTTTCTCTCTACCTCCTTTTTTATAAAGTGGGGTTACATTAGCTTCCCTCCAATCCATAGGAACTGATCCAGAGTCTATAGAATGTTAGAAAATGACCACCAATGCATCCACTATTTCCAGGACCACTTCCTTAATACTCTGGGATACAGTCTATCAGGCCCTGGGGATTTATCCACCTTCAATCCCATCAATTTCCCTAACACAATTTCCTGGCTAATAAGGATTTCCTTCCGTTCCTCCTTCTCGTCAGATCCTCGGTCCCCTAGTATTTCCAGAAGGTTATTTGTGTCTTCCTTAGTGAAGACAAAACCAAAGTATTTGTTCAATTAGTCTGCCATTTCTTTGTCCCCATTATAAATTCACCTGATTCTGACTGCAAGTGACCTACATTTGGCTTCACTAATCTTTTTCTCCTCACATATCTATAGAAGCTTTTGCAGTCAATTTTTATGTTCTCTGCAAGCTTCCTCTCATATTCTATTTCCCCCCTCCTAATTAAACCCTTTGTCCTCCTCTGCTGAATTCTACATTTTTCCCAGTCCTCAGGTGCGCTGCTTTTTCTGGACAATTAATATGCCTCTTCCTTAGATTGAACACTATCCCTAAATTCCTTTGTTAGCCACCTTGCCCATCTTATTTTTACTCCAGACAGGAATGAACAATTGTTGAAGTTCATCCATGTGATCTTTAAATACATGCCATTGCCCATCCACCGTCAACCCTTTAAATATAATTTGCCAGTCTATCCGAACCAATTCCCATCTCATACCATCGAAGTTACCTTTCTTTAAGTTCAGGACCCTAGTCTCTGAATTAACTGTGTCACTCTCCATCTTAATGAAGAATTTTACCATATTATGATCACTCCTCCACAAGGGGCCTCGCACAACAAGATTGCTAATTAATCCTCTCTCGTTACACAACACCCAGCTCTCTAGTTGGTTCCGCGACGTATTGGTCTAGAAAACCATCCCTTGTACACTCGAAGAAATCCTCTTCCATCATATTGCTACCTGGTTGGTTAGCCCAATCTATATGTAGATTAAAGTCACCCATGATAACTGCTGTACCTTTATTGCACGCATCCCTAATTTCCTGTTTGATGCCATCCCCAATCACACTACCACTGTTTGGTGGTCTGTACATAGCTTCCACTGGTGTTTTCTGCCCTTTGGTGTTCCACAGCTCTACCAGTACAGATTCCATATCATCCAAGCTAATGTCCTTCCTTACTTTTGCGCTAATCTCCTCTTAAACCAGCAACGCTACCCCACCTCCTTTTACTTTCTGTCTATCCTTCCTAAATGTTGAATACCCCTGGATGTTGAGTTCCCAGCCTTGGTCACCCTAGAGCCATGTCTCCGTGATGCCAATTACATCATACCCATTAACTGCTATCGGCGCAGTTAATTCATCCACCTTATTCCGAATACTCCTTGCATTGAGGCACAGAGCCTTCAGGCTTGTCTTTCTAACACACTTTGTCCCTTTTGAATGTTGCTGTAATGTGGCCCTTTTTCCTTTTTGCCTTAGGTTTCTCTACCCTCCACTTTTACTTTTCTTCTTTCTATCTTTTGCTTCTGCCCCCATTCTACTTCCCTCTGTCTCCCTGCATAGGTTCACATCCCCCTGCCCTATTAGTTTAACACCTCCCCAACAGCACTAGCAAACACTCCTCCTAGGACATTGGTTCCAGTCCTGCCCAGGTGCAGACCATCCGGCTTGTACTGGTCTCACCTCCCCCAGAACCGGTTCCAATGTCCCAAGAATTTGAATCCCTCCCTTCTGCACCACTCCTCAAGCCACGTATTCACCTGAGCTATCCTGCGATTCCTACTCTGACTAGCACGTGGCATTGGTAGAAATCCTGAGAATACTACTTTTGAGGTCCTACTTTTTAATTTAGCTCCTAGTTTCCTAAATTCGTCTTGCAGGACCTCATCTCATTTTTTACCTATGTCGTTGGTACCTATATGCACCATGACAACTGGCTGTTCACCCTCCCTTTTCAGAATGCCCTGCACCCGTTCCGAGACATCATTGACCCTTGCACCAGGAAGGCAACATACCATCCTGGAGTCTCGGTTGCGGCTGCAGAAACTTCTATCTATTCCCCTTACAATAGAATCCCCTACCACTATAGCTCTCCCACTCTTTTTCCTGTCCTCCTGTGCAGCAGAGCCACCCACGGAGCCATGAACTTGACTGCTGCTGCCCTCCTCTGATGAGTCATCCCCCTCAAACAGTACCCAAAGCGGTGAATCTGTTTTTCAGGGGGATGATTGCAGGGGACACCTGCACTATCTTCCTTGCACTGCTCTTCCTATTGGTCACCCATTCCCTATCTGGCTGTGTACCCTTTATCTGCGGTAAGACCAACTCACTAAACGTGCTATTCACGTCATTCTCAGCATCGTGGATGCTCCAGAGTTCATCCAGCCGCAGCTCCAATGCCGCAATGCGGTCCGTCAGGAGCTGCAGGCGGATGCACTTCCCGCACATGTAGTCGTCAGGGACACCGGAAGCGTCCTTGACTTCCCATATAGTACAGGAGGAGCATAACACGTGTCCGAGCTTTCCTGCCATGATTTAACCCTTAGATTAACTTTGTTTGGCAACAACAATGCTAAAGGTTACTTACTGATAAAGAAAAGCAAAAGAAAAACTACTTACCAATCACCAGCCAATCACTTACCCCCTTGACAGTGATGTCACCTTTCGATTTCTTTCTACTTCATTTTTGCCTACTCTCCCTGCAGCTGCACCAGCTGGCCTCTCCAAACTGCCGCCCGAACTCCCGCCTCTCCGAACTCCCTTTTCAGAATAGCAGGCAGTGACTAGTGGGGTACCGCAAGGTTCAGTGCTGGGACCCCAGCTATTTACAATATTAATTAACGATTTGGACGAAGGAATTGAGTGTAATATCTCCAAGTTTGCAGATGACACTAAGCTGGATGGGAGTGTGAGCTATGAGGAGGATGCTAAAAGGCTGCAGGGTGACTTGAACAGGTTAGGTGAGTGGGCAAATGCATGGCAGATGCAGTATAATGTAGATAAATGTGAGGTTATCCACTTTGGTGGCAAAAACAGGAAGGCAGAATATTGTCTGAATGGTGACAGATTAGGAAAACGGGAGGTGCAACGAGACCTGGGTGTCATGGTACATCAGTCACTGAAAGTTGGCATGCAGGTACAGCAGACGGTGAAGAAGGCAAATGACATGTTGGCTTTCATAGCAAGAGGATTTGAGTATAGGAGCAGGGAGGTCTTACTGCAGTTGTACCGGACCTTAGTGAGGCCACACCTTGAATATTGTGTACAGTTTTGGTCTACTAATCTGAAGAAGGACATTCTTGCTATTGAGGGAGTGCAGCGAATGTTCACCAGACTGATTCCCGGGATGGCAGAACTAACATATGAAGAAAGACTGGATCGACTAGGCTTATATTCACTGGAATTTAGAAGAATGAGCAGGGATCTCATAGAAACATATAAAATTCTGATGGGATTGGACAGGTTAGATGCAGGAAGAATGTTCCCGGTGTTGGGAAAGCCCATAACCAGGGGTCACAGTCTAAGGATAAGGGGTAAGCCATTTAGGACCGAGTTGAGGAGAAACTTCTTCACTCAGAGAATTGTGAACCTGCAGAATTCTCTACCACAGAAAGTTGTTGAGGCCAGTTCATTAGATATATTCAAAAGGGAGTTAGATGTGGCCCTTATGGTTAATGGGATCAAGGGGTATGGAGAGAAAGCAGGAATGGGGTACTGAAGTTGCATGACCAGCCATGATCATATTGAATGGTGGTGCAGGCTCGAAGGGCTGAACAGGTTCACCACTCACTGGGTGAAGAAGTTTCTCCCCATCTCTGTCCTAAATGGCTTACTCCTTATCCTTAGACTGTGACCCCTGGTTCTGGACTTCCCCAACATTGGGAACATTCTTCCTGCATCTAACCTGTCTAAACCCATCAGAATTTTAAACGTTTCTATGAGATCCCCTCTCATTCTTCTGAACTCCAGTGAATACAAGCCCAGTTGATCCAATCTTTCTTGATATATCAGTCCCGCCATCCTGGGAATCAGTTTGGTGAACCTTCGCTGCACTCCCTCAATAGTAAGAACGTCCTTCCTCAGATTAGGAGACCAAAACTGAACACAATATTCCAATTGAGGTCTCACCAAGGTCCTGTACAACTGCATTAAGACCTCCCTGCTCCTATACTCAAATCCCCGAGCTATGAAGGCCAGCATGCCATTTGCCTTCTTAACTGCCTGCTGTACCTGCATGCCAACTTTCAATGACTGATGTACCATGACACCCAGGTCTCATTGCACCTCCCCTTTTCCTAATCTGTCACCATTCAGATAATAGTCTGTCTCTCTGTTTTTGCCATCAAAGTGGATAACCTCGCATTTATCCACATTATACTGCATCTGCCCTGCATTTGCCCTCTCACCTAACTTGTCCTAATCAACCTGCAACCTCTTACCATCCTCCTCACAGCTCACACTGCCAACCAGCTTAGTGTCGTCTGCAAACTTGGAGATATTACACTCAATTTCTTCCTCTAAATCATTGATGTATATTGAAAATAGCTGGGGTCCCAGCACTGAGTCCTGCGGCTCCCCACTAGTCACTGTCTGCCATTCGGAGAAGGACCCATTCATCCCTACTTCTGCTTCCTGTATGCCAACCAGTTCTCTATCCGCATCAATACATTACCTCCAATGCCATGTGCTTTAATTTTGCACATTAATCTCTTGTGTAGGGCCTTGTCAAAAGCTTTTTGAAAGTCCAAATATACCACATCCACTGGTTCTCCCTTGTCCACTCTACTAGTTACATCCCCAAAAAATTCTAGAAGATTTGTCAAGCATGATTTCCCTTTCATAAATCCATGCTGACTTGGAACAATCCTGTCACTGCTTTAGAAATGCGCTGCTATTTCATCTTTAATAATTGATTCCAACATTTTCCCCACTACTGATGTCAGGCTAACCGGTCTATAATTCTCCGTTCTCTCGCTCCCTTCTTTTTAAAAAAGTGGTATTACATTAGCTACCCTCTAGTCCATAGGAACTGATCCAGAGTCGATAGACTATTGGAAAATGATCACCAATGCATCCACTATCCCTAGGGCCACTTCCTTAAGTACTCTGGGATGCAAACTATCAGGCCCTGGGGATTTATCAGCCTTCAATCCCATCAATTCCCCGAACACAATTTCCTGACTAATAAGGATTTCCTTTCATTCCTTCTTCTTTCTAGACCCTCGGTCCCCAAGTATTTCCACTAGGTTATATGTGTCTTCCTTCGTGAAGACAGAACCAAAGTATTTGTTCAATTGGTCTGCCATTTCTTTGTTCCCCATTATAAATTCACCTGATTCTGACTGCAAGGGACCTACGTTTGTCTTCACTAGTCTTTTCCTCTTCACATACCTATAGAAGCTTTTGCAGTCAGTTTTTATGTTCCCTGCAAGCTTCCTTCCATACTCTATTTTCCTCCTCCTAATTAAACCCTTTGTCCTCCTCTGCTGAATTCTAAATTTTCTCCCAGTCCTCAGGTTTGTTGCTTTTTCTGGCCAATTTATATGCCTCTTCTTGGATTTAACACTATTCTTAATTTCCTTTGTTAGCCATGATTGAGCCACCTTCCCCGTTTTATTTTTACTCCAGACAGGGATGTACAATTGTTGAAGTTCAACCATGTGATTTTTAAATGTTTGCCATTGTCTTTCCACCGTCAACCCTTTAAATATCATCTGCCAGTCTATTCTAGCCAATTCTCGTCTCATACCACCAAAGTTATCTTTCCTTAAGTTCAGAACCCTAGTCTCTGAATTAACTGTATCACTCTGCATCTTAATAAAGAATTCTACCATATTATGGTCACTCTTCCCCAAGGGGCCTCGCACAGCAAGATTGCTAATTAGTCCCTTCTCATTACACATCACCCAGTCTAGAATGGCCGGCCCTCTATTTGGTTCCTCGACAGAAAACCATCCCTAATACACTCCAGGAAATCCTCCTCCACCGTATTGCTACCAGTTTGGTTAGCCCAATCTATATGTAGATTAAAGTCACCCATGATAACTGCCGTACCTTTATTGCATGCATCCTAATTTCTTGTTTGATGCTGTCCCCAACCTCACTACAATTGTTTGGTGGTCTGTACACAACTCCCACGAGCATTTTCTGCCCTTTGGTATTCCGCAGCTCTACCCATACAGATTCCACATCATCCAAGCTAATGTCCTTCCTTACTATTGCGTTAATTTCCTCTTTAACCAGCAACGCTACCCCACCTCCTTTTCCTTTCTGTCTATCCTTCCTGAATGTTGAATACCTCTGAATGTTGAGTTCCCAGCCTTGGTCACCCTGGAGCCAATTATATCATATTCGTTAATAGCTGCCTGCGCAGTTAATTCGTCCATCTTATTACAAATACTCCTCGCACTGAGGCACGGAGCCTTCAAGCTTGTCTTTTTAACACTCTTTGTCCCTTTAGAATGTTGCTGTAATGTGGCCCTTTTTGATTTTTGCATTGAGTTTCTCTGCCCTCCACTTTTATTTTTGTTCTTTCTATCTTTTGCTTCTGCCCCCTTTTACTTCCCTCTGACTCCCTGTGCAGGTTCCCATCCCCCTGTCATATTAGTTTAAGCCCTCCCCAACAGCACTAGCAAACACTCCCCCAGTTCATTGGCTCTCGTCCTGCCCAGGTGCAGACCGTCCAGTTTGCACTGGTCCCACCTCCCCCAGAACCGGTTCCAATGTCCCAGGAATTTGAATCCCTCCCTCCTGCACCATTCCTCAAGCCACATATTCATCTTAGCTATCCTGCCATTCCTACTCTGACTAGCACATGGCACTGGTAGCAATCCTGAGATTACTACTTTTGAGGTCCTACTTTTTAATTTAACTCCTAGCTCCCTAAACTCAGCTTGTAGGACATCATCCCATTTTTTACCTCTATCGTTGGCACCTATATGCACCATGACAGCTGGCTGTTCACCCTCCCCTTCCAGAATGCGCTGCAGCTGCTCCGAGACATACTTGACCCTTGCACCAGGGAGGCAACATACCATCCTGGAGTCTCGTTTGCGACCGCAAAAATGCTTATCTATTCCCCTTACAATAGAATCCCCTACCACTATAGCTCTCCCACTCTTTTTCCTGCCCTCCTGTGCAGCACAGCCACCCCTGGTGCCATGGACATGGCTGCTGCTGCCTTCCCCTGATGAGTCATCTCCCCCAACAATACCCATGGTGGTGTGTCTGTTTTGGAGGGAGGTGGCCGCATGGGGCCCCTGCACTACCTTCCTTGCACTACTCTTCCTGATGGTCACCCATTCCCTATCTGCCTGAGTAACCTTTACCTGCGGTGTGACCAACTCACTAAACATGCTATTCACGACATCCTCAGCATCGCGGCTGCACCAGAGTGAATCCATGTGCAGCTCCAGTGCTGCAATGCAGTCTGTCAGGAGCTGCAGCTGGATGCACTTCCCGCATATGTAGTCATCAAGGACACTGGGAGCGTCCCTGGCTTCCCACGTAGCATAGGAGGAGCATGACATGGGTCTGGGCTCACCTGCCATGACTTAACCCTTAAATTACTTAATTTCGCAACAATGACAATGTTTCTTACTGCTAAGAAAAAGAAAAAAGATAAAGATAAAGAAAAAGAAAACTACTCACTAATCACTTACCCTCTTGGCTGTGACGTCACGATTACTTTTTACTTCTTTCTTACTTCTGACCCTGTTGCTCGAATGCCGCTGATCCCTGGACCCCCGCTGGGCTTTTATAGGCCTCTCCTCGCCCCTCCTCTGGCTGCTCGCTCCACCACTGACTGCAGCCGACCCCCAGACTCCCATTAGGTCTTTATAGGCCTCTCCTCACTCCTCCTCCGGCTGCTCACTCCATCACCGACTGCCCCCGACCTCGGACTCCCGCTGGGCCTTTATCGGCATCTTTTTGCTCCTCCTCCGGCTGCTCGCTCCACCACCAATAGCAATCCATAGACCTGGATGAATAATCCAGAAAAGGTGAGTTTAAATCTGTTTGAGAATTTGAATGCAGTTTTAAATCTGGAAATAATTAAAAAATATCATCATCATAGGCAGTCCCTCGAAACGAGGATGACTTGCTTCCACGCCAAAAACGGATGAGTTCGCAGGTGTTTCAATGAAGGACCTAATATTCCAGATCCCGAACTACATCTTGGAGGGTGGAAGATGCCTGTATGTGGATTGTTTTTAATGTGTGTGGCCGTTGCACACCAGCCACCACACGGGCTTGATAGAGCTAGGTCTTGGTCCAGTGGCAAGGATTATCCAAGACTGGAGACCTGCTCTGCTGCACGGGCCTAGTGCACACACATATCACAGTATTTTAAAATAATAGGTACCATGAAACTGTCAAATTGTCGTAAAAACTGAACTCTTTCACTACTTCCTTTAAAGAAGGAAACCTACCGTCCTTACAAATTCTGGCCAATCCCACACCAACATGGTTGACTTTTAACTGACCTTTGAAGTGGCCTAGCAAATAACTCAGTTGTATCAAAGCACTAGAAGAAGGCCCACCACCTACTCAGCACAACTAGGAACGGGCAATAAATGTCAACTTTGCCAGCGATGCCCACATCGCTGTTTTCATTGGCAGTGGGTCAATAACTAGAGGACACAGATTTAAGATAATTGGCAAGTGAACCAGCGGGAGGTTGAGGAGACTTTTTTTTACATAGCGAGTTGGTGGAAGCAGATTTAATAGTAACTTTCAAAAAGAATTGTATATATACTTGAAAAAGAAACATTTTCTGGGCTACGAGGCAAGAGCAGGCCAATGGGAGTAATTAGGTAGCTCTTTCAAAGAGCCAGTACAGATATGATGGGCCAAATGGCCTCCTTCTGTGCTGTATGATTCTATGATCCCAATAATTAATTCAACTTTTTTTAATGAGGCTCCCACATTCCAGCAGTATGAGCCTCCTGATCCCCCAGCACTGCCAATCAAGAATATGCAATTCTGCCCCAAATTTTCCAGCCCTCTCCTGCACCCTGGCATGCAGGTATCTCCCCTGTAGTAACTCTGAAGTAGGGTTTCAGCAGGTGGTTTGGAGGAAAGCCCATGTAAAAAGATATCCTTGGATTCTGGATGAGCAGTTTTGATTGGCTTATGGCCTTTTCTTCCTGTGGAATTTCTTACGTTCTTATAGATTCCAAATTCTTGACTTCCAGCAGTTGCTGAATGGAGGCCAAAAATTGCCCAGAGAAACAGAAAAGAAAGACAAAAAAAGGCTAAAAAGGGAAAACCTGAATGTGGGAAATCTGGAGTAAAATAAATAAATTATACAGCATTCACGAAGAGAAAGATACAGCTAACAACAGAGTATGAATTTTATAGTTTAAATTGGGCTCTTTCATTGAAACATAGAGACATAAAAAATAGGTGCAGGAGTAGGCCATTCGGCCCTTTGAGCCTGCACCGCCATTCAATATGATCATGGCTGATCATGCAACTTCAGTACCTGCTTTCTCTCCATACCCCTTGATCACTTTAGCTGTTAGGGCCACATCTAACTCCCTTTTGAATATATCAAACGAACTGGCCTCAACAACTTTCTGTGGTACAGAATTCCACAGGTTCACAATTCTCTGAGCGAAGAGGTTTCTCCTCATCTCGGTCCTAGATAGCTTACCCCTTATCCTTAGATTGTGACCACTGGTTCTGGACTTCCCCAACAATGGGAACATTCTTCCTGCATCTAACCTGTTCAATCCCGTCAGAATTTTATATGTTTTTATGAGATCCCTTCTCATTCTTCTAAATTCCAGTGAATATAAGCCAAGTCGATACAGTCTTTCTTCATATGTCAGTCCTGCCATCCCGGGAGTCAGTCTGGTGAACCTTCGCTGCACTCGCTCAATAGCAAGAATGTCCTTCCTCAAATTAGGAGACCAAAACTGTACACAAAATTCAAGGTGTGGTCTCACCAAGGCCCTGTACAACTGCAGTAAGACCTCCCTGTTTCAAATATTCTCGCTATGAAGACCAACATGCCATTTGTCTTCTTCACCGCCTGCTGTACCTGCATGCCAACTTTCAATGACTGATGTACCATGATACCCAGGTCTCGTTACACATCCCCTTTTCTAAATCTCTCACCATTCATATAATATTCTGCCTTCCTGTTTTTGCCACCAAAGTGGATAACCGCACATTTATCTACATTATACTGCATCTGCCATGCATTTGCTCACTCACCTGAGCTGTCCAATTCACCCTGCAGCCTCTTTGCAACCTCCTCACAGCTCATTCTGCCACCCAGCTTAGTGTCATCTGCAAACTTGGAGATATTACATTCAATTCCTTTGTCTAAATCATTAATGTAAATTGTAAATAGCTGGGGTCTCAGCACTGAACCTTGCAGTACCCCACTAGTCACTGCCTGCCATTCTGAAAAGGACCCTTTATTCCTACTCTTTGCTTCCTGTCTGCCAACCAGTTCTCTATCCATGTCAATAATTTTCACCCAATACTATGTGCTTTAATTTTGCACACCAATCTCTTGTGCGGGACCTTGTCAAAAGCCTTTTGAAAGTCCAAATATATCACATCCACTGGTTCTCCCTTGTCCACTCTACTAGTTACATCCTCAAAAAATTCCAGAAGATTTGTCAAGCATGATTTCCCTTTCATAAATTCATGCTGACTTGGACCAATCCTGTCACTGCTTTCCAAATGCGCTGCTATTATATCTTTCACTTGCTCTAAGGGTGTTTTGTGAAAGACCTAATAGCACCTAGACAGCAGGAGAAACCATGCCAAAACTCAGTCCCGATGATGCTCTGCAACTGGGTGGCTCATGAATTGATGGCCAGAAATACACAGCAACAAATTTTTCAGGGGTCAAATGTCAAAGGGGAATGGAGCATCTGTAGCTGAAGTTTCCCCAAGGTCGTTCAATGACTGCATTTATCTCCCATTTAGTATCAGGCTACGAAAATATTATCTGTGGAATAGAACTGGCCAGAGTAGATGAGTATGTACAATTTTGGATTCCCGGCATGGAGATATTGCTCAACTGCTTTCTGGGCTCGGGGGAAACATTTTGGAGGCTTTTCTGCACTCAAAAGGGTTACTTCTGGTTAATGAATTAATTAATTGTACAGAATGCATGACATCACAAATTATACTTACTCTGTGGGAAGGAGCTGACTCTAATATACATTGGCTGTGTTATCTATAATGGAGAAAGGTGGTATTGCCTCTGACCAGTTCTATTCCAGAGACGAGGGTCGATGATCTGATAGATCAGATGGGTTTAATAGTTTCCAAGGGAATTTTTGGGCCACCGCAGTGTTCCCTTTCATCTTAGGCCCGTGTTAAATTTGCTGCTTTGTGCTATTAGGAAGCATCTACGGATCTTCTTCCCTCCTCTCGTACATTGCTGCATAACACTTCCACAGGTAATTAGGCTCTTGTTACATACTTGCCATACAGCCTTTCAATATGTGTGAGGATAAACAGTAAGTGGGGGCAGGTTGTACCCCACCACCCCCAGTGGGGAAACATTCCAGATCAGCCCAATCCTACTTTCATACAATGTCCGTGCACGTGTACTTTCCTGCAAGAGTCAAAGGATAGTGGTCAGGAGTGGGAACCCTGGTTGGTTGTTATGTCCTACATAAGAACATAAGAAATAGGAGCAGGAATAGGCCACCTGGCCCTTTGAGCCTGCTCCATCATTTAATAAGATCGTGGCTGATCTGATCATGGACTCAGCTCCACTTCCCTGCCCACTCCCCATAACCCTTTATTCCCTTATTGCTCAAAATTCTGTCTATCTCCACCTTAAATATAGTCAATGACCCAGCCGCCACAGTTCTCTGGGGCAGAGAATTCCATAGGTTTACTGTAATGTCCTTGCTCAATGGCACAAAACCCACACGAGGCACATTCTATGGACAAGATCACTCTATGACCTGAACCTTTATTCACAGGACCAAGAAGTGCTGAACCTGCGTGGGATCTCCCTTTATACACCTGGATGACCAGGTAAGGAGTGTCTACCACAAGTTCACCCCCTGTGGTCAAGGTGTGCATTGCTTAAGTATATACAGTATTGCAGTGGTGTTGCATAGAGGTTACATACATGACATCATCTCCCCCCCAAAGTCTTATTGGGATCATAGGTTAAGTCTTTCAGGTGGTCGACGCTCCCTCGTGGAGCGCCGCAGTTGGGGCTCTGGTTGTTGAGCCTTGGCGTGAGTGTCTGTCACCTGTGGTGATCCCGGCCTGTCCGGGCTGATCGCCGGGACTGTGCATGCTGCTGAATGTTCTTGTTGCTCATTCACTGGCGGTGGTGTGAGCACCATCTCATGATCTTCCTCGGGTTCCTCAGTGTCCGTGCTGAACCTTTTTTTTACTTGGTCCAGATGCTTACGGCATATCTGCCCATTGTTAAGTTAAACCACGATGACCCTGTTCCCCTCTTTGTCCATTACAGTACCCTCAAGCCATTTGGGCCCCGCAGTGTGATTGAGGACAAATACAGGGTCATTTATTTCTATACATCTCCCCCTTGAATTTCGGTCATGGTACTCGTTTTGGGACTGGCGCTTGCCCTCAACTATGTTGGTCAGGACTGGGTGAATGAGGGTCAACTGAGTTTTGAGTGTTCGTTTCATAAGTAGCCCATGAGCGAGTGCGGTCGGGACCTATAGGCCAGAAGGAGGTGTGATAGCCGGCATTGAAGGGAGGGTCCTTGAATCCTGAGCATGCCTTGTTTAATGATTTGGACTGTACGCTCCGCCTAGCCTTTGGAGGCTGGCTTGAACGGTGCTGTCCTGACATGGTTGATGCCATTGCCCGACATGAACTCCTGTAATTCGTAGCTTGTGAAACATAGGCCATTATCGCTAACAAGGATGTCTGGCAAGCCGTGGGTTGCAAAGACCGCACGTAGACTCTCCACAGTGGTGGATGTCGTGCACAAATTCAAAATGATGCACTCGATCCATTTCGAGTATGCATCTACCACAATGAGAAACATTTTTCCCATGAACGGGCCCACGTAGTCTACATGAATATGTGACCATGGCCTGGTGGGCCAGGGCCACGGGTTGAGCAGGGCCTCCCTGGGGGCATTACCCAGCTGGGCACATGTCGTGCATCTGCGAACACAGTGTTCCAGGTCTGAATCAATTCCCGGCCACCAAACATGTGACTGGGCAATGGCCTTCATCAGCATGATGTCTGGATGCTCGCTGTGGAGTTCCCTGATGAATGCCTCCCTGCTATCTGGGGCATGACTACCCAGCTGCCCCATAGTAGGCAGTCGGCTTGGATGGAGAGCTCATCCATCCGCCTGTGAAACAGTCTGACCTCCTCAGGGCTTGCTCCGTGTGCGGGCGCCCAATCCCCAGTCAGGACACATTTCTTAACCAGAGATAGGAGGGGATCTCTGTTGTTCCAGATTTTGATCTGGCGGGCTGTGATGGGGGAGTCTGCGCTGTCAAAGGCATCAACAGCCATGACCATCTCAGCGCTTTGTTCCGCTGCCCCCTCGGTGGTGGCCAGTGGAAGCCTGCTGAGCACGACAGCGCAATTTTCGGTGCCAGGCCGGTGCCGGATGGAGTAGTTATAAGCAGCCAGCTTGAGAGCCCATCGATGTATGCGAGCTGACGCATTGGCATTGACAGCCTTGTTGTCTGACAACAGGGATGTTAACGGCTTGTGGTCCGTTTCTAATTCGAACCTCCTGCCAAAAAGGTACTGATGCATTTTTTTTACACCATAGACAGATGCGAGTGCCTCCTTCTCAACCATCCCATATCCCCGTTCTGTTTGAAAGAGCGACCTGGAAGCATAAGCCACAGGTTGTAGTTGGCCCTCAAGTATAATGTGGATAAATGAAGTATAATGTGGATAAATGTGAGGTTATCCACTTTGGTGGTAAAAACAGAGAGACAGACTATTATCTGAATGGTGACAGATTAGGAAAAGGGGAGGTGCAAAGAGACCTGGGTGTCATGGTACATCAGTCATTGAAGGTTGGCATGCAGGTACAGCAGGCGGTTAAGAAAGCAAATGGCATGTTGGCCTTCATAGCGAGGGGATTTGAGTACAGGAGCAGGGTGGTGTTGCTACAATTGTACAGGGCATTGGTGAGGCCACACCTGGAGTATTGTGTACAGTTTTGGTCTCCTAACCTGAGGAAGGACATTCTTGCTATTGAGGGAGTGCAGCGAAGGTTCACCAGACTGATTTCCGGGATGGCGGGACTGACCTATCAAGAAAGACTGGATCAACTGGGCGTTTATTCACTGGAGTTCAGAAGAATGAGAGGGGACCTCATAGAAACGTTTAAAATTCTGACGGGGTTAGACAGGTTAGATGCAGGAAGAATGTTCCCAATGTTGGGGAAGTCCAGAACCAGGGGACACAGTCTAAGGATAAGGGGGAAGCCATTTAGGACCGAGATGAGGAGGAATTTCTTCACCCAGAGAGTAGTGAACCTGTGGAATTCTCTACCACAGAAAGTTGTTGAGGCCAATTCACTAAATATATTCAAAAAGGAGTTAGATGAAGTCCTTACTAATAGGGGAATCAAGGGGTATGGTGAGAAAGCAGGAATGGGGTACTGAAGTTGCATGTTCAGCCATGAACTCATTGAATGGCGGTGCAGGCTAGAAGGGCCGAATGGCCTACTCCTGCACCTATTTTCTATGTTTCTATGTTTCTATGTTTCTCAACGTTACTCTGCTGCAACACGCACCAAACTCCATAGGATGATGCATCACATGTCAGAACCAATTTCTTACAGGGGTCGTACAGGGTCAATAACTTATTTGAACAAAGTAGGTTCCGCGCCCGATTGAAAGCCCGTTCTTGACAGTCCCCCCAAAACCAATCACAACCCTTATGCAGGAGCACGTGAAGCGGCTCCAACAACGTGCTTAAGTTCAACAGAAAGTTCCTGAAATAGATCAAGAGTCCCAGAAATGAACGCAACTCCGATGTGTTGCCGGGCCTGAGCGCTTGTCGAATCGCCTCTGTTTTGGATTCGGTGGGCCGAATCCCATCTGCAGCAACCCTCCTGCCCAGAAACTCAACCTCAGGAGCAAAAAACACACATTTAGACTTCTTGAGTCACAGGCCTACCCGGTCCAGTCGGCGTAGCACCTCCTCCAGGTTGTGGAGGTGTTCCTCGGTGTCACGACCCGTGATGAGGATGTCGTCCTGAAATACGATTGTTCCAGGAATGGATTTGAGCAGGCTTTCCATGTTTCTTTGAAAAATCGTGGCCGCTGATCGAATGCCAAATGGGCACCTGTTGTAAACGAACAGTCCCTTGTGCGTAGTGATGGTGGTCAGTAGTTTAGATTCTTCGGCCAGTTCTTGGGTCATGTAGGCTGAGGTGAGATCCAACTTGGTAAACAGCTTGCCATTTGCCAGTGTGGTGAAAAGATCCTCTGCTCTCAGGAGCGGGTATTGGTCTTGTAGGGACACCCGATTGATAGTGGCCTTGTAGTCGCCACAGATCCTGACAGAAACATCCGCTTTTAGGACGGGAACGATGGGGTTCGCCCAGTCGCTGAATTCAACGGGCGAGATGATGCCCTCTCTCAGCAAACGGTCCAATTCGCTCTCAATTTTCTCCCGCATCACATACGGCACCACTCTGGCTTTGTGGTGCACTGGTCTGGCATCCGGGGTGATGAGTATCACTACTTTGGTACCTTGGAACGTCCCGATGCCAGGTTGGAATAGTGACTCAAATTGTTGTAGGACTTGTGAGCATGAACTTCGCTCCACAGATGACATTGCGTGCATATCCCCCCATTTCCAGTTCATCTCAGCTAACCAGCTCCTCCCCAAAAGTGCAGGACCATTGCCCGGGAAAATCCAGAGCAGCAGCCGGTTCACTGACCGATTGTGTGTGACCACCAACATTGCACTGCCTAGTACTGGAATGATTTCTTTGGTCTACGTCCGTAGCTGTGTCTCAATGCATTCTAGTTTGGATGTATTGGTTTTGAGTAGTCATAGCTTTTTGAATTGTTGAATGCTCATGAGTGACTGGCTGGCCCCCGTGTCCAGCTCCATGCGTACAGGGATGCCGCTTAATAAAACCTTCATCATCATTGGTGGCGTTTTGGTATATGAGCTGTGAATGTTTGCCACATGAACCCGCTGAACTTCAGCATCCATTGATCTGCCCCAAGAGTCATCCTGCCTCACAGACCCCTCTTCTGGTCCATCCGCTTTGTAAATTAGCATGGTTACAGGCTTCCTGCACATTCAAGCTAAATGGCCACTGAGGTTGCAATTTCTGCAGACAAATTGTTGAAACCTGCAAGTCCTGGCAGAGTGTTTGCCCCCACACCTCCAGCATGAGCTGAGATTCCCATTGTTGTGAACAAAGGAGCTATGACCCGGCATTCCTTGCTGATTGTCTCTTTGACTGCTCTTGAGTAGCTGTTAGTGGGTGTCAATGGCCCCATCCCGGACCTCATTGTCCACTGTGATGGCGTAAATGTCCGTTCAGCCTGCCATTGTCTCTGTTGAAAACCTACTCTGGGGTCTATTGCTGCCTGGGGTGAGTCGAACTGCCCTTGCCTGCCTGCGGGGCTCTGAGTTGCATTTATGATATTGACTCCCTGATCCCCCGCCGCATTGGAGGCAGAATTGCGCGCGTATATTATTTTGGTTTCCTCCTCCCCCGCCATGAAAGTCTGAGCCATCAACGCCGCCGCTTCCAAAGTCAAATCCTTGGTCTCAATTAACCTTCGGAAAATCCCCGCATGACCGATGCCCTCAATAAAGAAGTCCCTTAACATCTCCCCCCTGCAGGCGTCTGTGAAATTACAGAGGCTGGCCAAACGCCGGAGGTCCGCAACGAAGTCCGGTATGCTCTGTCCTTCACGACGTCGGTGGTATAGAATCTGTGTTGGGCCATGTGTATGTTGCTCACCGGTTTGAGGTGCTCACCGATTAATTTGCTGAGCTCTTCAAAGGTTTTGTCTGCCGGCTTTTCGGGTGCTAGTAGGTCCTTCATGAGCACGTAAGTCTTAGGTCCGCAGCTGGTCAGCAGATGGACCCTTCGCTTGTCGGCCGCTGCATCTCCCAGCCATTCTTTCATGACAAAGCTTTGCTGGAGCCTCTCAATGAAATCGTCCCAGTCCTCACCAACACAGTACCGTTCCTCTGTGCTACCGGTGGCCATTCTCATGGGTCGTTGATTCCCGTTTCTCGTCGCCAATGTAATGTCCTTGCTCAATGGCACAAAACCCACACGAGGCACATTCTATGGACAAGGTCACTCTATGACCTGAACCTTTATTCACAGGACCAAGAAATGATGACCCTGCGTGGGACCTTCATTTATATACCTGGATGACCAGGTAAGGAGTGTCTCCCACAAGTTCACCCCCTGTGGTCAAGGTGTGCATTGCTTAAGTATATACAGTATTGCAGTGGTGTTACATAGAGGTTACATACATGACATGTACAACCCTCTGATAGAAGAAATTCCTCCTCATCTCAGTTTTAAATGGGCGGCCCCTTATTCTGAGACTATGTCCCCTAGTTTTAGTTACCCTATGAGTGGAAATATCCTCTCTGAGTCCACCTTGTCGAGCCCCCTCATTATCATATATTTTGATAAGATCACCTCACATTCTTCTGAACTCCAATGAATATAGGCCCAATCTACTCAACCTATCTTTATAAGTCAACCCCCTCATCTCCTGAATAAACCTAGTGAACTTTCTCTGAACAGCCTCCAATTCAAATATATTCGTCCTTAAATACGGAGACCAAAACTGCATGCAGCATTCCAAGTGTGGCCTCACCAATACTCTGTACAGTTGTAGCAGGACTTCTCTGCTTTTATACACTATCCCCCTTGCAATAAAGGTCAACATTCTATTTGCCTTCCTGATTACTTGTTGTACCTGCATACTAACTTTTTGTGTTTCATGCACAAGGACCCCCAGATCCCTCTCTGCTGCAGCATTTTGCAATTTTTCTCCATTTAAATTATAATTTGCTTTTCTATTTTTTTCTGCCAAAGTAGATAATCTCACTGTTACCCACATTTTGCTCCATCTGCCAAATTTTTGCTCATTCACTTAGCCTGTCTATATCCTTTTGCAGATTTTTTGTGTCCTCCTCACAATTTACTTCCCCAGCCATCTTTGTATAGAAACATAGAAACATAGGGCTAGACTTTTCACTTCACATCGCCCATCTAAGGCCCATCTATCGCCCAAAATGGACCTCTATCGCCCATTTTGAGCAAAAAGTGGACACTAGGCCCAAAACATCGGCGGAAAAATAGGCCCCCAAGTTTCCACTTTGATTGCCGAGATGATCGCCCAAATGTTCACCTACACAAGGCCCATCCCAAGTTTCGGCACTTAGCATGCACTTCGCTGGGCCGATGCAAGGCCCAAAAGAGTGCTCAAAAATAGTTGCTTTTTCAGGGCCTTAGAGAAGGAAATGGGCATGATGGATGCCATTTTTAGCTTCTGAGGAATTATTTCTGAGTTATTTAGAGAGTAAAATTGAAGCAAATTGTACTCAGAAATTTGGGACAGGGAATATAAATAGGTATTATCAACTTATTTATGCTAAATAGATCTCATATATTGGAATTATTTAGTAAATAGCTTTTACATAGTGAAGTTATTGAATGATATTGTTGGTGCCTATCAAACTGACTGGTATACAGCTTAGAGAGTACAGAGAGGGCAGACTACAGTGATTAGAGAGTATAGAGTGCAGAGATTATTAAAATTAGTGAAAGTAATTATTAATAGTGATTATGGGGCCTATGCTTTCCCTGCCTTTAATTGCAACTGCTCACACACTGGTTACTGAAAGGATCAATCGAAGAGATGGCACAGTAATGTGTAGATGGAGACGAAAGGAGAGACCGTATAGCCAACGAAGGTACTTGGAGAAGCAATCCTTCCTAAACTTGTCTGAAAATGCTCGTCTTAGGAGGCTGCGATTCCGGAAGGAGGTTATCGATGAGATATGTCAACTCGTCAAGGATGATCTGCAGCTTTCCAGCACCATCAGAACCGCACTGTCCGTTGAGGTGAAGATTACTGCTGCCCTAGCCTTTTACGCATCGGGATCTTTTCAGGCTTCAGCTGGCGATATCTGCCATATCTCTCAGCATGCTACACACTGCTGCATACGACAGGTTGGAAAGCTTCCCAATGATCAGGGAGGCACAGACCGAGAGTTTATTGTGGTGTGTTGCATGCTGCATAACCTAGCTATAAAGAGAGGACAAATAATGCCAGATCATGCTGCAGGTCCACCTCCAGAAGAAGATGAGACAGAAGAGGCAGCCGACGAAGATGAAGAGGAGGAACAAGCGGGAGAGGACGTGGGCGAGGACATAGGGGAGCTTAATCAGCCTGGCGATCTAGCACCGGTACCACCACACCCTTCCTGAAGACCAGTAGCTAGTGGCAGTTACACGGCCGCTAAGCTTTTGCATCAGCAGCTCATTAATGAACATTTCGCATGAACTATTATTGTTGATATTCAAATGTTCAATTACAGTTACATTTAAACAAAAGTTTCATTTCCGTGGGGGAAACAGAATAAACAAACAAATATGCATGTAAAAATGTACGTTGTAAAACTTATGTAAGTAAGAGAGAAGGTACAAAAGTTGTAGAAAAAATGTTTTTTATTAAGGAACAAATTTTTTTTTAAGAACTAATGAACAACACCCTCCCTCCAACCCCCCACCCCCTCAAAATCCCCAAAACGTTAGAAGAAGAAATTGAACATTTTAAAGAACAAGTGGCCATTTAAGTAATGATAACAAGTGACCATTTCAGTCATGACAACAAGTGACCATTTCAGTCATGCTAACAAGTGACCATTTTAGTCATGATAACAAGTGATCATTTAAGTCATGCTAACAAATGACCATCTCAGTCAGGATAACACGTGACCATTTCAGTCATGACAACAAGTGACCATTTAAGTCATGACAACAAGTGACCATTTCAGTCATGCCAACAAGTGACCATCTCAGTCAGTATAACAAGTGACCATTTCAGTGATGATAACAAGTGACCATCTCAGTCAGGATAACAAGTGACCATTTCAGTCAGGATAACAAGTGACCATTTCAGTCATGACAACAAGTGACCATTTCAGTAACGATAACAAGTGACCATTTCAGAAAGAATGGAAAGTGAACAGTTAAGTAATGATAACAAGTGGCCAATTTAGTAACAATAACAAGAGAATAATAAAGTGATAATAACAAGTGAACATTTAAAAACAAGTGAATTATTGAGAAGCACTCCCCCCTCCGTATCTGCGGCCACGTTTCCCTCCAGATTTGTCCCACCCCGTGTTCGCACCCCACCCGCAGACACCAAGACGTTGTGCAGAGTGGGACGGCAAGACTTCCTGCCATGGTGGAGGCAACGGAGCGGAAGCAGAAGCCTCAGGCTCTACTTCCGAGTCAAGAGGAACTGTGTCCTCCGTACTCGCTTGTGTGTTTGGGGTCTCGCTGCGAGCGGACACGACACCTTGGGGTGCAGCACCGTGTCCAGCCAGCAACGCGTGCCGTAGGGTATTTGTTGCGGCTGTCTGCTCCCTGATCGCCTCCAACGTCTCCCGAGCAGTCGGTGACTGCTCAGAAGACCAGCTGGAGAAGCACGAGCAGAACTCGCTCCAGGTTGTGGAGAACTGACTCCAATTGTTTGAGAAACCCGCGAACCCCTGGATAAGGTCGCGACCGATTGCGACCGTCTCCCTGCACAGGGAAAGTTAGTTCTCTGTCTGGTCCTCCGTGGCAGGAGAATGCATATCATGCTGACTGGACCGCCGTGGGGTCGGCATGTGCAAAGTCACACGCCTTGGCGTGACCGCCTGCACACTGCTTGGTCCCGGTGCTTCATCTGTCTCAAAAGAGATGGTCGCAGGTTATCCCCCCCCCGCCGCACAAAAAAAATCTCCTCTTCTTCCTCCTCCTCCTCCTGCTCTCGCACATCTGCAGCATGAGTCTGCACTGGCTCCTCCTCTGGCTCTTCCTCCTGGAACTGTCCTGATTGGTCAGTTGACGTGTCCGTTGACTCCATCAGTACTTCTTGACATAGAAACATAGAAACATAGAAAATAGGTGCAGGAGTAGGCCATTCGGCCCTTCTAGCCTGCACCGCCATTCAATGAGTTCATGGCTGAACATTCAACTTCAGTACCCCATTCCTGCTTTCTCGCCATACCCCTTGATCCCCCTAGTAGTAAGGACCTCATCTAACTCCCTTTTGAATATATTTAGTGAATTGGCCTCAACAACTTTCTGTGGTAGAGAATTCCACAGGTTCACCACTCTCTGGGTGAAGAAGTTCCTCCGCATCTCGGTCCTAAATGGCTTACCCCTTATCCTTAGACTGTGACCTCTGGTTCTGGACTTCCCCAACATTGGGAACATTCTTCCTGCATCTAACCTGTCTAACCCTGTCAGAATTTTAAATGTTTCTATGAGGTCCCCTCTCATTCTTCTGAACTCCAGTGAATACAAGCCCAGTTGATCCAGTCTTTCTTGATAGGTCAGTCCCGCCATCCCGGGAATCAGTCTGGTGAACCTTCGCTGCACTCCCTCAATAGCAAGAATGTCCTTCCTCAGGTTAGGAGACCAAAACTGTACACAATACTCCAGGTGTGGCCTCACCAATGCCCTGTACAACTGTAGCAACACCTCCCTGCCCCTGTACTCAAATCCCCTTGCTATGAAGGCCAACATGCCATTTGCTTTCTTAACCGCCTGCTGCACCTGCATGCCAACCTTCAATGACTGATGTACCACGACCTTTGAGAGACAAATGGAAGTTATAAACAATGTTTAACAATGCAAATCAATTCATCTCAATCAAGAACTCAAAACATCACCATTAGCCCATATGCACAAGCGGTCACCAGGCCTAACATGACCTCATTTGAAGATCAATAGTACATCTCAATAGTATAACTCAATTATATATCAAATTAAAGTATCATTGCATAGGATTACTTGTGTAACAAATATTTACTATTGATTCACACATTGCACAGTTCTCATTACTCACGTGACTCTAGGGTGGGTTCGGCCACACCACAGGTTGTGACCGAACGGCTTTCTGGCCCCAACAAGGTCACTGCAAGTTCCCCGTAGGCGTTGAGCAACTGCAGCATGGCCCAGCCCCCGCTTGCCCTGCGTTGTTCCCGCTGGTTGATGGAAATCTTCTTCTGTAATCGATAAGGTAACATTGCACGGATTAAGCAGATGGATTTCGTAATAAACATTCAGGACTGACAGATTTCAAAGTTCAATTTCAAGTTTGCAATACATTGCATAGGAAGATATTTCATACTGTAACATTCAAATTTATGTTGCGGTGCATAAATATAATCAAAATTTAATCCTAATTTAGTTACTTAGTCATGCTTAAAGATTACGATATAACATTGCAGATTCTAATTAGATTTTCCATACAACATTAAATAATAAATATGGATGATTTTAAATTTAAATTTCGACTTACTCTTGCAGCCGCCAGTAGACTTGTTCCATCTTTTCCGGCACTGGTCCGGTGTCTGGGCTTCATTAGATGCTAACATGACCACGTCGGCAATCTCTGCCCAAATCCTCCGATATGCAAGGGGTTGGAGGTTTCCCATGCCCACCCCGTGTCAGATCCTCCCACCTAGCGCTTACGCTATTCACTAGGGCCTCATTTGCCTCCTCGCTGAAGGATTTGACCCTTCTCTTTCCTGCAGCTCCCTCCATTCTTTAAATTTATCTGTTTTTTCAGTAGCTCAAGATAACCTGCTTCCTTTCCTCTCTCTCTCTCTCTCTCTCCCAGACCCACACAGAACTTCTGAGCATGTGTGAAGACCCTTGACCTCTCAAAACGCGGGAAGGAGCATCAACCTGCACATGCGCAGTAATGCGTTGCTAGGGAAGCTTTTTTTTTCCTTCGCTTCTGTTTTCTTTGGGTGATCGTGAGATTGCTGAGAAATCACATCGCCTATTTGACATCGCTGGGCTAAGGCCGAGTGGAAACAAAAAATGGGCCTTGAGCCGGCAATACGTCCCACATCGCTGGAACAAGGCCCATTTTTTTCGGCCTTAGCCACCAAGTGGAAAGTCTAGCCCAAAGAAATCTACAGTGCAGAAGGAGGCCATTTCAGCCCATCGTGTCCGCGCCAGCCGACAAAGAGCCACACAGCCCTCGGTCAGCAGCCCTGAAGGTTAGATATAAACCTATGAACAATGAACAAATGGCGGAAAGATAAAGAGCATTTGGCCCAACCAATCTGCCCCACACAACTGCGACACCCCATGCATTGCAACATTTTACACTCCACCCCAACGGGAGCCACACGATTTCCTGGGAGCAACAAAAAAACAGATAAAAAATTGTGGCAAAAGAAAATCTGGGAAATTTCCTCTCCGACCCATCCAGGGTGATTAAAACTAGTCCAGGAGCTCACTCGGGCCGTATTCGATTCCCTGAAGTTCTTACCATCTTATCTGTGCCAGCCAACAAGAGGTTATCCAGTCTAATCCCACTTACCAGCTCTAGGTCTGTAACCCTGCACGTGATTGCACTGGGGATGGTGCAGAGGGGATTTCTGAGGATGCTGACTGGAATGGAGAATCCAAGCATCTTTTAAATGTGCTGAGGGTTTCTGCCTCCACCACTCTTTCAGGCAGTGAGTTCCAGATCCTCACAACCCTCTGAGTGAAGAAGCTTTCCCTCAAATCCCCTCTAAACCTTCCACCAACCACTTTAAAACTGTGCCCCTTGTAATTGACCCCTCCATCAAGGGAAATAAGCCCTTGCTATCCACTATATCCAGACCCCTCAGAATTTTATACACCTTAATGAGGTCTCCTCTCAGCCTCCTCTGTTCCAAGGAGAACAAACCCAGTCTCTTGTCCTCTTAGCTAAGATTCTCCATTCCAGTCAGCATCCTCGTAAAACCCCTCTGCACTCTCTCCAGTGCAATCACATGCTTGCTTTAATACGGCGACCAGAACTGCACACAGTATTCCAGCTGTGACCTAACTAGAGTATTATACAATTTAAGTATAACCTCCCTGCTCTTGTATTCTATGCCTCGGCCAAAAAGGGAAAGCATTCCTTATGCATTCTTAACCACCTTATCCACCTGGCCTGCTACTTTCAGGGATCTGTGGACAAGCACTCCAAGGTCTCTTTGTTCATCATCAGCAAACTTGGCTACATTACACTCGGTCCCTTCATCTAAGTCATTAATATAGATTGTAAATAGTTGAGGCCCCAGCACTGATCGCTGCGGCATCGCACCAGTTACTGTTTGCCAACTGGAAAATGACCCATTCATCCTGACTCTCTGTTTTCTGTTAGTTAGCCAATCCTCTATCCATGCTAATATATTACCGCCAATCCCATGAACTTTTAGAAACATAGAAACATAGAAACATAGAAAATAGGTGCAGGAGTAGGCCATTTGGCCCTTCTAGCCTGCACCGCCATTCAATGAGTTCATGGCTGAACATTCAACTTCAGTACCCCATTCCTGCTTTCTCACCATACCCCTTGATCCCCCTAGCAGTAAGGACTTCATCTAACTCCTTTTTGAATATATTTAGTGAATTGGCCTCAACAACTTTCTGTGGTAGAGAATTCCACAGGTTCACCACTCTCTGGGTGAAGAAGTTCCTCCGCATCTCGGTCCTAAATGGCTTACCCCTTATCCTTAGACTGTGACCCCTGGTTCTGGACTTCCCCAACATTGGGAACATTCTTCCTGCATCTAACCTGTCTAACCCCGTCAGAATTTTATATGTTTCTATGAGGTCCCCTCTCATTCTTCTGAACTCCAGTCTTTCTTGATAGGTCTTTTATCTTGTACAGTAACATTTTATGTGGCATCTTGTCAAATGCCTTCTGGAAGTCCAAATACACCACATCCACTGGTTCCCCCTTATCCACCCTGCTCGCTACATCCTCAAAGAACTCCAGCAAATTTGTCAAACATGATTTCCCTTTCATAAAACCATGCTGACTCTGCTTGATTGAATTATGCTTCCTTAATAATGGACTCCAGCATTTTCCGAACGACAGATGTTAGGCAAACTGGTCTATCGATTCCTGATTTTTGTCTGCCTCCTCTTTTAAATAGGGGCGTTAGATTTGCGGTTTTCCAATCTGCTGGGACAGCTCCAGAATCCAGGGAATTTTGGTAGATTACAACCAAAGTATCCACTATCTCTGCAGCCACTTCTTTTTAGACCCTAGTATATAAGCCATCAGGTCCAGAGGACTTGTCCACTTTTAGTCCCATTATTTTACCGAGTACTTCTTTAGTGATTGTGATTGTATTAAGTTCCTCCCTCCCTATCGGCCCTTGCTTATCCACTATTGGGATGTTTTACTGTCTTCTACCGTGAAGACCGATACAAAATATTTGTTCAATGTCTCTGCCATTTCCCTGTTCTCCATTATTAATTCCCCAGTCTCATCCTCTAGGGGACCAACATTTATTTTATCCATAGAAACGTAGAAACATAGAAAATAGGTGCAGGAGTAGGCCACTTGGCCCGTCGAGCCTGCACCACTGAACAATAAGATCATGGCCAATCATGCAACTTTAGTACCCCATTTCTGCTTTCTCTCCATATGCCTTGATCCCTTTAGCAGTAAGTGTCACATCTAACTCCCTTTTGAATGTATCTAATGAACTGGCCTCCACAACGTTCTGTGGTAGAGAATTCCACAGGTTCACAATTCTTTGAGTGAAGAAGTTTCTCCTCATCTCGGTCCTAAATGGCTTACCCCTTATCCTAAGGCAATGTCCCCTGGTTCTGGACTTCCCCAACATTGGTAACATTCTTTCTGCATCTAACCTGTCAAGTCCCGTCAGAATTTTATACGTTTCTATGAGATCCCCTCTCATCCTTCTAAACTCAAGTGAGTAAAGGCCCAGTTGATCCAGTCACTTCTCATATGACTGTCCAGCCATCCCAGGAATCAGTCTGGTGAACCTTCACTGCACTCCCTCAATAGCAAGAACGTCCTTCCTCAGATGAGGAGAACAAAACTGAACACAATATTCAAGGTGTGGTCTCACCAAGGCCCTGTACATCTGCAGTAAGACATCCCTGCTCTTGTAATCAAAACCTCTCACTATGAAGGCCAACATGCCATTTGCCTTCTTCACCACCTGCTGTACCTGCACGCCAACTTTCAATGACTGATGTACCATGACACCCTGGTCTCGTTGCACCTCCCCTTTTCTTAATCTGTCACCATTCAGATAATATTCTGCCTTCCTGTTTATGCCACCAAAGTGGATAACCTCACATTTATCTACATTATACTGCATCTACCATGCATTTGCCCACTCACCTAACCTGTCCAAGTCACCCTACAGCCTCTTAGCGTCCTCCTCACAGCTCACACTACCACCCAGCTTAGTGTCATCTGCAAAATTGGAGATATTACATTCAATTCATTTGTTTAAATCATTAATGTATTTTATAAATAGCTGGGGTCCCAGCCCTGAACCCTGCGGTACCACACTAGTCACAGCCTGCCATTCTGAAAAGAACCCGTTTATTCCTACTCTTTGCTTCCTGAGTGCCAACCAGTTCTCTATCCACGTCAATATATTATCCCCAATACCATGTACTTTAATTTTGCACACTGATGTCTTATGTGGGACCTTGTGAAAAGCGTTTTGAAAGTCCAAATACACCACATCCATTGGTTCTCCCTTGTCCACTCTACATAGAAACATAGAAAATAGGTGCAGGAATAGGCCATCCGGCCCTTCGAACCTGCACCACCATTCAATAAGATCATGGCTTATCATTCCTTCAGTACCCCGTTCCTGCTTTCTCTCCATACCCCTTGATCCCTTTAGCCACAAGGGCCATATCTAAATCTCTTGAATATATCCAATGAACTGGCAACAACAACTCTCTGCGGTAGGGAATTCCATAGGTTAACAACTCTCTGAGTGAAGAAGTTCCTCCTCATCTCAGTCCTAAATGGCTTACCCCTTATCTTACGACTATGTTCTCTGGTTCTGGACTTCCCCAACATCGGGAACATTCTTCCTGCATCTAACCTGTCTAGCCCCACCAGAATCTTATATGTTTCTATGAGATCCCCTCTTATCCTTCTAAACTCCAGTGAATACAGGCCCAGTCAATCAAGTCTCTCCTCATATGTGTCCTGCCATCCCTGGAATCAGTCTGGTGAACCTTCGCTGCACTCCCTCAATAGCAAGAAGGTCCTTCCTCAGATTCGGGGACCAAAACTGAACACAATATTCCAGGTGGGGCCTCACCAAGGCCCTGTACAACTGCAGCAGGACTTCCCTGCTCCTATACTCAAATCCCCTTGCTATGAAGGCCAACATACCATTTGCCTTCTTCACCGCCTGCTGTACCTGCATGCCAACCTTCAATGACTGATGAACCATGATACCCAGGTCTCACTGCACCTCCCCTTTTCCTAATCTGCCGCCATTCAGATAATATTCTGCCTTCGTGTTTTTGCCCCCAAAGTGGATAACCTCACATTTATCCACATTATACTGCATCTGCCATGTATTTGCCCACTCGCCTAACCTGTCCAAAGGACCCTGTAGCCTCTTAGCATCCTCCTCACAGCTCACACCGCCACCCAGTTTAGTGTCATCTGCAAACTTGGAGATATTACACTCAATTCTATCATCCAGATCATTAATATATATTGCAAAGAGCTGGGGTCCCAGCACTGAGCCCTGCGGCACTCCCCTAGTTACTGCCTGCCATTCTGAAAAGGACCCGTCAATCCCAACTCTCTGCTTCTTGTCTGCCAACCAGTTCTCTATCCATGTCAGTACATTACCCCCAATACCATGTGCTTTGATTTTGCACACCAATCTCTTGTGTGGGACCTTGTCAAAAGCCTTTTGAAAGTCCAAATATACCAGATCCACTGGTTCTCCCCTATCCACTCTACTAGTTACATCCTGAAAAAATTCCAGAAGATTTGTCAAGCATGATTTACCCTTCATAAATCCATGCTGACTTGGACCAATCCTATCACTGCTTTGCAAATGTGCTGCTATTTCATCCTTAATGATTGATTCCAACATCTTCCCCACTACTGATGTCAGGCTAACTGATCTATAATTACCCGTTTTCTCTCTCCATCCTTTTTTAAAAAGTGGTGTTACATTATCAACCCTCCAGTCCATAGGAACTGATGCAGTGTCGGTAGACTGTTGGAAAATTATCACCAATGCATCCACGCTTTCTAGGGCCACTTCCTTAAGTGGCTGATCATTCCTTCAGTACCCCTTTCCTGCTTTTTCTCCATACCCTTTGATCTCCTTAAGGCCATATCTAACTCCCTCTTAAATATATCCAATGAACTGGCATCAACAACTCTGCGGCAGGGAATTCCACAGGTTAACAACTCTCTGAGTGAAGAAGTTTCTCCTCATCTCAGTTCTAAATGGCCTACCTTTTATCCTAAGGCTATGTCCCCTGGTTCTGGACTTCCCCAACATCGGGAACATTCTTCCCGCATCTAACCTGTCCAGTCCCATCAGAATCTTATACGTTTCTATGAGATCCCCGCTCATCCTTCTAAACTCCAGTGAATAAAGGCCTAGTTGATCCAGTATCTCCTTATATGACAGTGCAGCCATCCCTGGAATCAATCTGGTGAACCTTCGCTGCACTCCCTCAATAGCAAGAACGTCCTTCCTCAGATTAGGAGACCAAAACTGAACACAATATTCGAGGTGAGACCTCACTAAGGCCCTGTAGCGCTGCAGTAAGACCTCTGTGCTCCTATACTCAAATCCCCTAGCTATGAAGGCCAACATACCATTTGCCTTCTTTACCGCCTGCTGTACCTGCATGCCCATTTTCAGTGACTGATGAACCATGACACTCAGGTCTCGTTGCACCTCCCCTTTTCCTAATCTGCCGCCATTCAGGTAATATTCTGCCTTCGTGTTTTTGCCCCCAAATGGATAACCTCACATTTATCCACATTATACTGCATCTGCCATGCATTTGCCCACTCGCCTAACCTATCCAAGTCAACCTGCAGCCTCTTACCGCCCTCCTCACAGCTCACACCACCACCCAGTTTAGTGTGATCAGCAAACTTGGAGATATTACACTCAATTCCCTCATCTAAATCGTTAATGTATATTGTAAAGATCTGGGGTGCAGCACTGAGCCCTGCGGCACTCCACTAATCACTGCCTGCCATTCTGAAAAGGACCCGTTTATCCCGACTCTCTGCTTCCTGTCTGCCAACCAGTTCTCTATCCACATCAGTACATTACCCCCAATGCCATGCGCTTTGATTTTGCACACCAATCTCTTGTGCGGGACCTTGTCAAAAGCCTTTTGAAAGTCCAAATACACCACATCCACTGGTTCTTCCTTGTCCAATCTGCTAGTTACATCCTCAAAAAATTCCAGAAGATTTGTCAAGCATGATTTCCCTTTCATAAATCCATGCTGACTTGGTCCGATTCTGTCACTGCTTTCCAAATGCGCTGCTATTTCATCCTTAATGATTGAATCCAAGATTTTCCCCACTACTGATATCAGGCTAACCAGTCTATAATTACCCGTTTTCTCTCTCCCTCCTTTTTTAAAAAGTGCTGTTACATTAGCTTCCCTCCAGACCATAGGAACTGGTCCAGAATCAATAAACTGTTGGAAAATGATCACCAATGCATCCACTATTTCTCGGGCCACTTCCTTAAGTTACCATCCTCAAAAAATTCTAGAAGATTGTCAAGCATGATTTTGCTTTCATAAATCCACACTTACTTGGACCGATCCTGTTACTCTTTCCAAATGCACTGCTATTACATCTTTCACTTGCTCTAAGGGTGTGTTGTGAAAGACGTAATAGCACCTAGATAGCAGGAGAAAACGTGCCGAAACTCAATTCCGATGATGCCCTACAACTGGGTGGCTCATGAATTGATGGCCAAAAATACACAGCAGCAAATTTGTCAAGGGTCGAATGTCAAAGGGGAATGGAGCACCTGTTGCTGAAGTTTCCCCAGGGTTCTTTAATGACTCCATTTATCTCCCATTTAATATCAGACTATGAAACTATTATCTGTGGAATAGAACTGGCCAGAGTAGATGAGTAAGTACAATTTTGGATTCCCAGCATGGAGATATTGCTCAACTGCTTTCTGGGCTCGGGGAAAACATTTTGAAGGGATTTCTGCACTCAAAAGGGTTACTTCTGGTTAATTAATTAATTAATTGAAGAGAATCCATGACATCACAAATTATACTTGCTCTGTGGGAAGGAGCTGACTCTAATACACATTGGCTGTGTTATCTATAATGGAGAAAGGTGGTGTTGCCTCTGACCATTCTATTTCAGAAATGAGGGTCGATGATCTGATAGATCAGATGGGTTTAATAGTTTCCAAGGGGATTTTTGTGCCATCGCAGTGTTCCCTTTCATCTTCGGCCCTTGTTAAATGTGCTGCTTTGTGCTATTAGGAAGCATCCATGGATCTTCTTCCCTCCTCTCGTACATTGCTGCATAATACTTCCACAGGTGACTAGGTTCTCGTTACATACTTGCCATACAGCCATTTAACATGTGTGAGGATAAACAGTAAGTGGGGGCAGGTTGTACCCCCACCACCCCCAGTGGAGAAACATTCCAGATCAGCCCAATCCTACTTTCATACAATGTCCGTGCACGTGTACTTTCCTGCAAGAATCAAAGGATAGTGGTCAGGCATGGGAACCATGGTTGGTTGTTCTGTCCTAGATAAGAACATAAGAAATAGGAGCAGGAATAGGCCACCGGCCCCTTGAGCCTGCTCTGCTATTTAGTAAGATCGTGGCTGATCTGATCATGGACTCAGCTCTACTTCCCTGCCCGCTCCCCATAACCCTTTATTCCCTTATCGCTCAAAAATCTGTCTATCTCCGCCTTAAATATATTCAATGACCCAGCCTCCGCAGCTCTTTGGGGCAGAGAATTCCATAGATTTACATCCCTCTGACAGAAGATATTCCTCCTCATCTCAGTTTCAAATGGGCGGCCCCTTATTCTGAGACTATGTCCCCTAGTTTTAGTTACACTATGAGTGGAAATATTCTCTCTGCATCCACCTTGTCGAGCCCCCTCATTATCTTATATCTTTTGATAAGATCTCCTCTCATTCTTCTGAACTCCAATGAGTATAGGCCCAATCTACTCAACCTATCTTCATAAGTTAACCCGCTCATCTCCTGAATAAACCTAGTAAATCTTCTATGCACAGCCTCCAATGCAAATATATTCTTGCTTAAATACTGTCATGTATGTAACCACAATGTAACAGCACTGTATTACTGTATACACTCAACCAAGCACACCTTGACCACAAGGGGCGAACTTGTGGGAGACACTCCTTACCTGAGCACACAGGTAAAAAATGGAGGTCCCACGCAGGGTCATCGTCTTTGGAGTCCTGTGAATAAAGAGTTAAGGTCACAGAGTGACCTTGTCCCCAGAATGTGCCTCGTGTGGTTTCATACTGTAGAGTAAGGACTTTACAAATACAGAAACCAAAACTGTACGCAGCATTCCAGGAGTGGCCTCACCAATACCCTGTGCAGTTGTAGCAGGACTTCTCTGCTTTTATATTCTATCCCCCTTGCAATAAAGGTCAATGTTCCATTTGCCTTCCTGATTACTTGCTGTACCTGCATACTAACTTTTTGTGTTTCATGCACAAGGACTCCCAGGTCCCTCTGAACTGCGGCACTTTGCAGTTTTTCTCCATTTAAATTATAATTTGCTTTTCTATTTTTTCTGCCAAAGGGGATAACGTCACATTTTCCCACATTATACTCCATCTTCCAAATTTTTGCCGACTCACTTAGCCTGACTACATCCCTTTGCAGATTTTTTGTGTCCTCCTCACAATTTGCTTCCCCACTCATCTTTGTATAGAAACATAGAAACATAGAAATCTACAGCGCAGAAGGAGGCCATTTCGGCCCATCGTGTCTGCGCCGGCCGACAAGGAGCCACACAGCCCTCGTTCAGCAGCCCTGAAGGTTACATATAAATCTCTGAACAATGAACAATGGCGGAAAGATGAAGAGCATCCAGCCGAACCAGTCTGCCCCACACAACTGCGACACCCCATGCATTGCAACATTTTACACTCTACCCCTATGGGAGCCATGCGATCTCCTGTGAGCAGCACAAAAAACAGATAAAAAATTGGGGCAAAATAAAATCTGGAAAATTTCCTCCCCGACCCATCCAGGGTGATCGAAACTAGTCCAGGAGATCACCCTGGCATTATTCGATTCCCTGAAGTTCTTACCATCTTATCTGCGCCAGCCAACAAGAGGTTATCCAGTTTAATCCTACTTACCAGCTCTAGGTCCATAACCCTGCAGGTTACAGCACTTCAAGTGCCCATCCAAGCACCTTTTAAATATGCTGAGGGTTTCTGCGTCCACCAACCTTCCAGGCAGTGAGTTCCAGATCCTCACAACCCTCTGCGTGAAGAAGCTTTTCCTCAAATCCTCTCTAAACCTTTCACCAACCACTTTAAAACTGTGCCCCTTGTAATTGACTGCTCCTCCAAGGGAAATAGGCCCTTACTCTGCACTATATCCCGACCTCTCAGAATTTTATGCACCTCAATGAGGTCTCCTCTCAGCCTCCTCTGTTCCACGGAGAACAAACCCAGCCTATCCAGTCTGTCCTCATAGGTAAGATTCTCCATTCCAGTCAGCATCTTCGTGAATCCCCTCTGCACCCTCTCCAGTGCAATCACGTCCTTCCTTTAATACGGCGAGCAGAACTGCACACAGTATTCCAGCTGTGACCTAACTAGAGTATTATACAATTTAAGCATAACCTCCCTGCTCTTATATTCTATGCCTCAGCCAAAAAAGGCAAGCATTCCGTATGCCTTCTTAACCAGCTTATCCACCTGGCCTGCTACTTTCAGGGATCTGTGGACAAGCACTCCAAGGTCTCTTTGTTCATCATCAGCAAACTTGGCTACATTACACTCGGTCCCTTCATCTAAGTCATTAATATAAATTGTAAATAGTTGAGGCCCTAGCACTGATCCCAGTGGCACCCCACTAGTTATTGTTTGCGAACTGGAAAATTACCCATTTATCCTGACTCTCTGTTTTCTGTTAGTTAGCCAATCCTCTATCCATGCTAATATATTACCCCCAACCCTGTGAACTTTTATCTTGTGCAGTAACCTTTTATGTGGCACCTTATCGAATGTGTTATATATGTGGACTTGTATTTACTCTGTATATCCACCAGAGGGCTCATTCCCTGGAGTCCCAAGGGATCCTTGGGAGCACAGGTATTTAAGGAGGCCTCACAGGTTGGAGAGGCACTCTGGAGACCTACAATAAAAGACTAAGGTCACACTTTACTTTGAGCTCACAGTGTTCAGTCTGACTCTTTCTGCATACACAACAACTGGCGATGAGATACAAGTAGAGAATCCAAAGATGCAGAGAACAGTGGGCATTCTGGAGAAATTTTTGGAGGGAGATGATTGAGAAATTTTTGTGGAACGACTCGACCAATACTTCATGGCAAACGAGCTAGATGGGGAAGAGAGCACTACCAAACGAAGGGCGATCCTTCTCACCATCTGTGGGGCACCAACATATGGCCTCATTAAGAATCTGTTCACTCCAGCAAAACCCACGGAGAAATCGTACGATTTGTGCACTCTGGTCCGAGATTATATGAACCCAAAGGAAAGCGTTCTGATGGCGAGGTACCGGTTCTACACCTACAAAAAGGTCTGAAGGTCAGGAAGTGGCGAGTTATGTCGCCGAGCTAAGACGCCTTGCAGGACATTGTGAATTTGAAGGACATTTGGAGCACGTGCTCAGAGACTTTTTCGTACTTGGCATTGGCCATGAAACCATACTTGGCAAACTTTTGAATGTAGAGACCCCAACCTTGTGTAATGCCATAGCGTTACAATACGAAGCAAATCTCTCAGCACACAAGTGCTGCTACAATACTGTGAACAAAGTGATGTTGTTTTTGAATCGTAACGTACAGAGCAGGTCACACATACCTGCAGTTGCACGTCCGCAGATGACTCAGAGTCCACCATCAAGGATGATGAATGCAAGGCCATTAACACCTTGTTGGCGCTGCGGGGGTGACCATCGTTTCCATTCACGCTGATTCAAAGAGTACGTTTGCAGGGCTGTGGAACAATGGGTCACCTCCAACGAGTGAGCAGGCGAGCTGCTAAGCATGTTAAACCTGCAAACCACCATGTTGCAAAGGAGGACAGATCCACGGAGGAGCACGACAAACCAGAGCCTCAGATAGAGGAGGCAAAGGTACATGGGGTGCACACATTCACCACGAATAGTCCCCCGATAATGCTGAATGTTGAACTAAATGGACTCCCGTTTCAATGGAGCTGGCCACGGGCGCGAGCCAGTCCATCATGGGCAAAAAGACTTTCGAAAGGTTGTGGTGCAACAAGGCCTCAAGGCCAGTCTTAACTCCAGTTCGCACGCAACTAAGAACTTACACAAAAGAATTAATTCCTGTAATCAGCAGCACTACCGTAAAGGTCTCCTATGATGGAGCTGTGCACAAGCTTCCACTCTGGGTGGTACCGGGCGATGGTCCCATGCTGCTCGGCAGGAGCTGGCTGGGAAAGATATACTGGAACTGGGATGACGTCCGAGCAATATCGCCCGCTGACGACACTTCATGTGCCCAGCTCTTAAATAAATTTCCTTCGCTGTTCGAACCAGGCATAGGGAAATTCCAAGGAGCAAAAGTGCACCTAATTCCAGGAGCGCGACCCATCCATCACAAGGCGAGAGCAGTACCATACATGATAAGAGAAAGGGTAGAGATCGAGCTAGACCGGCTGCAACGAGAGGGCATCACTTACCCGGTTGAGTTCAACGAGTGGGCCAGTCCTATTGACCCAGTCCTCAAGGGAGACGGCACCGTCAGAATCTGTGGCAATTACAAAGTAACTATCAATTATTTCTCCCTGCTGGACCAATACCCACTACCAAAGGCCGACGACCTCTTTGCAACGCTAGCGAGAGGAAAGATGTTCACGAAGCTGGATCTGACTTCAGCCTACATGGTGCAGGAACTGGAGGAATCATCGAAGGCTCTCACCTGCATCAACACGCAAAAGGGTCTTTTTGTTTACAACAGATGCCCATTTGGAATTAAATCAGCGGCGGTGATATTCCAGAGAAACATGGAAAGTTTACTGAAGTCAGTCCCGAACACCGTGGTCTTCCAGGACGACATCTTGGTCACAGGTCGGAACACAGTCGAGCATCTGCAGAACCTGGAGGAGATTCTTAGTCGACTCAACCGCGTGGGGCTCAGGTTAAAATGCTCAAAGTGCATTTTCCTGGCGCCTGAAGTGGAGTTCTTGGGAAGGAGGATTGCGGCGGATGGCATCAGGCCCACCAATACAAAGACGGAGGCAATCGAGAACGCACTGAGGCCACAGAACGTGACGGAGCTGCGGTGGTTTCTGGGACTCTTGAACTACTTTGGTAACTTCTTACTGGGTCTCAGCACACTGCTAGAACCAATACATGTTTTACTACGAAAAGGGGGCAAATGGGTTTGAGGCAAAAGCCAAGAAAATGCCTTTGTAAAAGCGAGAAAATTGTTATGCTCAAACAAATTGCTTGTGTTGTATGATCCATGTAAGCGTTTGGTGCTAGCATGTGATGTGTCGTCATATGCAACAAGCTAATGATTTCGGCATCCAGGAGTCTGTTTAAAGCCAAGAAAGCCTAGAGCATGATTGAAAAAGAAGCATTAGCGTGTGTCTATGGGGTAAAGAAAACGCATCGATACCTGTTTGGGCTAAAATTTGAAATTGAAACTGACCATAAGCCACATGTATTACATCTGTGAACGCAGGACTCTAAGTCCGCATCGATACCGGGCCACGACAAGTGGGATCTGACTATCGATTTCATCATTATGATGCCTGGGTGGGTACTGTGGAGGTCATTGATGAAGGTGTCTCTGCCGTTCTTGGGGACCACTATTCGATTGCCCCACAGAAGGCAGTCTGCTTGTATAGACATTTCATCTTTGCGCCGCTGGAACGGCTTTATCTCTTCCTGCATTTCCACTGGAACACTGGACCAGCTCCCGTGAAGCACACAGCTTTTGACTAGAGATAATAAGGGGTCCTGGCTTGTCCAGGTTTTGATCTGCCAGGCAGTGGCGGGTGATTGCTCACTCTCAAATTCCCCCATAACCATGGCTAGATCTGTGGGCTGCGCCATTTCCACCCCATGGTGGGCAATGGCAGCCTACTGAGAGCATCAGCGCAGTTTTCTGTCCCTGGCCTGTGGCGGATGGCATAGTTGTTTTCCGAGTGTAAAGGGATATATACCAATGCATTGGCCCGCATCCAGAGATGGACACTCATGTTGTCCGCATACAACTATGCCATCCGCCACAGGCCAGGGACAGAAAACTGCGCTGATGCTCTCAGTAGGCTGCCATTGCCCACCATGGGGTGGAAATGGCGCAGCCCACAGATCTAGCCATGGTTATGGGGGAATTTGAGAGTGAGCAATCACCCGCCACTGCCTGGCAGATCAAAACCTGGACAAGCCAGGACCCCTTATTATCTCTAGTCAAAAGCTGTGTGCTTCACGGGAGCTGGTCCAGTGTTCCAGTGGAAATGCAGGAAGAGATAAAGCCGTTCCAGCGGCGCAAAGATGAAATGTCTATACAAGCAGACTGCCTTCTGTGGGGCAATCGAATAGTGGTCCCCAAGAACGGCAGAGACACCTTCATCAATGACCTCCACAGTACCCACCCAGGCATCATAATGATGAAATCGATAGTCAGATCCCACTTGTCGTGGCCCGGTATCGATGCGGACTTAGAGTCCTGCGTTCACAGATGTAATACATGTTCGCAGTTAAGCAATGTACCCAGGGAGGCGCCGTTAAGTTTATGGACATGGCCCTCCAAGCCGTGGTCTAGGATGCACGTCGACTATGCAGGCCCGTTCTTGGGTAAAATGTTCCTTGTGATTGTAGACGCGTACTCCAAGTAGATTGAATATGAGATAATGTCGGCTAGAACGTCCGCTGACACTACTGAAAGCCTGCAGCCATGTTTGCCACACACGGCTTACCCGATGTCCTGGTGAGCGACAACGGGCCATGTTTTGCCAGTGCTGAGTTGAAAGAATTCATGACCCGTAATGGGATCAAACATGTCACATCTGCCCCGTTTAAACCAGCGTCCAATGGTCAGGCAGAGAGAGAGCAGTGCAAACCATCAAGCAAGGCTTGAAGAGAGTAACTGAAGGCTCACTGCAGACTCGCCTATCCCGAGTCCTGCTTAGCTACCGCACAAGACCCCACTCACTCACTGGGATCTCACCTGCTGAACTGCTCATGAAAAGAGCACTTAAGACAAGGCTCTCGTTAGTTCACCCTGATCTACATGAACAGGTAGAGAGTCGGCGGCTTCAACAAAGTACATACCATGATAGCGCAAATGTGTCACACGAGATTGAAATCAATGATCCTGTATTTGTATTAAATTATGGGCAAGGTCCCAAGTGGCTTCCCAGCACTGTCGTGGCCAAAGAAGGGAGCAGGGTGTGTCGGGTCAAACTTTCAAATGGATTCATTTACCGGAAACACTTGGACCAAATCAAACTCAGATTCACGGACTATCCTGAGCAACCCACCTTGGACCCTACCTTTTTTGATCCCCCAACATACACACCAGTGGCAACTGGCACCACGGTTGATCACGAAGCAGAACCCACCATCCACAGCAGGCCTGCAGGGCCCAACACACCAGGCAGCCCAGCAACGCCGGCTGCACAGCAGCCCCGCGATGGCCCAACAAATGATTCAACAACACCAGCTTTCACACCGAGATGATCAACCAGGGCAAGAAGGGCTCCAGATCGACTCACATTGTAAATAGTTACACTATTGACTTTGCGGGGGAGTGTTGTTATATAAGTGGACCTGTATTTACTCTGTACAGCCACCAGAGGGCTCATCTGCTGGAGTCCCAAGGGATCCCATAATCCCTTGGGAGCACAGGTATTTAAGGAGGCTTCACAGGTTGGAGAGACTCTGGAGACCTGCAATAAAAGAGTACGGTCACACTTTACTTTGAGCTCACAATGTTCAGTCTGACTCTTTCTCCATACACAACAGAATGCCTTCTGGAAATATAAATACACCACACCCACTGGTTTCCCGTTATTCACCCTGCCCGTTACATCCTCAAAGAAATCCAGAAAATTTGTCAAACATGATTTCTCTTTCATAAAACCATGCTGACTCTGCTTGATTGAATTATGCTTCCTTAATAATGGACTCCAGCATTTTCCCAACGAAAGATGTTAGGCTAACTGGTCTATCGCTTCCTGCTTTCTGTCTGCCTCCTCTTTTAAATAGGCGAGTTATATTTGTGGTTTTCCAATCCGCTGGGACAGTCCCAGAATCCAGGGAATTTTGGTAGATTACAACCAATGCATCCACTATCTCTGCAGCCACTTCTTTTAAGACCATAGGATGTAAGCCATCAGGTCCAGGGGACTTGTCCGCCTTTCGTCCCATTATTTTACCGAGTACTACTTCATTAGTGATAGTGATTGTATTAAGTTCCTCCCTTCCTATCGTCCCTTGATTATCCACTGTTGGATGTTTTAGTGTCATCCACCATGAAGACCGATATAAAATATTTGTTCAACATCTCTGCCATTTCCCTGTTCTCCATTATTAATTCCCCAGTCTCATCTTTTAGGGGCCCAACATTTACTTTATCCAATCTTTTCCTTTTTATGTACCTGTGGAAATTCTTACTATCTGTTTTTATATTTTGTGCTAGTTTACTTTCATAATCTATCTTCCCTCTCTTTATCGTTTATTTAGTCATTCTTTGCTGGATTTAAACATTTTCCAATCCTCTGGCCTCCCACTAGTCTTGGCCACATTGTGTTCCCTTGTTTTCAATTTCATACCATCCCTTATTTCCTCAGTTAGCCATGGATGGTTATCCCTTCTCTTACAGTCTTTCCTTCTCATTAGGATATATTTTTGTTGCGAGTTATGAAATATCTCCTTAAGTATCTGCCACTGCTCATCAACTGTCCCATAGTTTAATCTATTTTCCCAGTCCACTTTAGCCAACTCTACCTTCATACCTTTGTAGTCTCCTTTATTTAAGCTTAAGACACTGGTTTGAGATCCTCTAGTTGAAGTGCACTGGGATCAACTGTAAAGTCAGTCGACCCTATGGTCGAGATTAACTAATCCAGCAGGGAGCGAGGATCAATTCTCAGACCTTCCTGCCCTTTATGGAGTAGTTCCAAACTGGGTAAGACACCAGCCAACTAAGCTATTGCCAAATCTGACTGTGTTGTTATACGTAGTTTGTGTTAGTTATATAGTCGATCTCACTTGGCATTGCACATGGGGAGTGAATGCAAAATCTTTAGCTGAAGCAGAGTTAGAAGGTATGGTATAATTCAACCAGGGTTTGCAGATGTGATTCAGACCCCATTTTAAAGTCGTACATTGTGCTCTTACTTTCATACTTTGATGATTTATAATGAAATAGTAAAACGTTGCAAACCAGACAAGTAGACATTTAAGAGTTTCTCTGCATGACTGGCTGAGGAGCTGGAAGATGCAAAACAAGGAGCTACAGCACCTTGCCAGGGGCGTAATTATAGAATCATAGAATCATAGAATGGTTACAGCACAGAAGGAGGCAATTTGACCCGTCAAACCCGTGCTGGCTCACTGCAAGAGCAATTCAGCTCGTTCCACTGCTCCGCCCATTCCCCTTCCCCCTGCAATTTCTTTTCCTTCAGGTATTTATCCAATTTTCTTTTGAAAGCCATGGTTGAATCGGCCTCCACCACCCTTTCGGGCAGTCCATTCCAGATCGTAACCACTCGCTGCATCAGTAAGTTTTTCCTCATGTCGCCTTTAGTTATTTTGCCATTTACCTTAATTCTGTGTCCTCTGGTTCTTGACCACACCGCCAATTGTACACTTTATATTGCCTCTCCTTGTTCTTCCTGCTAAAATGTATCACTTTGCACTTTTCTGTGATAAATTTCATCTGCCATGTGTCCACCCATTCCACCAGCCTGTCTATGTTCTCTTGAAGTCTAACACTGTCGTCTTCACTGTTCACTATACATCCAAGTTTTGTGTCATCTGCAATTTTTGAAATTGTGCCCTGTACACCCAAGTCCATTAATGCATATCAAGAAAAGCAGTGGTCCTACTATCAACCCCTGGGGAACATCACTGTATACTTTCCGCCTGTCTAAAAAGCAACTGTTCACCACTACTGTCTGTTTCCTGTCACTTTGCTGATGATACAAAGATGGGAGGAAAAGCAATGTGTGAGGATGCAAAAGGACATAGACAGGCTAAGTGAATGGGCAAAAATTTGGCAGATGGAGTATAATTTTGGAAAGCGTGAGGTCATGCACTTTGGCAGAAAAAAAATCAAAGAGCAAGTTATTATTTAAATGGAGAAAGATTGTAAAGTGCTGCAGTACAGCGGGACCTGGGGGTACTTGTGCATGAAACACAAAAGGATAGTATGCAGATACAGCAACTGATCAGGAAGGCCAATGGTATCTTGGCCTTTATTACAAAGGGGATGGAGTATAAAAGCAGGGAAGTCTTGCTACAGCTATACAAGGTACTGGTGAGGCCACACCTGGAATACTGCGTGCAGTTTTGGTTTCCATATTTATCAAATGATATACTTATTTTGGAGGCAGTTGCGAGAAGGTTCACTAGGTTGATTCCGGAGATGAGGGGGTTGACTTATGAGGAAAGGCTGAGTAGGTTGGGCCTCTACTCATTGGAATTCAGAAGAATGAGAGGTGATCTTATTGAAACGTATAAGATTATGAGGGGGCTTGACAAGGTGGATGCAGAGAGGAAGTTTCCACTGATGGGGGAGACTAGAACTAGAGGGCATGATATTAGAATAAGGGGCCGCCCATTTAAAACTGAGATGAGGAGACATTTCTTCTCTCAGAGGGTTGTAAATCTATGGAATTCGCTGCCTCAGAGAGCTGTGGAAGCTGGGACATTGAATAAATTTAAGACAGAAATAGATAATTTCTTGAGCAATAAGGGGATAAGGGGTTATGGGGAGCAAGTGGGGAAGTGGAGCTGAGTCCATGATCAGATCAGCCATGATCTTATTGAATGGCGGAGCAGGCTCGAGGGGCTATATGGCCTGCTCCTGTTCCTATTTCTTATGTTCTTATGTTCTTAGCCAATTCCATATCCATACTGTCACTGTCCCTTTTATTCCATGGGCTTCAACTGTTAAGCCTATTATGTAGCACTTTATCAAATGCCTTTTGGAAGTCCATGTACACCACGTCAACTACATTGCCCTCATCAAACCTCTCTGTTACTGCTCCAAATTACATTGTGACAAAGTAGTTTGTATTATAAAGGTAGATATAGGGTTTTATAATAGAAGCGTATGTAGACATAAGATTTTTCATACATTACTACATTGATCGCCTTCTGTGTTGTACACAGGGAACCAAGACCAAGTGTAGTTTTCAGCTGAAATGGGGTTAGAGAAAAGGGGATAATTGGACCAAGGCATGTATACATAAATTAATCACACATTCAGTTCCAATTTTTATATTTCTATTCTAAATTCCTATGTTCACACTTATAACGGAAACAGCATACGTAAACTTGTCGTGATGTAGTTGCACCCTCCTGCCAGTGATACATAGAAACATAGAAACACAGAAAATAGGTGCAGGAGTAGGCCATTCGGCCCTTCGAGCCTGCACCGCCATTCAATAAGATCATGGCTGATCATTCCCTCAGTACCCCTTTCCTGCTGTCTCTCCATACCTCTTGATCCCATTAGCCATAAGGGCCAAATCTAACTTCCTCTTGAATATATCCAATGAACTGGCATCAACACCCACTCTGCGGCAGGGAATTCCATAGGTTAACAACTCTCTGAGTGAAGAAGTTTCACCTCATCTCAGTCCTAAATGGCCTATCCCTTATCCTAAGACTATGTCCACTGGTTCTGGACTTCCCCAACATCGGGAACATTCTTCCCGCATCTAACCTGTCCAGTCCCGTCAGAATCTTATACGTTTCTATGAGATCCCCTCTCATCCTTCTAAATTCCAGTGAATAAAGGCCCAGTTGATCCAGTCTCTCCTCATATGACAGTCCTGCCATCCCTGGAATCAGTCTGGTGAACCTTCGCTGCACTCCCTCAATAGCAAGAACGTCCTTCCTCAGATTAGGAGACCAAAACTGAACACAATATTCCAGGTGAGGCCTCACTATGGCCCTGTACAACTGCAGTAAGACCTCCCTGCTCCTATACACAAATCCCCTAGCTATGAAGGCCAATATGCCATTTGCCTTCTTCACTGCCTGCTGTACCTGCATGCCCACTTTCAGTGACTGATGAACCAAGACACCCAGGTCTCATTGCACCTCCCCTTTTCCTAATCTGCCGCCATTCAGATAATATTCTGCCTTCGTGTTTTTGCCCCCAAAATGGATAAATTCACATTTATCCGCATTATACTGCATCTGCCATGTATTTGCCCACTCACCTAACCTGCCCAAGTCACCCTGCAGCCTCTTAGCATTCTCCTCACAGCTCACACCGCCACCCAGTTTAGTGTCATCCGCAAACTTGGAGATATTACACTCAATTCCTTCATCTAAGATTTTTTAGACCTTCAAGTAAGATTTTTAATACATCAACTCATTCCTCTGTGGAGTTGCTTATGGTACTTTGGAGAATACGATCACCTTCTGATCACTAGTGTCTTCATAGTCTTGTTTTTCTCTCTCTCTCGCTGTTCTAGTGCTTCTGTCTCTTTCTTTCTCTTCTCTTCTGCTTCTATTCACTTATCTCTTCTGCCAATAATGGATAGGAGTTAACCAAAGATAGATCCAGATGTAATGGCACAGGGGACAAGTCCAGCTGGTGATGCTCTGGCTATGTTTGGATAGGTAAGAGTGGAACCAACCAAGAGCAACCCCTCTTAGCTGGACGATGGAGGGAAGGTATTGGAGGAGGAGGCATGGTCAACTATGAGAAAGGCTGCAGAGAGGTTGAGAAGGAAGAGAGAGATAGTGCAGCATGGTCACATAGAGGTCATCATTTGTTACTTTGATTAGAGCTGTTTCAGTGCTCTGGCAGAGATGAAAACCTCCACAATTGGGGGTCCTGTTCCTGATTGAGTGATAAATATTGACCAGGATACATTCAACATCACTAAGAAAAAACAAATTATCTGGTCATTATCCAATGTTGTTTGTGAGAACTTGCTGCACACACATTGGTTGCTGGGTTTCCTACACTACAATAGTGACTACACTTTAAAAGTAATAATTGGCTGTAAAGAGCTTTGGAGTGTCCTGAGGCCTTGAAAGGCGCTATATAAATGCAAGTCTTTTAGTATTCCTGAGAGTGAAACCTCGAGCGCAAAATCTTGACATTATAGCCGTCAGCAAAAATAAACGGAGTGAAAGACACTGCCGTGCATCCTGGGAAATAACAGATAGCTGGGAGTGATTCCCTGACAGTAATCCCACCTCAAGATTTAGATGACAGTTATAAACCTCTTCAATTATGATGTCGCCTGAACCCCTCGATGAGATTACTGCCTAGTAATCGGTTATGGATATAAAATTACTCTCTCCTGAAAGATGCTGCCAGTTCTAAAGATGTGATCTTACGCTGTTATATCTGTTCGAGGCAGGTGTTATAAACACCAGGGGAATTTAAAAATAACACATCAATGTGAAAAATGATCCCCTCAGACTACTAAAGAAGCTTAGGTAATGAAATTCATTTTATTGCATTATTCTTTATTCTGTAGCAGCAATTAAACACATTTAGATTTGAATACAAGTCTATTACTAAAGGAAACATTACATTGCCGAGCAAGTAACTTTTTTTTTAACATCTTTAACCTACTGTGCTGGCTTCTATTTGATTTTTTTTCCCAATCCAACATCACCCTCATACAGTCCTGCATTACGTCAGTGAATACACTTCAAAAACTACTTCATTGGCTGTAAAGCACTTTGGGATGTCTGGTGGTCGTGAAAGGCGCTATATAAATGTAAGTTTTTCTTTCTTTGCAGCTTCTAGTTCAGGTGAGGAGTAAAGCTCCTTCTGCTGTGCTCCAAAAATGGAGAAAGATTTCCCTTGCATGCGTTTTGTATCAGAAAGCATCCTTTATAAACTTGTTTTCAATCTTGCTGCACAAAGTACACAAAGAAAATCAACCTCCCCATGTACTTCAATCACAAGCTTCGAAGAGCATCTCATACTGCACCAACGTGACATTTTTAGCCTTTCCCAAACTAGCCATTCTGGTTGCCCTTCTCAGCAAGGTGGAAAATGTAATGTAAGGCTGTGCTGAGTTATGGGTGGCTTTATGCTGTGTCGTCATCAACATCAACGTCGAGAAACATCCCAAAATACTTCACAGAGGTGTAGTCCAAAGATGAATGCCAAGCCAAAGAAGGAGATATTAGGAAGGATGACCAAAAGCTTGGTCAAAAAGGTAGCATTTTAAACAATTTATATTTGAATTAATCAATAGGAACAGCTTCTACCATCTCTGCAGGGAGCCTGTTCATAACATTGACCACTTGTTCACTGAAATGTTTGGGGGAATTTTTAACCCCAAACCCGTGTGGGTTTGGGTCGAGTGGAATGGTAAATTAAAAAAAATCTCAAATCTGAACGCAACTCACCTCAAACCCGCCCACTTCTGGTTTTAACAGAGGCAGAATGGGGTGTGCGAGCAACCTGCTCCGAGAGGGCAGGACCCTCATTTAAATCATTTAAGGGGGCTGCGTGCCTTAGATTTTAGCTCCATTTTAAATTTAACCTTGGCCGGTTGGGTTTCCCAGGCCTCGGGAAACCCGGCAACTAATGGGAGGCGAGGACTGCTGGATCCAGCGGGGAAGTGCCTTTCTAGCACTGCTTGTTGGCCAGGAGGAGCAGAAATACTTTTACCCGGCACACCAAGCTAACCTGCTTCCCACCAGTATTCCTGTTAAGCTGCATGGCTGCTCGGCCGCCTGAAGGTCGTTCACCCGCTTTTCAATTGGAGAAATCGTGCATGTGCAACATTTTGAATGGGTTTTGTAGCCTGTTAATGGGATCGCACACCCAAAGATAATTAGGGGGAGCATATCTTCCCACCCCAGCGATCGGCCATTCCCCCGCACCACGATCGGATCAGCCCCCCTTTCGTTCAATTCGATCAACCCCCGAGCCACGATGTCCCCCCCCCCCACCCCCCCGAGACACGATTCCACCCTTTACGATCCCTCCCTCCTCTGCGCTCACCGGCTGCAGCCTACGATTTCCTACCGGCCCTTCCAATCTTCTTTCCAACCCTTTTGATCACCCACAATCCTTCCGATCTCCCCTTCACCCTCCCGATCTCCCACTGACCCTCTTGATCCCCCCTGCCCCAACCCTCCCGATCTCCCCCCAACTCTTTTGATCTCCCATCCGAACTTCTGATCTCCTCTCCGACCCTTCCGATCTTCCATAATCCTTCCGATCTCACTTCCGACCCTCCCGATTTCCCACTGACCCTATTGATCCCCCCCGCCCCAACCCTTCCGATCTCCGCCCAACTCTTTTGATGTCTCACCCGAACTTCTGATCTCCTCTATCACCCATCAGATCTCCCACAATCCTTCCGATCTCCCCTCCAGCCCTTCTTCCGGGTTTTCTGAACACATAACCGCCCCCTCAACATGCGCTCCCTCCCCGCATCTCTGTAAATATCAGGGCTATTGTTTCTGAGGATTCGTTTTGAACTAATCTCCGCTCAAGCACAGGCCCTGTCCTTTGGTTCTACTGTTCTGGACAAGGTGAAATAGCTTGTCATGGTCTATATTATCTAGTCCCTTTAGAATTCTAAATCAGCAATCTTATCAACTCTCAACCTTCTCTTTTCTAGCCACATTGCACCTGTCTACTATAATCCCATTTCCCTGCTTTTTTCCTGTAGTCTTTATTATTTTTCTTTTTTAAGTGCTATGGTTGACTTGGCTTCCAGAGCCACTTGTGGTGATGAATTGCATATTCTAATAATGCTTAGTGTGAAAAAATGTCCTCTAATAGCTCCCTTTATCCCTGTGTGTAGTCCCAGAAGTTCCACAAAAATGGATGGATCCGCTGAATTAGATAAAAAATGTCTTGCTTAAAATTTTGAGACATCAATGAAATTAATTGGGACTTTCTGAAATGAATGGAGCAAAATGGTTTGCTGGAAAAGCCCAGGCAATATATCAAGTTCAGAAATTTCAGTCTTATAGTTCTGTACAAAAAATGCACCTATGAAAAATGTACAGCTCAAATTTACATTTCTATGGAAGGGTATTGTGTGCAAATTAATAAGACACACTAGATATGGCAGAGAAAACCAGACACAAATCTAAATACTACAATAGTTGTACCTGTAGTCTATTATTTGCTTGTGGGGACTGGATGATGTTAATTGTTGACTTTCCACCTCTAAAACCTGCTTTCAAATCCAATTAGCCTTGACTAATGGTTTGGAAGTCCCTTCTGTTTGTTGACTGCAAGGGTACTATGTGAAATAAGGTTGGACATTTGCAGAAAATACTAGAAATACTCAGCAGGTCAGGCAGCATCTGTGGAGAGAGAAACAGAGTTAACGTTTCAGGTCGATGACCATTCTGACGAAAGGTCATCGACCTGAAACATTTACTCTGATTCTCTCTCCACAGATGCTGCTGAATCTGTTGAATGTTTCCAACATTTTCTGTTTTTATTTCAGATTTCCAGCATCCATAGTATTTTGCTTTTGGACATTTTCAATTCCTAGTGGGTATGGATCCACAACACAAAGTTGGTAATCACATGGAGGGATGCTATAGCATAGATGATGTGGGATATATTGATGGACGTTCTGGGGCTGAGGTTCATTGTTGGGGCAGAATAGGAAGAGCTTCACTCTGCATTCAACTGTGCTGTAAAACAACTTACATTTTTATTTAACGAAGCAAAGCTTGCTAGACGCTTCACAATTGGGGAATCAAACTCAAGCTTGAGTGGTAGGTAAATTTGGCAGATGCTAGGAGAGATGTAGTAAGAGAGGTGTTTGGGAAGAAATGCTCAAAGTGTGAGGGCTGAAGTTTTTAAACACTAATGATGGAATTCATGGAGGTAGGGTTGGAAGACAGAAGAGACCAAAGTTGGAAGAGTTGGGGTGCAAGCAGATGGAGATTGCGGAGCTCCGGAAGAGTGAGGCTACAGAATGATTTGTAACAAACATAAGTATTTTGAATTTGATGTGGTAAGTGTCATATATGTATACTCTGTGTATATACTATGCTGGTACCTCTAGAGGGTGCAACTGTGGGAGGCCCAGGCAGGAGCTGTATAAAAGGCTGGTCACCACGTTGCTGCCTCACTCTGGAGTTACAATAAAGAGACTAAGGTCACATCAGTTCAAGCACAGCACTAGGCCTCGTGGAGTTATTCTACAGATAAGTAGAGACATATTAACTGGTGACGCCTACAGATCACGGACTTACACGCAGAGATGGCTGCTGTTGGTAGTTTAGAAAAGTTTACAGAGGGTGAAGCCTTTACTCGGGTTTCACTGGCCAGGTGACACACAGCCGCACCGAGGGCCAGGATTTAGCAGAATATGTCGCAGACCTACGAAGGCTCGTGGAACCATGTGAATTTGGCAAACTCCTCAACAATGTGTTGCGGGACGTTTTCGCGACGGGACAGGACGTGAAGTGGACCATCACCTTAAACCAGGCTTTCATGACCTCAACATTGAGATTCTCCCAGAATCAAAACTCACTGGCAAGTACTGTGCAGAAAATAACTGTTGATCAAAGAATTAGTCCGACTCAGAGTCCGCCAAGGGGTGTAAATGCGAATCGGTTAACATGCTGGCGTTGCGGGGGTTACCATCGGGCCTGTCTGTGTCGATTTAGACATTATGTGTGCAAAGCCTGTGGCCAAAAGGGTCACCCACAGCGAATGTGCAGAAGAACTGCGACTCAAAACGTGGCAGAGGAGTTGGCAGGAGGTTTCCGATCCAGCAAGGATCATAAAGTATAAGCTAGAGAGGCGACCCAGCCCGAGGAACCAGTGCACGGGGTGCACACCTTCACTACCAAAAGTCCCCCCATGATGATGAAAGTCAAGATAAATGGCATTCCTGTTTCCATGGAGTTGGACACGGGGGCGAGTCAGTCACTTATAAGCCAGAAGACATTTGAGAGGCTGTGGGGCAACAAAGAACAAAGACCCAAGCTGAGCTTGATTCAGACAAAGCTGCGCACTTACACCAAGGAACTGATCCCAGTTATCGGTAGTGCGAACGTAAAAGTATCCTATGATGGAGAGATACACGAATTGCCACTGTGGGTTGTACCAGGCGATGGGCCAATGCTGCTTGGTAGAAGCTGGATGGGGAAGATTCGGTGGAACTGGGAAGACGTCAAAGCACTATCTTCAGTGGATGATGCTTCCTGTGCACAAGTGCTGAGCAAGTTCCCATCCTTATTTCAATCAGGCATTGACTACTTCACAGGCGCCAAAGTGCAGATCCACTTGGTCCCCGAGGCACGGCCTGTTCATCACAAGGCTCGAACGGTCCCTTACATGATGAGGGAGAAAGTGGAGATCGAATTGGACAGACTTCAACACGAGAGAATCATATCACCAGTCGAATTCAACGAGTGGGCCAGCTCGATTGTTCCGGTACTAAAGAGCGATGGCACAGTCAGAATCTGTGGCGACTGCAAGGTAACGATCAACCGAGTTTCATTACAGGAGCAGTACTCACTACCCAAAGCAGATGATTTCTTTGCGACATTAGCAGGAGGAAAGGCGTTCACTAAGCTGGATCTAACCTCCGCTTACATGACCCAGGAGCTGGCTGAGTCGTCGATAAAATTAATGTGCATTAACACACACAAGGGACTGTTTTTGTATCACAGGTGCCCGTTCGGGATCCACTCGGATGCAGCCATCTTCCAAAGGAACATGGAGAATCTGTTGAAATCGGTTCCACGCACCATTGTATTTCAGGATGACATCCTGATCACTGGTTGCGGCACTACCGAACACCTGCACAATCTACGAGGTTTTAAATCAACTAAACAGGGTCGGACTCTGGCTGAAATGATCCAAGTGTGTCTTTCTGGCATCAGAGGTAGAATTCCTGGGGAGGAAGATTGCGGCAGATGGCATCGAGTCCACGGACTCGAAGACAGAGGCCATCAAGAATGCACCCAGACCACGAAATGTAACAGAGCTGCGCTTGTTCCTGGGACTCCCCAACTATTTCGGTAACTTTCTTCCAGGGTTGAGCTCGAACCGTTGCACAAGTTGCTACGCGAGGGAGACGACTGGGTTTGGGGTCAAAATCAAGAGGCCGCCTTCAAAAAGGCCAGAAACTTGCTGTGTTCGAACAAGTTGCTTGTATTGAAAGACCCAGGTAAACGTCTGGTTTTAACATGTGACACGTCGTCGTACGGTGTTGGATGTGTTTTACAGCAAGCAAATGTAGTGGGCAAACTCCAACCAGTTGATATGCGTCTAGAAGTCTATCCAAGGCCGAAAGAGCCTAAAGTATGGTCGAGAAGGAGGCTTTGGCCTGTGTCTATGGGGTAAAAAAAATGCACCAGTATTTGTTCAGACTCAGGTTCGAATTAGAAACTGACCACAAGCCCCTAATCTCACAGTTTTCGAAAGCAAAAGCATAAACACCAATGCTTCGTCGTGAATCCAAAGATGGGCACTAACACTGTTGGCCTATGATTGTACAATCCGCCAGAGGCCAGGCACTGAGAACTGTGCCGATGCCCTCAGCCAGCTACTGTTGCCCACCACCGGGGTAGAAATGGTGCAGCCCGCAGACCTGTGCCTGGTCATGGACGTCTTCGAAAGCGAAGGGTCACCCGTAACGGCCATCAGCTCAGGATCTGGACCAACCAGGACCCTGCGTTATCTCTTGTAAAAAGTTGCGTCCTCAATGGGGGCTGGTCAGCGGTCCCAAGAGAAATGCAAGACGAGATAAAACCATTTCACCGTCGTAAAATCGAAATGTCCATCCAATGGGGCAACCACGTCGTCCTGCCAAAAAAAGGCAGGGCAACCTTCATACGCGACCTACACAGTGACCACCAGGCATAATCATGATGAAGGCTATTGTCAGGTCCCACGTCTGGTGGCCTGGCATTGACTCGGACTTGGAGTCATGCGTACGCCAGTGTAACACTTGCTCACAATTGAGCAATGCCCCCAGGACGCTCCACTTAGTCTGTGGTCCTGGCTCTCAAAACCATGGTTCAGGATCCACGTAGATTATGCGGGCCCCTTTCTAGGAAAAATGTTCTTCGTTGTAGTGGATGTCTAAGTGGATCAAATGTGTAATAATGGCATCCAGCACATCCACCGCCACCATTGAAAGCCTCAGGGCCATGTTTGCCACCCATGGCTTGCCCGACATTCTGGTCAGCGACAATGGTCCGTGTTTCACCAGCTCGGAATTCAATGAATTCATGACCCGCAATGGCATCAAGCATGTCAGGTCTGCTCCATTCAAGCCAGCATCCAACGGCCAAGCGTAGCGGGCAGTCAAACCATAAAGCAGAGCTTGAAATGCGTCACGGAAGGCTCCTTACAAAGCCGCCTATCCCGGGTGCTGATCAATTACAGGACACGACCCCACTCACTTACTCGGGTCTCCCCTGCAGAATTACTAATGAAACATGCACTCAAAACCAGGCTCTCCTTAGTCCACCCTGACCTCAACGATCAGGTGGAAACCAGGCGTTATCGGCAAAACATGTACCATGATCGCGTGGATGTATCGCGCGACATCACTGTAAACGACACAGTGTTTGTGCTGAATCACGGTCATGGCCCCAAATGGGTCGCTGGCACTGTTTTAGCCAAGGATGGCTTCATCTGCCATGCATTTGCCAACTCACCTAACCTATCCAAGTCACTCTGCAGCCTAATAGCATCCTCCTCGCAGCTCACACTGCCACCCAACTTAGTGTCATCCGCAAATTTGGAGATACTGCATTTAATCCCCTCGTCTAAATCATTAATGTACAATGTAAACAGCTGGGGCCCCAGCACAGAACCTTGCGGCACCCCACTAGTCACTGCCTGCCATTCTGAAAAGTACCCGTTTACTCCTACTCTTTGCTTCCTGTCTGACAACCAGTTCTCAATCCACGTCAGACACTACCCCCAATCCCATGTGCTTTAACTTTGCACATTAATCTCTTGTGTGGGACCTTGTCGAAAGCCTTCTGAAAGTCCAAATATACCACATCAACTGGTTCTCCTTTGTCCACTTTACTGGAAACATCCTCAAAAAATTCCAGAAGATTTGTCAAGCATGATTTCCCTTTCACAATTCCATGCTGACTTGGACCTATCATGTCACCATTTTCCAGATGCACTGCTATGACATCCTTAATAATTGATTCCATCATTTTACCCACTACTGAGGTCAGGCTGACCAGTCTATAATTCCCTGTTTTCTCTCTCCCTCCTTTTTTAAAAAGTGGGGTCACATTGGCTACTCTCCACTCCATAGGAACTGATCCAGAGTCAATGGAATGTTGGAAAATGACTGTCAATGCATCCGCTATTTCCAAGGCCACCTCCTTAAGTACTCTGGGATGCAGTCCATCAGGCCCTGGGGATTTATCGGCCTTCAATCCCATCAATTTCCCCAACACAATTTCCCGACTAATAAAGATTTCCCTCAGTTCCCCCTCCTTACTAGACCCTCTGACCCCTTTTATATCCGGAAGGTTGTTTGTATCCTCCTTAGTGAATACCGAACCAAAGTACTTGTTCAATTGGTCTGCCATTTCTTTGTTCCCCGTTATGACTTCCCCTGATTCTGACTGCAGGCGACCTACGTTTGTCTTTACTAACCTTTTTCTCTTTACATACCTATAGAAACTATTGCAATCCGCCTTAATGTTCCCTGCAAGCTTCTTCTCATACTCCATTTTCCCTGCCCTAATCAAACCCTTTGTCCTCCTCTGCTGAGTTCTAAATTTCTCCCAGTCCCCAGGTTCACTGCTATTTCTGGCCAATTTGTATGCCACTTCCTTGGCTTTAATACTATCCCTGATTTCCCTAGATAGCCACGGTTGAGCCACCTTCCCTTTTTTATTTTTACGCCAGACAGGAATGTACAATTGTTGTAGTTCATCCATGCGGTCTCTAAATGTCTGCCATTGCCCATCCACAGTCAACCCCCTAAGTATCATTCGCCAATCTATCCTAGCCAATTCACGCCTCATACCTTCAAAGTTACCCTTTTTTAAGTTCTGGACCATGGTCTCTGAATTTACTGTTTCATTCTCCATCCTAATGCAGAATTCCACCATATTATGGTCACTCTTCCCCAAGGGGCCTCGCACAATGAGATTGCTAATTAATCCTCTCTCATTACACAACACCCAGTCTAAGATGGCCTCCCCCCTAGTTGGTTCCTCAACATATTGGTCTAGAAAACCATCCCTTATGCACTCCAGGAAATCCTCCTCCACCGTATTGCTTCCAGTTTGGCTAGCCCAATCTATGTGCATATTAAAGTCACCCATTATAACTGCTACACCTTTATTGCATGCACCCCTAATTTCCTGTTTGATGCCCTCCCCAACATCCCTATTACTGTTTGGAGGTCTGTACACATCTCCTACTAACGTTTTTTGCCCTTTGGTGTTCTGCAGCTCTACCCATATAGATTCCACATCATCCAAGCTAATGTCTTTCCTAACTATTGCATTAATCTCCTCTTTAACCAGCAATGCTACCCCACCTCCTTTTCCTTTTATTCTATCCTTCCTGAATGTTGAATACCCCTGAATGTTGAGTTCCCAGCCCTGATCATCCTGGAGCCACGTCTCCGTAATCCCAATCACATCATATTTGTTAACATCTATTTGCACAAGTAATTCATCCACCTTATTGCGGATACTCCTTGCATTAAGACACAAAGCCTTCAGGCTTGTTTTTTTAACACCCTTTGTCCTTTTAGAATTTTGCTGTACAGTGGCCCTTTTTGTTCTTTGCCTTGGGTTTCTCTGCCCTCCGCTTTTCCTCATCTCCTTTCTGTCTTTTGCTTTTGCCTCCTTTTTGTTTCCCTCTGTCTCCCTGCATTGGTTCCCATCCCCCTGCCATATCAGTTTAAATCCTCCCCAACAGCACTAGCAAACACTCCCCCTGGGACATTGGTTCCAGTCCTGCCCAGGTGCAGACCGTCCGGTTTGTACTGGTCCCACCTCCCCCAGAACCGGTCCCAATGCCCCAGGAATTGTAAAACATCCCAAGCCACTTCACAGGACTGTAATCTGACAAAAAAAAATGACACCGAGCCAAAGAAGGAACCCAAATGTTTGGTCAAAGAGGTAGGTTTTAAGCAGCACTTTAAAGAAGGAGAGAGAGAGGTGGAGAGGTGAAATAATATTCATGGAATTAAGGTAGTAAACGGATAAGATTTGGTATCGACAGTGTCCATACAAAAGCTGACCCTATGTTCATGAGACTAATATTGTTAGGTGACATAATACAGATCAGAAATAGGAGGGGGCCAATTATAGACCATGGGAAGAGAAGCCATTCCAGGAGATATGCTGGCTGCAATGGAACTGTGAGAGGGCAGTAAACCATGAAGGAGGGATCGTGAAGGAGCACGGTGTGGTCAACCTTGTCAAAAGCCATAGAGAATCAAGAATTCATAACACACTGTGACTACAATCAAACTGGATGGTGCTAGTAACCGGAGAGTGTTTGTTGTAGACATTGCTTGCTGGAAGTATTTAATTCCCCAACACAAACATACCTCACCTTGACCAGCATAAACCCTCCCTCCCTAAACAAAACATGGTTGAAAGAAATTGTGCTCTTTTGAAAACGTGGCACTATAAAGAGGTGGACAAACTTATCCACCAAACTACACTAAAACACAAATCTAATATTTCTAAAAGGACAGGACATAGAGGTTTTCTTGCATGAAGGACTTCCCATATGACCTGACAAAATGGGGATTCGGGATTTTCTTTTAAATGTATAATCGGTAAAAAAAAGTCTGAAATATTCAATGTATTTCAATGGAAATCAAAAGACACGGGGGGACCAAAACGGTTTGCTGGCGAAAGCACAGGCAATATATCAAGTTCAGAGATTTCAGACTTATATTTCAGAATATTGTGCAAATTGCACATTTGGTGTCATGATGGGGCAGTAGGAATCCAATCTTACACCACATTAAGGACGGATTTCACAGGCTGACAGTCTCCCAGTGCTGAGATCTGTGAGAACAGTTGAAAAAAAACCTAAAAAATCTAATCCTGCTGACTCTCTAGGTTTTATAACTTTCTGAAAAAAAAGGTTAACCTGCGAAACTTCCTTTGCACTCAGAGTGGAACACAGGCCAAGCTGCGAGCTCGGCAGTGATTTCTGCCTCTTTTTTTTTTGTTTTCTTTTTCCTCACTTTTCTTCCCTCTGTTCCTGGCTCAGTGCCTTCAACTTCGTGGCTGTTCTTCCTGTGTGATTCCAGAGCGTGAATGGCAACAGGCTATTCTACCTTGAACGCCTCAAAGGCCAACCTGATTCTAGCCTCAGCCAGTGTCTGCACCTGCTTTGAGCTATGAACTGTTGAATAATTAGTAATGAAATATATGCCTTGACAAGTGAGCACGGTGGATTTAATGTAATATACAATTCGGTGTTTATTGCCATGTTTTTTCCCTTTATGCCAGAAGCAAGAAGCGATAAGAATGACTACTTGCATTTATATAGCATCTTTAACACAATAAAGCATCCCACGGCACCTCACAGGAGCATAATCAGATAAAAATAAGCAACTCAGACATTTGTAGCATTTATTTTACAACCAAAAAGATATACTCTAATCCTGTCCCCTTTCACTGTATTTAAACTCAGCCTATTCGCCTTCTCTCCATATCCCTCAAGCACTGAAATATCGACTGTCTCCTGAACTCAAAGTTACTTTGGGCCAAATTTTGCTGAATAAATAGCGGCGTCTGAATTATGCACACCATTATTAATACGCAAATCGGCCAGCAACCCGTAAATTGCAAATTGCCACACGTTACTTTGTGAAAACGGCATCTGCACTTCACCTCACTGTGATTTTCATGAAGTGTCTGAATTTGCACATTAATTGCCCAGTAAACTCAGCACAGAAAGTTAAGTCTAGTAATTATCAGTGTAAGTACCCTTTTAACGACATAATAATTGTTAATGGCTGCCAATCAACCTCGCTTGCCCAGAATGTAAACAATTAATAAGTATGGAGTCCCATTCCTTCATGTTGTGAATTGTTTTTAAATGCCAAATTTGAAATGTTTTAATGTTTTTTCTTACTTTTCCTTTCTGTCTCTTTTTTCTCTCTCTCTTAATTCAATCTTCTTTCCTCTCTCTTTATTTCTCTTTCTGTACTGATTGGACATTGAATTCACCCACTCTAATTCACATTCCTTCTCAGTCCTTTCTCTGTTTATTTCTCAATCCTTTAATCTAATTGGTTAGCAACATAAACTGTTTGTCTTGTTGTTCACCAAGGTCCTAGGTACCCTGTTGCCCTCACTGCACCGTTATCAGCTCACACTTCCAGCAACTTTGTGGGCAAAAATGTTTTAAACCTAAGGGCCCGAATTTGATGAAGGCCTCCACCCGCCCAAGTGCCGCCCAAACGATCGGCAATGGCTGCCGAGGTACCTGACAGTACTTTCGACGGGATTTTCATCGGAGACGTCCCTCGAAGGTTGGCGGGCGGCAAATGAATGACTTACACCACTAATCTGGGCGGCAGCCGGCAGGAGCTCCAAGTGCCGCCGAGAATGGAGTCGGGCCCACAGAGGGTCTAAGACCTGGAAAGCAAAAGCATAAAAACAAACATCTGAAGACCTTCAGGGGACCCCATCCAGGTAAGTACCTGTAAAGAAAAAATTACAAAAAGTGTACTAACCTTTTTTTCACCATCTTCTTACCTACTGTCAGGGACAGACCAGCCTCCAGCCAGTGGTCCACTCCTATTCTGCCGCCGACTCCCGCCCACATCAATATCGCAGCTCGGCGGGCGGGAGAGGAGTTGCGCGACTCGGCCGTCCGCTGACGTCGGTGGGCTCTCTCCTCCCACCCGCTCCAGCCCGCTCCAGGCCACGTCGAAAGTGGCACTGGGCGGATGCTGCAGAGGGCTGTTGGCGGCAGTGGCCGGTAAGTTCTTCAATTTCGGGCCCTAAATGTGAAATTGTAGGTTCTGACCAGCGGGGCATGCCATGAGATGCCCCACCCCAGCAAAATCTGGCCTTATTTGTTTTAATGACCAAGCTGGTAACCTATTCTGCAAGTCTGTTAGCCTTTGGGCGAAGAAGTTCTCTCTGAATTCCTGTTTACTTCCAATTGTCTTCTAAAGGCAATATTTAAAAATTTACGCTCGTGGTGGGGAAAATATTGAGTGTTTGGGAACAGAGATCAGCAACCTCACAAGTTTTTCCCTTCGCACTCAAATTGCCAAAATATGCTCCTGGGATGGCATGGGGACTGCAAATTTATAAATTTACAATGTTAACTTTTTAGCCATTCATCACTGTGAACAATTTGACTGGGTCAGCTTTATCATTAAATGCCCTTCAGAATCTTATGAAACCTTAAGCCATATCAACATTTCCTCAATCCCAAACTGCTTAATCTTTTTTCACAGAATATTCCTGAGACCTGATATTATCTTTGGTACCTTAAGTTGGACCTTCTCCAGAACCATTCTATCCTTGTTATGGTAAGATGACTGCATACAGTACTTCAAATGGGATCTCATAGATTCATAGAATCCTTGGGCTAGAATTTCCTATCAGCCCGCCAGCACCCGATCACCGCCCAAAAGACCACTAAGACCGGGAAGATTATCATCGGCAAACCCCCCGCCTCCCCACCCCGCAAAAATACGCTGAGCAAAAAACATGGGCCTTGCACCCCCATTCTGGGTGAAAAAGTGCAATATAGGGTTGATTGGGCAGTTCGTAAACAAAATGGGCGAAAAATACCCCGAGGCTGTGGGTTGGGCCTAACACCAGAAAAACAATAAAAATAATTTTTCAAAAAACATCAACTAAAAAAAAATCAAAAAAACATTCCCAAGACACTTTGGGCTCAAATTTCCCCAGGAGTTGCCCCGCTGTTTTTTGGAGCATGTAGCTTTTGGAGTAACTTAAAAATCGCAAATTTTCCCATTTAACTCGCTCCAGTTTAAGTCAATTAGTTATTTTTTTTTCTTTGGTTTCGTTTTTTCTCTCCAAAAGGGGGCGTGACCAGCCACTTACACCTGTTTTGGCCATAGAAGCAAATTTGGCCAGCTGAAAGTTACTCTAAGCTAGCTTAGGCCAGTGTATGTGGCCACTTTTGTCGGCACAGAAAAACCTTACCTATATTTAAGAAATCAGCGCAGGTCGGCAGAGATGGAGTTGGGGGGGGAGAGGTGGGGGGGGATTGAGGAAAGGTTGAGTAAGAGGATTCCAAAGCTCTAAAGATCTTCACAACATCAGCACAACATTACAACATCTTCAGCACAACAGCTGCACAACATCACCACAAATAAATGAAAGATTTCACCCGATAGTGTGGCGACCTCATCACGCACTCCACTGACGGCCGTCACGAGTGATCTTGTGAGGGCATTGGTCTCCTCACCCAATGAGAAACCTGATTTACTTCTGCTGAGGGCTGCCTCTCAGGAGAGACTGGTTGGCTTCTCTTTCCCCTTGCCGTGGGTCTGCCTAGTGGCACCCCTCCAGTGCGAGGCACAGGCTGGGACGGTGGGGCACTGGGTGTCCCAAGATGCATTTCCCGACCGCCACTCGGACCCGCGACCTCAGAAGGTGTGCACCCACGGAAGGCTGCTGAGAAGCTAATGGAGGGTTCTGGTAGTGTGATACCTGTGATATGTCCTGATCGATATCGTGGTCAGCATTCTCCTGAGCACACATTTCCATGGACCCCTCCTCCCCCCACCTGCCTTGGTCTGGAGCGCACGCATCTGGATCCTCAGGATCTTGAGGAGTGTCGTCTTCTTCTACAAAAGATGACACAACAGTCAAATGGTTAGCAGCACAGGAGGGGGCAAGATGGGTGACATGAGTAGCCTCACGCGGAGCAGGCCAGTCAGCAGGTTGATTTGAAGAGCGACTATGCATTTTAATGACTCACCCTCACCCTCGCGTGTGGGTCCAGTTTGTGCAGAACTGATTCTTTTTCTGCCGGTGCGAGTCAGCAAGGCAGCAACCCTCTGTTCCAGGGGTGTCAGTTGATGCAGATTTGGCGGACCTCCTCCTGTTCTAGTTCTCTCCCTCTTGTTGTGGGCCAATTTCTTCTGCAAAGATGAAAATATAAATTGTCAGACATGGTGCGCTTCTGGTGGGTGGGACACATACAGATGCTCTCATTTTCCACCGCAATTCAATTTAAGGATGAAAATATTACTCACACTCGCTACTTGACCAATGTCCTGCCATTTCTTCTTGCACTGGCTTCCAGATCTTGCAGTGTTGACCCCAGCGGAGAATTTTTCAGCAACGAGCTTCCATCTTTTCCTCATTTCCTTGGGGGAGACCTTTGACGGACCACTCTTGCTGATACCCAGCTCCAGCCATTTCTCCTCAATAACTGTTACTAATTTCTCCACTTCCTTATGGAGGAAATTCTTGGTTCTTCTTGCACGCTCTTGCGCCATTCGTCTATTGGACTCAAACGCAGGTAATGTTCAAAGATCACACTTACACCTATCCAGCACTCCTTTCCACTCCCTCAGCCACACAAAAATCAATATTCAGACCTCACCTTTATATATGCTCCATAGCCACTTATTCTGAGGACGCTCTCCCTTTAATTGGCCGATTGGCAAGCTTCCTGTTACACTGCGCATGCGCGCAGACTGAAGTGCCCATTGCACATGCGCGCACACTCAAATGGTCATGCGTGCCCCTGCCGGCACTGCACGACACGCTGAGCCCAAGCCCTGCCCCCCGCCGGCCGCACTGAGCAAGCGCGACCGAAGCTCCGCCCCCCTCCCCACCCCCCAGACTCTGCTGCGCGACGCCGATGGATCCGGATGACGAGGGAGCGGCCAAATTACAAGGTAGATTTTTGCCGCTTTTTTTCCTCCAGGAAGTCGGGGCACCACATCGAGATACGCCGCTCGAAGCAGCTGGGGAAATTTGGGGCCTTTAAAACTAAATCACCATAACACATTTTTAAAATTATTAGTAAAAAAAACAATTACTAACCTTTTTCTTGGAGAGCTACTCACCTACCGCCCAGCTCTACTGATCCTCGTGGGTATTTTTATAAACTTACCTACCTGTTCACTGTTTTTTTTGAACATGTTTATTAACCAATAATGTTTGAATCCCTTTTAATATTCAGTGTCGCAAGTCTATTCCATTCAATTCCTCCATGCTCTCTATTTTGCTTCCTTGCTCCCAGTAATTTTATATTTACACTGTAATGCATTTGCATTTGCTGTCAAATGACTCACTTTCCTAGAAGTTCTTCAGATTCTGGTGGCATAATTCTCCATCATTTGCTGTGCTTCTAATTTTTGTATCATCTGAAAAATTTAGAGATGCCACCCTCACCCAGGTCATCAGCACTTGTATCTTGTAGAGATTTACAAGAAATGAGTCTTACCTGTCAGCAGCTCAATCAGGCCCATGACTTTCTACACTGACCACAAATTTCTGGTCATATTAGTTGAAAGCAGAATCTCTAAGCCTGTGTTATCAGTAAGAGAGCCTAAGAGTAACCTCTAATAAAGAAAAGAAAGGCATGCATTCACTATTAGCTTCTTTCATGACTTCGGGATGTCACAAAGCACTTTACAGCCAATGAAGTACTTTTACATAAGAACATAAGAAATAGGAGCAGGTGTAGGCCATTTGACCCCTTGAGCCTGCTCCACCATTCAATAAGATTGTGGCTGATCTGAACCTGGCCTCAACTCCACTTCCCTGCCCGCTCCCCATAACTCTTGACTCCCTTATCATTCAAAAATCTGTCTATCTTCACCTTCAATATATTCAAAGACCCAGCCTCCACAGCTCTCTGGGGTAGAGAATTCCAACGATTCCTCTGAGAGAAGAAATTCCTCCTCATTTCTGTTTTAAATGGGCGACCCCTTATTCTGAAACTATCGTCCCTCGTTCTAGATTCCCCCATAAGGTGAAACATCGTCTGCTTCAACCCTATCAAGCCTCCTCAGAATCTTATATGTTTCAATAAGATCACCTCTCATTCTTCTAAACTCCAATGAGTATAGGCCCAACCTGCTCAATTTTTCTTCATGTGACAACTTCTTCATCTCAGGAATCAAACTCGGAAACCTCTAAACTGCCTCCAATGCAACTATATCCTTCCTTAAAACTGTACGCAGTACTCCAGCTGTGGTCTTACCAACGCCCTGTACAGTTGGAGCAGGACATCCCTACTTTTATATTCCATCCCCTTTGCAATAAAGACCAACATCCCATTTGCCTTCCTCATTACTTGATGTACCTGCATGCTAACTTTGTGCGTTTCATGTACAAGAACCCCCAGATCCATCTGTACTACAGCATTTTGTAATCGTTCCCCTTTTAAATAATAATTTGTTTTTTTATTTTTCCTACCAAAGTGGATAATCTCACATTTTCCCACATTATAGTCCATCTGCCAAACTTTTGCCCATTCACTGAGCCTATTCCTATATCCCTTTGTAAATGTTTTGTGTCCTCCTCACAACTTGCTTTCCCATCTATCTTTGTACCATCAGCAAATTTGGCTACGTTACACTCGGTCCCTTCATCCAAGTCATTAATATAAATTGTTAATAGTTGAGGCCCCAGCACTGATCCTTGTGGCACCCCATTAGTTCCTGTTTGCTAACTTGAAAATGACCCATTTATCCCAACTCTCTGTTGTCTGTTAGTTAGCCAATCCTCTATCCACGCTAATATATTACCCCCAACCCTGTGAGCTGTTATCTTGTGCAGTCACCTTTTGTGTGTCACCTTATCGAATGCTTTCTGGAAATCCAAATACATGACATCAACTCATTCCCCTTTATCCACTCTGCTCATTACATCCCCAAAGAACTCCAGCAAATTTGTCAAACCTGATTTCTCTTTCATAAAACCATGCTGACTCTGCTTGACTGCATTATGATTTTCCAAATGTCCTGCTACTACTTCCTTAATGATGGACTCCAGCATTTTCCTAATGATAGATGTTAGGATGGCTGGTCTATAGGTTCCTGCTTTCTGTCGCCCTCCTTTCTTAAATATGGGTGTTACATTTGTGGATTTCCAGTCCACTGGGAATTTTGATAGATTACAACCAATGCATCCACTATCTCTGCAGCCACTTCTTTTAGGACCCTAGGATGCAGGCCATCGGGTCCAGGGGACATCCACCTTTAGTCCCATTAGTTTGCCTAATACTGTATCTCCAGTGATAGTGACTGTTTTAAGTCCCCCCCCCCCCCAATAGCTCCTTGATTATCAATTATTGGGATATTTTTAATGTCCTTTACCGTGAAGACCAATACAAAATATTTGTTCAAAGTCTCTGCCATTTCCCTGTTCCTCATTATTAATTCTCCAGTCTCACCCTCTAAGGGACTACTGTTTAGGTTAGCTGCTCGCTTCCTTTTTTATATACCTGTCGAAGCTCTTACTGTCTGTTTTTATATTTCTAGCTAGTTTACTCTCATATGCTATCTTCTCTGTCTTTATCATGTTTTTAGTCATCCTTTGTTGGTTTTTAAAAATTTCCCAATGCTCTTCCCTTCCATTGTCCTTTGCAATATTGTATGCCTTTGTTTTCAAATTGATACCATACTTTACTTCCTCAATTAGCCAGGGATGGTTCATCCTTCTCTCAGCAATTTTTTTCTCACTGGAATAAAGCTTTGCTGAGAGTTATGAAATATCCCTTTAAATGTTTTCTACATTCTCCACAAGATCCTACAAATCCCCTGAGAGATTAGATGCACCAATATTAACATCATCGACCAGGCCAACATCCCCAGCATTGAAGCATTGGCCACATTTGATCAGCTCCATTGGGCAGTCCACATTGTCCGCATGCCAGACACGAGACTCCCAAAGCAAGGCTCTACTCGGAACTCCTTCACGGCAAACGAGCCAAAGGTGGGCAGAGGAAACATTACAAGGACACCCTCAAAGCCTCCCTGATAAAGTGCAACATCCCCACCGACATCTGGGAGTCCCTGGCCAAAGACCGCCCTAAGTGGAGGAAGTGCATCCAGGAGGGTGCCGAGCACCTTGAGTCTCATCGCCGAGACATGCAAAAATCAAGCGCAGACAGCGGAAAGAGCGTGCGGCAAATCTGTCCCACCATCCCTTACCCTCAATGATTATCTGTCCCACCTGTGACAGGGACTGTGGCTCTCGTATTGGAATGTTCAACCACCTAAGGACTCATTTTAGGAGTGGAAGCAAGTCTCCCTCGATTCCGAGGGACTGCCTATGATGATGATGATGATGACAGTCTTACCCTTTAATATATTTTCCCAGTCCACTTTAACCAACTCAGCTTTACACTAGTTTAATACCTAGTTTTTTCACCTTCAATTATGAATTTGAATTTGAAATTCTAACATGCTATGATTACTATCTCCAAGAGGATCCTTTACTACAAGATCATTAATGAATCCAGACTCGTTACAGATTACCAGATCTAAAATAGTGTGCTCCCTGGTTGGTTCCACAACATATTGTTCCAAGAAACCATCCCGCATACACTCTATGAACTCTTCCTCAAGGCTACCTTTGCCAATTTGATTTGTCCAATCAATATGAAGATTAAAATCGCCCATGATTATTCCCGTACCTTTCTTACAAGCCTCCATTATTTCTTGAAGTGTAGTCACTTGAAGAGTATCCCTTTGTGGCCATCTTCTGTTTCCTTTTTGACCCCAAATAATTTTTTTTCTTGCTATCTTTTAGATAAGAGATTAAACCAAGCCCTTGTCTACCTGACATTAAGGATCCTATAGCAGGATTCGAAGATAGGCAGCGAGTTCTTCCAGTGTCCTGGCCAACATTCTTTCCCCAGCCACACCACCAAAAACAGGAAATTTATCTGATTGTTGTTTGTGGGACCTTGTTGTCTATAGTTGTCTACATAACAACAATGACTGCACTTCAAAAGTAACTCATTGGCTATGAAACACTTTGGAATGTTCTAAGAATGTCAGGGTGCTAAATTATTCCTAATAATTCTTCATTTTCCTACCTTTTCTCCTGAAGCTGCTGGCTCTTGCTGGGTTAAGGATTACAAGGTAACATTACCTCGGACAAGATACAGTGATTGCATCAGTGCGTGTGTGCGCAAAAGTGCGAGAATATCTATGTGTGAGGGTATGTACCGTATATACTCGCGTATCATGCGACTTTTGAAGACCTAAATTGTAACCTAAATTTGGGGGGGGTCGCATGATACGCGAGATACAAAATTTGCGGGTGTGAAGTGCTGGCCAAGATTAGGCTGTTAGGCTGTTAAGCAGACCGTATCCACGCTGAATCTCGGCAGGTATCTCCTGGGCTGGATTGCAGCCTCTATTGTCGCTTGTACTGTATCTTTGCTGTGGTCTAGAGATCGCCACCCACAACTCCCTCCGAAGTTTGCTGCATTATTAGAGGCTCCATCTATCTCAGCCCATGCTTCTTTTACCCGCAAACACAGTAGAGGCTGTGGCTGAACGACGCTAGTCAAGCCAGCTGGAACGATTGCTGTATCGGTGTTCGATTCGCGAACAGCTTTCACAGCAGAATCCACTCGATGTTTCATGTTAAGGTCTGTATTCGATCTCAAAAAAGTGACTCGCATGATACATGAGATATATGGTAAAATCATGTTTTGGGGACGAAAATTTAGGGGTCGCATGATACGCGAGATCGCAGGATACGCGAGTATATACGGTATATGCATTTGCAAGTTTTTGTGTGAGTGTACATGAAAGTGTATGAATGTGTGAGAATATATATATGTGTGAATATGTGTGTGGGGCGGGGGGAATTGTGAATGTCAGTATGAATGTGTCAAAGTGTGCACAAGTAACGTGAATATGTTAGCATGAATGTGTATGTGTTAAAATGAATGTGAATATGTGTGAGTGATGTGCTTAGTTTTAGTTTAATAGGGCTAAATGTAAGGCTGTGAAAATTGGGTTCATATTGGATATACTAAAAAGAAAGTTTAAGAAAAAGAAATTACAGCATATACGATAGGTAGCAAAGTGGTTATGTTACTAGATTAGCCTCTTGACTCCTGTTGGGGTTCCTGTTGAGGTTTCAACTGTCACTGGCAACACTCTCATATATTACTTAAGTAACCATGGTCAAGCATGGAGAGCAATCATAATCTGTATCATAGCTAGGCCCGATCCCATATTCATCTCACATCCACACATTGCAGCAGGGGACATCACTAGATTCCCATCAGGAAGGGGAACACTGGTGGATTTTATCCTTTATATGTTAAGGTGAATCATAAGGACCAATTTTAACCCGTCCCACTTGGCAGAAACAGGGTGGGCTGGTGGTTAAAATGGCATTTGTGTGATTCCTGCTACGTTCCCGCCCACCACCATTTGAACTTCGCCAAATTTCAGTCATGGAAAGGCATCCACCGTAGGCAGACACTTACCTCATCAATATTTAAATGCCGGGTTCTGATGGCATTGTTTGGACCCTGACGTGTCAATAGCAGTAGCACTCTATGTCAGAGCTGCCAGTGAAAGCTGGCAGCAGGCAGGATCGTGGCCAGCAGAGGCTCAGGTAAGTTTACATTTTGACATTTTTTTAGTTTCCTTGTAGGCCAAGAAGAACAGAATATGGTCCTCTGGTCCCCACAAACCTTGAGTCTCCCCTCCAGATCATAATTTTAATTATCTCCGCACTTCCTCCCCCCCAATCACCTTATGCTGGGGGCTGTTCCTGTGGGTTCCCAGTTGCAGACTCCTGATGCCTGAAATCCTGCTGCTGCCTGTTGACTGCCTCGTTATTCCCACTGGGTTAAAGCGGGAGTCCGTCCTTGAACATGATAATGAGGCCTTGGTTAAAATTACACCATGGCGGTTTCCCTCCCACCTTGCACCTCACCCCCAGCAGATGCACCCTCATGTCCTGTGTTAATATCAGGTCTATAGAGCACGTTTGGTTGCTGTGGTTGTGAGCATCTAATTCAGCACAGACTGAGGATTAAACCTAGCACTTTCTGTTTGTGTGTCTCAGTACAACAGCAGGCATTTACTTACATAGGTATGTTATATATTTCCGGTCAACTGACAATTAGGGGGAAATGCTCGTGGAGAGCTACCTGTTCGAAAATTGCAGTGAAAAGTCAGAACTTGCACTTCTATAGCACCTTATCACTTCCCTCAGGAAGTCCCAAAGCAATTTAAATCAAATTAATTACTTTTCAGTAAATTACTGGTGCATTAACTGTTCTTATGTAGATGTGTCACCATGGGACCTTCCAACCTTTTAATAACTCTTTGAACTGCCAACCAGGAGCTTGATTTGCTACCTCCAAGGGATGATGGGCTAAATTTTGGGCCTCAATGTTTTATACCGAGTCGGGAGCGGATGACTTTGAGTGCATGCTGGAACCTCGATCCTGGTTGCAGCCCGCTCTGTCCAAGTGATTTAATGTGGCTGGGGCTTGTTAAGCCCGCCCTGTGAGGTTCCCAGCCAATTAAAAGGAAGCAGGTTTGATGACATCATCTGATGATGCATCATCAGCCGGTTTGCTTAAAGGGACCATGCCCACATAGATTTTGACAGTTGTACTGCCAGTGTTCGGCATCATTGAGGTGCTGCAAACACTGACAAGCACTGCACAGTGTGCACGGCTGCACCCAGGCGCTCCATCACTCCCTTCAGATGCTTATGGAGAGAGTCACAGCTCGCAGGGAGATTCTCTTCCTTTCCAATGGGTGGAAGAGACCTCCCCAGGACAGCAACGCATCCTGGTTACACGTTGTACAGGAGGGCACAAGCAGGGATGTCATCAGGAGGATGAGGCTGCATTGGCGCAAACCTTTCAATGATCTCAGTGGATCATGAATCGTTAGTGCAAAGCCACATTCAACCTCACCCTGCTGTGTCATTCATCAGATTGCCATCATTCTGCCTTCCCTACCTTACTCCTGCACATCCTTACTCACACCAACTTGTCTTGCACCTCTCTATCTACATTATCACATCCACATCTCACTAGCCACCCCTCACAATCACCCTCATCCTTGTCGATTCAAACCGGGGTATGGTAACATAGTCGTTATGTTACTGGACTAGTAATCCAGAGGCCTGATCTAATAATCCAGAGATATGAGTTCAAATTAACTTCTGGAATTAAAAAGCTAGGATCAGTAATGGTGACCATGAAACTACTGGATTGTCAGAAAAACCCAACTGGTTCACTTTAGGAAAGGAAATCTGCTGTCCTTACCCAGTCTGGCCGAAATGTGACTCCAGACCCACAGCCCTCTGAAATGGCCTCGCAATCCACTCAGTTGTAACAAACTGCTACAACAAAGTCTCCACTGCGGGAATACCTTCACCGCATGGACTGCAGCGCTTCAAGACGGCGACTCATTACTACCTTCTCAAGGACAATTAGGGATGGGAAATAAATGCCGGCCTTGCCAGCGACACCCACATCCCGTGAACAAATAAAAAAAAAATAATCGTACCACTTGAGTGTTATTGCCAAAGCTGATATAAAGTTTCTGCTAATGTGTTGTCAAACATTGAAATCTTTATTTTCAACACTTTGCCTTCTTGGACAGATCTGTGTGCATCTTTGGAAGTGGCTTATTGATTTGTAGTGAATGGTGAATCATAACAGTACCCCCTGCCCGCCCCAATGGTGATGAATGTGAAAGGAATGGCTTGGACTTTGCAGGGATGCTTTATGATGTTGTTGTGGGGTGGAGCCAACTTGGTGCATTATGTGGCAGCCAGGGTGCACAGCATCAAGTGAAGTAAATCTGACCATGGTGAGGCCATCCCTGGCCTCCCAGGCAGCATGGTAATCGGGTGCTGATGCCCTATGTCCTGTGCAGCATCAGGTGTTTGCAGGGAAGGTTGATGTTGTTGTTGGTGATGCTGGTGTGCTGAGTGATGTTGATGATGGGGCTGATTGTGGTGGGATTCTGAGGACCAAGGTGAGATTTTTTCAAGGGCACCGATACTGATGGAATAGATGGCAGCTGAAGTTGAGATGACAGAAGCGATCTGTCAATGGTGAGATAGGTTGCTCCAAGGAGGTGCCATTGGATAGAGAGTTCACTGCAAACACTTCAAACCACCATAAAGCTGAAAAATGTATTCCAAATTAGCAATCTCGTTGTGCGAGGCCCCTTGGGGAAGAGTGACCATAATATGGTGGAATTCTGCATTAGGATGGAGAATGAAACAGTTAATTCAGAGACCATGGTCCAGAACTTAAAGAAGGCTAACTTTGAAGGTATGAGGCGTGAATTGGCTGAGATGGATTGGCGAATGATACTTAAGGGGTTGACTGTGGATGGGCAATGGCAGACATTTAGAGACTGCATGGATGAACTACAACAATTGTACATTCCTGTCTGGCATAGAAATAAAAAAGGGAAGGTGGCTCAACCGTGGCTATCAAGGGAAATCAGGGATAGTATTAAAGCCAAGGAAGTGGCATACAAATTGGCCAGAAATAGCAGCGAACCTGGGGACTGGGAGAAATTTAGAACTCAGCAGAGGAGGACAAAGGGTTTGATTAGGGCAGGGAAAATGGAGTATGAGAAGAAGCTTGCAGGGAACATTAAGACGGATTGCAAAAGTTTCTATAGATATGTAAAGAGAAAAAGGTTAGTAAAGACAAACGTAGGTCCCCTGCAGTCAGAATCAGGGGAAGTCATAACGGGGAACAAAGAAATGGCGGACCAATTGAACAAGTACTTTGGTTCGGTATTCACGAAGGAGGACACGAACAACCTTCCGGTTATAAAAGGGGTCGGGGGGTCTAGTAAGGAGGAGGAACTGAGGGAAATCCTTATTAGCCGGGAAATTGTGTTGGGGAAATTGATGGGATTGAAGGCCGATAAATCCCCAGGGCCTGATGGACTGCATCCCAGAGTACTTAAGGAGGTGGCCTTGGAAATAGTGGATGCGTTGACAGTCATTTTCCAACATTCCATTGACTCTGGATCAGTTCCTATGGAGTGGAGGGTAGCCAATGTAACCCCACTTTTTAAAAAAGGAGGGAGAGAGAAAACAGGGAATTATAGACCGGTCAGCCTGACATCGGTAGTGGGTAAAATGATGGAATCAATTATTAAGGATGTCATAGCAGTGCATTTGGAAAGAGGTGACATGATAGGTCCAAGTCAGCATGGATTTGTGAAAGGGAAATCATGCTTGACAAATCTTCTGGAATTTTTTGAGGATGTTTCCAGTAGAGTGGATAAGGGAGAACCAGTTGATGTGGTATATTTGGACTTTCAGAAGGCGTTCGACAAGGTCCCACACAAGAGATTGATGTGCAAAGTTAGAGCACATGGGATTGGGGGTAGTGTACTGACATGGATTGAGAACTGGTTGTCAGACAGGAAGCAAAGAGTAGGAGTAAATGGGTACTTTTCAGAATGGCAGGCAGTGACTAGTGGGGTACCGCAAGGTTCTGTGCTGGGGCCCCAGCTGTTTACACTGTACATTAATGATTTAGATGAGGGGATTAAATGTAGTATCTCCAAATTTGCGGATGACACTAAGTTGGGTGGCAGTGTGAGCTGCGAGGAGGATGCTGTGAGGCTGCAGAGCGACTTGGATAGGTTAGGTGAGTGGGCAAATGCATGGCAGATGAAGTATAATGTGGATAAATGTGAGGTTATCCACTTTGGTGGTAAAAACAGAGAGACAGACTATTATCTGAATGGTGACAGATTAGGAAAAGGGGAGGTGCAAAGAGACCTGGGTGTCATGGTACATCAGTCATTGAAGGTTGGCATGCAGGTGCAGCAGGCGGTTAAGAAAGCAAATGGCATGTTGGCCTTCATAGCAAGGGGATTTGAGTACAGGGGCAGGGAGGTGTTGCTACAGTTGTACAGGGCATTGGTGAGGCCACACCTGGAGTATTGTGTACAGTTTTGGTCTCCTAACCTGAGGAAGGACATTCTTGCTATTGAGGGAGTGCAGCGAAGGTTCACCAGACTGATTCCCGGGATGGCGGGACTGACCTATCAAGAAAGACTGGATCAACTGGGCTTGTATTCACTGGAGTTCAGAAGAATGAGAGGGGACCTCATAGAAACATATAAAATTCTGACGGGGTTAGACAGGTTAGATGCAGGAAGAATGTTCCCAATGTTGGGGAAGTCCAGAACCAGGGGTCACAGTCTAAGGATAAGGGGTAAGCCATTTAGGACCGAGATGCGGAGGAACTTCTTCACCCAGAGAGTGGTGAACCTGTGGAATTCTCTACCACAGAAAGTTGTTGAGGCCAATTCACTAAATATATTCAAAAAGGAGTTAGATGAGGTCCTTACTGCTAGGGGGATCAAGGGGTATGGCGAGAAAGCAGGAATGGGGTACTGAAGTTGAATGTTCAGCCATGAACTCATTGAATGGCGGTGCAGGCTAGAAGGGCCGAATGGCCTACTCCTGCACCTATTTTCTATGTTTCTATGTTTCTATTACACCATGGCGGTTTCCCTCCCACCTTGCACCTCACCCCCAGCAGATGCACCCTCATGTCCTGCGTTAATATCAGGTCTATAGAGCACGTTTGGTTGCTGTGGTTGTGAGCATCTAATTCAGCACAGACTGAGGATTAAACCTAGCACTTTCTGTTTGTGTGTCTCAGTACTACAGCAGGCATTTACTTACATAGGTATGTTATATATTTCCGGTCAACTGACAATTAGGGGGAAATGCTCATGGAGAGCTACCTGTTCGAAAATTGCAGTGAAAAGTCAGAACTTGCACTTCTATAGCACCTTATCACTTCCCTCAGGAAGTCCCAAAGCAATTTAAATCAAATTAATTACTTTTCAGTAAATTACTGGTGCATTAACTGTTCTTATGTAGATGTGTCACCATGGGACCTTCCAACCTTTTAATAACTCTTTGAACTGCCAACCAGGAGCTTGATTTGCTACCTCCAAGGGATGATGGGCTAAATTTTGGGCCTCAATGTTTTATACCGAGTCGGGAGCGGATGACTTTGAGTGCATGCTGGAACCTCGATCCTGGTTGCAGCCCGCTCTGTCCAAGTGATTTAATGTGGCTGGGGCTTGTTAAGCCCGCCCTGTGAGGTTCCCAGCCAATTAAAAGGAAGCAGGTTTGATGACATCACCTGATGATGCATCATCAGCCGGTTTGCTTAAAGGGACCATGCCCACATAGATTTTGACAGTTGTACTGCCAGTGTTCGGCATCATTGAGGTGCTGCAAACACTGACAAGCACTGCACAGTGTGCACGGCTGCACCCAGGCGCTCCATCACTCCCTTCAGATGCTTATGGAGAGAGTCACAGCTCGCAGGGAGATTCTCTTCCTTTCCAATGGGTGGAAGAGACCTCCCCAGGACAGCAACGCATCCTGGTTACACGTTGTACAGGAGGGCACAAGCAGGGATGTCATCAGGAGGATGAGGCTGCATTGGCGCAAACCTTTCAATGATCTCAGTAGATCATGAATCGTTAATGCAAAGCCACATTCAACCTCACCCTGCTGTGTCATTCATCAGATTGCCATCATTCTGCCTTCCCTACCTTACTCCTGCACATCCTTACTCACACCAACTTGTCTTGCACCTCTCTATCTACATTATCACATCCTCATCTCACTAGCCACCCCTCACAATCACCCTCATCCTTGTCTATTCAAACCGGGGTATGGTAACATAGTCGTTATGTTACTGGACTAGTAATCCAGAGGCCTGATCTAATAATCCAGAGATATGAGTTCAAATTAACTTCTGGAATTAAAAAGCTAGGATCAGTAATGGTGACCATGAAACTACTGGATTGTCAGAAAAACCCAACTGGTTCACTTTAGGAAAGGAAATCTGCTGTCCTTACCCAGTCTGGCCGAAATGTGACTCCAGACCCACAGCCCTCTGAAATGGCCTCGCAATCCACTCAGTTGTAACAAACTGCTACAACAAAGTCTCCACTGCGGGAATACCTTCACCGCATGGACTGCAGCGCTTCAAGACGGCGACTCATTACCACCTTCTCAAGGACAATTAGGGATGGGAAATAAATGCCGGCCTTGCCAGCGACACCCACATCCCGTGAACAAATAAAAAAAAAATAATCGTACCACTTGAGTGTTATTGCCAAAGCTGATATAAAGTTTCTGCTAATGTGTTGTCAAACATTGAAATCTTTATTTTCAACACTTTGCCTTCTTGGACAGATCTGTGTGCATCTTTGGAAGTGGCTTATTGATTTGTAGTGAATGGTGAATCATAACAGTACCCCCTGCCCGCCCCAATGGTGATGAATGTGAAAGGAATGGCTTGGACTTTGCAGGGATGCTTTATGATGTTGTTGTGGGGTGGAGCCAACTTGGTGCATTATGTGGCAGCCAGGGTGCACAGCATCAAGTGAAGTAAATCTGACCATGGTGAGGCCATCCCTGGCCTCCCAGGCAGCATGGTAATCGGGTGCTGATGCCCTATGTCCTGTGCAGCATCAGGTGTTTGCAGGGAAGGTTGATGTTGTTGTTGGTGATGCTGGTGTGCCGAGTGATGTTGATGATGGGGCTGATTGTGGTGGGATTCTGAGGACCAAGGTGAGATTTTTTCAAGGGCACCGATACTGATGGAATAGATGGCAGCTGAAGTTGAGATGACAGAAGCGATCTGTCAATGGTGAGATAGGTTGCTCCAAGGAGGTGCCATTGGATAGAGAGTTCACTGCAAACACTTCAAACCACCATAAAGCTGAAAAATGTATTCCAAATCCTGAAGGCTGCAGCTTCTAAGATTAGAAATTGAACAGCTGTGAAATGGTAGCTTTTATACCACTTCTGCAGCTGTCAACTAATCAAACCAATTCAAAGTTATTGAGAACCCGGCACACTTACCTGACGTGGTCCTTGAATGATGGGAACCTTGTTAAAAACTTGGAAAAATCCTTTGGACCTGAGAAAATGCTGCTTAAATAGCTTTAAGCGGCTTTTTAACGATATCAATTGCCTGACACTTTGCTTAGTGCTGGGTCTATAAACCGCAGGCAGAGCTGGCACCTGGGAAATTCACATGGAGGCGGGTTCAGAGCGAATTTCTGTCCCACTGTCAATTCTGGCTATTTTGACAAAGAGCTTGCCTCTAAACTTGCACTCACAGTGCTGGTAAGATTCCTGCCTTGATGTGAAAAAGCTCGTGGGTGGGGAGTTAAAATGGGTGCATTTGATAGTGCGTATGGAAACAGGCTCCAACCCACCCACTTCCGCATTTGACTGGAACACGTTAGGCTGCATGTGCACAACCCCTCAGGAGAGGTAAGTTGTCAATTTCCATATGGTAATCGCTCAATTAGAGGATTATTGACACATTGTTTTCATTTTAACGTCGGGTCCACGGGTTTCCCAGGCTTCTTGAAACTTGCCAGTGAAAGCAAGGCAAATACACAGCGGCAATTGAGGGGCCTGAAGCAATCTCAGGCAAAGATGCCAATAAATATTCAGTACTCACAGCTGCTTTCTTACCTACCAGTGGGAAAGGTTTTTCTCCACAGTACTTTTGCTGAGAACCTGTTTTGTACAATGTAGGAACATAGGAATACTGGGGGAATTTTTGGGGGAAAATGATTTTTCTGGTGTATCTTTTTAGTTGCAAATATGGCCATTTAATTTGCGCCAGTGTAAGTGAGTTCGTTAGGTTTTTTGTTAGGTCTGGGTTTTTTTTCAAAAGGGGGCGTTCCCAGCCACTTACACCATTTATGCCAATTTGGCCAAAAAAAAGTTGAACTAAACTAACTTAGGGCAGCGTATGTGTCCACTTTTGTCCGCACAGAAAGACCTTACTTAATTAAGGAATTGGCGCAAGTAACTACATTTCAAGCATCACTAAGCACCCAAACAAAGCACAAGCAGTAATAACAAGTCAATAAAAAATAAAGAAGTGAAGTAAATAATTAAAGTAACAAATAAAAGTACTGCATCAAATCCTACCTTAAACTGAACTATGCAGCGACTGGCCGTGCTGGCGTCCGTTCCGCCAGGGCAAGAATCGGGGGGAGAAGGCTGAACTCTGCAGGATTGGTGGGGTGGGGGGGGTGCTGATGAGAAGGGATAGAGAAGTCACATGACTAAAGGGGAGTGTGAGAGAACAAAAGACCTTTGGCTTTCTTACCTTGTTTAGGGAGTGAGAAGAGCCTGGCTGTTTGTTTTGTGAATGGAACATGATTCAGTTTCAATGTTAAAAATATTTTATTGAAAATTTTAGAACGTACTTCACTTTAGTGTAATAAAATAATTTTTTAATCAAACTGTACTTTAATATGACTCTTTAAGATCATTTATAAACTTGTAAAGTTACAAAAGTTATCAAACAATTTCAATGTGAAAAATCTTACACCAAAATCACTTAAACTTCAAGATCACGTTTTAGGTGTGAAATTAAATAACTTACAAAATGTGCGAACATTTGCACTCTAAGATCACTTAAAAACCCTAAGATCACTTATAAGTTGTAAAGTTACAAAACTTACAAAACAATTTCCATTTGAAAACAGTTACAAGAGTAAAATCAACAACAACAACAACAATAACAAAAACAACAGCAACAAAGAAAGGCTACACCCATCTCAGATCCACATCTCTGTGAATGTGCCATTATATCATCATAGGCAGTCCCTCGGAATCGAGGAAGACTTGCTTTCACTCCTGAAGTGAGTTCTTTGGTGGCTGAACAGTCGAATACGAGAGCAACAAACTCTGTCACAGGTGGGACAGATAGTCGTTGAGGGAAGGAATTGGTGGGACTGGTTCGCCACACTCTTTCCGCTGTCTGCGCTTGATTTCTGCATACTCTCGCCGTTGAGACTCGAGATGCTCAGCGCCCTCTCGGATGCACTTCCTCCACTTAGGGCGGTCTTGGGCCAGGGTCAGTGGGGATGTTGCACTTTATCAGGGAGGCTTTGAGGGTGTCCTTGTAGCGTTTCCGCTGCCCACCTTTGGTTCGTTTGCCATGGAGGAGCTCCGAGTAGAGCACTTGCTTTGGGAGTCTCGTGTCTGGCATGCAGTCTATGTGGCCTGCCCAGCAGAGCTGATCGAGTGTGATCAGTGCTTCAATGCTGGGGATGTTAGCCTGAATGAAGACACTAGTGTTGTTGCGTCTGTCCTCCTGGGGATTTGTAGGATCTTGAGGAGACATCTTTGGTGATATTTCTCCAGCAACTTGAGGTGTCTACTGTACATGGTCCATGTCTCTGAGCCATACAGGAGGGCAGGTATTACTACTGTAAAGTCCTGTCCCTGTAGTACAGATTCACACAAGGCACATACTGAAGTCAAGGTCACTCAGGACCTGCACCTTTATTACACAGCTCTCGAATGCCACACTTGCCTGAGACCAGTCCTTATATACCTGTCTGGGACAGGTATCCAGTGTCTCCTGCAAGTTCAACTCTGGTGGTAAGGTAAGCTAGTGTTTACAGGTCATCTCTAGTTACAGTCATGTATAGAATGGTAAGATACAGTTATGTACAGTAGTGTGAGATACATGACATCACCCTCCCCCAAGGTCTTATTGTCTTTATAGGTTCAGTCTCTCAGGTGGTCTACGTCGCGTGTGGAGCGTCTTAGTTGTGGTTCAGTTGTTTGCCTTGGTGCCTGTTTTTCTTTCGGTGTGATTGTTGGTATCTCGCCTAGGCTGTCTGTTTCGTTCAGTATGATTGTTGGTGTCTCGCCTAGGCTGCCTGTTAGGATTGCCCTTTCCTCAGGTTGTTCCCTCTGTCTGTCCATCAGGTGTGATATGAGTTCCACATTGTAATCTGCTTCTGATTCAGCAGTGTTGTTGGTAAATCTACTTTTGACTTGGTCTACATGCCTCTGGCAGGTTTGGCCATTGTCCATTTGTACCACTAGTAGCCTGTTTCCTTTCTTGCCTGTTACTGTCCCTGCAAGCCATTTGGGACCCCTGCCATAGTTTAGCGCAAACACTTTGTCCCCTATCTCATTCCACCTCCCCCTCGAATTTCGGTCATGGTACTCGGTTAGCTTACGGTGCTTTGCCTCAACGATTTCATGCATGTCTAGGAGGATTAATGAGAGCCTTGTCTTTAAGGTCCGTTTCATCAATAGTTGCGCAGGGGGAACCCCAGTCAATGAATGCAGATGAGATCTGTATGCCAGCAGCAGTCTTGCAGCGTAGGACCTTGGATTTTGAGCATGCCTTGTTTAATGATCTGCACTGCTCGCTCCGCCTGGTCGTTGGAGGCCGGCTTGAATGGTGCCGTCCTAACGTGATTTATGCCGTGGTCACTCATAAAATCTTGGATTTCTGCGCTGGTGAAGCACGGACCATTATCACTGACCAATATGTCAGGAATGCCATGCGTTGCGAACATGGTTCCAAGGCTTTCCACAGTGGTGGAGGTGGTGCTCGAGTTTAAAATGGTGCATTTGATCCACTTTGAAAATGCATCTACAACGACGAGGAACATTTTGCCCATGAATGGGCCCACATAGTCTACATGCACCCGTGACCACGGTTTGCTGGGCTAGGGCCAGGGGCTCAGGGGGGCCTCCCTGGGGGCATTACTGAGTTGGGCACAAATGGTGCACCATCGGACGCAGAGCTCCAAGTCCGCATCAATGCCAGGCCACCAGATGTGGGATCTGGCTATGGCCTTCATGAGAACGATCCCCGGGTGCTCGCGGTGGAGCTCCCGGACAAATGCCTCTCTGCCTCGCAGAGGCATAACTACTTGGCTGCCCCACATCAGGCAGTCTGCTTGCAGTGACAGCTCATGCATGCGCCTATGGAAAGGTTTGATCTCCTCGGGGCAGGCATCGCGAGCCTCTGCCCAGTCACCAGTTAAGACACATCTTTTTACTAGGGATAACGTGGGGTCGCTGGTTGTCCAGGCTCTGATTTGGCGAGCCATCATGGGCGAACCTGTGGACTCAAAGGCATTGATTGCCATGACTATCTCACAGTCCTGATCGTCAGACCCTTCCGTGGTCGCCAGGGGTAGCCTGCTAAGCGCGTCGGCACAGTTGTCTGTGCCTCGTCTGTGCCTTATGATGTAATCGTAAGAGGCCAGCATGAGTGCCCACCGTTGAATGCGCGCCGAGACGTTGCCGTTTATTGCCTTGCTCTCGGATAGTAGGGACGTGAGCGGCTTGTGGTCGGTTTCTAACGTGAACTTGGCCCAGTACACGCACGCGACCGCCTCCTTCTCCACCATACCATACCCACGCTCCACCCGTGAAAGTGACCTGGAGGCATAGGCTATGGGTTGTAATTTACCCGCACCATTGACATGTTGTAAAATGCACCTGACCCCGAACGCTGACGCATCACATGTAAGAAATGGCTTTTTACCTGGATCAAAGAAAGCCAAAACACTGTTGGAACACAGAAGGTTGCATGCCTTATTGAAGGCGCGTTCCTGGGCGTCCTCCCAAAACCAATCGCACCCCTTTCTGAGTAGCACGTGGAGAGGCTCCAGCAGCGTGCTTAAGTTCTGCATAAAGTTCCCAAAGTAATTGAGTAGCCTGAGAAAGGACCGCAGTTCTGAGACATTCCAGGACCTGGGTGCCAGGCGAATTGCTTCGGTTTTGGACTCTGTTGGGCGGATCCCATCCTCGTCGCCACTGTAAAGTCCTGTCCCTATAGTACAGATTCACACGAGGCACATACTGAAGTCAAGGTCACTCAGGACCTGCACCATTATTACACAGCTCTCGAATGCCACACTTGCCTGAGACCTGTCCTTATATACCTGTCTGGGACAGGTATCCAGTGTCTCCTGCAAGTGCAACCCTGGTGGTAAGGTAAGCTAGTGGTTACAGGTCATCTCTAGTTACAGTCATGTATAGCATAGTAAGATACAGTTATGTACAGTAGTGTGAGATACATGACAACTACAGCCCTGTAGACCATGAACTTGGTGGCAGTTTGGAGGACCTGGTCTTCAAACACTCTTTTCCTCAGGCGACCGAATGCTGAACTGGCGCACTGGAAGAGGTGTTGGATCTCGTCGTCGATGCCTGTTCTTGTTGATAGGAGCACTGCTTCATGGGTGGTGGTGATGGTGGCGGTAGCGGGGGAGGTTACTGCTTGGGTCTCTACAGAGACTAGTGCGGGGATTGCCGTGGGAGTGGCAGTGGATTAGCCTGGCTGTGTTCCCTTATTGCAGCAGCTACCTCCCTGGTGGCCTGTGCCGTCATTTAGGCTGCCAGTGACATTCCCTCCCTGATGGCCTGTGCCGTCATTCCCGCTGCCTCTGAAATGTCCTCCTCCATGTCCCATGACAGTATTGCTATTTCTGTCTTCAGTGTCGTAACCTCATCACAAATCCCACTGACGGTGTTCACGAGTGATCGGGTAAGCTCATTGGTCTCCACACCCAATGCCATCACCTGAGCCACATCTGTTGCACCCTCCAGCTCAGGACAGCATGGTACATTTCTCCTTGGCCTTGCCCTGGGTCAGTCTAGCGGAACCCTCTAGTGGGAGGTGCAGGCTGGGACAGTGGGGCCCTGGGTGTTCCATGCTGCATTCCAGCAGCACTGGGACCCAGAACCTCCAACATTGGGCCCCTGAATGTTCCATACTGCATTCCAGCAGGAGGAGGACCCAGAACCTCAGACGGTGGGGCATTGAGTGTTCCATACTGCATTCCAGCAGCACTGGGAGGCACAAGCTGGGATATTAGGGCTTTGAATGATCCATACTGCATTCCAGCAGCACTGGAACCCACAACCTCTGGACTTTCGAAAGCATCCAATGTCGGACCAAAACTTAAATCACTATGCAGGGACTGGGATGAGCTGAAACCACAGAATATCGAATCAGACCCTAAAGCATTATGCAGGGACTGGGATGAACTGAAACCACGGTGTTATGTCTTAAATAAAACAATGTGACTGAGCACTGTAGACTTGAGTAGGTGTAACCTTAGTCTCTTTATTCTGACTCCAGAGTGCTGGCACAGCATGGGAGGTCTACTTATATGCAGTGCTCCCAAGGGATGCTGGGATCCCTTGGTACTACAACAGATGCATAACATCACTTCCCCCCCGCCTAAGTCAATAGAACACTTATTTACAGGGTGAGACGATCTGGGGCTTTCCACTCCCTAGTCGATTGTCTCTGTACAAACACAGGTGCAGTTGAGTTGGTTGGGCCTTCGCTGGGCTGCTGCGCAGCTGGCCTTGCTGGGCTGCTGGGGATGATGAGTTCAGCTTCGTGGTCAACCGTGATGTTGGTTGCCACTTGTGTGTGTATCGGACGGTCGAAGTTGGTGGTGTCCTCTTCAGGTTGCCCGTGGCTGTCTGTGAATCGCAGTTTGGTTTGGTTTGGTTCAAATGCTTTCTGCAAGTTAGCCAATTTGCAAGTTTGACCTCAAACACCCTACTCCCTTCTTGGGCTATGACAGTGCCAGCAAGCCATGTCCATAGTTGAGTACAAATACAGGGTCATTGCGTGACAAATTTGCACGATCATGGTACATGCTTTGTTGATGCCGCCTGCCCTCAACATGATCACGGAGATCAGGGTGGACTAGAGACTGCCCTTTTCATGAGCAGTTCGGTAGGGGGAACCCCGGTGAGTGAGTGCGGTCTTGCACGGTAGCTGAGCAGGACTCGGGACAGGCGGGTCTGCAGGGAGCCTTCTGACATGCATTTCAAGCTTTGCTTGATGGTTTGGACTGCCCGTTCTGCCTGGCAGTTAGATGCGGGCTTGAAAGGGGCAGACGTGCTTGATTCCATTGTGGGTCATGAATTCCTTGAATTCAGCACTGGTGAAGCACAGCCCATTGTCGCTGATAAGGACATCAGGCAGGCTGTGCTTGGCAAACATGGCTCATAGGCTTTCAATGGTGACAGTGGACGTGCTTACAGACATTATTACACATTCAATCCATTTTGAATAAGTATCCACAACAACCAAAAACATTTTGCCTAGAAATGGGCCAGCAAAGTCAACGTGGATCCTTTACCACGGTTTGGAGGGCCATGACCACAAATTTAGTGTTGCCTCCCTGGGTGCATTGCTCAGTTGAGAGCAAGTGTTGCATTGGCGTACGCAAAACTCCAAATCTGAGTCGATGCCGGGCCACCACACATGGGATCTGGCTATAGCTCTCATCACTACCATGCCTAGGTACTGTGTGGGTCGCATATGAACATTTCCCTGTCTTTCTTAGGCAAAACCATTAGATTACCCCACAAAAGACAGTCCGCCTGTATGGACATTTCGTCTTAGCGCCGTTGGAATGGCTTCATCTTTTCATGCATCTCAGCTGGGATGCTGGACCAGCTCCCATGGAGGACACAGTTTTTTACAAGGGACAGTAAAGGATCGTGGCTGGTCCAGGTCCTGATCTGGCGGGCCGTAACGGGTGACTTTTCGTTTTCAAATGCATCCATCACCAAGAGCAAGTCTGCAAGCTGTGCCATTTCCACCCCGGTGGGCAATGGTAGCCGACTGAGAGCATCAGCACAGTTCTCTGTGCTTGGCCTGTGACAAATTACATAGTTATATGCAGACAGCGTGAGCGCCCATCTTTGGATGCGAGCAGAGGCATTGGTATTAATACCTTTGCTCTCTGAGAATAGCGATATGAGCGGCTTATGGTCAGTTTCTAACTCGAACTTAAGCCTAAACAGATACTGGTGCATTTTTTTCACCCCGTAAACGCATGTCAGAGCTTCTTTTTCAATCATGCTGTAGGCCTTTTTGGCCTTGGACAAACTCCTGGACGCATGAGCGACCGGTTGCAATGTTCCTGATTCATTTGCTTGTTGTAACACACGCTCGACCTTGTACAGAGATGGATCACAAGCTAGCACTAAACGTTTACATGGGTCATACAGAACAAGCAGTTTGTTGGAACATAACAGATTTCTGGCTTTCTCAAAAGCAGTCTCTTGTGATTTCCCCCATACCCAGTCATCTCCCTTGCATAGCAACACATGTAACGGCTCTAGCAAGATGCTTAACCCGGGTAGGAAATGACCAAAATAATTGAGGAGTCCCAGGAACGAGCGCAGCTCCGTCACATTCCATGGTCTTGGCGCGTTCTTGATGTCCTCCGTCTTGGCGTCGGCGGGTCTGATGCCATCTGCCGTTATTCTTCTCCCTAAGAACTCGACCTCTGGTGCCAGGAAAACACACTTCAAGTGTTTCAACCTGAGTCCCACACGATCTAGCTGACTTAGAGCCTCTTCCATGTTCTGCAAGTGTTCGACGGTGTCCCGACCTGTGATCAATATGTCGTCCTGGAAAACCACGGTGCGCGGAAACGACTTTACAGACTCTCCATGTTCCTTTGAAAAATAGCTGCGGCCAATCGAATCCCAAACTGGCATCTATTGTAGATGAACAGACCTTTGTGCGTGTTGATGCAGGTGAGGCCTTTCGAAGATTCCGCCAGCTCCTGCATCATGTAGGCCGAGGTCAGGTCCAACTTGGTGAACGTCTTCCCTCCTGCCAGCTTCTCAAATAAGTCGTCTGCCTTGGGTGGCGGGTACTGGTCCTGCAGCGAAAAACGGTTAATCGTTACTTTATAGTCCCCATAAATTCTGACCATGCCATTGCCCTTGAGAACCGGAACAATCGGACTGGCCCACTCGTTGAATTCAACCGGCGCGCTGATGCCCTCTCATTGCAGCCTGTCCAGCTCGATCTCCACTTTCTCTCGCATCATGTATGGCACCGCACGTGCCTTGTGGTGGATGGGTCATGTACCGGAACCAAGTGGATCTGCACTTCGCCCCAGAGAAATTTCCGATGCCTGGCTCAAACAACGACGGGAACTTGTTCAAAACCTGGGCACATGAGGCATCGTCGTCAGACGAAAGCGCTTGGATGTCATCCCAGTTCCAGCTGATTTTTCCCAGCTAGCTTCTGTCGAACAGTGTGGGGCCATCTCCTGGTACAATCCATAGTGGTAGTTCGTGCACCGCTCCATCATTGGAGACTTTACTGCTGCACTGCCAATTACAGGGATCAGCTCTTTAGTGTAAGTTCTCAGCTTGGTATGAATAGGACTCAGCTAGGGCCTTTGTGCCTTGTTGCACCTAAGCCTCTCGAAGGCCTTTTTGCTCATGATAGACTGAATCACACCCGTGTCCAATTCCATGGATACTTGAATTCCGTTCAGTCCAACTTTGAACATGATCGGTGGACATTTCGTGGTGAAGGTGTGTACCCCGTACACTTCTGCCTCCTCGGTTCGAGTCTCTAGTTCAGTTTGATCCGCCATGGATCGGTCTTCCTCTGCAATGTAGTGGTTTTCAGGGTTTGCAGCTAGTCTGCACATTCGCTGGAGATGTCCCATTGTTCCACAGTCTTTACGTGCATAGTGTTTGAAGCGGCATTGATGGGCTCGATGATCACCTCCGCAGCGCCAACAAGGTGTTAATTGCCTCGCATTCACAATTGATGGCGGACTCTGGGTCATCTGAGTTCGTGCAGCTGCAGGCGTGTATGTTCTGCCATATACATTCCTGCCTGAAAACGACGTTACTTTGCATACAGTACTTGCCAATGCATCTTTATGCCGCAAAATTTGTTTGATGTTATCGCTGGTGGACATAAATGCCTGGGCTATCGTTATGGCTTTGCTCAGGTTCGGTGTTTCAACAGTCAATAGATTGCAAAGGATAACCTCATGGCCAATGCCAAGCACAAAAAAGTCTCAAAAAAGTTCGAACGTCGTCGAGGAGGCGGAGTGGGGAGATCATAAGAACATAAGAACATAAGAATTAGGAACAGGAGTAGACCATCTAGCCCCTCGAGCCTGCTCTGCCATTCAACAAGATCATGGCTGATCTGGCCGTGGACTCAGCTCCACTTACCCGCCCGCTCCCTTATTGGTTAAAAATCTATCTATCTGTGATTTGAATACATTCAATGAGCTAGCCTCAACTGCTTCCTTGGGCAGAGAATTCCACAGATTCACAACCCTCTGGGAGAAGATATTCCTTCTCAACTAGGTTTTAAATTGGCTCCCCCGTATTTTGAGGCTGTGTCCCCTAGTTCTAGTCACTCTTACCAGTGGAAACAACCTCTCTGCCTCTATCTTGTCTGTCCCTTTCATTATTTTAAATGTTTCTATAAGATCACCCCTCATCCTTCTGGACACCAACGAGTAAAGACCCAGTCTACTCAATCTATCATCATAACGTAACACCCTCATCTCCGGAATCAGCCTAGTGAATCGTCTCTGTACCCCCTCCAAAGCCAGTATATCCTTCCTTAAGTAAGGTGACCAAAACTGCATGCAGTACTCCAGGTGCGGCCTCACCAATACCCTGTACAGTTGCAGCAGGACCTCCCTGCTTTTGTACTCCATCCCTCTCGCAATAAAGGCCAACATTCCATTCGCCTTCCTGATCGAGGCGGCCTACAAAAGGCCTAGGAGTCGGGAGACTCGGGAGTTCGAGCATCATTGAGGAGGTGGAGCGGGAAGTCGATGAGGCCTACAAAAGGCCCAGGAGTCGGGAGACTTGGGAGTTCGAGCATCGTCGAGGAGGTGGAGCGGGAAGTCGATGAGGCCTACTTGTGCAGCTGCAGCAGGGAGGCAAAAAGAAGTAGAAAGAAATCGAAATGTGTCGTCACAGCCAAAGGGATAAGTGATTGGCTGGTGATTGGTGAGTAGTTTTTCTTTTTCTTTTCTATATCAGTAAGTAACATTTAGCCTTGTTGTTGCCAATTTAAGTTAATCTAAGGGTTAAGACATGGCAGGAGAGATCGGACACGTGTTATGCTCCTCCTGTACTATGAGGGAAGTCATGGATACTTCCGATGTCCCTGACGACTACGTGTGCGGGAAGTGTATCCGCCTCCAGCTCCTGACGGCCTGCATTGCGGCACTGGAGCTGCGGGTGGATTCACTCTGGAGCATGCACGATGCTTAGAATGACGTGAATAGCACGTTTAGCGAGTTGGTCTCACCGCAGGTAAAAGGTATACAGGCAGATAGTAAATGGGTGACCAACTGGAAGAGCAGTGGAAGGAAAGAAGTGCAGGGATCCCCTGCGGTCATCCCCCTGCAAAACAGATACACCGCTTTGGGTACTGTTGAGGGGGATGACTCATCAGGGGAAGGCAGCAGCAGCCAAGCTCATGGCACCGTGGGTGGCTCTGCTGCACAGGAGGACAGTGGAAGGACCCCTGCACTACCTTCCTTCCACTTGGTCACCCATTTACTATCTGGCTGTGTATCCTACGAGAGGTCCTACGAGACGAATTTAGGGAGCTAGGAGCTAAATTAAAAAGTAGGACCTCAAAAGTAGTAATCTCAGGATTGCTACCAATGCCACGTGCTAGTCAGAGTAGGAATCGTAGGATAGCTCAGATTAGCTTGAGGAGTGGTGCAGCAGGGAGGGATTCAAATTCCTGGGACATTGGAACCGGTTCTGGGGGAGGTGGGACCAGTACAAACCGGACGGTCTGCACCTGGGCAGGACTGGAACCAATGTCCTAGGGGGAGTGTTTGCTAGTGCTGTTGGGGAGGAGTTAAACTAATATGGCAGGGGGATAGGAACCTATGCAGGGAGACAGAGGGAAATAAAATGGAGGCAGAAGCAAAAGATAGAAAGGAGAATAGTAAAATTGGAGGGCAGAGAAACCCAAGGCAAAAAACAAAAAGGGCCACATTACAGCAAAATTCTAAAGGGGCAAAGTGTGTTAAAAAGACAAGCCTGAAGGCTCTGTGCCTCAATGCGAGGAGTATTCGGAATAAGGTGGACGAATTAACTGCGCAGACATCATTTAATGGATATGATGTAATTGGCATCATGGCGACATGGCTCCAGGGTGACCAAGGCTGGGAACTCAACATCCAGGGGTATTCAACATTTAGGAAGGATAGGCAGAGAGGAGAAGGAGGCGGGGTGGAGTTGCTGATTAAAGAGGAAATTAATGCAATAGTAAGGAGGGACATTAGCCTGGATGATGTGGATGATGGGTGGAGTTGTGGAATACCAAAGGACAGAAAACGCTAGTGGGAGTTGTGTACAGACCACCAAACAGTAGTAGTGAGGTTGGGGACAGCATCAAACAAGGAATAAGGGATGTGTGCAATAAAGGTACAGTAGTTATCATGGGCAACTTTAATCTACATATTGATAGGGTTAACCAAACTGGTAGTAATGCGGTGGAGGAGAATTTCCTGGAGTGTATTAGGGATGGTTTTCTCGATCAATATGTCGAGGAACCAACTAGAGAGTTAGCCATGCTAGACTGGGTGATGTATAATGAGAAGGGACTAATTAGCAATCTTGTTGTACAAGGCCCCTTGGGGAAGAGTGACCATAATATGGTAGAATTCTTTATTAAGGTGGAGAGAAACACAGTTAATTCGGAAACTAGGGCCCTGACTTTAAGGAAAAGTAACTTCGACGGTATGAGGCGTGAATTGGCTAGAATAGACTGGCAAAGGATATTTAAAGGGTTGACGGTGGATAAGCAATTGCAAACATTTAAAGATCACAAGGATGAACTTCAGCAATTGTACATCCCTGTCTGGAGTAAAAATAAAACGGAGAAGGTGGCTCAACCGTGGCTAACAAGGGAAATTAAGGATAGTGTTAAAACCAAGGAAGAGGCATATAAATTGGCTCAAAAAAGTAACAAACCTGAGAACTGGGAGAAATTTAGAATTCAGCAGAGGACTAAGGGTTTAATTAAGAGGGGAAAAATAGAGTACGAGAGAAACTTGCAGGGAACATAAAAACTGACTGCAAAAGCTTCTATAAATATGTGAAGAGAAAAAGATTATTGAAGACAAATGTAGGTCCCTTGCAGTCGGATTCAGGTGAATTTATAATGGGGAACAAAGAAATGGCAGACCAATTGAAAAAATACTTCGGTTCTGTCTTCACGAAGGAAGACACAAATAACCTTCTGAATGTCCTAGGGGACAGTGGGTCGAGTGAGAAGGAGGAACTGAAGGATATCCTTATCAGGCAGGAAATTGTGTTTGGAAAATTGATGGGATTGAAGGCTGATAAATCTCCGGGGCCTGATAGTCTGCATCCCAGAGTACTTAAGGAAGTGGCCCTAGAAATAGTGGATGCATTGGTGATCATTTTCCAACAGTTTATCGACTCTGGATCAGTTCCTATGGACTGGAGGGTAGCTAATGTAACACCACTTTTTAAAAAAGGAGGGCGAAAGAAAACGGGGAATTATAGGCCGGTTAGCCTGACATCAGTAGTGGGGAAAGTGTTGGAATGAATCATTAAGGATGAAATAGCAGTGCATTTAGAAAGCAGTGACAAGATTGTAGTCCTTACTACTAGTGGGATCAAGGGGTATGATGAGAAAGCAGGAATGGGTTACTGAAGTTGCATGTTCAGCCATGAACTCATTGAATGGCGGTGCAGGCTCGAAGGGCTGAATGGCCTACTCCTGCACCTATTTTCTATGTTTCTATGTAAAAGTCTCTTTTTATTCAACAAAGCTTATTAATTGTGTGGCCGGCTCTATTTTTTTTTGGATTATATATGTCACGTAAGATGGTCACTATCAGCTTTTTTATGGCATTACGTAGTTACGCAAGTTACAATTAATGATTGGTTTTATTCGCCTTTTTACTAGCCATGTTACCCATCTTCTTCAGGGCTATGAGGGTCTTAGGCACTCCTTTTATTTCGTGTTCGGTATGCAGGACATTATTTATATCTATATGTCTTCCCTTGATGCCGTACACTCACACTGCCACGCTGTGGGTCAATATGTCTCGTCCCTGCACCGTGTGCTCGTCCTGCTTCGGGTCAATAGACCTTCCTCTCTGTTTTCCCTTGCGTCGTACCCTCGCACTGCCGTGCTACCTACACGCGCGCGTTTTAGGATGCATTTTTGACCTCCTTCCACCCCTAGATCGTCCCTGTCCTCCATCTCCGTCCCTCCTGGACCTGCTACAAATGGTTCTTTGTACAGATGTCCTTCCCTTGTGGTTTACAATGCCACAGCTCTAACTTGAAGGTGGTAAATTAAAACATACCCCAACAGCTTGATCATTGTTCCATTTGGGAAGTCCGTACCCTGCTCGCAGCGTCAAATGTAAGGGGAAAATGGGAAGGCTTCTCTTCCCACGAGTGGGCCCCCTGATATAGAGGGTCGACGCTCGCCCCAACCTGCGTAACAGCCCCCGGAGTTAGCAGACAGAGATGAATGGCAAGGTAGAACGATCTTTTATTATGAACGTCCGGGAACACCTCTCTTCACAGCCGCCTGTGAGTGGAGATGCTCTCCGAACAGCACAATCATACAATTTTTATACATTTCAAAACCCCTCCGTTCCCTGGCAAGACCTCCCTAGATTTCTAATTGGATTACGTTATCAGTGCTACTTCTCTAATTGGACTACCTTATTAGTGCTACTTTGGATTGACAAGACCCTCGTGACCACCTTCGGCCGTGGCTAGAATGACTTAATTAGGTCAGAATTTGTTGATTCTCTTTGATGCCCGTGAGTCTGCCTCGGGTCTCTTCACAAGGTCTTATCAATGTCTGTTTAGGTTCTCACATCGTATCCTGTCGGAATATTATTGAATTAATAACTTCTGGAGCCTTGGTACTGGAATGTACAAGGCCAAAGTGAGGCCTTTTACCTCCTTATGGGTCGGTGCAGGAACCAGCCCTTTAACCCTTGTCCCGGTGGTACCCTTAATGCCAAATTTTTCTCTTACAGTGTGCAAAGTCAAAGCGCATGGTATTGTGGGTAATGTACTGACATGGATAGAGAACTGGTTGGCAGACAGGAAGCAGAGAGTCGGGGTAAATGGGTTCTTTTCAGAATGGCAGGCAGTGACTAGTGGTGTGCCGCAGGGCTCAGTGCTGGGACCCCAGCTCTTTATAATATACATTAACGATTTGGATGAAGGAATTGAGTGTAATATCTCCAAGTTTGCAGATGGCACTAAACTGGGTGGCGGTGTGAGCTGTGAGGGGGACGCTAAGAGGCTGCAGGGTGACTTGGACAGGTTAGATGAGTGGGCAAATGCATGGCAGATGCAGTATAATGTGGATAAATGTGAGGTTGTCCATTTTGGGGGCAAAAACATGAAGGCAGAATATTATCTGAATGGCAGCAGATTAGGAAAAGGGGAGGTGCAAAGAGACCTGGGTGTCATGGTACATCAGTCATTGAAGGTTGCCATGCAGGTACAGCAGGCGGTGAAGAAGGCAAATGGTATGTTGGCCTTCATAGCTAGGGGATTTGAGTATAGGAGCAGGGAGGTCTTACTGCAGTTGTACAGGGCCTTGGTGAGGCCTCACCTGGAATATTGTGTTCAGTTTTGGTCTCCTAATCTGAGGAAGGACGTACTTGCTATTGAGGGAGTGCAGCGAAGGTTCACCAGACTGATTCCAGGGATGGCTGGACTGTCATATGAGGAGAGATTGAATCAACTGGGCCTTTATTCACTGGAGTTTAGAAGGATGAGAGGGGATCTCATAGAAACGTATAAGATTCTGACGGGACTGGTCAGGTTCGATGCAGGAAGAACGTTCCCGATGTTGGGGAAGTCCAGAACCAGGGGACATAGTGTTAGGATAAGGGGTAGGCCATTTAGGACTGAGATGAGGAGAACCTTCTTCACTCAGAGAGTTGTCAACCTGTGGAATTCCCTGCTGCAGAGAGTTATTGATGCCAGTTCATTGGATATATTCAAGAGGGAGTTAGATATGGCCCTTACGGCTAAAGGGATGAAGGGGTATGGAGAGAAAGCAGGAAAGGGGTACTGAGGGAATTCTCAGCCATGATCTTATTGAATGGCGGTGCAGGCTCGAAGGGCCGAATGGCTTACTCCTGCACCTATTTTCTATGTTTCTATGTTTCTCTTAGCATTTGCTCCAGGAATCCACCGAATTTGCAATGTCCTGCAAGGCGCATTAGTTCGGCGACGTACTCGTCACTTCCTGGCCTTCAAAACGTTGACATGTATAAAATCGATACCTTGCCATCAGAACGCTCTTCTTCGGATTTCGGTGCTCCCGGACCAGCATACACAGGTCTTCATATGATTTGATTGTTGGTTTCATCGGAGCAAAAGATTCTTCCTGAGGCCATAGGTTGTTGCCCCGCAGACGGTGAGGAGATCACCCTTCGTTTTGCAGCGTTCTCTTTCCCTTCCAGCTCATTGGCCACAAAGTATTGGTCGAGTCGCTCCATGAAGGCTTCCCAAGTGTCACCTTCTCAGAATTTCTCCAGGATACCAACAGTTCTCTGCATTTTCGCATGATGGTTCGTTATCTATTTATTTCTCGTCGACAGTTGTTATGTCTTAAATAAAGCAATGTGACAGTACTATAGACTTGAGTAGGTGTGACCTTAGTCTCTTTATTCTGACTCCAGAGTGCTGGCACAGCATGGGAGACCTGCTGATATGCAGTGCTCCCAAAGGATGCTGGTATCCCTTGGGACTCCAACAGATGTGCCCTCTGGCGGCGGTAGAATGCTGGTTACAAGGTGTTGCATACATAACAGACGGAATTTCGAAGCAGATCCTAAACCACTATGCAGGGACTAGGCCACGTTCAAACCATGGAATGATGAATCAGAAATCATGGAAGTGCTTGGCAACGCAAGTTCAAGATTCTCCCCTTCATACCTCTCCATGGCCACCCCTTCCCCCCTGCAAAGTTGGTCTGGCTCGCCGGCATCTGAATCTTCTTCTGTATCTTCAGGATTGGCATCAAGTTCTGCAAAATATAACAGAACAGTCAAATGGTTAGCAGCAGAGGAGGGGGCAGGATGGGTGGTATGACTAGGCTCACATGTAGCAGGCCAGGCAGCAGGTTGAATTGAAGGGCCACGAGTAATTTTCAGTACTTACCCTCTCCCTCGTTTGTGGGCCCAGCTTGTGCAGTACTGATTGCTTTTTTCCAGGCAGGACCCATCAAAGCAGCGACCCTCTGTTCCAAGGGTGTCAGTGGGTGCAGATTTGGCGGGCCTCCTCCTGTTCGAGTCTTTCCCTTTTGTTGTGGGCCAATTTCTCCTGCAAAGATGAAAACATAACTTGTTGGAGAGGGTATCTTTCTGCTGGGTGGGACATATACAGATGGTCACATTTACAGATGCAATTCCATTGACAAATGAAAATATTACTTACACTAACTGCTTGACCAAGGTCTTTTTACAGTGCCTTCCATTTCTCGTGATTCACCACTGCGCAGTAATCTTCTGCAACTTTGTTCCAGCGTTTAATTATTTCCTTGGGTGGCACTTTTGTGTGACCTCTGTTGCTCATATCCAGCTCCTGCCATCTTTCCTCGATTACATTCACTAGTACCTCCACTTCTTGATGTGTGAAATTCTTCGTTCTTGGCGCACGGTGTTGCATTGCTCGATTGAATTGACACTCAGTGATTTTTAAAAACACAAAGTCCTTATTTTGCTTGCAGCAATGAATGATTCTCACCTATGCAGCACTCCTTGTGGAGGTTTAGCAGTTGTTCTCTTGCAGAGTACTCCAAACAGCACCCCTATAGCTTTCAAAACATCAATCAGGCATCGAAAACTCAGTGAGAGGTTCTCCCTTTAAAAATGGCCAATTGTGAATGTTATTGCCCCACTGAGCATGCGCGAACGTTGCAACGCGCATGCATGTGCTGCCGGCACTCTCACAGGCTCTCCGATCAGGCCCCGCCCCCCTGCCGCTCTGCGCGACTAGCACAGAGCAAGCTCCGCCCCCCCCCCTTTGTTCTGCGCCAGCTCCACTGACGGCCCGAGCATCGGCCATGATCGCAAGTATTTTTTTTGCCGCTGCTTCTGATACAAAATGTCGGCGGGGGACTCGGAGTTGGGCCCAAAAAAATGGAGCGCCAAATTTGGGCCCATTGGAACAGGAGTAGGCCATTGAGCTCCTCGTGCCTGTTCCATTGTTCAATGAGAGCATGGTTGATCTGCGACCTAACTTTTTTGGCCCATATTCCTTAATACCTTTATTTAACAAAAAGCTGTCAATCTCAGATTTAAAATTAACAATTGACTTAGCATCAATTGCCATTTGCGGAAGAGGGTTCCAAACTTCTACCGCCCCGTTTGCGTGGAGAAGCGTTTCCGAATTTCACTCCTGGAAGGTCTGGCTCTAATTTTTAGACTGTGCCCCCTAGTCTTCGAATCCCTGAACTGCAGAAATAGTTTCTCTCTATCTACCCTATCTGTTCCCCTCAATATCTTGAAAACTTCGATCAGATCATCATTTAACCTTCTAAATTCTAAGGAATACACCCTAATATGTGTAATCTCTCCTCATAACTTAACCCTTGAGGTCCAGGTATCATTCTGATAAACCTACGCTGCACTCCCTCCAAGGCCAATCTATCCTTCCTCAGGTGTGGTGCCCAGAACTGCTCACAGGACTGCAGGTGTGGTCTAACTAGGGTTTTGTATGGCTGCAGCATAACCTCTACCTCCTTGTATTCTAGTCCTCGAGATATAAATGCCAGCATTCCAGTAACCTTTTTGATTATTTTCTTTATCTGTTTATGAAATGTTAATGATTTACCTGGACCCCCAGGTCTCTTTGGACCTCCACTGTTTTTAGCTTTTCATCATTTAGAAAGTTCTTTCCTCTTTAGGTCCAAAGAGGTTAGTTCCTCACATTTGCCTACACTGAAATCCATTTGGTACAGTTTTGTCCATTCACTTTACCTGTCGATATCCTTTTGTAATTTTAAGCTTACATCTACACTACGTACAATGCTGTCTATCTTTGTGTCATCGGCAAATTTGTATATATGGATTTCTATGCCATCATCTAAGTCGTTAATAAATACTGTGAATAGTTGAAGCCCCAAAAGTGATCCTTGTGGGACGCTACTCGTCACATCCTGCCAATTAGAGTACCTACCCATTATTGCTACTGTCTGTCTCCTGCGCTAAGCCAATTTGCTCACCAGATCAATAATTTTCCATTAGTTCCGTGGGTTTCTACCTTAGTTAAGTGTCTCTTATGCTGGACTTTATTAATTGCCTTCTGAAAGTCCATATAAATAACATCCATAGACATTTCCTTATTTTAGTCACCTCCTCAATATGTTCACTCAGGTTTGTCAGGCATATCCTACATTTCACAAATCCATGTTGGTGTTCTCTGATCAACTGAAAATTTTTGAGGTGTTCAGTCACCCTATCCTCAATTATAGGGGTCGAAATTGCCCCTTCCCTTACGGCCTGTTACTGCTGGAAATTGGCGGCCACGCTGCGGAGTACAATGGCTGACGATTTTTTGTGTAATGGCCGCCATTTTGAAAATTCCGCTCCTGCAGTATCCCAGCGGTGACCCGCTCCCCCCATTACCACTCTGCTGCTGCCGATCCATCCTAAGTGCATCATCAGAGTGTGCACCATTGATGTCCCCCCCCCCCGATGGCAAAATTCCTCCGAAACAATCTTGCTCCCACCACTCGGTGCCACCAGCAGCTTTTTCTGCCGGTGCACTGAGCTTGGAGTGCTTCTAAAATGGCTGAGCAGCTGCCATTAAAGGGGAGGACCTACTATTGCTGCAGCCATGTTTTTTTTGTCAGCCGATTGCCATGTCGGGCCGACAATTATGCCCCGGGTTCGGCCGGGCCGCTAACAGGCAGCCTGGCACCCCCTCTTGGGTGCCAGGCCGCTGGCCCGGTCAAAATCCCCCTGGTGGGCCAGTGGACCGAACTTATAGAATTGCACTGGCTCTCCCCTTTAAGTGATGGGACACCATGATGACTGACAGCGACGGACACTACTTCCGCCCCCAACTTCCACCCCTCTCGACTGCGAACTTCTGCTCACCGCCGCATTATGATCGACTCCTGGTCCGCTGAAAAAAAAGCCAAAGAGCAGAATTTCGTTCAAGAGGCCACCGCATTCATCATGTCGGTAAAAACAACAGAAACAAGTTAGTTGCGCCCCGTTTCCAGCGGTGGATAATTTCGGCCCCATAGACTCTAAAGAAATTTCCTGACAACAGATGTTAAGCTAAATAATCTATAATTCCCTGGTTTCCCTCTCTCATCAATCGTAAATTGTGGAGCGACATGCATCATTTTCCAATCTAAAGGAACGATTCCTGAATCGAGAGAACTGAGGAAGATTATAGTTTAGCAGCTGCAATGTGCTCACCTACTTCCATTAAATCCATGGGATAGAAACCATCAGGTCCTGGGGATTTGTCACTCATTAGTGCCGTTATTTCTTTCATTAGTATTATTTTATCTACGTTACTTTTATTGAGTCCCTGACCCTGATGTAATATTAGTTTCCTTGGGATTTCTGGCACGCTCTGCTCTTCCTCCACTGTAAATACTGATGCAAATTAGTCAACAGAAAGCCTGCTGCACATAGCCTTGGATGGCTTCCTGCCACCCTGCGGGAACAGTGCAGCCTGCCATCTTTGAACAGCCATGACCAAGGCCTCGAGTGCAGCATCCAAAAAATTTGTGCTCTCCCTCTAGGTTGCTGAGCCGTGTCTTCAGCTTGTCTGACAATAAGGTGCTGCTGAAACAAAGCACCTCTCCTTTAATTAGTGCAGCGAGCCTAGACCAAACATTAGACTGCACCCAATACTAGCCCACCTGTTCAGCACTAAGCCAATCAGCATGTGTTTAGCGCTGAGATCATCGCTGCAATCTTGAGCAGGCAGCACAAATTTTGCGTGCTGCCTGGTCTACTTTCAACAGGCGCAGGCAATCAGTGCTGGCCCTTGACACCACCTCTTTTCAGGTCTAATCTTGGCGATTCATGTAAATTCCTATGTCCGCTATTTTAGCGAAGACATTACTCCACTGAATCATAGAATCATAGAATGGTTACAGCAGAGAAGAAGGCTATTTGGCCCGTCGGACCCAAGCCGGTTCTATGCAAGAGGACTTTAGCGAGTCCAATTCTCCCACTCTTTCCCCGTAGACCTGCACATTTTTTCCCTGCAGGTACTTATCCAACTCCCTTTTGAAAGCGATGATTGAGTCTGCCTCCATCATCCTTTCAGGCAGTGCATTCCAGATCCTAACAACTCGCTGCATAAAAAAGATTTCCTCGCGACGCCTTTGGTTCTTTCATATCACCTTTGGTTCTTAATTTGTTTACTTTAAATGGGTAGCACCCTTATTAAATTGGCAGATATAGGAATTTGTTATGAATGTATTTGTAACTAATACTGCGCAATGTAATTTCATTCCGCTAATGGTTAGAGTAGGGTCCATGGTGGGTTGTACATGGTCTGTGGAAAGAGCATTCTTGATGAATTATATAGGGTAGACGTAATACAGTTGCATTCCTGGCATGGCAGGAGTGCATATGGGGAACCCGGCAATGAAAGTCATCACATCGCATAGATTTTTTTGTTCGTTAAAACAGGACATGTTTAAAGGCCATGAGGAATTTCTGATAGGGCGGATTCCCCTCTTGAGTGCTCCCAGTTTGGAAACAACTTTCAGGAATCACTGGGAAATTTTCAGGAGCACAATCCCTGATTTTCTGACTATTAATTTGAATGTATAGAAACTCGGGGTGATTTTCGAACGTGCCCCTTGCCTCGCTGGAGGCAGCAGACATTCAGCTCTCAGCAACAGAAGCACTGCATTACGGTTGCAGTATCTAAAATCCACCTATACGTCAGCCTTGGCTCAGTGGGAGCACTCTCGCATCTGAGTCAGAAAGTTGAGGGTTCAAGCCCCACTCCAGAGACTTGAGCACAAAACTTATTCTAACACTAGTTCAGTACTGAGGGATTAACATCACCCATCTCCACCCCTGCCTCAGCTCATCTGCTGCTAAAAGCCTCATCCATGCCTATTCTAGACTCAACAATTCCAATGCTCTCCTGGCCAACCTGCCACCTTGCACCCTTCATAAACTTGAGCTTCCCAGATGATAACTTGCATCAAGTGCCATTCACCCATCACCCCTCTAGTCTCTCTCTCCTCCTTTAAGACGCTCCTGACAACCTACCTCTTTGACTAAGCTTTTGGTTACCCGTCGTAATGTCTCTTTATGTGACTCAGTGTCATATCTTGTTTGGTAATGACTGTTGTGAAGTGCCTTGGGATGTTTTACTACATACTATACAAATGCAAGTTCTTGAATGCCGCACTGTCGGAGATCCCGTCTTTCGGATGAGATATTAAATTGAGGCCCCGTCTGCCTTCTCAGGTGGATTTAAAAGATCCTATAGCTCTATTCGAAGAAGAGCAGGGGAGTTTACCCCAAGGTCTTGGCCAACATTTATCCTTCAACAAACATCACTAAATCATATGATTCAGTCATGTATCTCATTGCTGTTTATGGGACCTTGTTGTGCACAAATTGGTTGCTGCATTTCTCTACATTTGAGCAGTGACTACACTTCAAAAGTACTTCATTGGCTGTGAAGTGCTTTGGAATGTCCTGAGGTTAGTATAAATGCAAGTTCTTTCCTTATTTGTGCATTGCTAACTCTCCTTTTGCAGTCATCTCTAGCCACAAAATGTTGTCGTTCCTTCCCCCCGCCCCCACACGATAAAACTACTTGAATGGACATGTTTGAGAAGACTTTAAAATTTCCTAAAGGTATCTAAAAAGAGAAAATAATGTTAATTTTCTGCACTGAAATATCGGTGAGTAAAGGTTGCGAGGGCTGATCTTATTGAGGGCAGTTGCTTCCATTTGAAAATTCCATGAAATGAATTTAGCAGAAGCGATTTTTCACTCTTTCTCTTCATAGAATTGATTAAAATATTACCATTTTGCCCCAAAATATGCTGCCATCGCAGTACACACTTTCCATATTTCAACTTCAAATCACCATTGTGGTTTTGATATTCTGAACCAACATTTCAGGTTAGGTTTTTTAGGGGGGGAAAAAAACACTCTTTTACGTAGACGTTTAGGATTATTTCTTTTTTCCCTTTGTTTTCCCTAATGCTCTGAAAGTGCATGATTCCTGTAGGGATCAGGCGTTTATTTGTGGGGAAATTGATTGTGGAGTGTGGCACCTCTGGGGCCCTACGCTGCAGTCAGTCACAGTACCAAGGAAACGCGCAGGCCAATTCATCACCCTGTCAAATCCGTGACAGCTCTTCATAAATACACCACAATGAGCCGCGCAGCCAGCTCAATAAGCACGAAAGCAGCCCTCATCCCAAGCAATTTAGCAACTTTCGAGTTTTCTGTAAAAGAAAATAGAGAGAGATAGAGCAAGAGTGTGTGTGAATGAGTGTGAGCTAGCTCCAGCCTCAGTCTCATTCACAGATTCGCAAGAGGAAATAGGGTTTTTCTTTTAAAAGAGACATAATTATGCTACAAATGGTTTATTGTTGAAACTGCCACAAAAACATACAGGGAAAAAAACCTGAAACTGGTTACTTGTATATCCTGGAGTTTTTATTAGAATTTTTCTGTCCTCGTTTTGATTGAATGTTTAACTCTCATTTCCTGAATTTTTTTTGGTATTTTGTACACTTTCACTAATTTTTATTTTTCCTTTGTCTCTGTCTCATTCTTTTTCTCTCATTTTCTCTGGGATAGATTTTCTGACTGCCAGTGTCCCCGTGCAAACATTTATCGCACTTACACTGGGACTCTTTGAAACATTGATGTGAGCCTGCTTATTTTAAACAGGTTAACAAGGGCACAGAGGGATTAATTTGGGTCCATTAAGTGTTCGTAGAGGAGAAATGCTGGTCAGAAAATATACCCCATTTCTCTCTCTCTCATGCTTTGTCAGATTGATGCTCTCGTACAAACGCAATGAGCTCATACCAAGCCCCTCACTCTGCTATTTTAACCTGTTTGTTTTTTATACGCTAACATTGCTGACAGTAATTTTTAACCTGAACCAAGAAGAAAAAACTGCAGATCCTGGAAATCTGAAACAAAAATGGAAATTGCTGGAAACACCATCTTACATTTATATAGTGCATTTAATAGGAACACAAGAACAAGATTAGGCCATTCAGCCCCTCAAGCCTTTTCTGCCATTCATGAGATCATGGCTAATCTGCGACCTAACTCCATATACCCACCTTTGGCCCATATTCCTTAATATCTTTAGTTAACAAAAAGCTATGAATTTCAGATTTAAAATTAACAATTGATCTCGCATCAACTGTTGTTTGTGGAAGAGAGTTCCAAACTTCTATCACCTTTTCTGTGTTGAAGTGTTTCCTAATTTCATTCCTGAAATGTCTGGCTCTAATTTATAGACTATATCCTAGAATCCCCAACCAGCAAACATAGTTTCTCTCTATCTACCCTCTTCATTCCCCTTAATATCTTGAAACTTCAATTAAATCACTCCTTAACCTTCTAAATATTAGGGAATACAACATTCTGTAAATGCTCCTCATAATTTCCTTGGAATCTAGGTATCATTCTGGTAAACCGACGCTGCACTCCCTCCAAGGCCAACCCCAGCTTCTCTAGTTTATCCATGTAACTGAAGTCCCTCAGTCAAGCCGTTCGAGCAGTCAGTCGAGGAGGCGGGACCTCGGAGCAGCGCGAGTCCGGGGTCGGCGAGAGGCTTGTGCAGTTACAGGGAGAAAGCAAAAAAGAAGTAGAAAGAAACAGAAAGGTGACGTCACAGCCAAGGGGGTAAGTGATTGGCTGGATTGGTGAGTAGTTTTTCTTTTTTCTCTTCTATATCAGTCAGTAACTTTTAACATTGTTGTTGCCAATTTAAGTGTATCTAAGGGTTAAGGCATGGCAGGAGAGCTCAGTCACGTGATATGCTGCTCCTGTACCATGTGGGAACTCAGGGACGCTTCCGGTGTCCCTGACAATTACATGTGCGGGAAGTGTATCCGCCTCCAGCTCCTGACAGACCGCATTGCGGAATTGGAGCTGAGGGTGGATTCACTCTGGAGCATCCACGATGCTGAGAACGACGTGAGTAGCACGTGTAGCGAGTTGGTCTTACCGCAGGAGAAGGGTCCACAGCCACATAGGGAATGGAAGACCAGCAAGAAGAGCAGTGCAAGGAAGGTAGTGCGGGGGCCCCCTGTGGTCATCCCCCTGCAAAACAGATACACTGCTTTGAGTGCTGTTGGGGGGGGATGACTCATCAGGGGAGGGCAGCAGAAGCCAACTTCATGGCACCGTGGCTGGCTCTGTTGCACAGGAGGGCAGGAAAAAGAGTGGGAGAGCGATAGTGATAGGGGATTCAATTGTGAGGGGAATAGATAGGCGTTTCTGCGGCCACAACCGAGACTCCAGGATGGTATGTTGCCTCCCTGGTGCAAGGGTCAAGGATGTCTCGGAGTGGGTGCAGGACATTCTAAAAAGGGAGGGAGAACAGCCAGTTGTCGTGGTGCACATTGGTACCAACGACATAGGTAAAAAAAGGGATGAGGTCCTACGAAACGAATTTAAGGAGCTAGGAGCTAAATTAAAAAGTAGGACCTCAGAAGTAGTAATCTCGGGATTGCTACCAGTGCCACGTGATAGTCAGAGTAGGAATCGCAGGATAGCGCAGATGAATACGTGGCTTGAGCAGTGGTGCAGCAGGGAGGGATTCAAATTCCTGGGGCATTGGAACTGGTTCTGGGGGAGGTGGGACCAGTACAAACCGGACGGTCTGCACCTGGGCAGGACCGCAACCAATGTCCTAGGGGGAGTGTTTGCTCGTGCTGTTGGGGAGTAGTTAAACTAATATGGCAGGGGGATGGGAACCAATGCAGGGAGACAGAGGGAAACAAAAAGGAGAAAAAAGCAAAAGACAGAAAGGAGATGAGGAAAAGTGGAGGGCAGCGAAACCCAAGAAAAAGAACAAAAAGGTCCACTGTACAGCAAAATTCTAAAAGGACAAAGGGTGTTAAAAAAACAAGCCTGAAGGCTTTGTGTCTTAATGCAAGGAGTATCCGTAATAAGGTGGATGAATTAACTGTGCAAATAGATGTTAACAAATATGATGTGATTGGGATTACGGAGATGTGGCTCCAGGATGATCAGGGCTGGGAACTCAACATCCAGGGGTATTCAACGTTCAGGAAGGATAGAATAAAAGGAAAAGGAGGTGGGGTAGCATTGCTGGTTAAAGAGGAGATTAATGCAATAGTTCGGAAGGACATTAGCTTGGATGATGTGGAATCTATATGGGTAGAGCTGCCGAACACCAAAGGGCAAAAAACGTTAGTGGGAGTTGTGTACAGAACTCCAAACAGTAGTAGTGATGTTGGGGAGGGCATCAAACAGGAAATTAGGGGTGCATGTAATAAAGGTGCAGCAGTTATAATGGGTGACTTTAATATGCACATAGATTGGGCTAGCCAAACTGGAAGCAATACGGTGGAGGAGGATTTCCTGGAGTGCATAAGGGATGGTTTTCCAGACCAATATGTCGAGGAACCAACTAGGGGGGAGGCTATCTTAGACTGGGTGTTGTGTAATGAGAGAGGATTAATTAGCAATCTCATTGTGCGAGGCCCCTTGGGGAAGAGTGACCATAATATGGTGGAATTCTGCATTAGGATGGAGAATGAAACAGTTAATTCAGAGACCATGGTCCAGAACTTAAAGAAGGGTAACTTTGAAGGTATGAGGCGTGAATTGGCTAGGATAGATTGGCGAATGATACTTAAGGGGTTGACTGTGGATGGGCAATGGCAGACATTTAGAGACCGCATGGATGAACTACAACAATTGTACATTTCTGTCTGGCGTAAAAATAAACAAGGGAAGGTGGCTCAACCGTGGTTATCAAGGGAAATCAGGGATAGTATTAAAGCCAAAGAAGTGGCACACAAATTGGCCAGAAATAGCAGCGAACCCGGGGACTGGGAGAAATTTAGAACTCAGCAGAAGAGGACAAAGGGTTTGATTAGGGCAGGGAAAATGGAGTACGAGAAGCAGCTTGCAGGGAACATTAAGACGGATTGCAAAAGTTTCTATAGATATGTAAAGAGAAAAAGGTTAGTAAAGGCAAACGTAGGTCCCCTGCAGTCAGAATCAGGGGCAGTCATAACAGGGAACAAAGAAATGGCAGACCAATTGAACAAGTACTTTGGTTCAGTATTCACTAAGGAGGCCACAAACAACCTTCCGGATATAAAAGGGGTCAGAGGGTCTAGTAAGGAGGAGGAACTGAGGGAAATCCTTATTAGTCAGGAAATTGTGTTGGGGAAATTGATGGGATTGAAGGCCGATAAATCCCCAGGGCCTGATGGACTGCATCCCAGAGTACTTAAGGAGGTGGCCTTGGAAATAGCGGATGCATTGACAGTCATTTTCCAACATTCCATTGACACTGGATCAGTTCCTATCGAGTGGAGGGTAGCCAATGTAACCCCACTTTTATAAAAAGGAGGGAGAGAGAAAACAGGGAATTATAGACCGGTCAGCCTGACCTCAGTAGTGGGCAAAATGATGGAATCAATTATTAAGGATGTCATAGCAGCGCATTTGGAAAGAGGTGACATGATAGGTCCAAGTCAGCATGGATTTGTGAAAGGGAAATCATGCTTGACAAATCTTCTGGAATTTTTTGAGGATGTTTTCAGTAGAGTGGACAAGGGAGAACCAGTTGATGTGGTATATTTGGACTTTCAGAAAGCTTTCGACAAGGTCCCACACAAGAGATTAATGTGCAAAGTTAAAGCACATGGGATTGGGGGTAGTGTGCTGATGTGGATTGAGAACTGGTTGTCAGACAGGAAGCAAAGAGTAGGAGTAAATGGGTACTTTTCAGAATGGCAGGCAGTGACTAGTGGGGTACCGCAAGGTTCTGTGCTGGGGCCCCAGCTGTTTACACTGTACATTAATGATTTAGACGAGGGGATTAAATGTAGTATCTCCAAATTTGCGGATGACACTAAGTTGGGTGGCAGTGTGAGCTGCGAGGAGGATGCTATGAGGATGCACAGTGACTTGGATAGGTTAGGTGAGTGGGCAAATGCCTGGCAGATGAAGTATAATGTGGATAAATGTGAGGTTATCCACTTTGGTGGTAAAAACAGAGAGACAGGCTATTATCTGAATGGTGACAGATTAGGAAAAGGGGAGGTGCAATGAGACCTGGGTGTCATGGTGCATCAGTCATTGAAGGTTGACATGCAGGTACAGCAGGCGGTTAAGAAAGCAAATGGCATGTTGGCCTTCATAGCGAGGCGATTTCGGGGGAGGGAGGTGTTGCTAAAGTTGTACAGGGCCTTGTGGAGGCCACACCTGGAGTATTGTGTACAGTTTTGGTCTCCTAACTTGAAGAAGGACATTCTTGCTATTGAGGGAGTGCAGCGAAGGTTCACCAGACTGATTCCCGGGATGGTGGGACTGACCTATCAAGAATGACTGGATCAACTGGGCTTGTATTCACTGGAGTTCAGAAGAATGAGAGGGGACCTCATAGAAACGTTTAAAATTCTGACGGGTTTAGACAGGTTAGATGCAGGAAGAATGTTCCCAATGTTGGGGAAGTCCAGAACCAGGGGTCACAGTCTTAGGATAAGGGGTAAGCCATTTAGGACCGAGATGAGGAGAAACATCTTCACCCAGAGAGTGGTGAACCTGTGGAATTCTCTACCACAGAAAGTTGTTGAGGCCAATTCACTAAATATATTCAAAAGGGAGTTAGATGAAGTCCTTACTACTAGGGAGATCAAGGGGTATGGCGAGAAAGCAGGAAGTGGGTACAGAAGTTGCATGTTCAGCCATGAACTCATTGAATGGCGGTGCAGGCTAGAAGGGCCGAATGGCCTACTCCTGCACCTATTTTCTATGTTTCTATGTTTCTCAGTTGATGGAATCATTCTTGTAAATCTTTTCTGCACCCTCTCTAAGTCCTTCACATCCTTCCTAAAGTGCAATGCCCAGAATTGGACAGAATACTCCAGTTGAAGTTTAACCAGTGCTTTAGAAGGGTTCACCATATCTTTCTTGCTTTTGTACCCTGTGCCTCTATTTATGAAGCCCAGGATCCCATATGCTTTTACAACCACTTTCTCAATATGCCCTGCCACCTTCAACAATTTTGTCCTTAAAGCAGAGAAGGTTAAGGAGAGATTTAATGGAGGTATTTAAAATTATGAGGGGTTTTGAGTGAATAAGGAAAATTTGTTTCCATTGGCAGGAGGGTTGGTAACCAGATGACACAGATTTAAGGTAATTGCTAAAAAAATCAAGGGAGATGAAGAGAAATTTTCTTATGCATCGAATTATTATGATATGAATACAATGCTAGAAAGGATGGTGGAAGAAGATTCAACAGTAACTTTCAAAAGGGAATGGTGTTCACACTTGAGAAAAAAAATTTGCAGCACTATGGGGAAAGAGCGGGGAGTGGGACTAATTGGATAGCTCATTTATGTTGCTGGAGCAGTAAGGCTACAGACCCCATTTGAGGGGGTAACTGTCGCGTTAATGCCAGACGAGGTCAATGAAAATCAACCTCAATATGTTTATTCTTTCTCGAGAGAGGCAGCGGCCTATAAAAGGCTCAGCAGTCCGGGGAGCGTCGAGAGAGGCGGGAGTCGAGAGAGGCAGCGGCCTATAAAAGGCTCAGCAGTCCGGGGAGCGTCGAGAGAGGCGGGAGTCGAGAGAGGCAGCGGCCTATAAAAAACTCAGCAGTCCGGGGAGCGTCGAGAGAGGCGGGAGTCGAGAGAGGCGTACCGGTGCAGCTCCAGCTGAGAGAAGTCAAAAAAGAAGTAGAAAGAAATCAAAAGGTGATGTCACAGCCAACGTGGTAAGTGATTGGCTGCTGATTGGTGAGTAGTTTTTCTTTTTCTTTATTAGTCAGTAACTTTTAACATTGTTGTCGGCAATTTAAGTGTATCTAAGGGTTAAGTCATGGCAGGACAGCTCGGTCATGTGATATGCTCCTCCTGTACCATGTGGGAACACGGGGACAACACCAGTGTCCCTGACGACTACATGTGCGGGAAGTGTGTCCACCTCCGGCTACTGACGGTCCGCGTTGCGGAGTTGGAGCTGAAGGTGGATTCACTCTGGAGCATCCACAATGCTGAGAATGACGTGAGTATCACGTGTAGCGAGTTGGTCTTACCGCAGGAGAAGGGTCCACAGCCAGCGAGGGAATGGAAGACCAGCAGGAAGAGTAGTGCAAGGAAGGTAGTGCAGGGGTCCCCTGTGGTCATCCCACTGCAAAACAGATACACTGCTTTGAGTGCTGTTGAGGGGGATGACTCATCAGGAGTGGGCAGCAGCAGCCAAGTTCATGGCACCGTGGCTGGCTCTGTTGCACAGGAGGGCAGGAAAAAGAGTGGGCGAGCGATAGTGATAGGGGATTCAATTGTAAGGGGAATAGATAGGCGTTTCTGCGGCCGCAACCGAGACTCCAGGATGGTATGTTGCCTCCCTGGTGCAAGGGTCAAGGATGTCTCGGAGCGGGTGCAGGACATTCTAAAAAGGGAGTGAGAACAGCCAGTTGTCGTGGTGCACGTTGGTACCAATGACATAGGTAAAAAAAGGGATGAGTTCCTACGAAATGAATTTAAGGAGCTAGGAGCTAAATTAAAAAGTAGGACCTCAAAAGTAGTAATCTCGGGATTGCTACCAGTGCCACGTGCTAGTCAGAGTAGGAATCGCAGGATAGCTCAGATGAATACGTGGCTTGAGCAATGGTGCAGCAGGGAGGGATTCAAATTCCTGGGGCATTGGAACCAGTTCTGGGGGAGGTGGGACCAGTACAATCCGGACGGTCTGCACCTGGGCATAACTGGAACCAATGTCCTAGGGGATAGTGTTTGCTAGTGCTGTTGGGGAGGAGTTAAACTAATATGGCAGGGGGATGGGAACCAATGCAGGGAGATAGAGGGAAACAAAAAGGAGGCAAAAACAAAAGACAGAAAGGAGATGAGGAAAAGTGGAGGACAGAGAAACCCAAGGCAAAGAACAAAAAGGGCCATTGTACAGCAAAATTCTAAAAGGACAGAGGGTGTTAAAAAAACAAGCCTAAAGGCTTTGTGTCTTAATGCAAGGAGTATACGCAATAAGGTGGATGAATTAACTGTGCAAATAGATGTTAACAAATATGATGTGATTGGGATTACGGAGACGTGGCTCCAGGATGAGCAGGGCTGGGAACTCAACATCCAGGGGTATTCAACATTCAGGAAGGATAGAATAAAAGGAAAAGGAGGTGGGGTAGCATTGCTGGTTAAGGAGGAGATTAAGGCAATAGTTAGGAAGGATATTAGCTTGGATGATGTGGAATCTATATGGGTAGAGCTGCCGAACACCAAAGGGCAAAAAACGTTAGTGGGAGTTGTGTACAGACCTCCAAACAGTAGTAGTGATGTTGGGGAGGGCATCAAACAGGAAATTAGGGGTGCGTGCAATAAAGGTGCAGCAGTTATAATGGGTGACTTTAATATGCACATAGATTGGGCTAACCAAACTGGAAGCAATACGGTGGAGGAGGATTTTCTGGAGTGCATAAGGGATGGTTTTTTAGACCAATATGTCGAGGAACCAACTAGGGGGGAGGCCATCTTAGACTGGGTGTTATGTAATGAGAGAGGATTAATTAGCAATCTCGTTGTGCGAGGCCCCTTGGGGAAGAGTGACCATAATATGGTGGAATTCTGCATTGGGATGGAGAATGAAACAGTTAATTCAGAGACCATGGTCCAGAACTTAAAGAAGGCTAACTTTGAAGATATGAGGCGTGAATTGGCTGGGATGGATTGGCGAATGATACTTAAGGGGTTGACTGTGGATGGGCAATGGCAGACATTTAGAGACCGCATGGATGAACTACAACAATTGTACATTCCTGTCTGGCATAGAAATAAACAAGGGAAGGTGGCTCAACCGTGGCTATCAAGGGAAATCAGGGATAGTATTAAAGCCAAGGAAGTGGCATACAAATTGGCCAGAAATAGCAGCGAACCTGGGGACTGGGAGATATTTAGAACTCAGCAGAGGAGGACAAAGGGTTTGATTAGGGCAGGGAAAATGGAGCATGAGAAGAAGCTTGCAGGGAACATTAAGACGGATTGCAAAAGTTTCTATAGATATGTAAAGAGAAAAAGGTTAGTAAAGACAAACGTAGGTTCCCTGCAGTCAGAATCAGGGGAAGTCATAACGGGGAACAAAGAAATGGCGGACCAATTGAACAAGTACTTTGGTTCAGTATTCACGAAGGAGGACACGAACAACCTTCCGGTTATAAAAGGGGTTGGGGGGTCTAGTAAGGAGGAGGAACTGAGGGAAATCCTTAATAGCCGGGAAATTGTGTTGGGGAAATTGATGGGATTGAAGGCCGATAAATCCCCAGGGCCTGATGGACTGCATCCCAGAGTACTTAAGGAGGTGGCCTTGGAAATAGTGGATGCGTTGACAGTCATTTTCCAACATTCCATTGACTCTGGATCAGTTCCTATGGAGTGGAGGGTAGCCAATGTAACCCCACTTTTTAAAAAAGGAGGGAGAGAGAAAACAGGGAATTATAGACCGGTCAGCCTGACATCGGTAGTGGGTAAAATGATGGAATCAATTATTAAGGATGTCATAGCAGTTCATTTGGAAAGAGGTGACATGATAGGTCCAAGTCAGCATGGATTTGTGAAAGGGAAATCATGCTTGACAAATCTTCTGGAATTTTTTGAGGATGTTTCCAGTAGAGTGGATAAGGGAGAACCAGTTGATGTGGTATATTTGGACTTTCAGAAGGCATTCGACAAGGTCCCACACAAGAGATTGATGTGCAAAGTTAGTGCACATGGGATTGGGGGTAGTGTACTGACATGGATTGAGAACTGGTTGTCAGACAGGAAGCAAAGAGTAGGAGTAAATGGGTACTTTTCAGAATGGCAGGCAGTGACTAGTGGGGTACCGCAAGGTTCTGTGCTGGGGCCCCAGCTGTTTACACTGTACATTAATGATTTAGATGAGGGGATTAAATGTAGTATCTCCAAATTTGCGGATGACACTAAGTTGGGTGGCAGTGTGAGCTGCGAGGAGGATGCTGTGAGCCTGCAGAGCGACTTGGATAGGTTAGGTGAGTGGGCAAATGCATGGCAGATGAAGTATAATGTGAATAAATGTGAGGTTATCCACTTTGGTGGTAAAAACAGAGAGACAGACTATTATCTGAATGGTGACAGATTAGGAAAAGGGGAGGTGCAAAGAGACCTGGGTGTCATGGTACATCAGTCATTGAAGGTTGGCATGCAGGTGCAGCAGGCGGTTAAGAAAGCAAATGGCATGTTGGCCTTCATAGCAAGGGGATTTGAGTACAGGGGCAGGGAGGTGTTGCTACAGTTGTACAGGGCATTGGTGAGGCCACACCTGGAGTATTGTGTACAGTTTTGGTCTCCTAACCTGAGGAAGGACATTCTTGCTATTGAGGGAATGCAGCGAAGGTTCACCAGACTGATTCCCGGGATGGCGGGACTGACCTATCCAGAAAGACTGGATCAACTGGGCTTGTATTCACTGGAGTTCAGAAGAATGAGAGGGGACCTCATAGAAACATTTAAAATTCTGACGGGGTTAGACAGGTTAGATGCAGGAAGAATGTTCCGAATGTTGGGGAAGTCCAGAACCAGAGGTCACAGTCTAAGGATAAGGGGTAAGCCATTTAGGACCGAGATGCGGAGGAACTTCTTCACCTAGAGAGTGGTGAACCTGTGGAATTCTCTACCACAGAAAGTTGTTGAGGCCAATTCACTAAATATATTCAAAAAGGAGTTAGATGAGGTCCTTACTACTAGGGGGATCAAGGGGTATGGCGAGAAAGCAGGAATGGGGTACTGAAGTTGAATATTCAGCCATGAACTCATTGAATGGCGGTGCAGGCTAGAAGGGCCGAATGGCCTACTCCTGCACCTATTTTCTATGTTTCTATGTTTAGCATTTCATGCCATAGTGATTTGACATTAGGGGAACCTGTGCTACTATAGAATTGATCACAATCATTAATCCCCTCTTCAAAGGATAGTGGTCCCCATCCAGCAGTTTTCTTTCTCAATCTGACCATATCAGGAAGCCTATGCTCAATAATTCTCAGAAAGAAAAACAACAGCAAAGCTTGTATTTATATAGCGTCTTTAATATAGTGGATAATCAAGGGGCTCAAGGGAGGGATGAACTTAATACAATCACTATCACTAATGAAGTAGTACATAAGAACATAAGAACATAAGAAATAGGGACAGGAATAGGCCTTACAGCCCCTCGAGCCTGCTCCGCCATTCAATAAGATCATGGCTGATCTGATCATGGACTCAGGTCCACTTCCCTGCCCACTCCCCATAACCCCTTATCACCTTATTATTTAAGAAACTGTCTATCTCTGTCTTAAATTTATTCAATGTCCCAGCTTCCACAGCTCTCTGAGGCAGCGAATTCCACAGATTTACAACCCTCTGAGAGAAGAAATTTCTCCTCATCTCAGTTTTAAATGGGTGGCCCCTTATTCTAAGATCATGCCCTCTCGTTCTAGTCTCCCCTATCAGTGTAAACATCCTCTCTGCATCCACCCCGCCAAGCCCCCTCATAATCTTATACGTTTCGATAAGATCACCACTCATTCTTCTGAATTCCAATGAGTAGAGGCCCAACCTACTCAACCTTTCCTCATAAGTCAACCCCCTCATCTCCGGAATCAACCGAGTGAACCTTCTCTGAACTGCCTCCAAAGCACGTATATCCTTTCGTAAATATGGAAACCAAAACTGCACGCAGCATTCCAGGTATGGCCTCACCAGTACATTATCAAGCTGTAGCAAGACTTCCCTGCTTTTATATTCCATCCCCTTTGCAATAAAGGCCAAGACTCCATTGGCCTTCTTGATCACTTGCTGTACCTGCACACTATCCTTTTGTGTTTCATGCATAAGTACCCCCCAGGTCCTGCGGCACTTTGCAATCTTTCTCCATTTAAATAATAACTTGCTCTTTGATTTTTTCTGCCAAAGTGCATAACCTCATTATACTTTATAACATTATACTCCATCTGCCAAATTTTTGCCCACTCACTTAGCCTGACTATGTCCTTTTGCAGATTTTTTGTGTCCTCCTCAAATGTTGCTTTTCCTCCCATCTTTGTACTCGGCAAAATAATGGGACTAAAGGCGGACAAGTCCCCTGGACCCGATGCCTTACATCCTAGGGTCTTAAAATAAGTGGCTACAGAGATAATGGATGCATGGGTTGTAATCTACCAAAATTCCCTGGATTCTAGGGAGGTCACAGCAGATTGTAAAAATGCAAATGTAACGCCCCTATTTAAACAAGGAGGCTGACTGAAAGCAGGAAACTATAGACCAGTTAACCTAACATCTGTCATTGGGAAAATGCTGGAGTCCATTATTAAGGAAACAGTAGCAGGACATTTGGAAGAGCATAATTCAATCACGCAGAATCAGCATGGTTTTATGAAAGGGAAATCATGTTTGCCAAATTTGCTGGAGTTCTTTGAGGATGTTTTGAGCAGGGTGGATAAGGGGGAACCAGTCGATGTGGTGTATTTGAGAAGGCATTCGATAAGGTGCCACATAAAAGGTTACTGCACAAGATAAAAGTTTACAGGGTTGGGGGTAATATATTAGCATGGATGAAGGATTGGCTAACTAAAAGAAATCAGAGAGTCGGGATAAATAGTAATTTTCTGGTTGGCAAACAGTAACTAATGGGGTGCCGGAGGAATCAGTGCTGGTGCCTCAATTATTTACAATCTATATTAATGACTTGGATGAAGGGACCGAGTATGATGTAGCCAAGTTTGATGATAATACAAAGATGGGTGGGAAAGCAAATTGTGAGGAGAACATTAAAAATCTGCGAAGGGATATAAACAGGCTAAGTGACTGGGCAAAAATTTGGCAGATGGAGTATAATGTGGGAAAATGTGAGGTTATCCACTTTGACAGAAAAAATAGAAAAGCAAATTATAATTTAAAGAAGAGAGGGCTGAATTTTCAGGCTTTCTGCTCAGTGGCAAAGGTGGTAACCGAAAATGGTGAGCAGTGACATACCACCCCTTTGTTGCTGTCATTGTGGCCACAGCAATGCTCCCCAGGCCCTAATGCTGGGCAACTGGAATGTCCCTAAGTAAGGCAGTAGGCCCGATTAAAATGGAAATCAAGGTCCTAAGACATATCATAGAATCATAGAAATTTACAGCATGGAATGTGGCCATTTCGGCCCATTGTGTCCATGCCAGCAGACAAAGAATTATCCAGCTTAATCCCATATTCCAGCTCTTGGTCCATAGCTTTGTAGGTTATGGCACTTCAAGTGCACATCCAAGTACTTTTTAAATGTGGTGAGGGTTTCTGCCTTTACCACCCTTTCAGGCAGTGAATTGCAGACCCCCACCACCCTCTGGATGAGAACATTTCCCCTCAAATCCCCTCTAAACCTCCCACCATTTACTTTAAATCTATTGCCCCCTAGTTGTTGACCCCTCTGCTAAGGTCCTTACTGTCCACTCTATCTAAGCCCCTCATAATTGTATGCACCTCAATAAGGTCTCCCCTCAACCTTCTCTTTTCCAAAGAAAACAAATCCAGCCTGTCCAATCTTATCTCACAGCTAAAATTCTCCAGTCCAGGCAACATCCTTGTAAATCTCCTCTGTACCAACTCTCGTGCAATCACATCTTTCCTGTAATGTGGTGACCACAACTGCAGCAGTACTCCAGCTGTGGCCTATCTAGTGTTTTATACAGTTCAAGCATTACCTCCCTGCTCTTGTATTCTATGCCTCAGCTTGCATTCTTAACCACCTTATCTACTTGGCCTGCTACCTTCAGCGATCTGTGGACATGCACACCAAGGTCCCTTTGTTCCTCTATACTTTTCAGTGTCCTACCATTTAATGTGTATTCTCTTGCCTTATTAGCCCTCCCCAAATGCATTACCTCACACTTCTCCAGATTGAATTCTATTTGCCACTGTTCTGCCCACCTGACCAGTTCATTGATATCTTCCTGCAATCTACAGCTTTCTTCTTCATTATCAACCATACAGCCAATTTTCGTATCATCTGCAAATGTTTTAATCATACCTGCTATGTTCAAGTCCATGGGCTAGAACCTCCACTTTTGTGCTTATATGGGCGTTATACGTCATTTCAGCAGTAAAATGGGTGTTAAGTGGGCATTAAGCATGCAAAAAAAGTGGAGGTTCTAGCCCTATATCACTGATGTATACCACAAAACGCAAGGGACCTAATACTGAGCCCTGCGGAATCCCAGGGAAACAGCCTTCCAGTCACAAAAACACCCATCAACCATTACCCTTGGCTTCCTGCCTCTGAACGAATTTTGGATCCAACTTGCCACTTTGCCTTGGATCTCATGGGCTTTTACTTTCATGGCCAGTTTGCCATGTGGGACCTTATCAAAAGCCTTGCTAAAATCCCATACACACTACATCAAATGCACTACCCTCATCGACCCTCCTTGTATATAAAACTCCGATTACCAATTTTGGACTGAACTGGGCAGAGGGTTCGCTGAGCACACTCTGATCAATATTAGCCCAATTCAAGAGGAGTCCAAAGGTAAATTCTTCTTTACTTTTGTGGGCCGGGAGGAGCAGGTGTGCTCCTCCAGTCTCCACAAGACCGGCCTGAGTCTCTGCCGTTCCGGCTCCACCTCTCATATATTAGGGGCCCACCTTACAAGGACCTACCTTCTTCGGGCTCAGGGGCTGACAGTGCCGCCTGATATATTAACGGCTCGGAGCCGGCAGGCCTAAACCCGGGGTGCCCAATCTCTGGCTACAGACCATTGTCTCAATGCTAATGAGGCCCGGCCCTTAAAATAGACCAGGGCAACTGGGCAGCTGACCAGTGTGTTCCGCTAGCCCGCTGCCCGAAGTCAGCTCTGGGGAAAATCCATCCAGAATTTCTTTAATAAATGAGCACTCTCTAAAGATGTCCTATTTATTCCCTTTAAATAGCAGAATACTGTCTGCTTATTGAAGGGGGTGAGAGTGTTATAAAGGTGAGAGCATTGCAGAACAGACGATCTCCGACCATGAAAGGGAAAGAAGTGTGTTCAAACCCATCTAGGCCTTGTACCTTGCACATACATAGCGGTTTTGTAGAGTCTCCCATTCCAATTCAGTAGGGGCAGTGATGGGAATTTTTATGAAGGTGGAAACATGCAGTCTTTGTTGTGGACAGGATAAGTTTGCAAACAGTGTTTTTCTGCCTGAGATAAGTGGCTGAGGATGGAGATGGAAGCAGTGGCAATGGTACAGAGTTTGTAGCAGGGGCTGAAGGTGATGGCTTTAGTCCTCCCAAATTTTAGCTCGGGGAAATCACAGATCATCCAAGACAAGGGGGGAGAAATTCGAGCCGTTTGTGCTTACTGTTACTTTTTGCCCAGGCGTGTTGCATAGAAACATAGAAACATAGAAATTAGGTGCAGGAGCAGGCCATTCGGCCCTTCGAGCCTGCACCGCCATTCAATAAGATAATGGCTGATCATTCAATCTCAGTAGCACTTTCCTGCTTTCTCTCTATACCCCTTGATCCCCTTAGCCGTAAGGGCCATATCTAACTCCCTTTTGAATATATCTAACGAACTATCCTCAACAAATTTCTGCTGTAGAGAATTCCACAGGTTAACTACTCTCTGAGTGCAGAAGTTTCTCCTCATCTCGGTCCTAAATGGCTTACCCCTTATCCTTAGACGGTGACCCCTGGTTCTGGAACTCCCCAGCAACGGGAAAATTCTTCCTGCCTCTAACCTGTCCAATCCCGTCAGAATTTTATGTTTCTATGAGATCCCCTCTCATTCTTCTAAACTCCAGTGGATACAAGCCCAGTTGATCCAGTCTCTCCTCATATGTCAGTCCTGCCATCCCAGGAATCAGTTTGGTGAACCTTTGCTGTACTCCCTCAATAGCAAGTACGTCCTTCCTCTGATTAGGGGACCAAAACTGAACACAATACTCCAGGTGAGGCCTCACCAAGGCTCTGTACAACTGCAGTAAGACCTCCCTGTTCCTATACTCAAATCCTCTAGCTTTAAAGGCCAAAATGCCATTTGCCTTCTTCACCGCCTGCTGCACCTGCATGCCAACCTTCAATAACTGATGAACCATTACACCCAGGTCTCGCTGCACCTCCCCTTTTCCTAATCTGTCACCATTCAGATAATATTCTGACTTCCTGTTTATGCCACCAAAGTGGATAACCTCACGTTTATCCACATTACACTGCATCTGCCATGCATTTGCCCACTCACCAAACCTGTCCAAATAACCCTGTAATCTCTTAGCATCCTCCTCACAGCTCACACCGCCACGTAGCTTAATGCCATCTGCAAACTTGGAGATATTACATTCAATCCCTTCATCTAAATCATTGATTAAGATGTAAATAGCCGGGGTCCCAGCACTGAACCCTGTGGCACCCCACTGGTCACTGCCTGCCATTCTTAAAAGGACCCGTTTATTCCAACTCTCTGCTTCCGTCTGCCAACCAGTTCTCTATCCAAGTCAATACATTACCCTGCAATACCGTGTGCTTTAATTTTGCACACCTATCTCTTGTGTGGGACCTTGTCAAAAGCCTTTTGAAAGTCCAAATACACCAGATCCACTGTTTCTTCCTTGTCCACTCTACCAGTTACATCCTCAAAAAATTCTAGAAGATTTGTCAAGCATGATTTCCCTTTCATAAATCCATGCTGACTTGGACCGATCCTGTCACTGCTTTCCAAATGCACTGCTACTTTATCTTTAATAATTGATTCCAACATTTTCCCCACCACCGATGTCAGGCTAACCGGTTTATAATTCCCCGTTTTCTCTCTCCCTCCTTTTTTAAAGAGTGGTGTTACATTAGCTACCCTCCAGTCCATAGGAACTGATCCAGATTCAATAGAATGTTGGAAAATGATCACCAGTGCATCCACTATTTCTAGGTCCACTTCCTTAAGTACTCTGGGATGCAGCCTATCAGGCCCTGGGGATTTATCGGTCTTCAATTCCATCAATTTTCCTAACACAATTTCCTGACTAATAAAGATTTCCTTCAGTTCCTTCTTTTCGCTAGACCCTCGAACCCCTAGTATTTCCGGAAGGTTATTTATGTTTTCCTTAGTGAAGACAGATCCAAAGTATTTGTTCAATTGGTCTGCCATTTCTTTGTTCCCCATTATAAATTCACCTGATTCTGTCTGCAGAGGACCTACGTTGGTCTTCACTAATCTTTTTCTCTTCACATATCTATAGAAGCTTTTGCAATCAGTTTTTATGTTCCCTCAAGCCTCCTCTCATATTTTATTTTCCCCCTCCTAATTAGACCCTTTGTCCTCCTCTGCTGAATTCTAAATTTTCTCCCAGTCCTCGGGTTTGCTGCTTTTTCTGGCCTATTTAAATGCCTCTTCCTTGGATTTAACACTATCCCTAATTTCCCTTGTTAGCCACGGTTGAGCCACCTTCCGCTTTTTATTTTTACTCCAGACAGGGATGTACAATTGTTGAAGTTCATCCATGTAATCTATAAATGTCTGCCATTGCGTATCCACTGTCAACCCTTTAAGTATCATTTGCCAGTCTATCCTAGCCAATTCATTGTGGGAGTACCTTCATCACACAGACTGCAGCGGTTCAAGAAGGCCTCTCAAGGGCAAGTAGGGATGGGCAATAAATACAGCTAAGGACTTCTGCGAAATTCTTTGGGAGTTTAGTGTTGGCGCTAACCGGTTGTGACCCGCTACTGCTGGTAGTGCCCTGAGCCGCTGCGCCGGCAATGACAACGCCATCAATGTACGCAGCGACCCATTTTTGCCCCGAATGAAAATTTGGTAGTGCCCCGTGAGACTGCCTGCGACAGCTTCATGGTGCTTGTACCTGGCTGTAAGCCACTCATGGCACGAAGATTAATGGGGAGGTGTGGTGCTAAAATTTATAAAAAATGGCCGACTTAACGGTCGCGGTTTTGCCATCTTTAAATCTGTGCTGTGATTTTGCAGCTCGATGCTCAGTGGTTTAGTGGTGGCCCCTTCTCTCTAATGCAGAGTCCGCAGCATGCCCTTTAATGGAAGCGGAGAGCCCTGTGTTCCCACTAGCGCTAAGCACCTCTCCATGTAGCTCTGAAAAATTCCCAAAGGTTAGCGCCCAAATCCACCCCCACGAAGAAGTGGAGCGCGAGACTTTGCACTGCATTTCCTCTCGGGGGCATTAAGCCCAATTTAGCTGCCAGGGGCAAGACTTCTGCTCCTGGCACGGGAAGTCCCACCTCACAGCTGTTACTACCATCATCCGGGGCGGTACGCAATTTCACCCCCAAGCAGAATGACAGCACAGAGGCAGTGGAGAGATTGAACAAGGTGGTAGATCGTTGATCTTGGTATCATCAGCATATATGTCTGTAGATGAGGTCATCAAGGGGGCAACATATAAATGCAGAAAGTGGTTCAAGAAGGCGGCTCGCCTCTCAAGGGCAAGTAGGGATGGGCAATAAATACAGCTAAGGACTTCTGCGAAATTCTTTGGGAGTTTAGTGTCGTCGCTAACCGGTTGTGACCCGCTACTGCTGGTAGTGCCCTGAGCCGCTGCGCCAGCAATGACAACGCAATGATAGATCCTCGGGCTTTTTGAAGATAATGGTGTGGGGGGTGGTGGGGGGGCGGGGTGGAAGATAAAGCATTGTTGGAGATGCTATGGCTATGATTGGTTAGATAAGATTCACCAATGTCCTTTAGGGAAGGAAACGGTCCTTACCTGGTCTGGTCTATATGTGATTCCAGACCCACAACAATGTGGTTGACTCTTAACTGTCCTCTGAAATGACCTAGCAAGCCACTCAAAGAAATAGAAACATAGAAACATAGAAAATAGGTGTAGGAGTAGGCCATTCGGCCCTTCGAGCTTATACCACTATTCAATAAGATCATGGCTGATCATTCACCTCAGTACCCCTTTCCTGCTTTCTCTCCATACCCCTTGATCCCTTTAGCCGTAAGGGCCATATCTAACTCCCTCTTGAATATATCCAATGAACTGGCATCTACAACTGTCTACGGTAGGGAATTCCACAGGTTAACAACTCTCTGGGTGAAGAAGTTTCTCCTCATCTCAGTCCTAAATGGCTTACCCCTAACCCTTAGACTATGTCCCCTGGTTCTGGACTTCCCCAACATCGGGAACATTCTTTCTCTATCTAACCTGTCCAGTCCCGTCAGAATTTTATATGTTTCTATGAGATCCCCTCTCATCCTTCTAAACTCCAGTGAATAAAGGCCCAGTCGATCCAGTCTCTCCTCATATGTCAGTCCTGCCACCCCCGGGAATCAGTTTGGTGAACCTTCGCTGCACTCCTTCAATAGCAAGAACGTCCTTCCTCAGATTAGGAGACCAAAACTGAACACAATATTCCAGGTGAGGCCTCCCTGCTCCTATACTCAAATCCCCTAGCTATGAAGGCCAACATACCATTTGCCTTCTTCACCGCCTGCTGAACTTGCATGCCCACTTTCAATGACTGCTGTACCATGACACCCAGGTCTCGCTGCACCTCCCCTTTTCCTAATCTGCCGCCATTCAGATAATATTCTGCCTTCATGTTATTGCCACCAAAGTGGATAACCTTACATTTATCCACATTCTACTGCATCTGCCACGCATTTGCCCATTCACCTAACCTGTCCAAGTCACCTTGCAACCATTTAGCGTCCTCCTCACAGCTCACACTGCTATCCAGCTTCGTGTCATCTGCAAACTTGGAGATATTACACTCAGTTCCCTCATCCAAATCATTAATGTATATTGTAAATAGCTGGGGTCCCAGCACAGAACCTTGCGGTAGCCCACTAATCACTGCCTGCCATTCTGAAAAGGACCCGTTTATCCTGACTTTCTGCTTCCTGTCTGCCGAGTTCTCTATCCACATCAGTACATTACCTCCAATACCAGCTGCTTTAATTTTGCACACCTATCTCTTGTGTGGGACTTTGTCAAAAACCTTTTGAAAGTCACATCCACTGGTTCTCCCTTGTCCACTCTACTAGTTACATCCTCAAAAAATCCTGGAAGATTTGTCAAGCAGGATTTCCCTTTCATAAATCCATCCTGTCACTGCTTTCCAAATGTGCTGCTATTTCATCTTTAATAATTGATTCCAACATTTTCCCCACTACTGATGTCAGGCTAACCGGTCTATAATTCCCCGTTTTCTCTCTCCCTTCTTTCTTAAAAAGCGGTGTTACATTATCTACCCTCCAGTCTCATTGTGGGAGTACCTTCATCACACAAACTGCAGCGGTTCAAGAAGGCGGCTCACCACCTTCTCAAGGACAATTAGGGATGGGCAATAAATGCTGGCCTTGCCAGCGATGTCCACATCCCATGAACAATATAAAAAAAAGATTGAAGCAAGCAAGCACAGTCTTACTGAACTGGATAATGGAAGAGAAGTTGGAGCACGATGGTGTGGTGGACCATGTCAAAGGCAGCAGAGAGGTTTAAAAGGATGAGGAGGGATAGTACACCATGGTCACAGTGACAGAGAATGAGTTTTTTGACTTTGGGTGGGGCTGTTTTGGTTCTGTGGAAGGGGTAGAAATCTGATTGGTGAGATTCAGACAGGTTGTGGGGAAGATGGGCACAGATTTGTGAGGCAACTACCAGTGTTCCATTTGGTTGTGGTGCCGCATGGCCAAGCTGCAATCTGGAGATCCCGCCCAGGCCGCTCAACAGCTTTACAATGGAAAAACTACACATGTGCGGAAATTTGAATGGGCACCCAAAAGAAATTAAAGGGAACATTGGCGACAACATGTTTAAAGGCTTTGGAGAGAAAAGGGAGGTTGGAGAGGGGACAGTAGTTTGCAAAGACAGAGGGGTTGGCGGTGATTTATTTTGAGAAGGAGGATAAGAACAGTAGTTTTGAAAGGGCATATACTTCAATTATCCATTACTATCCAGCGAGATGAACAACCCTGGTTCAATGATGAGAGCAGAAGAGCCTATCAGGAGCAGCAAGAAGCTTTTCTGAAAATGAGGTGCCAATCTGTTGAAGGTACAATACAGGATTACATGCATGCTAAACAGTGGAAGCAGCATGCTATAGAAAGTGATTTCCACAACTAACTGATGAGATCAAAGCACTGCAGTCCTCCCACATCTAGTTGCGAATAGTGATGGACAATTAAGCAACTAATGCGAGGAGAGTCTATGAAAATTCCCATCCTCGATAATGGCGGAACCCAGCACTGGAGTGCAAAAGACAAGGGTGATGTGTTTGCAACCACTTTCAGCCAGAAATCATGAGTGGATGATCCATATCAGCCTCCTCCTAAGGTCTCCACCATTACATAAGCCAATCTTCAGCCAATTCGATTCACTCAAACCGATGAAGGGTCATTGACCTGAAACGTTAATTCTGTTTCTCTCTCCACAAATGCTGCTTTACCTGCTGAATATTTCCAGCATTTTCTGTCTTTGTTCAAGAACAATGCTCACCACCACTTTCTCAAGAGCAGCTAGGGATGAGCATAAATGTTGGCCTTGCTAGTACCCATTCTGTTCTCTTACTACCATTCCCTCATCCCCACCCTCCCCCCCGCCACCTCCTTCTCCCACCGCTCGTCCTCACTTCCCTGACACATCACAACCCTGGCTGATCTGCTTGTGCAATCTTCCCTTACTCTCCTTCCACAGATCCATGAAGGAGTTTATTGACCATTGGTAGATCTGGTAATGTCATGAGGTGGAGCTGCTTGTTTTTTGAAGAAAAAACACAGAGCATTGAAACGGAAGAAGCATTTGCAGTTCCTTTGAACTTTCTGTGAAAGGCTAGTCGAGCAGGCAGCATAAAATATGGATTAAAAGGACCACTCACTTGCACGGATGCATCAATGAGGCAAAAGTAGCTCAGGAGAAAATAAATAAAACATGGAAAAACAACCCCCTCGATGGACTACTTAGGGGAAGTTTATTTATCACTGTCGGCATTGAGCAAGTTCTTGAGCTGTCAGAGTGGGAGGGCAGACAATGAGATGCATTCATTGATGAATGAGGCACATTGAGGGGAGGGGCCCCTGGGACCTTGATCCCAGCGTGGGACTTTCCATTTTATTGCTGTCCTATAGCATATTCAACCAAACCCAAGAGGTTTTTTTTATTTCAGCACACTCCCGCTGGAGAATCATACTGAAGTTAACCATGCTCAAAGCTGACAAGCTCAATCCTGTTTTTTTTTGTGCTGTGGGGCTCGCGTGTGTTTTGCACTGAATGTCATTATTCATTGACACCTGGTGCCTGGCTTGGTGCCGGTTTGCATGCAGGAGCACATTACTACTAACTGAGTGAGTTGACTGCAGTGGAAGAGCTTTTATTTGAGAAGAGGACAAACTGTGCTGGGAATGGAGACATCAGTCTTTAAGCTCAAATCGATATAATAGTGGTTGTATTCCAAGCAAATACCTCTCCTCATAATGTGCACATAAGAAGTGTACGTGTCCTCTTTATAATACAATGTATCCTGTACCTGTTTATGTTATCATTACACCAGTATTTTAATGCACTGCCTTTTAAAAGGGAAATGTTCATAAGAAAGCATTGAACAAGAAACTGCCATTTGGGCATCTACAGACATAAGAACATAAAAATTAGGAACAGGAGTAGGCCATCTAGCCCCTCGAGCCTGTTCCACCATTCAACAAGATCATGGCTGATCTGGCCGTGGACTCAGCTCCACTTACCCGCCCGCTCCCCATAACGCTTAATTCCCTTATTGGTTAAAAATCTATCTATCTGTGATTTGAATACATTCAATGAGCTAGCCTCAACTGCTTTCTTGGGCAGAGAATTCCACAAATTCACAACCCTCTGGGAGAAGAAATTCCTTCTCAACTCGGTTTTAAATTGGCTCCCACGTATTTTGAGGCTGTGCCCCCTAGTTCTAGTCTCCCCGACCAGTGGAAACAACCTCTCTGCCTCTATCTTGTCTATCCCTTTCATTATTTTAAATGTTTCTATAAGATCACCCCTCATCCTTCTGAACTCCAATGAGTAAAGACCTAGTCTACTCAATCTATTATCATAAGGTAACCCCCTCATCTCCGGAATCGCCTCTGTACCCCCTCCAAAGCCAGTATATCCTTCCTTAAGAAAGGTGACCAAAACTGCATGCAGTACTCCAGGTGCGGCCTCACCAATACCCAGTAAAGTTGCAGCAGGACCTCCCTGCTTTTGTACTCCATCCCTCTCGCAATGAAGGCCAACATTCCATTTGCCTTCCTGATTACTGCACCTCCAAACGAACTTTTTGGGATTCATGCACAAGGACCCCCAGGTCCCTCTGCACCACAGCATGTTGTAATTTCTCCCCATTCAAATAATATTCCCTTTTACTGTTTTTTTTCCAAGGTGGATGACCTCACATTTTCCGACATTGTATTCCATCTGCCAAACCTTAGCCCTTTCGCTTAACCTATCGAAATCTCTTTGCAGCCTCTCTGTGTCCTCTACACAAACCGCTTTCCCACTAATCTTTGTGTCATCTGCAAATTTTGTTACGCTGCACTCTGTCCCCTCTTCCAGGTCATCTATGTATATTGTAAACAGTTGTGGTCCCAGCACCGATCCCTGTGGCACACCACGAACCAAGGATTTCCATCCCGAAAAGGACGCATTTATCCCGACTCTCTGCTTTCTGTTAGCCAGCCAATTCTCGATCTATGCTAATACATTTCCTCTGACTCCGCGTACCTTTATCTTCTGCAGTAACCTTTTGTGTGGCACCTTATCGAATGCCTTTTGGAAATCTAAATACACCACATCCATCGGTACACCTCTATCCACCATGCTCGTTATATCCTCAAAGAATTCCAGTAAATCAGTTAAACATGATTTCCCCTTCATGAATCCATGTTGCGTCTGCTTGATTGCACTATTCCTATCTAGATGTCCCGCTATTTCTTCCTTAATGATAGCTTCAAGCATTTTCCCCACTACAGATGTTAAACTAACCGGCCTATAGTTACCTGCCTTTTGTCTGTCCCCTTTTTTAAACAGAGGCGTTACATTAGCTGCTTTCCAATCCGCTGGTACCTCCCCAGAGTCCAGAGAATGTTGGTAGATTATAACGAATGTATCTGCTATAACTTTCGCCATCTCTTTTAATACCCTAGGATGCATTTCATCAGGACCAGGGGACTTGTCTGCCTTGAGTCCCATTAGCCTGTCCAGCACTACCCCCTTAGTGATAGTGATTATTTCAAGGTCTCCCTTCCCACATTCCCGTGACCAGCAATTTTTGGCATGGTTTTTGTGTCTTCCACTGTGAAGACCGAAGCAAAATAATTGTTTAAGGTCTCAGCCATTTCCACATTTCCCATTATTAAATCCCCCTTCTCATCTTCTAAGGGACCAACATTTACTTTAGTCACTCTTTTCCGTTTTATATATCGGTAAAAGCTTTTACTATCTGTTTTTATGTTTTGCGCAAGTTTACTTTCGTAAACTATCTTTCCTTTCTTTATTGCTTTCTTATTCATTCTTTGCTGTCGTTTAAAATTTTCCCAATCTTCTAGTTTCCCACTAACCTTGGCCACCTTATACGCATTGGTTTTTAATTTGATACTCTCCTTTATTTCCTTGGTTATCCACTGCTGGTTATCCCTTCTCTTACCGCCCTTCTTTTTCACTGAGCACGTTGTTGAGCACTATGAAAGAGCTCCTTAAAGTTCCTCAATTGTGCCACCGTTTAGTCTGTGTTTCCAATCTACTTTAGCCAACTCTGCCCTCATCCCACTGTAGTCCCCTTTGTTTAAGGATAGTACGCTCATTTGAGACACTACTTCCTCACCCTCAATCTGTATTACAAATTTAACCATACTGTGATCACTCGTTCCGAGAGGATCTTTTACTAGGAGATCGTTTATTTTTCCTGTCTCATTACATAGGACCAGATCTAAGATAGCTTGCTCCCTTGTAGGTTCTGTAATATACTGTTCTAAGAAACAATCCCGGATGCATTCTATGAATTCCTCCTCCAGGCTACCCCGTGCGATTTGATTTGACCAATCGATATGTAGGTTAAAATCCCCCATGATTACTGCCGTTCCTTTTTCACATGCCTCCATTATTCCCTTGATTATTGCCCGCCCCACCGTGAAGTTATTATTTGGGGGCCAATAAACTACGCCCACCAGTGACTTTTTCCCCTTACTATCTCTAATCTCCACCCACAATGATTCAACATTTTGTTCATTAGAGCCAATATCGTCTCTCACAACTGCCCTGATATCATCCTTTATTAACAGAGCTACCCCACCTCTTTTCCCTTCTTGTCTATCTTTCCGAATCGTCAGATACCCCTGTATGTTTAATTCCAAGTCTTGGCCACCCAGACGACGTAGAGTTCGCTCTATCATGGGGTGTGCCCAATCAATGTAAGTCTTAGGCTGCCGGCAGCTTCAAGGAATGGTGTGCATCAGGAGCCAACCGATTTTTGAAAGGCTTTCTATTAACAAAATAGTATCAAATTGGAATTGACTATTACAATACTTTAGTTGCTTGCTTACCATCTTCCACACTGCATAAATTTGAGTTCATCTAAAACTCTGCCCATGTCCCCTGTATTCGCTGACCAACATTGTCTCCCTATCCCCAAATTCCTTTCCTTTAACTCTCTCAAACTTGTGTTCAAATCCCTCCATGGCCTCACCCCTCTCTATCTATGTAACCTCCTCCAGCCTTACAATCTCCAAAAATTCTGCATTTCTCCAACTGGTCTCTTGTCAATCCCCCACTTCTTTTACTCTACCATTGATGGCGGCCCTAAGCTCTGGAATTCCCTCCCTTCACCTTCACAAAAGCTTCTTTAATGGGCAAAATGTCACTGCCTGTAAGTCACGTTTCCATCAATGCCATGATGTAAGTGAAATCATGGACAATAAGGTAATGGATGGTAAGGTCCTTGCTCACAACCAAATTGACACTCTGGAGTGATTTGTGGAGAAGGGCGATGATTGTTGATGATGGCAGAGTCCATGAGGTCAATGATGGGAGGAATGAATGGGATGGGAAGTAGTGTGGCAAGATTAGCCCCCAGCAGGCGCATTGTATGAGAAGGTCAGTGAGAGAGGAGAATAAGGTAGTTGGGGTTACTACTTATAACGAGGCAGTGACGAGTGCCATGATGGGCCATTTGAAGGCACAGAGGAAACATAGAAACATAGAAACTTAGAAAATAGGTGCAGGAGTAGGCCATTCGGCCCTTCGAGCCTGCACCGCCATTCAATGAATTCATGGCTGAACATGCAACCTCAGTATCCCATTCCTGCTTTCTCGCCATACCCCTTGATCCCCCTAGTAATAAGGACTACATCTAACTCCTTTTTGAATATATTTAGTGAATTGGCCTCAACAACTTTCTGTGGTAGAGAATTCCAAAGGTTCACCACTCTCTGGGTGAAGATGTTTCTCCTCATCTCGGTCCTAAATGGCTTATCCCTTATCCTTAGACTGTGACCCCTGGTTCTGGACTTCCCTAACATTGGGAACATTCTTCCTGCATCTAATCTGTCTAAACCCATCAGAATTTTAAACGTTTCTATGAGATCTCATTCTTCTGAACTCCAGTGAATACAAGCCCAGTTGACCCAGTCTTTCTTGATATGTCAGTCCCGCCATCCCGGGAATCAGTCGGCTTGTATTCACTGGCGTTCAGAAGAATGAGAGGGGATATCATAGAAACATTTAAAATTCTGACGGGTTTAGATAGGTTAGATGCAGGAAGAATGTTCCCAATGTTGGGGAAGTCCAGAACCAGGGGTCACAGTCTAAGGATAAGGGGTAAGCCCTTTAGGATCGAGATGAGAAGAAACTTCTTCACCCAGAGAGTGGTGAACCTGTGGAATTCTATACCACAGAAAGTTGTTGAGGCCAATTCACTAAATATATTCAAAAAGGAGTTAGATGCAGTCCTTACTACTAGGGGGATCAAGAGGCATGGCGAGAAAGCAGGAATGGGGTACTGAAGTTGCATGTTCAGCCATGAACTCATTGAATGGTGGTGCAGGCTCGAAGGGCCGAATGGCCTAATCCTGCACCTATTTTCTATGTATCTATGTATCTGTGAAACTCAAGTTACAAAGGGCTAGATTTTACACTTTTGTGCAGATCGCCCAAAAATGGGCGTTATTTCTGGCATGGAGTAAATATGGGTTTTCATATTGCTGGATTGTCACCCATTTTCAAAGCCCCTAGTCTCCCTTTTAAAAATTGGGCATTACCGCGAGAGTTCTGAAATGGGCGTTAGCGTTAAATCGCTCTGATCTTCTGTCGTAAAGTATCACCATCATTAGCAACGGCATGGCAACGCTCCTTTCCCATGATTCAGGAGGTCAAGGGTCATAAGAGGAGGCAGAGAGAGAGGGAGCAGACAGGGAGTGAAGGCGTGTATGGGTGTGGTGTGGGTGCTTGTTTGGCTTCTTTGGGAGTAGGAGGTAGAGTTTCGCGCTTTATAGCAAATTGTGCAAAAAAAGTTAGCTGTTGCCAGCCAGATATTTTCACGAATTTGTCCTAAAATGGAGGGAGTGGAGGAGGCGACACAGCACGCTGTGGAGACTGACGCTGGCTAGAGCAGTGAGCTGGGAGAGGAACAATTGGGAGGACGAAAGAGAAAGACGAGGTTCTCAGATGAGGCAAATGCCTCCCTCATGCAGGAGGTCGAGTCAGGCTGGGGTGATTTGACACAGGGAGGGCGTGGGAAGCCCACCCCAAAGGCCTACCAGAAGATATGGGCCGAGATAGCAGAGGTGGTCTCGTCGGTGACCAACGAGGAGCGTGAGGGCAACCAATGCCGAAAGCGATGGAACGACCTTGTCGGATCCGCAAGAGTAAGTATTACATTTATTTACAAGTACTTATATATTTCAATAATTTGATTTGTAAGAGTCATAAGTGACTATAGTCAGTTGTGAGTTCTTTCACTTTTACCGGGAATGTTGTATTAAAAAGCCTGCGGTCATGGTGCACGTCTTTAGGTAAAGAATGATAATTATCATAATAATCATGATTACATCTGTTGGTTATGTGTTGTGTCAGTCTCTGTGACAGTACTAGCAATGATATTACGCAATGATCTCATGCCATGTCGTCCTGTTACCTTTTACAGAAGAAACTATCGAGGAATAGGGTCGAGCAGAGGCCACCAGTCATCAGCGACCTCACTGACATAGAGGAGCGGGTGCTCAAACTAGTGGGGTCCCACCCCCAGACAGCCACACAGGCAGCTTCAGACCCTGAAGTGATGCCACGTGAGTAAAGTATACACCATTGCATGATGTAAAGTCAATAGATGTCACACCTACTCATATCCGAACAATAATATATGATAGATAATTTCTAAAAGTGTCCTATAAATAATGCTGGCCTCATGAAAATCATTGCAATGCAGAATGTGTTGATGGTCATGAAATGTGATGTCTGCGATGATTTTGATAGCGGTGGTGCTTTTGTCGTGCAGATGCTGTGTGTAGCGCTGGACTCACCTTATGACTCTAGCATCCACTTCTCCTCTAATAACCTCAGTTGTGTTTTGCAGCTCAGCCGGCAGCACACCCCAAGGCAAGACTACAGAGACCAGAAAGTGGGGGCGTGGGGCCGGACTTGCCGGACGATCCTACACCTGGTGCTGAGCAGCTCCGATTCTCGCCCGTCAATCCGCTGGGTCCGTTCTCAACAGATGAGAGCGTGGACTTTGAGGAGCCTGCATCGCCACGCTCCAGAAGGCATTCAACCCCAAGGCCATCTTGTGCTCCTCCGGCCATTCCCACCTCCACTCTGGAGATACCAGGCCCAAGCACCTCGCCACAGGGCACCCCAAGTGTCCACAGGATGGCGCCGACCCCCGGAGGTTTCATGGACGTGGCAGGTCTGCTCCACGAGCGGCAGATGAGAGGGGCGACATGGTAGAGTTGTTCAGGAGGACTGTAGAAACATAGAAACATAAAAACATAGAAAATAGGTGCAGGAGTAGGCCATTCTGCCCTTCGAGCCTACACCACCATTCAATAAGATCATGGCTGATCATTCCCTCAGTACCCCTTTCCTGCTTTCTCTCCATGCCCCTTGATTCCTTTAGCCATAAGGGCCATATCTAACTCCCTCTTGAATATATCCAATGAACTGCAGACATAAATGACCAGATCCTACAGGCGTTGGGGGGCATATCCTGACAGCTGGCCAGCATCTCCGGCACCATAATGGAGTACATTCCGTGGATGGTGGAGGCCCTGGAGGCGATAGCCAGGAACACTGGTGGCACAGGCCTCCCAGTGGTCCCGGAGCGCCCCCAGTGCAAACGACACATGAGTGGCAGGAGCAAAATCCTACTTCTGGATCCGAGAACGTTCCCGCCTCGGTACTCACTGCTCCCGTATCCATGCAACCACCGGCTCTGCCTTCATCCACCCCAATAAGGTACCACCATAGGAGCGCCATGGCTAGGCGGCGTGGAGCGAGGAGGGGAAGGGGTAGAGGTGGGGAGAAGAAGGGGAAGGGTGAAGGAAAGTGAGGTGCATGTCCGCAGGTGATGGCTTTGTTATATCTCCATCTTGGTGTATGCAATTTGTTGTAAGATATGGGGGGAGGGGGCCACCCTGTTGGTTTGCATTTGTGTTCTGTATTGCTGGACATGTTGATGTCAATGTTCTAAAAAGTGCGGTGGGGGTGGGGTGTTTTTGCCCGTGATACTTATGATTTCAGACCAATGGTTGTATTGAATGTTTTTTATTTAACATAACCTCAGATTGTCTCAGATAGCTGGACCGTTACACACTGGTGATTCCTTAACATGAAAGGGTATAATTAAACTTAACTTCAATCAACTTAAACTTTAACTGACACCAAGGTGATGCCCACTATTGATGTCAGAGCTGCACAGTGTGTCAGCGTTGTCAATCACAGCAATGTTCTTTCAGGCAAATCGCTCATTTATGAGCTGCTGACATAAGAGTCTTCCAACTATGTAGCCACCACGGGCCCTTTCTTGTGGTCTGGAAGGGGGCGTGGCCATAGTTGCATAGTCAGCTTAATTGTCTGGCCCTAGGTCAGCATCCAGCCCCTCGTCCTCCTCTTCCTCTCACTCCTGAGGTGGACCATCAGTCCTTTCTGGCAATTCTTGTCCCCTCCTGATAGCCAGTTTGTGCAGCATGGAGCACACCACCACGAATTTAGCTACTTGCTCAGGGTTGTATTGTAGCTCCCCTCCTGAGTGCTCCAGGCTTCTAAAGTGCTGCTTAAGCACAGTTATTGTTTTCTGGACCACATTGCGTGTGGCTCTGTGGCTCTTGTTGTATTGCTTCTTGGGCTCGGTGTGTGTGTCATGCAGGGGGGTCATCAGCGAGGTGGCTAGGCCATATCGTTTGTCACCAAGCATCCAGCATTGTCCTTGTGGCTGACTGGTAAACATGTCTGATTCAGCACTCTCATGCAGGATGTGAGCCTCATTGAAGCTGCCCGGAAATTTGGCATTCACTGCCATAATTATCTGTTTGTGGTCGACAACTAGTTGGACCTTCAGGGAGTGAAATCCTTTTCGGTTGCGAAAAACCTTTGCGTCTTGAGAAGGTGCCCGCATACAGTGTATTGCTCCCTGCACCTTGGGGAAGTTAGCAATTTGGTAGAATGCTCGAGCCCTGTCGGTCTGAGCCTCCGTGGTCATAGGGAAGCTGATAAAGTCCATCCTACGTGCGTACGAGGCTTCAGTGACCTGTCGAATGCAGCAATGTGTGGCATGCTGAGATATAGTGCAAATGTCGACCGCAGAGGCCTGAAAGGAATCCGATGTGTAGAACGACATTGCCGCGGTGATGTCCTGAAGGTGCTGGCAGGCTGCAGATCTGCCCTGATGAGCTGGCATATCTCATTGACAACCACTTTGTGGAAGCACAGTCTCCGAAGGCAGGTGTTCTTGGATAAGTTGAGGTAAGACCGCTTCTCCCTGTAAATGTGGGGGGTGTATGGTCTGGTCCTCCTCATCAGTCTGGAACATCTTAGATTTGGCACATAATGCTGTGGATTATACATTGTGCCATTTGCACTTTGCGGCATCTGCGTTGTAATCGATGCAGGCTGAGAAATGGCTGGCCCCATTCCAATAAAAGTATAATGTCGATTGTTCACAAACAATAAATTTCCCCACTAAGACACCTCCAGTAAAATCCAATCATCCACAGTATGATAAGATGTCTATTCAGATGGTCACTGTCATGTATTCACCTGTCATTGTAATCCATGTATAAACTGACCGAAGTTGTACACCGTGAGATCACTGACCACTAGGTGGTGAACTTGTGGGAGACACTCCTAACCTGGGCTTTCAGGTATAAAAAGGGGAAGCTCCACCCACCTTCATCACTTCAGTGCTGGAATAAAGGTTACTGGTCACAGAGTGACCTCTTAATTATGGGCCTCGTGTGCATTTGTATTGTATAGTAAGGACATATCATTGGCGACGAGAAACTGGGATTTAAACCATGCGAGCATGGCCACTAGCAGCACAGACAAGAGGTACCGTGTTGGTGATGATTGGGAAGATTTTATTGAGAGACTACAGCAAAGTTTCATCACTAAGGAATGGCTGGGACAGGATTCGGCCGACAAACGCAGGGCTCATCTCCTGACGGTTTGTGGATCCAGGACGTACTCCCTGATGAAGGACCTTCTAGCGCCAGAGAAGCCGGCGGAGAAGACATTCGAAGAGCTCAGTAAGTTGATCGGGGAACACTTTAAACCGGCAAGCAGCATGCACATGGCGAGACACCGGTTTTACACGCACCGGCGGCGAGAGGGCAAAGCGTTCCAGACTTCGTGGCAGATCTCCGGTGACTGGCGAGCCTATGTAAGTTCCCAGATGCATGCAGAGCGGAGATGCTGCGAGATTTTTTATTGTGGGCATCGGGCACACTGGGGTTTTCAGGAAACTGAGACCAAAGACTTGACCCTGGAAATGGCGGCTTTGATAGCCCAGACATTCAACTCGGGGAGGAAGAGACCAGAATGATGTTTGACAAAAATCTTGGTTTAAATGCAGCAAATGGATAGGGAATCAACATTGTTAATGTGGCACACAGTTCTCCAGGCAGACAGGGGCAATCGGACATGCCCGAGCATGTAGTCGAACCAAAGGGGGAATTCAACAGAGACAATGGCTAGTTGAACGGCGATTCATGCCATCGCAAGGGACAATGCGGCCAGTAATGGGGCCATCAACACCTGTCAATGGTGCATTTAAGGATAGTTACAGAGACAGTCAGAGATGATCAACTGGTAATAGACCTTTTGTTTCTAACAACGGCTCATGTTGGAGGTGTGGAGGCAAACACACAACCAGAACTTGCAGGTATCAGCAATATACCTGCAGAAACTGCACCGTCAGCGGTCACTTGGCACGTATGTGCAGGAAGCCTGCAGCCAGGTTGATGTACGAGGAGGACGGGCCCGATGTAAGCCCTACGAGGCCAAATGGACACTGGGGGAACTCGCTGGAAGCTGAAGTTCAGCGAGTTCATGTGGAGCACAAATACAGATCATACACCAGGACGCCACCGATAATGATGAAAGTGCTCCTCAATGGCATCCCAGTGTCAATGGAGCTAGACACGGGGGCCAGACAGTCCCTGATGAGTATTAAACAGTTCGACAAGTTGTGGGTGTCCAAGGCCAGGAGGCCAAAATTATTGCCGATTGACGCACAGCTACGGACATATACAAAGGAGATCATTCCGGTGCTAGGCAGCGCCACGGTAGTCGTGACCCACAAAGATTCGGAGAACAGGTTGCCACTCTGGATTGTCCTGGTGGATGGTCCCGCACTGCTGAGGAGGAGTTGGCTTGCTGTCATGAACTGGAAATGGGGCGATGTCAATGCAATTTCTTCTGTGGAGCGAATATCATGCTCACAGGTCCTGGACAAATTTGACTCGCGATTTCAACCCGGCATTGGCACTTTCATGGGGACCAAGGTAGTGATTCATATAAACCTGGACACCAGGCCAGTACACCACAAGGCCAGAGCGGTGCCGTACGTGATGCGGGAAAAGATAGAAGGTGAATTGGACCGCCTGCTGAGGGAAGGCATCATCTCGCCAGTCGAATTCAGTGACTGGGCGAGCCCGATCATGCCGGTGCTCAAGGCGGATGGGTCGGTCAGGATATGTGGTGATTACAAGGCCACCATCAGTCGGGTGTGTGTTGCAGCATGTTAATGCCAAGGGTCAGTTACAGCCGGTAGCTCATCCAGAAGTCTGTCCCAGGCAGAAAGGGGCTATGGGATGGTAGAAAAGGAAGCGCTTGCATGTGTATATGCAGTTAAAAAAAATGCACTAGTACCTATTTGGCAGGAAATTTGAGCTGGAGACAGATCACAAACCCCTAACATCCCTTTTGGCCGACAACAAGGCCATAAATGCAAATGCATCGGCCCGCATACAGAGGTGGGCACTCACGTTAGCCGCCTATGACTATACAATTCGACACAGACCGGGCACTGAAAACTGCGGCAATGCACTCAGCAGGCTCCCACTAGCCACCACCAAGGGGGCAACCGAGCATGCTGCTGAGATGGTCATGGCTGTTGAAGCTTTCGAAAGCGAAGACTCACCCGTAACAGCCTGTCAGATCAAAGTCTGGACTAAGAGACCCGCTACTGTCTTTAGTCAAGAAATGTGTCCTGAATGGGGACTGGGTAGCCACGTACGGGGCATGCCCTGAGGAATTTAAACCATTTCACAGGCTCAAGGATGAACTCTCGATTCAGGCCGATTGCCTACTATGGGGAAACTGAGTAGTCATGCCCCAGATGGGCAGAGAGGCGTTCATCCGAGAACTCCACAAGGAGCACCCGGGCATCGTCATGATGAAAGCAATTGCCAGGTCACACGTTTGGTTGCCAGGGATAGATGCAGACCTGGAACTTTGTGTTCGCAGGTGCAACACGTGTGCCCAGTTGGGCAATGCGCCCAGGGAAGCCCCCCCTTAGCCCTTGGTCCTGGCCCGCCAAGCCATGGTCATGAATCCATGTGGACTACGCAGGTCCCTTCATGGGAAAAATGTTTTTGGTTGTAGTGGACGCCTACTCCAAATGGATCGAGTGTGACATTCTCAATTCAAGCACACCCTCTGCCACGGTAGAAAGTCTACGGGCAATGTTCGCCACCCATGGTCTACCGGACACCTTGGACAGCCAGCGACAATGGCCCGTGCTTTACAAGCATTGAGTTCCAGGACTTCATGGCAGGAAATGGTATCAACCATGTCAGAACGGCACCGTTGAAGCCGGCCTCAAATGGCCAGGCAGAATGAGCAGTGCAGATAATCAAACAGGGGATGCTCAGAATCCAAGGGGGTTCCCTACAAAGCCGCTTATCACGCCTCCTATTGGCCAATAGGTCCCGACCACACTCACTCACAGGGGTTCCACCCGCAGAGCTGCTAATGAAAAGGATGCTCAAAACCAGGTTATCCCTCATACAACCCACCATGAAAGAAATTGTTGAGAGCAGGCGCCGGTCACAATGTGACTACCATAACGGGAATGCGAAGGTGCGATGTATTGATGTCAATGACCCTGTCTTTGTCCTCAAATACGCTGCAGGGCCCAAATGGCTCGCAGGCACTGTGATTGCCAAAGAGGGGAATAGGATTCTGGTAGTTAAAATTACCATTGGACAAATCTGTCGTAAACACGTGGATCAAACAAAAACGAGGTTCAGCAACCCCATAGAAGAAGCAGAGGAAGAACACAATGTAGACTTCACTCCACCACAGGTGACCGAACACTGGAACCAAGTGGAGGAGAGCCCAGTCACTGTGGGCAGTCCGGACAGACCTGAGGCACCGCAAACAGCAGACACTCAGGCCAGCGCCCAACAACCGGAGCCCCAACTCAGGCGCTCTACAAGGGAGCGTAAACCACCAGAGAGACTTAACCTGTGATCCCAATAAGACTTTGTGGGGGAGGTGATGTCATGCATTCAACTGTCATTGTAATCCATGTATAAACTGACCTAAGTTGTACACCGTGAGAACACTGACCACTAGGTGGTGAACTTGTGGGAGACACTCCTAACCTGGACTTTCAGGTATAAAAGGGGAAGCTCCACCTACCTTCACCACTTCAGTGCTGGAATAAAGGTTACTGGTCACAGAGTGACCTTCTCTCAAGTATGGGCCTCGTGTGCATTTGTACTGTATAGTAAGGACATATCAGTCACATCACCTGAGAAGAACTCCAGAGTACATCAAAACTCCCCCGAAGTTGAAGCAGCCTTTTCAATGAAGCAACCTGCGACTTACAAAATGGCGTCCACACGCTGCTATTAGGTCATATCAGTTCCACTTTTTCCGAGCATTTCTTTCGGTGAGGGAGATTGTGGGCCAGATGTATGCGAGGTGCTGAAAGTGATGCTCGGCGATATACTGGGCGTTAGTTTCGGCAAATGTGATCTTTATGACAAAAAAAAGTGGGTGGTCGGTATTATTGAATCTCTGCTTTAATTACATGCCGAAAGTAACACTGGCTGATATTATGAGCATTGGGTTCACCCATTCTGATTTTTCCGCCCAAAAAAAGTGGGCGGGCGGTATTATTTTTTCTTGGCGTTAGGTACATGCCGAAAGTAACGCTCAGCAATAACTGTCCGAGAAATGGGCGTCAGTTTCCATTTTGTGCCTAAATGGGCGATATATGGGCATGACACCTCATTTCAGTGTTAAAATGGATGTTAAGTGGGCGGTATGTATGCAAAAATAATGGAAAATCTAGCCCATAGGCATGAAGACGATGAGGATAGATATGATCTGGTTGTAAATGGAAAATAAGGAGAAGACAAAGGGGAGACATTCAGTAGTGCCCCATTTGGGGCTTTATCACTTTCCAATCCCCTCTCCTTTTCTCATAGCACACCAGAAGGTTTTCTCACTTTCCATCTCCCAACATTGTTTGCATTTCTTGCTCCATTCCTGCCCCACTTCCCTCACCTTAATGTGAGTCTTATGCCATTTATGCTTTCAGATAACCAGTTAGCAGCTGTGGAGCCTGCACCTGAGTCCCACCCCCAACACAATCTTCAGGGAGAGGAAGAGGAGGAAGAGCAGGAGAAGGAGGAGCCAAGAGCTGCATCATTGCTTCTGTCACCCGCAGGCACCAGCTCAGATACTGGCACTATGTGTTCGTTAGGGGTTAGGTTAGTAGAGGGGTGTGCATTAGATGATGCACTGGGGTCAAGCGGGCAGCAGCAAGGCCAAGGGACAAGGGAACCTCGGCAGTCATCTCCCCGGAGGGCGAGTTCATGTGAGTGTTCTGCAGCACAGGATACCGATGAGGACCTCGATGGTGAAGCAATCATATAAAGGATGATAGCCATGCACTCTGACATCATAGGTGCAATGGCACGGGTGCCCGAGAGCCTCTCGGCAGTGGTAAGGAGCTTGGAAGAACCCGCCTACAGCATTTCACAGAACTCTGTGCACACCATGGAGCCCATCATTTCCAGTCTGCAGACGATGGTAGATTCCCAGAGAGACCGTGCGGATCCAGACCTCATGACACATGTCATGGCCGATATGGCAGCTTCCACAGGCAGAAGCAACGCAATGTCTTGGTGCTGTAATGCAGACAATGGTTAGGGGCATGGAAGCTCAGACTGCTCTCATGTAGTGTCAGCTGGATGCCACGCAACGTCTTGGTGCTGTCATGCAGTCAGTGATTGCTGGCATTGAGTCTCAGACTGCTCTCACACAGTCTCGGCTTAATGCCACGCAGACAGGAAGCAAAGAGTAGGAGTAAATGGGGATTTATCAGAATGGCAGGCAGTGACTAGTGGGGTACCGCAAGGTTCTGTGCTGGGGCCCCAGCTGTTACACTGCACATTAATGATTTAGACGAGGGGATTAAATGTAGTATCTCCAAATTTGTGGATGACACTAAGTTGGGTGGCAGTGTAAGCTGCGAGGAGCATGCTATGAGGCTGCAGAGTGACTTGGATAGGTTAGGTGAGTGGGCAAATGCATGGCAGATGAAGTATAATGTGAATAAATGTGAGGTTATCCACTTTGGTTGTAAAAACAGAGAGACAGACTATTATCTGAATGGTGACAGATTAGGAAAAGGGGAGGTGCAACGAGACCTGGGTGTCATGGTACATCAGTCATTGAAGGTTGGCATGCAGGTACAGCAGACGGTTAAGAAAGCAAATGGCATGTTGGCCTTCATAGCAAGGGGATTTGAGTACAGGGGCAGGGAGGTGTTACTACAGTTGTACAGGGCCTTGGTGAGGCCACACTTGGAGTATTGTGTACAGTTTTGGTCTCCTAACTTGAGGAAGGACATTCTTGCTATTGAGGGAGTGCACGAAGATTCAGCAGACTGATTCCTGGGATGGCGGGACTGACATATCAAGAAAGACTGGATCTGGACTTGTATTCACTGGAGTTCAGAAGAGTGAGAGGGAATCTCATAGAAACGTTCAAAATTCTGACGGGTTTAGACAGGTTAGATGCAGGAAGAATGTTCCCAATGTTTGTTGGGGAAGTCCAGAACCAGGGGTCACAGTCTAAGGATAAGGGGTAAGCCATTTAGGACCGAGATGAGGAGAAACTTCTTCACCCAGAGAGTGGTGAACCTGTGGAATTCTCTACCACAGAAAATTGTTGAGGCCAATTCACTAAATATATTCAAAAAGGAGTTAGATATAGTCCATACTACTAGGGGGATCAAGGGGTATGGCGAGAAAGCAGGAATGGGGTACTGAAGTTGCATGTTCAGCCATGAACTCATTGAATGGCGGTGCAGGCTCGAATGGCCTACTCCTGCACCTATTTTCTATGTTTCTATGTTTCTATGTTCCGACTGCTGTCATGCAGTCAATGACTGCTGTCATCGAGTATCAGACTGTTCTTATGCAGTCTCAGCAGGATGCCATGCGTGCTCTGACTGCTGCCATCCCCACTGGGTCCACCACAGTCCATCAGGGATCTCACAATGTCGCAGCAGCCCACGAAACTGTGCTCCAGTAGATGGTGGGGATGCTGAAGTGCTGCCCCGGGGGAGTAGCACTCGGTCAGTGGAGCAGGAACCTGTTGTTCTTTTTCATGATGACAGCATTCCTGATCCCACCACTGCCACTCCGCCATTGCACTTGTCGCTGCCTGTCACCCAGCCAGCCCAGACTGCCGCCGCCCAGCCCGCCGAGGTGGTGCAGTCTACAGCCAGGCCTTCCAGGCCCAGAGCTGATCGAGGGCGTCCTGCAAAACCATCTGTAGTCGCTGGCCCTGACATACAGCAGCCTTCCACCAGCCGTGCTGCAGTCACAGGAGACACACTATGGAGGAGCACTAGAATAATTAAAGCAAAGAGGAGATATAAGGAAATGCATGAATTATGAAACCGTTTATTATTTTTATCTAAATTTTGATTGAAATGTTTCATCTTTGCTTTGTCTCTCATTTCAATTTTAGGGCTTTGGTATGGAATGGCAAATTGAGGTGGTGATGGAGACATCCAGAGGAACCAGGAAGTGGGATGGAATTCACTGTAACCGAAGTCTATGAAATGGTCACGAACCGCCCTTGCAGAATTGCGATTGACTGGCTGCGTCCTCCATCAGTGGTGTTGCTGTTCATGCTCCTCCTCAGGTGGTGGAGCTATGCGTGGTGGCAATGGCTGTGCCCTCATGCTGGCCAAGTTGTGCAGCATGCAGCAGATGACGGCGAGAAGGGACACCCGCTCAGGCGAGTATTGGAGGACTCCACCCGAGCGGTCAAGGCAGCAGAACTGTTGCTTCAGTATTCCGTTGGTCTGCTCAAGTGATGTTCCTGGTGGCAGCATGGCTCTGATTGTATGAGCTGGGCAGGAGGGGAGTTATGAACCAGGTGGAGAGCGGATAACCCTTGTCTCCGAGCAACCAGCTGTGAGCTTTATTTGGGGGCTTGGAGAGATCTGGCACAATGGTCTGGCGCAGGATGCTGCCAAGATAGTGGGCATTGACGGTGAGGATTCTGCGTGTATGGTCACACATCAGTTGTACATTCAGTGAGTGATAGCCTTTGTGGTTACAGAAGACCTCAGGATTGTTATGCGGTGCCCGCAAAGCGACGTTGGTGCAGTCAATGGTGCCCTGCACCTTGGGAAGCCTGCTCTCCTGATGAAGCCACATGTATGCTCGTGCTGCTTCTCTCTGCTCATGGGGAAGGAAATGTAGTCCCATTTCCTTCTGCACAGAGCATCTGTGACCTCACGGATGGAGCGATGGATGGAAAACTGGGAGATGTTGAAGATATCTCCTGTCGCATGCTGAAATGATTAATTTACTTAGAAATTGAGCACGATGGTGACCTTGACTGCCACTGTAAGATCCATTCTCACTCTGGCCTGAGGCTCGATGTCCGGTTGCAGCAGCTGGCAGAGCTCTGTGACCTTGCTGAAGCCTCGTCTTCCTCAGTGAAATTGATGTGGGAGAATTGCTGTCGGAATACCCTGGGAGTCTAATGTCTCCTGTTGCCAGCGCTGTTGGGCCTTCTCTCTCTGGCCACATTTTTCTGTCCCTCTCCCTGTCCCTCTCCCTGTCCTGCTTCGTTGCAGAGGAAGATCGATCCACTGTGGATTAGGCTGAATTGGAGACTCGTACCGAGGAGGCAGAAGTGTACGGGGTACACAAATTCACTACGAAATGTGCACCAATAATGTTGAAAGTTAAACTGAACGGTATTCAAGTATCTATGGAACTGGACATGGGTGCAAGTCAGTTCATAATGAGTAAAAAGGCCTTCGACAGGCTGTGGGGCAATAAGGCACACAGGCCCAAGCTCAACCCCATTCACATCAAACTAAGGACTTACACCAAGGAACTAATCCCTGTAATTGGCACTGAAGAAGTCAAAGTCTCCTATGATGGAGCAGTACACAAACTCCCGCTGTGGATTGTGCCAGGGGTTGGCCCCACGTTGTTTGGCAGAAGCTGGCTGGGAAAAATCCGCTGGAACTGGGACGACATCCGAGCGCTTTCATCCGTCGACGATGCCTCATGTGCCCAGGTTCTGAGCAAGTTCCCATCAAGCTAGGCATTGGAAGCATCTCGGGGGCAAAAGTGCAAATCCATTTGGTTTCCGGTGTGCGACCCATCCACCACAAGGCACAGGCGGTACTGTACATGATGTGTGAGAAAGTGGAAATTGAGCTGGACAGGCTGCGGCAAGAAGGCATCATTGCACTGGTGGAATTCAACAAGTGGGCTAGTCCAATTGTTCCGGTACTTAAAGAGGACGGCACGGTTAGAATTTGTATAAAGTAACGATTAACCGTTTTTCGTTACAGGACCAGTACCCGCTACCCAAGGCTGACGACCTATTCGTGACCCTGGCTGCAAGGGAAGACATTCATCAAGCTGGACCTGACCTTGGCCTACATGACGCAGGAGCTGGAGGAATCTTCGAAAGGCCTCACCTGCATCAACACGCACAAAGGTCTGTTCATCAAAAACCGGTGCCCGTTTGGGATTTGGTCGGCCACGGCAATCTTCCAATGGAACATGGAGAGCCTGCTAAAGTCGGTTCCTGGCACCGTGGTTTTCCAGGACGACATACTGGTTACAGGTCGGGACACCATTGAGCACTTGAAGAATCTGGAAGAGGTTCTTAGTCGGTTGGATCGCGTGGGGCTCAGATTGAAATGCTTGAAGTGTGCTTTCCTGGCGCAGGAGGTCGAGTTTTTGGGAAGAAGAATCGCGGCAGGCGGCATCAGACACACCGACGCCAAGACGGAGGCCATCAAGAATGCGCCAAGACCAGAGAATGTTCCGGAGCTGTGGTCGGTCCTGGGACTCCTTAACTATTCAGTAATTCATAACTATTTCAGTAATTTCCTACCTGGATTAAGCACCCAGCTAGAAGCCCGACATGCGCTACTGCACATATATATTCAAAAGGAAGTTAGATATGGCCCTTACGGCGAAAAGGATCAAGGGGTATGGAGAGAAAGCAGGAAAGGGGTACTGAGGTGAATGATCAGCCATGATATGAATGGTGGTGCAGGCTCGAAGGGCTGAATGGCCTAATCCTGCACCTATTTTCTGTGTTTCTGTGCACAAGGGAGACGACGGGAAATGGGGGAATTCACATGAGGCTGCGTTTAAGAAAGCCAGAAATCTGTTGTGTTCAAACAAACTGCTTGTCCTGTATAACCCTTGTAAACGATTAGTGCTAGCTTGCGATGCGTCGTCATACGGGGTCAGGTGTGTGTTACAACAGGCTAACGAATCGGTGCTCTTGCAACCGGTCGCTTATGCATCCAAGAGTTTGTCCAAGGCCGAAAGGGCCTACAGCATGATTGAAAAAGAGGCTTTGGCATACGTTTACGAGGTAAAAAAATGCACCAGTACTTATTTGGCTCCAATTTTGAGCATAAAACCAACCACAAGCCACTCATACCGCTATTCTCTGAGAGCAAAGGGATGAACACGAATGCTTCTGCTCGCATCCAAAGATGGGCGCTCACGCTGTCGGCATACAACTATGTATTACACCACAGACTGGGCACAGAGAACTGCGCAGATGCTCTCAGTCGGCTACCATTGTCCACCACCAGGGTGGAAATGGCACAGCCAGTGGACTTGCTCATGGTCATGGACAGTTAGGAAGGATAGACAGAAAGGAAAAGGAGGCGGGGTGGTATTGCTGGTTAAAGACGAAATTAATGCAATAGTAAGAAAGGACATTAGCTTGGATGATGTGGAATCGGTATGGGTGGAGCTGCGGAATACCAAGGGGCAGAAAACGCTAGTGGGAGTTGTGTACAGACCACCAAACAGTAGTAGTAAAGTTGGGGACAGCATCAAACAAGAAATAAGGGATGCATGCAATAAAGGTACAGCAGTTATCATGGGTGACTTTAATCTACATATTGATTGGGCTAACCAAACTGGTAGCAATACGGTGGAGGAGGATTTCCTGGAGTATATTAGGGATGGTTTTCTAGACCAATATGTCGAGGAACCAACCAGGGAGCTGGCCATCCTAGACTGGGTGATGCATAATGAGAAAGGACTAACTAGCAATTTTGTTCTGCGAGACCCCTTGGGTAAGAGTGACCATAACATGTGAGAATTTTTTATTAGGATGGAGAGTGACACAGTTAATTCAGAAACTAGGGCCCTGAACTTAAGGAAAGGTAACTTCGAAAGTTTGAGGCGTGAATTGGCTAAAGTAGACTGGCAAATGATACTTAAAGGGTTGACGGTGGATAGGCAATGGCAAACATTTAAAGATCACATTGATGAACTTCAGCAATTGTACATCCCTGTCTGGAGTAAAAATAAAACGGGGAAGGTGGCTCAACTGTGGCTAACAAGGGAAATTAAGGATAGTGTTAAAACCAAGGAAGAGGCATATAAATTGGCCAGAAAAAGCAGAAAACCTGAGGACTGGGAAAAATTTAGAATTCAGCAGAGGAGGACAAAGGGTTTGATTAGGAGGTGGAAAATAAGAGGGGGGAAATAGACTACGAGAAGAAGCTTGCCGGGAACATAAAAACTGACTGCAAAAGCTTCTATAGATATGTGAAGACAAAAAGATTAGTGAAGACAATCGTAGGTCCCTTGCAGTCGGATTCAGGTGAATTTATAATTGCGAACAAAGAAATGGCAGACCAATTGAACAAATACTTTGGTTCTGTCTTCACGAAGGAAGACACAAATAACCTTCCGAAAGTACTCGGGGACCGAGGGTCTAGTGAGAAGGAGGAACTGAAGGATATCCTTATTAGGCATGAAATTGTGTTAGGGAAATTGATGGGATTGAAGGCCAATAAATCCCCAGGGGATAGTCTGCATCCCAGAGTACTTAAGGAAGTGGCCCTAGAAATAGTGGATGCATTGGTGATCACTTTCCAACAGTCTATCAACTCGGGATCAGTTCCTATGGACTGGAGGGTAGCTAATGTAACACCACTTTTTAAAAAGGGAGAGAGAGAGAAAGCGGGTAATTATAGACCGGTTAGCCTGACATCAGTGGTGGGGAAAATGTTGGAATCAATTATTAAGGATGAAATAGCAGCGCATTTGGAAAGCAGTGACAGGATCGGACCAAGTCAGCATAGTTTTATGAAGGGGGAATAAAGCTTGACAAATCTTCTGGAATTTTTTGAGGATGTAACTAGCAGAGTGGACAAGGGAGAACCAGTGGATGTGGTGTATTTGGACTTTCAAAAGGCTTTTGACAAGGTCCCACACAAGAGATTGGTGTGCAAAATCAAAGCACATGGTATTGGGGGTAATATAGTGATGTGGATAAAGAACTGGTTGGCAGACAGGAAGCAGAGAGTCGGGATAAATGGGTCCTTTTCAGAATGGCAGGCAGTGACTAGTGGAGTGCCGCAGGGCTCAGTGCTGGGACCCCAGCTCTTTACAATATATATCAATGATTTGGATGAAGGAATTGAGTGTAACATCTCCAAGTTTGCAGATGACAATAAACTAAGTGGCGGCGTGAGCTGTGAGGAGGATGCTAAGAGGCTGCAGCGTGACTTAGACAGGTTAGGTGAGTGGGCAAATGCATGGCAGATGTAGTATAATGTGGATAAATGTGAGGTTATCCACTTTGGGTGCAAAAACACGAAGACAGAATATTATCTGAATGGTGGCAGATTAGGAAAAGGGGAGGTGCAACAAGACCTGAGTGTCATCGTTCATCAGTCATTGAAAGTTGGCATACAGGTAGAGCAGGCGGTAAAGAAGGCAAATGGTATGTTGGCCTTCATAGCTAGGGGATTTGATGAGCAGGGAGGTCTTTCTGCAGTTGTACACGGCCTTAGTGAGGCCTCACCTGGAATATTGTGTTCAATTTTGGTCTCCTAATCTGAGGAAGGACGTTCTTGCTATTGAGGGAGTGCAGCAAAGGTCCACCAGACTGATTCCCGGGATGGCAGGACTGACATATGAGGAGAGACTGGATCAACTGGACCTTTATACATTGGAGTTTAGAAGGATGAGAGGCGATCTCATAGAAACATACAAGATTCTGACGGGACGGGATAGCATAGATTGTTCCCGATGTTGGGGAAGTCCAGAACCAGGGGATGCAGTCTTTGGATAAGCGGTAGGCCATTTAGGACTGAGATGAGGAGAAACTTCTTCACTCAGAGAGTTGTTAACCTGTGGAATTCCCTACTGCAGAGAGTTGTTGATGCCAGTTCATTGGAGATATTCAAGAGGGAGTTAGATATGGCCCTTACTGCTAAAGGGATCAAGTGGTATGGAGAGAAAGCAGGAAAGGGATACTGAGGTGAATGATCAGCCATGATCTTATCGAATGGTGGTGCAGGCTCGAATGGCCAAATGGACTACTCCTGCACCTATTTTCTATGTTTCTATGGAGGCATTCGAGAACGAAAAGTCCCCCGTTACGGCCCGCCAGATCAGGACCTGGACCAGCCAGGATCCTTTACTGTCCTTTAAAAAACGATGTCCTCCATGGGAGCTAGTCCAGTGTCCCAGCGGAGATCCAGGAGGTGATTAAGCCGTTCCACAGGCGCAAAGACGAAATGTCCCTGCGGGCGGACAGTCTGTTTTGGGGCAATCGCGTATTCTTGCCCAAGAAAGGCAGAGATATGTTCATATGTGAACTGCACAGCACCCACCCAAGCATTGTAATGATGAAAGCGATAGCCAGATCCCATGTGTGGTGGCCTGGCATCGACTCAGATTTAGAGTTATGCGTGCGCCAGTGCAACACTTGCTCTCAGCTGAGCAATGCACCCAGAGAGGCACTGCTAAGTTTGTGGTCGTGGCCCTCCAAACCATGGTCGAGAATCCACGTAGACTATGCGGGTCCATTTCTTGGCAAAATGTTTTTGGTTGTCATGGACGCTTACTCAAAATGGACTGAATGTGCGATAATGTCTGTAAGCACGTCCACGGTCACTATTGAAAGCCTACGAGCCATGTTTGCTATGCACGGCCTGCCTGGTGTCCTAGTCAGCGACAATGGGCTGTGCTTCACCAGTGTTGAATTCAAGGAATTCATGACCCACAATGGGATCAAGCACGTCACATCTGCTCCGTTCAAGCCTGTATCCAACGGCCAGGCAGAACGGACAGTTCAGACCATCAAGCAAAGCTTGAAACGTGTGTCGGAAGGCTCCCTGCAGACCCGGCTGTCCCGAGTGCTGCTCAGCTACCGCACAAGACCCCACTCACTCACCGGGGTTCCCCCAGCCGAGCTGCTAATGAAAAGGGCGCAAAAAACAAGGCTCTCTCTTGTCCATCCAGATCTCCATGATCACGTGGAGGGCAAACGTGTATACCATGACCGCGCAAATTTGTCACGCGATATTGAGATCAATGATCCTGTGTTTGTGCTCAATTATGGACATGGTCCCAAATGGCTCACTGGCACAGTCACAGCCAAAGAGGAGAGTAGGGTGTTTCAGGTCAAATTGGCCAATGGACAAACGCACAGAAAACATTTGGACTAAATCAAATTGCGGTTCATCAACAGCTATGAACAACCCGAAGAAAACACCACCAACTTTGACCCTCCGACACGCACACAAGTGGCAACTAACATCATGGTTGACCAGGAAGCCGAACTCACCATCCCGGCAAGGTCGGCTGCCCAACAGCACAGTGAAGAACGAACCAACTCACCCACACCCGCATTTGTACCAAGACGAACGACAAGGGAGCGAAAAGCTCCAGATCGTCTCACGCTGTAAATACATGTACTGTTGATTTCACGGGGGGAGTGTTGTTATGTATTTAACCCCTTGTAAAATGTATTACACTACCACCAGTGGGCCTACCTGTTGGAGTCCCAAGGGATCCCAGCATCCCTTGGGAGCAGCACGATATATAAGCAGGCCACCCACAAGATACCTGCATTCTGGAGTCTTGTTAAAGGAGCTAAGGTCACACTTGCTCATTGTACACATTACTCAGTTTCATCCTTTATGATGAGCATAGCATAATCGAAGAGGTTGCTGATGTATGGGGAGGAGGCCTTACCCCCAGTGAGTTTACAGGGATCATCGCTCATACCTCCAGCTCTCGGAGGCACAGTGCGTTAAAAGGCTGCGCTCCCGAAAAGAGGTGGTCACAGAGATATGCCAGCTCATACAGGCAGATCCATAGTCTACCAGCGGCAACAGGACTGCAATGCCCGTCGAGATGAAGGTGACTGTGGCATTCTCCTTCTATGCAGCCGGCTCCTACATCTCGCAGCATACGACATTCGCCAGCTGACTAATGCACTGTACGCACGCAGAATGGACTTCATAAACTTCCCAATGACCAGGGAGACCCAAAATGAGAGGCCTGTAGGTTTTGGATGATTTGCTGGCTTCCCCAAGGTTCAGGGTTCCCTTGACCATACACACATCACCCTGCCAGCACCTTTACAGAATGCAGAGATTTTCCAAAACCGAAAGGGATTCCACTCCATGAACGTAGATTGTCTGCGACCGTACTCAGCGCATCATGGCAGTCAATGCCAAATATCCAGGGAGCATCCATGATGCTTTTATCTTGCGAGCGAGCAGTGGCTCATGCATGTTCCAGCATCAACCACAAGGCCGGAGCTGAATGCTCGGGGACAAAGGTTATGGCCTCACCACCTAGCTCGTGACCCCTCCGAAACCCTTAGACAGAAGCCGAGCATTGCTATAATGAGAGCCATGCAGCCACATGCAACATCGTCGAACAGACAATTGGACTGCTCAAGCAGCACTTCTGATGCCTGGACCACTTTGGAGGCTGCCTGCAATACTCCCCTCAGCAGATCTCTGAGTTCATTGTGGTGTGCTGCATGCTACACGACTTAGTCATCATGAGGGGACAGGAATTGCCAATGGAGATTGCAGGACCACCTCAGGAGAAAGGAGGGGGGGGGGGAGGAGGAAGATGAGGAAGAGGAGCCTGGTGTGGAACCCATGCTATCACCAAAACCACAATCACAGGGGAGGCATCATGGAGATTTCGTCGGCAGCTCATAATTGAACATTTTGATTGAAGAGTGAACAGCAGGTTTGAGCATTGCCTGGTCACTCTATCCCACCAGGTTGATTATTTCCTCTCTTATTCTGCAAATGAGACACTTCCCAGCACAGACACGATGGGTCGAATGGCCACTTCTGTGCTGGTTCATTGTATGATTCTATGAACAGTGATCCCAGCACTGATCTTTGTGGAACAATGCTTTCTATCTTCCTCTAATATCAATAACTACTTTTAACCCTAACTCTGCTTTCTATTTGTTTTAGCCAATTTACTATCTATTCAGCTATTTATCCCCTGACTCTACATTTCCTGAGCCTACCTTGTGGCATGACTTAACGTTTCAAAATCCATGCTGATTATTATATTTTCTGTCCCTAGATGCTCTTTTATCACGTCTTTACATGGGAACCTTAGCTTTATAAATCGAAGCATAGAGTACCAAAGCAAAGAAGTTATGTTAAACCTGTTGTGTATCTGTAAAGCATGCACTCCCATGTTCCGCCACCAGGGAGCGCATCCCCTGAAGTCCCAAGAGATCCCAGCATCCCTTAGGAGCACTGTACATAAGCCGGCCCCTAAGGCCTGTTACTCACTCTAGAGTGTCTTAATAAAGACTGAGGTCACTGTTACTTTAACCTCCCTGAGTGCAGTCTCATCTGTGTTAGGAACACAACAAAACCTTTTTAAAACACTGGTTAGGCCCCAACTGGAGTATTGTCTCCAATGCTGGGCACCACTTTAGGAAGGATGTCAAGATCTTAGAGAGGGTGAAGAGGAGATTTACTAGAATAGTATCAGGAATGCAAGACTTCAGTTATGTGGAAAAACTAGAGAAGCTGAGATTGTTCTCCGAAGAGCCAAGAACTTTTGGGGGAGATTTGATATAGGTGTTCAAAGTCATGAAGGGTTTTGATAGAATAAATAAGGGCAAACTGTCTCCAGTGGCAGAAGGGTCATCAACAAGAGGATACAGAATTAAGGTAATAGGCAAAACAACCAGAGACGATATGAGGAAACATTTTATTATACAGCGAGTTGTTGTGATCTGGAATGCACTCCTTGAAAGAATGGTGGAAGCAGATTCAACAGTAATTCACAGGGGGAAATTATAAGGCCATGGAGAAAGAGCAGGGGAGTAGGACTAATAGATAGTTCTTTCAAAGAGCTAACATAGGCACGATAGACAAGTGGACTCCTTCTGTGCTGAATCATTCCATAATTCTATGTTTAAAACAAGCAATAAAAACTTTTATAAAAATATTAAGAGAAAGAAAGTGGTAAAGGGGAATGTGGGCCCATTAAAGATGGATGCAGGTGATACTATCATGGGCAATAAAGAATTGGCAGACATGTTAAATTAGTATTTTGTATTCATTTTCACAGTGGAGGTAGAGGACAAAATACCAGTGGTACAATGGAACCTAGAAATAAATCTTTGGGAGCAACATGTTGGAATTAATATGAGATTATTAGCAAAAATGAGAGCACATGGAATTAGAGGTAACTTTGTGACATGGGTTGGCAATTGGTTGGGAGGTAAGAAATGGAGTAAGGATAAAGGATAAGGACAAAAAGTTAGTTTGCAGGTGCAGCAGGTAATCAGGAAGGCGAATGGAATGTTGGCCTTCATTGCGAGAGGGATGGAGTACAAAAGCAGGGAGGTCCACCTGCAACTGTATAGGGTATTGGTGAGGCCGCACCTGGAGTACTGCATGCAGTTTTGGTCACCTTTCTTAGGGAAGGATATACTAGCTTTGGAGGGGGTACAGAGACGATTCACTAGGCTGATTCCAGAGATGAGGGGGTTACCTTATGATGATAGATTGAGTAGACTGGGTCTTTACTCGTTGGAGTTCAGAAGGATGAGGGGTGATCTTATAGAAACATTTAAAATAATGAAAGGGATAGACAAGATAGAGGCAGAGAGGTTGTTTCCACTGGTCGGGGAGACTAGAACTAGGGGGCACAGCCTCAAAATACGGGGGAGCCAACTTAAAACCGAATTGAGAAGGAATTTCTTCTCCCAGAGGGTTGTGAATCTGTGGAATTCTCTGCCCAAGGAAGCAGCTGAGGCTAGCTCATTGAATATTCAAATCACAGATAGATAGATTTTTAACCAATAAGGGAATTAAGGGTTATGGGGAGCGGGCGGGTAAGTGGAGCTGAGTCCACGGCCAGATCAACCATGATCTTGTTGAATGGCGGAGCAGGCTAGAGAGGCTAGATGGACTACTCCAGTTCGTAATTCTTATGTTCTTATATTCTTATTCATCATCTCTGATTCATCAGCTATATAGGGTATTGGTGAGGCAACACCTGGAATACTGCGTGCAGTTTTGGTTTCCATATTTACGAAAGGATATACTTGCTTTGGAGGCAGTTCAGAGATGAAGGGGTTGACTTATGAGGAAAGGTTGAGTAGGTTGGGCCTCTATTCATTGGAATTCAGAAGAATGAGAGGTGATCTTATCGAAATGTATAAGATTATGAGGTGACTTGACAAGGTGGATGCAGAGAGGATGTTTCCACTGATGGGGGAGACTAGAACTAGAGGGCATAATCTTAGAATAAGGGGCCGCCCATTTAAAACAGAGATGAGGAGGAATTTCTTCTCTCAGAGGGTTGTAAATCTGTGGAATTAGCTGCCTCAGAGATGCTGTGGAAGCTGGGACATTGAATAAATTTAAGACAGAAATACAGTTTCTTAAACGATAAGGGGATAAGGGGTTATGGGGAGTGGGCGAGGAAGTGGAGCTGAGTCCATGATCAGATCAGCCATGATTTTATTGAATGGCGGAGCAGGCTCGAAGGGCCGTATTGCCTACTCCTGTTCCTATTTCTTATGTTCTTTTGTTCTTATGTGACAAGTGGTATTCTCCAGGGATCTGTACTAGGTTCTCAACCTTTCACCATATATATACATAAATATAAGTTGTTGTTGAATTATATGAAGCAATAGAGAGTTGTATATCCAAGTTTGAAAATTACACTCTAAGTTAGGAGGCACAGTAAGTTATGTAGATGGGTGCAAAAAGTTGCAAATGGACATAAACAGGTTTAGCAAAACTATGGCAGAAGCAGTTCAATGTGGGGAAGTGTGAGGTCATTCACTTTGGATCTGAGAAAGACAAATTAAGATATTTTCTTATTGATGTGAGACTAGGAGCTCTGGAAGAGCAAAAAGATTTAGGTGTCCATGTACACAAATCACAGGTATAGGTACAAAAAGTAATCAAAGAGGCTAATGGAATGTTGGCTTTTATCTGAAGGGGGTTGAAATACAAACGTGAGATCCTTGGAGAGACTCCACCTGAAGTACTGTCTTCAGTTTTGAGCACCAAACCTCAGGAAAGATATATTGGCCTTGAAGGGGGAATGGCACAGGTTCACCAGAATGATAACAGGCCTTAAAGGGTTGAATTATGAGGAAAGGTTTCATAAACTTGGTTTGTACTCCATTCAGTTTGGAAGATTGAGTAGTGACCTAATCGAGACCTTTAAAATTATAAAGGATTCGTAAGGGTAGATACAGCGAAAATATTTCTTTGATGGGGAAATCCAGAACAAGAGGGCATAATAACATTAGAGCTAGGCCATTTTGAAGTATAATTAAGTAACACTTTTCACACAAGAGTTATTGCAATTCAGGAATTCTCTCCCTCAAAAAAGGCTGTAGATGCTGGGTCAACTTTCAAGACTGAGATCAATAGAGTTTTGTTATGTAAGTGTATCAAGATATGGAGCAAAGATGAGGAACATACCAGTCACAATCTAATTGAATGACAGAACAGGCTCACTTGGCTGAATGGCCTATTCCTGATTTTATGATTCCAAGTAAAAGATTAATTGCAATGGTTGGGAGATTGACAATAGAAAAATGGGAAGATGACAGCAGATGCCTTCCATGGTTGAATATCTTACTAATACTCACTATCGAGGCTCACACATGAATAATGGCTACTTGGATGAGGTATTAGAAGGCGATGACGGGACTGCATATCAAGGCAGGAGAGGGACAGAAAATTAGTGGGAAAATAAAACTGATAAGTACAAAATTCATCCCCCAAAAATTACTGATTAGTTGGAAGCGGTACATTTCCCATATTTAAGAAAGGCCTTCGGCTAGGATTGCAAAAGCCTCTTCGCTGATCTCTACAGAGTAGGTAAAAACACTGTGGCGGCTCCTGACAAACAGAGACCCAAGAACATAACTGCCTCCACCTCTGCTTTTCAGTTGCCGTCACAGGCGATGTTGCTGTCAGAGCTGGTTAAAACTAACTCCTTTAATGGCACACGCCAGCTTGCAACCATTAGCAGAATTGGTGAGTAAAAAGCAGTATTCGTGGGATTAATGAGGTTAAACAAAAATAAAGTTAATAATAAGTGTTATGAATTATTAATCTAAAGTGTTTACATATGAGGCCTTTATTCACACCTCAGCAATTTGTTGGCACACTCCTTGATGATGCACATAAAAAAGAAAATAAAGGTACTTACTTTGGGTTGTAGGCCCCATAGGAACCATTAGTTTATCGACTGTCTTACAATATTGGAACAGTGATGCAACAGGGCCCTGACAAATGAGCAGTTGCTGGGTTCTCTACTACTGAGATGTTCCTTCATGCTTTACAGAGTTGCCCAGCAACAGCGCTGTATCAGTGCTCCTGGTTGGCGGTTGTCAAGAGTTGTTTTTAATTCCTTCACAAGTACCGTCTTTACCTTGTTCTAATTGCAAAACCAGACATGGCTGGAGGTAAACAACCAAGATAAGGGGAATAACATGAAAAAAATAATTAAAAGCCTTAAATAATAAGGCATCCATTCCATAAGACACTGAGGCAAAGTCAAAAAATTAAATGGACTGATGTTTTCAAAATTTCCAGGAAGTTCACGCAAACATCAATACTCCAGAGGTTCCTTTAAGGTAAATCACTTTTCAGTGTTGGCATCAAAGATTAATTGTCAGGGGTGAGTTATATTAATTATATATAATAGCAGCTAATAGGGAACCAATAGTTTGGCATATCAGAGGCAAGCAGCAGGAATTGTGTCTACAGATGAAATTTCCAGCTGTAACATATTCCTGATTCTGATCAGGTTTTTTGGTGGGGGAGGAGGAGGAGCGGAATGGGGAGGAGAGTTGTGTTTTCTCAGAGAATGGAGGGTAAAACTTGGTTTATAAGTCACTAATACCCATGAACATTGGCATTAAAAGTGTAAACTGAGCAAAAGTGCTATAGTGCCAGTGGTTCAAAGATAGAAAAAAAAGTTAAAAAGTAAGAAAAAGAAAGAAGTAAAAACTTGCATTTATATAGTACCTTTGATCACCCCATGATGTCCCAAACCACTTTACAGCCAATGAAGCTCTTTTGAAGTGTAGTCACTGTTATAATGTAGGAAATGTGGCAGCTAATTTGTGCACAGCAGGGTCCCGCAACCAACAATATGATAATAACCAATGTGATAAGCACTGCAATGTTTGACATTACCAAACCCTTTTAAGGGAAGGCTCAATGAATGGCTGGGAAATTAAGACTGTGTATTATGATTATAGCTGATGATGCCTGTACACAACCCATGTTCCAATGCTAAGCTGTGGTATAAGTTAGCCCATTCCTAGACCAGGCTACTGATGGAGCAGGTCTTTAGTATGCTTTGGCAGCCATTTGGTACAGGTATGGGCATGGTGGTTATATTATTGGACTAGTAATACTAGTATACTTGCCTTATAGGGGTGCAATGAACATTCACTAGATTGAATCCTGGGATGAGAGGATTGTCCTATGAGGCGAGATTGAGTAGAATGGGCCTATACTCTCTGGAGTTTAGAAGAATGAGAGGTTATCTCATTGAAACCTATAAGATTCTGAGAGGGCTTAACAAGATGGATGTTGACCTAGGAATCGGATTTGGACATGACGAAGGTATGACCCTGCAAAGTCCTCCTCACTAACCTCTGGGGACTTTTGCCAAAATTGGGAGAGCTGTCCCACAGACTAGTCAAGCATCAGTCTGGTATAGTCATACTCACAGAATCATACCTATCAGCCAGCATACCAGACTCCTCCATTACCATCCCTGGGTATGGTCTTTCCCACTGGCAGGACAGACCCACCAGAACTGGCGGCAGAGTGGTACAAAGATTAGAGGGAGTAGCCCTGGGAGTCCTCAACATCAACTCTGGACCCCATGAAGTCCCCATTGGCTGTAAAGTGCTTTGGGACGTCAGGTGCTCATGAAAAGCACTATATCCAATCTGGCCAATTACCGCCCCATTAGTCTACTCTCAATCATCAGCAAAGTGATGGAAGGTGTCGTCAACAATGCTATCAAGCATCACTAACCTGCTCATCCATGCTCAGTATGGGTTACACCAGGACCACTCAGCTCCAGACTTCATTACAGCTTTCATTCAAACATGGACAAACTAGTTGAATTCCAGAGGTAACTTGAGAGTGACTGCCCTTGACATCAAGGCAGCATTTGACCAAGCGTGGCATCTAGGAGCTCTAATCAAACTGAAGTCAATGGGAATCAAGGGGAAAACGCTCCACTGGCTGGAATCATACCTAGCACAAAGGAAGATGGTTGTGGTTATTGGAGGTTAATCAACTCAGCCTCAGGACATCGCTGCATGAATTCTTTAGGGCAGTGTCCTAGGCCCAACCAATTGGGGATGTTCATTGATGATTGCAGTGTTCAGTTCTATTCGCAATTACTCCAACAATGAAGCAGTCCGTGCCAGCATGCAGCAAGACCTGAACAACATCCAGACTTCGGCTGATAAGTGGCAAGTAACATTGGCACCACACAAGTGCCAGCCAGTGACCATCGCTAACAAGAAAAAGTCTAACTGCCTCCCATTGACACTCAATTGCATTATCATCATCAAATCGCCCACCATCAGCATCCTAGTAGTGATCAGAAACTTAATTGGACCATTCACATCAATCCTGTGGTAACAAGAGTGGGTCAGAGGCTGAGTATTCTGTGGTGAGTGTCTCACCTCCTGACTCCCCAAAGCCTTTCCCCTATCTACAAGGCACAAGTCAAGGTTGTGATGGAATTCTCTTCACTTGCCCGGATGCAGCTCCAACGTAGACTGCAGCTCAAGAAGCTCGACATTGTTACGTTTAGAATAACTCCACAAGACTGTATATCATCAGCGTACGGGGTCGGGTGCGTTTTACAGCATGTCAATGATGCGGGTAAATTGCAGCCCGTTGCTTACGCCTCCAGGTCACTTTCGCGGGCGGAGCGCGGGTACGGTATGGTTGAGAAGGAGGCGCTCGCGTGCGTGTACGGTGTCAAAAAGATGCACCAATACCTTTTCGGGGCCAAGTTTGCGTTAGAAACCGACCACAAACCCTTCACGTCCCTACTATCCGAGTGCAAGACAATCAACGCCAACGCCTCGGCGCGAATTCAGCGGTGGGCACTCATGCTGGCGGCTTACGACTACACGATAAGGCACAGACCAGGCACAGACAACTGTGCCGATGCGCTACCCCTGGTGACCACAGAAGGGTCCGACGAACAGGACTGTGAGATGGTCCTGGCAATCAATGCCTTTGAATCCACAGGTTCGCCCATGACGGCTCGCCAAATCAGAGCCTGGACGACCAGCGACCCCACGTTATCTCTAGTTAAAAGATGCGTTTTAACTGGTGACTGGGCAAAGGCTCGCAATGCCTGCCCCGAGGAGGTCAAACTGGTCCATAGGCGCATGCATGAACTCTCACTCCAGGCAGACTGCCTGATGTGGGGCAGCCGAGTAGTTATGCCCTTACGAGGCAGGGAGGCGTTTGTCCGGGAGCTCCATTGCGAGCACCCGGGGATTGTCCTTATGAAGGTCATAGCCAGATCTTATGTCTGGTGGCCTGGCATTGATGCGGACTTGGAGCTCTGCGACCGTTGGCGCACCATTTGTGCCCAACTCAGTAATGTCCCCAGGGAGGCCCCACTAAGTCCCTGGCCCTGGTCCACCAAACCGTGGTCACGGGTGCATGTAGACTATGCGGGCCCATTCATGGGCAAAATGTTCCTCGTAGTCGTTGATGCATTTTCAAAATGGATCGAGTGCACCATTTTAAACTCGAGCACCACCACCACTGTGGAGAGTCTTAGAACCATGTTTGCAACGCACGGCATTCCTGACATATTGGTCAGTGATAATGGTCCTTGCTTCACCAGCGCAGAATTTCACGATTTTATAGTTGACCACGGTATAAATCACATTAAGACAGCACCTTTCAAGCCGGCCTCCAATGGCCAGGCAGAGCGAGCAGTGCAGATTATTAAGCAAGACATGCTCAGAATCCAAGGTCCCACGCTGCAGAGCTGCCTGTCGCGACTGCTGCTGGCATACAGATCTCGTCCGCATTCGTTGACTGGGGTTTCCCCCACGCAACTATTGATGAAATGAACCTTATAGACCAGGCTCTCATTATTCCTCCCAGACATGCATGAAATTGTTGAGGCTAAGCGTCAAAAGCTAACTGAGTACCATGACCGAAATTCGAGGGGGAGGTGGAATGAGAAAGGGGACAAAGTGTTTGTGCTAAACTATGGCCGAGGTCCCACATGGCTTGCATGGACAGTAACAGACAAAGAGGGAAACAGGCTACTGGTTGTACAAATGGACAATGGCCAAACCTGCCGGAGGCATGTAGACCAAGTAAAAAGTAGATTCACTGATAACACTGAAGAACCAGAGGCAGACTACAATGTGGAACTCACACAACACCTGGTGGACAGACAGGTGGAACAACCTGAGGAAAGGGCAGTCTCAACAGACAGCCCAGGCGAGATACCAGCAATCACACCGAGTGAAACAGACAGCCCAGGCGAGATACCAGCAATCACACCGAATGAAAAACAGGCACCAAGGCAAACAACTGAACCACAACTAAGACGCTCCACGCCAGAGCGCAGACCACCTGAGAGACTAAATCTATAAAGGCAATATGATCTTGGGGGAGGGTGATGTCATGTATCTCACATTACTATATGTAACTGTACCTTACCATGCTATATATGACTGTAACTGGATATGACCTGTAACAATAAGCATACCTTACCATCAGGGGTGCACTTGCAGGAGACACTCCATACCTGTCCCACTGTGGTATATAAAGGAAGATCTCAGGCAAGTGCAGCGCTGGAGAGCTGGAATTAAAGGTGCAGGTCCTGAGTGACCTTGACTTCAGCATGTGTCTCGTGTAAGTTAGTACATTAGAGTCAGGAATTAACACTTAGCAATAAATGCAATGGTTCCACCAAAATGCTCAACCCCGGTAGAAAGTTACCAAAATAGTTGAGGAGTCCCAGGAACGAACGCAGCTCCATCACATCCTGTGGTCTGGGTGCATTGTTGATGGCCTCCATCTTGGAGTCTGTGGGTCTGATGCCATAATCTTTCTCCACAGAAACTCGACCTCTGGTGCCAGGACAACACAATTGGAGCATTTCAACCTGAGTCCCACTCTGTCCAGTCACTTGAGAACTTCTTCCAGGTTGTGCAAGTGTTCGGTGGTGTTGCGGCCAGTGATCAAGATGTCGTCTTGGAACACCGCGGAACCGATTTCAGCAGACTCTCCATGTTCCTCTGGAAGATGGCCACTGCCAAACGAATCCCAAACGGACATCTGTGGTATATGAACACTCCTCTGTGGGTGTTGATGCACGTCAATTTTTTTCGAAGATTCAGCCAGCTCCTGTGTCATGTAAGCAGAGGTTAAATCCAGCTTGGTGAATGACTTCTCCCCTGCTAGGGTTGCAAACAGGTCATCCGCTTTGGGTAGTGGGTACTGGTCCTGTAACGAGATGTGGTTGATCGTTACCTTGTAGTCCCTGCAGATTCTGACCATCCCATTGCTGTTCAACACTGGAACAATTGGACTGGCCCACTCGTTGAACTCGACTGGCGATATGATCCCCTCTCATTGGAGTCTGTCCAGCTCGATCTCGACTTTCTCTCGCATCATATAAGGAACCGCTCGGGCCTTGTGATGAATGGGTCATGCATCGGGGACTAGATGGATCTGCACTTTGGCGCCTGTGAATTTGCCGATGCCTGGCTTGAATAATGCCGGGAATTTGTTTAGCACTTGGGCGCATGAGGCATCATCCTCCGAAGATAGTGCTTTGATGTCGTCCCAGTTCCATCAGATCTTTCCTAGCCAGCTTCTGCCGAACAGCATTGGGCCATCACCTGGTACAATCCATAGTGATAAATCATGCACAGTTCCATCGTACAATAACTTCACTGCCGCACTGCCAATGACTGGTATGAGCTCTTCGGTGTAAGTGCGCAGTTTGGTGTGGATCGGACTTAGTTTTGGCCTTTGTGCCTTGTTGCCCCACAGTTTCTCAAAAGCCTTCTGGCTCATAATTGACTGACTCGCCCCCGTGTCCAATTCCATGGAAACTGGAATGCTGTTTAATTTGACTTTTAACATTATCGGAGGGTTTTTGGTGGTGAAGGTGTGTACCCCATACACTTCCTCTTCAGCCTCGGGTTGAGTTGCCTCTCTTACTCGTTCAGTGTGATCCACGCTGAATTGGTCATCTTCTGCCGACTCTGCCACGTGGTGAGTCGCAGCACGTCTACATTAGCTGCAGGTGCCCCATTGTTCCACAGACCCTCGCAGCACCAACATGGTGCTAATGGATTCACATTCACACCCCACGACAGACTCTGAGTCATCCTAAGTCTGGCCTCTGTGGGCGTGTAGGTCCTGCCATATACAGTTCTGCCTGCTGAAGGCATTATTTTATGCACAGTACTTGCTGGTGAGTCCCGATGCTGCATTGATATCTGTTTAATGTTATCGTTCATGGACATAAAAGCCTGGGCTATCATGATAGCCTTGCTCAGATCTAGGGATTTGGCAGGCAGCAGTTTGGGAAGAATGACCTCGTGGCCGATTCCAAACACAAAAAAGTCCCGCAACACTTCCCCCAAAAAATGCATGGTCCTGCAAGGCGTCTTAGGTCGGCGACATAGCTCACCATGTCCTGGCCCTCAGAGCGGTGGTGCGTATAAAAGCGATACCTGGCCATCAAGATGCTCTCCTTTGGCTTGAGCTGTTCCCGAACCAGCATGCACAACTCTTCATATGTGTTGTCCGTTGGTTTCATTGGTGCTAGCAGATTTTTGATGAGGCCATATATCGTGGACCCGCAAACGGTGAGGAGAATCGCCCTGCGCTTGATCGCGGTTTCTTCCTTTTCCAGCTCGTTGGCCATGAAGTACTGGTCAAGACGCTCAACGAAGGCTTCCCAATTATCTCCCTCAACAAATCTCTCAAGAATACCAACGGCAGCCATGACTATGTGAAAGGTCGTGATCTGTTACTCGTCGCCAATTGTACATTTAGAATAACTCCACAAGACTGTATATCTTAAGCTCAAACTATTGTGACCTTGGTCTCTTTATTGTAACTCCAGAGTGAAGAGGCAGCATGGTAGACTGCTTGCCCTGGGTGTGCAGGTGACCCTTGGGTCTCCCACAGGTGTGCCCCTGATGGCAAGTCTTACACATTGGTGATGTTTACATACCACCACCACGACAAAGCAGCCCGCTTAATCAGCACCCCATCAACCACCTTAAACATTCACTCCCTTCACCACTGGTGCACCGTGGCTAATGTGTACATCTACAAGATGCACTGCAGCAACTCGCCAACGTATCCTCAACAACATCTCCCTAACCTGCCACCTCTACATAGAAGGATAAGGGCAGCAGGCACCTGAGAAAACCATCATCTCCAAGTTACACACCATCCTGACTTGGATATATATCATTGTTCCTTTATTGTCGCTGGCTCAAAATGCTGGAACTCCCTACCTAACAGCACTGTGGGAGTACCTTCACCACATGGACTGCAGCAGTTCAAGAAGGTGGCTCACCACCACCTTTTCAAGGGCAATTAGGGATGGGCAATAAATGCTGGCCTTGCCAGTGATGCCACATTCTGTGAATGAATACATTTTAAAAAGTTACACAGCATGCTGTACAAATTGCTATTAATAAAGGAATTGGTAAAAACCTTGATAACAATCAGCCATTGGAATAACCTCACTCACCATTAACAGATGGCTTCTGTCATCATCATCATAGGCAGTCCCTCGGGGTCAAGGATGACTTGCTGCCACACTAAAAATGATTTCTCAGGTGACTGATGAGTCCAATGCGGGACCTGCAGTCTCTGTCACAGGTGGGGCAGATGGTGGTTGACGGATCGGGTGGATGGGGTGCCTGGGTTGCCGTGTGCTCCTTCCGCTGTCGATGCTTGGCATCAGCTTGTTCTCGATGATGAGACTCGAGGTGTTCAGCGCCTTCCCGGATGCTTCTCCTCCACTTTGGGCGGTCTTAGGCCAGGGGCTCCCAGGTGTCGGTAGGGATGTTGCACTTTTTCAAGGAAGCTTTGAGGGTGTCGTTGAAGCATTTCCTCTGCCCACCTGGGGCTCGCTTGCCATGTTGAAGCTCCAAGTATAGCGCTTGTTTTGGGAGTCTCGCGTCAGGCATGGGGACGATGTGGCTTGCCTAACGGAGCTAATCGAGCGTGGTCAATGCTTTGATGCTGGCTTCTGTAATTTCAAGTTCACCTGCCATCTATTACATCAGCGTCATTGCCTTGGTCCTCAGCGTCCCACCACAATCAGCCCCACCAACAACAGCACCAACCTTCTCTGCAATCACCTGATGCTGTACAGGACAGAGCTATCAGCACCCGACCACATTGCTGCCCGGGACGCCAGGGATGGCCACACCATGGTTAGATTAACTTTACTTGATGCTGGACACCGTGGCTGCCACATGATGCAGCAGGTTGGCACCACCCCACACCAACACCATAAAGCATCCCGACAATGCCCAAGCCATTCCTTTCACGTCATTGCGAGGGGTACCATTATGTCTCACCATTCACTACAATTCACTAAACCACTTCCAAAGGTGCACACAGATCTGTCCAAGAATGCAAAGTGTTCAAAATAAAGCTTTCAATATTTGACACCACATTAACAGAAACATTGCAAAAAAACACCCGCGTGCCTACCCTTGTGTGTTGTTGATTGGTATGATTGGACCAGGATGAGGGTGAGTGTGAGGGGTGGCGAGTGAGATGGGAAACTGATAATGTAAATAGAGAGGGATGGGTGGAGGGACAAGGTAAGTTGGTGTGAGTAAGCATGTGCAGGAGTAGGGTAGGGAAGGCTGAGTGATGAGTCGCACAGCAGGATGAGGTTGAGTGTGGCTTTATAGTAATGTTTCGTGATCTACTGGATCATTGAAAGGTTTGCACCTCAGCAGCCAGGTCCGCCTGATGACATTCCTGCTTATGCCCTCCTGTGCAATGTGCAACCAGGCTGCGTTGGTGTCCTGTGGAGGGTTCTTCCGCCCATTGGAAGGGAAGAGGACCTTCCTATGTGCTGTGACTTCTTCCATAAGCATATGAATGTGGACCATTTCCCATACCTTGGGAGCCTCTTATCAACAAGAGCAGACATTGATGATGAGATCAACACCGCCTCCAGTGCAGCCTTCGGCCGCCTGAGGAAAAGAGTGTTCGAAGATCAGGCCCTCAAATCTACCACCAAGCTCATGGTCTACAGGGCTGTAGTAATACCTGCAATCCTTTTTGGCTCAGAGACATGGACCATGTACAGTAGACACCTCAAGTCGCTGGAGAAATACCACAAACGATATCTCCGCAAGATCCTACAAATCCCCTGGGAGGACAGAAGCTCCAACATTAGCGTCCTCGACCAGGCCAATATCCCCAGCATTGAAGCACTGACCACACTTGATCAGTTCCGCTGGGCAGGCCACATTGTCCGCATGCCAGACACGAGACTCCCAAAGCAAGTGCTCTACTCGGATCTCCTTCACGGCAACCGAGCCAAAGGTGGGCAGCGGAAACGTTACAAGGATACTCTCAAAGCCTCCCTGATAAAGTGCAACATCCCCACCGACACCTGGGAGTCCCTGGCCAAAGTTCACCCTAAGTGGAGGAAGTGCATCCGGGAGGGCGCTGAGCACCTCGAGTCTCCGCTGAGAGCAAGCAGAAATCAAGCGCAGGCAGCGGAAAGAGCATGCGGAAAATCTGTCCCACCCTCCCTTATCCTCAACGACTATCTGTCCCACCTGCTACAGGGACTGTGGCTCTTGTATTGGACTGTTCAGCCACCTAAGGACTCATTTTCAAGAGTGGAAGCAAGTCTTCCTCGATTCCGAGGGACTTCCTATGATGATGATGATGAAGGGAGTCATGGAAGAGTCTGGGTGCTGTCATGCATCTTTGTGCAGTTCTTGCCAGTGTTTGCAGCACCTCAATGCTGTAGAACATTTGACAGCACGCTGTCAAAATTAATTTGCGCATGGTTCCTTTAAGGAAACCGGCTGATGACAAGTCATCAAATGACATCATCAGACCCACTTCTTTCAAATGGCTGACAAACGCACTGTCGGGCTTAACAAGTCCAATCGGGGAAAATCATTTTGGACAGGGGGCTGGAGCCAACAGTGAGGCCGGGACCTCCAGCACTGAAGTCGCCCGCTGTGGACCTGCCGACGTAGGAAATCGCGGTCTTAGATTTTATATATTAGTGTCTGTGAATTATGTCACTAAGGTGCAGTATCTAGATGAGCAAGTGGGGGGGCCAGGCATGGTTCTTTTTGAGACCCCCAAGGTGTCGGTGTAGAGATAGGAAACAAAACAATTGTTCGAGATATTCTGACTGTGATTGACCGCATCATTGGCGCCCATTCCTTCAGCCACCTATCTTCCCCAAACTGATCCACCTTCCCAGTTCCCTTTGCTCATTTAAAAACCTCTCTAACACTCAAGCGTTTGGTCAACTAATACCTGCTTTGGCTCGGCATCAATTTTTTCCTTACATCTTTGGGCATATGTTCTGTGTTAAAGTTTCTATATAAATGAAGGTTGTTATAGCTTAGTAAAATTTTAGAAGAGGAAGGGAGGGTAGAAACATTGGTAGAGAAAATGGCAAAAAAAAAATACGAAAGCAAGATTGTTAGCCACAGGCCCAAGATCAGAATTACCTGAATTCTTTCTTCATTAATTTGCATGAACACATTTTCCTTGTACCTGTGTCTTGTTCTGGCAACAGCCTATAGAGGGAGCTGTCACATTACAAAATGCAAGTTACAAAAGTCCATGATAAGAGGTAATTCTGTGATCCTGCAACTTTCCGTGAGGAGCTGAGCTCACAGAGTGGAGAATCAAGGCAATAATTGCAAGGAGCCTAGAGCATAGTTTTACAAAGAATTCCTTTATCACATTCCATTGCAGTTTTTGTAAACACTGCCATGTTCTATCCGAGATATGTTGATTCAACCTTGTTCAATATTTAAGTATAATACTTTGTGTAATTTGAAAATATGCGAATTAGGAGTTGCCTAGGCAACATTAACATGGCAACATAACACTCGCGCCAATAATGCATTGGGTGTAAGGACTGCACAGTGTGGTGCTGAAGTACTCAGGCCAGTTAGGCTCCAGATTTGATCCTCAGTTTGATGCTGAGTTATCCAGTCTCAGGCAGGGGTACAACAGCGCCTCAGTGTTCTGAGGCAGGAGAAGAGAGAGTTGGAGGAATAGGACTCCCACTTTTAATTGCTATCCAGTGATGTCTGCTGGAACTCGTGCATATGTAACGGTCAGGTGAGGCCGGGTTCATCATCATCATCATAGGCAGTCCCTCGGAATCGAGGAAGACTTGCTTCCACTCCTGAAGTGAGTTCTTTGGTGCTGAACAGTCCAATATGAGAGCCACCGATTCTGTCACAGGTGGGACAGATAGTCACTGAGGGAAGGGGTGGGTGGGACTGGTTTGCCGCATGCTCTTTCCGCTGTCTGTGCTTGATTTCTGCATGCCCTCGGCGTTGAAACGCAAGGTGCTCAGCGCCCTCCACTTAGGGCGATCTTGGGCCAGGGACTCCCAGGTGTCAGTGGGGATGTCGCACTTTATCAGAGACGCTTTGAGGGTATCCTTGTAATGTTTCCGCTGCCCACCTTTGGCTCGTTTGCTGTGAAAGAATTCCGAGTAGAGCACTTGCTTTGTGAGTCTTGTGTCTGGCATGCAGACTCTGTGGCCTGCCCAGCAGAGCTGATCAAGTGTGGTCAGTGCTTCAATGCTGGGGATGTTGGCCTGGGCGAGGTCGCTGATGTTGGTGCACCTGTCCTCCCAGGGGATTTGTAGGATCTTGCGGAGACATCGTTGGTGATATTTCTCCAGCAACTTGAGGTGTCTACTGTACATGGTCCATGTCTCTGAGCCATACAGGAGGGCGGGTATCACTACAGCCCTGTAGACCATGAGCAGCTTCAACTTGACTGCTGACTACCCCCTCTACCCAGAAGTCTTGCCAAGGCTGACTATTAACATGAAGAATGGCAACTGGGTGATGTATTGGAGTCTACTCCTGCCTGAGAAGGGAAGAGGGAGGGGAGAAGTCAACAGAATGGAACATTTCTAATATTACAAGGTGAATTTAAAACTATAATTATAATGTTAAACGTTTGAGAATCTTGATTAAATATCTTCAAATTTGTTTTTCGAAGTAAAGCTGCTCCTCTTCACTCTCATAGACTCAGTATCGCCAACCTCAGGATTTATTCGCGAACCCAGGATTTGCCTTTGTTTTGTAATGCTTACCTGGAAAATGTAATCGTGGAGGGTCCCACTCCCTCTGTGTGTGCAAGTTTTAGTACACTTGTTAACGAGTTCAAATTAACTTTATACCTGTGCCAGTGGCCTGTTAAAACAGTAGGTTAAATACTGTGTTAATTACATTAAAATAACAGCGTTAGAAAGATAATGCAAATAGGAACTCAGTAAACAGACCACTTTCCATACCTCGGGAGTCTCTTATCAACAAGGGCAGACATCGATAATGAGATTCAACACCACCTCCAGTGCGCCACACAGCCTTCGGCCGCCTGAGGAAAAGAGTGTTTGAAGATCAGGCCCTCAAATCTGTCACCAAGCTCATGGTCTATAGGACTGTAGTGATACCCGCTGTATGGCTCAGAGACGTGGACCATGTACAGTAGACACCTCAAATCGCTGGAGAAATACCACCAACGATGTCTCCGCAAGATCCTGCAAATCCCCTGGGAGGACTGACAGACCAATGTTAGCGTCCTCGACCAGGCCAACCTCCCCAGCATTGAAGCACTGACCACACTCAACCAGTTCTGCTAGGCAGGCCACATTGTTCGCATGCCCAACACAAGACTCCCAAAGCAAGCGCTCTACTCAGAACTCCTACACGGCAAGGTGGGCAGAGAAAGTGTTTCAAGGCCACCCTCAAAGCTCCTTGATAAATGCAACATCCCCACCGACACCCGGGAGTCCCTGGCCAAAGACCGCCCTAAGTGGAGGAAGTGCATCCGGGAGGGTGCTGAGCTCTTCAAATATCATCGCTGAGAGCATGCAGAAATCAAACGCAGGCAGCGGAAGGAGTGTGCGGCAAACCAGTCCCACCCACCCTTTCCTTCAACGACTGTCTGTCCTACTCTGTGACAGAGACTGTGGCTCTCGTATTGGACTGTTCAGCCACCTAAGGACTCATTTTAAGAGTGGAAGCAAGTCTTCCTCGATTCCGAGGGACTGCCTATGATGATGATGAAACAGTGTATTAAAAATAACTTACCGAGAGAATTAAACCTGTATAAAGCTAAGGCTAAAATTCTTGTGTTTAGTGCGAGCGTTTAAAATGACTTCTGCAAATTGCAGGGCTTACAAGTAAATTCTGCAATAAGTTTACTCTCCACATTTGTTCAACCCATGATATCAGCCACTGGAATGATTCATACAAAAAGGAAAGAGAAATCTAATCACAGCAATGACGTGAAAGCTGTGAATTCCAGATTTATTGATTAATTTTTGGATCATTGAAACATGAATTTCAATAAGGGGCCCAATACTGCTACAGCAGCAATTCACTGCCACCTTGCCTCACCCCACATCTACAACCTCCTCTGGCTCCACATTCCACTCCTGGTCCTTCAGACTCTAGATTCCTGTGTATCTCCCGTGCCAAACTCCCTCTCCGTTCCACCATCCATAGAAGTAGAACCTTCAGCTATCTCAGTCCTAATCTCTGCAACCCCATCCACGGTACTCTTGTCTCCTCACCTTTAAAAGCTTGTTCAAAACACACAATACAAATGCAAGTTGTGGTTCAAAGTTACATTTGCTCTAAGCAAAGAAACAATTTTAAAAAATCATGAAATGGGATCCTCCTGCTCCCCCACAGGCTCAGCTGGTTAAGGCACTGAATATAGATCATAGAATTTTATAGCACAGAAGGAGGCTGTTTGGCCCATCATGCTTATTCTGGCTCTCTGAAAAAGCGATCTTCTTAATTCCATCCCCTTTCCCATTACCCTTTTACATTTTTCTTCTTTCATTATTTGTCCACTAGTGTTTTAAAAGCTATTAAGAATTTGACTTCTACCGCTATTTCTAGTAAAATCATCCCAGATCCTAACAACCCTCTGTGTGAACAGCTTTCTCTTAACATTTTCCTTCATTCTAATGGAGCTGATCTTAAATGTATGCCTTTTAGTTACCGACCAACTTACCAACTCCTGAGTTACAATATTTTAACTCCTCATTACCTTGAATATCTGAACCAAACAGACGAGGAAAGTCCCAGGTTCAAATCCACGCTCTGTGCTGCGTTAGTTGATCTTCACCAGGACAAGTACAAGTACCTCTAGTTAAGGAGAGGTAAATCACCCAGAGCCCCTGGCCACAATTTCTCCACACGCGGCGGGAATGATGCGGCCGGGGTAGGTGGCGTTTGAAAGCCAGTGTCATCAGCCATTTTCCTTAAAGGACCATGTCCGCAATGGGTTTGACAGTTTTTCTATCAGTGTCCTGCAGCATTGAGGAGCTGCAAACACTGAGAAGCACTGCACAAAGGTGCACGGCTGCACCTAGGCTCTCCCATGACTTCCTGCAGATGCTTATGGAGGGAGTCACAGCATGAAGGGAGATCGTCTTCCCTTCCCATGGGCATAGGGGACCTCCCCAGGACACCAACGCAGCCTGATTGCACATTGCCACAGGTGGACACAAGCAAAGACGTCGTCAGGAGGACCAGGCTGCCATGACGCAAACACTTCAATGATCTCAGCAGATCACGAAACGTTACTGCAAAGCCACACTCAACCTCATCCTGCTGTACCACTCATCACTCCCATCATTCTGCCTTCTCTACTCTACCCCTGAACATCCTTACTCACACTAACTTACCTTGCACCTCCACCCATCCCTCTCTCTATCAACATTATCAGTTCCCCATTTCACTAGCCACCGATCACACTCACCTTATCCTTGTCCAATCATATCAACTAACAACACACAGAGGTAGGCACTTGGATCCTTTAGCTACTGTTCATGTATGGCTAATGTTGATGTATTGTCAAACATTGAAATCTTTATTTTCATGACATTTCGTTCTTGGATAGATTTGTGAGCTCCTTTAGAAGTGGTTTAGTGAGTTGTAGTGAATGGTGAGACATTAGGGTACCCCCACAATGGTGATGAGTGTGAAGGGAATGGGTTGGACATTGCAGGGATGCTTTATTGAGCTGGTGTGAGGTGAGGCCAACCTGGCGCATCATGTGGCAGTCAGGGTGTACAGCATTAAGTGAAGTAAAAGTGGCCAAGGTGAGGCTATCACTGCCCTCCCAGGCAGCATTGTAATCGGGTGCTGATGCCCTGTGTACTGTGCAGCACAGGTGATTGCGGAGAAGGTTGTTGTTGTTGGTAATAATGTTGGTGTGTTTAGTGATGTTGATGTTGGGGCTGATCGTGGTAGGATTCTGAGGACCAAGGTGAGATTTTTTCAAGGGCACTGATGCTATTGAAATAGATGGCAGGTGAGGTCACAGAAGCGCCTTGTCAATGGTGAGAGCGGTTGCTCCAAGGAGGTGACAGTGAATGGAGAACTCACTGCAAACACTTCCAGAGTGCATACAGCTCACAAATCTTTTCCAAAATCTGAAGGCTTCAGTTTCTGACATTGGAAAGTGAACAGCTGTGAAATAGTAGCTTTTACACCACTTCGGCAGCTGTCAACTAGCCAAAACAATCGAGAGTCACTGAGAACCCGACTCCACTTATCTGGTGTGAAACCGAGGGACGGCAAAGTCATCAAAAGGTTGGCAAAATTGTAAGTGCCTGCTTTTAAGCCTCTTGGTGAGCATTTAAGTACCTTTTGATGATGTTAATTACCTGTCCCGCTGCTTGCTGTCGGGTCGGCTATTTGAATGCTGACCCGACAGCTGAGAAACTGACAAAGAGGTGGGTTCAGAGCGGGATCCCGACCCACTGTCAATAAAAGCCATTTTGACAGCGGGCCTGGCTCCAAACCCGCACTCTCAGGGCTGGGAAGATTCCAGTCCCTGTTTCTAATCATTTTCCAGTGACCTAGGATTGGACTTAGCAGTAATGCCCCCTCAACATCATCATAAGCGGTCCCTCGAACGAGGATGACTTGCTTCCACGAGTTCACAGGTGTTTCAATGAAGGACCTGATGTTCCAGTCCTGAACTCCAATTGAGGGGGTGGAAGATGCCTGTGTGTGAATTTTTTTAACGTGTGGTGACCATTGCGCACCAGCCATCACACGGGCTTGACAGAGCTAGGTCTTGGTCCAGTGGCAAGGATTAACCAAGACGACTGCAGACCTGCTCTGCTACATGGACCTAGCGCGCACATATATCGCAGTATGGGCTGGACTGTGCTGCCCCAGGCCTTCAGTTCTTCTGGGCCCCGTACCCTCATCTGTCGCACCTCCACCACGATCTCTCGCCGCTCATCCGCCCCGACCTTCCCACTCCTCTGTACCTGGGCCCTGCCGATGTTCCTGCCCACGCTCCAAAACGGCGACCAGAGTTTTGATGATGTCACCCAGTTGCCCATCTCAAAATCGGCGCACACTTGGAGCAGCTCGCGCTGGAACTTGAAGTGGTATGCCGCTCCAGCTCTTTTATAGTACGACCTGCAGAGCTATTCTCTCACAGGTCGCGGGGCCATGATGTCCCAGGCCCGCCTCTCCAGCTCTTTTATAGCCCGACCTGCGGAGCTCTATGCCCGAGGGACCTGGGGGTCCTTGTGCATGAATCCCAAAAAGTTAGTTTGCAGGTGCAGCAGGTAATCAGGAAGGCAAATGGAATGTTGGCCTTCATTGCGAGAGGGATGGAGTACAAAAGCAGGGAGGTCCTGCTGCAACTGTACAGGGTATTGGTGAGGCCGCACTTGGAGTACTGCGTGCAATTTTGGTCACCTTACTTAAGGAAGGATATACTGGCTTTGGAGGGGGTACAGAGACGATTCACTAGGCTGATTCCGGAGATGAGGGGGTTACCTTATGATGATAGATTGAGTAGACTGGGTCTTTACTCGTTGGTGTTCAGAAGGATGAGGGGTGATCTTATAGAAACATTTCAAATAATGAAAGGGATAGACAAGATAGAGGCAGAGAGGTTGTTTCCACTGGTCGGGGAGACTAGAACTAATGGGCACAGCCTCAAAATACGGGGGAGCCAATTTAAAACCGCGTTGAGAAGGAATTTCTTCTCCCAGAGGGTTGTGAATCTGTGGAATTCTCTGCCCAAGGAAGCAGTTGAGGCTAGCTCATTGAATGTATTCAAGTCACAGATAGATAGATTTTTAACCAATAAGGGAATTAAGGGTTACGGGGAGAGGGCGGGTAAGTGGAGCTGAGTCCACGGCCAGATCAGCCATGATCTTGTTGAATGGTGGAGCAGGCTCGAGGGGCTAGATGGCCTACTCCTGTTCTTAATTCTTATGTTCTTATTTATGTATGCCCCCTATGGTAGAATAGACTCACAATCTAGACTTGAAGTGTAGTCGCTCTTCTAACTCTTGTCCATCTCCCCCTTCCTTCGCCCTACCATTGGTGACTGAGCCATCAGCCACCTAGGCCCTCAGCTCTGGAATTCCCTCCATAAATCTCTCCGCCTCTCCACGTCCTTTAAGGCGCTTCTTAAAACCTACCTCTTTGACCAAGCATTTGACCACCTGTCCTAATGTCTCCTTTGGCTTGGTGTCAATTTTTGTCTGATTATGCTCCTGTTAAGTGCCTTCAGACATTTTACTACATTAAAGGTGCTATGTAAATGCAAGTTGTTGTTGTTGTTGTTAAGCCAGCATTGGACCCATGAAACTGTCGTCCAGAAAAGAGGCCATTTTTTTCAGGGAGAGAAGAAAAATCTGGTGGAAAAAAGGATGGAAGAATAAAAGAGCAGCTTGCGAACTCAATGTCACATGATCATCTCCCTCTCACCTACTCTATGCACTGTGTGACCTGAATCAAAATTGTTTCTAAAAATATATTTCTTTTGCTAAGCAGAATCCAGTGCTGGAAGGTTGAGTTTATGTTCCTGATATATACAGTAATGGCTGGGCACAATGTGTGCTACATAGGTGTAACCTGAGATTGCATTACAGCTTGGTAACTCAATATCCCAGTCATATATATAGGGGATATATGTGTGATATGATTTTATTTAATGTTACAGTACTGTGAGAATAGCATGTAAACTAAACAGCCACTGGTGTTTTATGATGTTGACCTCCCCCTCTTGTTTGACAAATGTTAAATCCTGGTGACAACTGTTAACCTGGTTGCCCAACATTATTTATTGGAGATCCATAACATTGAAGGGATTCATCTTGGGACCTGAGTCTAATCTATCCAAGATGGATGGGATGAAAGTCTCTAAACGATGTATATGAAATATGTTTGGGAAGATTCAACCATGTCCTTCCAGCCCAGAAGTGCCCCATATAGGTGCTAAATGGCACTGTGGGGTATATGAGGCAAAATATGGTGCATTTCTTTTTGAACTTTAGGCCTGGACAAATGGGCCATAACATTCTCATAGATTCTTATGTCCCTGAATTAGTTCTCAATCTTGCTCAGACAAGCCACAATATAGCTTGCGGAAAATGGAAATGTAGGATAGGAAGTGTTCTTCTGAGGTTAACGCTGATGTTTTGAGAAGGACAGAGGGCTTTACTCTAAATGGAACCGTGCTGTACTGGGGCTGGGAGGATTTGGTCTTGACATAAGGCTCTGAAATTCTGAGGGCGATCTCCCACTCTTCCGCAACCCTGCAGGAGACTGGCAGAGCCCTGACCTAACTGGTTAGACTATGATTTTGGCCATTTTTGGGGAGGATTCTGCTGGTTATTCATCATCATCATAGGCAGTCCCTCGAGTCAAGGATGACTTGCTTCCACGTCAAAAAGTTCACAGGTGTTTCAATGAAGGACCTAAAATTCCAGGTCCCGAACTAAATCTTGAAGAGTGGAAGATGCCTGTGCGAGGATTTTTTTTACGTGTGGTGACCATTGCACACCAGCCACCACTGCTTGTTATTATGGAAGATCCCATTCCACCGCTCCCAAATTTCAGAGCCTCAGAGTCTGAAATGGAAAATGTTCCATTCCCCAGCACCAACATCCTTCAAATTGATGAACAGAAGTGGAAAGGATATTGGGGGCGATAATTTATGGATTAGCACTCCCAGACAGAGCTTCACATGACGGGAGTACATACTCGGGAATTTGGATACGATCACCACTCCCCACTTGATTCTCCATCCATTAACTGTACTCGATCCCAACTTCACTGAGCTCTTGAATTCAACCGGAATGCAGGTTATCACCAGGCCCAACTTGTGTCCCTGCCAGTACATCTATGAATGACACTGGCAGCACCTTGGAAATAATAGTATCACAAAACAGAAAGATGTGCAACCTCAAAAAAAAGAGTGCCCATTTAAAGGTGTATCATTTTTGTCATGTATGTAACCATCATGCAACGGTAATCTTCATATAACTGTAACCTTCATGCAACTCCTGTACACAGTACTTATACCCTAGAAATGCACACCCTGACCATAGGGGGTGAACTTGTGGGAGACACTCCTCACCTGACCCACCTAGGGTCAGCACTCCTTGGTCCTGGGGAATAAAGGTTAAGGTCACAGAGTGACTGTGTCTGCAATACATGCCTCGTGTGAATTTGTAGTAAGGTGCAGGGACACCACAATTTTCTCTAAAATTGTGCAGATTGTGTATGTCCTTCAAATCAATGGATACTGCTTCAATGAGTGATGCAAAAGCAGATGCTGTGTTTTTGTATACACAGGATGTAAAGAGATATGTAAAGTAATGCTATAAATAGGTTTGTCCTTAGGAAGTGGGACAGGTAAGACTTTGTAAAAGTGACACTTTGGATAGCAGAGTGAGAGTGGGGGCAAAGGCAGCCAGAGAAACCCTGGGGGAGCTGAGCAGATTAATGCTAGTCATTGGGAGAGACTCCTGAGGAGAAAACAGAGCAGCTGATGAGCTAGCTAGAAAAAGAGCAGAGCAGAAAATGTGGCCAGCAGAGAGATTCCATGGGGGGAAGAGCAGAGTGGGGTTAGGACAGTCACAGGTCTGTTTGGGGGAGGGGTGGAGTAGGAGCAGAAATGACCCGAGAGAACGTTTTTTTTTTCAAACGTCAACCATAGTGCTGCTTTCTTGGTGAGTCTCTAAAGTATGGCAAGTTAATTCAGGACAGCCTGAAGAAGGTGATTTCTCTCTACCTCCTGATGGAAGTGCTGTATCAGTGACAGCAGATCACCAGGCTTGAACAGGGAACATAGGAATTGCTAGACATGAAAACATAGAAACATAGAAACATTAAAATAGGTGCAGGAGTAAGCCATTCGGCCCTTCGAGCCCGTACCACCATTCAATAAGATCATGGTTGATCATTCACCTCAGTACCCCTTTCCTGCCTTCTCTCCATACCCACTGATCCCTTTGGCCGTAAGGGCCACATCTAACTCCCTTTTGAATATATCCAATGAACTGGACTCAACAACTTTCTGTGGTCGAGAATCCCATAGGTTCATAATTCTCTGGGTGAAAAGGTTTCTCCTCATCTCGGTCCTAGATGGCTTACCCCTTATCCTTAGACTATGACCCCTGGTTCTGGACTTCCCCAACATCGGGAACATTCTTCCTGCATCTAACCTGTTCAGTCCCGTCAGAATTTTATATGTTTCAATGAGATCCCCTCTCTTCCTTCTAAACTCCAGTCCCAGTCGATCCAGTCTCTCCTCATATGTCAGTCCTGCCATCCCAGGAATCAGTCTGGTGAACCTTCGCTGCACTCCCTCAATAGCAAGAATGTCCTTCCTCAGATTAGGAGACCAAGTTCCATCTAAATTGCCTTCTACCATTCGGGCCGCATGATGCAATAATAATGGAGTTATTGACTAATCATGGCTATCAATTTCTATCAAATTGTCCACAACAGACTCAGACATATGACAAGGAAAACTCAAGTGATACAAAACCTATAGGTCCGAATCATCTGTCCGTCCCAAGCATGCTACATTTACCACATGTCGTGTCTCGTATCACAAAATGTTATTTTCTGAAATAAATCTATCTAATTTGCATGTGAATGAATCAATACTATCTGCTTGCATTGTCTTCCGAGGGAGTTTGTTCCATAGATTTCCACAGGGGAACGGTCCCCGGCTTTCAGTGGGAGGAGGGGTCCCAGTACGATCGTGGATCTAGTTTATGAAGCAAGGATCTGTACAGGTAAGAGAATAGTCCATTAGAATCTGTGAAATTTTGCATTCAAACAAGATGTGCTTAAATCAATGAGTAGTTAATCAGAATTTGTAACATTGAGTTAATTGCAAAATACTCATTTAACCACAATGTACATTTAACCAATATACATTGAGGTATGGTTCTTAAAAGGCCATTTATTTTATTAGAATAAAGAGTAGTTCAAAAATAGGAGGGATCAGACAGGGGGATAAAGGGAGGCAGACTGGGATGGGTATGGAGTAAATGTGTGTAAATGTACAGAGTATAGTAAATTAGGTTGGTGAGCTGCAGCACAAATTGCCACATGGGATTATGATATAGTGGCAATAATGGCGATGAAGGGGTTGTCATATGAAGAAAGATTGAGCAGGTTGGGCCTATATTCATTGGAGTTTAGAAGACTGAGAAGTGGTCTGACTGAAACATATAAGATTCTTAGGGGACTTGACAGGATAGATACAGAGAGGATGTTTCCCCTTGTAGGGGAATCTAGAACTAGGAGACATAGTTTCAGAATAAGGGGTCGCCCATTTAAAACGGAAATGAGGAAGAATTTCTTCTCTCAGAGGGTCATGGATCTTTGGAATTCTCTCCAGAGAGCTGTGGAGGCTGGGTCATTGAATATATTTAAGGTGGAGATAGACAGATTTTTGAAAGATAAGGCAATCAAGGATTATGGGGAGAGTGCAGAGAAGTGGAGTTGAGGCCAAAATCAGATCAGCCATGATCTTATTGAATGGCGGAGCAGGCTCGAGGGGCTAGATGGCCCATTCCTGCTCCTATTTCTTATTTCCTTATGAATATAGAGGGTTAGATGTTCGACAGGTTTGCGACTGGTTTTCTGCCTGGGCAAAGCGCAAAAGCTATTTTTTTTGGCGCTAAACAAGTCGCACAACATTTTGCGCCTGGGCGGAAATTTCGGCGGTGGTTTTGTGGGTGCTAAAACTTCGCACCCGCCCGATGTTTTCACCGTTTGGATGACGTCAATCGGCGTGCAATGCTGCGTTATCACCCGGGCGGAAAATTCGGCGATATCGCTCGTTTTTGTGAGACTAAAGGTGGAACAGTCGCTTGGGCCTGATGGCTTTCATCCTAGGGTCTCAAAAGAAGTGGCTGCAGAGATAGCGGATGCATTGGTTGTAATCTACCAAAGTGCCCTGGATTCTGGAGAGCTCCCAGCGGATTGGAAAACCGCAAATGTAACACACCTATTTAAAAAAGGAGGCAGACAGAAAGCAGGAAACTATAGACCAGTTAGCCTATCATCTGTCATTGGAAAAATGCTGGAATCCATTATTAAGGAAGCAATAGCAGGACATTTGGAAAAGCATAATACTGTCAAGCAGAGTCAGCATGGTTTTTTGAAATGGAAATCATGTTTGACAAATTTTCTGGAGGTCTTTGAGGATGTAATGAGCAGGATAGATAAAGGGAAACCAGTAGATGTGGTGTATTTGGATTTCCAGATGGTATTCAATAAGGTGCCACATAAAAGGTTACTGCACAAGATAAAAGTTCAAGGGTTGGGTGTAATATACTAGCATGGATAGTGCACTGGCTAACTAACAGAAAACAGAAAGTCAGGATAAATGGGTTATTTTCCAGTTGGCAAATGGTAACTAGTGCCACAGGGATTGGTGCTGAGGCCTCAACTATTTACAATCTATATTAATGACTTGGATGAAGGAACTGAGTATAATGTAGCCAAGTTTGCTGATGATACAAAGATGGGTGGGAAAGCAAATTGTGAGGAGGACACAAAAAATCTACAAAGGGATATAGACAGGCTAAGTGAGTGGGCAAACATTTGGCAGATGGAGTATAAAGTGGGAAAGTGTGAACTTATCTACTTTGGTGGAGATAGATATATTTTTGAAAGATAAGGTTGTGAAGGGTTATGGGGAACGGGCAGGGAGGTGGAGCTGAGCCCAAGATCAGATCATTCTTATAGAATGGTAGAGCAGTCTGGAGGGGCTGAATGGCCTACTCCTGCTCCTATTTCCCATGTTCCTATGTTTACCATCCGCCCGGAAACCCACCCGAAAAAAATCAGTCAAACTGATGTCGGACCCAGGGTGCACCCGAGCTAACCAGGCCATCTTGAAAACGGAACAGAAGTTCACCCGGTCCAGATGGGATGCATCCTAGGTTACTGAGTGAAGTATGGTGGAGAGAGCAGATGCTCTAGTGACAATCTTTTAATCCTCCTTAGATATGGGAGCAGTGTCACAGGACTGGAGGATTGTAAATGTTGCACTCCTGTTCAAAAAAGCAGAAAAGGATAAACCTGGCATCTACAGGCCAGTCAGCCTAATGCTGGAGGTGGAGAAACATTTAGAGACAATAACCCGAGACAAAATTAATTGTAAAAATATGGGTTAGTAAATGAAAGCCAACACGGACTTGCTAACGACAAATCGTGTTTAATTAATTTGATTGAGCTCTTGATGAAGTGATGGAGAAGGTTGATGAAGGTACGATTTCAGTGGAAGAAAGTTGTTCTCCTCAGAGCAAAGAAGGTTAAGAAGAGATTTATTAGAGGTTTTCAAAATCATGAAGGATTTTGATTGAGTAAATAAGGACAAACTTTTTCCAGTGACAGCTGAGTCTGTAACCAGATGACACAGATTTAAGGTAATTGACAAAACAATTAGAGGTGAGACAAGGAGATTTTTTTCTCCATAGCAAGTTGTTTTGATCTGGAATACATTGTCTGAAAGAATGGTGTAAGCCGATTCAATCATAACTTTCAAAAAGGGAATTGAATGAATACTTGAAGGAGAAAAGTTTGCACGGCTATGTGGAACATAAGAACATAAGAATTAGAAGCAGGAGGAGGCCATTCAGCACCTGGAGCCTGCTCCGTCATTCAATCATCTACCTCAACTCCACTTTCCTGCATTATCCCCATATCCCTTGATTCCCTTAATAACCAAAAATCTATGTATCTCTGTCTTGAATATACTCAAGGACTGAGCCTCCACAGCTCTCTGGGGTAGAGAATTCCAAAGATTCACCACTCTGAGTGAAGAAGTCTTTCCTCATCTCAGTCCTAAATGGCCGGCCACTACCCTGAAAAGGTAGGCGAGTGGGACTAATTGGTGAGCTCTTTCAATGAGCCAGCACAGGCACGATGGGCCAACTGGTCCTGTGCTATACTATTCTGATTTTTTTTTGCTATTGTTTCCCCAATTTTCTCTCTTTCTTCTGAATGCTTTACCTCATACTGGGCTACACTCTATTCTTCATGTATGAGCTTGAACAATTATTGTCAGAGGTTGTTCAACCATATGGGGTATCACAACTGACTTGAAATCGTCCTTTCAAAATTACCCCCATTGAGGTCAAATTGCTCAGTTTAGCAACGCCCCGTTGGTTCCTCCGGGGGGATCGCTAACGGGGCGTGAAATAGTTTTCGCTACGAATGGGGGGGTGGGGGGGGCGCAACTGGCTCCTGTGAAATTGCACTGGAGTTAGCAGAGGCGCTGCTACGGTTGCGCCGCAACCGCCGGCAGCACGCTGGGCCACAGCACTACCGCCGTGTGTGACGACCCTTTAGCGCCGCAAGTTGACCCCTTTCCGCCCTGTGGCGGGAATTGGCCAGCGGCCCGTGAGGCTTCTGCGAGCAGTGTCAGTGCCAGCCTCGCTGGTCACGAACCGAACCAACCTCTGCTCACGGGGCGGAAGTTAAAGTGGAGGTCAGGAGAGGCCCGCGCCGCCATCTTTCTGGTTTGGCCGATTCACTGGTCGGCCTGACTTCTTCAGTTGAGGCCATCAAAGGTCTGGCAGAGTGCGCCGCAGCCCTCCCCTTTAACCAAAGGGGAGGGGTGTTGAAACTCGTTAGTGATACGCGGAGCAGCTGCGTATTGCTGACCAACATGCCCCAGTAGCGCCCCGGAGCTTGCCCCAAGAGGAAGTGGAGCGGATCAAGATTGTGCTCCACTTCCTCTGAGGGACCGTAACCGCCATTTTGCAACCGGGTCGGGACTTGCCCCTAATTGGGGCGCCGTGGAATTTCACCCCCATTGCCTCTTAAAATATGTTCCCACCGTGTTTAAGTTAATATCAGAGTTAGAGTTGTGAATTGCATTTCGGGTCAGTGTTTCTGTCGGGATGGTCTCCTGACCCGAGTGGTAATGACCACATTTTCCTGTGGGTCTCTGTCTTTTATTCTTTACAGCTCCAGAGCGATGCTGACAGACTCTGACAGGTAAATAGGGCAACTCTGTCAGCGCTCTTCAGGCTCAGTGTTGAGTGGCGGGGAGACAAGAGGATATATTAAACCTGATGCACAAGCAGGTTACACCGTTAAAGACGTTCAAGTGAAGTGGGAGGGAAAGAGGAAGGGAGAAGAGAATGAAGATGGGATTAGAAAAGGCAAGGCTGGTAAAAAGGCACTAACAGCTCTGAACAGAGCAGAGCACCCATGTCTGCCAACACAATTACAGTTCAAAAAGGAACAGTGCAGAGTACTCACTTAGACAAATATTTTCACTGTCGGCACTCAGGGATGTGCGGAAAGAGCCACTCAAATCCTCTTCTGCTGGATTAGTTCACTGTCACGGACATGGGCTTCTGAAGGATTTCAAATCATTACCACAGAACTGCACACAAAAAAAATTCACTTCATTCCACTGAAAGTGGTTCCAACAATGATTTGTCAGCATTACAGTCCCTTCATGTTAAGAGAATAACATCTTTGGAGGCTATAAGCGTCATTGTGGATAAATTCTTCTCACCTCGGGGAACTGGGTTTAAATCCAGTCTATTTGGTACAGGGGGTTAGAAAGTCTTTCACTTTTCACCTCCACGCCTAGATATTGTTACAGGACAGGTGGGGTAAGGGTCCTCAGTGAAATGAGTAGCGGATCATCTCTATGAATCCCTCTCACTTCCCTCTCTGTAAAGAAAATGTAGTATAAATTGAATAAAATAATATTTGCATTTATATAGCACCTTATCTTATCACAGCACCTCGAAGTGCTTCAGACCATGAATCACTTTTGCAGTGGAATGAATGTGGATATTTTGCTCATGGCAAGGTCCCACAAACACAACTGCGATAATTGACCAGATAAACCAGATTTGCTGCTGTTGATTTAGGGAGAAATGTTGGCCAGGATACCAGGAGACCTCCCCACTCTTCTTCAAATACTATCATGGGAACTTTAACATCCATCCAAACAGGCAGATGGTGGTTTTGTTTAACATCTCATTTGATAGATGGTACTGCCAACAAATCACTCGCCATTACACTGGAGCATCAGCCAAAGTGAGCATTGCTTGGTATTAATATATCCATTGGTATGTGAGATGGTGATAAAGGGGATGGGCAAAGCCATTCTCACACCAAAGGTTGCACTGTCAGCTCAACGGAATAACACCTGTGAGAGCAGCTGGACCTTCCTCATGGGTTACCTTTCATAGAATCATAGAATCATAGAAAAATTACAACACAGCAGGAGGCCATTTGGCCCATTGTGTTTGTGCCGATCGAAAAAAAGCTACCCAGCCTAATCCCACCTTCTAGCACTAGGTCCGTAGCCCTGTAGATTACGGCTCTTTAAGTGCTCATCCATGTACTTTTTAAATGTGATAAGGGTTTCTGTCTCTACCAACCTTTCGACAGTGAGTTCCAGACTCCCACCACCCTCTGGCTGAAGAAAGGTTTTCTCATCTCTCCTCTAATCCATCTACCAACTACTTTAAATCTATGTCCCTGGTTATTGACCCCTCTGCTAAGGGAAACAGGTCCTTCCTATCCACTCTATCTAGGCCCCTCAAAATGTTATGCACCTCAATTAAATCTCCCCTCAGTCTTCTCTGTTCCAAGGAAAATAACCCCAGCCTAACCAACCTTTCCTCATAAAGTTTTTCAGTCCTGGCAACATCCTCGTAAATCTCCTCTGCACCTGTTCTAGTGCAATCACATCCTTCCTGTAATGTGGTGACCAGAACTGCACGCAGTACTCAAGCTGTGTTCTAACTAGTGTTGTAAACAGTTCTAGCATAACTTCCCTGCTCTTGTATTCTATGTCTCGGCTAATAAAGGAAATCATTCCCTATGTGTTTTAACTAACTTATCGACCTGTCCTTCTACCTTTAAGGATCTGTGGACATATACTCCAAGGTTCCTCTGTTCCTCCACACCTCTCAGTATCCTCCTATTTAAAGTGTATTCCATGCCTTGTTGCCCTTCCCCAAATGCATTACCTCATACTTTTCCAGATTGAATTACATTTGCCACTTTTCTGCTCTGATCAGTTCATCGATACCTTCCTGCAGTCGAGAGCTTTCCTCCTCATTGTCAACCACACGGACAATTTTTGGTTCATCTGCAAATTTCTTATCATGCCCCCTACATTTAAGTCTAGGTCATTAATATATACTACAAAAAATAATGGCCGGAGTACTGAGCCCTATGGAACCCCACTGGAAACAGCCTTCCAGTCATAAAAACTCCCCTCAACCATTACACTTTGCTTCCTGCCACTGAGCCAATTTTGGATCCAATTTGCCACTCTCCCTTGGATTCCATGGGCTTTTCCTTTTTTGATCAGCCTACCATGTGGGACCTTGTCAAAAGCCTTGCTAAAATCCATCTAAACTACAACAAATGCAATGCCGCTATCAACCCTCCTTGTTATCTCCTCAAATAACTCAATCAAGTTAGTCAGACATGAACTGCCCTTAACAAATCCATGCTGACTGTCCTTGATTAATGTGTTTCTTTCGAAATGTAGGTTTATACTGTCCCTTAGAATTGAGTCCAGTAATTTTCCCGAGGTTAAACTAACTGGCCTGTAATTGCTCGGTGCATCCCTTCTTCACATTTTAAACAATGGTACAACATTAACAGTTCTCCAATCCTTTGGCACAACTCCTGTAGCAAGAGATGATTGAAAAATGATGGTCAGAGCCTCTGCAATTTCCTCCCTTGCTTCTTTTAATACCCTCAGATATATTTCATCCGGTCCTGGTGATTTATCTTCTTTCAAGGATGCTAAACCCCTCTAAAACCTTCCTCTCTTATTATGTTTATCCCATCCAATATTTCACTATCCTCCTCCTGAACTTGAATGTCAACATCATCCCCCTCCTTTGTGAAGATAGCTGCAAAGGATTCATTTATGGGTCAAAATTCCGTTGGCAACGCCACCTGTTAATGCTGGAGAGGGGAGGCTAGCAGACGGCTAAGTACTTACTGTCAGTGGCGACCAGGTTCCTTGGCTCACGATAAATGGGCAGCGCCAAGTGGGGGAGGTCCTGCTGCATGCTCTACCTCCACCCACGTGGTGATGTAATCGAGCGTGCCACGCCCCCTTGCTGCCACGGTTGCGAAATTAGTTAAGTATGGTGGCCTTACCGGTAGGCGTTTGTACAGCCTGGAAAAGCCAGCGGGACATCGGGGATCCTGGCGCGGTAACGTCCAGAGATCAAGGTAAGTGGTTATGTTTATTATTTTTTAGAATTTATATATTAATGGGACCAATGGTGAAGTGTGGGGTGTGGGTGAGGGAAATTGTCGCAAAAATTTTTTTCCTAATTTTTTCCAACTCGCATTCCAGCAGCCGACTGTTGGGAAATTCTGTAGGCCTCCTGAGATATCACTCCGTTGGAGCCCGAGGATGAATGTGCAATGCCATTTTTAGCACTGCTCTCTCATCTTTGGGCGACAAAACTGAATTTTGCAGTTTGAGGCGGCACCTACCGCCTGGTGTTACCACCTCAAAAATGGCGGTATCGAATTTCGACCCCTTAGGACCTTACCCACATCCTCCGTCTCCACACATAGATCACCATTTTGGTCCCTAACAGGCCCTACTCTTTCCTTAGTTATCCTCTTGCTCTTTATGTAATTGTAAAACATCTTTGGATTTTCTTTGATTCTACTTGGCAGCATTTTTTTATGCCCTCTTTTTGCATTCCTAATTTCCTTCTTAATTTCACCCCTGAATTTTCTCTACTATTCTAGGCTTTCGGCAGTATTGAGCTCATGCTATAGGCTTCCCATTTTTGACTTATCTTATCCACTTTGTCATCCAGGGGCTCTAAATTTGGCAGTTCTACCCTTTTTCTTGGTGGGAACATGTTTACCCTGAACTCCATGTACCTCCCTCTTGAATACCTCCCACTGCTCTGGCACTGATTTACCTTCAAGTAACTGTTTCCAGTCCACTTTTGCTAAATCATTTCTCAGCCTAGAAAATTGGCCTTCCCCCAATTTAGAACCCTTACTCCTGTTTTTTATTTGTCCTTATCCATAATTATGCTAAAACTGACTGAACCACAAAAATGCTCTCCCACTAATGCTCCTTCTACCTGCCCAGTTTCATTCCCTAACACTGAATCCAGAACTGCCCCCCATCTTGTTGGGCTCGCTACATATTAGCTAAGAAAAGTTCTCCAGAATGCAATTTAGGAATTCTGTGCCCTCTGTACCTTTTACACTGATAATATTCCAGTTAATATTGTGGTCATTGAAATCCCCCACTATTTCTGCCCTATTGTTTTGCACTTGTCAGAAATTTGCCTACAAATTTGTTCTTCTATCTGTTTGGGGGTCTATAGTCCCAGCGGTGTTCTTTAGTTCATCCCATATAGCCTCATTTGATGATCCTTCTAACATATCATCCCTCCTCACTGCTATATTTGTTGCACTGACTTCTTGAGAGCACTTACTGCAGGTAGAACACTGATATAAAAGCAAAATACTGCAGATGCTGGAATCTGGAATAAAAACAGATCATGCTGCAAATCTCAACAGGTCAGGCAGCATCTGTGGAAAGGAAGCACCAACATAATAACAACAACAGCAAAAACAATTTGCATTTATACAGCGCCTTTAATGTCGTAAAACATCCCAAAGCGTTGCACAGGAGCATAACAAGACAAAAATTAACACCGAGTAAAGAAGGAGACATTAGCAGAGGGCTTGGTCAAAGAGGTAGGTTTTAAGCAATGTTTTAAAGGAGGAGAGAGACATGGAGAGGGGAAGAAGTTTGGGAGGGATTTCCAGAGCTTAGGGTCTAGACAGCTGAAGGCACGGTCACCAATGGTGAGGCGAAGGAAGTGGGGTTGCACTAGAGGCCAAAGTTGAGGAACACAGTGCTCTCAGAGAGTTATAAGGCTGGAGGAGGTTACAAGATAGGTCCCTGCCTTCAGAGGAGATTGGGAGCAATATGGTGGAAGTGGGAAATAAAGTTAAATACATTTAAAAAAAATGTATACTCATATATTTCTGACAGATTGAATAATTTTAAGTATGGAACATTTTGGCAGAAATAATTTTTTTCATCCCTGTTTTTCAAGTTTACTTTGTCTAATATATTCGATTATGTTTGGCTTGGTCGGATTGTCATTGTAACTCTTGTGAAGTAGTAAATGACTATTGCCACTTCAGGTCTACTTATTGTTAATTTTATTGTCGCCTACAATAATATATATTTCTAAGTGGTCAGGTTACATGTTTCTACTAGTGTAAATTCCATGCATCTAGATGAGTCATGATAGATGTTGAATCACACAGCATGCACATATGCATAGATACAAGCATATATCGATTGTTGAGCAAGATTAGACAGGACGACAACATGCATGATTGAGAGTTCTGTTTAGCAGCTAGGGTGGATATAAGCTGAATGGGGGAGACATTATTTGGCTTGATCCTGTAAGGTCTCTTTTTAAGAACAGTTGGAATGTAAAGGCGAGTTGTAGACTTTCTGAATTAAAGAAAGGAAAGAATTTTCAGGACCTCAGAAAGTTCCAAAGCACTTTGAGTGCAGGCAAGTGTCTGGAGTGACCCTTGGGTCAGAGTTAGCACTCTTGCCTCTGAGTCAGACCTTGTGGGTTCAAGCCCCACTCCAGAAACTTGAGCACACATTCCAGGTTAATGCTTCAGTGCAGTACCTGAGGGAGTGCTGCACTGTTGGTGGTGCCATCTTTTAGTTAAAACAATACCCTGTCTGCCGTCTCAGGTAGACATAAAAGATCCTACGGTACTATCCAAAGTAGAGCAGGTCAGTTCTACCTATTTCCTGAGCAACATTTCACTCAATGTTCCGAAAAAACAAGGTCATTATCTCTTGCTGTTTACGGGAGCTTGCTGTGCACAATTGGCAGCAGCATTTCCGATACTGTATTACACCAGTGACTGCACTTCAAAAGTACTTAATGGGCTGTAAAGTGCTTTGGAACTTTCGAAGGTCCTGAAAATCCTTTCCTTTCTTTAGTTCAGAAAGTCTACAACTTGCCTTTAAATTCCAACTGTTCTTAAAGAGAGACCTTGCAGGGCCAAGCCAAATAATGTCTCCCCCATTCAGCCTGCATCCACTTCAGCTGCTAAACAGAACTCTCAATCATGCATGTTGTAGTCCTATCTAAGCCTACTCACCTATCTATATATACTTGTATCTATGCATATGTCATTATCATAGGCAGTCCCTTGAAATCGAGGAAACATAGAAACATAGAAAATAGGTGCAGGAGTAGGCCATTCGGCCCTTCGAGCCTGCACCGCCATTCAATGAGTTCATGGCTGAACATGCAACTTCAGTACCCCATTCCTGCTTTCTCGCCATACCCCTTGATTCCCCCTAGTAGTAAGAACTATATCGAACTCCTTTTTGAATATATTTAGTGAATTGGCCTCAACAACTTTCTGTGGTAGAGAATTCCACAGGTTCACCACTCTCTGGGTGAAGAAGTTTCTCCTCATCTCAGTCCTAAATGGCTCACCCCTTATCCTTAGACTGTGACCCCTGGTTCTGGACTTCCCCAACATTAGGAACATTCTTCCTGCATCTAACCTGTCTAAACCCGTCAGAATTTTAAACGTTTCTATGAGATCCCCTCTCATTCTTCTGAACTCCAGTGAATACAAGCCCAGTTGATCCAGTTTTTCTTGATATGTCAGTCCCGCCATCCTGGGAATCAGTCTGGTGAACCTTCGCTGCACTCCCTCAATAGCAAGAATGTCCTTCCTCAAGTTAGGAGACCAAAATTGTACACAATACTCCAGGTGTGGCCTCACCAAGGCCCTGTACAACTGTAGCAACATTTCCCTGCCCCTGTACTCACATCCCCTCGCTATGAAGGCCAACATGCCATTTGCTTTCTTAACCGCCTGCTGTACCTGCATGCCAACCTTCAATGACTGATATACCATGACACCCAGGTGTCGTTGCACCTCCCCTTTTCCTAATCTGTCACCATTCAGATAATAGTCTGTCTCTCTGTTTTTACCACCAAAGTGGATAACCTCACATTTATCCACATTATACTTCATTTGCCATGCATTTGCCCACTCACCTAACTTATCCAAGTCATTCTGCAGCCTCATAGCATCCTCCTCGCAGCTCACACTGCCACCCAACTTAGTGTCATCCACAAATTTGGAGATACTACATTTAATCCCCTCGTCCAAATCATTAATGTACAATGTAAACAGCTGGGGCCCCAGCACAGAACCTTGCGGTACCCCACTAGTCACCACCTGCCATTCTGAAAAGTCCCCATTTACTCCTACTCTTTGCTTCCTGTCTGCCAACCAGTTCTCAATCCATGTCAGCACACTACCTCCAATCCCATGTGCTTTAACTTGGCGCATTAATCTCTTGTGTGGGACCTTATCGAAAGCCTTCTGAAAGTCCAAATATACCACATCAACTGGTTCTCCCTTGTCCACTCTACTGGAAACATCCTCAAAAAATTCCAGAAGATTTGTCAAGCATGATTTCCCTTTCACAAATCCATGCTGACTTGGACCTATCATGTCACCTCTTTCCAAATGCGCTGCTATGACATCCTTAATAATTGATTCCATCATTTTACCCACTACTGATGTCAGGCTGACCGGTCATTAATTCCCTGTTTTCTCTCTTCCTCCTTTTTTAAAAAGTGGGGTTACATTGGCTACCCTCCACTCCGTAGGAACTGATCCAGAGTCAATGGAATGTTGGAAAATGACTGTCAATGCATCCGCTATTTCCAAGGCCACCTCCTTAAGTACTCTGGGATGCAGTCCATCAGGCCCTGGGGATTTATCGGCCTTCAGTCCCATCAATTTCCCCAACACAATTTCCCGACTAATAAGGATTTCCCTCAGTTCCTCCTCCTTACTAGACCCTCCGACCCTTTTTATATCCGGAAGGTTGTTTGTGTCCTCCTTAGTGAATACCGAACCAAAGTACTTGTTCAATTGGTCTGCCATTTCTTTGTTCCCCATTATGACTTGCCATGATTCTGACTGCAGGAGACCTACGTTTGTCTTTACTAACCTTTTTCTCTTTACATATCTATAGAGACTTTTGCAGTCCGTCTTAATGTTCCCTGCAAGCTTCCTCTCGTACTCTATTTTCCCTGCCCTAATCAAACCCTTTGTCCTCCTCGGCTGTGTTTTAAATTTCTCCCAGTCTCCTGGTTCACTGCTATTTCTGGCCAATTTGTATGCCACTTCCTTGGCTTTAATGCTATCCCTGATTTCCCTTGATAGCCACGGTTGAGCCATCTTCCCTTTTTTATTTTTACGCCAGACAGGGATGTACAATTGTTGTAGTTCATCCATGCGGTCTCTAAATATCTGCCATTGCCCATCCACTGTCAACCCCTTAAGTATCATTCGCCAATCTATCCTAGCCAATTCACGCCTCATACCTTCAAAGTTACCCTTCTTTAAGTTCTGGACCATGGTCTCTGAATTAACTGTTTCATTCTCCATCCTAATGTAGAATTCCACCATATTATGGTCACTCTTCCCCAAGGGGCCTCGCACAACGAGGTTACTAATTAATCCTCTCTCATTACACAACACCCAGTCTAAGATGGCCTCCCCCCTAGTTGGTTCCTCGACATATTGGTCTAGAAAACCATCCCTTATGCACTCCAGGAAATCCTCCTCCACCGTATTGCTTCCAGTTTGGTTAGCCCAATCTATATGCATATTAAAGTCACCCATGATAACTGCTGCACTTGCTTCCACTCCAGAAGTGAGTTCGCAGGTGACTGAACAGTCCAATACGGGAATTACAATCTCTGTCACAGGTGGGACAGACAGTGGTTGAAGGAAAGGATGGGTGGGACTGGTTTGCCGTATGCTCCTTCCGCTGCCTGCGCTTGTTTTCTGCATGCTCTTGGCGATGACATTCAAGGTGCTCAATGTCCTCCCGGATGCTCTTCCTCCACTTAGGGCAGTCTTTGGCCAGGGACTCCAGGTGTCAGTGGGAATGTTGCATTTTATCAAGGAGGGTTTGAGGGTATCCTTAAATCATTTCCTCTGCCCACCTGGGGCTCATTTGCCGTGTAGGAATTACGAGTAGCGCACTTGCTTTGGGAGTCTTGTGCCAGGCATGCAAATAATGTGGCCCGTCCAACGGAGCTGGTCGAGTGTGGTCAGTACTTCGATGCTGGGGATGTTGGCCTGATCGAGGACGCTAACGTTGGTGTGTCTGTCCTCCCAGGGGATTTGCAGGATCTTGCGGAAACATCGTTGGTGATATTTCTCCAGCGATTTGAGGTGTCTACTGTATATGGTCCACGTCTCTGAGCCATACAGGAGGGCGGATATCACTACAGTCCTGTAGACCATGAGCTTGGTAGCAGATTTGAGGGCCTGATCTTTGAATACTCTCTTCCTCAGGCAGCCGAAGGCTGCGTTGGCGCATTGGAGGTAGTATTGAACCTCGTTGTCGATGTCTGCCCTTGCTGATAATAGACTCCCGAGGTATGGAAAGTGTCCAGGGCCGGGCCGTGGATCTTGATGACTCGGGGGCAGTGCTGTGTGGTGGAGTCAGGTTGGTGGAGGACCTTTGTCTTACAGATGTTTAGCATAAGGCCCATGCTTTTGTTCACCTCGGTGAAGGTGCTGACAATGACTTGGAGTTCAGCCTCTGTGTGCAGACGTAAGCATCGTCCGTGTACTGTAGTTCGATGACAGAGGATGAGACAGTCTTGAATCTGGCCTGGAGTCAACAAAGGTTAAACAGGTTCCCACTGGTTCTATAGTTTAGTTCCACTCCAGCGGGGAGCTTGTTGAGTGTGAGGTGGAGCATTGCAGCGAGGAAGATCGAGAAGAGATTTGGCGCGATGACGCAGCCGTGCTTGACCCCGGTCCGGATGTGGATTGGGTCTGTGATGGATCCCTTGGTCAGGATCATGGCTTGCATGTCGTCATGGAGCAGGCAGAGGATGTCAACAAACTTTTGGGGGTAGCTGAAACAGAGGAGTGTGCTCCATAGTCCCTCACGGTTAACAGCATCAAAAATCTTTGTAAGGTCAAAGAAGGCCATGTACAAGGGTTGATGCTGTTCCCTGCATTTCTCTTGCAGTTGTCACACCGTAAATATATTGTCCGTTGTACCCCATAGTGGACGGAATCCACACTGTGAACCAGAGGAAGAATGCCGCCTCTATGGAATCAGTTTCGCCATCAAGAACGAGCTGGTCAACTCTCTCAGAGACTCCCCCTGCAGGATTAGCGAACGTCTCATGACTCTCCCACTCACTCTGTCCTGGGACCAGTGCGCCACAGTTATCAGTGTGCACGCTCCAGCATTCGATGCAAAAGATGAGGCCAAAGAGGGATATTATTCCAGCTTCGAACAATCCCTGTCCCGCGTCCTACGACGAACTGAAACTCCTCGGCGACTTCAACGCCAGGGTCCTCAGGGGAGGCGTAATCAGCAGAGAGGGGGTAGGGAAAACCAACTCCAGCAGTACCCTGCTCCTGACAAAATGCCTAGAACACGACCTTGTCATCACCAACGCCTTGTTCCTCCAGAGGGACAAGTACAAGGCATAGTGGCAACAACCTCGCTCCAAACACTGGCACCTGCTCGACTACGTCATCGTTCGAGCCAGGGATTGCAAGTACAGGCGCATCACTCGCGCCATGACAGGAATTGACGACTGCTGGACAGACCACTGCCTAATCCATTCTGTCATCAAGATCAATATCGCCCCAAAGTGGCGAAGGCAGCAGAAGCAGTGCCACAGAAAAATGCATATGTGCATGCTGTGTGATTCAACATCTATCATGACTCATCTAGATGCATGGAATTTACACTCGTAGAAACATGTATCCTGACCATTTAGAAATATATATTATTGTAGGTGACAATAAAGTTAACAATAAGTAGACTTGAAGTGGCAATAGTCATGTACTACGTCACAAGAGTTAAAATGACAACCCGACCAAGCCAAACTTAACCGAATATATTAGACAAAGAGAACTTGAAAAACAGGTTTGAAAAAAATTATTTCTGCCCAAATGTTCCATACTTAAAATTACTCAACTGTGAGAAATATTCACGTATACATTTTTTAAAGATGTATTTAACTTTATTTCCCACTTCCCACCATATTGCTTCCCATCTCTCCTGAAGGCACGGAACTATCTTGTAACCTCCTCCAGCCTTACAACTCTCTGAGAACACTGTGTTCCTCAACTTTGGCCTCTAGCGCAACACCACTTCCTTCGCCTCACCATTGGTGGCTGTGCCTTCAGCTGTCTGGACCATAAGCTCTGGAAATCCCTCCCAAATTTCTTCTCCTCTCCACGTCTCTTTTCTCCTTTAAAACATTGCTTAAAACCTACCTCTTTGACCAAGCCCTCTGCTAATGTCTCCTTCTTTACTCGGTGTTAATTTTTGTCTTATTATGCTCCTGTGCAGCGCCTTGGGATGTTTTACGACATTAAAGGCGCTGTATAAATGAAAATTGTTGTTGTTGTTGTTATTATGATGGTGCAGGCCATCCATCAGTATCTTGCCCAAGTGGCTATTCTTTCTGTGTCAATATAGACAGTGCCTGTTGACAGCTTGCCTGATACCATATCTGAGTCCTGTGCTGTCTGTGCCCGTTGTCCACGTACATGCATGCTCCAGCAGAAGTAACTGTGTAGCAACCAGGAGCAACAACACTGACTCTTTTTTCCTATTCCTAGCTCTGAATTAAACTAAAATTCTGATCCTAATAAAAATCTTAAACATTAACCCCAATTATCTATTCCCAACATCCATCCTGCCACATCCTCAAGATTTGTCCTAAACCCAGCCCTAATAGCTAAAACTGCACTCTTAATAATAGTTTTGGCAATTACCTTAACCCTATCTTTACCCGACCAGCCTTAACAACTACTCTAACCTGAGAACTCACTGTAATTTTACCTAGTTCCACAACCTCTTTAACACCTATTTGCAGCATTAATATTTACATGAATTTCATCCTTTGTTGCAGTAATAACAGCCACCAGCTCATGGCCTGGTGTGGGCCCCTTAATCTTCCTTTTACCGCTTAAGCCTGGCATTTTGTATAATAATCTGATCTCAGAGTCCTGCCGCAGGTCGCCAATTCTGTAGGTAAAAAGGAATGTGCCTTTACCCTACAGTATTCGGGACACTGGGAATTATGGACACATACACACAATGTTGGATTAACCGTGAATACTTTTATTTGTATAACTAAAGTTAAATCTTATAGAGGCAATGATTATACTTAGATAAACACAATTCAGCACAACATATACAAAGTAAATACTTAAGTGCTCCCTTTTTATGCTTCCCAGATCCAAGTGCTGGTCAGGCTTACCTTGTCGTGGGTAACCTCACCTTGGTGACCAACCAAGGCTTGTTCTTGACTGCAGTAAAAGTTATTTATTCCTACCCTCATATTTATGTGCTGAATTATCAGATGGTCAATTGTGTGCTAATCTCACTTGATCAGTGGCCCCTTGGCCGAAGACTGCTTGTTTGTTTTACGGAACTCTCAAGGCACATTCTTTCATTAATCAGCCTGCTCCCACAGCAGTTCTCAGGGATGTTGTGGCCTTGTATTTTCTTGTTGGGTTTTCCGACTTTAGTTTTGCAAGGCTCTTACCTTTTGCTTTTCTAAGCACTTTTTTGTCATTATAGCAGTTCATGTCCCAAATGATAGCATCCATCTTACATGTCTCAAATTATGGCATCAATCTTACATGTCCCAAATTATTGCAGCCATCTTACATGTCCCCCCTCACATGCCTTTAATGACTAAAAGTCAGGGCAGGCATGTTCATTGGCAACTAGGTAGCTCAAACAAAGTCACGCATTACAATTTACTCCCGAAGAGTATAGAAATTTCATAATTTCCATTCATACCTGGGTAGCCCGCAGGCTCCTTACCAGGCACCGAATGTAACTGCAACACATAAACATTATCAAGACAAGACTATACAAACAAGCAGAGTACAAGTAACAATCTAATAGCATCAATACATAACAGTTCCTGTATAGACCTACCCTGTAAGTCTTACTTATGGTTTATTTACTTTATACTTAAGCAATTCTAAGCAAAAACTCACACGTAACTAATACTACTGGTGGTCAAATGCCTAGTAATTAGTCAGTGGCTCTTCGGTTGGCAACTGACCAAGTAGCCCTTCTCGACTGCAGCCAGGTACTGTGTTCTCGCACTGTAATTATACTTAAGAAATTGGCAAGCGGCCCACTCTGTAAGGCCAGAGTTGTTTTTGTCTCTTCAGCAGATAGTTAATTCAATGTGTGATGTTTTTTCAATGTCCTTATCAATAATCCATTTGTTAAAAATGTTCCTTTAAAGACATCATTGTCCACAGATGGTCTTATCAATTCCTCGGGATATCTGCACTGTCTGTCCAAGTTTCGTTACTCCTTCTACCTGTGAGAAAGCACAGCTTTTGCTTAACTAACAATTACCACAGTAGCTTCTTGGCTTCGCAAGGTCTGCTGGTTACAACATTTGGTTAATTTTAAAGTTTGGCCATTTTAAAATGGTGTATTCTTACAAATCCATCCTTATGTGACTGGACTCGAATCTTTGAATGACAGACACTTACAGCTTGTAGGCATCTTCTTTCTTCGGTGTCTTCTGTAACAGCTTGAGCCACTCAGGTTGCCTACATCTTCTGTTAACACATGTTATTATCAAGATATACAACACAATCACTAACTGAACAATGACCAACACATGCGAGACAACCCGTATCGAAGGAGGAATTTCGATATTTATGACGATGTCCCCAATCTTAGACACTTCTTTACGTAGTTCACGGTTTTTCTGGGCCAAGGTATAATAGTGCTTTTGGGACTGTTTAACACGTCTCATCAACTCTACCAAGTGTTCTGGTAGAGGTGAAAATTTATGGCTGAATCGTGAGCCATATGCTGGTGCAATTGCTCTTTTAACTCAACTTCTACAGCAATATCTACTTGCCTATGCGAATAAATGCTCAATAAAAGCCGCGCCCCAAGTCTCACAGTTTGGACTGGGTTAAAGCAAAAAGTCAGGTTGGTACCATACTGGTATTCCCGGTATATGGTGGTGACAAAATATTCACCCTTCCCTCTGTATGCAGATAGTACGGGAAAATGCTGTCCCGCAATTACCTTCACTGTGCAGTTCCATGCTATCCCATCCCAATTAAACTTGCATGCAGGGATTGCATGTTCTCTCACATTGTAGGGGCAAATGAATGTGTCCCGAGCTTGAGCACACCCAGTTAGGTCTGGGGATCCCCACGTTATCCCATCCACCTGGGTCACATACTTCAAGGGTTTATTGTACCCTACTAAATGGCCTCTCTGAAGAACTCCTATGTTCTATACTTGGAACAAAGGACTTGGGGTTATTTTCTCAGGCATAATACAATACTATCCCTAACATGGGTGATGTAATTCTGTTCCTGTAGATGACACTCATGCTTCACCATTAACAACTGTACCACCCATCTGACTTGGTACAGCATCTTAGTAAGTTGGTAAGTGGACATTGCCCCCAGGTCTCGATCAGTTACCCACGAGGGGAGTTTTCCCTCTGCAATATGCTGCAGGTTTTCTTGGACTTGTTCCACTAACCAAGATCCATACATTACACATACATACACATACGTGACTCCAGGATGGTATGTTGCCTCCCTAGTCTATCGACTCCGGATCAGTTCCTATGGACTGGAGGGTAGCTAATGTAACACCACTTTTTAAAAAAGGAGGGAGAGAGAAAATGGATAATTATAGACTGGTTAGCCTGACATCAGTCGTGGGGAAAATGTTGGAATTCATTATTAACGATGAAATAGCAGCGCATTTGGAAAGCAGTGACAGGATCGGTCCAAGTCAGCATGGATTTATGAAAGGGAAATCATGCTTGATAAATCTTCTAGAATTTTTTGAGGATGTAACTAGTAGAGTGGACAAGGGAGAACCAGTGGATGTGGTGTATTTGAACTTTCAAAAGGCTTTTGATAAGGTCCCACACAAGAGATTGATGTGCAAAATCAAAGCACATGGTATTGGGGATAATGTACCGATGTGGATAGAGAACTGGTTGGCAGACAGGAAGCAGAGAGTCAGGATAAACGGGTCTTTTTCAGAATGGCAGGCAGTTACTAGTGGAGTGCTGCAGGGCTCAGTGCTGGGACCACAGCTCTTTACAATATACATCAATGATTCAGATGAAGGAATTGAGTGTAATATCTCCAGGTTTGCAGTCGACACTAAACTGGGTGGCGGTGTGAGCTGTGAGGAGGATGCTAAAAGGCTGCAGGGTGATTTGGACAAGTCAGGTGAGTGGGCAAATGCATGGCAGATACAGTATAATGTGGATAAATGTGAGGTTATCCACTTTGGGGACAAAAACATGATGGCAGAATATTATCTGAATGGCGGCAGATTAGGAAAAGGGGAGGTGCAACGTGACCTGGGCATCATGGTTCATCAGTCATTGAAAGTTGGCATGCAGGTACAGCGGACAGTGAAGAAGGCAAATGGTATGTTGGCCTTCATAGCTAGGGGACTTGAGTATAGGAGCAGGGAGGTTTACTGCAGTTGTACAGAGCCTTGGTGAGGCCTCACCTGGAATATTGTATTCAGTTTTGGTCTCCTAATCTGAGGAAGGATGTTCTTGCTATTGAGGGAGTGCAGCGAAGGTTCACCAGACTGATTCCCGGGATGGTTGGACTGACATATGAGGAGAGACTGGATCAACTGGGCCTTTATGCACTAGAGTTTAGAAGGATGAGAGGGGATCTCATAGAAACATATAAGATTCTGATGGGACTGGACAGGTTAGATGCGGGAAGAATGTTCCCGATGTTGGGGAAGTCCAGAACCAGGGGACACAGTCTTAGAATAAGGGGTAAGCCATTTAGGACTGAGATGAGGAGAAACTTCTTCACTCACAGAGTTGTTAACTTGTGGAATTCCCTGCCGCAGAGAGTTGTTGATGCCAGTTCATTGGATATATTCAAGAGGGAATTAGATATGACCCTTACGACTAAAGGGATCAAGGGGTGTGGAGAGAAAGCAGGAAAGGGGTACTGAGTGAATGATCAGCCATGATCTTATTGAATGCTGGTGCAGGCTCGAAGGGCCGAATGCCTACTCCTGTACCTATTTTCTATGTTTCTATGTTTCTATGTTTCTAGTGCCAAGGTCAAGGATGTCACCGAGCAGCTGCAGGGCATTTTGGGGGGGAGAGGGTAAACAGCCAGAGGTTGTGGTCCACATCGGCACCAATGACATAGGTAGGAAGCGGGATGAGGTCCTGCAGGGAGAGTTTAGTGAGCTAGGAGAGAGATTAAAAAGCTGGACAGCAAAGGTAGTAATCTCTGGATTGCTTCCAGTGCCACGAGCTGGTGAGTACAGAAATAGGAGGATAGGGCAGATGAATATGTGGCTGGAGAAATGGTGCAGGCAGGAGGGCTTTAGTTTCCTGAGACATTGGGACCGCTTCTGAGGGAGGTGGGACGTGTACAAGTCGGACGGGTTGCACCTCAACAGAGCCGAGACCAATATCCTCGCAGGGAGGTTTGCTAGTGCTGTTGGGGAGGGTTTAAACTAGCTTGGCAGGGTGATGGAAACTGAAAATAGATTCAGTAGGGAGGGGAGTAAAGCTGGAATTAGAAAGCAAAAATAAAGAAAGTGAGTTTGAAGGAGAGAGGAAACAAGCAGGAAAAAAGGGTAAAAAAACAAACTTTTTGTCTAAATGCACGTAGCATTTGTAACAAAATAGATGAGTTGATGGCACAAATTGAGACAAATGGGTATGATCTGATATCCATTACAGAGGTGTGGTTGCAAGGTGACCAGGATTGGGAATTAAATATTCAGGGGTACTTGACAATTCGGAAGGACAGTCAGAAAGGAAAAGGAGGTGGGGTAGCTCTATTGATAAAGGATGGAATCACTGCAATAGTCAGAAACGATATTGGCTCAAATGATAAGGGTGTTGAAACAATTTGGGTAGAGATAAGGAAAAATAAGTGAAAAAGTCACTGCTCGGCATAGTCTATAGGCCCCCTAACAGTAGCAACTCTGTTGGTTGGAGAATAAACCAGGAAATAGTGGGGGCTTGTAAAAAGGGAACAGCAATGATCATGGGTGATTTTAACCTCCATATTGATTGGACAAATCAAGTTGGTCAGGTTAGCCCTGAGGAGTAGTTCATTGAGTGCATAAGGGACAGGTTCCTTGAGCAGTATGTAACGGAACCAACCAGGGGGCAGGCTATCTTAGATCTGGTCCTGTGTAATGAGACAGGATTAATAAACAATCTCCTAGTAAACAATTCCCTCAAAATGAGTACAGCATGATTGAATTTCAAATTCAGATGGAGGGTGAGAAAGTTGGATCTCTAACCAGCGTACTAAGCTTAAAAAAAAAGAGAGTATGAAAGTCTGAGGGGCAGAGTTGGGAAAAGTGGACTGGAAAAATAGATTAAAGTGTAGGACGATTGATGAATAGTGGTGTACATTTAAGGAGATATTTCACAACTCTCAAGAAAAATATATTCCAGTCAGGAGGAAAAGGTGTAAGAGAAAAGATAGCCATCCGTGGCTAACTAAAGAAATAAAGGACAGTATCCAATTAAAAAAAAGTCATACAAAGTGGCGAAAACTAGTGGGAGGACAGAAGACTGGGAAACTTTTAAAAGCCAGCAAAGAAGGACCAAAGAAATGATTAAGGGAAGATAGACTATGAAAGTAAACTAGCACAAAATATAAAAACAGATAGCAAGAGGAAAAGAGTGGCTAAAGTAAATGTTGGTCCCTTAGAGGACGAGACCGGGAAACTAGTAATGGGGAACATGGAGATGGAAGAAACTCTGAACAAATATTTTGTATCAGTCTTTACAGTAGAGGACACTAACAATATTCCAACAGTGGATAGTCAAAGGGCTATAGCAGGGGAGGAACTTAACACAATTACAATCACTAAGGAGGTGGTACTCAGTAAGATAATGGGACGAAAGGCAGATAAATCCCCTGGACCTGATGGCTTGCACTCTAGCTTCTTAAGAGAAGTAACGGCAGTGATTGTGAATGCATTGGTTGTAATTTACCAAAATTCCCTGGATTCTGGGGAGGTCCCAGCAGATTGGAAAACTGCAAATGTAATGCCCCTATTTAAAAAAAGGAGGCAGACAAAAAGCATGAAACTATAGACCAGTTAGCCTAACATCTGTGGTTGGGAAAATGTTGGAGTCCATTATTAAAGAAGCAGTAACAGGACATTTGGATAAGCAAAATTCGGTCAGATAGAGTCAGCATGGATTTACGAAGGGGAAGTCATGTTTGAAAAATTTGCTGGAGTTCTTTGAGGATGTAACGAAGAGGGTGGATAAAGGCGAACCAGTGGATGTGGTGTATTTGGACTTCCAGAAGGCATTTGACAAGGTGCCACATAAAAGGTTACTGCACAAGATAAAAGTTCACGGGGTTGGGGGTAATATATTAGCATGGATAGAGGATTGGCTAACTAATAGAGAACAGAGAGTCGGAATAAATGGTTCATTCTCTGGTTGGCAACCAGCAACTAATGGGGTGCCGCAGGGATCAGTGCTGGGACCCCAACTAGTTACAATCTATATTAACGACTTGGAAGAAGGGACTGAGTGTAACGTAGCCAAGTTTGCTGATAATACAAAAATGGGAGGAAAAGCAATGTGTGAGGAGGACACAAAAAATTTTCAAAAGGACATAGACAGGCTAAGTGAGTGGGCAAAAATTTTGCAGATGGAGTATAATGTTGGAAAGTGTGAGGTCATGCACTTTGGCAGAAAAAAAATCAAAGAGCAAGTTATTATTTAAATGGAGAAAGATTGCAAAGTGCCACAGTACAGCGGGACCTGGGGTTACTTGTGCATGAAACACAAAAGGATAGTATGCAGGTACAGCAAGTGATCAGGACGGCCAATGGAATCTTGGCCTTTATTGCAAAGGGGATGGGGTATAAAAGCAGGGAAGTCTTGCTACAGCTATACAGGGTATTGGTGAGGCCACACCTGGAATACTGCATGCAGTTTTGGTTTCCATATTTACGAAAGGATATACTTGCTTTGGAGGCAGTTCAGAGAAGGTTCACTAGGTTGATTCCGGAGGTGAGGGGGTTGACTTATGAGGAAAGGTTGAGTAGGTTGGGCCTCTACTCATTGGAATTCAGAAGAATGAGAGATGATTTTACCGAAATGTATAAGATTATGAGGGGGCTTGACAAGATGGATGCAGTGAGGATGTTTCCACTGATGGGGGAGACTAGAACTCGAGGTCATGATCTTAGAATAAGGGGCCGCCCATTTAAAACAGAGATGAGGGGGAATTTCTTCTCTCAGAGGGTTGTAAATCTGTGGAATTCGCTGCCTCAGAGAGCTAAGGAAGCTGGGACATTGAATAAATTTAAGACAGAAATAGACAGTTTCTTGAACGATAAGAGTATAAGGGGTTATGGGCAGCGGGCGGGGGAGTGGAGCTGAGTCCATGATTAGATCAGCCATTATCTTATTGAATGGCGGAGCAGGCTCGAGGGGCCGTATGGCCTACTCCTGTTCCTATTTCTTAGGTTCTTATCATTTCGAGCAGTTTCATCAAAGCCCTTTTTATTCTCTTCTGTAATCTGGTTTACTTTTTTAGCATGAGATTCTAAATGTTTAACAACGTCCTGCAAATGAATGGTTTTGATTTGGTCCTCCCCCAATTCCTTTTGCTCCTGACCATTCATTTCACTCAAAATTTTCTTTAATTGATTCCTGACTGTGCTTACGGACAGTTTGGGCTAGCCAAATCCAGAATGCTAACGAGGGAGGTTCCTGTATTAAAAACAGTTGTGGCATTATTGATTAGGCCTTCTATTCGGATTCTCTTTACTAGATTCTGTACCATTCTTTTTGAGGGTATGATTGAGCTTATTACTTTCCTTGGATTCGGTGTAATATAACTGTTCTAATTCTGATTCCGTTAAGGTTGTACTGGCCCTCTGCCAACATCCCTTGATTAATTCCCGTATCATTCTCCTATATAACCACGCTGTTTCAGGCTTACACCAACCAAGCAGTCCCACTTCGGTCAGATTCAGTGTTACAGGCACCACTTCATGATGCACATCATGGTACAATATCGTCCGAGTTGGGATTCCCACTAGCCTGTTTGTTAGTCTTGGGATGTGTTTAGGACAAACAATCGGCTTTTCCCACATATCTGTTTAATTCATAGGAGGAGGAACCTTTGGATGAGTTTTTAATTCTTGTACAACTGCTTGTACAACTGCGCTCCCTTCCTGGCATCCCTTGATATAATGGACGATTACAGTGATACGGTTACCATACCTGTAGAAATGTACCCAGGTCCTATACCTCCGGCCACCCCTACTTCTCCCATTCACGATATCTAAGGGGCGTCCTGTTAGGTATTGTCCAGGTACATTAAATGTATGTTACAATGGTGCGCCACAGAGGGTGCTGTGGTGGGAGACCTGAAAGTACCTGCAAGAAAGAGTATAAAAGGCTACCCACCACACCTGAGAGGCACTCTGGAGTTACACAATAAAGGACCAAGGTCACAGCAGTTACTACAACACCAGACTGTGTGAAGTCAGTGATTTGAGTGCTACATACACCACATTGGCGACTAGGACACGGACAAGCTTCACGCAACCATGGCTACTCTGTGCTTGCTAAAGGGTTTTACAGTGGGCAATGATTGGGAGGCCTTTACGGAAAGGCTAAAGTACTACTTTATAGCAAACGACCTGACGGAGGACACGAACGCACTGAGAGAGAAGCGTAAGGCGATATTGCTGTCCAGTTGTGGCGATGAGGTTTACTGTCTCATCAGTGTTTTGCTGGCACCCGCGAGCGCCAAGGATAAGTCATATGAGGAGCTGATTGAACTCATTCATGACCAACTGAAACCGAAGGAGAGCATCCTCACGGCCTGCATAAATTCTACCACCACTGCAGACCTGAGGGCCAGGATGTCACCAAATATGCTGCGGATATCAGGAGACTTGCGGCGTCGTGTGATTTTGGCACACACCTTGACGAGGCGTTGCGAGACGTTTTTGTTATGGGGATTGGCCATGAGGGTCTCCTTCACAAGCTGCTATTCTCTGAACCTACAGTCACCCTGAAGCAAGCCATCACCATCAGCCGGGCATTTATGACCTCGACTTGCAGCACCAAGCAAATGATCCCCCACACAGTCTCGAACCCGGCAGACAAGGTCCACAGGATAGCACCCGTCACGGACAAAACTGCAGAACGTGGCTCTGCCCAGGGCAGAGAGCACAGACCTCGGGGTTCGGGAACTCAGAGTCCACCGAGGGGGGCTAATCGAGTAGCACCATGCTGGCGCTGCGGAGGAAGCCATGGGGCTCACCGGTGCAGGTTTGCGGAGTATACGTGCAATACCTGCCACACGAAAGGCCACCTTCAGTGTATGTGCAAAAGGAACCTGACTCACCGTCTGGCTGAGGAGATGGTAGAGGATCCACCATCCAGCGAGGAGCAGGCAGAAGAAGATGAGGCGTTTGTACTGTATACTTGTACCGACGATTCAGCCGCAGTGGTTTTGGAAGTCAAGATTAACGGAATATGGAAGTGGACACTGGATAGGGTCAGTCGCTGATGAGTCAGAAAACTTTCGATAAACTATGGATCAACCCAGCTGCACGACCCAAGCTGGTCCCGGTCACGGCGAAGCTGCACACCTACACCAAGGAACTGATACCTGTTCTTGGCAGAGCGGATGTGCAGGTATCTCACGGTGGCGAGACGCACGGTTTACCTTTGTGGATCATTGCAGGCGATGGGCCGACGCTACTCGGCAGGAGGTGGATGGGGAAGGTCCGTGGGAGCTGGGAAGACTTCATTCCTCCACAGACCGCTGTCCCCGGGGTTCCCAAAGAGCAACGCCGACTGAGCTGGAGGAGAAAGAAGGGCTTCGACGGGCTGCTCCAGCAGGCACCGCCGGCCCGCAGGCAGAGGCCAGCTCCGGAGGATGCGGCGGTGCGGGGGCAGGTGCGTTGTGGCTTCTGGGTGCGGTCGAAGTGTGGTGGGTCCCAAGAGAGAGTTGAGAGCGAACTGGTAGGCAGCAACAGGCTAGAGTTCAGCAGGGAAACCAACCTCGCAAAAGGGTCCAGAGAAGGAAAGCTGTTCATCGGTGGTCTAAATCTCGACACAGATGAGCAGGCCCTGGAAGAAGTGCTCTCCAGGTACACTACGTCTCTTTCTGTAATCGGCTGCAACTGTTAGCGGAGTTGTTTCAATGTAAAGGGGCACAGCGAGCTCAAGATGGTGGCGAGCCTCATGGCAGCAGAAGTCAGAGAAAGGCAAGCAGGGCAACTAAAATGGTGGCACCCAGTGGAAGTCTCATTGGAACAACAAGATGGCGTCTTAAAAGGGAAATGTACCTGGGAGTCTAAAAGGGCCTTACACCATTGGCGGTTCCCACAAAGAGACTTTTGTAAGGCAAGAGCGAGTCTGAATGAGTAATGTAATTTGTATGATGACGTGATTTAAGACAGGAGTTAATATTTTGATGCTGAAATGATTACTGTGTTTAAAATGATGGGCGATTTACGAAAAGAGTTAATACCACGAGGTACAAGTAAAAGGGTTAATGGACCTGTGACTAACATGACTATTGGACTAATGCGATTTCCGATTTTATGTGATTCATGCAATGGTTCAGCGGCGGCAGATGAGCCGCAAAGGCGACTACTTTCTGAGAACAGAGGCAACGCACCAGTTGCGATACCCTGTCTCAGCGCAGCCCATTACCTCGGGCAAAAAGGGGCTGTATACCGCCACCATACCTCACCCAGTGGAGCTGGGATTAAATAACTGTTCAGTGTACCTGCAACCTTGTGTTATAATTCTTCAATGCATCTATATGTACCATACAAATGCAGTGTCTATGTTTACCTGCTTTCTGTTGGAGGTTATGCTCGTGTACTTTATCACCCATGTAAGGACTGCAAATACCATATGCTTGCACCGGATCGCAAGCATAATCTCTACATGGGGGAGAAGAGGGAAGTGGATGGTCATGGACTCACACTCACAAATCAACCAGGACGAACAAGGCCGAGGTTACCGGCAATGGCTTTTGGAACTGGTGGGGAGGAGTGAGATGTTATGTATTGTCCAGGTTCATTAAATGTATGGTTACAATGGTGCGCCACAGAGGGCGCTATGGTAGGAGAGATGGAAGTACCTGCAAGACAGAGTATAAAAGGCTGTCCACCACACATGAGAGGTACCCTGGAGTTACACAATAAAGGACCAAGGTCACAGCTGTTACCTCAACACTGTGTGGAGTCAGTGATTTGAGTGCTGCATACACCACACCTCCTACTCTTTCTTTTACTGTGTCATGGGTTATGGGATCTGTGGGGCTTGTCTGTGGCTAGGAAGTGGTTCTGGATCTGGGGACAGGGAGGTTCTTACAGCTCCCATGTCCTGTCCACTTTCATTTGAATCATACTGTACCTGATTAGGTGGGGGTATCCCATCGGGCATCCCTTCCCCCTCATCCCACTGGAGAGGATGAATCCGGCTCACCATGCTCAGAATCGTTTCTTGTTGTCTTGGTGACCTGCTCGTGGGCTGAAAAAGCATCTGGTTAATATGAGACCATTTAGTTCTATAAGGTAATCGGACTGTGTATACCATGGGTCTATCTTTATCAATGATATTATATAGTCTCTTGTACAGGAGTTCAAATACTCCCACCTTTGCATAGGTTTGTACCATTACCTAACTTCCTACCTCCCACTCCTGAGGCTTACTCGGGGCCAGGTGTAGTCGGTTGTGTTGGCGTGTACTCCCAATGTTATGGGTAGTCCCGAGATTCAGTTCTTTAAAGTTTCCCAACGTCATTCAGGAACTTGTCCCGAGTCACTTCCTTACTTTGTTTGTCAGTTAAAGTGGGAACCAATTTTGTGAAATTGTCCACTAAAACCAAACAGTATTTATTGCCCTTCTTAGAGGTGGGCAGATGTCCGATAAAATCACCTGCACACACTACCACGTTCCCTCTGGTCGACGGGAATGACCCGGGGAACTTTTCTTTTGTGTGGGTCAGGATTGTTAGCTGCACACACCAAACAGGTTTTACAGTAATCCCCAACATCTTCCCTCAAATGGGGCCACCATCCCACCTAGTCTTCTCACTTACAAGTTGCTTCTGGTCTGAAATGTTCAGCCCCCATTGCCAATTCCACCCCTTCTTCCTGATGGTCACCTACTTAAAACAAAAGAAACAGAGAATCCATTGTGACTCTGCTTAAGAGCCCAAGGGGTTAATTTGTCAAATCATAAAATTCCTTCTGCTCCATGGGCAAATATTCACTTAAAATTAAGAAACTTTTGTTTAATAATGTCCAATATCTTCAAAATTTCATTCAGCAATTCAAAAGTTGTTCCTTGCTGAATTAAGAAAACACCTGTCAGCGGAAAGGGTTAACTTCTTTCTAGGTTTATAAGAAGGCAGCATTATCTGATGTCATTGCGTCACTTCACGTAAATTTAAGAAAACTTTTCCAAACAATCAAACGCCGTCTTTTTATTTTTCCTCGCAAAAATCATTATCAACATTGGCTGTCTTCCTTTTTCTTGTTCCCTCAATGTGAAAGTCTCATGTCTGGAACTAGAGACATTCACAACTTAAAATAACCAGAATTTCACTGTGGTCACAATGAAAGTCGGGTTTTCATAGGTTAATTAACCTCAATAACTCCAATTTAATGATTATTTTAAAGGGACACCATGCAAAGACAGATACGTTCCCTTTCTCCTTTCTTTCTGCAAACAAAACCTGTTGCCTCCTGCAGTTTTTAACACTTTCCTATGATATATGCTTAGAATTCCCATATTTTATTTTTTAGCTTTACAGTGAACATCTCATTTATATTACTTCTCACTTGTCAAAACTCAGAGAGTGGGTGTCATGGACTTTCAGTAACCAAATTTAAAAGACACTGCTTTGTTATGGTTAATCAGCTTTTGCACAGAAAGGTGGGTGGAGCTATAGAAACATAACAAGCATTTTCTTTGAAAGACAGACTTTCACACAAACTGAAATTCCATCAACTCCCCAAATCTTCACAACCGGTAAGTTTCATTACAAACGCACATTTTCCACGCAAACTGAAAACTTTTCCAACGTCCTTTAAGGTTCCTTTCACTCAGTAAATATTAGGGGTTAGAAATTGGCCAGCCTTGCGCCCGTTTTTTTTGTGATATTTCGCTTTTTTTGACGGAAAAAGGTGTTTACCTAAATTGGCTAAAGTTGTGCACTGGTGGTTTTGAAATATCGCTGAAAAGTGAACCGCCATCGTGCAAGACGAAAAAAAGCGATGTCACTTCAAATTAGCCGTTCAGCGCACCCGTATTCTGGGTGAAAAAAAAATGCCCAAGTAAAGCCTGCATTGCAGTCCCAGAAACAGCGATAAGTATGAAGACCTGCAAAAAAGGAAAGTTAGAGTTTTTATTTTAAAATTAATTTTCAGCAATTCTCTAGCGAAGTGTCTTGTGAATGTTTTGTGATTTTTTTACTTGTATTTTTTTGCAATTATTTTTTGTGTTTTCTCCCCTCCTAGGGCCTGTCATTTTAGCGGTAATTGACCTCAGGCTAAAGTTGGCGAGGACCGCGGTTTCAACCGCGAATCCTCGTGAAATGCCGATTGTGACCGTCAGGTGAATTTTTTTGCCACTTTTAGGCCTTTAAAAAATAGCAGTATTTTTAATGGTATTTTTGGTGAAAAATGCCGAAAAAAATACAGCTATCACCAAAAGACCAATTTTCTCCATTTTTGAGCTTATCGGCAAAAGATGAGCATTATTTCCGGCATGGGCGACAAAAACGGATTTTCAGATCGCCGGCTTCTCGCCATTCTCAAAATATCTAGTTTATATTTTTGAAAATGAGCTTAACCATGAGTGATTTCAAATGGGCTGTAGCGTTAAATTTTTTGACCTTCTGTAGTAAAGTGTGGCCGTCCTTAGCGGTGCAGTCTAGAAGGGCCGAATGGCCTACTCCTGCACCTATTTTCTATGTTTCTATGTAACATGGCAACACTCGATTCCCGTGATTCAGGGGGTCAAGGGTCACCATGACAAGCGCAGAAGAGGAGAAAGAGAGAGAGGGAGTTCAAACGGACTGAAGGCGTGGCTGGTTGTGGTGTGGCTGCTTTGGGAGGAAGGAGGGAGAATTTAGAGCTTCATAGCAAATAGGCAAACAAAAAGCCACATATTTGACCGAGTTTGCCCTGTAATGGAGGGAGAGGAGCAGGCATCACAGCACGCTGTGGAGATGCTGGAAAGAGCAGTGAGGTGGGAGAGGAACACATTGGAGGCCGCAAAAGAGCCACGAGGTTCTCGGATCAGGCAAATGCCTCCCTACTGCATGAGGTCGAATCACGCTGGAGTAATTTGACACAGGGAGGACATGGGAAGCCGATCCCAAAGGCTTACCAGAAGATATGGACTGAGATAGCAGAGGTGGTCTCATCGGCGACCAACGAGGTGCGTGAGGGCAACCAATGCCGGAAATACGAGAGGACCGAGTGTCTAATGGGAAGGAGGAACTGAAGGGAATCGTTATTAGGCGAGAAATTGTGTAGGGAAATTGATGGGATTGAAGGCCGATAAATCCCCGGGGCTTGATAGTCTGCATCCCAGAGTACTTAAGGAAGTAGCCCTAGAAATAGTGGATGCATTGGTGATCATTTTCCAACAGTCTATAGACTCTGGATCGGTTCCGATGGACTGGAGGGTAGCTAATGTAACACCACTTTTTAAGAAAGGAAGGAGAGAGAAAATGGGTAATTATAGATCGATTAGCCTGACATCAGTTGTGGGGAAAATGTTGGAATCAATTATTAAAGATGAAATAGCAGCACATTTGGAAAGCAGTGACAGGATCGGTCCAAGTCAGCATGGATTTAGGAAAGAGAAATTCTGCTTGACAAATCTTCTCGAATTTTTTGACGATGTAACTGGTAGAGTGGACAAGGGAGAACCAGTGGATGTGGTGTATTTGGACTTTCAAAAGGCTTTTGACAAGGTTCCACATAAGAGATTGGTGTGCAAAATTAAGACACATGGTATTGGGGTAATGTACTGATGTGAATAGAGAACTGGTTGTCAGACAGGAAGCAGAGTCGAGATAAACGGGTCCTTGTCAGAATGCCAGGCAGTGACTAGTGGGTGCCGCAGGGCTCAGTGCTGGGACCCCAGCTCTTTACAATATGCATTAATGATTTGGATGAGTGAATTGAGTGTAATATCTCCGAGTTTGCAGATGACACTAAACTGGGTGGCAGTGTGAGCTGTGAGGAGGATGCTAAAAGGCTGACTTGGACAGGTTAGGTGAGTGGGCAAATGCATGGCAGATGCAGTATAATGTGGATAAATGTGAGGTTATCCATTTTGATGGCAAAAACACAAAGGCAGAATATTATCTGAATGACTACAGATTAGGAAAAGGGGAGGTGAAACGAGACCTGGATGTCATGGTACATCAGTCATTGAAAGTTGGCATGCAGGTACAGCAGGTGGTGAAGAAGGCAAATGGTATGTTGGCCTTCATAGCTAGGGGATTTGAGTCTAGGAGCAGGGAGGTCTTACTGCAGTTGTACAGGGCATTAGTGAGGCCTCACCTGGAATATTGTGTTAGTTTTGGTTTCCTAATCTGAGGAAGGAAGTTCTTGCTATTGAGGGAGTGCAGCGATGGTTCATCAGACTGATTCCCAGGATGGCAGGACTGACATATGAGGAGAGACTGGATCGACTGGGCCTGTATTCACTGGAGTTTAGAAGGATGAGAGAGGATCTCATAGAAACATATAAAATTCTGACGGGACTGGACAGGATAGATGCAGGAAGAATGTTCCCGGTGTTGGGGAAGTCCAGGACCACGGGACATAGTCTAAGGATAAGGGGTAGGCCATTTAGGACTGAGATGAATGAAATTTCTTCACTCAGAGAGTTGTTAACCTGTGTAATTCCCTACCGCAGATAATTGTTGATGCCAGCTCATTGGATATATTTAAGAGGGAGTTAGATATGGCCCTTACGGCTAAAAGGATCAAGGGGTATGGAGAGAAAGCAGGAAAAGGGTACTGAGGTGAATGATCAGCCATGATCTTATTGAATGGTGGTGCAGGCTCGAAGGGCCGAATGGCCTACTCCTGCACCTATTTTCTATGTTTCTATGTTTCTATGCCGCAAAGGATGGGATCCGCAAGAGTAAGTATTACATTGATTTACTTGTACTTATGTATTTATATAATTTGATTTGTAACAATCATGAGTGACTATCAGCAGATGTGAGGTCTTGCACTTTGACCGGGAATGTTTTACTCAAAGCCTGCGGTCACGGTGTACATCTTTAGGTAAAGAATGATAATAATCATAATAATCATGATTACATCTGTCGGTTATGTGTTGTATCAATGTCTGTGACAGTATCTAGCAATGATATCACACAATGATCTCATGCCATGTCATACTGTCACCTTTTACAGAAGAATCTATCAACGATGAGGTCCATACAGAGGCGAACGGGTAGGGGGCCACCAGTCCCCAGCGACATCACTGATATGGAGGAGTGAGTGCGAATCCTCGTGGGGAAGCACCCCCGGACAGCCATGGATGCATCTGCAGACCCTGAAATGATGCCACGTGAGTAAAGCTTACACCATTGCATGATGTAAATCAATAGGTGCCACACCAACTCATATCCGACCAATCATATATGATAGATGATTTCTAAAAGTTTCTAGAAATAATGCTGGCCTAATGAAAATCATTGGAATGCACAATGTGTTGCTGGTCATGAAATTTGATGTCTGCGATGGTTTTGAGAGCGGTGGTGCTGCATATGCTATGTGTAGCGCTGGACTCACCTTGTCACCCTAGTAACCCCCTCTCCTCTAACAACCTCATTTGTGTCTTGCAGCTCAGCCAGCAGCACGGCCCCAGACGAGGCCACAGAGGCCTGAAGGTGGGGGCGCGGGGCAGGAGTTGGCGGACGATCCTACTACATCTGGTGCTGAGGAGCATATCCTGACACCTGGCCACCATGTCCGAGTATATTCCGCACATGGTGGAGTCCCTGGATGTGATAGCCAGGAACACTGCTGCCACAGCCATCCCAATGGTCCCAGGGCACGCCACCTCTAGGTTTGGAACCAATACTGCAAACGACAGATGCGAGCAAGGACCAAGATCCTGCTTCTGCATCAGAGAATGTTGCCTCGTCGGCACTCCCTGCTCCCGTACTCATCCAACCAATGCATCTGCCTTCATCCCCCCCAATGAGGCACCACCTGAGGAGCTCCTCGGCCAGGCGCCGTGGGGCGAGGAGGGGAAGGGATAGCGGTGGGGAGAAAAAAAGAGAGGGAGGAAGGAAAGTGAGGTGCATGTGCGCAGGTAATGGCTGTGGTTTATCTCCATCTGGGTGTATGCAATTTGTTGCAATGTATGGGGGGCTGGGGACCATGCTCCTGCTTTGCCTTTGTATTCTGTGTTGCTGGGCATGTTGAACATGTGATTTATGTCAATGGTGGAAAAAATGGGATGTGGGCAGGGGTTGGGTGTTATTAGCTGTGTTACTTATGATTTCAGACCAATGTTTGTATTAAACTTTTGTTATTGAACATAACCTTGTTGCGGATTGTCTCAGATAGCTAGACCGTTACACACTGGTGATTCCTTACTGTGAAAGGATTAAATACAACTTAACATCAATCAACGTAAACTTTAACTGGAACCAAGGTGATGGGCACCATTGATGTCTGAGCTGCACACACACAGCAGTGTGTCAGCGTTGTCACTCACATCAGTGCTCTTTCAGGCAAATCTTTCCGATATCAGGTCCTCACGTAAGAGTGGGACTTAACAAATACCAGCCACACTGCTGGCGTCCGTCCCGGTTAGTTCCACTTTTTGTGGGCATTTTTTTGAGCGGATGATATTCTGGGTGATATGTGTGCGAGGTGGTGAAATTGACAGTGGGCGATCTCCATGGCCGCTAGTTTGGGTAAATATGCTCTTTACAACCAAAAACAGTCGCCGGACGTTATTATTGAATCTCGGCGTTAAGTCCGTGAGGAAAGTAATGCTGGGCGATAATATGGGTGTTGAAATCGCCCATTCTGCTGATTCCGCCCCAAAAAAGTGGGCGGGTGGTAATTTTTTTCTCGGTGTTAAGCCCATTTGGAAAATAACGCTCGGCGATAAGTCTCCTAAAAAAGCCCGTCAGTTTCCATTTTGTGCCAAAATGGGCGATATCTGGGCATTATACATTGAAGCATAGAAACATAGAAAATAGGTGCAGGAGTAGGCCATTCAGCCCTTCGACCCTGTACCACCATTCAATAAGATCATGGCTGATCATTCCTTCAGTACCCCTTTCCTGCTTTCTCTCCATACCCTTTAGCCGTAAGGGCCATATCTAACTCCCTCTTGAATATATCCAATGAACTGGCATCAACAACTCTCTATCTAGGTCCCTCTTAATTTTACACACCTCAATAATGTCTCCCCTCAGCCTCCTCTGTTCCAAAGAAAAGAAACCCAGCATCTCCAATCTTTCCGCATAGCCAAAATTCTCCAGTCCAGGCAACATTCTTCTAAATCTCCTCTGCACCCTTTCCAGTGCAATCACATCTTTCCTATAATGTGGTGACCAGAACTGCACATAGTACTCCAGCTGTGAACTAACCAGTGTTTTATATAATTCAAGCATAAAGTTCTTGCTCTTGTATTCCATGCCATGGCTAATAAAAGCAAGTATTCAATATGCCTTCTTAACCACCTTATCCAATGAATATGTCATTTCAGTGGTTAAATGGGCTTTAAGTGGGCGTTAAGCAGGCAAAAATAGTGGAGGTTCTAGCCCTATGTCTTTTTTTTCAACTCAGCACAAAAGCTGGCAGCTTAAGTGTTGATTTCAACTTTGTTTCTTTTTCTTTCGTCTCTTGAACAAACGTCTCAGCAGCTTGATTCTATCATGAAATCATAGAATCCTAGAAATTTACAGCACAGAAGGAGACCATTTTGGCCCATAGTGTCCATGACGGCTGACCAAGAGCTATCCAGTCTAATCCCACTATCCAGCTCTTGGTCCATAGCCCTGTAGGTTACGGCACTTCAAGTGCACATTGAAGTATTTTTTAAATGTGGTGAGGCTTTCTGCCTCTACCACCCTTTCTGGCAGTGAGTTCCAGACCCCCACCACACTGTGGGTAAATAGATTTTCCCCTCATATCTCCTCTAAACCTCCCTCTAATTACTTTAAATCTATGCCCCCTGGTTGCTGACCCCTTTGACAAGGGAAACATGTCCTTCCTATCCAGGCCCCTCTTAATTTTATACACCTCAATAATGTCTCTCCTCAGCCTCCTCTGTTCCAAAGAAAAGAAACCTAGCATCTCCAATCTTTCCACATAACCAAAATACTCCAGTCCAGGCAACATTCTTCTAAATCTCCTCTACACCCTTTCCAGTGCAATCACATCTTTCCTGTAATGTGGTGACCGGGAGTTCCAGATGCGTGGAGAGGCTCGGGAGGTGCGTCACTGAGGCCTATAAAAAGGCCCAACGTGTCGGAGGAAGCTCGGGAGTTTCAGGTGCGTGGAGAGGCTCCTGAGGTGCGTCGCTGAGGCCTATAAAAAGGCCCAACATGTCGGAGGAGGCTCGGGAGTTCCAGGTGCGTGGAGAGGCTCGGGAGGTGCATCGCTGAGGCCTATAAAAAGGCAAAACGCGTCGGAGGAGACTCGGGAGTTCCAGGTGCATGGAGAAGCTCAGGAGGTGCATCACTGAGGCCTATAAAAAGGCCCAATGCGTCGAAGAGGCTTGGGAGTTCCAGGTGCATGGAGAGGCTCAGGAGGTGCATCACTGAGGCCTATAAAAAGGCCCAACGTGTCGGAGAGGCTTGGGAGTTCCAGGTGCATGGAGAGGCTCGGAGGTGCGTCACTGAGGCCTATAAAAAGGCAAAATGCGTTGGAGGAGGCTCGGGAGTTCCAGGTGCATGGAGAGGCTCAGGAGGTGTGTCGCTGAGGCCTATAAAAAGGCCCAACGCATCGGAGGAGGCTCGGGAGTTCCAGGTCCGTGGAGAGGCTCAGGAGGTGTGTCGCTGAGGCCTATAAAAAGGCACAACGCGTGCTTGTGCAGCTGCAGCAGGGTGAGAAGGCAAAAAAGAAGTAGAAAGAAATCTACAGGTGACGTCACAGCCAAGGGGGTAAGTGATTGGTAAGTAGTTTTTCTTTTTCTTCCTTTATCAGTAAGTAACCTTTTAACATTGTTGTTGCCCAATTAGGCTAATCTAAGGGTTAAGTCATGGCAGGAGAGCTCGGACACGTGTTATGCTCCTCCTGTACTATGTGGTAACTCAGGGACGCTTCCGGTGTCCCTGATGACTACGTGTGCGGGAAGTGCATCCACCTACAGCTCCTGACGGACCGCATTGCGGCACTGGAGCTGCAGGTGGATGAACTCTGGAATGTCCACGATGCTGAGAATGACGTGAGTAGCATGTTTAGTGAGTTGGTCACACCGGAGGTAAAGGGCACACAGCCAGATAGGGAACTGATGACCAACATAGAAACATAGAAAATAGGTGCAGGAGTAGGCCATTCGGCCCTTTGAGCCTGCACCGCCATTCAATAAGATCATGGCTCATCATTCCTTCAGTACCTCTTTCCTGCTTTCTCTTGATACTCCTTGATCCCCTTAACCGTAAGGGCCATATCTAACTCCCTCTTGAATATATCCAGTGAACTGGCAAGAACAACTCTCTGCGGCAGGGAATTCCATAGGTTAACAACTCTCTGAGTGAAGAAGTTTCTCCTCATCTCAGTCCTAAATGGCCTACCCCTTATCCTAAGACTATGTCCCCTAGTTCTGGACTTCCCCAACATCAGGAACATTCTTCCCGCATCTATTCTATCCAGTCCCGTCAGAATCTTATACGTTTTATGTGATCCCCTCTCATCCTTCTAAACTCCAGTGAATAAAGGCCCAGTTGATCCAGTCTCTCCTCATATGACAGCCCAGCCATCCCTGTAATCAGTCTGGTGAACATTCGCTGCACTCCCTCAACAGCAAGAACGTCCTACCTCAGATTAGGAGACCAAAACTGAACACAATATTCCAGGTGAGGCCTCACTAAGGCCCTGTACAGCTGCATTAAGACCTCCCTGTTTCTATATTCAAATGCCCTAGCTATGAAGGCCAACATACCATTTGCCTTCTTTACCGCCTGCTGTACCTGCGTGCCCACTTTCAGTGAACCATGACACCCAGGTCTCGTTGCACCTCCCCTTTTCCTAATCTGCCGCCATTCAGATAATATTCTGCCTTTGTGTTTTTGCCCCCAAAATGGAAAACCTCACATTTATCCACATTATACTGCATCTGCCATGTATTTGCCCACTCACCTAACCTGTCCAAGTCACCCTGCAGCCTCTTAGCATCCTCCTCACAGCTCACACCGCCACCCAGTTTAGTGTCATCCGCAAACTTGGAGATATTATACTCAATTCCTTCATCTAAATCATGCAGGTTAACGAGGAAATTAATGCAATAATAAGGAAGGACATTGGTTTGGATGATGTGGAATCGTTATGGATGGAGCTACGGAATACCAAAGGGCAGAAAATGCTGGTGGGAGTTGTGTACAGGCCACCAAACAGTAGTAGTGAGGTTGGGGACAGCATCAAACAAGAAATAAGGAATGTGTGCAATAAAGGTACAGCAGTTATCATGGGCGACTTTAATTTACATATAGATTGGGCTAACCAAACTGGTATCAATGCGGTGGAGGAGGATTTCCTGGAGTGTATTAGGGATGGTTTTCTTGACCAATATGTCAAAGAACCAACTAGAGAGCTGGCCATCCTAGACTGGGTGATGTGTAATGAGAAGGGACTAATTAGCAATCTTGTTGTGCGAGGCCCCTTGGGGAAGAGTGACCATAATATGGTAGAATTCTTTATTAAGATGGAGAGTGACACAGTTAAATCAGAAACTATGGTCCTAAACTTAAGGAAAGCTAACTTCGACGGCATGAGGCGTGAATTGGCTAGAATAGACTGGCGAGTGATACTCAAAGGGTTGACGGTGGATAGGCAATGGCAAACATTTAAAGATCACATGGATGAACTTCAACAATTGTACATCCCTGTCTGGAGTAAAAATAAAACGGGGAAGGTGGCTCAACCGTGGCTAACAAGGGAAATTAAGGATAGTGTTAAATCCAAGGAAGAAACATATAAATTGGCCAGAAAAAGCAGTAAACCAGAGGACTGGGAGAAATTTAGAATTCAGCAGAGGAGGACAAAGGGTTTGATTAGGAGGGAGAAAATAGAGTATGAGAGGAAGCTTGCCGGGAACATAAAAACTGACTGCAAAAGTTTCTATAGATATGTGAAGAGAAAAAGAGTAGTGAAGACAAACGTAGGTCCCTTGCAGTTGGACTCAGGTGAATTTATAATGGGGAACAAAGAAATGGCAGACCAATTGAACAAATACTTTGGTTCTGTCTTCAGGAAGGAAGACACAAATAACCTTCTGGATGTACGAGGGGACCGAGGGTCTAGTGAGAAGGAGGAATTGAAGGATATCCTAATTAGGCGGGAAATTGTGTTGGGGAAATTGATGGGATTGAAGACCGATAAATCCCAGCAATCTGATTGTCTGCATCCCAGAGTACTTAAGGAAGTGGCCCTAGAAATAGTGGATGCATAGGTGATCATTTTCCAACAGTCTATTGACTTTGATCAGTTCCTATGGATTGGAGGGTAGCTAATGTAACATCATTTTTTAAAAAAGGAGGGAGAGAGAAAACGAGTAATTATAGACCGGTTAGCCTGACATCAGTGGTGGGGAAAATGTTGGAATCAATTATTAAGGATGAAATAGCAGCGCATTTGGAAAGCAGTGACAGGATCGATCCAAGTCAGCATGGATTTATGAAAGGGAAATCATGCTTGACAAATCTTCTGGAATTTTTTGAGGATATAACTAGTAGAGTGGACAAGGGAGAACCAGTGGATGTGGTGTATTTGGACTTTCAAAAGGCCTTTGACAAGATCCCACACAAGAGATTGTTGTGCAAAACCAAAGCACATGGTATTGGGGGTAATGTAATGGCGTTTATAGAAAATTGGTTGGCAGACAGGAAGCAGAGAGTCTTTTTCGGAATGGGAGGCTGTTACTAGTGGAGTGCCGCAGGGCTCAGTGCTGGGACCCCAGCTCTTTATGATACACATCAATGATTTGGATGAAGGAATTGAATGTAATATCTCCAAGTTTGCAGATGGCACTAAGCTGGGTGGCGGTGTGAGCTGTGAGGAGGATGCTAAGAGGCTGCAGGGTGACTTGGACAGGTTAGATGAGTGGGCAAATGCATGGCAGATGCAGTATAATGTGAATAAATGCGAGGTTATCCACTTTGGTGGCAAAAACACGAAGGCAGGATATTATCTGAATGGCGGCAGATTAGGAAAAGGGGAGGTGCAATGAGATCTGGATGTCATGGTTCATCTGTCATTGAAAGTTGGCATGCAGGTACAGCAGGTGGTGAAGAAGGCAAATGGCATGTTGGCCTTCATAGCTAGGGGATTTGAGTATAGGAGCAGGGAAGTCCTACTGCAATTGTACAGGGCCTTGGTGAGGCCTCACCTGGAATATTGTGTTCAGTTTTGGTCTCCTAATCTGAAGAAGGACGTTCTTGCTATTGAGGGAGTGCAGCGAACGTTCACCAGGCTGATTCCAGGGATGGCTGGACTGACATATGAGGAGAGACTGGATCAACTGGGCCTTTATACACTGGAGTTTAAAAGGATGAGAGGGGATCTCATAGAAACGTGTATGATTCTGACGGGACGGGACAGGTTAGATGTGGTAAGAATGTTCCCGATGTTGGGGAAGTCCAGAACCAGGGGACACAGTCTTAGGATAAGGGGTAGGCCATTTAGGACTGAGATGAGGAGAAACTTCTTCACTCAGAGAGTTGTTAACCTGTTTGGATTTCCTGTCGCAGAGAGTTGTTGATGCCAGTTCATTGGATGTATTCAAGAGGGAGTTAGATATGGCCCTTACAGCTAAAGGGATCAAGGAGTATGGAGAGAAAGCGGGAAAGGGGTACTGAGGTGAAGGATCAGCCATGATCTTATTGAATGGTGGTGCAGGCTCGAAGGGCCGAATGGCCTATTCCTACACCTATTTTCTATATTTCTATGTTTCTATGTTTCTAGAACTGCAAACAGTACTCCAGCTGTGACCTAACCAGTGTTTTATATAATTCAAGCATAAAGTTCCTGCTCTTGTATTCAATGCCACGGCTAATAAAGGCAAGTATTCAATGTGCCTTCTTAACCACCTTATCTACCTGGCTTGCTATCTTCAGAGATATGTGGACCTGCACTCCAAGGTCTCTTTGTTCCTCTACATATTTTATGTTGTACCATTTTAGGGGCTAGATTTTCCATTATTTTTGCATGCATAACGCTCACTTAATGTCCATTTTATCGCTGAAATGAGGTATAACGCCCAGATATCGCCCATTTAGGCACAAAATGGAAACTGATACCCATTTTTCTGACACTTATCGCCGAATGTTATTTTCGCCATGTAGTTAACACCGGAAAAAAATAATACCGCCCGCCCACTTTTTTTGGGCGGAATCATCAGAATGGGCGAAACCAACATCCATAATATCATCCAGTGTTACTTTTCACATGTAATTAACGCCGAGATTCAATAATAACGACCGCCCATTTTTTTTTGTCGTGGAGATCACATTTGCCGAAACTAATGTCCAGGAGATCACCCAGTGTTACTTTCACCACCTCGTACACATCTTGCCCACAATATTGCTCACCAAAACACCACTCTGAAAAAGTGGAACTGTTCTGAACGAATCACATCAGTGGGCATCATTTTTCAAATAGCAGGTCGTTTCATTGAAAAGGCTGCTTCAACTTCGGGGGAGTTTGGATTGACTCTGGAGTTCTTCTCAGGTGAAGTGACCATCTCAACACATCTTTTCAGACTCTGGACAATTGGGTTTTACTGTAGGTGCCTTTTAGTGTGGAAATTATTGCTTCTGATCAATCGCTATTATACTTTCATTGGAATGGGGCCAGCCATTTCTCAGCCTGCATCAATTAATAAGCAGATGCTGCAGAGTGCAAATGGCACAACATCTAATGCACATCATTATGTGCCCAATCTAAGACGTGCCAGAATGAGGAGGAGGTCCAGACCATATACACCCTGCACTTACAGGGAGAAGAGGTCTTACCTCGACATGTCCGAGCACACCTGCCTTCGGAGACTGCACTTCCACAAGGTGGTGATCACTGAAATATGTGAGCTCATCAGGCCAGATATGCAGCCTGCCATCAGGACATCACTGTCGGTCGAGGTCAAGATCACCGCGGCACTGTCTTTCTACGCGGTCTGGTTTGTTTCGGGCCTCCGCGGTCGGGATTTCCCCTCTGTCTCACTATGCCACACATCGCTGCACTAGACAGGTCTCGGAGGCCCTGTACGCGCATAGGATGGACTTTATCAGCTTCCCCATGACCACAGAGGCTCAGACTGACAGGGCTGGAGCATTCTACTGCATTACTAAGTTCCCCAGGGTGCAGGGAAAAATACAGTGCACTCACATCGCCATGCGGGCACCTTCTCAGGGCCCAGAGCTTTTTCGTAACAGAAAAGGATTTCATTCCCTGAAGGTCCAACTAGTTGTCGGCCACAACCAGATAATTATGACAGTGAATGCCAAATGTCTGGGCAGCTTTGATGAGGCTCACATGACTTATGAGGAAAGGTTGAGTAGGTTGGGCCTCTAGTCATTGGAATTCAGAAGAATGAGAGGTGATCTTATCGAAACGTATAAGATCATGAGGGGGTTTTAAAGATGGATGCAGAGAGGATGTTTCCAGTGATGGGGGAGACTAGAAGTAGAGGGCATGATCTTAGAATAAGGGGCCACCCACTTAAAACAGAGATGAGGAGAAATTTCTTCTCTCAGAGGGTTGTAAATCTGTGGAATTTGCTGCCTCAGAGAGCTGTGGAAGTTGGGACATTGAATAAATTTAAGACAGAAATAGGCAGTTTCTTAAATGATAAGGGGATAGGGGTTTATGGGGAGCGGGTGGGGAAGTGGAGCTGAGTCCATGATCAGATTAGCCATGATCGTATTAAATGGCGGAGCAGGCTCGAGGGGCCATATGGCCTACTCCTGCTCCTATTTCTTATGTTCTTATATTCTTATCCTGTGTGAGAGCGCTGTCTCTGACATGTTTAAGAGTCAGCCACAAGGACAATGCTGGATGCTTGGTGATTACCGATATGACCTAGCCAACTGGCTGATGACCCCCCTGCGTGACACCCACACCGAGGCAGAGAAGCGATACAACCAGAGCCAAAGACACAGGCAATGTGGCCTAGAAAACAATAACTGTACTTAAGCAGCACTTTAGATGCCTGGAGCACTCAGGACGGGAGCTGCAATACAACCCTGAGCAAGTAGCTAAATTCATGATCATGTGCTCCATGCTGCACAACCTGGCTATCAGGAGGGGACAAGAATTGCCAGAAGGGGCTGATGGTACACCTTAGGAGAGAGAGGAAAAGGAGGACGAGGAGGTGGACGCTGACCTCGGGCCAGACAATCAAGCTGTCTATGCAACTATGGCCACGCCCCCCTCCAGACCACAGGAAAGGGCCCGTGGTGGCTACATAGCTGCAAGACTCTTGCGTCAGGAGCTCATAAATGAGCGATATGCCTGAAAGAACGTTGCTATGATTGACAACGCTGACACACTGCTGTGTGTGCGCAACTCAGTCATCAATGGTGGGCATCACCTTGGTGCCAGTTAAAGTTTAAGTTGATTCAAGTTAAGTTTTATTGAACCCTTTCATGTTAAGCAATCACCAGTGTGTAACAGTCCAGCTATCTGAGACAATGCGCAAGAACATAAGAACATAAGAACATAAGAATTAGGAACAGGAGTAGGCCATCTAGCCCCTCGAGCCTGCTCCGCCATTCAACAAGATCATGGCTGATCTGGCCGTGGACTCAGCTCCACTTACCCGCCCGCTCCCCATAACCCTTAATTCCCTTATTGGTTAAAAATCTATCTATCTGTGACTTGAATACATTCAATGAGCTAGCCTCATCTGCTTCCTTGGGCAGAGATTCAACAAGGTTATGTTGAATAAAAAACATTTTATATGACCATTGGTCTGAAATCATATGTATCACGGGCAAAAACACCCCACCCTCACCCCACTTTTTCGATCATTGACATCAATCAAATGGTCAACATGTCCAGCAACACAGAATACAAATGCAAAGCAGGAGGGTGGCCCCCTCCCCACATACACCGAGAATGAGATATAACACAGCCATCACATGCGGACATGCAGCTCACTTTCCTTCCCCCCTCCCCTTCTTAACCCCACCTCTACCCCTTCCCCTCCTCGCTCCAGGGCGCCTGGCCAAGGAGCTCCTCAGGCGGTGCCTCATTGGGGGGTATGAAGGCAGAGGCGGTGGTTGCACGGGTACGGGAGTGGGGGATGCCGAGGTGGGAAAATTCTCTGATGCAGAAGCAGGATCTTGGTCCTGCCTCTGATGTGTCATTAGCACTGGTGGTGCGGAACCTAGGGGTGGAGTGTCGTGCTTGTGGGCCAGACCTGCCACGTCCACGAAACCTCCGCGTGGTCGGCGCCGTCCTGGGGACAAATGCGGTGCCCTGTGGCGAGGTGCTTGGCCCCCGTACCTCCAGTGTAGAGGTGGGAATGGCCGGAGGAGCACTAGATGGTCTTGTAGTAGAATGCCTTCTGGAGCCTGGCAATGCCGCTTCTCGAAGTCCGCGATCTCATCCGTAGAGAAAAGCCCCAGCGGATTGACGGGCGAGAATCGGACCTCCTCAGCACCAGATGTAGGATTGTCTGGTGAGTCCGGCCCTGCGCCCCCTCCTTCTGCCTCTGTGGTCTTGCCTAGAGCTGGCTGAACTGCAAAACACAAATTAGGTTATTAGACGAGAAGGGGTTGCTAGGGTACAGCATTACACACAACATATAAGAACATAAGAACATAAGAAATAGGAGCAGGAGTAGGCCATATGGCTCCTCGAGCCTGCTCCACCATTCAATAAGATCATGGCTGATCTGATCATGGACTCAGCTCCACTTCCCTGCCCGTTCCCCATAACCCCTTATCCCCTTATCGTTTAAGAAATTGTCTATTTCTGTCTTAAATTTATTCAATGTCCCAGCTTCCACAGCTCTTTGAGGCAGCGAATTCCACAGATTTACAACCCTCTGAGAGAAGAAATTTCTCCTCATCTCAGTTTTAAATGAGCGGCCCCTTATCCTCAGATCATGCCCTCTAATTCTAGTCTCCCCCATCAGTGGAAACATTCTCTCTGCATCCACCTTGTCAAGCCCCCTCATAATCTTATACGTTTCGATAAGATCACCTCTCATTCTTCTGAATTCTAAACAACTCAACCTTTCCTCAAAAGTCAACCCCCTCATCTCTGGAATCAACCTAGTGAACCTTCTCTGAACTGCCTCCAAAGCAAGTATGTCCTTTCGTAAATATCGAAACCAAAACTGCACACAGTATTCCAGGTGTGGCCTCACCAATACCCTGTATAGCTATAGCAAGACTTCCCTGCTTTTATACTCCATCCCCTTTTCAATAAAGGCCAAGATTCCATTGGCCTTCCTGATTACTTGCTGTACCTGCATACTATCCTTTTGTGTTTCATGCACAAGTACCCCCAGGTCCCGCTGTACTGCAGCACTTTGCAATCTTTCTCCATTTAAATAATATGCACCTGAAAAGCACCATACTATCAAAAGCACCACTTCAGGGTCTGCAGCTGCTTGCGTGGCCATCCAGGTGTGACAGATATAATCATGATTATTATGATAATTATCATTCTTTACCTAAAGACGTTCACCGTGACCGCAGGTTTTGAGTACAACATTCCCGGTAAAAGTGAAAGACTTCACATCTGATGATAGTCACTCATGACTCTTACAAATCAAAGTATATAAATATATAAGTACATGTAAATAAATGTAATACTTACTCTTGCGGATCCAACAAGGTTGTTCCATCGTTTGCGGCATTGCTTGCCTTCACGCTCCTCATTGGTCGCTGACGACACCACTGCTATCTCGGCCCATATCTTCTGGTAGGCCTTTGGGGTGGGTTTCCCACGCCCTTCCTGGGTCAAATCAGCCCAGCGTGACTTGACCTGCTGCAGGAGGAAGGCATTTGCCTCGTCCGAGAGCCTCCTCACTCTTTTGCGCCCTCCAATGTGCTCCGCCCCCAGCTCACTGCTCTCTCCAGCATCAATTTCCACAGCATGCTGTGTCGTCTCCTCCTCTCCCTCCATTTTAGGCGCCAAATTTGGGCAAATATCTGGTTGGTAATAGCAACTTTTTTTTCCCAATTTGCTGTAAAGCTCTAAACTCTTCCTTCTTCATCCCAAAGCAGCCACACCACATCCACACACGCCTTCACTCCCTCTCAGCTCCCTCTCTGTCTCTCTCCTCTGATGTCATGATGACCCTTGACCTCCTCAATCGTGTGAATCGAACGTTGCCATGCCGTTGCTGAGGACGGCGACACTTTACGGCAAAAGATCAAAGAGATTTAATGCAACCACCCATTTCATATCGCTCGCGGTAATGCCCAATTTCAAAAATGGAGACTAGGGGCTTTGAGAATGGGCAACTAGCCGGCAATCTGAAAACACATTTTTACCGCCCACGCCAGAAATAACGTCCATTTTCGGGCGATCTGCACAAAAGTGTAAAATCTAGCCCAATGTGTATTCTCTTGCCTTGTTAGACCTCCCCAAATGCAATACCTCACACTTATCCGGATTGAATTCCATTTGCCAGTGTTCTGCCCACCTGACCAGTACATTAATATCTTCCTGCAGTCCGCATTTTCTTCTTTATCAACCATGCAGCCTATTTTAGTGTCATCTGAAATGTCTTAATCATACCCCCAACATTCAAGTCCAAATCATTGATATATACCACAAAAAGCAAGGGACCCAGCACTGAGCCCTGCTCAGTCTATCCCTCCCAGACCAGGAGGTCATGACACACACAATGCCTCTCTGAACCCGTAACTTATCTTCCAACTCCCTAATCTTCCTTTTAAACACAGTGTGGTCCCCCTTCACGTTCCGTTGCCCTAAAATCTGCTTCTGAGTGACCCTAAACAAGCTTTCAGGTCCTCATCGGTTCTGAGACTGCCCATTACTTCAGAAACTTTAAATGTATCTGAGCAAGCTTCTTGCATCGCTTTTTTTATATATGTAGACTCTGGATATACTCTCTGTGTAGTCACTGTATAGTTGCATAAGATGGAGACTTGTTTACCTGAGGTTTACACTGTGTTTATTCTATGCTGGCACCATTAGAGGGTGCAACTGGTGGAGACCGGGGTTTCCTGCCCTGGTGGCAGGGGCTGTATAAAAGGGTAGCCACCATGCGGCTACCTCACTCTGGAGTTACAAATAAAGGACCAAGGTCACTACAGTTTGAGTACAACACATTGCCTCATGAGTCATTCATAAGTACATTACAGACATAACAACTGGCGACGAGTATATGGACTTTCACGCAATTATGGCTACCTTTGGCACACTAAAAGACTTCACAGAGGGTGATGATTGGGATGCCTTCACGGAAAGGCTTGAGCAATATTGCGTGGAAAACGACCTGGCAGGGAAGATGGACGCATTGGCGGAGAAGTGCAAGGCTATACTGCTGACCAGTTGTGGGCCCGAGGTCTACCGCCTCGTCAGGGACTTGCTGGCACCCACAAAGGCTAAGGATAAGACTGTTGGGGTACAAATCTATGTCAAAGATCAAGACTCGAGACACCCGTCTGCTTTAAGTGGGATAACACACAAGTTTAATATGTGTATTTGTAGATGTGGCCAAGTCGGAGATCTGTGCTAGGTTCCGCAACCCATAACCCCAGATACTCCCCGACTGGCCCAGAGTGGCCCATATTTAAGCTTGCAAACTACAACTGCATGCATCATCAAGGTTACAGCAGAAGCATAGGCACATTCGCAACAAGGTACATGAGACCCTGAGGCCATTGTTTAAACATTCAGTTCCCCTTTATCAGCAGAAAAACAAGCAGATATCAGTAAGAACAAATGTACAGCTATGTGCCCCCTCCATCCGTTTCATATCCTGCTTCCCCTATATTCATGACTCAGGGTCAGCAGATGTTGGAATCTAAATACTTTTTTTTTCTCTCTGCCAGGCAATATTAGGTTCATATTAGGTTCATAGCAGGAATAGCCAAAAAATCCCTCTATAATATCCCTCCTTTTGATCCTTGGCTAGCCCAATTGATCACCTTTGTCACTCCAGTTCTCATTTCCCCCGCCCCTGCTGCGGTGATCAATCGCTAGGTTGGGGAGAACTGAGATCCAGAAGTTTCCGAATTAGTAATCAATAATTTATTTTCCTCCAATGCGGTAGTCCGTGCTCGCTTCTTTGCCCTGCGGCGTTTATAAGAAGTGCAACACATAAACAATTATCCCAATGCCAGAACCAATGTACAGCCACTAACATGTGTGAGATTATTTGTATCCATGGGTGTATATTCACATTCAGTCCCCAGTTCCACGCCTTCTCATACCATGGTGTATATTGAATGCCTTTTGCAATATCTTTGTCCAATATATGTAGCTCCTGTTCGATAATGTGGTATCGTTTTATGCTTTGTATCGCTTGACTCTCTACGTTTTGTATCTGCTGACCCTACTACCTTGTCAGTACACGATATCTTAACCTCATTCTCTGCATTTCCAGGGTGTAATTGTACTATTTGTCACTGTGAACTCGTATGTACCTTTATTTCTAGCTTATCATCAGTCCATTTTAACCGTAATATTTCCCCCTCACCGGACTGTGTTCCATAAAGCGTTCTGTTTGCCACCTTATTTTAGAATTATTTAGACAGACTGTCTGCACTTTGGTCCCCACAGAACTGAACTTTCAATTATTCCCATCACAACCCTTTCCCGCCACCCCCCCACCCGGTTATCATCAACCCATGTAGTCCCACAAAACCTTCCTTGTTGTCTTTCCTCCCCGAGGGGGTTACGACGGTCAATAGTTGTCCTATCGTGCGACTGTTCCTGTGGTTCTGTTTTCGTCACGTCGTCCGCAGGAGCTGTCGTTGGGCATTGTTTTCATTTGATCGTATTATAAGGGCACAATCGTCTGGTGCGGTGGTGTTTCTGGGGTCATCACATCCATTTGGGCAGTGTTCCTTGCCACACCAGGTAGACACGAGAGGTCCCAAGACCAACGTCCCAACGAGGAGTACTAGCAGGTTCTCCATCTAGTTAAACTGAATAAGGTTTTAGTTGGGACCAATGTTTCCACCGTCCTATACTGTGCATAGCTACACAAGCACACGTATCCCCACTTAATAGGACCTTGTAGGGTCCTGACCACCGCAGTGCGAATCCCGTTCTTCCTGGCAGGCCCTGAACCATTACTCTGTCCCTTACTTGAGGGAAATCCATCGGGGACGCCCACTCTTCTTGTTCGTCTCGACCTGCCTGATGTTCTCTTACCTTCCGCCGCATCCCCTTAAGCTGTTTGCATAACTCCATCATGTACCTCCTAAGCTGATCCCGCGGAGGGCCCATATCGGATCCTCCCGTAATTATCCCTTCCGGTAATCGCATCACTCATTCATTCATAAGCTCATATGGGGTTAATCTCGTCACTCAGTTAGGAGTTGCCCTTAATCTCATCAGGATAGCCGGTAGCAACTCCGCCCAGGCCTGTCCAGTCTCGTGGATGGCTTTTGACAGAGCTGTCTTTATCTCTTCCAGCTTATTTATCTTAGCTTCTAACTCTCGAATTTGTTTTGTTTGAGTATCTATCTGTCATCTGTAGCAGGCGAGTATTATTACATAGACTTTTTTCATTTTATTTTTATTCTGACTATCCCACCATTTCCTCTGTCTGTCAGGTGAGTCTTCTTTCTTTTATTAAGAAATCCAAATTAATAATGTCCAGTATAAAACAGCTGTCAATGGAAAGGGTTAACTCCTTTACCGGTTTATAAGAAGGCCTGACGTCATTACATGACTTCGCGGAATCATCTGAAAAATTTTTTTTTCCAAGTCTTTGTGCTTTCAAAACTTGCTTAGAAATTAGGAATCCGTTAAAACAGCAGAAATCATTAGTAAAGTTGTCATAATAAAACTTTCTCATCTGGAAAGACAGCATTTTAGATTAAATTGCAATTTCTCTAAACTTTCACTTCAAATACTTGCAAAAGATTTTTTTTCATTGATTTAAGACGAGACTGTTGTGTTCCTAACACAGATGAGACTGCACACAGGGAGGTTAAAGTAACAGTGACCTCAGTCTTTAATAAGACACTCTAGAGTGAGGAACAGGCCTTTGGGGTAGGCTAATATACAGTGCTCCCAAGGGATGCTGGGATCCCTTGGGACTTCAGGGGATGCGCTCCCTGGTGGCGGAACATGGGAGTGCATGCTTTACAGATACACAACATCACTCCCCCGCAAAGTCAAAGTGAAAACTATTTACAAGGAGCCTTTCTTTCCCTGGTGGACCGCCTCGGTACAAATGTCTGTTCTGGTGTGCCCTGGCTGGGCTGGCATGTTGTTGGCCCTGCAGAGCTGCTGGGTGAACCTGGCCTTGCTGGGCTGTTGGGTGTGATGGGTTCGATTTCCTGGTCCGGGGTGGTGTCGTTGATCCTTTGGGTGTGTGTTGTGGGCACGAAAAAGGTGGTGTCTGCTGTGGGTTGTTCAGGGCAGTCTGTGAACCGCAGCCTTGTTTGGTCCAGGTGCTTTCTGCAAATTTGTCCATTGTCTAGTTTGACTACAAACACCCTACTCCATTCTTTAGCTATCACCATGCCCGCGATCCACTTGGAACCATGTCCATAGTTTAGCACATACACAGGGTCATTCAGATCAATTTCTCGTGACACAGTGATTCTCGCGACCATCGCGAGAGTCTGGTTTTAAGTGTCCTTTTCATGAGTAGCTCAGCCGGGCGCACCCCTGTGAGCGAGTGGGGTCTCGTGCGGTAGATGAGCAGTACTTGGGACAGGTGGGTTTGGAGTGAGTCTTCTGTGACTCGTTTGAGGCTCTGTTTGATTGTTTGTACTGCCCGCTCTGCCTGCCCATTGGAGGCTGGTTTAAATGGGGCCGAGGTGACATGTTTGATCCCATTGAGGGTCATGAATTCTTTAAATTCGGCACTGGTGAAACATGGCCCGTTGTCACTGACCAATATGTCAGGCAGGCCGTGGGTGACAAACATGGCCCTCAGGCTTTCAATGGTGGCAGTGGCGGTGCTTCCCGACATTATTTCACATTCAATCCATTTTGAAAAAGCATCCACCACCACCAGGAACATTTTACCGAGAAACGGGCCCGCATAGTCGACATGGATCCTCGACCATGGTCTGGAGGGCCAATACCACAAACTTAGTGGTGCGTCTCTGGGCGCGTTGCTCAACTGAGCACTCATGCTGCATTGCCGTACACAGGACTCTAAGTCAGAGTCGATACCGGGTCACCACACGTGGGATCTGGCTATCGCTTTCATTATTACTATACCCGGATGTGTGCTGTGGAGATCCGAGATGAACGTCTCCCTGCCCTTTTTTGGTCACACTACGCGGTTACCCTACAACAGGCAGTCTACCTGAATGGACAGCTCATCCTTTTGCCGCTGGAATGGTTTGATTAGCTCTTGCATTTCAACGGGATATTGGCCCAGCTCCCATGCAGTGCACAGTTTTACTAGGGACAGCAGAGGATCTTGGTTGGTCCAAGTCCTAATCTGGCGGGCTGTGACAGGTAATTTATCATTTTCAAACGCTTCCATGACCGTCAACAAGTTTGCAGGCTGCGCCATTTCCACCCCCATGGTGGGCAATGATAGCTGACTGAGAGCAACCGCACAGTTCTCGGTGCCTGGCCTGTGGCGGATGGTATAGTTATACGCTGATAGCGCGAGTGCCCATCTTAGTATGCGGGCTGAGGCATTAGTATTTATCCCCTTGTTTTCAGCAAACAGGGATATGAGGGGCTTGTGACCGGTTTCCAGCTCAAATTTGAGGCCAAACAGGTACTGATGCATTTTCTTTACCCCGAACACACACGCTAATGCCTCTTTCTCAATCATGCTGAAGGCCCTCTCGGCCTTAGACAAGCTCCTGGAAGCATAGGTGAGAGATTGCAACTTCCCCACAATGTTAGCTTGTTGTAATATACACCCGACTCTGTACAACGATGCATCACATGCGAGCACGAATCTTTTACACGGGTTATACAATACAAGCAGCTTGTTGGAGCATAAAATGTTTCTGGCTTTCCCAAAAGCAATTACTTGGTTTTTTCCCCATACCCAGTTCTCACCTTTATGCAATAACACATGTAGGGGCTCTAAGAGGGTGCTTAACCCCAGTAGGAAGTTACCAAAATAGTTGAGGAGTCCCAGGAACGACCGTAGCTCCATGATGTTCTGTGGCCTGGGCGCGTTCCTGATAGCCTCTGTCTTGGCGTCTGTGGGCCGAATGCCATCCGCCGCGATCTTTCTCCCCGAAAACTCCACTTCTGTTGCCATGAAGATGCATTTCGACCTCTTCAGCCGCAGCCCTACACGATCCAGTTGCTGGAGGACCTCCTCCAGGCTTTGTAGGTGCTCGACAGTGTCCCGACCCATGACCAATATGTCATCCTGAAAAATCACTGTGCATAGCACTGACTTGAGTAGGCTCTCCACGTTTCTCTGGAAGATCGCTGCAGCCGACCAAATTCCAAACGGGCATCTGTTGTGAATGAACAGTCCCTTGTGCGTGTTGATGCAGGTGAGGCCCTTCGAAGACTCCTCCAGCTCCTGTGTCATGTAGGCCGAAGTCAGGTTGAGCTTGGTGAATGTCTTGCCTCCTGCCAGCGTCGCAAATAGGTCGTCTGCCTTAGGTAGCGGGTATTGGTCCTGTAGCGAGAAACAATTAATAGTTACTTTATAATCGCCGCAAATCCTGACCGTGCCATCACTATTGAGGACTGGAACAATCGGGCTGGCCCACTCACTGAATTCCACTAGGGAGATGATGCCCTCACGTTGCAGCCTGTCCAGCTCGATTTCCACTCTCTCATTCATCATGTGAGGTACCGCTCGCACCTTGTGGTGAATGGGTCGTGCCTCTGGGACCAAGTGGATCCGCACATTTGTCCTGGAAAAGTTTCCAATGCCTGGCTCAAAAAGGGAAGGAAATTTGTTAAGAACCTGGGTACATGAGGCCTCATCAACATATGATAGTGCTCGGATGTCCTCCCAGTTCCAGCGGATTTTGCCCAGCCAGCTCCTTCCAAGCAGTTTGGGGCCATCGCCCGGGACAATCCAGAGTGGCAGTTCGTGCACCGTGCCCTCGTATGTGACCTTGACCATGGTGCTGCCCAAGACAGTGATGAGCTCTTTGGTGTACGTTCTCAGTTTCGTGTGGATGGGGCTCAGGGCTGGTCTGAGTGCCTTGTTGCACACAGTCTCTCAAACATCATTTCGCTCATGATGGATTGGCTAGTGCCAGTGTCCAGTTCCATGGCTACAGGTAAGCCATTCAATTTTACGTTTAGCATTATTGGTGGACATTTCATCGAAAATGTGTGCACTCCATGTACTTCAGCATCTGCCTCCTCTCTCTGAGGCTCGAAATTGCTTTGGTCCACCATGGACTGATCTTACTCTGCCACGTGGTGGTTAACAGGTTTTGCAGAGCTTGCAGCTCGTCTGAAAGCTCGTTGGAAGTGCCCCATTGTTCCACAGCTCTTGCAAACATACCCTTTGAAGCGGCATGAATAGGCTGAATGGAAGCCTCCACAACGGCAACAAGGTGTGAATTGCCTTGCATTCATCCTTTGTTGCGGACTCTGAGTCATCTGGATCACCTGACGCCTGCTGGCAGTTGCAGACTCATGGTTTCTGCCCTGTACATTTCTGCAAAAACAGGTCCAGTTAATTTATGAACATTGCTAGCACTTGTGTGCTGAGAGATTTGTTTGGTGTTATCACTGGTGGACATAAACGCCTGTGCTATCGCAATGGCCTTACTGAAGGTCGGTGTCTCTACAGTCAAAAAAAGTTTTCGTAGGATGGTCTCGTGGCCAATGCCCAGTACAAAAAAGTCTCTGAGCATTTGCTCCAGGTAGCCATCAAACTCACATTGTCCTGTAAGTCGCCTTAGCTCGGCAACGTAGCTCGCCACTTCCTGACCTTCAGATCGCTGATACGTATAGAACCGCTACCTCGCCATCAGCACGCTCTCCCTCGCGTTAAGATGCTCCTCATACGACTTATCTGTGGGTTTCACCGGAGCCAGAAGATTCTTCATGAGGCTGTAGGTCGGTGCCCCGCAGACTGTGAGGAGGACCGCTCTCCTTTTTGCAGCGCTTCCTTCTCCGTCCAGCTCATTGACTCCAAAGTACTGGTCTAGCTGTTCGACTAAGGTTTCCCAGTCCTCACCCTCCGAGAACTTCTCCAGGGTGCCCACAGCTTGCTGCATCTTTGCGTTGGATTCGTGAACTCATCGCCAGTTGTTGTGTTCCTAACACAGATGGGACTGCACACAGGGAGGTTAAAGTAACAGTGACCTCAGTCTTTATTAAGACACTCCAGAGTGAGGAACAGGCCTTAGGGGCCGGCTTATATAGAGTGCTCCGAAGGGATGCTGCGATCCCTTGGGACTTTAGGGGATGCGCTCCCTGGTGGCGGAACATGGGAGTGCATGCTTTACAGATACACAACAGAGACCACACATTTTTAATAGCTATTTTGTTTACTGAAATCCAATTTTCCCACAGGCTATATGCATTCTAGCATTTTGTTTTTACGGTCCCGTTCACTGGGCAAATCTTCTGTTTTATTTCTCTCCGCACAAACTCTAAACTTCCGTGCCGGTTCCATTTTTTTAAGAATTCTCTAATTCCCAGTTTTTTTTTCTTCCTTTGCTGAGTTTGCATAACTCGATATATTCCCCTTTTGAATCTGAATGTAACAATTTTTTTTTGATGACCATCCTCTTTTCCATAAGTAAACATCTTTGTTTCTCTTTCTTGGCACAAAACTTCTGTGTCGGGTTTAACTCATAAATTTTTATAGTTAAACCAATATCTATTTTTCACAGCCAAATTAAATTTTCTTTCTTCAAATTAGGTTTTGCATTTTGATGACCTTCCTCCAGTTCATTTTTCCGAAAGATCTTTGTTTCTCTTTCTTGCAGCTGCAGCTTTCAAGGTTACATTTTTATCTTTTGATAAAAACATGCTCTCCTTTGTAAATTCAATGTTTTTTTCCAGCATTTTTCTTTTCTTTCATTAATTTTCCATTTCCCTTAGCTTCTTTATTTCTGCCCTTGTCTGTTTTAATTCCTCAATTTTTGGTTTCCAGAAATTGCCATACTATTATTACTCCCGCTTTCTGAGTGTGTTTATTTTTCTGCTTTTGCCACCAGGTCTTTTGGTCGGTGAAATCCTTCTCTGGATCTCATCCATCCTGAAGCATCTTGTCGATTAAGCCCTTCCAGTTGCCTGCATAGAATCTAGCAAGGGTGCCTTCTTCACCCCAGTCTAATTCTTTCCCCGACGCCATTCTGTGATCCGACTACGGGCGGTCCCACCGCACTGGACCCTTCACCCGACTTTAATCCTGCCCCAAGATTTTCCTGTTCATCTAACTTCTTACTTACAATTACTAACTGCTCCTTTGTCGCAACAACAGTGTCCCTAACTTATAATTACTTTATGGTACCAGTTCTTAAAATTGTGTCTTTCCCGCTCAGCAGATCTCACTTGATTCGGATCTGTGCCCGGGTTTGACCATCGACTTCCAGGCCACCGAATTTGTGAGTGGTATTGAAAAGTTACACACTCTTGTTGTGACCCCTCCGCCATGGTCTCACCCGTGCCACAAAATCCTGCCGACTACGCCAAATGTTGGGGTACAAATCTATGTCAAAGAACAAGACTCGAGACTTTAAGTGGGAAAACACACAAGTTTAATATGTGTATTTGTAGATGTGGCCAAGTCGGAGATCTGTGCTAGATTCCGCAACCCATAACCCCAGATACTCCCCGACTGGCCCAGAGTGGCCCATATTTAAGCTTGCAAGCTACAAATGCATGCGTCATCAAGGTTACAGCAGAAGCATCGGCACATTCGCAACAAGGTACATGAGACCCTGAGGCCATTGTTTAAACATTCAGTTCCCCTTTATCAGCAGAAAAACAAGCAGATATCAGTAAGAACAAATGTACAGCTATGTGCCCCCTCCATCCGTTTCATATCCTGCTTCCCCTATATTCATGACTCAGGGTCAGCAGATGTTGGAGTCTAAATATTTTTTTTCTTCTCTCTGCCAGGCAGATGAATTCTGCTTGACCATATTAGGCTCATAGCAGGAATAGCCAAAAATCCCTCTACACATACAATGAGCTGACTGAACTAATTCCCGACCAACGAAAATCAAAAGAGAGCATCCTCACGGCCAGGCACAGATTTTACCGCAGACCTGAGGGCCAGGAGATTGCAAAATATGCTGCTGACCTCAGGAGAATTTTGCGGCACCATGTGATTTCAGCACGCACCTCAACGAAGCATTGCGAGACATCTTTGTTATGGAAATTAGCCACAAGGGCCTCCTTCACAAGCTATTATCTGCCGACATCACCGTCAACCTGCAGAAGGCCATCAGCATCAGTCAGACGTTGATGACCTCGAACTGCAGCACCAAGCAAATTCTTCATCCTGTGGACTCAAACCCGGCAAGTACTGTACACAGAATGGTGCCTTTCACAGACAAGACTGTAGAACATGGCTCTGCCCAGGGCAGAGAGCACAGACCTCAGGGTTCCAGAACTCAGAGTCTGCCGAGGGGTGCTAATCGAGTAGCACCATGCTGGCGTTGCGGAGGAAACCATAGGGCTCACCAGTGTCGGTTTGCTGAGTACATATGCAAAGCCTGTAACATGAAGGGCCAACTCCAGCGTATGTGTAAAAGAAATACGACTCACCGTCTAGTAGAGCAGTCGGTAGATGACTTTGAATCCAGCGGGTAGTATGATGATTTGGCCAGAGAGGCAGCTCAGCCCCAAGAAGAAGTGTATGGAGTTTATACCTGCACCACCGATTGTCCTCCAGTGAAGATGGAAGTCGAGATAAATGGCGTTCCAGTCTTCATGGAAGTGGACATGGGAGTGAGCCAGCCAGTGATGAGCCAAGATGTCTTTGAGAGGTTATGGAACGAAAAACGACCTGAGCTGGTTCCAGTACAGGAAAAGTTGCGCACCTACACCAAGAAGCTGATCCCAGTCCTTGGTAGTGCGGATGTAAGTGTAATCCATAATGGCGTGGCGTATAAGTTACCTCTGTGGATTATTGCAGGTGATGGTTCAACGCCACTTGGAAGAAGGTGGATGGGGAAGATCCAGTGGAAATGGAAAGACCTCGTCACTCCAGCAATCGATGTCCCCCGTGCTCAGAGACAGAGCAAAACCTCACCTTCGCTTGGGCCAGGCACCAGAGAACAGACCAGCGCAGCCTCTGAGGCACAGACCGTCCATCAGGACTGCATGGTAATGATCCAACCGAAACGACCTAAAAGTACCTTCCTGGCTCCAGTGGAAGGACTCCCGGGGAGGAAGATCGAATTCACAGGCACTTTTACAGCAGGAACGCCATCTTGCCTCTGTCCTCTTGCAGTCGACCTCGAGGACAAAGGCAAGATGGTGTCCCTGCTGCAGCGAGGTGCAGCGTGGCTGAAAAAAAAGATGGCCACAGCCATACCATGAGGTGCAACAGTGGTTTCTAACAAAGGATTTGATAGGGGTAAAGCCAGCAGGAATCTCTTAAAGGAGACCTGCAACCAACTGAACTTGAAGAGACATTGTATGCATGGCAATCAATGTAACGAAGTGACTAAGATTCTGAACAAAATGTTGTTGCGAGATGTCGGGAATAGATTGCATTCATGGTTCAGTCATGGTCAGTACTGAGGTAGCAGTACAGGTATGTGAGGGCTCTGGTTCCAGAGCAACCGGACGGGGTCCAAGTCGTCTGACAGTGGCGCTGCTCCCCCTGCTAGCGGGATGGGTTTGGTTCGCTCACCTTGCCAGGACTTAGGGCCTTTGCCATTGCCTAGTGGTGGGCAGAGCCACAGATGTGTATGTCCCCAAAAGTAGCAAGCAAGTGAATTCGGGAGGGTAAAGGTGCTGATCCTGATGTCCTTCCCCAGGTGTCTCCACAAGTTATAGGCCAGCGACCTCAGGAGGGTGAAGGCACTGATCCTGATACACTACCCTAGGTTTATCCCACACTGCAGACACGGGATGGCACTATTGGCCACGGACCTGGAATCAAAACCGGCGCTAATACGCGCAGTCGGCCGCCGTTGCCCACCATCTGGGTGGAGACGGTGCAGCCCCCAGACCCAGTCGCTACCTCGGCCATGTCCAGGAACGAAAGGTCAGAACTAACGAGTTCTCCAAACGGGACCTGGAACAGCCAGGTTCCCAACACTGTTAGAGAGCAGGCAGAAGTTTCTACAACCCTCAAAGGAGGACAGGGAGGCCATACACATCTGTGGCTCTGCCCACCACTAGGCAATGGCAAAAGCCCTGAGTCCTGGCAAGGTGAGTGAACCAAGCCCACCCTGCTATCAGGGGGAGCAGCGCCACTGTCAGACGACTTGGACCCCGTCCGGCTGCTCTGGAACCAGAGCCCTCACATACCTGTACTGCTACCTCAGTACTGACCATGACTGAACCATGAATGCAATCTACCCAATCCTGGCACACGACCATAAAACGTAACGAATGTAAGTCACTGAACCAAGGTGTCACGATACTTGCACTGTGTCTGATCCTGTATGTTAATGTAATGGACCAGCTGCATGATTTCGCTGTGGGGGCGAGGGCGGGGGGGTGGAATTGGATGTATGTAGCCATGGACACACACATGGATCACATCCAGAACCCACTGGAACCTCCACTGCATCATCGAACCATCCAAACTGGTAACCACTACCCAACGTTGTGGCAAAAGGACTTGGGGATTAACAGAGAGAGAGAGAGCCAAGCCAAAGCACAGCCAAGGTGCAAGGGCTATTGACACTTAAGTCTGGGGAGAACTAAGTCAGAGCACAATAATGCAAAGGTAATTGGCACAAAGGACTTGGAGAAGAGTGATGTTATATATGCAGACTTTTGATATACTCTCTGTGTAGTCACTGTATAGTTGCATAAGGTGGAGACTTGTTTACCTGATGTACTATCAATAAGGTTTACACTGTGTATCTACTATGCTGTCACTACTAGTGGGTGCAACTTGTGGAGACCGAGGTTTCCTGCCCTGGTGGCAGAGGCTGTATAAAAGGGTAGCCACCATGCGGCTGCCTCACTCAGGAGTAACGAATAAAGGACCAAGGTCACTACGGTTTGAATACAACACATTGCCTCGTGGAGTCATTCATAAGTACATTACAGACATTACAGCTTTTATCTCTGACTGTTTATCCTCCAACTCCTTTTCAAACTTCCTCTCGAGCTTCTCCTTCTCAAACGTTTCCATCTTGTCCTCGAGTTTTTTAACCCTTTACCTATCTTCCTTCAACTCCATAAGTGGTCGGTTTACTACCACTTCTTTTTCACTAATCTCTGTTCGTAAGTTATCTTTTATACCTTCACAGATCTGAGCCGACAACCAAACGGCTTCCATCAACTCAGGCTGACACGGGGGCGGTGTCCAGTGTCCAACCCTCAAAACTGGATCACCACTGTCTCTAATGATCCATTCCCAATATTCTCCGACAGGTAACTTCTCCTCTTCCACCTTTTTTCCTTTTCGGGCCGAACTCTCCGACCACTCATACGCTCAGTCCCTCGGTCTCGGCGCTTCCAAAATGAATTTCATCCATTCTTCCTTAGGATTTAATTTCCCCAGATAATACTAGTACATTTGCTCATGGCCCGGTGTGGGCCCCTTACTCTGGCTTTTACTGCTTAAGCCCGGCATTCTGTATAACAGTCTGACCTCAGAGTCCTGCCGCAGGTTGCCAACTCTGTTGGTAAAAAGAAACGTGTCTTTACTCTATGTTGCAGTGTTCATGACTCTGGGAATTATGGACACATACACACAACGTTGGATTAATCGTGAAGACTTTTATTTGTATAACTAAAGTTAAATCTTACATAGAGGCAATGATTATTCTTAGCTAAACACAATTCAGCACAACATATACAAAGTAAATACCTAAAAGCTCCCTTTTTATGCTACCCAGACCCAAGTGCTGGTCAGGTTTACCTTATCCTGGGTAACGTCACCTTAACTGCAGTAAAAGTTATCTCTTCCTACCCTCATATTTATGTGCTGAATTACCAGATGGTCAATTTTGTGTTAATCTTGCTTGATCAGTGGCCCCTCGGCCGAAGACTGCTGGTTGGTTTTACAGAACTCTCAAGACACATTCTTTCATTAATCAGCCTTCTCCCACAGCAGTTCTCAGGGGTGTTGTGGCCTTGCATTATCTCGTTAGGTTTCACGACTTTAGTTTTGCAAGCCTCATATCTTTTGCTTTTCTAAGCACTTTTTTGTAATTATAGCAGCCGATTCCGATACGGTGGAGACACTGAGAGGAGGATGAATGTGCAGTTGACCTACTTGGATCCATAGGATGAACAAGGGAAGAAAGTTAAGAGGAGAACTGGCCATAATAATGAGAATAAAAAAATAGAGAGTGAGAGACAAGAAAAGTTCCTATAGACCAAGAGAGGTTAGAGACTACAGGTAAGAGTAGGTTCATCAATCAAAGAACAAAGGTTTTCTTGTATTTTGCCAGGAGTGCAAGACAAGTACCAGAAGAGCCTCCCAAAAGATGGGAGCAGCATTCAAGCCTTGGATGGACATAATTCTGTAGAAAGGTCAAGTGTTGAGCAACAATATAATAAAAATGTTAAAATAGAAGCTAAAATAGAAGTTAAAAAAGGTAAGGCATCTTTTGTGGCAACTTCTGAAGTTTGTACTTGTTATGTTCAGAATAACTCCACAAGACTGTATGCTGTAAGTTCAAACTGCTGTGACCTTAGTCTCTTTAATCAAACTTCAGAGTAAAGAATCAGCATGGCAGACAACCTTTTTATACTTGCTTGCAGGAGGTGTGCAGATGACCATTGGGTCTCCAACAGATGCTCCCCATGGTGGCAAGTCTTATACTATTATAAAGTTTACATACATAACAGTGCTGAATAAAAGAGGACATTTAAGAATCAATGATGGTACAAATAAAAATAGAACATTGCACTTTCTGGGTAATTCTCATTAGGCTTTTTTATGAACTGCTCATTTATCAAATGGAGGCTATGAGCTTGCTCTCTGTGTGCACATTACGTAGAATTAAATAGAATATATAGCACAGAAACTGGCCATTCAGCCCAACTAGTCTGTGCTGGTGATAATATTCCACATGAGTTCTTCCCATTTCATCTGCCTCATCTCAGCCCTTCAGCATATCTTTTCATTCTCTTTCTCTCATGTACTTGTCTAGTTTTCTTGTCTTGTCTAGTGCCTCAACCACTTCCTGTAATAACGAGTTCCACGTTATAACTACTCTCTTTAAATACATTTCTCCTTATTTCCCTATTGTATATATTAGGAACTATCTTGTAATTCTGGCCCAAAGTTTTTGATTCTTCCATGGGTGGAAATTTAACACATTTTAAGAGCTGTACATAGTTATTAGTTGTAATAGCAACGAAACAGGAAAAGGCTATTAGACCCACTAAGCCTTTTAATTGATCTCAATCACATCTACCGACCCTAGAATAAAATCACTGAATAGTACAGCACAGAAAGATGTAATTTGGCCCATTGAGTACTTATCGGATTCCCCTTTGAAGGCTATTATTGAATCAGTATCCACACCCTATCAAGCAGTGCATTCAAACTCTTAACAACTCATTGCATAAAAAAGTTTCTCCTCATGTCGCCTCTGATCCTTTTGCCAATCACCTTAAATCTGTGCCCTCTAACTATCGACCCTTCAGTCATTAGAAGCAGTTTCTCTTTATTTACTCTGTCTAAACCCCTCATGATTTTATGAATTCTCCTCTGAACCTTCTCTGCTCTAAGAAGAATAAACCCAACTTCTCCAGTCTATCCATATAACTGTAATCACACATCCCTAGAACCATTTTAGTAAATCTCTGCTTTCTATTCTTTAGCCAATGTTGTGCCCATGCTACTACGGCCTCTTTTATATCGTGGGCTTCAGTTTTGCTAACAAATCTAATATGTGGTACTTTATCACATGCCTTTTAAAAGTCCATATACACAATAGGCCAACAATTGCAACTGGAGACTTTCTGCGGGCGGATGCCTCCGACCAAAAAAGAAAATCCGAATGTGGTCCTACTCCAACGAACACTTCAGGTCCGAGGCCTAGCTGCACAGCCCAGTGCAAAGGCCCACACATCCCAGGAGCGTAAGCGCTTCTTGCGATCATGTGGGCCTGGACCACCAATCACAATGTTGTATTCTCAATGATAGTAATGGGAGCTCTGAGCTCCCATTACTATCAATGAGAATACCCCTAAAATCAAATAAAACTCAAGCATAAATAAAAAAAACATTTCACTTATAATTTAAAAAAATTATTAGAAATTATATAAAATTAAATGTTTTAGAGAAAAAAAACTTTTGTGAAAATTAAAAAAAACAATTTTAATATTGTTAAAAATAAACACCTTCATGAATAGGGTTTTTAAATATAAAAATAAGTAATACATTTTTTTTCTCTATCAATTAAAGCTCTTACGCTGGTAAAAGCAGGCCTTACACCTGTAAAGGCCCTTCTCCCAAGGAGGCATGTGATCTATCAAAAGAAATTTTGACTGATCACAATTGCCGGGTTCAGACGCCTGCGCTTCGCACACCTTAATCCGGTAATGCAGGGACTCTTCGGGTGTGTGCGCACATCGTACGCACCCGGAGAGGCTGGAATTTCAGGGCTAATATCACTGTCCTCATCCACCCTCTCTGTTACCTCATCTAAAAACTCAATCATGATAGTTTAACCCTTTTACCACATCTCTCAGCCGCTTCCCTCCGAAAAGACTTTGAATCCATTTATATTGTCCATTTCCCTAGTACCTTCCCTAGTAACTTAATACAACCCTTGTGTAAAAATGATTTTGCCCCTCTTCTATCTTCTTTTTTCTAATTTTTAACTTGTCTTCCTCCTTACAAACTTCAATTAGATTGCCTCAAAGTTCATTTTCCAAAGAAAACAAGCTCAATTGCCTTAACTTTTCCACATAATGTAAATTCCAGATACCTGAAATGATTTTCATTGCCCTCTCTGTCCTTTCCCCTATTTGTATTGATTTGATGGCCAGAACTGCGCACAGTACTGCACATGGGGTCTGATCAATGTCTTATTGAGCAACCATGCAACCTCCAAATATGTTTTCTCTGGTACTAAAACAGATCCTTGGGATCAGTATTCGAATCTATGCCTGAAAAACAGGGTCAATTGGAAAATAATCTGTTCTTATTCCTTCCATAACCTTCTTACATTCTTAAATATGTTCAATCCATTGTCTCTGCTACGTTGACTGATCAAAGTGGGGATGCTACAATTGGCCATAGTGTCTATCGAGGGTGAGCCTTCTCAATGACTATACAGTAACCTCTGCTACAAAGTGTGGACAGGATTAGTCTCTCAAGATTGAATTCATGGAAATTAAAATTGGAAGAGGTGGCTCATATGTTTTACGCTATCACCCCAAGTGAAAATTATCCTCAGTTTTTTTTCAACTTCAAAAACTCACAATTATATAGCACGTTTAATGTGGCAAAATGTCACAACTGGTTTGATGCACCCAAGAAAGAATAGGAAATGGAGTAGTAGAGATAGAAAAAAGGGGTAGGCTTTGAGGAGGAATTTGAAGATGGGGAGAGAAGTAGTAAGATGGAGGGGTTTAGGAAGGGATTTCCCAGAGGGTGTGGGCAAGATGCAGGCTGATGATGCCACCAATGAGTGGAGTGAGAGAGAATGTATAAAGTTAGAATGAAGGGGTAAGGCCATGGAAGGATTTAAAGATGAGGATGAGGATGTTCAAATTGATTTACTGGAGGACGTGGAGTTAATGGAGTTCAGCAAAGACAGAAGTGAAAGATGAATGGGCTCGTCTGCTGGATAGGATGTGTCTGGTACAGCTCTGGTTGAATTGATTTACATAGGGTAAAGCTTGGATCAAAGCAAAAATGTTGGCAAATTCAAGTCTAGAGGTGATAAACATGAATGAGAGTTTCAGCAGCAGTGGGTGCTAGCACTTCTTCCCCCATTCATCGCTGTCTTTTTTGGGAGATCTTGCTGCTCTTTCTTTACACCAGCCCAGGAGCACTGAGGTCAATTGTAGCACTCCAGGCTGAGATCAGCTGATGACACAGAGCAGGGAGCCAACCTGGGACCTACCTAATCTGTGTGGCTCAATTCTACTCTGTGAGTTTAGCGCCAGCACAAAGTGATTTTGGTCTTGGACCAATGGTAAATTGACAGTGTAAGATCAGAGTGAGGGCACGAGCTGACTCCGGAGCAAAGAGGAACGTCTCTGGAGGCAGTAGTCTTATACCACTTTGGTTCGACACCATGTGGAGTGTAAGTCCAGTGAGGTGTCAAACCTGCTTTACAAAATGCTCGTGGAGTTTGTTGCACTAGCTGGATACTTGGTAAACATACCTGAGCTCAATTTAAACTGTTTCATTGCAGGCATTCAAACCTTCCCGCATGCAAAATATTGACATCAAATTGCATAGAAATTACAACAGTCTAATCAGTTCATGCCCCAAGAATTTGTAATTCGGCTCTGCAGAGGCATGAGGCATCACTGCTTAGAAGTGATTTTGAATGATTTGGTACTATATTAGCAATATAACCAGAGAGACGAGAAAATAGCTGGTGCGAGAAATGGTACTGTCATACTGATGCAGTAGGGGGTGCTCTACTGAATTCTGGGGAAGAGCTACCTCTCCATTGAACTATGTTCTGAGAAGGAAGTATTTGATGCTGGCACCAGTTGTTGGAAATGGGGAGAACTTCCCAGAGCTAATCTCTGTTACCTTTGCTGATTAGAAAACCTCACCAACATTTTCGGGAGAGTAAATAGAGAATGGGAGGAGGAAATGGGCTGCTGCAGATTAAATAGGAATGAGCTATCTCTGACTTGTGAGTTATCCATCATTCAACTTTGTGATTTGTAATGGATCGTAAAATGTCTTCGTCTGATGCCCAGAATCCTGCCACTTATTAAACCTCATCAAAATCCAACCAGCTGCCACTAATCTTTTCTGCTTGAATGCTTTCTGAAAGGGTAAATGAGCTGCCAAACTTGGATAATGGAATTGTAATTGGCAATTAAAACCTGTGCTGTTAATTGTGTTGGTTGATCGTTTGAATGCACCGTCTTGCTCTTTGTTTTTGTAATTGATTTGTAACATAAGCAGAGAGCAGACAAATTGAGGAAAACGATCCATTGATATTCACGGAGAGAGAGAAAAACACATAACAAAAACATTTGGGCAAGGCACATTTGTGGAACTCACTGTTGGTGCGATTACAACGTATATGGGGCTGCGGATATTTCCATCATTAAACGTTATTTACCTGGATCTTTTTCTTCATCCACCCCACACATAAGAAATATTAGCAGGAGTAGGCCATCTGGCCCAACGAGCCTGCTCCGCCATTCAATGAGATCATGGCTGATCTACGAACACAACTCTTTCCTGCACTATCCCCACATCCCTTAATATCCAAACTTCTATCGATCTCTGCCTTGAATATACTCAAAGACTGAGCCTCCATAGCCCTCTGGGGTAGAGAAGTCCAGAGATTCAACACCCTCTGAGTGAACATAAAAACATAGGAACATAAGAAGTAGGAGCAGGAGTGGGCTACCTCGCGCCTTGAGCCTGCTCTGCCATTTAATAAGATCATGGCTGATCTGATCATGGACTCAGCTCGACTTCCCTGCCCGCTCCCCATAAGCTTTTATTCCCTTATCACTCAAAAATCTGTCTATCTCTGCCTTAAATATATTCAATGACCCAGCCTCCACAGCTTTCTGGGGCAGAGAATTCCGTAGATTTACAACCCTCTGAGAGAAGAAATTCCTCATCTCAGTTTTAAATGGGTGGCCCCTTATTCTCAGACTATGTCCCCTTGTTTTAATTTCCCCTATGAGTGAAAATATCCTCTCTGCATCCACCTTGTCGAGCCCCCTTGTTATCTTATATGTTTCGATAAGATCACCTCTCATTCTTCTGAACTCCAATGAGTATAGGCCCAACCTATTCAACCTATCTTCATAAGTCAACCCCCTCATCTCCGGAATCAACCTAGTGAACCTTCTCTGAACAGCTTTCAATGCAAGTATATCCCTCCTTATATTCCATTCCGAAGAACAGGAAGTCCCGGCTGGACGTCCTGCGGCACTTGGGTGGCTGGACCTGGCTATCGGGCCACCACCTCCTCCCCCAACCCCCCCATCTGGACCTCTCCTTCCCCACTGATGGCCTGGCCTCCTCTCCTCCTCCAGCACATGGTAAGTACAATGGCTATGAGCTCTTCAAATCTCAATGCTGCGAGCATGAAGAGGTCAGGCGCAGGCAGCGGAAGAGTACGGAGACCAAAACTATGTGCAGTACTCTAGGTGTACCAGGACTTCTCTGCTTTTATACTCTATCTCCCTTGCAATAAAGGCCAACATTCCATTTGCCTTCTTGATTACTTGCTGTACCTGCATACTAACTTTTTGTGGTTCATGTACAAGAACCCTCAGGTCCCTCTGTACTTAGCAATTTTTCTATATTTAAATTATAATTTACATTTCTATTTTTTCTGCCAAAGTGGATAACCTCACATTTTCCCACATTATACTCCATCTGCCAAATTTTTGCCCACTCACTTAGCCTGTCTATATATCCCTTTGCAGATTTTTTGTGTCCTCCTCACAATTTGCTTTCCCACCCATCTTTGTATCATCAGAAAACTTGGCTACATTACGCTTGGTGCCTTCATCCAAGTCATTAATATAGATTGTAAATAGTTGAGGCCCCAGCACCGATCCCTGCGGCACCCCACTAGTTATTCTTTGCCAACCGGAAAATGACACATTTATCTCCTCATCTCATCCCAAAAATAGAAATGCAAATTATAATTTAAATAGAGAAAAATTGCTAAATACAGAGGGACCTGAGGATTCTTGTACATTTATCTCCTCATCTCATTCCTAAATGGACGACCCCTTATTCTGAGACTGTGACCCGGTTCTAGACTCCCCAGCCAGGAGAGACATCCTCCCTGCATCTACCCTGTCACTCCCTGTAGTATGAATTTTTTATGTTTCAATGGGCCCGAACTTGGTGGAAGCTAAGTTCCGCCCAAGTGCCGCCCAAAGGACCGCCGAGATACCTGACGGTACATCAGTGGGGAAGGAGAGGTCCAGATGGGGTGGGATGGGGCAGGAGGTGGAGGCCTGATAGCCAGGTCCAGCCGCTCAATCGCCACAGGAGGTCCAGCCGGGACCTCCTGTTTGTCGAAATGGAATATAAGGAAGGATATACTTGCATTGGAGGTTATTCAGAGAAGGTTCACTAGGTTGATTCCAGAGATGAGGGGGTTGACTTATGAAGATAGGTTGAATAGGTTGGGCCTCTGCTCATTGGAGTTCAGAAGAATGAGAGGTGATCTTATCGAAACATATAAGATAACAAGGGAGCTCAACAAGGTAGATGCAGAGAGGATATTTCCACTCATAGGGGCGGGAGTTTCATAAAAAAGTCCTTGAAAGACTGCTCGGCCACGAATAAGGGATTTACGCCATGAATCTGGGCAGCAGCGGGCAGGAGCTCTCAATCTCGGTGGCAAATGCAATCCTTGTCAAAGTGCCGCCGAGGATTGAGTCGGGCCCAGGGAGGGGGGAGCACATAAAAATAAAAAGGTACACAAAAAAAACACCGGAAAACCTTCAGGAGACGCCTTACACATAAATCGCTGGAAAAAAAAAATAAAAGAAGTTCACTAACCTTTTTTTGCAGGTCATAGACACATAGAAACATAGAAAATAGGTGCAGGAGTAGGCCATTCGGCCCTTCTAGCCTGCACCGCCATTCAATGAGTTCATGGCTGAACATTCAACTTCAGTACCCCATTCCTGCTTTCTCGCCATACCCCTTGATCCCCCTAGCAGTAAGGACCTCATCTAACTCCTTTTTGAATATATTTAGTGAATTGGCCTCAACAACTTTCTGTGGTAGAGAATTCCACGGGTTCACCACTCTCTGGGTGAAGAAGTTCCTCCGCATCTCGGTCCTAAATGGCTTACCCCTTATCCTTAGACTGTGACCCCTGGTTCTGGACTTCCCCAACATTGGGAACATTCTTCCTGCATCTAACCTGTCTAACCCTGTCAGAATTTTATATGTTTCTATGAGGTCCCCTCTCATTCTTCTGAACTCCAGTGAATACAAGCCCAGTTCGGTCCCAATGAGATCTTCATACTTACCGCTGGGGTTAGATCTGCCTCCGCACAGCGGTCCTTTCCCCTGTTGCCGCCAACTCCTGTCTGGAAGAATATGCCAGCTCAGCGGGCGGGAGGCCACTTACGTGCCTTGCGTGCTAGCGGCCGTCAGCGAGCGGTTCCCAGCGGTCCTCCCCTCCCGCTGGTGGGAGGCCTAGTGGAAACTGGCACCGAGGGGAGAACGCCGAAAAAATTCGGCGACAGCCGACGGCATCGGGCGTGAGTGCACCAAGTTCGGTCCCAATGAGATCACCTCTCATTCTTCTAAACTCTAGAGAATATAGTCCTCATAGGACAATCCCCCCATCCCAGGAATCAGTCTGGTGAACCTTTGTTGCACTCCCTCTATGGAAAGTATATCTTAGGTAAGGAGCCCAAAACTGTATGCAATACTTTTGGTGTGGTCTCACCAGGGCCCTGTATCATTGCAATAAGATGTATTTACTCTTATACTCAAATCCTCTTATAATAAAGGCCAACATACCATTTGCTTTCTTAATTACTTGCTGTAGCTGCATGTTAACTTTCAATGATTCATGAACAAGGACAGCCAGGTCCCTCTGAACACCAACATTTCCCAATATCTCACCATTTAAAAAATACTCTGCTTTTCTATTTTTCTACCAAAGTGGATAACGTAACATTTCTCCACATTATATTATATTTGTCACGTGCTTGCCCATTCACTTATCCTGTCTATATCCCCTTGAAGCCTCTTTGCATCCTCCTCACAACTTACAGTCCCATCTAGCTTTGTATCATCAAATATGATTTCCCTTTCATAAATTCATGTTGACTTTGCCCAATCCTATTATTTTCGAGGAACAGCACCTCATCTTCCATTTAGGCACTTTCCAGCCTTCTGGACTCAACATTGCGTTCAACAATTTCAGACCATAACTTCTGCCCATATTTTTTTCCCTTTTTTTTGACTACACCCCCTTTTTTTTCTCTTTCCCATGGCAGCTGGTGATGATTCTGCCATTCACACCCCATTTTGACTCATCTTTAGTTTCTTAACTTGCCCCGTTATCATCTCATTTTTGCCCAGCATCCCTTTTATCTCTTAATCTCGTCTGCCTTCCATCCTATCACAGACCTTCCCTTTTGTTCTTCTTCCACTCCCTCCACTTACCTGTCCTCCGCTCCTTGGCTGCTTTCCACCTGACAGGCAGCTACCGGGCAGTAAACCGACTGAAAATATTTAAAAGATACCCTGCAATTAAATGCTGCAGAATGTCCTGTCCAGAAATCCAGCCCCCCCCGCACCCCCCCCCCCCACCATACCCCCCGCCTCCCACCCTCAACCCCCGTGCCGCTCTCTTCACAGCCGTGAGTAAACATCGGGCCTATATGTTAGATTTGTTATCAGCGTTACCCCTGCTCTCCAGTCATCGGGGTGACCTCCTGTCACTTGGCATTTTGTGTCCTGCCAGAAGTGACTTGGTATATAGAATATACACATCCTAATATGGCTATACTAATATACTAAGAGGAGCAAATGATGGGAATATGTGTACAATGTATTTACGATCATTTGTACCATAGTGCTGGGCACTGGGAATACCATACCCTCCTGATGTAAAATATTGTTATGGTGTGCTTGGAAGGGGTGGGGGGAGAGTAAGTGGATTTAAAGTTTGAATATCTCAAAGGGTGGTCACTCGATTAAAGAGGCATCGATTCAACCCCCCGGCCTATTGCTTGTTTAGCAATTCCTCAGTTACCACAGAGGTGGCCTGGCCTGCTGTGCCATAGCAGACAGCCGAGGACCTGCCGCAGCAGCCTTCCTCCACGCTCTCTCGTGGCAGGATAGAGGGAAGGATCCTGCTGGGAGGCGCCTACAAATATGTCAATTTACTTGATTCCGGAAAATCGGCTGGAGTGAAACCAAGTTTCTGCCAGGATACTGCCTATTTGTGGCCTTTGCATCCACCAACCTATATAATAATAGTCACTGCACTTCAAAAATAACATTGTGAATGGCTTTGAGGCATTTTCACAACTTGAAGAGGCCCTGTATAGATGCAAATATTAGTATTTAATATGTTCCACTCATTCACAACATAACACAACAAAACAGGGCTTTAATCTATTTTTTTGATTGTACCAATATGTTTAGTTTACAATTACTCAATACCCTTCACAGTCACTTCTGTGAATAAAATGCTAATAAAACAAACGTAATTCAATAGGAAGTTGAATAGAATAATGCACACAGTTGTGGTTGGTTAGGAATAAGTAATAAGGCTTTAATTTACGCAAGAGTTTCTGATTACATCACAAATAGCTTATGATTAGTACTTGAAAACCTAACAGCAGTAATTTGCTTTCCTCACAGATTTTGTTTTGTTGAAAATATGTCTTTTTCTCCTCCCCTCATCTTCTGACTATTTCTGGGGATCTGGTTTCCAAAGCCCTCTGGCATCCTTCTAAGTCCTCGAGTGCCTGTCCCACAGGTGTGTTTTCTCAGGTATGTCAGCCGTGGCTCAGTGGTAGCACTCATTCCTCTGTCAGAAGGTTGTGTGCTCATAGTCCCACTGCAAGGAGTTGAATGCATAATCTCGACTGACACTTCAGTGCTATACTGAGGGAATGCTGCAAAAGTATTGTCTTTTGGATGAGACATTAAACTTGGATGAAACGTTGCCCTGTCTGCCCAGTCAGGTGGATGTAAAAGATCCAAAGGCACTCTTTGAGGAAGAGCTGGGGACTTGTCCTGGCCAATAGTTATCCCTCATCAACGTCACTAAAACTGATTAACTGGTTATTATTATTTTGCTGTTTAAGGGACCTTGTGCGCAAATTGGCTGTCGTGTTTTCTACATTACAACAGTGAATACACTTCAAAAGTACTTCATTAGCTGTAAAGCACTTTGGGACATCCTGAGGTTTTGAAAGGTGCTATATAAATGCCAGTCTTTTTTTTTAAAATAGTGACCAGGCCCTGATGCAATGGTAGATACCTTGGCAGAATGCGTATTCGGCCTGTCCATTATTATGAGCCTGTAAGTGCCCACGGAGAAAGTGGCTAGAAATTTGGTATCGTCCCGGTTGGGGCATTAACATTTTAGCCCTAAGTGCTAATCAATATTGCTGCCCACTAAATTCAGTATCAGCACTCAAGGAATGCAGGGGAGTGCTAAATCAGATGCTTATGGCGTAGGTGAGTGGTGTTAGGCTCCAAGCGATAGCGAATGAGGTGTTATGTAATCGCCAGTGAGCTTTGGCAAAGGCGTCTTCCAGCCATTAAAAGGGAGGGTCACTGGAGTCTGCACATCAGCCCTCAATGATTCAGGGAGTGCAGAATGGCGATATGCTGTGGAATGAAATGCAAAGTCCGTTGACGGCCCGCAACATATTGGGGAATAAGCAGCCTTTATTTGGCTGCAGATGCATCCTGCGCTCTCTGCCATTCATAACTGACCTTTGGAACGAAAGTTCCCTGACAGCTGGGGCACATCCCTTTAAGTAGCGGCCCGCCAGCCGCCAGTGAGCTGGTTCACGCCTCCTCACCCTGCCGCTGTCGGCACGAGGCAGTATGGCGGGGTGCGCTACTGAAGTTTGCAGATTAGGCGCACAGCAAGCGTTGCATGCTCGGTGACGTCATGATCTGCATGGCGAAAGGTACCAAGCCATGAACTGTTATCGTCGGTTCTACGAGGCTGCCGAATTTACTGTGCAGCACGAGATTCGCTCCGCCGCAGCGCTACTACCTGAGCACCCCATTTGCACCCCCACTAAGTGGGGCGCTAACATGCTGAATTTTTCCCTCCCAACATCTTCCTCCCTGATTGCTGAGCCATGGTGGGAATTTAATACACTAATCCCAAATAAGCATCAAACATCGGCGACTGAGAAAAAGAGGAGCCTTGTTATTCATTAACCTTTAGTTTATTAAATGGTCATAATTGCTATGAGAAAGAATGGCTGGTAACCCTTTTGTTTATTGGCATTTAAATGCACAACACAATGACTGCAGACTGCATCAAATCATTGGATCAGGCCACTTGCATGAGGCTGAGTTGTGACAAAACCTAATGCATGGCTGTTTTACATAAGAACATAAGAAATAAGAGCAGGAGTAGGCCATACCGCCCGTCGAGCCTGCTCCACCATTTAATACAATCTTAGCTGATCCAATCATGCCTGCTCCCCATGACTCCTTATTACCTTATCGGTTAAGAAACTGTCTATCTCTGTCTTAAATTTATTCAATGTCCCAGCTTCCACAGCTCTCTGAGGCAGCAAATTCCACAGATCCACAACTCTCTGAGAGAAGAAATTTCTCCTCATCTCAGTTTTAAATGGGTGGCCCCTTATTCTAAGATCATGCCCTCTAGTTCTAGTCACCCCCATCAGTGGAAACATTCTCTCTGCATCCACCTTGTCAAGCTCCTCATAATCTTATACGTTTCGATAAGATCACCTCTCAATCTTCTGAATTCCAATGAGTAGAGGCCCAACCTACTCAACTTTTCCTCATACGTCAACCCCCTCATCCCCAGAATCAACCGAGTGAACCTTCTCTGAACTGCCTCCAAAGCAAGTATATCCTTTCGTAAATATGGAAACCAAAACTGCATGCAGTATTCCAGGTGTGGCCTCACCAATACCCTGTAGCAAGACTTCCCTGCTTTTATACTCCATCCCCTTTGCAATAAAGGCCAAGATTCCATTGACCTTCCTGATCACTTGTTGTACCTGCATACTAATCTTTTGTGTTTCATGCACAAGTACCCCCAGGTCCCGCTGTACTGCAGCACTTTGCAATCTTTCTCCATTTAAATAATAACTTGCTCTTTGATTTTTTTTCTGCCAAAGTGCATGACCTCACACTTTCCAACATTATACTCCATCTGCCAAAGTTTTGCCCACTCACTTAGCCTGTCTATGTCCTTTTGCAGATTTTTTGTGTCCTCCTCACACATTGCTTTTCCTTCCATCTTTGTATCGTCAGCAAACTTGGCTACGTTACACTCAGTCCCTTCTTCCAAGTCGTTAATATAGATTATAAGTAGTTGGGGTTGCAGCACTGATCCCTTCGGCACCCCACTAGTTACTGATTGCCAACAGAGAATTAACCACTTATCCCGACTCTGTTTTCTGTTTGTTAGCCAATCCTATATCCATGCTAATATATTACCCCCAACCCCGTGAACTTTTATCTTGTGCAGTATGTGGTACCTTGTCAAATGCCTCCTGGAAATCCAAATACACCACATCCACTGGTTTTCCTTTATCTACCCTCTTCGTTACATCCTCAAGGAATTCCAGCAAATTTGTCAAACATGACTTCCCCTTCATAAATCCGTGCTGACTCTTCCTGACAGAATTATGCTTTTTCCAAATGTTCTGCTACTGCTTCTTTAATAATGGACTCCAACATTTTCCCAACCACAGATGTTAGGCTAACTGGTCTATAGTTTCATGCTTTTTGTCTGCCTCCTTTTTTAAATAGGGGCATTACATTTGCAGTTTTCCAATCTGTGGGACCTCCTCAGAATCCAGGGCATTTTGGTAAATTACTATCAGTGCCATCCACTATCCCTGCCGCTACTTCTCTTAAGACCCGAGGATGCAAGTCATTCCGAAATCTAAAAGAGCTTCCCACTAAATGCCCGTCACTAAGTGTATCCAGTTTCACTGCAGTTCAAGTTTCTTTATTATGTTGTTGCAAGAAAGGATGTCTTAACAGTTTAAATTTAGTCCTTGCATTTTCACAAAGTTCCTTCAGCCACTGGAATCAATTGGATAAAATAATACTGTGAAAACAATGGTGCTTCTCCTTAATCAACAACAATAAAAAAATAATATAAGAACATAAGAATTAGGAGCATGTCGAGGCCATTTGACATCTTGAGCCAGCTTCGCCATTCAATGAGATCATGGCTGATCAATCGGGAGAATAAGATATTGTCATAAACCATTATCTGGGCCCTGTTAGTCTCAATTAGGGAACTTTTAATGGGCACTTGCTGACTGCTATTTATTGAACAATATATTCTGTGCCACAGTGGAAATAGGCCCAAGATAGCTGAAGCAACAGTGCATTAATTCATGATCTCCACTGATATTAATTCAACTCCTTCACACCATCTGTCAGCAGTATCCTTTCTAAGCCAGTATCCTTTAACCAATGATGTCATCAAAAAGTCTGGAAAAAATTATTGGCAAACAGCGGTTTTTAAAAGGATGCTAAAATTAATTACTTTTTAAAAATTGCTTTAATTTTTAAAAGGAAGCACATACCCCCATTTTTCCCAATATTTTCCTCTGCAATAGTTTAATGAATCCATAAATGTGCTGTTTATAAACCAAAGGAAATATCGGACCAATTTTTAAGAAATTCTTTGTGAGCGTGTGTATAATGGGCCTGAAATTCCGGTCGGAGGCTTCTTTCAGACAAATGCCTCCGACCCGAGAATTTTTTACAAATTTACCTGGTGGATCTGGCGGCGCCTGCTATTGCGGTGGGGACGCCTTCTCTTCCCGCTCTTTGGAGCGCGCTCCCATCCTTGACGTTCGGATACAGAAGGTGCAGTCACGTGTGACTGCACAACCAATCATGTACAGTTTTCGCATTAATAGCAATGAGAGCTCCGTATCTACAAGTTCTTATTGCTATTAATGAGAAAAAAAAACAAACACACTAAACACAACATAAAAAATAAAAAACACACCTCACATATTTAACATTAATTTAAATTAAAGTTATTAAATGTGTGAGAAAAAATATATATTTTTTGGATTTTTTTTAAGTAATTAGCGTTTAAAATAAACTTACCTTCGTGGGCAGGGTTTTTAACATATAAATATGTTTTTAAATTTTATTTTATATGTTTTTTTATATGTTTTAAAACTCCTATGCTGGTAAAAGTAGGCTATGCTTTTACCAGGCACAGAGTTTTAAGGGCATTCGCTGAGCAAGAGATGGGCAAATAGCGCAATCTCGCCCATGCGAATGTCCTTCTCCCCAAGATGCAGTGGATCTGTCAAGCCAGAACTTGACAGATTGGAAAAGCCGGTTTTCAGCACATGCGCATTGCACGCCAAAAACCGGCTTTTGCGATACCTCCCGGGTCCGTACACACTCCGTACGGACCCGTTGAGGCTGGAATTTCAGGCCCATTGTGTGTACATGCCTATTTTTGCATGCATGAGTGTGGGCCTGTGTCTGTGTGTGCATGGATGTATGTATGCATGTGTATGTTTCTGATTGTGGCTATATCTGTTATTGAGTGTGTGTGAGATTGTTCACGTGTGTGTGTGACTGTGTCCGTGAGTGTGAGAGATTGTGTTCATATGCATGTGTAAAATTGTGTTAGTGAGAGAGATTATATTTGTGAGTGTGTGTCTGTGAGATTGTATTTGTGAGTGCATGTGTATGTGATTGTATTCATGAGTGTGTAACCGCTTTTTCGATCTGTCAAGTTCTGGCTTGACAGATCCAACGCACCTTGGGGAGAAGGACATTCTCCACCACATGTTAAAAAAATCCACGCACAGACATCTTCCACCCTTCAAGATGTAGTTTGGGATCCAGAATATTAGGTCCTTCATTGAAACTCATCCCTTTTCGGCGTGGAAGCAAGTCATTTCGAGGGACTGCCTATGATGATGATATGATTTGTGAGTGCGTGTCTGTGATTGTATTTGTGAGTGTGTGTGTGAGCTTATATTTGTGAGCGTTTGTGTGTGTGAGATTGTATTCATGTGTGTGTGAGATTGTATTTGTGAGTGTGTGTGTGAGATTGTATTTGTGAGTGCGTGTGTGTGAGATTGTATTTGTGAGTGCGTGTGTGTGCAATTGTATTGGTGAATGTGTGTGTGAGATTGTATTTGTGAATGCATGTGTGTGAGATTGTATTTGTGAGTGAGTATGTGTGAGATTGTATATTTGAGTGTGTGTGTGTGAGAGATTGTATTTGTGAGTAGGTGTTAGATTGTATTTGTATGTGCATGTGTGTGAGATTGTATTTGTGAGGTGTGCAAGAGTAGAAACAGTTTTTCTATCACTCTGCCACTAGACGGTGCCCAAGTTATCTGCAAGAGGCACCAAGTGCCGTGAAGTATTTTGTTTCCCAGTCAATCCCATCACTTGTCCCAGAATCCCCAGTCAATGCGACTGACACTCCACACTCATAGTTCTGATTAAGATGCCACACTTGAGTTAAAGCAGCCATTAAGATTTGATGAGGAATTGATCAGAGCATCAACAGGGAAATTTAGCTGTTCGGAGGAGCGTCACTGCTGAAGATTATCCCTGTCAGCTTGTATTGGATGTGCTTTGGAATTCTGAAAGTAAAATAGAGGAATCTCAAAATCACTGTGGTTTGGGACATTAACATTTGAATCGATTTATTTATTTATTTACTGATGTCTTTTTTTTCAGTTGCAAGGAATTCACTTTGCAACATATTTAAAGTTTCTTTATCCAATTTTCTCCCCTGAAGGCAGTGGCTCAGACACCGTTTGTCGAACTGTCACTGCACTTAGCACACAAGAGGAAAATAACCACGTCTAGATGTAGAGTCATGGATTTGCTCTGTCACCGGATGCTGGTGAACACTCAATCACTGCTGTCACTGCCATTAGACTGAATGCACTGGGATCTAGCACACGAATGCTGAGACCAGTAAATCACTTTGATTTAGTCATTTTAGGGATGTCATTGACCAATGAATTTCATTGGACTACATAGAAGTTACAGCACACAAACAGGCCATTCAGCCCAACCAGTCCATGTTGGTGTTTATCGTCCACACGAGCAATAGTCCTAATCCCATGTCACCTTATTCTTCTTTCCTTCAACTACCTATTTAACAATAACTTGCATTTTTATAGAATGCCTTTAGCATAGCAAAATGTCCTAAGGCGCTACACAGAGCGTTATTGGACACAATTTGACACTGAGCCGCATAAGGAGATATTCGGACAGGTGACCAAAATCTTGATCAAAGAGGGAGGTTTTAAGGAGCAAGTTTAAGGAGGAGAGAGAGGTGAAGTTAAGGGAGAGAATTGCAGAGCGTAGGGCCTAGGCTGCTGAAGATGTGACCGCCGATAGTTAACCTATTCTTAAATGTTGGCAAGGTCTCTGCTTCAATCACTGCCTCTTATAGTGCATCCTGTGTAAAAATGTTCCTCCTGCTCATTGTATATTTAATCTTATACTAATGTCCCTAGACCCCTCAATCACTGGAACAGTCTACTTCGATCAACTCTGTCCATCCCTTCATAATTCTAAACAGCTCTCTCAAATCTCTTATGTTCTCTCATTCTCGATCCCTGGGTAACTGCACTGACCACAAGTTCAATTCCCTGATCTGCGCCGAGTTGACTGATCTCAACGGGACAGTAACGATGTTGCAATTTGTCCAAGCACGTCTGGGCAAGTGAGGGGGGTTATTGCCCAGAGTTCTTACTCCTGACCGCTACCCAGCAACCTCGGCAGCAAGTGCTCATGTGTGGAAAGTGGCGCCTTGACATTCAAGGGGTGATTTCACAGCTCAGCAGGCAGCAGCCCTCACGGGTTTAGGATCAGGATGCCTGTGATTTCCTGAGCACCACTCCTCGACCAGGAATTCCGGGTGTGTGCATGAGTATAAGTTATGTAAGCATAGAACTGAGTGAGATGCAATGAGGAATTTCTTTTCACAGAAAGTCGTTGACCTCTGGAAAAAAGCTGGCGGCACGAACAATGAGTGCAATTATCCGCAAGCATTGAAAAAGGAGGCGAGTGAATTTGTAAGAGTGGCTAACACATCTACATATAGAAGGGATTTGGGGATTGTGTTAACCAGTCACCATGGTCTCCTGGAACTTACTTGATCATCCTGGGAGGGGTTTGAAGAAGAGTTTCCCAAAGTTTTTTCCTAAATTGACCTAAGGTTTTTTTTCGTTTTGATTTGCTTGTCCCAGGGAGTTATGTAGTTGTGGGTAGAAGGGAGGAGGGGGCGGGGGGTGGGGGAGGGAAGGTGAAAATGATAGTGAGCAGAGATTACACAATATTGGGTTAGGATAGGCCTGATGGGCAGGCTGCTCTCACCATGGCTCAGTAGAAGCATTCTTGCTTTTGAATAATAAGGTTGTGAGTTCAGGTCCCACCCCAGAGATTATAGCACATAATCTAGGCTGATACTTCAGTGTAGAACTGAGGGAGAGCTGCACTGTTGGAGGTGCTGTCTTTCAGATGAGATGTTAAAGCGAGGCTCTGTCTGCCCTCTCAAGTGGACATAAATTATTCCATGGCACTATTTTGAAGAAGAGCAGTGGAGATCTCCCCGGAGTCCTGGCAAAAATGTCATCATCATCATCATAGGTAATCCCTCGAAATCGAGGAAGACTTGTTTCCACTCTAAAAGTGAGTTCTCCGGTGGCTGTACAGTCCAATGCGGGAATTACAGTCTCTGTAACAGGTGGTTGAGGGAAAGGGCGGGTGGGGAGCCTGGTTTGCCGCACGCTCCTTCCGCCGTCTGTGATTGGTTTCTGTATGCTCTCGGTTACGAGACTCGAAGTGCTTAGCGCCCTCCTGGATGCTCTTCCTCCACTTTGGGCGGTCTTGGGCCAGGGATTCCCAGGTGCTGGTGGGGATGTTGCACTTTATCAAGGAGGCTTTGAGGGTGTCCTTGAAGTGTTTCCTCTGCCACCTGGGGCTCGCTTGCCGTGTAGGAGTTCCGAGTAGAGCACTTGCTTAGTGAGTCTCGTGTCAGGCATGCGGACGATGTTGCCTGCCCAGCAGAACTGATCGAGTGTGTTGAGTGCTTTGATGCTGGGGATGTTGTCCTGAGCGAGACCACTGACGTTTGTGCGTCTAACCTCCCGTGGATTTTCAGGATCTTGCGGAGGCAGCGCTGGTGGTATTTCTTCAGCGATTTGAGGTGCCTGCTGTATATAGTCCACGTCTCTAGGCCATATAGGAGGGCAGGTATCACTACTGCCATGTAGATCATAAGGTTGGTGCCAGATTTGAGATCTTGGTCTTCAAATACTCTGTTCCTCAGGCGACCGAAGGCTGTGCTGGCAAACTGGAGGCAGTGTTGGACCTCGTCATCGATGTCTGCCCTTGCTGATAGTAGAGGTATGGAAAATGCTCCACTATTTATCCCTCAATCAACATCAATAAAACAGATGATCTAGCCATCTGTCTCATTGCAGCCCATATTGGCTGCTGTGGTTCCTACATTACAGTAGTGACTACACTTCATTGGCTGCAAAGTGCTTTGGGATGTCCTGAGGCCATGAAAGGCGATATATAAATGCGAGTTCTTTCTTTTCTCATTTTATTACTTCTGTGAAAGTGTCTGGTCTACCTTTTCAACCTGAGTGTGATGACTCAGCCAAGTGCTGGGCACAGCAAAATCGGAGACTGCTTTAAGCTCCATGGCTTCTGACAGGCCTTTCACTTACACTGTTTGATACAAAAGATACCAGGGAGCTAATTAACGAGGTACGTGGATATATATAAAAATATAAAGGTCTGTGTCTCTTCAGAAAAGAAGGTGTCACTCATCAACTGAGAGGGAGTTTGAAGGTCAGGGGTTTCCTCGGATGATCTGGCTGAATGACGGACCTTTTCTGGTGAGGAGTCACTGATATGGATCTGTATTCCACCCGCGCAACTGAGAAATTTAAACCTCTGAGGCGGATGCCATAGCAGGTGGCTCGCTGCCAGCTGGTATATTGTTTGGGTATCACCGGAGCGACGAGGAGCTCCATGAAGCTGAGCCCGCACTTTAGGATATTGATAAAAACTTTTGGATTCAAAAAATACTGAAAAAAGCAACGGGAGCTTGGAAGCCACTCCTGCTGGCTCGGCGAATTCATTAAGCGTGTAGCTGGGCTGCAGACAGGCATCAACCCCGGCCTGTGCTGAGTTAACTGTTCTGAGGCCAGAGCTGGGGGAAAGTGTTTCGGGGCTCCCTGCAAGAGCAGCTCTGTGTGCCGAAGACCCCTCCTCTGGATGTGACAAACACCGAAGGAGTGGGCTGTCAATATGGGGTCCACCAAGGCCTGCATCTCTCCGAAATACTCAAAAACTTATCCAATAGCAAAATATTGTGAATGCTGGAATCTGAAATACAAACAGAGAATGCAAGAAATCTCAGCGGGTCAGGCAGCATTTGTGGAGAGAAAAACCGAGTTAGCGTTTCAGGTCGATGACCCTTCGTCAGAACTGCCGAATGTTCGAAACGAGCACATTCTTAAGCACTGAAAGGGGGAGGGGAAGAAAGAACAAAAGGAAAGGTCTGTGGTAGGGTGGAAGACAGGAGAGATTAGAGAGACAGAAGGGATGATGGGCCTAATTGAAATAGTAATGGTAGGGGTTAGAAAAAGGCTAATCTAGATAGGGTGTGAATGGCAGAGTAATGACCAGATGCCATTATAGACAAAGAGAAGAAAGAAGAAAAAAGAACACAAGATGGGGGGAGGGAAAGGGAGCCAAAGATGGCCAGAGGTTATGCTCTGAAATTGTTGAACTCGATGTTGAGTCCAGAAGGCTGTAAAGTGCTTAAATGAACGATGAAGTGCTGTTCCTCAGGCTTGCATTGAGCTTCATTGGAACAGTGGAGGAGTCCGAGGACAGAGAGGTCAGAGTGAGAGTGGAGTGGAGAGTTAAAGTGACAGGCGACCAGAAGCTCAGGGTCACACTTATGGACGGAACGGAGGTGTTCAGCAAAGCGGTCACCCAATCTAGGCTTGGTCTCTCCAATGTAGAGGAGACCACATCATAAAAACTTACAGGTACTGTGGTGTAATCCAGGGCCCTTCCCTTTTTTATGGTGTGGTCACTGGAACTGAAAATTGGGCGGGTATAACAGGCAGCAGATGTGACACCACCCATGTTGCACTACCACCCAAGTCAAATTTCTATTCCTATGACTTTGTTTTTTTCTCTGATTTCAGCCAGACAGGTCTGCAGCCTCTGCAAAGAACGCAGGGTGGTTTATTTGGGGGGCTCTGTTACTTAGGTTTGGAGGCGACATCAGATTTTACCCGCAGCCTGAAATATAGGATCAGGAGAAACATAGAAACATAGTAACATAGAAAATAGGTGCAGGAGCAGGCCATCCGGCCCTTCAAGCCTGCACCACCATTCAATATGATCATGGCTGATCATGCAACTTCAGTACCCCACTCCTGCCTTCTCTCCATACCCGCTGATCCCTTTAGCCGTAAGGGCCACATCTAACTCCCTTTTGAATATATCCAATGAACTGGACTCAACAACTTTCTGTGTTAGAGAATCCCACAGGTTCATAATTCTCTGGGTGAAAAAGTTTCTCCTCATCTCGGTCCTAGATGGCTTACCCCTTACTTCTTTTTGCAGTTCACCTGCAAAAACATAAAACATTAAACGGTGCCACCCGACCTGGGTGACACTCCAGACATTTACAAGGCCCTTTTTGTTTTCCCCCTTTTTTTTGTTTTTTTTTGTGTTTTTCTTTTTTTGGTTTTTTTTTTGGGGCACTAAAATCACAATTTTCCCCAGTGCCCCTATAAAAGGGAAGGGGGACACTAAAAGCACCGGCAATTAAAACAAATTAAACTTAAAAACGTAAAATCAAATTAAAATTTGGTTGCCGGGCGTGATGATGCACTCCAGTCCCTCCGGTGCCCACCTCTCGCGGAAGGCCGCGAGCGTACCGGTGGACACCGCGTGCTCCATCTCCAAGGACACCCTGGACCGGATGTAAGAGCGGAAGAGAGGCAGGCAGTCAGGTTGAACGACCCCCTCGACCGCCCGCTGCCTGGACCGGCTGATGGCACCCTTGGCCGTGCCCAGGAGCAGTCCTACGAGGAGGCCTTCGGACCTACCCGCTCCCCTCCGCACAGGGTGCCCAAAGATCAGGAGAGTGGGACTGAAGTGCAGCCAGAATTTCAGGAGCAGCCCCTTCAAATAATAAAACAGGGGCTGCAACCTTGTGCATTCCATAAAAACATGGAACACGGACTCTTCCAGACTGCAGAAATTGCAGGCGGCCTGGGAGTCCGTGAACCGGCTTAAAAATTTGTTGCACGGCACTGCTCCGTGCACCACCCTCCAGGCCAAGTCCCCGATGAATAGTGGGAGGACCCCTGCGTAGAGTGCCCTCCATCGGGGACCCCCGCCTCCTCCGGACGGCAAGATGGTACGCCATGGCGTGTCTGGACGACCGGCGAGGATGGCAAAGTTGAGGGTGTGCAGGAGCAGCCCGTACAGGAAACCCCTCCGCGCGGAACTGAAAGGCACGGAGGGGATTTCCCCAAGGCGGCTCAAGTTGTGAGGCGCCGGCCCCCGAGGGACGTTCCGGGGTTTGGCGCCGATGAGGAATTCCGTCTGGCTTACCCCTTATCCTTAGACGGTGACCTCTAGTTCTGGACTTCCCCAACATCGGGAACATTCTTCCTGCATCTAACCTGTCCAATCCCGTCAGATTTGATATGTTTCTATGAGATCCCTTCTCATACTTCTAAATTCCAGTGAATATAAGCCTAGTCGATCCAGTCTATCTTCATATGTCAGTCCTGCCATCTTGGGAATCAGTCTGGTGAATCTTCGCTGCACTCCCTCAATAGCAAGAATGTCCTTCCTCAGATTAGGAGACCATTCAGATAATAATCTGCCTTCCTGTTTTTGCCACCAAGTGGATAACCTCACATGTATCCACATTATACTGCATCTGCCATGCATTTGCCCACTCACCTAACCTGTCCAAGTCACCCTGCAGACTTTTAGCATCCTCCTCACAGCTCACACTTAGAGTCATCTTGGAGATATTACATTCAATTCGTTGATATTATATTATAAATAGATGGGGTCCCAGCACTGAACCTTGCGGTACCCCACTAGTCACTGCCTGCCATTCTGAAAAGGACCCATTTATTCCCATTCTTTGCTTTCTGTCTGCCAACCAGTTCTCTAACCACGTCAATATATTAACCCCAATCCCATGTGCCTTAATTTTGCACATTAATCTCTTGTGTGGGACCTTGTCGAAAGCCTTCTGAAAGTCCAAATACACCACATCAACTGGTTCTCCCTTGTCCACTCTACTGGAAACATCCACAAAAAATTCCAGAAGATTTGTCAAGCATGATTTCCCTTTCACAAATCCATGCTGACTTGGACCTATCATGTCACCTCTTTCCAAATGCGCTGCCATGACATCCTTAATAATTGATTCCATCATTTTACCCACCACCGATCTCAGGCTGACCGGTCTATAATTCCCTGTTTTCTCTCCCTCCTTTTTTAAAAAGTGGGGTTACATTAGCTACCTTTCAATCCATAGGAACTGATCCAGACTCCATGGAATGTTGGAAAATGACCACCAATGCATCCACTATTTCTAGGGCCACTTTCTTAAGTACTCTGGGATGCAGACTATCAGGTCCTGGGGATTTATCAGCCTTCAATCCCATCAATTTGCCTTACACCATTTCCTGACTAATAAGGATTTCCCTCAGTTCCCTCAGTTACCCCTTCTCACTAGACCCTCTATCCCCTAGTATGTTCAGGAGGTTATTCGTGTCTTCCTTAGTGAAGACAGAACCAAAGTATTTGTTCAATTGGTCTGCCATTTCCTTGTTCCCCATTATGAATTCACCTGATTCTGACTGCAAGGGACCTACATTAGTCTTCACTAATCTTTTTCTCTTCACATATCTATAAAAGCGTTTGCAGTCAGTTTTTATGTTCCCTGCAAGCTTACTCTCATACTCTATTTCCCCCCTCCTAATTAAACCCTTAGTTCTCCTATGCTGAATTCAAAATTTCTCCCAGTCCTCAGGTTTGCTGCTTTTTCTGGTTCAATTCCCCGAGATTAACGTTAGGTGTTTATGTTATTTTTGTGTTTATGTTATTTTTTTAAAAATACACGCCTGTCAATCATCCTTTGGTCTCCTCATATCAAAAGCGCAGGAAGGATTAAAACCCCAAAGGGAATCCTTGCTCGCTAGTTCTTCTTGTTCTATTGATATATCAGCCTTGACTCAGTGGCGCTGCTCTTGCCTCCGTCAGAAGGTCGTGGGTTCAAGTTTCACACCAGAGACTTGAGTAAATCATCTAGGCTGACATACCAGTGCAATACTGAGGGAGTGCTGCACTGTCAGAGGTGCCCTCATTTTGTACGAGATGTTAAACCAAGATCCTTTCAGTTTAAGATCCTGCAGCACTATTTGAAGAAGAGCAGGTGAGTTCTCCCCAGTTTCCGAACTAACATTTATCCCTCACCCAAAAAACAAAGGGGTCGAAATTCCCTTTATAACACTGCCCGTTAGCACCGGTGCTAGGCGACTAACGGATGGCAAAGGCCTACCGTCGGTGTGATGCGGCATCCACGGCTCGGGAGAAATTTGGTAGGCTCTTTGGTAGAGGCACCAAGAGGTAACGCTGTGCCATCTAATGCCACCCATGTGGTGACATCATCCAGCGTGCAACGCCCCCTTGGCGCCGCTCCCGTGATATTTGGTTTGTACGGACCCCTAACGGCAAGGCATCCGTATTGCCTGGAAAAAGTGGAGGGGACATCACGGTGTTCGGGCATATTCGTCCAGAGGTGAAGGTAAGTTTTTTCTTTGTTTATTTCATCTTCTTTTCAATAGTTGTAACAGTGGGGCAGTTTGTATGTTGGTCGGAAAAATTTGAATTTTTTTTTCTTTCTTTCCCTTTTCTTCCCGTTTTTTTAGCTAACCAGGCGGCAGCCTCCCGTTGCAAAATTCAGTAGGCCACCTGAGCTCCCACCCAAGGATGAGTGTACAATGCCACTTTTTAATGCTGCTCTCTCATCTTTGGTAAAATCAGCAGTCAGGCGGTGACACCGCCTCAAAAATGGCGGTACAGAATTTCGACCCAAAGTATCTGGTCATTCATCTCATTACTTTTGTGGGACCTTGCTGTGCATAAATTGGCTGCCGTGTTTCTTACATTACAAGCGTGACTACACTCCAAAAGTACTTCATTGCTTGTAAAGTGCTTTGGGACATCCTGATACCGTCAAAGGTGCTATATATATGCAAGTTATTTTTCTCTTTAACATGTGCAGGTCCCATTGAGTAGTCCCAATCTTAATGCATAAGTTTTGTGTTATAGATGCTTGTCCATGATTAGTGTTATTAGGAGAGTTTTTTTTCTATTATTATTTATTCTATGGATGTGATTTTCACTGATAAGGCCAGCATTTATTGCCCATCCCGAATCTCTCTGAGAAGGTGATGGTGGGCCTTCTTCTTGAAGCAGTTTGATACAACTGAGCAGCTTGCTAGGCCACTTCAGAGGACAGTTAAGAGTCAACCATGAAGGTGGGGAATTGGAGTGAAATATAGGCCAGACTGGGTAAGGTTTTCTTCCCTAAAGGACATTTATGAACCAATTGAATTTTTACGACAAACTGGCAGCTTCATGATCACCTTTACTAATATCAGATTTTTATTTCTAGATTTAAGAAAATTAATTCAATTTCTCAAACTGCAATGGTGGAATTTGATTTTCTGGATTATTAGTCTAATAACATAACCACTATGCTACGGTATCCTGACATTCGTGAAATATTGCATATTTTATTATTTTATGAACTGAGAGGTTATAAATTAAACATTGTAATCTAGTGGAATCAGCTGTTTTTTGCCATTGTTTTATTCTGACTATTTGTCTCTAATCCAAAGATTCTAACCTTAGCCACATGCTCTGATAGAATCTGACAGCAGTACTCTCTGATCTTCATCTCAATGGACTGTCAACATTTAAAATCAACCGTGAAATCGAAGGATGTGTTTGGATGCTTGGAAATGGGAGGTGAGCTTCAAAGAGCAAACATGCATGGTAAGTTGCAAGAGAATGTTAAGTAGAGGGGCCCATGTGATAGGCAGACTCTGCTGCATGGAATAATATGTGGTCCATGGAAACCTCAAGGATGTTGAATCCCAACACTGAGGACAGGGAGTGATTTGTGTTTTTTTCTCTGAGGATTTTAAGTGGCTGATAGGACACTTAGCTGGCATGTCAGTTATCTTTGCTGCCCTGGTGAGGTCACTAATTTTCTTCAGACATTGTAAAGTGGCAGAAGGATCAGTAACCAGAGGACACAGATTTAAGGTAATTGGCAAAAGAACCAGAGGCAGCACGAGGAATACCTTTACGCAGCGAGTTGGTTATGATCTAGAATGTGTTGCATGAAAGAGTGGTAGAAGCAGATTTAATAGTAATTTTTAAAAGGGAATTAGATAAATACTTGAAAAGGAAACATTTTCAGGGCTATGGGGAAAGAACAGGGAAGTGGGATTAACTGGATAGCTCTTTCAAAGAGTCTCGACAGGCATTATGGGCCAAATGGGCTGCTTCTGTGGTGGTTGATGTTATAGAGATGTCACTGACTGCCTCTGCCACCTCTTTCCAACTAACACAAACTGCCTCCTGAACCAAGAATTCTATTTGCTTTAGAGCAGTGTAGATTAGAGGTGACTTGATCGAGGTTTATAAAGTAATGTAAGGGCTAGATAGTGTGCCTATTGATAGATTATTCCAGTTTGATAGATTTGGGAGGACCAAGGGTCATGTGCTTACACTATGCAAGAGTATGAATAGACTGGATATTTGATGATTCTTCTATTCCCAGAGAACAGTAAGCCTCTGGAATGTGTTGCTGGCTAGTGCGGTGGGTGCTGACTCTCTTCCTGCCTACAAGAGGGAGCTGGACCTTGTTGACTGGGGCCGTATCGCATAGAAAGTAAGTGGTTTTACAGATAACACATGTTCAGTGCCATCTCCTGCACCGGATGTGATCACCTGAGGGAGTTGGAGAGGAATTTTGCAGAGTATTTTTTCCCTTATTGGCCCTGGGTCTTTCTCAGGCTTTTTTTTAACCTCTCCCAGGAAATTACATGGCTGCGGTGTGTGGGGTGGGGGTTGGGGGGAAGAGGGGATGTTGTGGAAAGTGTCTAGCCATGATGCTTCAGCCAGTGATGGACCAGCTGGTCCTTTCCTGCTCATCATTCACGACAGTTTTTCGTACCCGTTCTCTGCCTTTAACCAAACGTTTCTCCATAGCTCAAAATTGAAGCTGTCCTCGTAGTCCTTTGGCAGGTACAATCGACTTCTCTCCTACAGTTTCCTGGTCTCTTTAACCAGATGCAGTTTTGAAATCCTGCTCTGCATCTGCTCCTGTACACTTCCTCCTCCCTCACACCTCCTACACCCCTCCCCCACCCTTCTTCCCGGGCAATACTTCTCAATTTCTGGGAGGGTTCACATCCCACCCGAAATTATTTAAAGGAGCTGACCCTAGGATTTCTGAGGTGGGAGGTCAGCACACTGCGGAGCGGGCGGCTAGAAGTCCCACCTCACCACGCTTCCACTGGCTGGACGCAGCCAGCTGAATTTCAGGCTCAGTGAGTCTGGTGCTGCGCAATCACTCATTCTTAAATGTACAAAGGTTTCAATTCATTTGCATAATCATCAGAACACAATCCCTGAGCTCATTCCATATCCTGGGCCAAGTTTTGACTTGTTAGACAGTGGAAATCCTATTAACCTCATTGATAAAAATGACCCTCAAAATGACTGAAGATAGCATCAGGTGCTGCTGTGGTGAGATTTGTTCTCGCTGCACTGGGCAGATGGGCAATCTTATCCAGATCTTACTCCAGTCGCCCGTGTAGTCTTGTTTCATTCATTTAAACATTTAAACGTTTACAGCCCTAGGCAAATCCCCAATCATTTATCATTATAGGATCAACTGTAGTGATTTTTCACTCTCTCTCTCCCAGTGCCTCGATGGCATGTTCAGTTATTAACCTTGCTTAGCCTGGAGGCACACTCCTAACTGTTTCAGCCAAATACCATTTGTTCAACACTATTCCCAATCGTGCCTGGCTGATCTGATGGGTACTCCCAGGACTCGAGAGCAGTGGCAATTATTTTTTTTATTTATTTTTTCCCCCTCCAAATCACCATTAGTCAGCACTTTGCTGGTACAACCGTTCAAAGAGTCATGGCTCTAGGCTTTAACACTTTCCTTCCCCACTGCTATCAAGAAAGAGAGAAGTAGAGAGAAAAAAAGGAAAAGGAGAGAAAAAGAAAGAAAAAAGGACTGAAAGAAAGAAAGTTTTTAATAGTGCTATTACACACTTGCACCGAAAACATCCTGAATCACCTGACTGACAATTAATTGCCTTGTTTTCCCAAGCCGTTGGTTTACATAGGGATCTAAATTGAACATTGTTGTGCCGATTTCATGAGCACAACAATAACCAATTTAACATGAGTGTTTGTGCCACTGCTGAATTGATCGGGACCTGGTGGCCGACTCAAATGACAGCAGGCCTTATTTCAATATTGAAATAAAGCTCCTGCACTCATTTCAGACCAACTCATTTGCCCTAGTCAGAGCTTGCGGTCCTTAAAGGAACTGCTGAAGGCCACTTAAAAAAGGCCCAAAAATTCTAACATGTTTAATACTTTGTGCAGTCAGAAGGAGCAGGATTGCTCCTCTTGGCTTCACAAAACAACTTTGGGCTGCTGCCAGCCCTCCCTTGCCTGCTCCGGTTCACTTTCCTCTCTCAGACTTACTTCTCGAGTGCTGTTGTGGCTGCACCATTCAGGTGAATGGTGTGTACTCCATCACTTGATAGGCTGTGCAGGAGAAGCTTCACTGTACACTTAATCTGAGCAGTAGCTGCCTTGGGAGTGCTTAGTATGGACACTGGGAGCCTCAGATGGAAAGTGCTCCAATCCCCAGGATGAGACGGATGTGGGGAGAGACAAAGGTGAAGGAGGAGATCTGACAGAGTTATCGAAAATTAGGAGATTATGATAAGGTAAATCTAGAAAAACTATTTCCATTGGTTGACAAGTTGGTAACTAAGGGGCATTAAATTCAGTTCAAAAGAATGAATGGTGAGGTTAAGCAAATTCTTTTTTGTATAGAAGGTTGGAATGTCCATACAGAAACAATGGTGGGAGCAGAATCCATAATTGCTTTCAAAGGGAAGTGGATAACTTAAAAAAAATGTAATAGTGTATGGGTAACGGCCATCGACTAGAGCTAGATGTTGTCATGTGGAACCTGACGTTGTGTTTTCGTATGATGTCGCCGAGGAGCATCATGTAGATGAGAAATAGGATGCGGCCGAAGATAGATACTTGGGGGACTCCAAAGGTAATGGTGCAGTAGCAGGAAGAGAAGCCATTGCAGCAGATACTCCCTTTCAGAGAACCGGCACAGGCGTGATGGTCTGTGCTGCACATTTCTATGAGATTGAATTACCTCAGGGGATTCTCCCAATCGCCCGTGGTAAATTCATTGAAACACCCACAGACATTCTGGTGATAATCTGTAAATGGTTTTTGTGGCGTTTTTCTCTGGGGTTTCCCCGAATCTTCCGCCGAAGTTATGGTCGACAATCATACGGTCCCGCTGTGGAAATGTAACCCTATAGCCCCTGATTTTACCTGGGGTGGGAGGGGCTAGGGGCAAGAGAGGGGCTTTCAGGCCGCCATGAGGCCCGGGTCATTTTAACTCCAAGGCCCAACTCCCGCTCAAAGCTGGCATCAATGGCATCAGGCCGGTGGGTGGGAGGCGGGTGAGTGCAGTAGGAGGTCCTGGCCAGAGACCCACAGGAACCATGCCCGGCGGTCAGGTAACTGGCAGGGGATGGTAGGTCGTTGTTCGGGAGGAAGGCCTGGGCCCTATGTTTCCTTGAAGGTTTCAACAGAGCACCTTTGTTCCTCCTGGCCCACAGGAAATGCTTAAGAAATAAATTGAACACCCTTTTTCAGCCATCTTTTGGGCCTGCTGCTCATTTGTGCCAGGTAAGGCTGGCACCGGGTATCGAGCATGGCTGTCAGCACTTAAAATATAGTTGTTATCAGACCCTGACTCTTGAACCTCAGTGAGGCTGTTGCCTGCCTGGTGTGTGGGTCTCGCTGGCTGGTCAGAACGCGCCAGTTAAAATGTACGACTGTGAGGATCGGGAGAGCAGTTTGCTGAAGCATTTTAACCCCTGCATGCCCCGTTCATGTCAGGCGCTGGGAGGGGGGACAGGGGGAAGGATGTGGTTAGGAAACATTTTTTTGGTAAAATGGAGCGTAAAATCAAGCAGGATGTAAAGCGGGTATCCTATCCTCCACCCTTCACCCGCCGCCCCCCCACCCAGCGTTCCCGCCAGTTGGATTAGGTTAAAATCGGGGAGCTGGTCTGAGCAAACACAGCAGGAGTTGCAGTTACAAACTGAGCCATTGTGGGGCTCTGCTCGTTATTTATGGCTCAATGCAGGGAGGTGTCACATCGCCCTGATTGCTCTGGTTACTCAGATCACACCACAAGCTCGGCTGTCTTTAAATATTAGATTATAAAAACGGGAATGCTGAGCTGGATAAAACACATCACCCTGCAAATATGATTTTTTGATAGTTACTCAATAGAGCTGTCAGGTTAAATTAAAAAGAGCTGAACAAATTGCTCTGTATGGACTGATTTTGGCAAACCTTTTCCAACACTCCTAATTACCATCATTTGACCTTCTGATAAACCCTTCCCCCTTCCCAACTGCTTTCATATTAACCCTCATCCATATAGAACATTTTCACACAAAGGGGTAAATATTGGTATCGGTCGCGTTTTCACGCAGATAACCAACCAGGAGAACCCAAGACTCCCCCGAAAATTGGCCTCAGGCCTGATTTCAAATAATTTGGGCAAGTTGCTGGTGCCTGTTGTGTACTCCAGAGTCGGCTTGCCCAGTGCTGCCATTCCAATTTTGGCTCGCCAACCTCAACGGCAACAGCCTTCGGCTAAGTACCTTGTCGAGGGGAAAAGACAAAAGGAGGGCGTGGCCGAACATGGGTTGCATGCAGTTCTCAGGAGTGCCGCGAAGCCAGGAGGAGCAGTCCTTTTTTATAAAAAGCATACTTTTTTGGTGGCGGTTGCTTCTTAGACCGCAGCCACTGCTGAATAACCCTGAGCGGAGCAGGTTCGAAGCCAACTCCTCTCATAGCTCAGCAATTTATTACAGTGGTCCTAAAACAGGTAATAGGCCCCTCTTTAATACTTCTTTCGGGTGGGCACCATGGGCACCTGGACAGCTGCCTTGCCAATATGACGGTGTCCATACCCCCGGCGCAGATCAGATGTGGAACGTTACTCCTTGAAATTGGTCATCGTTGCGACCGTTTTTGTGGTGTCCCTGCACCTTACTACAAAATCACATGAGGCATGTACTGCAGACACAGTCACTACGTGACCTTAACCTTTATTCCCAAGACCAAGGAGTGCTGACCCTGAGTGGAACCTCCCCTTTTATACCTGGAAGCCCAGGTGAGGAGTGTCTCCCACAAGTTCACCCCCTGTGGTCAGGGTGTGCATTTCTAGTGTATAAGTACAGTGTACAGGAGTTGCATGAAGGTTACAGTTACATGAAGGTAACCGTTGCATGATGGTTACATACATGACATCACCTCCCCCCTTACATCTTTTTGTGTCAAAGGTTAAGTCTTTCAGGTGGCCGACGCTTTCTCATGGAGCGCCGCAGTTGGAGCTCTGGTAGCTGAGCCTTGGCATGCATCTCTGTCACCTGAGGTGATTCCGGCCTGTCCGGGCTAGCCGCAGGGACTGTGCGTGCTGTGGACTGTCTTTGATGCTCGTTCACTGGCAGTGGTGTGGGTGACATCTCATGCTCTTCTTCAGGTTCCTCAGTGTCTATGCTGAACCTTTTCTTTACTTGGTCCAAGTGTTTGCGATATATCTGCCCATTGTTTAGTCTGACCACTATGACCCTATTCCCTTCTTTGCCAATTACTGTGCCCTCAAGCCACTTGGGTCCCAAAGCATGGTGAAGAACAAATACAGGGTCATCCATTTCTATACACCTCTCCCTTGAATTTTGATCATGGAACTTGGTTTGGGACTGGCGCTTGCCCTCAACAATGTCTGCCAGGGCTGTGTGAATGAGGGACAGCCGCATTTTAAGCGTTCGTTTCATGAGGAGTTCCGCTGACAGGACTCCCGTGAGCGAGTGCGGGTAGGACCTGTAGGCCAGCAGGAGGCGCGATAGGCGGTACTGAAGGGAGGGTCCTTGGATGCGTAACATGCCCTGTTTTATGATTTGAACAGCACGTTCCGCCTGGCTATTGTAAGCCGGCTTGAATGACGCTGTCCGGACGTGTTTGATACCATTGCCCGACATAAACTCTTGGAATTCATGGCTGGTGAAACACGGGCCATTGTCGCTGACCAGGATGTCCGGCAAGCCATTGGTCACAAAAACCGTACGCAGACTCGCCACGGTGATGGATGTCGTGCACGAGTTTAATATGATGCACTCGATCCATTTCGAGTATGCATCGACAACGATCAGGATCATTTTCCCCATGAACGGGCCCGCACAGTCTACATGAATACGTGACCATGGCCTTGTGGGTCAGGGCCATGGGCTGAGGGGGACCTCCCTGGGGGCATTGCCCAGGTGCACACGTCGTGCACCTGCGAACCCAGTGTTCCAAGTCTGAGTCAATCCCCGGCCACCATACATTTGACCAGGCAATGGCCTTCATTAACACAATGCCTGGGTGCTCGCTGTGGAGTGCCCTGATGAACGCTTCCCTTCCTTTCTGGGGCATGACATAGAAACATAGAAACATAGAACATAGGTGCAGGAGTAGGCCATTCGGCCCTTCGAGCTTGCACCACCATTCAATGAGTTCATGGCTGAAAATGCAACTTCAGTACTCCATTCCTGCTTTCTCACCATACCCCTTGATTCCCCTAGTATTAAGGACTTCATCTAACTCCTTTTTGAATATATTTAGTGAATTGGCCTCAACTACTTTCTGTGGTAGAGAATTCCACAGGTTCACCACTCTCTGGGTGAAGAAATTCCTCCTCATCTCGGTCCTAAATGGCTTCCCCCTTATCCTTAGACTGTGTCCCCTGGTTCTGGACTTCCCCAACATTGGGAACATTCTTCCTGCATCTAACCTGTCTAACCCCGTCAGAATTTTAAACGTTTCTATGAGGTCCCCTCTCATTCTTCTGAACTTCAGTGAATACAAGCCCAGTTGATCCAGTTTTTCTTGATATGTCAGTCCCGCCATCCCGGGAATCAGTCTGGTGAACCTTCGCTGCACTCCCTCAGTAGCAAGAATGTCCTTCCTCAGGTTAGGAGACCAAAACTGTACACAATACTCCAGGTGTGGCCTCACCAAGGCCCTGTACAATTGTAGCAACACCTCCCTGCCCCTGTACTCAAATCCCCTTGCTATGAAGGCCAACATGCCATTTGCTTTCTTAACCGCCTGCTGCACCTGCATGCCAACCTTCAATGACTGATGTACCATGACACCCAGGTCTCTTTGCACCTCCCCTTTTCCTAATCTGTAACCATTCAGATAATAGTCTGTCTCTCTGTTTTTACCACCAAAGTGAATAACCTCACATTTATCCACATTATACTTCATCTGCCATGCATTTGCCCACTTACCTAACTTATCCAAGTCGCTCTGCAGCCTCATAGCATCCTCCTCACAGCTCACACTGCCACCCAACTTAGTGTCATCCGCAAATTTGGAGATACTACATTTAATCCCCTCGTCTAAATCATTAATGTACAGTGTAAACAGCTGGGGCCCCAGCACAGAACCTTGCGGTACCCCACTAGTCACTGCCTGCCATTCTGAAAAGTCCCCATTTACTCCTACTCTTTGCTTCCTGTCTGACAACCAGTTCTCAATCCATGTCAGCACACTACCCCCAATCCCATGTGCTTTAACTTTGCACATTAATCTCTTGTGTGGGACCTTGTCAAAAGCCTTCTGAAAGTCCAAATATACCACATCAACTGGTTCTCCCTTGTCCACTCTACTGGAAACATCCTCAAAAAATTCCAGAAGATTTGTCAAGCATGATTTCCCTTTCACAAATCCATACTGACATGGACCTATCATATTACATCTTTCCAAATGCACTGCTATGACATCCTTAATAATTGATTCCATCATTTTACCCACTACCAATGTCAGGCTGACCGGTCCATAATTCCCTGTTTTCTCTCTCCCTCCTTTTTTAAAAAGTGGGGTTACATTGGCTACCCTCCACTCCATAGGAACTGATCCAGAGTCAATGGAATGTTGGAAAATGACTGTCAATGCATCCACTATTTCCAAGGCCACCTCCTTAAGTACTCTGGGATGCAGTCCATCAGGCCCTGGGGATTTATCGGCCTTCAATCCCATCAATTTCCCCAGCACAATTTCCCGACTAATAAGGATTTCCCTCAGTTCCTCCTCCTTACTAGACCCTCCGACCCCTTTTATATCCGGAAGGTTGTTTGTGTCCTCCTCAGTGAATACCGAACCAAAGTACTTGTTCAATTGGTCCGCCATTTCTTTGTTCCCCGTTATGACTTCCCCTGATTCTGACTGCAGGGGACCTACGTTTGTCTTTACAAATTTTTTCTCTTTACATATCTATAGAAACTTTTGCAATCCGTCTTAATGTTCCCTGCAAGCTTCTTCTCGTACTCCATTTTCCCTGCCCTAATCAAACCCTTTGTCCTCCTCTGCTGAGTTCTAAATTTCTCCCAGTCCCCGGGTTCGCTGCTATTTCTGGCCAATTTGTATGCCACTTCCTTGGCTTTAATGCTATCCCTGATTTCCCTTGATAGCCACGGTTGAGCCACCTTCCCTTTTTTATTTTTACGCCAGACAGGAATGTACAATTGTTGTAGTTCATCCATGCGGTCTCTAAATGTCTGCCATTGCCCATCCACAGTCAACCCCTTCAGTATCATTCGCCAATCTATCCTAGCCAATTCACGCCTCATACCATCAAAGTTACCCTTCTTTAAGTTCTGGACCATGGTCTCTGAATTAACTGTTTCATTCTCCATCCTAATGCAGAATTCCACCATATTATGGTCACTCTTCCCCAAGGGGCCTCGCACAACGAGATTGCTAATTAATCCTCTCTCATTACACAACACCCAGTCTAAGATGGCCTCCCCCCTAGTTGGTTCCTCGACATATTGGTCTAAAAAACCATCCCTTATGCACTCCAAGAAATCCTCCTCCACCGTATTGCTTCTAGTTTGGTTAACCCAATCTATGTGCATATTAAAGTCACCCATTATAACTGCTGCACCTTTATTGCACGCACCCCTAATTTCATGTTTGATGCCCTCCCCAACATCACTACTACTGTTTGGAGTTCTGTACACAACTCCCACTAACATTTTTTGCCCTTTGATATTCTGCAGCTCTACCCATATAGATTCCACATCATCCAAGCTAATGTCCTTCCGAACTATTGCCTTAATTTGCTCCTTAACCAGCAATGCTACCCCACCTCCTTTTCCTTTTATTCTATCTTTCCTGAATGTTGAATACCCCTGGATGTTGAGTTCCCAGCCCTGATCATCCTGGAGCCACGTCTCCGTAATCCCAATCACATCATATTTGTTAACATCTATTTGCACAGTTAATTCATCCACCTTATTGCGGATACTCCTTGCATTAAGACACAAAGCCTTCAGGCTTGTTTTTTTAACACCCTTTGTCCTTTTAGAATTTTGCTGTATAGTGGCCCTTTTTGTTCTTTGCCTTGGGTTTCTCTGCCCTCCACTTTTCCTCATCTCCTTTCTGTCTTTTGCTTTTGCCTCCTTTTTGTTTCCCTCTGTCTCCCTGCATTGGTTCCCATCCCCCTGCCATATTAGTTTAAATCCTCCCCAACAGCACTAGCAAACACTCCCCCTAGGACATTGGTTCCAGTTATGCCCAGGTGCAGACCGTCCGGTTTGTACTGGTCCCACCTCCCCCAGAACCGGTCCCAATGCCCCAGGAATTTGAATCCCTCCCTGCTGCACCACTGCTCAAGCCACGTATTCATCTGCGCTATCCTGTGATTCCTACTCTGACTATCACGTGGCACTGGTAGCAATCCCGAGATTACTACTTTTGAGGTCCTACTTTTTAATTTAGCTCCTAGCTCCTTAAATTTGTTTCGTAGGACCTCATCCCTTTTTTTTACCGATGTCGTTGGTACCAATGTGCACCACGACAACTGGCTGTTCTCCCTCCCTTTTTAGAATGTCCTGCACCCGCTCCGAGACATCCTTGACCCTTGTACCAGGGAGGCAACATACCATCCTGGAGTCTCGGTTGCGGCCGCAGAAACGCCTATCTATTCCCCTCACCATTGAATCCCCAATCACTATTGCTCTCCCACTCTTTTTCCTGCCCTCCTGTGCAGCAGAGCCACTCACGGTGCCATGAACTTGGCTGCTGCTGCCCTCCCCTAATGAGTTATCCCCCTCAACAGCACCCAAAGCAGTGTATCTGTTTTGTAGGGGGATGACCACAGGGGACTCCTGCACTACCTTCCTTGCACTACTCTTCCTCTTGGTCTTCCATTCCCTATCTGGCTGTGGACCCTTTCCCTGCGTTACGACCAACTCGCTACACGTGATACTCACGTCATTCTCAGCATTGTGGATGCTCCAGAGTGAATCCACCCTCAGCTCCAACTCCGCAACACGGATCGTCAGGAGCTTGAGGTGGATACACTTCCTGCAGATATAGTCGTCAGGGACACTGGTGTCGTCCCTGAGTTCCCACATGGTACAGGAGGAGCATAACACCCGACCGAGCTCTCCTGCCATGACTTAACACTTAGATACACTTAAATTGGCAACAACAATGTTAAAAGTTACTCACTGATACAGAAGAGAAAAAAGAAAAAGTACTCACCAATCACCAGCCAATCACTTACCCTCTTGGCTGTGACGTCACCTTTTGATTTCTTGGCTACCTGGCTACCCTATAGCAGGCAGTTGGCTTGGATGGAAAGCTCATCCATCCGTCTCTGAAATGGTCTGACCTCCTCGGGGCACGCCCCGTGTGCGGGCGCCCAATCCCCAGTCAGAACACATTTCTTTGTCATGGATAGGAGGGGGTCTCTGTTGGTCCAGAGTTTGATCTGGCGGGCTGTGATAGGGGAGCCTGCGGTGTCAAAAGCCTCAACGGTCATGACCATCTCAGCGCTTTGCTCCGATGCCCCTTCAGTGGTGGCCAGTGGGAGCCTGCTGAGCACGTCAGCGCAATTTTCGGTGCCTGGCCGGTGCCATATGGTGTAATCATACGCAGCCAGTGTGCGAGTCCATTGCTGCATGCAAGCTGACGCATTGGCATTGACAACCTTGCTGTCGGACAACAGGAATGTTAACGGCTTGTGGTCCGTTTCTAGCTCGAACCGTCTACCGAAAAGGTATTGGTGCATCTTTTTCACACCGTAAACACAAGCGAGTGCTTCCTTTTCGACCATGCCATATCCACGCTCTGCCTGGGAGAGTGACCTGGCCATCATCATTACCCTGCTGCAACACACACCCAGCCCCGTAGGATGATGCATCGCACGTTAAAAACAGTTTTTTACAGGGGTCATACAAAGTCAACAGTTGGTTAGAACACAGCAGGTTCCTCGCCTTATTGAAAGCCCGTTCTTGACAGTGCCTCCAAAGCCATTCACAACCTTCACGCAGGAGCATGTGTAACGGCTCCAACAATGTGCTTAAGTTTGGCAGAAAGTTCCCGAAATAGTTTAAAGGTCCCAGGAATAATCGCAACTCTGACGTGTTGCCAGGCCTGGGTGCCCGGCAGATCGCCTCCGTTTTTGATTCAGTGGGCCGGATCCCGTCTGCGGCAACCCTCCTGCCCAAAAACCCGACCTCTGGGGCCATAAACACACACTTGACCTTTTTCAGCCGCAAGACTACTCAGTCCAGTCGGCGTAGCACCTCCTCCAGGTTGTGAAGGTGTTCCTCGGTGTCTTAACCCGTTATAAGGATGTCGTCTTGGAATACGATTGTTCCAGGAATGGATTTGAGCAAGCTTTCCATGTTTCTCTGAAAGAGAGCTGTCGCCGAACGAATGCCAAACGGACACCTGTTGTAGATAAATAATCCCTTGTGAGTCGTGATGGTGGTCAGAAGCTTGGATTCTTCAGCCAGTTCCTGAGTGAGGTCCAACCGTGAGCAGCTTGCCACCTGCCAGCATGGCAAAAAGGTCCTCCGCTCTCCGGAATGGGTATTGGTCTTGCAGCGACACTCGGTTGATGGTGGCTTTGTAGTCACCACAAATCCTGACCGAGCCATCTGCTTTAAGGACAGGAACGATGGGTCTTGCCCAGTCGCTGAATGCAACGGCCGAAATTATGCCCTCTCTGAGCAGCCTGTCCAATTCACTTTCAATTTTCTCACGCATCACATATGACACCGCTCTGGCTTTGTGGTGCACTGGTCTGGCGTCCGGAGTAATGCTTATCACTACTTTGGTGCCCTTGAACGTTCTGACATCGAGTTGATAAAGTGACCTGAATTTTTGTAGGACCTGTGAGCATGAATTTCGCTCCACAGATGAAATGGCATGGACATCCCCCCATTTCCAATTCATCTCGGCTAGCCAACTCCTCCCCAAGAGCGCGGGGCCATTTCCCGGGACGATCCAGAGTGGCAGCCGGTTCTGTGATCCATTATGTGTTACCATCAAGTTTGCACTGCCTAGCATTGGGATGATCTCTTTGGTGTACTTCGGTAGCTACTTGTCAATACATTCCAGTTTGGGCCTGGAAGCTCTGTGTGGCCATGGTCTCTCAAATTGTTGGGCGCTCATAAGTGACTGGCTAGCTCCCGTATCCAGCTCCATGTGCATCGGGTTGCCATTCAATAAAACTTTCATCATCATGGGTGGTGTTTTAGTGTATGAGCTGTGAACGTCAGCCACATGAACCCGCTGAACTTCAGCATCCATGGCTTTTCCCCAGGCATCATCCTGCATTGCAAACCCCTCGTCTGGTTCCTCTGTCTCGCAGATTAGCCTCACCACAGCCTTTTTGCACATCCTGGCCAAGTGTCCACTGATGTTACAAATCCTACAGGTATATTGCTGAAACCTGCAGCTTTTCGCAGTATGTCTCCCCCCACACCTCCAGCATGAGCTGAGATTGTTGTTAACAAAAAGACTGTTACCAGGCATTCCTCTCTGATTGCCCATTTGATTGTTTCTAAGCATTCTGATGGTGGGTGTTAATTGTCCCATCGCGGGACGCATTGTTCCTCGTGATGGTGTGAATTGCCGATCCCCTTTCCATTGTCCCTGTTGCGGGCCCACCCTAGAATCTGTTGCTGCCTAGGCGGCTTAGAAATGCCCTTGCCTACCTGTGGGGTCCCAAGCCGTGTTCACCATGTTAATTCCCTGGTCCATCGCCACATTGGGACCAGGGCGGCAAGCATAAATTAGCTTGGTCTCCTCTTCCCCTGCCATGAAGGTCTGAGCTATCAGCGCCGCCCCTTCTAAAGTCAAGTCCTTGGTCTCTATGAGCTTCCTGAAAATCCCGGCATGATTAATGCCCTCAATGAAGAAATCCCTTAACATCTTCCTCCTGCAGGCGTCTGTGAACTTACAGAGACTGGTCAAGCGCCGCAGTTCCGCAACGATGTCCGAGATGTTTTGTCCCTCCCGGCGCCAGTGTGTGTAGAACCGGTGCTGGGCCATGTCTACGCTACTCGCTGGCTTGAGATGCTCACCGATCAGCTGGCTAAGCTCTTCAAAGGACTTGTCTGCTGGCTTTTGGGGTGGGAGCAGGTCTTTCATCAGCGCATACATCTGTGGTCCGCAGCTGGTCAGTAAATGCGCCCTCCGCTTGTCAGCCGCTGCCGTTCCCAGCCAGTCCTTTGTGACAAAGCTCTGCTGGAGTCTATCCACGAAGTTGTCCCAGTCCTCACTCACACAGTAACGTTCCTCTAGTGGCCATCCTCATGGTTCGGTGATTCCCGTTTCTCGTCGTCAAATGTGGTGTCCCTGCACCTTACTACAAAATCACATGAGGCATGTAGTGCAGACACTGTCACTACGTGACTTTAGCCTTTATTCCCAGGACCAAGGAGTGCTGACCCTGGGTGGGACCTCCCCTTTTATACGGGAAGCCCAGGTGAGGAGTGTCTCCCAAAAGTTCACCCCCTGTGGTCAGGGTGTGCATTTCTAGGGTATAAGTACAGTGTACAGGAGTTGCATGAAAGTTACAGTTACATGAAGGTTACCGTTGCATGATGGTTACATATACCTGTAAAATTAGCTCAAAGAGATCTGATTTCTATGCCATAGTTTCTCCTGAGTGAGCTCAGTGTAGATCTGTGTCATTGCAATGTTTGAAGATAGTCTCTGTTACTTTAAAAAGTGGAAGGACGGTCTAGGGGTAATTTTTTATATAAATTAACCTAAGGTGAAGAGTCAATGGTCTTAGTACAAACCATAGAAGTTCAAAAGAGTAAGAGATAAGACAAAGAAAATCAGGAAGTAATGGTTAAATGATGCTAAGCTTGGGTTTTAAAAACCTGTGAATTTTAGCAGAAAGGGAGGACTAAGGGATTTAACGTTGTTGAGATCCTGGAAAAGAATGAGTTAGAATAGGACACGATACAGTGGCCTTGATAGTAAACCCCCTCAATGGGTGGGGGAGGGTCGGGGGTGGGACTAAACAGTTAAATATGGGCATGTGGCCCCAACATGGCACGCATGCACCTGCTGCCTTTTTTACAGTGACGGGTATCGGGGCGTCTCAGTGTCCCACCATGGAGAGGTGGGACAGCTAATTAACATAGTAAACCAGGTTCGTATCGTGAAATTAAGAGCCCGACTTATAATTGACTGTTTCTGCACGGGGTTCCTAGAGTTTGGGAAATCCGGCAGTGAAAGGAGGCGTGAGCTGTCAGTTCCACAAGGCAAATGAATTTTTTCATCATTCCTTGTGGGCTAGGCCCCGGCCCCTCAATTAAACCTTCAGCCTCCCTCAAGCCTGATCGCCAGACTCCCAGGGGTGTCAGCAAACTGTCCCTTTGACCAGCTGCTGGGAAGAAAACAGTACTAAAAAATGTTAATGAGGTCCTTCCATTAAGTTGGGCCTCACCCACACCCTCCCTGGCTCCTGGTAAATATCAGGGCCAATGTGTCCAACTGATCTGGAGCCATCCCAGCATGAAAGTTCTCCTCTCCTCTATTCCTGAAGGCTACACTGATCCATGGGCACCGGTTGCTTTGCAGTATATCACATTCCCTTAATTCATCTGTGAGCCTTGTCTGCAAGCATTGACAGGCAATTTCACCATAGGGGTTTCGCAACTGGACCCAATCTTGCCCTCACCCGATGTCCTCATATCCGCAATGCTAGCAGGAGTTGCTGAAGAACAATCAACGACACAAAACTTGGCTGATATTCCTCTCTGAACCTCTACCCTGATAGAGTTCCGCTAACTTAGCAAACATCATGGATTGAACCTGAGACTTTCCTGTTTTGTATCAGTTCAAGATTGCTTTTAAGAATTAAATGGTTACAAAGAATTACGTTTAACTTTCTTTCATCTGTTAATTTCTTTTGATTGACTTGACTACATTGGTGTCAATGAAATATTTAAATGAATACCTATAGATTTTCAGTCCCGAAGACCAGGTTGAGGTCAGTCTTTGATAGTCTTTCCATTTCAACCGCATATCCTAATTCAGCTAAAATGACCATATTCCCAGAAGGCTGCAGGAAACAAATCAATGATTTAAATCAAATGGCCAAGCAGGAAAATTGAGTTTACAAATGAAAGACTTGCTTTGATGGGTCTAAACTTAGCCAAAGCGGAAAACCTTGGCCTTGGCAGAATTAATGGAGTTATTTTTCTTTTATTTGTTCTCAGGTTGTGGACAAGGTCACATTTATTATCCATTCCTAGTTGTTCTAAGAAGGTGATGGTGGGTCTTATTCTTGACTAGCTACTGTCCTGTTGTGCTTCATAATCAATATTTGTAAATCCCCAGGGCCTGATGGACTGCATCCCAGAGTACTTAAGGCGGTGGCCTTGGAAATAGTGGATGCATTGACAGTCATTTTCCAACATTCCATTGACTCTGGATCAGTTCCTATAGAGTGGAGGGTAGCCAATGTAACCCCACTTTTTAAAAAAGGAGGGAGAGAGAAAACAGGGAATTATAGACCGGTCAGCCTGACATCGGTAGTGGGTAAAATGATGGAATCAATTATTAAGGATGTCATAGCAGTGCATTTGGAAAGAGGTGACATGATAGGTCCAAGTCAGCATGGATTTGTGAAAGGGAAATCATGCTTGACAAATCTTCTGGAATTTTTTGAGGATGTTTCCAGTAGAGTGGACAAGGGAGAACCAGTTGATGTGGTATATTTGGACTTTCAGAAGGCGTTCGACAAAGTCCCACACAAGAGATTGATGTGCAAAGTTAGAGCACATGGGATTGGGGGTAGTGTACTGACATGGATTGAGAACTGGTTGTCAGACAGGAAGCAAAGAGTAGGAGTAAATGGGTACTTTTCAGAATGGCAGGCAGTGACTAGTGGGGTACCGCAAGGTTCTGTGCTGGGGCCCCAGCTGTTTACACTGTACATTAATGATTTAGATGAGGGGATTAAATGTAGTATCTCCAATTTGCGGATGACACTAAGTTGGGTGGCAGTGTGAGCTGCGAGGAGGATGCTGTGAGGCTGCAGAGCGACTTGGATAGGTTAAGTGAGTGGGCAAATGCATGGCAGATGAAGTATAATGTGGATAAATGTGAGGTTATCCACTTTGGTGGTAAAAACAGAGAGACAGACTATTATCTGAATGGTGACAGATTAGGAAAAGGGGAGGTGCAAAGAGACCTGGGTGTCATGGTACATCAGTCATTGAAGGTTGGCATGCAGGTACAGCAGGCGGTTAAGAAAGCAAATGGCATGTTGGCCTTCATAGCAAGGGGATTTGAGTACAGGGGCAGGGAGGTGTTGCTGCAGTTGTACAGGGCATTGGTGAGGCCACACCTGGAGTATTGTGTACAGTTTTGGTCTCCTAACCTGAGGAAGGACATTCTTGCTATTGAGGGAGTGCAGCGAAGGTTCACCAGACTGATTCCCGGGATGGCGGGACTGACCTATCAAGAAAGACTGGATCAACTGGGCTTGTATTCACTGGAGTTCAGAAGAATGAGAGGGGACCTCATAGAAACATTTAAAATTCTGACGGGGTTAGACAGGTTAGATGCAGGAAGAATGTTCCCAATGTTGGGGAAGTCCAGAACCAGAGGTCACAGTCTAAGGATAAGGGGGAAGCCATTTAGGACCGAGATGCGGAGGAACTTCTTCACCCAGAGAGTGGTGAACCTGTGGAATTCTCTACCACAGAAAGTTGTTGAGGCCAATTCGCTAAATATATTCAAAAAGGAGTTAGATGAGGTCCTTACTACTAGGGGGATCAAGGGGTATGGCGAGAAAGCAGGAATGGGGTACTGAAGTTGAATGTTCAGCCATGAACTCATTGAATGGCGGTGCAGGCTAGAAGGGCCGAATGGCCTACTCCTGCACCTATTTTCTGTGTTTCTATGTTTCTATTTTCTATGTTTCTATGTTTCTAAGTGAGGGCATTGAGTCAACTGAAAGGATTAAGAGTCAACTGAGGGCATTAAGAGTCAATCAAATAATGTAGACCAAAATAATGTGTAGGCCAAAATAGTAAGGATGGCAGGTTCTCTTCCCTGAGGACATCAGTGAACTAGTTGAGCCTGGGTGTGTCACACATACAGGGCAGGCCCCCTACAGAGGGAGCCCACCTCTTGTAACTGGTAAATCAAGTGGTGCTGTAATGGGGCATTCGCTGCAACACCAGAAGGGGGAGGTACACCTGACTATTAAATATTATTTGGCTCAAATAGCTTGTGGAGAGCCAATATAGAGGCAGTGCCATGAGGATCATAAAGGAAAGGGAGAGGTGGCCAGGAGCAAGTCCTGTCCCTTATTTTCTGCCTTTGCCGATCTTCCCATTACTAGTCCAGCAAGTATCCTCAGCCCTCTCCTGATTCTACCTGGAGTTGGCAGTACTATGACAGGAAAATTGGCTGGTTTCCTTAGCCCTGCTGCCTCACCACCATCTAAACATTACAGGCTGGTCAAGAAATGGAGAGGGTCATGAGGCTGTGTGGGGAGGGTATGTGGTTTCAGGGGCAAGGATCGGTAGTAGGGCTCCCGTCCGTAGGATTCAAGTTACTATTTATGAATGAAATCAATGCTAAGATGGGAAGTGAAGTCATTTTCTAATCATGGAGCTTCTCTGAATTATTGATCAGGAGAGAGGCTTTGAAACAAGATCCTATTGCTGCGACTGTTCTTAATTCTTGAAATCTTTCGCTGCCCTCTAATTGTTTAAGTAATTACGGATTGTGGAAAAGGCCGCCATTTAAAATAAAGAGGTATTGAGCCATAGTGACCATAGGTTTGAATCCTGGTCTGTACTGTGTCTCAGCCTGGGCAGTAGTGGGGTTGCTACAATTTGACTCAGCACCCCTGAGATTAGCTAACTCTTCAGAGGCCAGGCTATCACACCTGGGACCTTTCTAAGCTGTATGCTTTAGTTCCAAATTAGACAGTGCTTTAGCTAACAAGGCCATCAGTGGAACCTGCACTTGAAGTACTTCAGATTCTATTCAGTCAGTGTCCAAAATCTCAGCATTTCTACATGTTCAGAATTTCAAACATAAACTAAAATCAGTAAACCATTGGCTAGGAAGAGCAAAAATCTGGCAGTGTTTCTGCTCGCGCTTCCTATCTTGCTGTTCGCTGTTAGAAAAAACATGTCAGTTGAGGTCAGGATTGGGGTTGTCTTTGATGCCTCTCAAGGTTGCACATGGGAATGTAAGGCTAGAGGAGATCACCAATGTAAGGCCACAAAGAGATTTGAAGGTGAAGATGGAAATTTTGAAGTCAAATCTGGGCACGAGGAGGTAGTGAAACTTAGCAAGAAAATGGGAGTGATGAGGAGGATAACATTGTACGGGTCTGGGCACGGGCTGTGGAGTTGTGAATGAATGATAGCTTTTGGAGGATTGATTTGAGAGGCTGCTTAGGATAATATTTGGGAAGTCAACTCAATTAATAGGATAATTTCTATCAAATAATTAAGCTGACCAAAAGGATTGATGTTGCAATTGGGGTATTGCAGGTTGATGAAGAATATGAAAGTACAGGAACAAATAGGAATCTTTAGGAGTGGGAGAAATCCATGTCTTGATGGATTAACCCCACAATATCCACCAACCCCTTCTTAATGGATCAACACCACCACCAATCCCTCCTGATAGATCAATTCAACCCTATCTCAATTCCCTTTCTCCCCGAAATGCATCTAATTGTCTCCTAAATTGCTCCCCCAACAAGCTGTGGATGCTGGGTCAATTGAAGCTTTCAAGACTGTGATCGATAGATATTTGCTCGGTAAGTGTATCAAAAGATATGGAACAAAAGCAGGCAAATAGATTTGAGATCAGATCAGCCATGATCTTATTGAATGGTGAAACAGGCTCGAGGAGCCTACCTCCTGCTCCTAATGTTGCTACTTCAAAAGCCTTCCCTGGTAACGTATTCTACATCGTGGGCCGCCCCGACCTGTGTGAGAACACCACCGCAGGTCGGGGCTATAAATAGAGCTGGAGCGCCGGGCCCTGGAACATCGTGGGTGAAAGTGCAGCGAATAAGGGTATGGGGCCCAGAAGAGCCGAGGGCCCAGAGGCAGCACGGGCCAGCCCATACTGCGATATGTGTGCGCACTAGGTCCGTGCAACAGAGCAGGTCTCCAGTTGTCCTGGTTCAACCCTTGCCACTGGATAAAAGCCTAGCTCTGTCAAGCCCGTGTGGTGGCTGATGTGCAACGGTCACCACACGTTAAAAAAATCCACGCACAGGCATCTTCCACCCTCTCAATTGTAATTCAGGACTAGAACATCAGGTCCTTCCTTCATTGAAACATCTGTGAACTTTTGTGGAAGCAAGTCATCCTCGTTCGAGGGACCACCTACGATGATTCTACAATTCTACTGCCTATTAGGTGAAAATGTTTCCACTGACTTTCATTCTTACTTCTAACTTTGTGACTTTTAACTCCCCCTCTGCCTTTGTATTCCTACATTATTCTACTCAAGCTCGATGCAAATGTCAGGAAGAATATCTCCTCTTTCTCCAGTCTGAACTAACTCTGTCCCCTATTTTCCTGAAATAAAAACAGAAAATGCGGAAATACTCAGCAAATCAGGTCGTATCTATGGAGAGAGAAACAGAGTTAATGTTTCTGGTCGATGATCTTTCATCAAAACTGGAAAAAGTTAGAGATGTAACAAATATTAAGCAAGTGCAGGGAAAGGGGGCAGGGGAGAAAAGAATACCGTGATATGGTGGAAGGCAGGAGTGATTAAATGACAAAAGGTATGATTGTACAAAGCCAAAGAAAATGGTAATGGGATAAGTAAAGAAACAAAAGATGGGTCTAGAAGAGATGTATTTTCTTGCCTGTTTTTGTTTCGATTCACTTTCGTCCTTCTCCACTTTGAAGCTGTTGTCTTTCTGATATATTTCCCCCACTCACTGAGCTGTTTTCATGTCCCTTCTGGATTTGTAATGTCTTTTCACTATCAAATAATTCTGGTATATCAATCGGAACTTTCACCGAGAATCCAGGAGGATGTGTTGCCTGCTTGGTGCAACGGTAAAGGATATCTTGGAGCAACTGGAGAGGAACTTGGAAAGGGAAGTGGAAGATCCAGTTGTCGTGGTCCATGATGGGACTAAGGACATAGGGGAGAAAAGAGACAAGGTCGAGCTAAGAGAATATCAGAAGTTAGGAACTAAATTAAAAAACAGGACCTCATAGAAACATAGGGGCCAAGTTTCGGCCTGAGTTGCTCCTGATTTTTTGGAGCAATTGGTTTAGAATGGAGTATCTTAGAAATTTGAATTCGCGGCATTTGCTCCAGTTCTAGTCAGTTAGAACAGTTTCACTTTGGAACAGAATTTTTTTTCAAAAGGGGGCGTGTCCGGCCACTTACGCCTGTTTTCAAAGTTTAGGCAGTGAAAACTTACTCCAAACTAACTTGGAATGGAGTAAGTGAAGATTTTTGTACGTTCGAAAAAAACTTGTCTACACTTTAGAAAATCAGGCGTAGGTTACAAATTAGGCGTAGGGAAAGGGGGAGGGGGCTAGGGTTTAAAGGGAAGTTTACAAACATTAAACACTTCAGTTTTACAAATAAAGAGCCATCATCAATAATAAATGATAAATACATCAATAAATCAACCAATAAATCAATCAAAAAAAATTAATAAAAAATAATAAAAAAAAAAAATCAATAAATAAAACATTTTTTACTTACCAACTGCAGCACCGGGAGTCCTCCAACAGCGTGCTGGGATGCCCCCCCCCCCCAGTGTGTCTCTGTCAGTGTCTCTATCTCTCTGTCTGTCTGTGTGTGTGTCTCTCACTATCTGTCTGTCGGTGTCTGTGTTTCTGACAGCGAGGGAAGGGGGAGAAGGTGGGTGGGAGGGGGAGAAGGGGGAGGGGGAGAAGGGGTGGGATGGAGGGGGAGGGGGAAGGAGGTGGAGGGGAGGGGGGGTGGGGGGGAGATGGATGAGGGGTGAGGTGGGGGGGAGGAGGTGGGGCGGAGGAGGAGGGGGTGGGGGGGAGAAGGGGGTGGGGAGGAGGAGGTGGGGTGAGGAGGAGGGGTGGGGGAGGAGGAGGGGTAGGAGAAGGGGTTGGGGGGGGAGGAGGAGGGGGGTGGGGGGAGGAGGAGGGGGGAGGTGGAGGGGGGTAGGGGAGAGGAGGGGGGAGGGGGGTGGGGGGGGAGGAGGAGGGGGTGGGGGGAGGAGGAGGGGAGAGGTGGAGGGGGGTAGGGGAGAGGAGGGGGGAGGGGGGAGAGGAGAGGGGGAGCGAGGGGGAGAAGAGAGAGAGGATGGAGGGAGGGAGGGATGGAGGGGGGAGAGGGGGAGAAGGAAGAGAGGATGGAGGGAGGGAAGGGAGGGAGGGAGAGAAGGAGGCTGAACGGCCGGGCCCAAGACTTCGGGCTGGATTTACAGGTTGTTGGCGTTGGGTCTCGGGGGGGAAGAGTCGCGGAGGTCCGGGGGGGAGGAAGAGTCGCGGAGGTCCGGGGGGGGGGGAAAGAGTCGCGGAGGTCCGGTGGGGGGGGGAAAGAGTCGCGGAGGTCCGGGGGGGGTGCGCGAAGAGTTGCGGAGGTCTGGGGGGGGGGGGCGAAGAGTCGCGAAGGTCCGGGGGGTGGTGGGGGAAGAGTCGAGGAGATCCGGGGGGGGAGTCGTGGGGGGTGGAAGAGAGAGAGTCGCGGTGGGGGGGTGCCAGAAGGTCGGGTCGGGACGGGGAGGGGGGTGCGGAGGTCAGGTCGCCGGGGGGGGGGGGCGCGGGGGGAAGCAAAGGTCAAGTCGGGTCCGGTTGGGTGGGAGGAGCCTTATTTCCGCAGCCCCAGTGAGGCCATTCGGCCAGGGCTAGGGGCTGCGTGCTTCGGGCCCCTCCCACAGTTTTGGGCGCCTGGAGCTACTGCACATGCACGCCCACTGTAGCGCGCATGTGCAGAGGTCCCGGCACTGTTTTCAGCGCAGGGACCTGGCTCCGCCCCCTACAGCTCGTGCTGCGCCGCGCCCAGCTCCAGAGGGCCTGCAGGGAGCTGGAGAATAGGTAAGTTTTTTTAGGGGCACTTTGTGGCGCGAAAAACGGGCGTCCAGGACCGGGCTGCGCCGTTTTAGGCGCGGCCCGAAACTTGGGCCCATAGAAACATAGAAAAATAGGTGCAGGTGTAGGCCATTCAGCCCTTCGAGCCTGTACCTCCATTCAATAAGATCATGGCTGATCATTCCTTCAGTACCCCTTTCCTGCTTTCTCTCCAATTGCCACCCAAGACAGATCAGGAAGGTAAATGCACGGCTGAAAGATTGGTGTGGGAAAATGCGGTTCCATTTCAGGGGAACATAAGAAACAAACAAGAACAGGAGTAGGCTATTTGGCCCTTTGAGCCTGCCCTGTCATTCAATAAGATCATGGCTGATCTTCTACCACAACTCCATCTTCCTGCACGATCCCCATATCCTTTGATTTCCCTCATATCCAAAAAATCTATTGAACTCTGTCTTAAATATATTCAACAACTGACCACCCACAAACCTCTGGGGTAGAGAATTTCAAAGATTCACAACCCTTTGAGTGGAGAAATTTCTCCTCATCTCAGTCCTAAATGGCCGACCCCTTATTCTGAGACTGTGACCCCAAATTCTCGACTAGCCTGCATCTATCCGTAAGAATTTTATGTTTCAATGAGATCACCTCACAATCATCTACATTCTAGGGAATGTAGGCCTAATCTCCTCAACCTCTCCTATTTTTTTATTCGTTCACGGGATGTGGGCATCGCTGGCAAAGCCAGCATTTAGCGCCCATCCCTAATCGCTCTCGAGAAGGTGGTGGTGAGCTGCCTTCTTGAACCACTGCAGTCTGTGTGGTGAAGGAACTCCCATAGTGCTGTTAGGGAGGGTGTTCCAGGATTTTGACCCAGCGACGATGAAGGAGTGATGATATGGTTCCAAGTCAGGATGGTGTGTGACTTGGATGGGAACTTGGAGGTGGTGGTGTTCCCATGTGCCTGCTGCCCTTGTCCTTCTAGGTGGCAGAGGTCGCGGGTTTGGGAGGTGCTGTCGAAGAATCCTTGGTGAGTTGCTGAAGTTCAACTTGTCGATGGTTCACACTGTGGCCACAGTACGCCGGTGGTGGACGGAGTGAATGTTTACGGTGGTGGATGGGGTGCTAAGCAAGCTGCCTGCTTTGGCCTGGCTGGTGTCTAGATTCTTCACTGTTGTTGGATCTGCGCACATCCAGGCAAGTGGAGATTATTCCATCACATTCCTGATTTTTATCTTGTAAATGGAGGAAAGGCTTTGGGGAGTCAAGAGATGAGACATTCAGCCCAGAATACCCAGCTTCTGACCTGCTCTTGTTGCCACAGTACTTATGTGGCTGGTCCAGTTAAGTTTCTGGTCAAAGGTCACTCCCGGGATGTTGATGGTGGGGGATTCGGTGATGGTAATGCCGTTGAATGATAATTGGCGGTGGTTAGATGCTCTTGTGTTGTAGATAGTCATAGCCTGACATTTGTGTGGCTCGAATGTTACTTGGCACTTATCAACCCAAGCCTGAATGTTGTCCAGGTCATGCTGCATGCAGACTCGAGCTGCTTCATTATCTGAGCAGTTGCGAATGGAGCTGAACATCATCACCATTGGCAGTCCCTCGAAATTGAGGAAGACTTGCTTCCACTCTAAAAGTGAGTTCTTAAGTGGTTGTCCAATGTGGGAATTACAGTCTCTGTCACAGATGGAGCAGACAATGGTTGAAGGAAAGGGTGGGTGGGGAGCCTGGTTTGCCACACACTCATTCCGCTGTCTGCACTTGGTTTCTGCATGCTCTCGGCGAGGAGACTCGAGGTGCTCAGAGCCCTCTCGGGTGCTCTTCCTCTTCCCAGTTGAACACTGTGCAATCATCAGCGAACATCCCCACTTCTGACCTTATATTGGAGGGAAGGTCACGGATGAAGCAGCTGAAGATGGTTGAGCCTAGGACACTTGCCCTGAGGAACTCCTTCAGTGATGTCCTGGGGCTGAGATGATTGGCATCCAACAACCACAACCTTTGTGCTAATTATGACTCCAGCCAGTGGAGAGTTTTCCCCCTGATTCCCCTGACTTTAGGTTTACTAAGGCTCCTTGATGCCACACTCAGTCAAATGCTGTTTTGATGTCAAGGGCACTCACTCTCACCTTACGTCTGCAATTCAGCTCTTTTGTCCATGTTTGGACCAAGGTTGTAATGAGGTCTGGAGTTGAGTGGTCCTGGTAATCCAAACTATGCATTGGTGAGCAGGTTATTGGTGAGTAAGTGCTGTTTGATAGCACTTTTGACAACACCTTCCATCACTTTGCTGATGATGGAGAGTGGACTGATGGATCGGTAAGTGGCCGGATTGGATTTGTCCTGCTTTTTGTGGAGAAGCACCTAGCTAGGCAGTTTTTTACATTGTCAGGTAGATGCCAGTGGTGTAGCTGTATTGGAAAAGCTTGCTAGAGGCATGGCTATTTCTGGAGCACAGATCTTCTGCACGACAGGTGGGATGTTGTTGGGGCCTATAGACTTTTGCTGTATCTAGTGCGCTCAGCCATTTCTTGATATCACGTGGAGTGAATCAAATTGGCTGAAGACTAACTTCTGTGATAGTTGAGACCTCAGGAGGTGACCAAGATGGATCACCCATTCGACACTTTTGGCTGTACATGGTTGCAAATGCTTCAGCCTTGGCTTTTGCAGTCAAGTGCTGGGTTCCGTCATTATTGAGGATGGGGATATTCATGGAGCCTTCTCCTCCCGTTTGGCATTTAATTGTCCACCATTATTCATGACTGGATGTGGCAGGATTACCGAGCTTTGATCTGATCAGTTGGTTGTGGGATTGCTTAGCTCTGTCGACAGCATGCTTTTCCCGCTATTTAGCATGCATGTAGTCCTTTGTTGTAGCTTCACCAGGTTGGCACCTAATATTTAAGAATGCCTGGCATGCTCTTCTACACTCCTCATTGAACCATTGGCTTGATGGTAATGGTCGAGTGAGAGATACGCTAGATTGTGGTGAAATACAATTCTGCTGCTGCTGATGGCCCACAACGCCTCATTGATGCCCAGTTTTGAGCTGCTAGATCTGTTGTGAATCTATTTCATTTCACACAGTGGTAGTATCACATAACATGATGGAGGGTATCCTCAGTGTGAAGACAGGAAATTAAGGATAATGTTAAATCCAAGGAAGAGGCATATAAATTGGCCAGAAAAAGCAACAAATCTGAGGACTGGGAGAAATTTAGAATTCAGCAGAGGAGAACAAAGGGTTTAAATAAGAGGGGGAAAATAGAGTACGAGAAGAAGCTTGCCGCGAACAAAAAAACTGACTGCAAAAGCTTCTATAGATATGTGAAGAGAAAAAGATTAGTGAAGACAAACGTAGATCCCTTGCAGTTGGATTCAGGTGAATTTATAATGGGGAACAAAGAAATGGCAGACCAATTGAACACGTACTTTGGTTCTGTCTTCACGAAGGAAGACACAAATAACCTTCCAGAAGTGCTAGGGGACCGAGGGTCTAGTGAGAAGGAGGAACTGAAGAATATCCTTATTAGGCAGGAAATTGTGTTAGGGAAATTGATGGGATTGAAGTCCGATAGTTCCCCGGGGCCTGATAGTCTACATCCCAGAGTACTTAAAGAAGTGGCCCTAGAAATAGTGGATGCATTGGTGATAATTTTCCAGCAGTCTATCGACTCTGGATCAGTTCCCATGGACTGGAGGGCAGCTAATGTAATACTACTTTTTAAAAAGGGAGGGAGAGAGAAAGCGGGTAATTATAGGCCAGTTAGCCTGACATCAGCAGTGGGGAAAATGTTGGAATCAATTATTAAGGATGAAATAGCAGCACATTTGGAAAGCAGTGACAGGATCGGTCCAAGTCAGCATGGATTTATGAAGGGGAAATCATGCTTGACAAATCTTCTGGAATTTTTTGAGGATGTAACTAGTAGAGTGGACAAGGGAGAACCAGTGGATGTGGTGTATTTGGACTTTCAAAAGGCTTTTGACAAGGTCACACACAAGAGATTGGTCTGCAAAATCAAAGCACATGGTATTGCGGGTAATATACTGATATGGATAGAGAACTGGTTGGCAGACAGGAAGCAGAGTCGGGATAAACGGGTCCTTTTCAGAATGGCAGGCAGTGACTAGTGGAGTGCCGCAGGGCTCAGTGCTGGGACCCCAGCTCTTTACAATATACATCAATGATTTGGATGAAGGAATTGAGTGTAATATCTCCAAGTTTCCAGATGACACTAAACTGGGTGAAGGTGTGAGCTATGAGAGGGACGCTAAGAGACTGCAGGGTGACTTGGACAGGTTAGGTGAGTTGGGAAAGTTCATGGCAGATGCAATCTAATGTGGATAAATGTGAGGTTATCCACTTTGGGGGCAAAAACGCAAAGACAGAATATTATCTGAATGGCGGCAGATTAGGTAAAGGGGAGGTGCAATGAGAGCTGGGTGTCATGGTTCATCATCAGTCTTTGAAAGTTGGCATGCAGGTACAGCAGGCGGTGAAGAAGGCAAATGGTATGTTGGCCTTGATAGCTAGGGGATTTGAGTATAGGAGCAGGGAGGTCTTACTGCAGTTGTACAGGGCCTTGGTGAGGCCTCACCTGGAATATCGTGTTCAGTTTTGGTCTCCTAATGTGAGGAAGGATGTTCTTGCTATTGAGGGAGTGCAGCGAAGGTTCACCAGACTGATTCCTAGGATGGCAGGACTGACATATGAGGAGAGACGGGATCAACTGGGCCTTTATACATTGGAGTTTAGATGAATGAGGGGGGATCTCATAGAAACGTATAAGATTCTGATGGGACGGGACAGGTTAGATGCGGGTAATGTTCCCGATGTTGGGGAAGTCCAGAACCAGGGGACACAATGTTAGGATAAGGGGTAGGCCATTTAGGACTGAGATGAGGAGAAACATCTTCACAGAGAGTTGTTAACCTGTGGAATTCCCTGCCGCAGAGAGTTGTTGATACCAGTTCATTGGATATATTCAAGAGAGAGTTAGATGTGGCCCTTATGGCTAAAGAGATCAAGGGGTATGGAGAGAAAGCAGGAAAGGGTACTGAGGGAATGATCAGCCATGATCTTATTGAATTGTGGTGCAGGCTCGAAGGGCCGAATGGCCTACTCCTGCACCTATTTTCTGTGTCTATGTTTCTATGTTTGCGACAAGGACTGTCCGTTGGTCACTGCTGTCAATACTGTCATGGACAGATGCATCTGCGACAGGTAGATTGGTGAGGACGAGGTCAAGTAGGTTTTTCCCTCCTGTTGGCTCTCTCACCACCTACCACAGGCCCAGTCTGGCAGCTATGTCCTTCAGGACTCAGCTAGCTCGATCAGTATTGATGCTACTGATCCACTCTTGGTGATGGACATTGAAGTCCCCCACCCAGAGTATATTCTGTGCCCTTGTTACCCTCAGTGTGTCTTCCAAGTGTGTTCAACATGGTGGAGTACTGATTCATCAGCTGAAGGAGGAAGATAGGTGGTAATCAGCAGGAGGTTTGCTTATTCATTCTTGACCTGAAGCCATGAGACTTCATGGCGTCCAGAGTTCATGGTGAGTACGCCCAGAGCCACTCCCTCCCGACTTTATACCACTGTGCTGCCACTTCAGGTGGGTCTGTCCTGCCAGTGGGACAGAGCATACCCAGGGATGGTAATGGATGAGTCTATTGGCTGAAAGTTATGATTCTGTGACTATGACTATGTCAGGCTGCTGCTTGACTAGTCTGTGGAACAGGTCTCCCAATGTTGGCAGGTCTCCAGATATTAGTGCGGAGGACTTTGCAGAGTTGACTGGGCTAGATGTGCCATTGTCATGTTCGAAGCTGGTGCCTAGGTTAATGCCGGTTGGTCCATCCGGTTTTATTTTTATGATTGTTTTTCGTGCGGTTTGGTACAACTGAGTGGCTTGGTAGACCATTTCAGAGGGCAGTTAAGAATCAACCACATTGCTGTAGGTCTGGAGTCACATATAGGCTAGACCAAATATGGACGGCAAAATTCCTTCCCTAAAGGACATATTTCCTCATAGGGCAAATCCCCCAACCCAGGAATCAGTCTGATGAACCTTTGTTGCACTCCCTCTATAGAAAATATATCCTCCTTAGGTAAGGAGACCAAAACTGTATATAATACTCCAGGTATGCTCTCACCAGGGCCCTATATAGTTGCAGTAAGACGTCTTTATTCTTACACTCAAATCCTCTTGTAATAAAGGTTAACATACCATTTGCTTTCCTAATTGCTTGCTGTACTTTCAGTAATTCATTTACAAGGTCACCCAGGTCTCTCTGAATACCAACATTTCCCAATCTCTCACCATTTAAAAATATTCTGCTTTTCTATTTTTCCTACAAAAGTGGGTAAATTCATATTTCTCCACATTATATTCCATCTGACATGTTCTTGCCCACTCACTTAACCTCTTTGCATCCTTCTCGTAGCTTACTTTCCCACCTAGCTTTGTATCATCAGTAAACTTGGATACATTCCTCTCAGTCCTCTCATCTAAGTCATTGATATTGATTGTAAATTGCTGAGGCCCAAGCACTGATCCTTGTGGTACCCTACTAGTTACAGCCTGCTAACCTGAAACGGCCTGTTTATTCCGACTCTCTGTTTTCTGTTCATTAACCAATCCTCAATCCATGCTAATATATTACCCACAATCCCATGAGCTCTAATTTTGATTAATAACCTCTTGTGTGGCACTTTATTGAATGCTTTCTGAAGATACAAATATACTACATCCACTGCTTCTCCCTTATCATTCCTGCTACTTGCAAGCTCTAAAAACTCGATTAGATTTGTCCAACACGATTTCCCTTTCATAAATCCGTGTTGACTCAACCCAATCATATTATGAATTTCTAATTACCCTGTTACCACGTCCCTTATAATAGATTCTAGCATTTTCCCTACTACTGTCAGGCTAACTGGTCAATAGTTTCTCGTTTTGTCTCTGCCTCCTTTCTTGAATCGGGACATTGGCATCATTACTGGGACAGGAAGGAGCTGGACTGCTTGTATGGGCTCCACCTTCAATGGGACCAGTGCCCGAGCAGAAGGATAACTAGAGCTCTAGATAGGGCTTTAAACTAGTAAGACGGGGATCGGGGAAGTGGAGGAAGCGATCTAGTAATAGGAGATGAGAGTATAGGTCAGACCAAGTTAAAGGAAAAGGGTAACATCAATGGTCAGGGAACAGATGCAGTTAAAGAACATAAATGTAAAGGCTGGAATTTTCCCCACCAGGGAGGGTCCAGTGTGGGTGTTGGGCATGGCTGGTCACGACCCCATTGCTGGCTCCATCCCACACCACAGAATGGCTTGACATTAATAGGGCCTATTAAGCCCGCCCTGCGCGCTATCCACCTCAATTAAATAGTACGGATCAGGTGATGTCATTCATGACGCGTTTTTCAGACGGGATCTTTAGAAGTGCCATGGCCACATTACATGTGAAGATTAATTTAACATAGTGCTGTCTCTTTACAACAGCATTGGAGTGCTGAAAACACTTTGACATGACTGCACACAGACAGAGGGTTGCACCCAGGTTCTCTGATGACTCCCTCCATATGCTTATGGAGGGTGTCAGAGCATGGAGGGAGGTTCTCTTCCCTTCCAATGGGTGGAAGCGACCTCCACAGGAGATCAACACAGCCTGGTTGCATTTGCAAAAGTCACAAGCAGGGAGGTGGTCAGCAGGACCTGGGTGCAGTGCCGCTAACGTTTCAATTATTTCATTAGATCAAGAAACATGAGTACAAAGACACACTCAACTTCATCCTGCTGTGCCTCTCATCACATCCCCATCACTCTGCCTTCCTAACCCTACTCTTGCATATCCTTATTCACACCAACATACTTTGCATGTCCACCCATCCCTCTCTCTCTATCTACATTATCACATCCCCATCTCACTAGCCACTGCTCACACTCACCTTCATCCTAATGCAATCATACCAACTAACAATACACAAGGAGGCCACTTGGCTTAGGTACCCCACTCCATCATTGGCTCCCTCTAAAGATCTAACCCATCCATTCCTTATGCTCATTTCATCACCCACCCTAAACCTTCTTTTCTTTCCTTCCCTCCTTGCAGGAAAAGAGAGCCCAAAATAAGAGGGAGAGGGAGACAACCGGCGGTGGCCTTCCATCATTTGCAAACCTTACAACAGCAGAGGAGGCTGCTTTAGAAATACCTGGAGTCACTGAACAGCTGGAGGTGGGAGATGGAGAGAGGAGGCTATCTCAGCAACCTTGTGACAAAATTACGCAGCATTTAGCTACATGGCATGCATCAGTCACTCCTTTGGGGACTGATTTCAGCAGCCACTGGATGGTCATCATGTACATAATGGTATCTGTACCCATTCTTCATATGACATATCTAACTCATCTCTTTACTCTCCCACAGGTCCATCAAGAGGCCCCTGACCCACTGTCCAGGAAGAAGAGGAAGATGACATCTCAGAGGAGCTCCAGCCTCTGAGGGCGCACTTTCACCAGAGGAACACCCACCACCAGCATAGATACACATACCTGGGTGGTTCCCACATGAGATACAGTAGTGTTGTCACCTGATGTCTCACAACTCACAAGTGAGCAAGAGCAGATGGAGAAGACAGGGATAGTTGTGGAGAGTCCTCGCCGGAGGGCGCAGGACGTTCCTAGCTCTGCTCAGCTGCATGCAGATGCTGAGCCACGGGGGCCATCCAGAAAGAGGGTGATCCTGGAGTTGCAGGAAGATGTGAAGGGGGCTCCGATGAGGTGTTTCATGTGCGATGTCTGAAAATGTTCAGAGAATGGAGGAGTCCATCTCCAACGTGAGCGTCATCAGGTCGCAGGTGGTGGCGACTGTTGGCTTCTCTGTAGATAGGATGGCCATCTACATGGGGCAGCTAATGCATCACTCATAGGAGCACGTGGTCTCTATGGAGAATAGATGGCTATCTAGGGAGGATAGATGTTTATGTATGGGGAATAGATGGCAGAGGTTCATACACCTCCTCTCTAGGAGGGATGTCAGCATAGACTTGGGTCCTCATGACCCCACTGATGTGCAGAAAAGTTCTCTCCAGCTCCTTGGCAGCAGGGAAGTGAGCAGACTGCTTTTATCTCTGCTGAAGCCACAGGGCTAGCACCTCGTAGAAGCACACAGAAGAGAAAGATGACACACAGGTAGGTTCACAAGGATAGCCACCTGTGTGTTTTATCCAATGTTTATATAAAGTTTCCATTAATGCACTTTCAAACATAAAAATCTTTATTTTAACCACTTTTCCATTTTGGACAGATTTGTGTGCATCTTTGGAGTGGCTTAGTGAGTTGCAGTGAATGGTGAGACAGCAATGGCAGTTGAGTGTGAAAGGAATTGCTTGGTCATTGCAGGGATGCTTTATGGTGTTGATATGGGGTGGTACCAAACTGGCGCATCATGTGGCAGTCATATGTGTGTACAGCATCAAGTGAAATAAATCTAGCCTGCTGAAGCCATCCTTGTGCAATATGCTCGGGTGTTGATATCCTCTGTCCAGCATCAGGTGATTATGGAGAAGATTGTTGGTGCTGCTGTGCCTGGTGCTGCTAGTGTTGGGGTTCATCGTGGTCAGATTCTGAGGACCAAGGTGAGACAGTATAAATGGCACCCATGTTGATGGCATATAAGGTGTTGTAGAGATGACAGAAGCAATCTGTCAATGGTGAGAGAGGTTCTTCCAATGAGGAGACACTGGATGGAGACTTTGCTGGAAAGACAGCAACATGCAGAATCTGTGCTGGGAATGCAGTGAGCAACTGCTTATGCCTGAGGAAAGTGGTCAGCTGTCAGGATGACCATCAGACGTCCCAAAGGACTTTACAGCCAATTAAGTATTTTTTGAAGTGTAGTCACTGTTGTAAAGTAGAAAATGCGACAGCCAATTTTCACACAGCAAACTCCCATAAACAACAATGTGATAATGACCAGAAAATCTGTTTTTAATGATTCTGATTGCAGGATAAATATTGACCAGGACACCGGGGATATCTCCCCAGCTCTTCTTTGAAATAGTGTCATGGGATCTTTTATGTCCACCTGAGCAGACAGGGCCTCAGTTTTAGCATCTCATCCAAAAGACGGTACCTCCGACAGCATTCCCTCAGCTTAGGTTATGTGCTCAAGTCTCTGGAGTGGGACTTAAACCCACAACATTCAGACTCAGAGGTGAGGGTGCACCAGCTGAGTCAAGGCTGACACATGAGGTAATGAAAGGGTGACAAAAGGGAATATGAAGAGCTTAGGAAAGAAGTCAAAACAATTGTGAAAGCAAAAAGCAACTAAAAAATTAAGCTATCGAGAAATATAAAAAGAAATGGTAAAGTATTCTACAGACACGTAAATAACAAAAGAAACATCAGGATAGAGATAGGGCCACTAAAGGATGCACAAGATAAACCCAGAGGTAATGACAGTAAAATAGCAGAATTACTGAATAGTCACTTTGCCTCAGTATTTACCAGGGAGACTAATAAAGTGGGCATGACATTAGAAGAAGAAATCAAAAAAACATAAGACATTTAAGATAGAAAGGAAGGAGATAATTGATAAACTGATCAAACTGAGAAAGGATAAAACCCCTGTTCCAGATGGATTTCATTTGCGCATATTAAAAGAAGTTAGGGAAGAGATAGTAGAGTAAAAACAGAAAATGCGAGAAATCTCAGCAGGTCAGGCAGCATCTGTGGAGAGGAGGCATGGGGAACTAACATTGGCGAAGTACGGCAGCAATTTGTGCTCAGCCAGATAGGTCCAGATGCTGAGGCTCTGCCCCAAAGGAGTAGCAGCGTGTTGGGCCTGTTGGAACGTGATGTCCTATCTCAGGATGGCATCATCCCACCCTTACCTCGCCGCTCTCTGCAACCCATCCACCACAGAGTGCTACCACCTATGCTGATGTGATGGAATCCGCAGCCGGGCCTTTCCAGAGCCTGAGCTGCTGCAGAACGTCCTGCTAGGCCATCAGCTGTGGCAGCGGCACCAACAGAGTGACCTTCTACTAGCCTTGCTGCAGGCACTGAGACCCCATTGAGGAGGAGCAGTAGGTGCGGCGGGGGGGGGGGGGGGGAGTGAAGGGAAGAGGTGGGAAAGTTCTGAGAAAGAGCTGCTAAATATGTGTGTGTTAATGGCCAGAAATGATGAGATTGCTTGATTATGAACTCATGTAAATAGTTGCATTTGGATGAACCAATAAAGAATTGTCTGATAGTATCCATAGATGGTGACCTTGCTCAAAGCTGAACTCATGTCAATAATTGCACTTGCATGAGTCATTAAAGAATTGTGTGATACTGGCCAGAGATGCTGTCCTTGTTCAATTATGAACTAATGTGATTAGTTGCACATGAATGTTTCAAGGGGTCTGGTTCCAATTATTGTTTGCTATGGATGATGGTGTCCTTTAGTGCTTCTTTACAGCACATTATGGCTTTTGTTGTAAATAAAAATTATTTAAATTTGTCACAGTCTTGTCTTGCCATTTATATACATGGAGGCTTGGAGGGTGGGGCGCGATGTCTTCAGCAGATGGCCAGGTGAATAGGCAGGCTAGGTGAGGTGGAACCCGCAATGCCACATTCGTGAATCAATGGCCCCCTGAACCAGGGAGAAGGCAGCTATCCTGGAGAAGCCACGGGAGCGCTCATCCTGGCTTTGCCTGGACATGCTGAACTTTTAATGTAGTCCATGCATCGGCTCTAGAGAGTGTCGGTCACCTGGCGAATGCAGCAATGTGCTGCAAACTGCGAGATGTTGCATATGTCGCCTACAGGAGACTGGAAGGAGCCAGTAGAATAGAAGTTGAGGGCAACTGTCACTTTCACTGCCACTGACAGCGAGGTCCTGGTGCCGATGTCAGCTGTGAGGTCTGTCTGCAGGAGGTGGCAGAGCTTGTTGACCACCTCCTTGTGGAACCACAGCCAACTTAGGCACTGCTCCTCGCACATATCAAAGTAAGAATAATGTGAACGGTAAACCCTCCATCTGTACCGGCCTCCTACCCCGAGGTCTGGTGCCTCTCCTTTGGCGTGGACCCACATTGGCATGAAGCCGTCTCTGTAATGGCGCCTTTGAAGACTTCGCCGCAGGATGACGTGGTGTACCATCACTGCCTCCATTAAGTTGCAGAAGGTAGCCGCGATGTGCTAGTTGACAATGCATCTGACCTGAAAGCCACCAATGTTTGCGAAATGCTAGTTGTGAAGCTGAGTAGTCGCAGCAGACCAACACCTATGCATTCTGTGAGGAGAGAATGCCGCACTGACCATGACCTCTGTGGCCCGGCTGCAACTCCCTTTAAATACCGGCCAAGAATCTTTACTACGACTTGTGAACGGCAACATCTTGTGGCGTGTTCCCCGCCAGTCAGTAATAAGGTGGCAAAAGTAAATTTGGCGCGACCGCCGCCAAGAGGGCATTGCATGCGTACTGACGCCAGGATTTCCATGGCGGTAGTCGGTGGGGCAGAAAATCTTTATGTCCTTGAAAAAGCACAACCGAATTTCTCATCAGGCGGCAACCCCGCCTAATGCCGCCGCCCAGCCATTCACGCCACATTGCCACCTCACCCTGGCGATATCAGCTGCTGGTAGAAACCAAATGTAAACCCCTCAGACTGGCAAAAGGTGGGAAGTGGTGGTCCACTGGGATCGGTGTTGGGACCACTATTTTTCATGATTTTACATAAATGATTTGGATTCGGGAATCAGAAGTATAATTTGCAGATGACACCCAATTGGGAGGTGTAGTTAATACAAAGGAAGAATGCAACACAATACAAGAAGACATTAATAAACTTGCAGAATGGGCGTGTAATTGCAAATCAATTTTAATATAGATACGTGTGAGGTGGTGCACTTTGGTAGGAAGAATAAGAAGACCACATACTGCTTGGATAATAGATTCTGAATGGGGTACAAGAACAAAGGGATCTAGGGGTACAGATACACAAATCACTAAAAGTAATGATGCAGGTTAATAAGCCACACAAAAGCAAACTAAGCACTCCTGTTTATTTCTAAGGGAATAGAATTGAAAAGCAGAAGTTATGCTAAACTTGTATAGAACCTTGGTTAGACCACCCTTGGAGTTCTGTGCACAGTTCTGGGCTCCATATTATAGAAAGGATATAGAGGTGAAGGTGCAAAAAAGATTCACAAGGATGATACCAGAACTGAGAGGAAATACTTATTAGAAAAGGCTGAACAAGCTGGGGCTCTTTTCTCAAAAAAAGAGAAGACTGAGGGGTGAGCTGATAGAAGTCTTTAAGATTATGAACGGGTTTGGTCGGGTAGATGTAGACAAAATGTTTCCACTTGTGGGAGAGTCCAAAACTAGAGGACATAAATATAAGATAGTCACTAATAAATCTAATAGGAATGCGGGAAAAAACTTCTTTACCCAAGAAGTGGAATAAATGTGGAACACAATACCACAAGGAATAGTTGAGGTAAATAGCATAGATGCATTTAAGGGGAAGCAAGATAAGCACATGAGGAAGAAAGGACTGGAAGGATATGCTGATAGAGTTAGATGAAATAGGGTGGGAGGAGGTTTGTATGGAGCATAAATGCCGACATAGACCAATTGGGGTGAATGGCCTGTTTCTGTGCTGTACTCTCAATCTAACGTGATGTAACCTCTTTCTAGACTTTTTAAGAATCCTATTCATAGCTTGTTAAATCTATTAATTCTGTCGTTGTGATACAATTGTTAGTTGTTTTCACTTTCATACTTGCAGTTTGTTCAGACATATAAAGGAAGGAAAGAAAGAAAAACTTGCATTTATCTAACCCCTTTCAAGACCTTAGGACATCCCAAAGCGCTTTACAACCAGTGAAGAACTTTTGAAGTGTAGTCATTATTGTTATGTAGGAAACATGGCAACCAATTTGGATACAATAAGCTCTCAAAGTTACAAAGTATTTAGAGCACAGAAGATGTTAGTTGAGGGATAATATTTTCCAGGCCATCGGGGAGAACTCCCCTGCTCTTCTTTGAATAATGCCATAGGATCTTTTACATCTACCTGAGAGAGCAGACAGGGCTTCAGTTTAATGTCTCATTCGAAAGATGGCACCTCTAACAGCGCAGCACTCCCTCAGTACTTCACTGCAGAGTCAGCCTAGATCTTGTACTCAAGTCTCTCGAGTGGGGCCCACAACTTTCTGACTCGGGTGAGAGTGCAATTACTGAGCCATGGTTGATACCTAAAAGGGACATTTATTTTCCAGTTCCCATGTATGATAAATAGTTTTACACCTAACACATTAACTCATTTTTTCTCTAACAAATGCTGACCGACCTGCTGTTTTTTCCAGTTCCCTGTTGTATTTTAAGTGTTTCTTGTTTTTACCTCTGCTGACATCCTTCAGCTTGACGAGAGCAAAACTCCACCTCCCAAAAAACTTGACTTTACTATGGTAGCTAACATCCTTATTATAGACAGTCAGCAATGTCCTCCCTTTTTAGTCACCAGTGCTCATTACCTTATGTTGATTAAAGGTCTCCTTAGACTTTCACTATGGAACAATTAATTGAAGATAAATTGCGATCAGAGTAAACCAGCACAGATGCTCAATTAACCACTTACCAGCTTGTCTTGTTCCGAGCTGAATGTCTGCATAAGTAGTGCTTCTCTCTCAACTCCCTATGTCTTTTTCAAACCATTTCTCTCCTCTCCACCATCTGCAGCCCTGATATGACGTCAGGAGTACGCTGGGCTTCCTCCTCTCTATATCCTCACTGTTGTGAACTGAAAATTGACTGCATTGTCTCCTACTCTAACTCATTGTTACCCAGGCCGTACAAACTTTGGAACCTCTCACTTCACTCGGTCTTCACTTTCCTCTGACAATTTTCAGGCTTTTCAAACCCAAGCTCATCATCACTGCTTTTTCAGATTGATGTCATCTTCCCTTTTGCTCATTTCATCCTTGCTCGTGTCCTGCACTGCAGGCTCACAGGTCTCCGAATAAAAAGAAAGATGATGGGAATGTTCTCCTGAGATACAATCCTGCTCCCTTATGTTGTTAATCATTTGTCACTGTGCACTTCCTTACCTTTTAGTTACTTTCTGTAACTCTCTTGCGCTTATCAAAATAAAGTATAACAGAGCTGAAATGGAACATCTTTCCACTTTAATCAACCAGTGTCAGCATCAAGCAAACTCGGGTGCAATACTGCATGGCTGTGTAGCACTAACAAGGACACTGGCAGTGTCTGGTGGATGTGCTGGCATGCTTTCTGTTATATATGTAACTGTGTATTTACTCTGTACAGCCACCAGAGGGCTCATCCTCTGGAGTCCCAAGGGATCCCATAATCCTTTGGGAGCACAGGTATTTAAGGAGGCCTCACAGGCTGGAGAGGCACTCTGGAGATCTGCAATAAAAGACTAAGGCACACTTTACTTTGAGCTCACAGTGTTCAGTCTGACTCTTTCTCCATACATAACAACTGGCAACGAGATACAGATAGCGAACCCAAAGATGCAGAGAACAGTGGGCATCCTGGAGAAATTCTCGGAGGGAGATGATTGGGAAACTTTTGTGGAGCGACACGACCAATACTTCGTGGCCAATGAGCTAGATGTGGAAGAGAACGCTGCCAAACGAAGGGCGATCCTCCTCACTGTCTGTGGGACACCAACGTATGACCTCATGAAGAATCTACTCACTCCAGCGAAACCCAGCGCACACTGGTCCCAGAGCATTTGAACCCAAAGGAAAGCATTCTGATGGCAAGGTACTGGTTCTACACCCACAAAAGGTCTGAAGGCCAGGAAGTAGCGAGTTATGTCATCAAGCTAAGACGCCTTGCAGGATATTGCGAATTTGAAGGACATTTGGAGCACATGCTCAGAGACTTTTTTGTACTTGGCATTGGCCACGAAACCATACTTCGCAAACTTTTGACTGTAGAGACCCCAATCTTGAGTAAGGCCATATCGATAGCCCAGGCGTTCATTGCCACCAGTGACAATACTAAGCAAATCTCTCAGCACACAAGTGCTGCTACAAGTGCAGTGAACAAAGTGATGTTGTTTTCAAATCAAAAGTACAGGGCAGGTCACACATGCCTGCAGCTGCACGTCCGCAGATGTCTCAGAGTCAACCATCAAGGGTGATGAATACAAGGCCATTAACACCTTGTTGGCGCTGTGGGGATGTTCATCGTTTCCATTCATGCCGATTCAAAGGGTATGTTTGCAAGGGCTGTGAAACAATGGGACACCTCCAATGTATGTGCAGGTGAGCTGCTAATCCTGTTAAACCTGCAAACCACCATGTTGCAGAGGAGGACAGATCCATGGAGGATCACGACGAACCAGAGCCTCAGACCGAGGAGGCAGAGGTTCATGGGTTGCACGCATTCAACACGAATTGTCCCCTGATAATGCTCAATGTTGAACTAAATGGACTCCCGGTGTCAAAGACTGTGGTGCAACAAGGCCTCAAGACAAGTCTTAACTCCAATTCATACGAAACTAAGAACTTACACGAAAGAACTGATTCCTGTAATTGGCAGTGCTACCGTAAAAGTCTCTTACGATGGAGCGGTGCACAAGCTACCACTCTGGGTGATACTGGGCGATGGTCCCATGCTGCTTGGCAGGAGCTGGCTGGGAACTGGGAAGACGTCCGAGCGCTATCGCCCGCTGACGACACTTCATATGCCCAGATCTTAAACAAGTTCCCTCCACTGTTCGAACCAGGCATGGGGAAATTCCAAGGAGCAAAAATAAAGATCCACCGAATTCCGGGGCACGACCCATCCATCACAAGGCAAGAGCAGTACCGTACATGATGAGAGAAAGGGTAGAGATCAAGCTAGGCTGGCAGCAATGAGAGGGCATCATTTCACCGATCGAGTTCAACGAGTGGGCCAGCCTGATCGTTCCTGCCCTCAAGGGACATGGCACCATCAGAATCTGTGGAGATTACAAAGTAACTATCAATCATTTCTCCCTGCAGGACCAATACCCACTACCAAAGGTCGATGAGCTCTTAGCAATGCTGGCGGGAGGAAAGACGTTCACGAAGCTGGATCTAACTTCAGCCTACATGACGCAGGAACTAGAGGAATCATTGAAGTGCCTCACCTGCATCAACACGCACAAAGGTCTTTTTTTTTATAACAGATGCCCATTTCAAATTTGATCAGCGGCAGCGATATTCCAGAGAAACATGGAAAGTTTACTGAAGTCGATCTCGCACACCGTGGTCTTCCAGGACGAGATCTTGGTCATAGGTTGGAACACAGCCAAGCATCTGCAGAACCTTTGGAGGTTCTTAGTCGACTCAACCACGTGGGGCTCAGGTTAAAACACTCGAAATGTGTTTTCCTAGCACCTGAAGTGGAGATCTTGGGAAGGAGGATTGCGGCGGACGGCATCAGGCCCACCAACGTGAAGACGGAGGCAATTGAGAACGCACCGAGGCCACAGAACGTGACGGAGCTGCGGTCATTTCTTGGATTCCTGAACTACTTTGGTAACTTCTTACTGGGTCTTAGCACACTGTTAGAACCACTGCATGTCTTACTATGGAAAGGGGATGAATGGGTTTGGGGGCAAAAGCCAAGAAAATGTCTTTGTAAAAGCGAGAAAATTGTTATGCTCAAACAAATTGCTTATGTTGTATGATCCATGTAAGCGTTTGGTACTAGCATGTGATGCATTATTATATGGCGTCGGGTGTGTATTAGAACAAGCTAATGATTTCTGGAAACTGCAACCAGTTGCTTATGCATCCAAGAGTCTGTCTAAGGCTGAGAGAGCCTACAGCATGATTGAGAAAGAAGCGTTAGCGTGTGTCTATGGGGTAAAGAAAATGCATCAATACCTGTTTGGGTTAAAATTCGAATTGGAAGCTGACCATAAGCCATCATATCACTGTTTTCCAAGAGTAAAGGGATAAATACCAACGCATCGGCCCGCATCCAGAGATGGGCGCTCACTTTGTCTGCGTACAACTACGCCATCCACCACAGGCCAGGCACAGAAAACTGCACCGATGCTCTCAATAGACTGCCATTGCCCACCACGGGGGTGGAAATGGCGCAGCCCACAGATTTAGCCATGGTTATGGAAGCATTTGAGAGTGAGCAATAGCCCGTCACTTCCCAGTAGCTCAAAACCTGGACAAGCCAGGACCCCTTATTATCCCTAGTCAAAAGCTGTGTGCTTCACGGGAGCTGGTCCAGTGTCCCAGTAGAAATGCAGGAAGAGATAAAGCCATTTCAGCGGCGCAAAAATGAAATGTCTATACAGGCAGACTGCCTTCTGTGGGGCAATCATGTAGTGGTTCCCAAGAAGGGAAGAGACACCTTCATCAATGACCTCCACAGTACCCACCCAGGCATCATAATGATGAAAGCGATAGCCAGATCCCACGTGTGGTGGCCCGGTATCGATGTGGACTTAGAATCCTGTGTGCACAAATGTAACACATGCTCACAATTAAGCAATGTGCCAAGGGAGACGCCGTTAAGTTTATGGCCTTGGCCCTCCAAACCATGGTCTAGGGTACATGTCGATTATGCAGGCCCATTCTTGGGTAAAATGTTCCTTGTGGTTGTAGATGCGTACTCCAAGTGGATTGAATGTGAGATAATGTCAGCTAGCATGTCCGCTGCCACTACTGAAAGCCACACATGGCCTACCCGATGTCCTGGTGAGCGACAACGGGCCATGTTTTACCAGTGCTGTGTTCAAAGAATTCATGATCCAAAATGGGATCAAACATGTCACATCTGTCCCTTTTAAATCAGCATCCAATGGTCAGGCAGAGAGAGCAGTGCAAACCATCAAGCAAGGCTTGAAGAGGGTAACTGAAGTTCGCTGCAGACTCGCCTATCCCGAGACTGCTTAGCTACCGCACGAGACCCCACTCACTCACTGGGATCCCACCTGCTGAACTGCTCATGAAAAGAGCACTTAAGACAAAGCTCTCATTAGTTCACCCTGATCTACATGAACAGGTAGAGAGCAGGCGACTTCAACAAAGTGCATATCATGATAACGTAAATGTGTCACGCGAGATTGAATTCAATGATCCTGTATTTGTATTGAATTATGGACAAGTCCCAAGTGGCTTCCTGGCGCTGTCATGGCCAAAGAGGGGAGCAGGGTGTTTCAGGTCAAACTTTCAAATGGACTCATTCACCGCAAATACTTGGACCAAATCAAACTCAGATTCACGGACTACCCTGAGCAACCCACTTTGGACTCTACCTTTTTTGATCCCCCAACATACACACCAGTGGCAACCGACACCACGGTTGACCACGAAGCAGAACCCATCATCCACAGCAGCCCAGCTGGACCCAACACACCAGGCAGCCCAGCAAGGCTAGCTGCACTGCAGCCCAGCGAGGGCCCAACAAATCATTCATCAACACCAGCTTTCACACCGAGACGATCAACCAGGGCAAGAAGAGCCCCAGGTGGACTCACATTGTAAATAGTTACACTATTGACTTTGGGGGGTGGAGTGTTGTTATATATGTAAACGTGTATTTACTTTGTACAGACATCAGAGGGCTCATTCCCTGGAGTCCCAAGGTATCCCATAATTCCTTGGGAGCACTGGTATTTAAGGAGGCCTCACAGGTTGGAGAGGCATTCTGGAGACCTGCAATAAAAGACTAAGTTCACACTTTACTTTGAGCTCACAGTATCAGTCTGACTCTTTCTCCATACAAAACACTGTCATCTTGAGAGACGACAGCAGGTGCCTCTCCCATTGAGCCACCTTCCACTCTCTGGCGACTGAACCTCAGCGTTCCTTGGGCTCTGCCTGAGAAGAGAGTGGAAGAATGTTATATTGCTCTGAATGCCGCCGTCAACACTGGCCCCCAGAGTTAAGGTGGCAGCCGCCTCAGCTTCCGTGACTGTAATGTGAACCGCCATGGAAGCTGTCAGACCTGTCAGCAGACATTCCATCGTATTCATTGAGCTGACCGCTAGTTCCATGTTTGTCAGGATGGTCTCTGAGCAAAGTCCTGACACAAGTTGAAGCTGGACTCCTTCATGTTCTGAGCCATTGCAGGCTTGATGACAGGCTGCCCAGTGCAACTGACATTTCTTGGTGGATATCTGTCAGTCCGTCAGCCTTCTTTGGTAGCTTAGGTCCTCAAAGTCAGCGTCTGAGTCCTCTGTGGCAAAGCTAGCATGTGATCTCGCCCTGCAGTGAGCTGGCACCTGTGGCATTATATCCTCCTGCTCTAGCTCCTGCACACATGCCCGTGATTCATCATGTGAAGACCCCCTCCTCTAGCCTATCCTCTAAAGTACTTGTGGTGCCAGTCTCTGAACTGGTGCTTGCTTGGGTTAGATTCAGTGCCGCTGCATCTTCAGGGAGGCTGGCCTCCTCTTCCTCAAGTGGCACAGGGGGCATTAACATTTTTAGCGCCTGAATGAAAGAGAGCAACAAGGGTTACTTTTTAGCGTGAAAAGAGAGCAGAGAGAAGTGACTGTTGAAAGCTGCTGTAGTTTGTCATGCAGAATGTGCAGGAGAGATGGAAGTAAGAAGGAAAAAAGAGGATAGGCTATTTAGAAACCCTTTGCAATGTCTCCTCCAGTGTTGCCACTCGCCCGTGATGGCAGCATGTCTTGTTCTATGATGAGAGAGTGTGCAGGTGGACTCTAGTCGTGGTCTCCTGTCGCAAGTTGTGCACAACGTTCTCCTGCAACAAAGGGGGCACAGTCTCAGGATAAGGGGTTGGCCATTTAAGACTGAGATAAGGAGGAATTACTTCACCCAGAGGGTTGTGAATCTTTGAAATTCTTTACCCCAAAGCACTGTGGATGCTGAATCATTGAGTATATTCAGGGCTGAGATAGATAGATTTTTGGACTCTAGATGAATCAAAGGAAATGACGATTTGGGTAGGAAAGTAGAGTTGAGGTCAAAATAAACCATGATCTTATTGAATGCTGGAGCACGCTTGAGAGTTTGTATGGCCTACTCCTGCTCCTAATTCTTATGTTTTTAGTTCTAACGGAGAGAATGTGTTAGTTATATTCTTGTGAGGTGTTTACTGAGGTGCCCGTAATGGTCGAATAGTTTGTATGTTGTGTGGAAGATGTGAGGTGTGGGGAAGTGAAGCTTGCAACAGAGTAGGAGGTGCAGAGTGTGTGAGTATACTGCTTGTAGGAGGTGCAGAGTGTGTGAGTATACTGCTTGTAGGAGGTGCAGAGTGTGTGACTATACTGCTTGTAGGAGGTGCAGAGTGTGTGAGTATACTGCTTGTAGGAGGTGCAGAGTGTGTGACTATACTGCTTGTAGGAGGTGCAGAGTGTGTGAGTGTAGTGCTTGTAGGAGAGTAAAAGGAAGCAGGCAAAGGGAGTGTTATGCATAGTGTTGCAGGTGTGAGTAGCCAATAATTGAGCTGAGAGGTAGGATTCTTACCTGATGAAGTCATTGAACTTCTTTTGGCATTGCATCTATGTCCTGGAAGCTAAGCCTTTGGCATTAAAATCATCAGCAACTGCTTCCCACTGGCAGTGGATGTGTTACCTCAGAGGGCTTTCTACCTCCTCAGATCTTCCTTCTCCTGCCCACCACTTTGATCTGGGCCTTCAATGCTGCATCTGAGAATCTGGGTGCCTTCTCTTGACCTCTTATAACCATTTCTCTGCTTGTGATGTAGCCCTGTTGTTTACAGAGGTTTAGGAGGTGCTGGGTGCCTTTAAGTGGTGTCAGTCAAGCCCGGTTTCCTGCCCCAAACAGGCCGCAGCCAAAGAATAGGCACTGGCTGTATACTTGAATCATTATAATGAACTGCCAGCATTAATTTCATGTGGTCGCTGTGACTATATGAACAGACACGTGCATTGCACACCCCTCGCCCACTGCACGCCCGTTTTCAGGTGCAATCAAATCGGGTCCATAACTTAGACGAAGTCTAATCTCCTATTCTGGCCCCAGCAATCTGTTTTAACTCCATACCTGAATCAGATTCTTCTACTTACCTCTGACAAAATTGAAAGAAGAGTGACGGGGGAGAAAATACTATTGTGTCTATGAATGCTCAGCAGGAACACAGTTGAGAGTACCAGATTGTCTCTCCACCTGTACCACATCATTTATCCAGGCTTCCAAAAGACATTTGACAGAGCTTCACATGAAAGACTTTTAGTCAAACTCAAAGCTATATGGATAAAAAACTGGCTATCGGGTGGAAGACGAGTGTCGGGGAGGTGGGGAGGGTGATGTACTGAGCTCAGTTGGTGTTGTGATCATTACCATTTCTAATTAACATCATAGAGTCATAGAAACATGAAGGCCATTTGCTTGCCTTGCTTGTGCTGACTCTTTGAAAGAGCAGTCGGCTTAGTACCACATCCCCACTTTTTGTCCGTAACCTTGTGAGATCCTCATCCTCATGTACCTGTCCAGCTCCCCTTTAAAATTATTCATGGAATCAGCTTCCACCACCTTTTCAGGTAGAGAGTTCCAGATCCCAACAACTCTCTGAGTGAGAACATTTCTCCTTATCTTCCCTCTCGATCTTTTCCAATGATTTTGAATCTATGACCTCTGGTTATTGACCCACTCGCCAGAGAGAATACTTGTTCCCTATTACTCTATCAAAACCTCTCATCGGCTTGAAAACCTATTAGGTCACCTCTTAACCTTCTCTGTTCCAAGGAGAATATCCTAACCTTTCCAACCTCTCCTCATAACTGAAGTCCCTCATCCCTGGTAACATCCTGGTAAACCTCTTCCATACCCTTTTACATCTTTCCTGGTGTGGTGCCCAGAATTGTCCATAATGCTCCAACTGAGGCCTAACCAGTGCTTTACAAAGTTCTTTTTGCTTTTATATTCTATTCCTCTTTGTACACCCAAGTCACCCAAGCATTTTTACCTATCTTATCAACTTGCCCTGTCATTTTTAAGGATTTGTGTATATGAACACCAAGATCTCTCTGTTCACCAGCACTTTTCAAAATTGTGCCATTTATAATATACTGGGCTAAAATTTGGATTGCATAGCACCCATTGTTTGGGCGCTAAGGGTGCTGTTTTAGGTCAAAAATGCCGTCCGAGCTGCCCATGCACAATTCTGGTGCGGGCTGCGGGCTGCACCAGATGCCACCTTGGTGAGGTTGATTCTGGGAGTGTGTGCCAGAAGTATGTAGAGGAGACAGATCGTGACGTTAATCAGTGTGCAATGCTGATTTAATGCCACGCTGCCAATTTCATCCTCAACACTGGAGTAACACACTGTGATAACCTCACAAAACTGAACATGCTGCATTCAGCAGTTGCATGGACCCCCTGCCATCAATATTTAAAGGGATCATCTACCACTCTCGGGTCAGTTTCTGATTAATCTCTACTGATTATATGTAAGGTTGTGGAAGTATTTGGAGCTTTCTAGAGTTGTTTAAAGTTGGTGAGGTGTCAGGGAATGGTGCTGCAAGTGGAGAAGGCCTTGCTCATAATTTCAAGGGTTCTAGTCAGACCATTTGCTCCCGGTCATGGGTGCGCTAGTTGTCATTCGCAGAGTCAGCGAAGACGAGTACAAGCTGCTCTCAAAGGAAGGAGGAGGAAGCCAAGCTGTGCTCAGCTGGAGGCCATCCCCACCGAGACCAATTCCCTTATCTCAACCTGAGCCAGAAGCAGTGTGTGAGGTATCGGCGCTTTACGAAGGGGGTGCTCACAGAATTCGGCCACCTTTTGCAACCAGACCTGCAGCCTCACACCAGGGCAACGGCAGCACTACCAGTGGCTGTGAAGGTGACTGTGGCCCTGAATTTATTCATGTGAGGCTGGAGCATGAAACATCTGTAATATCTCCAAGTTCGCATCCACTGCTGCATAAGTGAGGTGACAGATGCTCTTTACGCCAGGAAAGAGGATTGTCCTCTCTCCGACCAGTATGCGTACAACAAAAGCCATGTTGCCACATGGAATCTGATAGAGCAAACATTGGCATCCTTAAAAAATGCTTCCGCTGCCTGGACCGCTCCGGAGAAGCCCTTCAGTACTCACCAGAACGCGACTCAAGATTCGTTGTGGTCTGCTGCATGCTCCACAACCTTGTCATCATGAGGGCACAGCTCTTGTCACCAGGCATACAGCATTAACAGCTGAGGAGGAGGGAGCGGAGGAGGAAGAGGAGGAGCGGGAAACTGAAGAGGAGGAGGAGGTGGTAGAGGAAGAGGAAGTGAAGAGGAGGAAGCGGAAGGGAGGAGGCAACCCCAGGCAGCTCCTTTCTGCCCGGGCTGTCCGTGATCGACTCATCCAACTGTGGTATGAGTGAACGCACCCTAAATCCACATTCAAAAATAGTCCCACACTTTAACTTCTCTTGATATTGACTATCACTGTGTCCTCTTGGCTACTTTGCTGAAATAAAAGCCACCATAAAATAAACTTTTCAATCCAACTTTATCCATCAATCCATTCAATATAACCTAACAAAGTCAACTAATCACCCTTGTGCATTCCCTTAGTGCCTGTCTTCAGTGTGTCTTTGCCTGTTCTTGTACTCCTACGAAGTACTACCCCAGTGGCTGCAGCATGGCTGATGGAAAGCTGCTGACTTTTAGTGGGGAAGCCTGCAGATGGCCTTGCAGGACTACTTCAAGCACCTCTGGGCCTAGAAGGCCCGGCTACGGACTGCATCATCCTGGCATGGGCTGCAGAAATCCTGACTGGCTGGCTGACAGGCAACAGCAAGGACATTGGCAAAGTAGCAGTGGTTGGTGGACGAATGCTGTTATCCTGAGAGAAGACAGCAGGTTCATGCTCCATGGGATCATTACCACTCTCCCGGGGCAGCACCTCACCATTCCTAGCCATCTGTTGGAGGGCCGTTTGCTGCAATGCTGTGATACCCTGCAAGCCCCTTTCCACACTGGTAAACCTAGCCATGAAGGCAGCAGTTTGAACTGGTAAGTGGTTGGTTGTTCGACTGGTAAGTATAACTCTCTTTTAGGCTGACTTTTAGATTGGTTTAATTGGCAGCGAACTACTAAGTAGCTGTTTGGTGTTTCAGTAAATTTTAGTAAGTAAATTAATTTAAGGGTTAAGTCATGGCAGGAGAGCTCGGACCCAGGTCATGCTCCTCCTGTGCTATGTGGGAAATCAGCGACTCTTCCAGTGTCCCTGACTACGATGTGTGCAGGAAGTGTGTCCAGCTGCAGCTCCTGACAGACCGCATGGCAGCACTGGAGCTGCGGATGGACTCACTCTGGAGCATGCGTGATGCTGAGAATGTTGTGGATAGCACATTTAGTGAGTTGTTCACACCGCAGGTAAGGGTTAGGACAGATAGTGAATGGGTGACCAAGAGACAAGGCAAGAGCAGGAAGGTAGTGCAGGAGTCCTCTGCAGTCGTCTCCCTCCAAAACACATATACCGTTTTGGATACTGTTGGGGAAGATGACTAACCAGGGGAAGGCACCAGCAGTCAGGTTCATGGCACCATGGGTGGTTCTGCTGCACAGAAGGGCAGAAAAAAGAGTGGGAGAGCTATAGTGATAGGGGACTCTATTGTAAGGGGAATAGATAGGAGTTTCTGCAGCCACAACCGAGACTCCAGGATGGAATGTTGCCTCCCTGGTGCAAGGGTCAAGGATGTCTCAGAGAGGCTGCAGAGCATTCTGGAGAGAGAGGGTGAACAGCCAGTTGTCGTGGTACAAGTAGGTACCAACAATATAGGTAAGAAGCGGGAAGAGGTCCGACAAGCTGAATTTAGGGAGCTAGGAGTTAAATTAAAAAGTAGGACCTAAAAGGTAGTAATCTCTGGATTGCTACCAGTGCCACGTGCCAATCAGAGTAGAGGAAGCAGGATAGTTAGAATAAATACGTGGCTTGAGCAGTGGTGCAAGAGGGAGGGATTCAAATTCCTGGGACATTGGAACCAGTTCTGGGGGACGTGGGACATGTACAAAAGGGATGGTCTGCACTTGGGCAGCACTGGAACTGATGTCCTAGGGGTAACATTTGCTAATGCAGTTCGGGAGTGTTTAAACTAATATGGCTGGGGGATGGGAACCTATGCAGTGAAACAGGGCGAAGTAATATGGAGTCAGAAACAGATGGTAGAAAGTAAAAAGCAATAGTGGAAGACCGAGTAAACAAAGCCAAGAAACAAAAAGGGCCACACTACATCATAATTCTAAAAGGACAAAGGGTGTTAAAAAAACAAGCCTGAAGGCTTTGTGTCTTAATGCAAGGAGTATCCGTAATAAGGTGGATGAATTAACTGTGCAAATAGATGTTAACAGATATGATGTGATTGGGATTACAGAGACATGGCTCCAGGATGATCAGAGCTGGGAACTCAACATCCAGGGGTATTCAACATTCAGGAAGGATAGAATAAAAGGAAAAGCGGGTGGGGTAGCATTGCTGGTTAAAGAGGAGATTAATGCAATAGTTAGGAAGGACATTAGCTTGGATGATGTGGAATCTATATGGGTAGAGCTGCAGAACACCAAAGGGCAAAAAAACGTTAGTGGGAGTTGTGTACAGACCTCCAAACAGTAGTAATGATGTTGGGGAGGGCATCAAACAGGAAGTTAGGGGTGCATGCAAGAAAGATACAGCAGTTATCATGGGTGACTTTAATATGCATATAGATTGGGCTAACCAAACTGGAAGCAATACGGTGGAGAAGGATTTCCAGGAGTGCATAAGGGATGGTTTTCGAGACCAATATGTTGAGGAACCAACTAGGGGGGAGGCCATCTTAGACTGGGTGTTGTGTAATGAGAGAGGATTAATTAGCAATCTTGTTGTGCGAGGCTCCTTGGGGAAGAGTGACCATAATATGGTGGAATTCTACAATGGGATGGAGAATGAAACAGTTAATTCAGAGACCATGGTCCAGAACTTAAAGAAGGGTAACTTTGAAGGTATGAGGCGTGAATTGGCTAGGATAGATTGGCGAATGATACTTAAGGGGTTGACAGTGGATGGGCAATGGCAGACATTTAGAGACCGCATGGATGAACTACAACAACTGCACATCCCTGTCTGGCGTAAAAATAAAAAAGGGAAGGTAGCTCAACCGTGGCTGTCAAGGGAAATTAGGGATAGTATTAAAGCCAAGGAAGGGGCATACAAATTGGCCAGAAATATCAGCGAACCAGGGGACTGGGAGAAATTTAGAACTCAGCAGAGGAAGACAAAGGGTTTGATTAGGGCAGGGAATATAGAGTACGAGAGGAAGCTTGCAGTAACATGAAAATGGACTGCAAAAGCTTCTATCGATATGTAAAGAGAAAAAGGTTAGTAAAGACAAACGTAGGTCCCCTGCAGTCAGAATCAGGGGAAGTCATAACGGGGAACAAAGAAATGGCAGACCAATTGAACAAGTACTTTGGTTCGGTATTCACTAAGGAGGACGCAAACAACCTTCTGGATATAAAAGGGGTCAGAGGGTCTAGTAAGAAGGACGAAATGAGGAAATCCTTATTCGTCGGGAAATTGTGTTGGGGAAGTTGATGAGATTGAAGGCCGATAAGTCCCCAGGGCCTGCTGGTCTGCATCCCAGAGTACTTAAGGAGGTGGCCTTGGAAATAGCGGATGCATTGACAGTCATTTTCCAACATTCCATTGACTCTGGATCAGTTCCTATCGAGTGGAGGGTAGCCAATGTAACCCCACTTTTTAAAAAAGGAGGGAGAGAGAAAACAGGGAATTATAGACCGGTCAGCCTGACCTCAGTAGTGGGTAAAATGATGGAATCAATTATTAAGGATGTCATAGCAGCCCATTTGGAAAGAGGTGACATGATAGGTCCAAGTCAGCATGGATTTGTGAAAGGGAGATCATGCTTGACAAATCTTCTGGAATTTTTTGAGGATGTTTCCAGTAGAGTGGACAAGGAAGAAGCAGTTGATGTGGTGTATTTGGACTTTCAGAAGGCTTTCGACAAGGTCCCACACAAGAGAATAACATGCAAAGTTAAAGCACATGGAATTGGGGGTAGTGTGCTGACGTGGATTGAGAACTGGTTGGCAGACAGGAATCAAAGAGTAGGAGTAAATGGGTACTTTTCAGAATGGCAGGCAGTGACTAGTGGAGTACCACAAGGTTCTGTGCTGGGGCCCCAGCTGTTTACATTGTACATTAATGATTTAGACGAGGGGATTAAATGTAGTATCTCCAAATTTGCGGATGACACTAAGTTGGGTGGCAGTGTGAGCTGCGAGGAGGATGCTATGAGGCTGCAGAGTGACTTGGATAGGTTAGTTGAGTGAGCAAATGCATGGCAGATGAAGTATAATGTGGATAAATGTGAGGTTATCCACTTTGGTGGTAAAAACAGAGAGACAGACTATTATCTGAATGGTGACAGATTAGGAAAAGGGGAGGTGCAATGAGACCTGGGTGTCATGGTACATCAGTCATTGAAGGTTGGCAGGCAGGTACAGCAGGCGGTTAAGAAAGCAAATGGCATGTTGGCCTTCATCGCGAGGGGATTTGAGTACAGGGGCAGGGAGATGTTACTACAGTTGTACAGGGCCTTGGTGGGGCCACACCTGGAGTATTGTGTACAGTTTTGATCTCCTAACTTGAGGAAGGAAATTCTTGCTATTGAGGGAGTGCAGCAAAGGTTCACCAGACTGATTCCCGGGATGATGGGACTGACATATCAAGAAAGACTGGATCAACTGGGCTTGTATTCACTGGAGTTCAGAAGAATGAGAGGGGATCTCATAGAAACGTTTAAAATTCTGACGGGTTTAGACAGGTTCGATGCAGGAAGAATGTTCCCAATGTTGGGAAAGTCCAGAACCAAGGGGTCACAGTCTAAGGATAAGGGGTAAGCCATTTAGGACCGAGATGAGGAGAAACTTCTTCACCCAGAGAGTGGTGAACCTGTAGAATTCTCTACCACAGAAAGTTGTTGAGGTCAATTCACTAAATATATTCAAAAAGGACTACTAGGGGGTCAAGGGGTATGGCGAGAAAGCAGGAATGGGGTACTGAAGTTGCATGTTCAGCCATGAACTCATTGAATGGCGGTGCAGGCTCGAAGGGCTGAATGGCCTACTCCTGCACCTATTTTCTATGTTTCTATGTTTCTAACTTACGTGGTCGCAAGCTGAGCTTACATGGCAGCAAGTTGAACTTGCACGACTTCAGTCTGAACTTCCATTGCAGCCCTTAAATCTAGGATGGCATGTGCTTGTGCTGCAATGGAAGGTGAGACATCAGCTATCTTCTTGAGTTGACCTTCTGCATCAAGGCCTCCAGTGCTGCATTGGAGGACCTTGATGCATGCTCTCTCTTCTGTTGTGCCATCATTCATTGATTTTTGCACTGTGTTCCTCAGCCAGTTGAATATTGATCTGCAGGCAGAATTCATTTCCCTTTTAAGAGATGCAGACTGACTTTAAGTAGTGCAGGCTAGCTTTAATTGGTGCCAGACTTGTAGGATCTTGCCCCCCCACCCTCCTGAGCATTCAGTCACTCAGCAGCGCATTCAGTGCTGGGCTGAATGGCATAATCCTGCCTTCAGTCCTCTGAATGGGCATGTGTTACTAGCGCATTGCGATCCCCGCGCCCATGTTCGGGGCAAACCAATTTCAAGGCCATTGTCTTTCTGTAGTAGTCCTCCCAAATTGCATCACTTCACACTTCTCCGCATTGAACTCCAGCTGCCATGCGTCTGCCCATTTCACCATTCTGTCTATGTCATCCTGAAACCTATAACTATTCTCATCATGATCGACTACTTTGCCAAATTTCATACTCCCTACACCCGAGTCTAGGTCACTTCTAAAAACAAAATTGAAAACTCAATGAAAAATGGTCAATTTACTGATGATATGAAACTGGGATACTCCATCATGTTAAAAGGGGTCCTGATAGTGACAATCCCTCATTTTAACAGGGGTCTTGATGGTCACAGTCCCTTATGTTAAAAGGGTTCCTGGGGAGATTCCCACTCCTTATAAGTCTCCTTTTTTAAAAGTGTCTTTGTAGTGAGCCTCTTAAAATGGTGCTGAGATAGTTTAAAAAGGACACCTGATTATTTTAACTCTCTTTTGAAAAGGGATGCAGATGTGAGACGTCCCCTTTGAAAGGGATGCTGATCGTGAGGCTCCCTGCTCAAATGAGGTGCTGATGACGAGACTACCTCATTAAGTTCCCTGCGATTGTTCTACGCATTGCCCCTAAAGTGTTTGACACTTGTGATTAATAATCCACAACGGTACAAATTAGAGCAATGCCACTGCGATGGTTCCCACCCGACACAATCATCAAATTTACGGCCAAATTGGGACGGAATGTAATTTGGTTCGAGTTGCCTTTCAGCCTGTCGTCTACATGGCCTGTCTCGAAGGGGCCAGTAACCTAATCACATGACAGCGGTAACTGCATTAGAATGACCACAATTCACTGACTGTAAGATTTTTTTTGCTGCACCATTTAAAAAGCAGTTCCCGATGTCTCCAAGGGAATTATAGTTATGCCAACTAAGGTAGTTCAGTTTTGTTTTTTTTTTTATTGGGGAGGAGGGGGTTGCTTGTTGCGATAATTAATGTGTGAGATTCGCATTAAAAGAGCCTCCAGTTGAACTCGATGTTCATTGTGGAATTGGGCCATAAGGGTCAGAAAGTCCCCCATCCCAACCCTAGCTTGACTTAAATTATTCGACCGCAGCTAAGAATCTGCTTTAATTAGTCTCACTATCCCACGTGGCTGGAGAGTGGTTAAAATTGACGTTTGCTCCTCCTCCTAGCGGTTACCTAATAATTCCTGAGTGAGGATAGACTTGGCTGCGATGCCTTCCACAGTCAAATAACATGCTGACACTCGAATTTTAAATGGAGGACGGGGTGGGAAGGCCCGAACCAGATGGTGCACATGATGGTTATAAAGGAAACGAAGCCCAGCTGATTTTAACTTGAGCCATATATGAACAATTGACATCGGTGCCCCGCTCGAAGCCAGTGGGAAGGATGCCAAAGCTGTTGTGTATCTGTAAAGCACGCACTCCCATGTTCCGCCACCAGGAACCCTTAGGAGCACTGTATATAAGCCGGCCCCTAAGGCCTGTTCCTCACTCTGGAGTGTCTTATTAAAGACTGAGGTCACTATTACGTTAACCTCCCTGTGTGCAGTCTCATCTGTGTTAGGAACACAATAACTGGTGACGAGAATACGAATCCAACGCAAAGATGCAGCAAACTGTGGGCATCCTGGAGAAGTTCTCGGAGGGTGAGGACTGGGAAGCCTATGTCAAATGGCTAGACCAGTACTTTGTAGCCAACGAGCTGGACGGAGAAGGAAGCTCTGCAAAAAGGAGAGCGGTCCTCCTCACAGTCTGCGGGGCACCGACCTACAGCCTCATGAAGAATCTTCTGGCTCCGGTGAAACCACAGATAAGTCATATGAGGAGCTGTATACACTGGTTCGGGAGTATCTTAACCTGAGGGAGAGCGTGCTGATGGCGAGGTATCGGTTCTACACGTGCCAGCGATCTGAAGGTCAGGAAGTGGTGAGCGACGTCGCTGAGCTAAGGCAACTTGCAGGACAATGTGAGTTTGATGGCTACCTGGAGCAAATGCTCAGAGACTTTTTTGTACTGGGCATTGGCCACGAGACCATCCTACTGTTAGCGCAAATGTACTCTCCAAAAATCACTCGTCACTCTTGGTCGGTTCCAAACGTCAAATCCACGAGCAGCCATCTTTATACATTTTACACGCACACATTTAATACTACAATTACATATTTCATTCTAACATCTATGCTACAGGTGCCGCTGCCCAGGGGGAAAATCTCTCTCTAACACTCCCCCCCTTTCGGTAAAGGGGCTAGTCCTAGCCCCCTGAAACCGACACTACTTTATATTATATTATGTTTGTGTACCACCTGGTACTCCCTGCTTCAACGCGCTGGCCAGTCACGCGATTTTGGGAGTCCCAGTTGTTTTAGATCAAATTAATATAGTTCGAATCGCCACTTTCGCCTGTCACACGGACTTCCTTGCTTATCTGAGCTCTGGTGTTAAACCTCTGTTGTTGCGCATAATATCTGCAGGACCGGCAAGCCATGACTCCCCATGCTAATGCTAGGACTAGCTGTATTCCGACCAGTATATGTGATATAATTCGAATCCAAGGGTGGATGTTTCCGTTCATCCCCGAGTTCCAAACCCTTCTCCACCAACTCTCATCCTGCAGCTCTGTGTCGGTGTCTTTCTCCAGTATCTCAATCTTTGTCCGTATTTGGTGGTTAGAGTTGAACAGACTGTCCGACTCTAAGTTTTAGTTCCCTTAGTACTTCCGCTAAATGGGGAATAGGGGCCTGCTCTGGCTCGTCATAGTCCTGCAGGTGACCATGGAGCTGATCGGTGGCGTTAATGATCTCGGTACCTCGCCGTCTAACTTGGATAATGTGGGCTTGCCCTATGGTAACGGGTCGTAGGGGTGTAAAGCAGAAGTTTGGTTGCGGGATCTGGCATTGCAAGCCGTTATACTGATATGAGCGTTCCGTGGTGGAGACACAATATCTCCCTTTGCCTCCGTACCCGGCCCGGGCAAAATGTGTAGGGGCAGGTACTATTTCCAAAACGCATCCATCGGTTCGATTAAAACCACACTCATCTAATTCTCCCTGTCCCACCGGGTGGGGGCACACTGTGATCTCGCCCCTCTGTTTGCACCCTGTCAGGGAGACGCCGTATAGCATGTTATCTCTACGGATAGCGGAGTCTGCGATTAAGTAATAACGAAGGGAGGCATTGTCGCAAACGACCCCGATATTCTCTAGTTGATAAAGGGGAAATGGACCTGAGTCTTGTGTGACTATAGGAATCATCAAGACAATCCCCATTCCCGCAGCTTTACCCATTTGGCAGTTTGGGATCGCTGGGTATACTCTGGTTAGTCCCTTCAGAGTACAGTTGTCCAGTGTCCCCTTCAGCTTGGCTAGCCGAGCTAGATGTGAGCTGTCTATCCAGTCTGGTACCTCCCCCCTTTGGATCTGATCGAGGTTGTGTCGTATCTGTCCCACCATCCACAAACCATAAGCGTGACAGAGTTGCCCTTGTCGGAGCTTTCCGGCATCTTCCTTTTCTCTGTCAATTAGATGATTAATTGTTTTGGCATGTGTCTCGATTATTGAAATTCCATCTAACTGTATCTCTATGCCTTCCCTTCCTAGGTCGGCTTGGTCTTTCTGATTCTGCTCTGCCCGCTCTAATAGTTCCCTCAGCACCTCTTTAAGTTGTTCCACCTTTTCATTCAGCCCTTGTATAACCAGTGAGTTTACTATGGAGGTCCTGGTATTAAAGCCAGTAGCAGCATCATTAATTATTCCCCTTTTATGCCTATGCACCTGCTCTTGTTTTCGGAACTTACTGGCACCCATGGCATTGGCAGCGTGCTGCATTACAACCTTACTTAGTACACTATACATATTCCTTGCCTATTCTGTACAATACTCCGGCATTTGTATGCCTGAAATATTGATCAGAACAGACACAATTCCATGCTTAACATTATGTGTTAAAATAATTTCTGTCCGTGCTCCAGTCCTTGGCTGCTGGGATACATATTCCATCAGTTAAATTAAACAAGATCCCATAGTTCGGGTAAGTGTGTCTTTCCTGCAATTGCTGCATCCCCCGTAGTCCATCCAGGTTATCTGATGCTTGTATGAGTGTCAAGATCCCTAGTATCATGCTGCAGAGCTGAAGTAGCCGCTGTGATTCCATCTCGGTGGGTGTTTTATCTGCAAATTTTAAATAGATCCTGGTCGTCACCAGAGTTAGGTTCTGGTCTACTCATTTTTTATCCATGCATGTCGAGGTCACTCTGTGAAATGGGAGGTAAGGGTTAGGTTGGGTTTGTGGACTCCCCACCGTGGGGTACATTGGCTGTATTGCCATAGGTGATGGTGCTATGGCTGCGCACTGCACTATCCGTCTGGTCCTGTTTTTTTAAATCTCTTCCAGCTTATTGATCTTAGCTTCTAACTCTTGAATTTGTTTTGTTTGAGTATCTATCTGTCCTCTGTAGCAGGCGAGTATTATTACATAGGCTTTCTTCGTTTTATTTTTATTCTGAAAATCCCACCATTTCCTCTGTCTGTCAGGTGAGTCTTTCTTTTATTAAGCAATCCAAATTAATAATGTCCAGTATAAAACAGCTGTCAATGGAAAGGGTTAACTCCTTTACAGGTTTGTAAGAAGGCCTGATGTCATTACATGACTTCGCGTAATCATCCGAAATTTTTTTTTACGTCTTTGTGCCTTCAAAACTTGCTTAGAAATTAGGAATCCGTCAAGACAGCAGAAATCATTAGTAAAGCCGTCATAATAAAAGTCTTCTCATCAGGAAAGACAACATTTTAGATTAAACTCCAATTTTTCTTAACTTCTAATTCAGGTATTTGCCAAAGATTTTTTTTTAATTGATTTAAAACGAGACCACACATTTTTAATAGCTATTTTGCTTACTGAAATCCAATTTTCACACAAGCTGTATACATTCCAACATTTCGTTTTCTTTTTTACGGTCTCGTTCACTGGGCAAATTACAGTTTTTTTTTCTGTGCTGAGTTCACATAGCTTAGATCTTTTCTCCTCGTTACTTTCAAAACCCTCCTGCTTGTTTAGACTGTTCGGGACTTTTCTTGATAAACAACGTCTATTTTGGAAATCTTTTCAAACTGCAGTGAAACTTTCTCGTAATTTTTTTTTTAGTTTGAATCTATCTCAGTATTTTGCTGTGCCTTTTCTTAATTCAAATTTTATAATGCCAATCTTTTATTTAAAACTCTTTTTACTGAGCTTGAAGCTTTCATGTCAAGGTTTTACACAAAGGAAAATGGGAGCGTACTTCCCCAGCCTGCAACCTCGAGAGACTCAAGCAGGCTTTTTTTTTTAAAGGCATTCTTTATCTCATTCCCAGATGAAATTTATGTCTTTCAACCAAATGTAATCGATGATTGAGGGTTTTCTTTCGACAAGTAAGTGAGCGTGTCAAATAAATTTTTTTTGAAAACCACCGGGACCATGTATTTTTTATCTTTTGCTCAACAAACCTATATCCTTGGGGCATTTCCTAGCTCCGTAACTTATCATCCGAATAAATCCACACCTGCGTTTCTAACTTAAAACTTTCTACATACAGGACAACAAAGCGTAAAAAAAAACTTTCACTCGGTCTGAAAGAGTGGGTGGAACTTTCACTCGGTCTGAAAGAGAGGGTCTAGTAAGAAGGAGGAACTGAGGGAAATCCTTATTAGTCGGGAGATTGTGTTGGGCAAATTGATGGGATTGAAGGCCGATAAATCCCCAGGGTCTGATGGACTGCATCCCAGAGTATTAAGGAGGTGGCCTTGGAAATAGCAGATGCATTGACAGTCATTTTCCAACATTCCATAGACTCTGGATCAGTTCCTATGGAGTGGAGGGCAGCCAATGTAACCCCACTTTTTAAAAAAGGAGGGAGAGAGAAAACAGGGAATTATAGATGGGTCAGCCTGACATTGGTAGTGGGTAAAAGGATGGAATCAATTATTAAGGATGTCATAGCAGCGCATTTGGAAAGAGGTGACATGATAGGTCCAAGTCAGCATGGATTTGTGAAAGGGAAATCATGCTTGTCAAATCTTCTAGAATTTTTTGAGGATGTTTCCAGTAGAGTGGACAAGGGAGAACCAGTTGATGTGGTGTATTTGGACTTTCAGAAGGCTTTCGACAAGGTCCCACACAAGAGATTAATGTGCAAAGTTAAAGCACATGGGATTGGGGGTAGTGTGCTGACCTGGATTGAGAACTGGTTGGCAGACAGGAAGCAAAGAGTAGGAGTAAATGGGTGCTTTTCAGAATGGCAGGCAGTGACTAGTGGGGTACCGCAAGGTTCTGTGCTGGGGCCCCAGCTGTTTACATTGTACATTAATGATTTAGATGAGGGGATTAAATGTAGTATCTCCAAATTTGCAGATGACACTAAGTTGGGTGGCAGTGTGAGCTGCGAGGAGGATGTTATGAGGCTGCAGAGTAACTTGGATAGGTTAGGTGATTGGGCAAATGCATGGCAGATGAAGTATAATGTGGATAAATGTGAGGTTATCCACTTTGGTGGTAAAAACAGAGAGACAGACTATTATCTGAATGGTGACAGATTAGGAAAAGGGGAGGTGCAACAAGACCTGGGTGTCATGGTACATCAGTCATTGAAGGTTGGCATGCAGGTACAGCAGGCGGTTAAGAAAGCACATGGCATGTTGGCCTTCATAGTGAGGGGATTTGAGTACAGGGGCAGGGAGGTGTTACTACAGTTGTACAGGGCCTTGGTGAGGTCACACCTGGAGTATTGTGTACAGTTTTGGTCTCCTAACTTGAGGAAGGACATTCTTGCTATTGAGGGAGTGCAGCGAAGGTTCACCAGACTGATACCGGGATGGCGGGACTGACATATCAAGAAAGACTGCATCAACTGGGCTTGTATTCACTGGAGTTCAGAAAATTGAGAGGGGATCTCATAGAAACGTTTAAAATTCTGATGGGTTTAGACAGGTTCGATGCAGGAAGAATGTTCCCAATGTTGGGAAAGTCCAGAACCAGGGGGTCACAGTCTAAGGATAAGGGGTAAGCCATTTAGGACCGAGATGAGGAGAAATCTCTTCACCCAGAGAGTGGTGAACCTGTGGAATTCTCTGCCACAGAAAGCTGTTGAGGCCAATTCACTAAATATATTCAAAATGAGTTAGATGTAGTCCTTACTACTAGGAGGATCAAGAGGTATGGCGAAAAAGCAGGAATGGGGTACTGAAGTTGCATGTTCAGCCATGAACTCATTGAATGGCGGTGCAGGCTCGAAGGGCCGAATGGTCTACTCCTGCACCTATTTTCTATGTTTCTACCTCACTCTCAGCGTGACTTGTAGGAGGCTGTTTCTAACTCAGATATAGTTTGGGTAGCTCGCTAAAGATCCACTCTCAGAGGTCCGCCTACACCAGCGTGACTTGCAGTGGAACACCTTACTCTCAGCGGTCCGCATGTACCAGCGTGACTTGCAGTAGGCCATTTTCTAGCTACTGTCAGGTTACAAATCTGCTTTTACACAAACTCGCACAATTCTTAAAACACGTTTAAGCAATTCCCGCAGTGCTCTACGCCTCCTTAACGACTACCTACTACCGTTTTGCTGGTTGGTCCGACCCTTCCCACAAGTTGGATATTGCGTCAGCCTTTGGACACCACTTGGTCCCTTCCCCCCGGGATTTATTGCCCATACTCACCCAGATTCTCCAGGGGTATCCCAACGGCCTCTGCAACATCCTGTTCGTGACGCCATTGTTGGCGCGAATATACCCTCCAAAAATCACTCGTCACTCTGGGTCGGTTCCAAACGTCAAAGCGGTTTATTATGCTGGCGAGGAGATGAAGCCCCTGGACGATTCAGGGGCTTCTCGCCACAGAACAAAGGATTTCATGGATTTTTATATGTTTTACAACAGTTTATTACAGTTACATCATCCCATTTCGGCCGAACACGATCCAATCATATTGATTATAGATTACATATAGATTCAATTAAACCAATAGAGTTAATCTTTAAATGTTAGGTGGCTCATGTGTTGCCAAGAAATGTGTTGCTAAGAGATGTGTTGCTAAGAGTTACTCATAATTTTGTGACATGGTCCAGGCCCCCCTTTATCTTACTGTCCTTGGGTGCTGTTCTTTGGGTAGTCTCCTTATCTTAGTCCTGTTACAGAGTCATATTGTGCTATCATCAACAGGACGTCTCATCTGGGGAACATCTGCAGAGCTGTAGTGTGTTTCTGCGTGAGAACACAGCCGTTATCAGTAACGAAGAATGCAGTCTCTTTTCTGCTGGCTGACATCCCTTGGGGCTTTGCTAATCCACGAGCAGCCATCTTTATACATTTTACACGCACACATTTAATACTATACTTACATATTTCATTCTAGCATCTATGCTACAGGTGCCGCTGCCCAGGGGGAAAATCTCTCTCGAACACTACGAAAACTTTTGACTGTAGAGACACCGACCCTCAGTAAGGTCATTGCGATAGCACAGGCGTTTATGTCCACCAGTGATAACACCAAACAAATCTCTCAGCGCACAAGTGCTAGCAATGTTCATAAATTAACTGGAACTATGTTTGTGAACAGAAATGTACAGGGCAGAAACTATGAGTCCGCAACTGCCAGTAGGCCTCAGGTGACCCAGATGACTCAGGATGACAAAGGATGAATGCAAGGCAATTCACACCTTGTTGGCGTTGTGGAGGCTTCCATTCAGCCTATTCATGCTACTTCAAAGGGTATGTTTGCAAGAGCTGTGGAACAATGGGGCACCTCCAACGAGCTTGCAAACGAGCTGCAAGCTCTGCAAAACCTGCTAACCAGCACGTGGCAGAGGAAGATCAGTCCATGGTGGATCAAAGCAATTTCAAGCCTCAGAGAGAGAAGGCAGATGCTGAAGTACACGGTGTGCACACATTTTTGATGAAATGTCCACCTATAATGCTAAACGTAAAATTGAATGGCTTACCTGTAGCCATGGAACTGGAAACTGGCGCTAGCCAATCTATCATGAGTAAAAAGATGTTTGAGAGACTGTGGTGCAACAAGGCACTCAGACCAGCCCTGAGCCCCATCCACACGAAACTGAGAACGTACACCAAAGAACTTATCACTGTCCTGGGCAGCATCATGGTCAAGGTCACCTACGAGGGAACGGTGCATGAACTGCCACTCTGGATTGTCCCGGGCGATGGCCCCACACTGCTTGGAAGGAGCTGGCTGGGCAAAATCCGCTGGAACTGGGATGACATCCGAGCGCTATCACATGTCGATGAGGCCTCATGTACCCAGGTTCTTAACAAATTTCCTTCCCTTTTTGAGCCAGGCATTGGAAACTTTTCCGGGGCGAAGGTGCAGATCCACTTGGTCCCAGAGGCATGACCCATTCACCACAAGGCGCGAGCGGTACTTCACATGATGAGGGAGCGAGTGGAAATCGAGCTGGACAGGCTGCAACGCGAAGGCATCATCTCCCCAGTGGAATTCAGCGAGTGGGCCAGCCCGATTGTTCCAGTACTCAAAAGTGATGGCACGGTCAGGACTTGCGGCTGTCATGCATGTAACCTCCATGTAACACCACTGCAATACTGTATATACTTAAGCAATGCACACCTTGACCACAGGGGGTGAACTTGTGGGAGACACTGTTAACCTGGTCATCCAGGCATATAAAGGGAGGTCCCATGTAGGGTCATCACTTCTTGGTCCTATGAATAAAGGTTCAGGTCATAGAGTGACCTTGTCCATAGAATGTGCCTCGTGTGGGATTTGTGCCTTTGAGACTAAGGACTTTACAGCGGCGATTATAAAGTAACTATTAATCGTTTCTCGCTACAGGACCAATACCCACTACCTATGGCAGACGACCTATTTGCGACGCTGGCAGGAAGCAAGACATTCACCAAGCTCGACCTGACTTCGGCCTATATGACGCAGGAGCTGGAGGAGTCTTCGAAGGGCCTCACCTGCATCAACGCGCACAAGGGACTGTTCATCTACAACAGATGCCCATTTGGAATTCGGTCGGCTGCAGCGAACTTCCACAGAAACCTGGAGAGCCTATTGAAGTTGTACCGCACACGGTGGTCTTTCAAGGCAACATATTGGTCATGGGTCGGGACACCTGCGAGCACCTACAAAGCCTGGAGGAGGTCCTCCAGCGACTGGATCGCGTAGTGCTGCGGCTGAAGAGGTCGAAATGCATCTTCATGGCAATAGAAGTGGAGTTTATAGGGAGAAAGATTGCGGCCGACGGCATTCGGCCCACAGACGCCAAGACAGAGGCTATCAGGAACGCCCTCAGGCCACAGAACATCACGGAGCTGCCGTCGTTCCTGGGACTCCTCAACTATTTTGGTAACTTCCTACCGGGGTTAAGCACCCTTTTAGAGGCCCTATATGTGGTATTGCGCAAAGGTGAGAACTGGGTATGGGAAAAAAAACAAGTAATTGCTTTTGAGCAAGCCAGAAACATTTTATGCTCCAACAAGCTGCTTGTATTGTATAACCCATGTAAAAGACTTGTGCTAGCATGTGACGTGTCGTAGTATGGAGTCGGGTGTATATTACAACAAGCTAACGTTGCGGGGAAGTTGCAACCTGTCGCCTATGCTTCCAGGAGCTTGTCTAAGGCAGAGCAAGCCTGCAGCATGATTGAGAAAGAGGCATTAGCGTGTGTGTTCAGGGTAAAGAAAATGCATCAGTACCTGTTTGGCCTCAAATTTGAGCTGGCAACCGATCACAAGCCCCTCATATCCCTGTTCGCTGAAAACAAGGGGATAAATACTAATGCCTCAGCCCGCTTACAAAGGTGGGCACTCACACTATCAACGTATAACTATACCATCCACCACAGGCCAGATACCGAGAACTGTGCGGATGCTCTCAGTCGGCTACCATTGCTCACCACGGGGGTGGAAATGGCGCAGCCTGCAAACTTGTTGATGGTGGCGCAGCCCGCAGACTTGTTGATGGTCATGGAAGCGTTTGAAAATGATAAATCACTGTCACGGCCCGCCAGATTAGGACTTGGACCAGCCAAGATCCACTGCTGTCCCTAGTAAAAAACTGTGTACTGCATGGGAGCTGGGCCAGCATCCCCGTTGAAATGCAAGAGCTAATCAAGCCGTTCCAGCAGCGAAAGGACGAGCTGTCCATTCAGGCAGACTGCCTGTTGTGGGTAACCACGTAGTGCTACCAAAAAAAGGCAGGGAGACGTTCATCTCGGATCTCCACAGCACACACCTGGGTATAGTAATGATGAAAGCGATAGCCAGATCCCACATGTGGTGGCCCGGTATCGACTCTGATACAGCAATGCAGCATATGTGCTCAGTTGAGCAATGCGCCCAGAGACGCACCACTAAGTTTGTGGTCCTGGCCCTCCAGACCATGGTCGAGGATCCATGTCGACTTTGCGGGCCTGTTTCTCGGTAAAATGTTCCTGGTGGTGGTGGATGCTTTTTCAAAATGGATTGAATGTGAAATAATGTCGGGAAGCACTGCCACCGCCACCATTGAAAGCCTGAGGGCCATGTTTGCCACCCACGGCCTGCCTGACATACTGGTCAGTGACAACGGGTCATGTTTCACCAGTGCCGAATTTAAAGAATTCATGACCCGCAATGGGATCAAACATGTCACCTCGGCCCCAGTTAAACCAGTCTCCAATGGGCAGGCAGAGCGGGCAGTACAAACCATCAAACAGAGCCTTAAACGAGTCACAGAAGGCTCACTCCAAACCCGCCTGTCCCGAGTACTGCTCAGCTACCGCACGAGACCCTACTCGCCCACAGGGGTGCCCCTGGCTGAGCTACTCATGAAAAGGACACTTAAAACCAGACTCTCGCTGGTTCACCCCAACCTGCATGATCAGGTAGAGAGCAGGCAGCAGCAAGAAAATGTAAACGATGGTCGCGCCACTGTGTCACGGGAAATTGATCTGAATGACCCTGTGTATGTGCTAAACTATGGACATGGTCCCAAGTGGATTGTGGGCACGGTGATAGCTAAAGAAGGGAGTAGGGTGTTTGTAGTCAAACTAGACAATGGACAAATTTGGAGAAAGCACCTGGACCAAATGAGGCTGCGGTTCACAGACTGCCCTGAACAACCACAGCAGACACCACCTTTTTCGAGCCCACAACACACACCCAAAGGATCAACGACACCACACCGGACCAGGAAATTGAACCCATCACGCCCAACAGCCCAGTAAGGCCAGGCTCACCTAGCAGCCCTGCAGGGCCAACAACACGCCAGCCCAGCGAGGGCACAGCCAACACACCAGAACAGACATTTGTACCGAGGCGGTCCACCGGGGAAAGAAAGGCTCCCGACCGCCTCACCTTGTAAATAGTTTTCACTTTGACTTTGGGGGAGGAGTGATGTTGTGAATCTGTAAAGCATGCACTCCCATGTTCCGCCACCAGGGAGCTCATCCTCTGAAGTCCCAAGGGATCCCAGCATCCCTTGGGAGCACTGTATATAAGCCGGCCCCTAAGGCCTGTTCCTCACTCTGGAGTGTCTTATTAAAGACTGAGGTCACTGTTACTTTAACCTTCCTGTGTGCAGCCTCATCTGTGTTAGGAACACAATAAAAGCCACCTGGCAGGAGGGGGAATTGAGGCAAGATTCAGCCACTGCCGGGCACCTCAGGCAACGGGCCCTGGCATATAATTACTGCTAGAGAGAGACGTTCTCTTACAGATGCCAGTGTGAGGAGGGAGAGGAAGGGCTGGGCCAATGGAGGCCTGAGGGTTTCTTCCTACTGCTCCAAAGATTCAAAAATATTACTTTTCTTGGCCTCTCCTGGCCACTCAGCTGCATCCCGCCAGGTTTCTCTGGTGACTTTGACACTCGGCAGGCCTCATAAAAATGGCGTTGAATATGTCATCGGCAGTACGACTTAGACATTTAAATTAGGCCTCGCCTGCCTGCAGTGGGAGTCTCGGCCGATTTCAAAGTCTGTGAAGATAAGTTGTCACCAAGTAGGAACGGTGCGGCCTGTATCAGTATTGGCATTGTTGGACTGCCCACTAGTTGGCGGGGTTGGGGGACAAATAGGACCAGGGCATTGACTAACTACTGAAGCCAGTGCTGGTTGCTCTGACTGAAGACAAAAACACCTCTCTCTGTGCAAAAATGGGCCCTTTTCACTAAGTCCATCATGACCAGCTGGTGTTGAGTAACTAACCTTCAACAATCTGGTGGACCCCACTTCCACACAAGTTAAAGTACTGTGGGGTTGCATTTCTGCTAATTATATCAGTGCAATCCAGGTAGAATCAGCCAGCCTTGCACAGAAGACCGAGGAATTTTAGACATAAGTGACTTACAACAACAACTTGTATTTATATAGCACCCTTAACATAGTAAAACATCCCAAGGCGCTTCACAGGAGCATGATACAACAAAAATTGATACCAAGCCATATAAGGAGATATTAGGGCAGATGACCAAAAAAGATGTAGGTTTTAAGGAGCATCTTAAAGGAGGAAAGAGAGGCAGAGAGGTTTAGAGAGGGAATTCCAGAGCTTTGGTAGCCAATGGTGGAACGATTAAAATCAGGGACGAGCAAGAGGTCAGAATTGCAGCAGTGCACATATCTCGGAGGGTTGTCGGGCTGGAGGAGGTTACAGAGATGGGGCAAGACCAAGGAGGGATTTGAAAACAAGGATGTGAATTTTAAAATCGAGGCGTTGTTTAACCGGGAACCAATGTAGGTCAGCGAGCACAGGGATGATGGGGCTTTGTGCGAGTTAGCATATGAGTAGCAGAGTTTTGGATGACGTTAAGTTTATGGATGGTAGAAGATGCAAGACCGGCCACGAGTGCATTGGAATAGTCAATCTAGAGGTAACAAAGGCATGTATAAGGATTTCAGCAGTAGATGAGTTGAGGCAATGGTGTAGTCGGGCGATGTTGCGGAGCTGGAAATAGATGGGCTTAATGTTGGCGTGGATATGTAGTTGGAAGCTCATCTTGGGATCACCAAGGTTGTGAATAGTCTTGTTCAGCCCTAGACAGTTCCCATGGAGACGGATGGAGTTGGTGGCTAGAGATCGAAGTTTGTGGCGGGGACCAAAGGCAATGGCTTTGGTCTTTCCAAAACTACTTATGCTCCTGTTTTCTGCAATTTTTTATGCAGGTTCAAGATTCAATTTACCGGAATCAGGCCCTGCCCACAAAACTGTTCACGTCTCCAGGTCAAAATTGCGAGATTCCCCTGGTTCGGGATTTTTATATGTTTTAAAACTCTTACGCTGGTAAAAGTAAGCTATGCGCCTGCTTTTACCAGGCATAAAAGTTTGAAGGACATTTGCTGGGCGTGAGCTGGGCAAATAGCCCAATCTCTCCCGTGCGAATGTCATAACAAAAATTATTTAATTTACTAAGAAACAGACTCATCTACACCAAGAAATGGTTCAGTATTATTCTTAAATCATTTTCAGTGATTTTAAATCAGGTTACTCTCAGATGGAGGACTGGACACTCTTATTAAAATTGCTTTTTTTTTGCTGAGAAACCCATTTTCAGCTGTATTAATAAAACTGCTGCAGGTTACCACTCTTAAATACGCCAAGGAATACTTTTCAATGGAAAGAAAAGAAAAGGAACCATTACACTCTGTTATATTGCCCGATTGTGCTGGTTCATGGAAGATTTTGGGGGGAAAATCCTTCGTACCAACGCCTCCGACCTGAAAAAAATCTCTGAAAGTACCTGGTGGTCCCGGAGAAACGTGGAGATTCCGGTTCGAGGCCTAGATTCGGTGCGCAGCGCATGGGAAGATGCCTTTCAGGTACATACATACAAGCTGGAGTCACGTGGGTCTGGACCACCAATCACTATGCCGTACTCGTATTGATAAAAATGGGAGCTCTGTTTGTAAGGGCTCCCATTACTATCAATGGGAAAAAAACACTAAAACACTGAAACACAGCATAATAAATAAATAAAACACCTCACATATTTAAAATTAATTAAAATTAAATGTAATCAAATATTTTAGAAAAAAAATTATTTTTTGGAATTTTGTTTTAATAGGTAAATATAAACTTATCTTAATGGACAGGATTTTTAATAGAAAAATGAGTGTTTAAATTACATTTTTATATGTTTTAAAACTCTTACACTGGTAAAAGTAAGCTGTGCATCTGCTTTTACCAGGCATAAAAGTTTGAAGGACAGTTGCTGGGCATGAGTTGGACAAATAGCCCAATCTTTCCTGCGCGAATGTCGTTCTCCCGGGGATGCGGAGGATCTGTCAAGAGAAAACTTGACAGATCGGAAATGTCGGTTTTTGGCGCATGCGCATTGCACCCCAAAAATCGGTTTTTGCGAGGCCGTGCCGGGTCCGTGCGCACTTTGTACGGACCCAGCGAGGCCAGAATTTTCAGCCCTATATGTTTGTGATTATGCAAATGAATTTTAGCAGAAACCAGGGGCTAGAATTTCATCAGACCATCATTATTTGACAAATAACGCCATTTTAGTGAAAAAAAGAAAAAGAAAAATGTTGCCATTTTTTTAATAGGGTAAAGTTTGACCAAAAAATACCCCCGTTGCTGGAGGAAGTGTGTTGAAAAATGCTGTCCTCTTCAACTTTACGCGAGGCCATTATCGGAAAAAATACAAGGGGAAAAAAAAAACCAAAAATGTTTAAATATCAAAAAGTAATAATTGAGAAAACTTTCACAAAAGCATTAACAGAATCGCTGAAAACATTTTTTTTTAAATTCAAGTTGCCTTTTTTTAAGTCTTCTTAGTTACTGGCATTTTTGAAGCTTCAATGCAAGGTTTTTCAAAACGGTGTTTAGCGTAGCGAGTATAGCGGTGCCAAATGGCCAAACTTAGGCGGTATGTTTTTTTAGGTATGGCGTTACTGAAAATGGCAATATTTTGACAATGCCATCTTTAAGGTTTGTGTAATTTTAAGCAGTTTATTTTTCAGAAAAAACTTTGTTTTAACGCAAAAAAATCACATTAAAAGGCACGTTACAGTGGCAAATTTTTAGTCCCTGGAACCTAACCTAACCAGCGCAATTTAAAGCGCATTTGTGGCCCAATTTCCTGATTGCTCCCAAAAGCGGAAACTCTATCCCTGTATGTTTGTAGCTTGCAGGCATTGGGGGCACTGGAGGCAGGGCTGGTGGGAATCCCATTGGATGCTGTTATCCTGCCAGTCCTGCCTCCTACTGTAGGGTCAGTTTGAAAGGAGGCAGACATATAAATTACTTTCCCTCACCCCCTCCAGGAAATCTGAGCATGCAACCTCTTTTGTTTTCCATTTATATAAATAATTTGAACATCGGCACAGCAGGAATGACATGAAGTTTGCTGATGATACCAAAATTAGAGGTCATGGCAAACTCTGAGGAATAATGCAGGAGACTGCAAGTGGACTGGGAATAGGTGGAAGATGGAGAGAAATGTGAAGTTATACATTTTGAGCTAAAATAAAAGCACAGTGAAAGGAAGTATACTCTAAATGTTAAGGCTCTTAATAGAGTAGAGAAACAGGAGCACAAATGAATAGATTTTTAAAGCCATAAAAGAGGCGGGTAGATTTTATTTTGTATATACTTATGGGATTGAAGAAAACCTCGAAGAATTGGGACTCTATTTATTGGAATAGAGATTATTAAGGAGATCTAATAGAGCTTTACAAATGTTAAAGAAATGTATATGATCAATGCGGAGGAAATGTGAGCTAATATTCCTCCCTCAACAGTATCAAAAAACAGTCATTCCTCTCATTGTTGTTTCTAGGATCATTGCTGGTGCAAGGTGGCTGCTGTATTGCCTTCATAACCACAGTTAATGCACAACACAAAGCAATTCATTGTGTGATGTGCTTTGAGGCTTTTCAACTCAGTAAAGCTCCATATCAATTCAAATGATATGATTAACTGTTATTGGATTGACCATATTTAATGCACTGAGCACTGAAACCAGGCCCAACTTCCTCACTTAATTGAACTGGGAGTCAATGGGAAACAGTGGGTCCTATTGCTGGATGCCATTGGTATTTATCCAATACAACCGTTGATCGATTTCCTAAATATAATTGAGGTTTGATAAGTTTGAAAGTCATCTGTGCTTAGGCAAGGCCAGCACCTGGAGTTTTCAAGTAAATGTCGAAATCAAAACTCTTCACGTCGAAGCTAGTACTTTCTCGATTGATTCAGTTCAGCAACTTGCTAGGTGGTGCCTTTACCCACTTGGCCATTAGACCATTAACTGAACTTTCTGAACACTATATGAGAATATTTTGATGCAGGTGCAAGGTTAAAGAAATATTATTTCACTTTCATTTAACACCAATGACAGTTTAGTAAAAGAAAATTCTATCCCGAGAAATTCATTAGCGGTCAGGGCGATGCTGCCCAACATCTACCCATACCAGGAGGTCCGAGACAGGCCCAAAATTGGGCTTTGGACCACAGGCTTCATTTGGGCATCTATTGTGCTGGCATCACACCAGACTGATGAATTAAATTTTGGGCCATTTGCCTTGCCAGCAGTAGTTGTCAGGTAAGTCATGAGGGTAAGGTGAAGTTGAAGGGGAGGAGGGGGGCTGTTCGCGAGCTGGTAATGGCCCTCAGGAGGCTGTACAGCCTCGAGGAGCATTTCTGGTCCTCCTGGTCCTCCTGGATCCACAAGAACTTGCTTTTCATTGGCTGACGCTGCTAAGGCTCGGCACCTGCTCCGCTTATCGTAAACTAATGTCGACAAGGGAACTAAACCAGGTATCAGACCCCTCATTTACATATGTAAGGGGCCTAACGCCTATTTTAGGTAACCACCAGGAAAACCGAAAAAATGCCCAGACCCAAATTCAGATAGGAGCTTTTTCAGGCGTCCTTGTGGCGCAGGATAATATTTCCCAAACTAGGAATTCATTGTACCTATTTTATGCTTGTTAAACAGGTGCAGCAAAGTCCAATTTCTACCCCTTTAAATTTACCTGCAGGGAAAAGGAACATAAAAGGAATGGCACTCATAAAGCACTCTTACCTCTGGGTCAGCTGGTTTGGTTTCAAGTGCCATTGCAAGACATAAGCACATAAATCTAGACTGATGCTCCAGTACAGTACTGAAGGAATGCTACATTGCCGGAGGTGACATCCTACGGATGAGACATTAAACCACCCATGTTCTAATGGTTCAGGTGGGTGTTTGGAATCCCACAGCACAACTTAAAGAACAGCAGGGAGATTTTTCGGTGTCCTAGCTAATATTCTTCTCTCAACCAAAGCACCAAAAAAAACACCGATTAACTAGTTGTACATCTTTTTGCAGTATGTGGGGTCTTGGTGCACCCAAAATGACTGCCACGTTTGTCTACCTAACAACAGTGACTGCGTGTCAAAGTAATTCATTGTATGTGGGGCACTTCGAGCCATTTCTGAGAGATGTAATAAAGTGCCAAGTAAATGCAGGTCTTTCTTTTTTTCCTTCACACCGAAAGCAAATTAGTTGAGCAATAAATAAAACATTAAGGGCTTCTTCATTAAACTAACATAGATTTTGAAGAGCAAAAAAAAAGGTAATTTAAATCTCTCTTTTACAAATGCCAGGGACCTACTTTGCCCTCATTCATCTTTCTAATATTAATGATGACGGATGTACCCACCCTAAAAAATGTGTGTCCCTGGTGCGTGCTCTCACTGATATTCCTCTCTCACAGACCAAAATTAATCCTTGGAGAATTAGGCTGAAGGGAGCGATTGTCTGGGGTGACATCTGAGGGTCGCTCCCATGATTCCTAGCTTTGGTCGACTGATTGAGGAGGAGTGAACATCTATTAGGCCAGGCTTTCCCATGACTTATCCTGATGGACTCGGATTCCAGCGAGGCTTATCGAAAAACTGACGGAAGCATTTACAATGCACCACTGGTTCTGATCGCTGTTCAATAATACCCTAGATTTATAATAACTAAATGATGAAAGGGTTTGGCACGCAGGGCAGGAGGGGTGTTTATTTAACACAGAGTGTACTAACTAACCATGAATTTATATCATCTCGACTCTGACCTGATATAGAACAGATCACTCTGCCTGTCTGTTTATATTCATTGCAACACCTATTCATTTAGTCCTCATTACTCACAATAATCCTGAACATAGTGGGACTGCTTCTTATTACAGTGTTATATAAAATATCCAGATAATGAAAGATGAAAAGATACATGTTCGATGTGAGTACATTAGGCTTGCTTTTGAATTTGTTGTACATTTCTACAACCTGTATGTTTGGTGAAACGCGGAATGACTTGTTAGGCACACAATGATCCCATGAGACAGAGAGAGACAGATAAAAGGAGAAAGAGATGGAAAGAGAAAGAAGAAAAAAATGGTGTGGAACTGCAGCAAAGAGATGCAGAAGGATTAAGACAGGATGAGAGAGAGGGGAAGAAAGGATAGAGAAATTGAAAGAAGAATTTGAAAGTAAAGAATGAGACAGAGAAAAACAATTGAAAAAGCCTGTAGTGACAGAGAGGGGCTGAGTTGAGAGACCGAAAAATTGAAGAGAGAAATAAATGGACAGAAAGTGAGAAGAGGAAGGGAGAGAGTCCGAGAAGAAAGGGATAGAGAGAGATAGGAAGAGAATGAGAGAGCAAGGGAGCGAAAGTAATGGAAAGGCTAAGCAATCTTGCATTTATATAATGTTTTATAAAGTTGTTGAAATTTCTTAAAGAACTTTATACAATGAAAGAGAATGAATGAGAAATAAAGAGTGAGCAAGGCTATGAGTGTGTGTAAAAATATCAAACTTTTCATTTCTCGTTCTATGAGGCTCATGTACATTTCAAACATCGGTTCTTACATAGACAACACATTGTGGATATAATCTGATGAATCTCACTTGTTTGGTGTTATTTGAAGGATCTGCCATTCCTATATGTCTGTACTTTAAACTGAATGGTTGTATCTGGGAGCTGGCAAGCTGTGAGAGTTATTTGGCTCAATTTTCCCCAATGTTGTTTTTTGGAGTATTGCAAGAGTTACGCCCATTTTTTTGGCCCCGACTACTCAAAAAAAAATAACTAGTAAGTTTCCCCGTTCTATTTTTTGAAATTGGTGCTGCCTGTCCTTTAGCTTCGGAGGGATGGAGCCTAATGCCTGCGCCGAAAAAAATTATGCCCCACTTCTGCACATGCGCGAAAAAAAAGGAAGTTTTTGACATGACTGTTCTGGCCACACATGCTCAGTACAGCTCCCGGTCTGCTTTCGGCCATTTTTAAAGAGCCAATTGTGTGTGAGAACTTTAAATCTCATTGGAAAAATCGGAGCTGCAATACAATATGCAACGCAGCTCAAGGACCAAAAATTTCTTACACGGTGAAGTGGAACCACTAGTTACTGTAATTGAGGCCAGATGGCACGAGCTGGACACCAGATGAAGTCACATAAAAGTTGCACCAAAAGAAATGAAGAAACGCTGGAATGAACTTGCAGAAGATTACTGTGCAATGGTGACCACCCCGAGGCCTGGAGGCCAGTGCAAAAAGAAGTAACAGGACCTTGGTCAAGTAGTTAGTGTAAGTAATATTTTTGTTTATTCACTGGAATTGCAATTGTAAATGTGACCATCTATATATGTCCCACCCAGCAGAAAGACACCCTCTCTAAAAAGTTAAATTTTCATCTTTGCAGAGGAAGGTGGCACACAACAAAAAGGAAAAAACTCAAACAGGAGGAGGCCCGGCAAATCTGCACCCACTGACAGCCTTGGAAGACAGGGTTACTGCTTTGATGGGTCCTGCCTGGAGAAAAGCAACTACCACTGCACAAGCACTCGAGGGAGAGGGTAAGTCCTGCAAATTCTACAGTCTGGCTTTGCTAAATGTTAAGTACTGAGCGGGTTAGTCATGCTTCGGTTCATGGGGATGTCTCCGTCAGCTACGCTTTGGTTGATGCAATGTGCTATCATTCATCGTGGCCCTTCAAATGATGCCACCCTGCCCTCTCTTCTGCTGCCAACCATGTGTCTGTTCTGTTATATTTTGCAGAACTTGAGGCCAACCCTGACAAGGCTGAAGCCGATGCAGAAGAAGATTCAGATGCGGACAAGTTTGAAGAGGAGAACTTCTTCCAATCCCACCTTCCAGACCAAGAGCATGGGGTTAAGGGGGAGGGGGAGGTGATGGATGAAGCCCGCACTGTTGTATTCACTCTGGAAGAGGTGCAGGTGCCGCCCATTGAGTTGCCAGACCCTTTCTTGAATGGTACAAGTTTTGGGACATTCTTTGGTTTCTCACAGTCCGAGGCTGGGGATTCCAGTAGGGTGCAGTGAGGCACACCCAGGGCCCCACCGTCCAAGGCTGCTGGTTCCAGAGGGATGCAGTGAGCCATACCCAGGGTGAAGAGGGGAAGGAGAGCTCAACAGCACTCTCCTGAGGTGCAGGATCTAACAGATGTGGTTCAGATGATGGCAATGAGTGCGGAGAGCATTGATCTTATACAATCCTGGACACCATCAGTGGGGTGGGTGATGAGGTATCAGGATTGTCAGGAGAAGTAACAACACTCTCATGAGAAATGGGAACACTGTCCAGCAACATGAGGGAGGAAGTGTCACAGGCAGCTGATGCATTGTCAGTGCATATAAGGGAGGGAATGTTGCAGGTAGTTGAAATACTGCCGGTGAATATGAGGGAGGGAATGTTGCAGGTTGTTGACACACTGTTGGTGAACATGAGGGAGGGAATATCACAAATAGCTGATACACTGTCAACGAACATGAGGGAGGGAATGTTGGAGGTAGTTGAGACACTATCAAGGCACATGAGGGAGGGAGTTAGCTGCTGCAATAAGGGAACATGCCCAGACCTCACGCCCATTGACAGAATCAACTGCCACTCCCACTCGAATCCCCAGACCAGCCTCTGAAGAGGCCCAAGCCAGGCCTTCTACATTATCGCCTGCCCATGCCCCCCCCACCCCCATCAAGAAGTGCGCATTACCCGAGATGTTCAAAAGAATAACCCGAGAAGCAGGCAGGGGTGGAGTTAGCAAGACCAAGCACAGCGGGCAGTCTTAGAACAAGGTGGAGGATAGATGGTTGCAGTCTTTCTTTGCTGTTGTTGTTGATCTTATTATTATTGTGTTGTTACTGTTGTAATTGTTCTCAAATTAAAAGTTTTTTGGAAGTTACAATTGTAACTTTACAAGTTTAAAAGTTTGTAAATGATCTTAAAGGTTTTAAGTGATCTTAACTGAAAACTTTAAAGTTTGAAACAAGAATATTTTTATTAAAGTTAAGTTAAGTACAAACAAGTGTTTGTTAAACTTTTGAATAAAATGTATTTTAAATTATAACTGAATCATTTCCATTATTTGTTCCATTATTAACACAACTTTTTGAAGTAAAGAAGATTCATTTCCATTATTTGTTCCATGAACACAACACAACATTATGGAACAGGTCCAAACAGTAAACATGGTTGATTTGGAATAGTTGTCGCTGAGCCTTCAGGACGCAAAGCGTTCACGGATGAGCTGCTGGCGCAAGGCTCGAACATTCGTTAAAGGGGCACGATGGCCCAGCCTCCTCTGCCGTCATGCTCTGGGTTCAGGTAGTTGCATGGCTTCCTCGTCCTCCTCTTCCTCATCATCTGCATCTTCCTTCTCATCATCAGCCACTCTAACCTCAGGTGGGTCTTCTACTACCAGCTGCTGCTGCCTCATGATGGCTAAGTTATGCAGCATACAGCACACAACAGTGAACTGACTGACAATTTCAGGGGAGTATTGCAAGTAGCCTCCGGAATGGTCCAGGCTTACGCGTAGCGGCATCATGAGCCAGGTGGTGAGCCATACCCGTTGTCTCCCAGCAGCCAACTCTGCCCTTCTGGCTTCTGCTGAAACATGGCAGATATAGTGCTCTCGCATAGGATGAACACATCATGGGTGCTCCTAGGGTATCTCGCATCAACTGACATGATGCGATGCATGTCGTCACACACAAGCTGCACATTAATGGAGTGGAAACCTTTTCTGTTCCCGTACATCTTGAAATACTCCAAAGATGCTCGCAAGGCGATGTGGGTACAATCAATGCAGCCCTGTACCTTTGGGAAACCAGAAATCCTGGAGAATCCCACAGCCTTTTCATGCATTGCCTGGATGGTCATGGGGAACTTTATGTAGTCATTCCTCCAGGCATATAGTGCAGCTGTCATCTGCCAAATGCTGATATGTGTTGCATGTTGAGAAATGGCACACACATCCCCAGTTGTGGCCTGGAGTGATCCAGATGCATAGAATGAAAGTGCCGCTGTAACCTTCACTTCAACTGACAAAGCAGTCCTCCTGACGCTTCTTGGTTGCAAGTCTGCTTTTATTAACTCATAGACCTCGGTTACAACTTCTTTGCAGAAACGCAGCCTTCTGACACAGTCTGCATCACTCAGGTGCAGGTATGAATGCCTGTCATGATATACCTGATGTGGATAAGGCCTCCTGCCCATTATCTACATGCTCTGAGGTTCCTCATGCGATGACATTGAATCAATCGTCTCCTCTGCAGCACCATCCTACAGAAGGCTTGCACGAGGTATGGCATTGTCAGTATTGTCCCTATGATTAAATTGTGCCTTTGCAAGAAGCTCAAAACAGCAGGACAACCTTCTTTGTTCTCTCTCTCCCCAAGATCGACGCTCTAGTATGGACCACACCATGATCTGCGTATACTTAGAATGGCAAGCTAGGCATTAAAATGAGGACATTTGGGGCAACAAAGCCGAACGCAATTATTTAATTTTAGATTTTTATCAACGTACCACCCCACCACTGACCGAATGTCTCCTCATCGGGCTCGAGAATCGGCCGGCAGAATCGCTCCCTCGCAGGCTTTTTTTGATGCTGCTGCATAGTGTAAGGCTTCTCATCCCTTCAGTTCAGCTTCCACACACCCCCATCCCCTCGGGGCTTCTTTTGATGCTGCTGCATAATGTAAGGCTTCTCATCCCTTCAGTTCAGCTTCCACCTCACCCCGAGCCCCTGTGTCCGGGTGAGAGAACGATTCTGCCAGTCGATGCTCCGACCCTCGAGCCCGGTTTGGAGACATTCAGTGGTGGCGTGGCACTTTGAAATAATTCCAAAAATAATTGCATTAGACTTCCATTTTCTGTGTTTTAAGTTTTAAAAAATTAAGCTTCATGATGCATGTATTCTTGATTCCCTCCAAAACTTCAACAAAAACAATGGGGTCTTTCTGCACCTATTTTTTAATGTGCGCTGGCTTTTCTTAAGTGCCCAGAAAGTTTTTTTGGGAATGGTCACATGTGCTGTCCTCGGAAAAATGTAACTTGGTCAAACTGGCATAAATGTGAACAACTGGCGCAGACATCAGGTTACGCCCCCTATGATGCAAAAAATAAACAAATCCAAAAAAATCGTAGCTAACGGAGTTACGCTAGCGCACAATCTTTGGGGAAACTTGGATATTTTAATTTAGACCAAAATAAGCAGCGCGCGCCAACAAAACAGTGCAAATAACTGGGGAAAATTGAGCCCATAGAGGGGGCACTACTCACTTGTTTAGTATATTGCATAGGTAGAGAATTTTACTCTTGCACTGACAATAAAGGCTAGAAATGACTGGTGGTGATAATGGGCAAACATTTAATATATTTAATATGATATCTTTCTGTTTGCTATTTTAACAGAGGCATTGCCCATATATTTCAATCTGCTATTATTGCCAATAGTTGTTTCTCGCTTTATATTTCTCATATACAAAGAACATAAAGGTCGTGTACAAGAATTCATGATATCTGTACCAGTGTGCGCTAGTGTTAGTCAAACAGACAGATGTCACAATTTTTTGTGATGGTCATTGTCACCGCAAATACGTGATATCAAAACAGTGGCTAATTCACCATTACTGTCTGATGTACCAAACACAATCAGTGAGAGATAATACTGTGCTGAGCTGTTGACTTAAATTTACAAAGTTATATATGTTTGATGCAGGATATTAAAATATTGCACTGTTGCAGTAGAAGCACTCTTTTGACATTGGACCTAAAGTACAGTGTTGGATCAGAGCAGAGTGAGCTTTGCTCTGTATCTAACCAATGTCATAACTGATATGGGAGTGCTTGATGGCGCAACACAAGGAACTTTACATCTAAACGTGCTCTACCCGGTTTGGGACTGCTTGATGGGACAGTTGTGGCTCATTGGCTAGCACACTTGCCTCTGAGTCAGAAAGTTGTGGGTTCAAATCCCACAGAAATTTAGGCTGACACTCCTGTGTAGTGCTGAGGAAGTGCTGCACTGTCACAAGTGCCGGCTTTCATTTGAGATGTTAAACAGAGGCCCCGTCTGCCCTCTCAGGTGGACGTAAAAGATCCCATGGCACTATTTCGAAGAAGAGCAGGAGAGTTACCCCTGGTGTCCTGACCATATCCACCTTGGTGGTTGCAGCTGTGCCAAGCAATGCAGAGCAGGAGAACTGGTTCTGGACCACTTCTTCCTTCCATTTTTTTTCCTGATACACTTCAACACAACAGTTAACAGGGAGCTGATTGATTGGATAAGTGAACCATCTAATATATTGTGACCCCTACAGGCCACAAAGCGTCAGGTGCAATTCTTGGTCTGCGCTGAGTTAGTTGATCTCAGTTGGTCGGTATGCTACAGTTGGTCTCATTATGCTTAGTTTAAGGGAGTGAAAAAATTCAGCTGGTGTTCCTACTCCTGATCAGTGACTTCTTACCCCAGCTGTGAAGCATATGATGCCCCAGAGGAGAAGTAAAGGTGAAATCATGATAGGAAGACTGATCCCTGGTCACTTTTCAGGTTCATCCCATCCAGCATTGTTCGGTTTAAGAAAGTAAGTCCTTCCCCGTTCCCAGCCATGTTCTATCATGGTTTTCCTGCTTAGTACCCTTTATCATGTATGTATGCTTGGGGTTACTAGTCAAAAGGTGGCTCCACAGTCGGAGGCCAGTGGGCTGTACGCACATGTGTGCGGCCCAGGTATAAAAGGCAAGCCATCATGCAATGTAACCACTTTAGGTCCTAATAAAGCAGAGCCAGCTTTGTACCTGTGTTAGTTTACAGTATTCAGTCTATCGAGTTATTACATACATAACATTTGGCGACGAGGTAACTTAAGAACCTTCGTCTGCAAAAATAAGCACAATTGGAATTCTGGAGAGATTCGTGGAGAGAGAGGACTGGGCAGATTTTGCAGCTCGCCTGGACCAGTACTTCGTGACCAACAAAATGGAGGAACCCACTGATGCAGTTAGGTGCAGGGCGGTCTTCCTCACGGTTTGTGGTCTGAAAATCTATGGACTCATAAAGAATCTTCTCTCGCCTGCAAGTCCAACGGACAAGGACTATGAGGTGCTCTGGTACCTGACCATCTCAAACCAGAAGAAGGCATCATCATCTCATGATATCGATTCGATACCCACGTTCGTTCTGAGGGCCAGGAATTCGTTGCTGACCTAAGATGTCTAGCTGGACCGTGTAAGTTTAAAAGTGCGCTGGGAGACATGTTGCGGGACTTCTTTGTAATCAGCATCCACCACGAGGTGATCCTACGTAAGTTACTGGTGGTAGAGACGTTGGATTTGAGCAAGGCCATCACAATTGCCCAGGCATGCATGACGACGGACAAAAACTTAAAGCAGATATCATCGAAAAATCAGAACTCGGCAAGTACTATAAATAAGATTGTATCGTCGTTTGGCAAAGCTGCATATGGCAGGGCCTTATCGACCTCGAAGCCTGTGCCTGCCCAAAGTCTGCCAACCGGAATGAATCTGATTTCACCGTGTTGGCATTGTGGGGAATCATCGGCCTCATCAGTGTCAGTTTAAACAGTACATTTGTAAAGGCTGTTCAAGACTGGGGCATCTCCAGTGCATGTGTCTGCAACCGAGCAAGCGTGCTGCAACACGCCACGTGGAGGATGATGACCAGTATAGCTTGGATCCGGATATGCAATCCGAGATTCCAGAGGAGGAAGTGTATGGACTGTATTCGTTCTTAACAAAGAGCCAGCCGATAATGACTAATGTGAAACTTAACAGTGTGCCGGTACAGATGAAATTGGATATGGGTGTGAGTCAATCAATAATGAGCCAGAGGACATTCGACAAGCTGTGGGATACTAAGGCTGTGAGGCCTAAGTTGAGTCCAGTCAATGCCACATTACGTACGTACACTAAAGAACTCATAACGGTGATTGGCAGTGCAGTAGTCAAGGTGTCGTATGATGTTGCGGTTCATGATTTACTGTTATGGATTGTTCCAGGCAATGGTCCAACGCTGTTCGGCAGGAATTAGCTAGAAAAAATCAAATGGAATTGGAAGAATATCAAAGCATTGTCGTCGGAGGATGATACTCCGTGTGCTCAAGTGTTGAGTAAGTTCACGTCGCTGTTTGAACCAGGCATCGGCAATTTCACAGGAGCCAAGGTGCAGATCCAAGGTGCTCGGATGCAAGACCCATCCATCATAAAGCTCGGGCGGTTCTGTACATAATAAGGGAGAAGGTTGAAATCGAACTGGACAGACTCCAGAGTGAAGGGGTCATATCACTGGTCGAATTTAATGAATGGGCCAGTCCCATTGTTCCTGTGTTGAAGAGTGATGGCACTGTCAGGATTTGTGGAGACTACAAGGTTATGATCAACCGAGTTTCGAAACAGGATCAGTACCTGTTGCCGAAGGCTGATGATCTGTTTGCAACACTAGCCGGGGGGAAGTCGTTCACTAAACTGGATCTGACGTCGGCCGACATGGCACAGGAGCTGGTCAAGACATCGAAGAAACTTACGTGCATCAACACTCATAAAGAACTGTTTATCTACAACAGGTGTTCTTTCAGAATTTGCTTGGCTGCAGCCATATTTCAGAGGAATATGGAGAGGCTACTGAAGTCCATCCCTAGAACCGTCGTGTTCCAAGATGACATCCTGTTCACAGGTCGTGACACCGCTGAATATCTGAACAACCTGGAAGAGGTTCTACATCGTCTGGCCAAAGTGGGACTCAGACTGAAACTTTCAAAGTGCGTCTTCATGGCACCAGAAGTCGAATTCCTGGGGAGGAAAATTGCTGCTGACGGTATCAAGCCTACAGACTCAAAAACCAAGGCCATCAAAAATGCACCCAAGCTTCAGAATGTGATGGGGCTCCATTCGTTCCTTGGTCTACTCAACTACTTCAGTAATTTCCTACCTAGATTGAGCACTCATTAGAGCCACTGCACATGCTGCTGAGAAAAGGCGACAACTGGGTTTGGAGTGCGTCTCAAGATAGAACTTTTGAGAAAGCTTCTAATCTGCTTTACTCTAACAAGCTGCTGGTACATTATAATCCATGTAAGCATCTAGTATTGGCCTGTGATATGCTTCGTCATATGGAGTTGGTTGCGTGCTCCAACAAGCTAATGAGTCGGGTAAACTACAACCTGTTGTGTATGCTTCTAAAAGTTTGTCAAAGGCGGAAAGAGCCTACAGCATTGTAGAAAAAGAAGCATTAGCCTGTGTGTGTGGGGTTAAAAAGATGCATCAGTACCTGTTTGAACTGGAAACAGATCACGTCACTCATTTCATTGTTTTCAGAAAACAAAGGTATCAATACCAATGTATCGTCCCGCATCTAGAGGTGGGTGCTGACATTATCTGCCTATGATTATGTCATTTGCCATAGAACTGGCATCGAGAATTGTGCTGATGCACTGAGCCATCTGCCGTTGCCCACACCGGAGGTGGAGATGCCACAACCTGCAGACCTACTATTAATTATGGATGCTTTTGAAAGTGAAGGAACCCCTGTCACGGCTCAACAAGTTAAGACCTGGACCGGCCAGGACCCGATATTATTGATTGTGAAACGTTGTGTCCTTAGTGGTGATTGGTCTGCCATACCCAATCAAATGATTGATGAGACCAAACCTTACAACTGTCGCGAAGATGAACTATCCATTCAGTCAGATTGTTTACTGTGGAGTAATCGTGTTGTTATGCCTAAGAAAGGCAGAGAGAAATTTGTACATGATCTACATAGCACTCATCCTGGTATTGTCATGATAAAAGCCATTGCCAGGTCTCATGTATGGTGGCCTGGAATTAACTCTGATCTGGAATCAGGTGTGCATCAGTGCAACACTTGCATGCTGCTAAGTAAAGCACCAGCGGAATCGCCACTGAGTCTGTGGTCATGACCATCTAAACCATGATCCAGGATCCACATCGACTTTACAGGTCCCTTCCTGGGAAAGATGTTTTTAGTTGTGGTGGATGCATATTCCAAGTGGATAGAGTGTACAATCACGTCATCCAGTACATCCACAGCTACCATTGAGAGCCTTTGTGTCATGTTTGCCACTCATGGTCTGCCCGACATCATTGTAAGCGATAACGGGCCTTGCTTCATTGGTCTGGAGTTTCAAGAGTTCATGAAACTCAATGGTATCAAACATGTGAGGTCATCATCATTCAAACCCGCATCTAATGGTCAAGCAGAGCGTGCTTTCCAAACCATCAAGCAGAGTATGAAACGTGTAACTCAAGGTTCACTGCAGACTCGCTTGTCATACATATTGCTTAGTTACAGGACAAGACCCCATAAGCTTACTGGGGTCCCCCCCTGCTGAACTATTGACAAAGAGTGGTCTCAAGACCAAGCTCTCTCTTGTCCACCCTGACTTGAATGATCACGTTGAATACAGACGTCAAAGTCAGCAGTGGTATTATGATCACGCTGCTGTGTGACGTGACATTTCTGTTAACGATCCTGTGTATGTACTAAATTATGGTCAAGGTCCCAAATGGTTCACCAGTACTGTTACGGCCAGAGAGGGTAACAGGGTGTTTATCGTCAAGTTCAAGAATGGGCAAACATACAGGAAACATGTTGATCAGATAAAGCTGCGGTACACGGATGAACCGGAACAGTCTGAGGAAGACACAATCAGTGACCAACCAACCTACTCTCAGTCATCAGAGGACTCGGCTGTCATCAATGAATCTGGACTTTCAATCCCTGACATGGTCATTGCCACTCCCATCAGATCGGCTATCCAGCCCCCAGTCATAACAGACTCAGAACACTCGCCCAAGGCTGGAGTTGAACTGAGACGATCAACTCGGGAGCGGAAAGCCCTGGACCGTCTCAATTTGTAAAAAGACTGTTACTAATATCTTAAAGGGGGATATTGTCATTTATGTATGCTTGGGGTTACTAGCCACCAGGTGGTGTCTCTGTTGGAGGTCTTTGGGCTGTACGCACGTGTGTGTGGCCCAGGTATAAAAGGCAAGCCATCATGTAATATAGTCACTAAGACCCTAATAAAGCAGAGCCAGGTTTGTACCTGTGTTAATTTACTGTATTCAGTCTATCGAGTTATTACATACATAACACCCTTAGTCATGAACCTAACCAACCACCTCTCTTTCCTCCAGAAACATTGGCTCATAACAACTGTTACATAGTTCTTCCCCTCCAACACTTATTTTTCCTGGAGAGAAAAGTGCTCATATTCAACAGGAAGCAACAGAACCAGAGCAGCTATGAGCCGTGTAAGTGAGCTTAGTGTGAGTGACAGGTTCAGGACCCCATACTTAAGAGGATAATAGCAGCAACGGGGCCAACAGGAAGCGGTGAGGTCAGACTCTTCAATAGTTCACAATTGGACAGTGCTTCCAAATCCGCTCTCCCGAAAGCAACAACTTTTACTTTCATTTTACAGGCTACTGAATATTGATTTCAATGCTTGGAAAGCCCCTCTGGCAGACAGGGCTCGATCTAGCTAATTGTGGCTTTATTGACTGTCATATTTGCACTGTTTAGATCTCAGAGACATGCCTCAGAGAGATAAATCTCTACAAGGTATACAGGAAGAGACAGAGGCTGGTACTCAGCTGTCGGTCCTGGAAAAATTCAGATTTGTTAAGAGTTCCTATTGTGATATTGGCTGTTCCCTCCCTAGAAACCATGGGCCCGATATTAATGGGGAGGCGGGAAGAGTGTGGGGAAGCACAGTAGTGTGGGGAAAACCTGGCAAGGCCAAGAGTGTGGAGGTCCTGATGAATGTAAGAACAGTACCTCATTATAATTTATTTCTTCCGCTTCCCACCCGGCAGCCGACCAGATTGACAGGCTGGCCAGCTGCCTTGTGAGAAAACCAATGGCAGGAGGCCGCAGCCTGGGACCCTTGAGGATTGCCCCAGCAATCAGGAGAGGGAAGCGAGTTGGAGATCGAGGCTTGGGAGTTTGGCAACCGCGGGAGGGAGGGAGCTAGAGATCGGGGAGCGAGGGAAATCTGCAATCGCGGCGGGGGATGCGCGAGGAAAGGGGAGGAAGTGAGGCGGCGATTGTAAGAGGGGAGGCTGGCATTTCTTGAGAGGCCGAGGGGAGAACTCGTGTTCCTCCTGGCCCCCTAGGAGTGCTGTGAAAGGCGCCTTCCTAAGCCGGCAGCTGCTATCTGTGTTTCACTGCTGGGTTTCCAGAGTCCTGGGAAAGCCACACAGCAGTCGTTAAATTTAAATCAGCCTCTCGATTGTCCTGTGGGATCCTGATTTAAATATGTTAATGAAGTGGGAATTTTCTGCCACTCGACAGAAGGACACTGGCACGAAACAACATCCGCCGCCGCCAAAACGGTAACTGGCGCGGGGGTGGTGTGTTGGGGTCACATTCCCTGTTTTTTCATTATTTTCCCCTCCGACCCTCTCCTGCCTGTCAAGGGGAAGTTACTATCGAGGCCCATAGGTTCAAATTTTTAAATGTTACTTTTCAAACCAACACAAGCAAAAGTAAATGTATTGGTCATTCACCTCATTGTAGGAACTTGCTATCCGCAAAATCACTGAGTAAAATTGCCCTCTGAGAACTCCGCGTTCTTCCAATTCTGGCGTCCTGTGCATTCCCAACATCCTTACCCCACCATTGGCGGCCATGCCTTCATCGTTCTCGTCCCTCAGCTCTGGAATTTCCTCCCAAAATCTCTCTCTTTCCTCTTTTAAGACCCTCCTTAAAACTTATCTCTTCCTAAGCATTTGGTCACATGTCATAATGGCCTCGATATTTACGAGTGGGGGGAGGGGGTGAATTTTTTAACGGGCAGGAGACCTGGAAATGTGGGGAACACATTGGGACATTTTAATATATGAAAGGCTCCATATAACTGCAAGTTGTTGTAAAATAACAATTACCGGACACGTAAGTGATTAAGTGAGAGATTTTTTGACACATTTCTGACTGATGTGATAAAGTGCTACTATTTTTTGTGAATTTTGTGACAAGCTGAGAAATATCAGTGTCAAACACTTCCAGCTCTTGTGAGACACAGGTTAGCTACAGAGTAAAACTCCATCCAATCTGCCCAAAACTAATTAGCTTTCACACTCAGCCGCTGAAGAGCGCCCCCCTACAGCATTTTCCATTTCGACTATCCTAGTGGCTTCCCCAAATCAGATTGTCATCTTAGTGGCAGTTATTGGCAATTTTGTGTTGTGGACTCAAATCCACCAAAATAGGTTCATCAGCCTCACATTCACTTTAGACTGATATAGTGTCAGAGTATCATCCACCCAATTTTCTAAAACATAATTCAGGTTGAAAATAGAAAGCACTTCAATGCTATGGAGGCATTAGTTATTAAAGATTTTCTTGTTAGCGATTCAGTCACTGTTTCAGGACTTTGCTGTGCGCAATATTGTTTTTGACTGGTGCAACATAACAACAATGATTGTACTTCAAAAGTAATTTACTGTCCTCAAAGTACTTTGGGAAATCCTGAGGCTGAGGGAGGCATCCTATAGATGTAAATTCTTTCTTCCATTATTCTTGTAACAGATCACATCAGCAGCAAAGCATATATCAGAACTCATAATCACAATTTCACTCCCTGCCCCGTCTCTATAGTACCCTCGAGTCTTGATTGGGACTCATTGAAAAGCAACAATCTTCCATCAGTATTCCTAAACTCTAGATCAGAAATGGGATGGTAAGACAAAGGCCCTCCACCAACCTGACCCAGCCACACAGCACTGCCCCCCAGTCATCAAAATCCACAGCGCGACTTTGGACAACATGGATCATTTTCCATACCTCGGGAGTCTACAATCAGCAAGGGCAGACATCGATGACGAGATCCAACACCACCTCCAGTGTGCCAGTGCAGCCTTCGGTCGCTTGAGGAAGAGAGTGTTTGAAGACCAGGACCTCAAATCTGGCACCAAGCTTATGGTCTACAGGGCAGTAGAGATACCCACCCTCCTATATGGCTCAGAGACGTGGACTATAAACAGTAGACACCTCAAAGCTCTGGAGAAATACCACCAATGCTGCCTCCGCAAGATCATGCAAATCCACTAGGAGGATAGATGCACCAACGTCAGTGTTCTCGCTCAGGCCAACATCCCCAGCATCGAAGCACTGATCACACTCGACTAGCTCCGTTGGGTGAGCCACATCGTCTGCATGCCTGACCAGAGACTCCCAAAGCAAGCGCTCTACTCGGAACTCATACACGGCAAGCTTGCCCCAGGTGGGCAGAGGAATCTGGACATCCTCAAAGCTTCCTTGATAAAGTGTAACATCCCCACTGGCACCTGGGAATCCCTGGCCCAAGATCGCCCAAAATGGAGGAAAAACATCCGGGAGGGCATTGAGCAACTTGAGTCTCATCGCAGAGCGCACACAGAAATCAAGCGCAGACAGTGGAAAGAACATGCGGCAAACCAGACTCACCACCCACCCCTTCCTTCAACCATTGTCTATCCCACCTGTGACAGAGATTATAATTCCCGCATTGGACAGTACAGTCATCTGAGAACTCACTTTTAGAGTGGAAGCAAGTCTCGATTTCGAGGGACTGCCTATGATGATGGTGAACAGGCATAAATATATATTTGGCAGAGGAAGGCATTGATGGGTACAAGAGATGGAAGCCAGGGGCTTCCTTCATAACAGAAGGGTATGGTGGGGGACTGCAGTGGGTGGCAGGGTGAGAGAGAGAGAGAAAAAGAGGAACGACCAGAATACCAGAGATGCTGCTGCTCAAAAGCAGTCTGGGACTAGATTATTCACCTGTACGCTTGGCCGCAGGACGTTCATGGCCTAATGAGGACAGGAGCTTGAGAGGGGAGGGAATGAATGTTTAGAGGATGCAATTTAAAATGTAGCAATTTTAAAATGTATTGCTGATCTTTTGTAGACTTTTTGGGGCTGAAATTGCATATCACCCCAGTTGGGGGTGGTAACCTTTACGAGGTTGGATATTCTGCACCTGGCGCAGAAATCCCACCCCAGAAGCAAGATTGGGGTTACCGCCCCTCACAGGATATGGAGCACAAAGTCACGCGCTACACTTCCTCACTGGGCGGGATCGGGGCGCTACCCGGACGCATTGCTGAGGGGCTGAAAGAGGTAGAGGAGTGGGAGAGAGAAAGGGAGTGAGAGAGAGAAAGAAGAGGGGCGGAGAGAGAGAGGATTGGATCAGAGGGAGGGAATGAGGATCAGAGGGGGGAGAGCAAGAGGGAGAGGATGGGAAGGGGAGAGAGGGGGTGGATTGGAGGGAGGGAGGGAGAGAGAGGAGATTGAAGGTGTGGAGAGAGAGGAGATTGAAGGTGGGGAGAGAGAGGAGATAGAAGGGGAGAAAACAAGCGTTTAGAATGAGGAGAGGAGGTCGAAAACTCAGAGGGAGAGCATGGAGATCTCTGTGGGGATGGGGGAAGAAGGTAATCCAGGTCTAAAGGGGGTAGGGAGTGAGAACTAGAACGTGATACAGCTGGGAAGACTGATCACATTCTGCCAACCACAACCCCACTCCCTTTACACCCACACCATGTTCTCCCTCTCCGCCCCATGGACCTGGTTGATTTCTCGGAAAGCTCGGTATGTGTGTGGCAAGTGACATTGAACCAGATGAAATCCAGAAGTTACGACAATGTCACTGTTCCCTTCATACCCAATAAACCTGTTCATGATCCGTCGCACACACAGAATGTCCCATCTATGTGGAGGGAAAGGTCAGGAACTTGGGCAGGGGTAGAAGGTCAGGAACTCCAGGGTGGGGAGGCTGGAGAGGAAGATCAGGAACTTGGGCAAGGGAAAAATGTTCGGACCCCAGGGGAGAGGAACCTGGGCAGGGGGGGAAGGTCAGGAACCTGGAGGGGTGGGGAGATCTGGAACTCAAGGGTGTGGGGGAAGGTTAAGAACTTGTTGGGGGGCAGGAACTTGTTTGGGGTGGGGAGAACGTCCTAACTTGTGAGGGTGAGGCAGGTCTGTTCTCTGTGAGCTCTGTCTGGAGCCTGGCAGTCAGAATGAATGGCTGGAATTACACATTGCAAAGTACTTGATTACTTAGGCAGTCGGATCTAATTTACACATTCCAAATAAACTGCTCGGTGTGTCTTGTCCTCCAAGGGGACCAATTAGAAATCTGACGTGACCATAAACATTGGCCAGCACAACAGGAAGGATTCCACTGCTCTTCGAAATTGTGCCATGGGATCTTTTACATCCATCTGAGGGGGATAATGTCTCATCCGAAAGATGCCACCTCCAACAATGCAGCATTCTCTCAGCACTGCACTGGAGTGTCAGCTTAGATTTTGTTGAGCTCAAATCTCTGGAGTGGGACTTGAACCCACAACGTTGTGACTCAGAGGTGAGAGTGCTACCAACTGAGCCAACAAAGGTCAGCAAAGCACCGTAAAGAATAGGAAATAACAGATGAGTTATATGAAAAGGTAATGCATCAATAACTCAGAGTGCATTGGAATCTGATCTCTGTGAAGGCAGGAAATGTGAGGGGAAAAAATAACAGGGCATCAATATCAGAGTAAGCCCTGCAGGCTTTTCATGTGCAGTGACCCAGTGCAAGATCAGCACCTCTCCACACTGGCTGCGGATGCCACTGCCCGGCAGCACTGCATATAATCAGCCTCACACTGAGTGCAAGTGATGCTTTAATTGTTCCCTGGCAGGAGAAAGCCTCTGATGGGGGATGTGACCCGAGTTAATCTTCCATTCTCTGCAGAGCTCATAAACTCTGAATCCTGTATTCAAACAGATCAATGGAGAGGCATAAAAACAAGATAAAGTATCAATTAGGACATAAATGTGCATTAGTGCGGTGGCTGTCGAAAGGAGGGGCCCCATTTCCTATAATTACTGTGATAGACCTGTCACTCTTCTGCAGATTTGTAGTAAAAGGTACAAAGGACCTTCTTGTGTTTAAGTTGTTGTACTTAAATACGCAGTAGAATGGGGATGCCTTGGGGTAATCATGAGGAAATGTTCTCTTCTGTCCGCTGGTTTCTGCGACAGGCTGAGTATCAGACAATGAAGCTGTGCATCAGGACACCAGTTAGTGGCGCTGCAGAGTGACGTGACCCAGCTTTAACCATCGTGTTACCTGCTGCACCAGGGAGGAGGCTCCCAACCATGTGCTTCTGTCCCAGCTCCAGCCTCAGAACAGCACACCCTGCTAAACCAGTGAGAGGGGTAGAAATTGGTTATCGTTGTATCTGTTTTCCAACAATTTTCTCGAAAGATTTTCAGGATTGGAAAAGCCACCTAAAATGGGCACTAGGCTCTTTGCATGTGCTAATGATGGGCCTAATGCCTGTTTTCGGAACCCGCTGAGAATTGGGACGCCCTGAGGAGATCCACTCAGGATTTTCTGGTGTGAATGCGTCCGACAACTATTTTAAAAAATTCATGTGGAGCTAGGATGAGCAGGAATACTCCACTTAGCATCAAAGCACACCTGATGGTCATGATCACCCACCCGCCTCCCTCCGGCACTCACCTGAGGGGCAGGCAGCCCGAAATTAGAATAACCATTTGAATCACTACCTGCCGAGGCATGACAAGCAATGTATTATTTAGATGAGGCTTGTGATATATTCTTACGATATCACTAACAAACACACTCTAGAAAGATGGGTCCAATCCAGAAAAACTGTCATCATGTGAGTTTGCTATATTTAGAAATCAAACTTAACCACTGGTTTTCTGTTTCGAAGAGGATACTTTCGCTCTTGGACAGAACTTTCTAACTTGTTTCAGGACTTAGACTCATACTAGGCTGAGCCTGAGGAGAGTTTTTCTCTAAGGGCAACCCTTGAACTACATTGGACTCTCTACAACTTCAGACTGTTTGTCCGCCTGACTCAGACTCAGAATTAAATTCTGATTTTCTCTTGGACTTGTTTCTAGTACATCTGATGTAGGATTTGTTATTGGTACTCTACTTGTAACAAGGTTATCTGACTCATCAGAAATAATCGAATCATTCTAACTTTCAACTCCTTCCACATCTGTAGGTAAAATATGATCAATGTGAACAAACCTAACCTTTCCATGATCAAACATCTTGAGCAAATATGTGCAAAGGACACAAATCTTCACTACTCTTCCTGGTAACCATTTATGATGATGGTTCTTCACTCTCATCTTATGATTCAATTTCACAATTCTCTCTCTTACTTTACCTCTATCATGATTCTCTTTCTGTCTTAATTGTTTCTCTTCTACTGATTGTGCCAAGTTCGGCTTTAACAACAAGAATCTGATTCGTAGCTGTCGTTTGAGAAACAACTCAACTGGTGTTCTACCAATAGTTGTATGAGAAGTATTGCAATAATAATTAGAAAATTAGCCAATTTGTGCTCCAACGACAACGGCCGTTTCTTTTCATTTGGATCCAACATTTGCTTGATGAGGGCACATTTTATAATTTGTACTGTGCTCTCTGCTGCAACATTTGAAGCAGGGCAGTATGGTGGAACTTTGGTATGTTTCACAATAATTTTTCTCATGAACTGTGCAAATTCACCTAAATAAAATTGCGGCACATTATCAGACACAATTTCTTCTGGGAGCCCATATGAAGAAAACTGTTATATATGTAAACTTGTATTTATTCTGTACAGCCACCAGAGGGCTCATCCCCTGGAGTCCCAAGGGATCTCATAATCCCTTGGGAGCACAGGTATTTAAGGAAGTTTCACAGGTTGGAGAGGCACCCTGGAGACCTGCAATAAAAGACTAAGGTCACACCTTACTTTGAGCTCACAGTGTTCAGTCTGACTCTTTCTCCATACACAACAACTGGTGACGAGATCCAGATAGCAAACCCAAAGATACAGAGAACAGTGGACATCCTGGAGAAATTCTCGGAGGGAGATGATTGGGAAACTTTTGTGGAGCCATTCGACCAATACTTTGTGGCCAATGAGCTAGATGGGGAAGAGAGCGCTGCCAAATGAAGGGCATTCCTCCTCACTGTCTGTGGGGCACCAACGTATGGCCTCATGAAGAATCTGCTCACTCCAGCGAAACCCATGGAGAAATCATACGACGATTTGTGCACACTGGTCCAAGAGCATTTGAACCGGAAGGAAAGCGTTCTGATGTCGAGGTACCGGTTCTACACCTACAAAAGGTCTGAAGGCCAGGAAGTGCCAAGTTATGTCGCTGAGCTAAGACGCCTTGCAGGACATTGTGAATTTGAACAACATTTGGAGCACATGCTCAGAGACTTTTTCGTACTTGACATTGGCCATGAAACCATACTTCACAAACTCTTGACTGTAGGGTCCCCAACCTTGAGTAAGGCCATAGCGATAGCCCAGGCGTCCATTGCTACCAGTGACAATACTAAGCAAATCTCTCAGCTACAAGTACTGTGAACAAAGTGATGTTGTTTTCGAATTGTAATGTACAGGACAGGTCACACACACCTGCAGCTACACGTCCACAGATGTCTCAGAGTCCACCATCAAGGGAGCTGAATGCAAGGCCATTAACACCTTGTTGGCGCTGTGGGGATGATCATCATTTCCATTCATGCCGATTCAAAGAGTATGTTTGCAAGCGCTGTGGAACAATGGGACACCTCCAACAAGTGTGCAGGCGAGCTGCAAAGCCTATTAAACCTGCAAACCACCATGTTGCAGAGAAGGACAGATCCACAGAGGATCACTACGAACCAGAGCCTCAAATCGAGGAGGCAGAGGTACATGGGGTGCACACATTCACCACGAATTGTCCCCCGAAAATGCTGAATGTTGAACTAAATGCACACCTGGTGTCAATGGAGCTGGACCCGGACATGAGCCAGTCCATCATGGGCAAAAAGACTTTCAAAAGGTTGAGGTGCAATAAGGCTTCAAGGCCAGTGTTAACTGCAGTTTGCACGAAACTAAGAACTTACATGAAAGAACTGATTACTGTAATCGGCAGTGCTACCGTAAAAGTCTCCTATGATGGAGCGGTGCACAAGCTACCACTCTGGGTGGTACCGGGCGATGGTCCCTCACTGCTCGGCAGGAGCTGGCTGGGAAAGATACGCTGGAACTGGGATGACGTCTGAGCACCATCGCCGGCTGACGACACTTCGTGTGCCCAGGTCTTAAACAAATTTCCTTCGCTTTTCGAACCAGGCATCGGGAAATTCCAAGGAGGAACAGTGCAGATCCACCTAATTCCGGGGGTGCGACCCATCCATCACAAGGCAGGAGCAGTACAGTACATGATGAGAGAAAGGTTAGAGATCGAGTTAGACCGGCTGCAAAGAGAGGACATAATTTCCCCGATCGAGTTCAATGAGTGGGCCAGTCCTATCGCCCCAGTCCTCAAGGGAGACGGCACCGACAGAATCTGTGACGATTACAAGGTAACTATCAATCGTTTCTCCCTGCAGGACCAATACCCACTATCAAAGGCCGACGACCTCTTTGCAATGCTGGCGGGAGGAAAGACGTTCACGAAGCTGGATCTGACTTCAGCCTACATGATGCAGGAACTGGAGGAATTATCGAAGGCCCTCAACTGCATCAACACGCACAAAGGTCTTTTTGTTTAGAACAGATGCCTATTTGGAATCCGTTCGGCGGCGGCGATATTCCAGAGAAACATGAAAAGCTTACTGAAGTCGGTCCCGCACACCATGGTCTTCCAGGACGACATCTTGGTCACAGGTTGGAACACAGTCGAGCATCTGCAGAATCTGGAGGAGGTTCTTAGTCGACTTTACTGCGTGTGGCTCAGGTTAAAAAGCTCGACATGCGTTTTCCTGGTGCCTGAAGTGGAGTTCCTGGGACGGCATCAGGCCCACCAACACGAAGACGGAGGTATTCAAGAACGCACCAAGGCAACAGAATGTGATGGAGCGGTGGTTGTTTCTGGGACTCCTGAACTACTTTGGTAACTTCATACCGGGTCTTATGAAAAGGGGACGAATGGGTTTGGGGCAAAAGCCAAGAAAATGCCTTTGTAAAAGCGAGAAAATTGTTATGCTCAAACAAATTGCTTGTGTTGTATGATCCATGTAAGCGTTTGGTACTAGCATGTGATGCGTCATCATATGGCGTTGGGTGTGTATTGCAACAAGCTAATGATTTCGGGAAACTGCAACCGGTTGCTTATGCATCCCCGAGTCTGTCTAAGGCTGAGAGAGCCTACAGCATGATTGAGAAAGAAGCGTTAGCGTGTGTCGATGGGGTAAAGAAAATGCATCACTACCTGTTTGGGCTAAAATTAGAATTAAAACTGACCATAAGCCACTTATATCGTGTTCTCCGAGAGTAAAGGGATAAATACCAATGCATCGGCCCGCATCCAGAGATGGACGCTCACGTTGTCCGCATACAACTATGCCATCCGCCACAGGCCAGGCACAGAAAACTGCGCCGATGCTCTCAGTAGGCTGCCATTGCCCACCTCGGGGTGGAAATGGCGCAGCCCACAGATCTAGCCATGGTTATGGAGGAATTTGAGAGTGAGCAATCACCCGCCACTGCCCGGCAGATCAAAACCTGGACAAGCCTGGACCCCTTATTACCTCTAGTCAAAAGTTGTGTGCTTCACGGGAGCTGGTCCAGTGTCCCAGTGGAAATGCAGGAAGAGATAAAGCCGTTCCAGCGGCGCAAAGATGAAATGTCTATACAGGCAGACTGCCTTCTGTGGGGCAATCGAGTAGTGGTTCCCAAGAAGGGTAGAGACACCTTCATCAATGACCTCCACAGTACCCACCCAAGCATCATAATGATAAAAGCGATAGCCAGATCCCACGTGTGGTGACCCGGTATCGATGCGGACTTAGAGTCCTGCGTTCACAGATGTAATACATGCTCGCAGTTAAGCAATGCACCCAGGGAGGCTAAGTTTATGGTCGTGGCCCTCCAAACCATGGTCTAGGGTACACGTTGACTGTGCAGGCCCGTTCTTGAGTAAAATGTTCCTTGTGGTTGTAGACGCGTACTCCAAGTGGATTGAATGTGAGATAATGTTGGCTAGCATGTCCGCTGCCACTACTGAAAGCCTGCGGGCCATGTATGCCACACATGGCCTACCCAATGTCCTGGTGAGCGACAACGGGCCATTTTTTACCAGTGCTGAGTTCAAAGAATTCATGACCTGCAATGGGATCAAACATGTCACATCTGCCCCGTTTAAACCAGCGTCCAATGGTCAGGCAGAGATAGCAGTGCAAACCATCAAGCAAGGCTTGAAGAGGGTAACTGAAGGCTCACTGCAGACTCGCCTATCCTGAGTCCTGTTTAGCTATCGTACGAGACCCCAGTAACTCACTGGGATCCCACTTCCTGAACTGCTCATGAAAAGAGCACTTAAGACAAGGCTCTTGTTAGTTCACCCTAATCTACATGAACAGGTAGAGAGCAGGCGGCTTCAACAAAGTGCATACCATGATAGTGCAAATGTGTCACGCGAGATTGAAATCAATGATCCTGTATTATGAGCAAGGTCCCAAGTGGTTTCCCGGCACTGTCGTGGCCAAAGAGGAAAGCAGGGTGTGTTGGGTCAAACTTTCAAATGGACTTATTCACCGGAAACACTTGGACCAAATCAAACTCAAATTCACGGACTATCCTGAGCAACCCACCTTGGACCCTATCTTTTTTGATCCCCCAACATACACACCAGTGGCAACCGGCACCACGGTTGACCACGAAGCAGAACCCATCATCCACAGCAGCCCTGCAGGGCCCAACACACCAGGCAGCCCAGCAAGGCCAGCTGCACAGCAGCCCAGCGAGGGCCCAACAAATGATTCAACAACACCAGCTTTCACACCGAGACGATCAACCAGGGCAAGAAGGGCCCCAGATGGACTCACATTGTAAATAGTTACACTATTGACTTTGTGGGGGGCTGTTGTTATATATGTAAACTTGTATTTACTCTGTACAACCACCAGAGGGCTCATCCCCTGGAGTCCCAAGGGATCCCATAATCCCTTGGGAGCATAGGTATTTAAGGAGGCCTCACAGTTTGGAGAGGCACTTTGGAGAACTGCAATATAAGACTTAGATCACACTTTACTTTGAGCTCACAGTGTTCAGTCTGACTCTTTCTCCATACACAACAAAAACAATCTTTGAAAATTGTGTATTGTTTTACTTGTTGCTTCTTCCACATTGCAAACATTTCTACTCACTTTCAATGGCTATCAATCACAATGAACAATTGTTGTCCTTCTTGCTGAGCAAAATCTACATGTAACCTTTGCCACACCCTGGGAGGCCATTTCTATGGCTTTAATAGTAGTTATGGTGGTTTCTTGCTCACCAATTGACATGCCGTACACTACCTGACAATGTACCCTATATCTTTATCTAAACCTGGCCACCATAAGTAACTGCATGCAAAACTCTTGGTCAAGCACATTCCCAGGTGCTGGTCATGAAGAACTCCGAACAATTTGGACCTGAACTTATTTGGGATAACTACACTTGCAATGCACGTGATATAATCTTTATTCACTGATAAATCATTCCTAAGAACGAAGTATGGATGAATATCTTTCTCTGATACCTGGTTTGGCCTGCCATTTGCTATGTAATCATACACCTTTGACATAACTGGGTCACGTTTGGAGGCTCTACCAATCTCTTCAGCTGTGACTGGAAGTTCATCAATGTATGAAAAATAGAACACTTCTTCCCTATTGGGTGTAACTTGTGATGGGGATGGTAACCTGGACATAGCACAGCATTACTGTGATCAGCTGATCGTCTGTACTCAATATCATACGTATAAGCTGACAAAATTAAAGCCAATCTCTGCATTCAGGCAGCAGCTAATGTTGGAACTGAGGACTTTGGATGGAGGATTGATGTCAGGGGCTTTTGGTCAGTAACAATGGTAAACTTCTTGAGCCCAAAAATCAATGCCAAAGCTTCCCTTTTGATCTACGCTTAATTACGCTCACTGGCACTGAGAGTGCATGAAGCAAAAGCAATTGGTCTCTAACGAGCACATGATAGATCACTGCCCCCAAATCCATATGGAGAGGTGTCACATGCTAGCTTGATCTCTTTAGATACATCATAGTGAACTAACATGGTGCTCTCTACCAATTGGCTTTTACACTCCCTGAATGCTGTGTCGCATTCTTCTGACCACTTCCAACCAACATGTTTTTTCAACAGCTCATTCAGTGGATGTAACACTGTAGCCAAATTTGGTAGGAACTTTCCATAATAATTCAAAAGGCACAAAAATGATGTCAGTGAATTGATGTCAGATTGAATTTCAGTGGCATTCTTGGGAGTGGGTGCATTTCTGATTGCGTCCAGCTTTCCCTTGATTGGATGTAAACCATCTTTGTCTACTTTGTGCCCTAAGTACTCCACTGAGTTTTGAAATAACTAACACTTGTGAAAAGTCACTTGTACTCTGTGCTTTTCTAGCAGTTTGAGCACTTCATTCAATATGTTATTATGGATTTGCCTGTTTGGCGCTGAAATGAGTATGTCATCTAAATGACTTTCTATGCCTTGCAAAATATGATTCATCACCCCTTGGAATATGATGGGGGCGGAATACACTCCAAATGGTAGTCTATTAAATTGATATAGGCCTAGATGAGTATTTATAGTCAAGCATGACTTGGACTCCTCACCTAGCTTAAGTTGTAAGTAGGCATTTGTCAGATCTAACTTTGAGAAGATCTGGCTACCTGTCAGTGTTATGAACAAATCTTTTACATTTGGCAATGTATTGGGGAGATTATACTCTCGAACTTGGTTTACGGTTACTTTATAATCATCACACAACCTTACCTTACCATCTGATTTAGGTACAACAGCAATGGGTGTAGCCCAATTACTTATATCTACCTTAGAGATAATGTTCTCAATTTCTAATGTTGTAAGGTTATGCTCAACTTTCTCCTTGAGTCCATATGGTATGGGACGTGGCTTGCAGTAAACTGGTCTAGCTTCCTTCTGCACTCTAACACTTACCTTGAAGCCTTGGATCGGACTGACTGTTTTGCGGAACACCTTAGGATACTGCTTGATTACATCATCTTTCAATGCAAATCTTGTTTCAACATGACAAATCTCATTCCAATCCAGCTTTAGTGATCCCAACCAATTTCTACCGATGTCCCTGCCATTACTATGACAGGCAAGCTCTGAAACTGATCCTTGTATTTCAAAGGTATGGTGATACGTCCTACAACAGCAATTTGCTCTCCTGACAGCCTTACAGCTCTATCTTCTCCTTCTCCAGTGGAAAACCACTCAACTTGTCGAGATATAGAGATTCCGGTTCTATGCACCAGTGTCGAATTCCATGGTATCCTGGTTCCTGCAACATCTATTTAGATGATGATACTTCGCAAATCACTGTTAGATACCCTCGTGCTCCTGATGACGTGTATCTCCAGAACCTCCTTGTCCTGTGGCTTCTCTTCAATGCTGTGCAGTGTTGAGCGATTTCTAATTCTAGCATTGAACATCGGTTTACTCTTCATTCGGCATGCCATCGCAAGATGCCCAGTTTTCTTGTAGAAGAAACACTCTGCCTTCACATATAGACAGCTTTTAGCAATGTGTTATCCCAGGCACAGATAGCATGACTTCAATGCGCTGATACCTTGGGCAGTTGCTGAGGCTTGGGGCCCAACTGTCTTTAACTTTTAACCTGCAGGCAATTCAACTTGGTTATCTGATGATTGGAAATGGCGCACAATTCTCGGGAGTATTGGTCGGCCATATCCATCGACATAGCTGTCTGACAAGCTAAATCAAAAGTCAAGTTAGGGGTTGTCAACAACTTTCTCCGATTGCTTCATTTTTCATCCTACAAGTAAAGCGGTCATGCAATGCTCGGTCCTGAAAGTTTCCGAAATTACAGTGAATGGATAGCTTTTTCAAATTCCGCAGTGCCCCATTTGGGGGCGATAACCTTCACGAGACGGGATTACCTGCGCCCAGTGTAAAGGTCCCGTCTGGCGACCTAAATTGGCGTCACTGCCCCGACAAGAAGTGGAGCATAATGTCAGGCGCTCCACTTATTGTCGGACCTTTACAAAACTTGGAGTGCCGCGTAGTGCCGACACGTTCCAAGGGCCCTCCCCTTCCGTTTAAGGGGAAGTCACTCTGCGAGCTCTGCATGATTTTCAGGGACCTACACTAGGGGATGTGGGGTGTTGTGGCTCTAGCCCGGAAACGGAGTGCCGGGCTGCACGATTGCGGCATGGCCCCATGAAGATCGACACCGAGGCCAGGCCGGTAAGTCGGAGGGAGCGTAAAATGGCGCTGTGCACCTCCCATTTAAATTTTGCCCCGCGAGCAGAGTGAGGCCCAGTTTGCAACCCGCGAGGCTGGCGCTGACATCACATATGGAAGCCTCACGGGGCGCTGCCCAATTTCTGCCGTGTGACGAAAAGGGGTCGCCACGCACGCCGATTGCATGATGGCTAAGCATGGTGGCCCAGCTTGCTACCGGTGGCGGCATGTTGCTACTAGTTTTGTGCCTCCACTAACTCCCGCGCAAGTTCGCGGGTGCCGGTAGCGACTTCCCCCACCCCCCCCCCCATTCCGGGTGAAAACACTTTCGCGCCCCGTTAGTGCCCCATGGAGGTGCTAAAGAGAGGTGCAGAACAGAACAATTTTGTCCCCTTTTTGTCAAAAAGTGTCTCCTGACATCACCCCTGAATGGTCCAGCTCTAATTTAAAGTTGATGCACCCTTATTCTGGACTTCCCCACCAGAGGAAATATTTTCTCTCTATCTACCCTATTAAATCCTTTAATTAGCTTAAACACCTCAATTAGATCACCCTTAATCTTCTATACTCAAGGAAATGCAAGCCTTGTTTATGCAACATGTCCTCATAATTTAGCCCAGGTATTATTCCATTGAATCTGTGCCTCATCTTCTCCAAGGGCAATAGATCTGAGGTGCCAACATTATTCTCCCCATATATGGTCACATCCCTTTAATTTGTCATACCAGGCTCAGCTTCTTGTCCCCATGTCATCACACTCCCTTAGCAAGGCATCAGTAGTGCATAGAGATGTGATCTGGTGACCTGACCTCTCCCTGATCCATGTGCAATGTGGTCCTGGTGGCTTTATTAGTCACATTGATTACATAGGATTACTTTACATAGGATATACGGCACAGAAACAGACCATTCGGTCCAACCAGTCCATGCCGGCACTAATGTTCCACTCGAACCTCCTCCCATCTTTCCTCATCTAAATCTATCCGCATAACCCTCTATTTCCTTCTCCCTCATCTGCTTGCCTAGCCTCCCCTTGTAGGGGGTGGTCTCGGGGTCAGGTTCACGTCTGACCTTCTGAGCGGTTCGAATCACTCCCACTCCCTGGGATCTAGACTTTGGATTTATTTGGGGATGTGACAAAGTGCAAAAGATAACTGATTTTGGTGCAAGTACCTTTGATTTTATTAAGGAAAACAAAGTACAATGTCAAAACACACAATCACTCGAATAAGGGACACTTTATCACATATTCAAAAGGGGTTACAGAAAATAATACAACTCCCACCTCCCACTGCCTAAATCTGACTAGGTTGAAATCTAGGCTAACAGGGATTATGCTCACCAATCCTCTTATTGTCAGTTAGCGGTGGTTCGCGGTTTCGGGGTTCACTGGACTTTGTAGGTTCTGCTTGCTGTACCCCGAACATCGTGAAAGGCTTCTTATTGCGTAGTCTTCAGTTGGGTAGTGTCCGGTGATGTGGTAGGGCGCGTATAGGAATTTATGGTGTGAGTACCCACTTTCTTCCGTCAGAAGTAGGTTTTAAAGTTCTTTTAGGTACCAAAGTTCTGTTGGTAGCTAGGAGCAGATTGTAGAGTGGAAACTTTCGAATCTTCGGTTTCTTCTTGAGGAGTTTTGTTCTTGGAATTTGTCGATCGTGGTGGTTCGATGTTACCACGTTGGCTGTGGTCAGTTGTTGCCGCGATGATGATGTTCGAAGTTACTGGGAACTGCTTTTCTCTGCCTTGATAATATTCTTCCTTCTTCTTCGGTAGCAGAGCAATGTGGCCCAGGAGTGTCGTCGAGGCTGAAGATGTTGATTTTCAGAGAGCTGCGTAGAAAGCTGTGTAGCAAGCTCTCTGGGAGGCTTATCAAACCATAAAACAGGGCCCCAGTTATACTTTGGGGGTCATTCTAATCTGCGTCCCAAATCAACCCCGATTCTTTGTCTTAATTTTCGTGGGCTTGATATTTCTTTGTCATATTTTGGCAGGCTTGTTGATGATAACTCGTTTCAGATGTGCCGATCGGTTAAACTCGTTTTCGATTTGGGAAATTGAGTTTTGGTATTTACATTGTCTGCCTAGGCCTGGGTTTTCCATGCGGGCTGGATGGGTTTCATGCTTAGAGCTATGGCTGGTTATTTCTGGATCGATTGTTGCTATGTTAATGTCACCTGGGAGAAGGGTTTTCGAGTTTACACAATTCTCCAGACAATTTTTTAGCTTCAATACCCCAGACAGCTTCAATACCCAAAAGACTGGCTTCTACAGAGGCTAGTTGTCCCTCAGTTTTGCAGCCCCTTTTTCCACACGGACCCAATATGCCTTTTAAAATCCCAAACTTGGTTAAAACTTATAGTTTCTTCCAAATGCATTTTAGGATCCCAAACCTTCTGCTTGATAGTCCCAAATCGAATTTCCTTTTCAAACACGGGGGGGTTCTTTCCATGAATTTTGCAATCTTACAGTCCCCCCTGTGGTACTCTACATACTAGTGTGTCATGCTAGGTGAGCAAATTTGTTGATTCCCGAGAGCCAACCTTCCCCTGTATTTACCTAGCTAAAACTTAAAAATGCATACCCCCTTTGAAATGTAATGCAGTTTACAGGTAAATACAGTCATTCCATTTATATTACAGCATAGAGGGGGATCCGATGCTCCTCCATTACTTCGGTTTTACAGAAAATTAAAGTACATGGTCAAATACAAAAGTAAAAAAACTCTTACAACACTTGACCTCTGTGTTTTTACAACAGGTAAAAATCACAAAACAAATTCAGACATTATAATATGGCATTACCTGTGCGATCCTCAACTTTGGTCAGGGAGCGTACAGCACCCTTTGGTGCCGGACTTGCCGGCCTCTGCCTTTCACTTGACAAGTGAGACACCACAAGTAGAGGATTAGCGCAAATTGACAGACAACTAAAATGTGGGAAGCTATTCTGACCCCGGCTAGGACTTTTATGTTTCTGAAAATGTCCCACCAAGGTGGAATTGTGATCTCCAGAATTTTCCTCCCTATCTCAAATGTTTTCTGTTCTAGAGTATAGAAATATTTTCGTGAGATCACTACAGCTTCGAATAGAGCGGTAAGATGTTCGGGCAGAGGGGTAATTTCATAGCCAAAATGTACCACATAATCTTGCAAGTTGGTGATGTTTTCACTCACAGTGAGGTGAACAGTGAAGGGTTTGGGAATGGGGACAATCCGTTCCTGGGCCACTTGACTTCTGCCTCAGGTTTAAAGCAAAAACTGCTGTTACTCACCGGATACCAGAAGTGTCCATGCTGGTAGTGGGGCACACTTGTGGTGACACAATATGCCCCACCTCCTATGTATGCTACCTGTGGAGGAACATGGTCCTGTGCCATTAACTCCATGGTACAGTTGATAGGCTGTGCGCCAGCAGCTTTAAACCCACACTGTGGTTTAGAAAAGGCGTTCAAGTGCTGGGGACACAGTATTATGTGTGCACCCCGGCTCCGGAACCAGGAGAGGTCAGTACCTGTCATAGCGTGCTCCCACTTTATGACATACGGTGGGACCGCTGCGAAACGAACATGTGCACCTGCAATGTTCTCTACTCTGTATACCGGTACGGGTCGGGCTGTCCCACTCATGACCAGCATCCTTAGCACTATCCCCATGATGGTGTGATTAGAACGCCCGCAATCTACTGGGACAAGGTAGGCTTCAGAAGCTAAACGGAGCTGACACAGGCTTAGTGAATTACTATACGGGTGAAGGACTGCGAGGTGCTTGTTGCTGATCCAGGAGGGGACTAAACTTTTTTAAAAAATCATCCCGGTTGTTGCGGCCCTCGCCCAATAACCATGCCCCGTACAGCACACACACCTCATTCTGTGCAGCCTGGTCTGAAGCATGTACTGACCTCTCCTGGTTCCGGAGCCGGAGTGCATTCACCGTTTGTGTGTGCCTTTCCAGCTCAGCAATAATCTCCTTTAAATGGACCGTCATAACCTGGTCCTCATGTAGCTCTGAGCCTACCACTGTGTTTTCCTCTTTTAGGATCTTTCTTAGTTGGTTCTTTAGACCATTGCTGTGTTTGCAGTTTTATATCGTCCAGGCTATTTATCACAGAGGATCCTGTATTATATGCAGTAAAAATGTTGTTCTCCTTCTTGGTCTCCCCGTGCTCATGGTGTCCCAAGTTTGTAGGGTGTATAAATCTGCTTTGTCTACATTGCCAAAGTCTAACTCATAACATTTCTTGAACATTTCTCTGAGTAGGGCCTGGTACAGCTGTTCTGTTTCTTTCGGGCACCAGTCAGGTAAGTACACCTCGGTAAGGTTTAAAATAACTGAAGCTACTGCATAGTGTACCCCCTGGTATAGTGCCTTTTCGGTTGGGATTAACACTAGCCCATTCCCTGGTCCCTTGGTGGTGGTAGGGCACCTCTCTATTATTGTTCGCATTGGCAGGGTCATGGGCAGGGGTTTCTTAATGCGTGCTACGAGTTCGGTGGCATTAATTGGGAGTGGGGAGTGTGGGACCGCACACCCGTGTAGGCTGGAATCCCACCCCATTCCTTCCCCGTCATCTTGCCATTGCCTGGCGAAGGTGATTGATATGCCTGCGGGACAGATCTTCTCTGATCCCCACATTCCCTGTTCAGACTCCCACCACTTGTTCCAACACACCTTCACTCCTCCCCGTGTTCCCGTGATGGTCCGGTACGTATCTTTACCGATTCCTGGTCCCCCATGTCCTTGCTCAGCTTCCTGAGCCACCACCATCTACCCAGGGGAATCTGTCTTTTACAAGTCAAACACACACATTTTCCTTCCATGACACTGACCCGTGCAGCAACGAACCGTATCCTGGAGCATGGGACGGGATGCTTCCCCGTAGGTAAACCCCTCCTGGCTGGAGTATCGAGTGGAGTTAGACCCCAGCCACCCTGGCCAGCTTCCCTTGTGGGAATAAACGGCGAGCTCTTCCACACCCGGTGTGTTACCCCCCCTGCAGTTACGATCGGCGTTCTCTTTCCCGAGCACCCATAAATGAGGGATTCTTCCACATCACCTCGGTCACCGATGCTCATCCCCATCAGGTTGAGCAGGAGCGGGACTCTTTTCATGTTGATCTCCTTCCTGTAGGGACACATAAAACAGATAGCCCAGCCCTGAGAAAAGCTCTCCGGCTTGACAAAAGGTGATCGAGTTCCAATTTAGGCTTATTTCTTTTTTCGGAAGCTTAATGAAGTCTTTAATTAATTGGCTGTCTTCATCCCAGTTTCTGCCTCGGAACTGGTGTCTGTTTTTAACTACTGTCGCGTGGTCATTTTACCCTTAACGTCTTTGTAGTGCCTCCTTTACTGACTACGCAGGTGGGGTCTTTTCCTTTCCCCAAAAATACTGCCAGTGCTACCTTCAATAGCTGTATAGGTAGATTCTTCTTATTCCCGAATGGGTTCTTACACACCTTCCCAAATACTACCAGGTCTCGGTCGCTAGTTGGGCACCAGCTGCCAGCCAAAACTCTTTCATAGCAGATCCTATTCCATATTCGTTTCACTGCTTCTCTACACGTGGTTTTCTTGAGGTCGTGGTGACCTGAAATCATTCTTCATGAGGTCGTGGTGACCTGAAATCATTACACTAAAATTCTTACATTCTTACAAAGCTAAATTCTTGAGCATTCTCCAAACTGACAATCATCCTATTATGTATATCTGCCACCCGTCTCTGGGTGGCCAGGTTAATCCCTGTTCTTCTATTTTTTCCTTGGGTCTCTGGGCTTCCTGCGTGGCCAGCGGTAAGATGGCCTGTACGGCTGGTCCCGGAATGTTCTGACTCCGGAGGTGGGTCTGAGTCCCACATTATCGGGGGAACGGCCCCTCCGGTGTGACAGCACACTGCCCCTTTAGGGGTAGCTGTAAAGTTCATTTTGTTATCTGAGGGTTCTGCATAGCCAGGGGCTACAGGCTGGGGACTCTCAGTTGGTGGCTGGTCCACCACTACCACTCCTGTGAGTTCCTCGCCGCTCAAGATTACCGGCTGGGGGTCCCTGCTCGCAGACTGATCCCTGTTCTTCAGTACTCTTTTGCGGCTGGTCAACCTCCTGGGGCTGAACTACTGAAATTGGGTGATGGTGACCACGGTGTCTTAGGTCGTGGTATGCGGAGAGTCCTTCTTAAGGCTCTGACTACTGGGGTGCATCCGAGTCCCAAATGATTGGGAGGATAGCCCCTCCAGTAACACAGTTCACCGCCCCTATCGGTACAGTCTGTGGGTCTGCCACGTCCCCTGTGGGTTCTCCACAATCGGGGGCTGCTGGCTGAGGATCCCTGTCATTAGAATGGTTCCCTGTTCCTGGCTGCCCCTTACGCTTAGCAGCTATCCTGGGGTTAAACAGTTTACACTGGTTAATGTGGAACCATTTTGTACGGCCAGGCATCTTTACGGCGTAGACCATGGGGCTTGCCTTGTCGACAATGTGGTACGGCCCCATGTACAGTGCCTCAAAAGTCCCTACTCGAGCGTAGTTCCATACCATAACCTGGTCCCCTATCTCCCATTCGTGGTGTTTGCGGGGCTCTAGCAGCAGTCGGTTGCTCGAATGCTGTTTTTCCATGTTGTTAGCAGCTTGCCAGTGAATCTGTTTAAGGTGTTCAAACAGATTCCTGACAAAGCTGTCCCGGCTCGCTTCCCTGAGCTGACCTTCTGTGAGCACTGGGGCTAGTACATGGGTGGGGGTTTGCATGGCTCTGCCGGTCATGAGCTCGTACAGGGAGTACCCTGTGCTCTTTAACTAGCTGGCCCAGATCCCCATGAGGATCAGTGGCAAGACCTCCACCCGGTGAGTCCCTCGTCTCTTTTTGTAACCTTTCTTTAATAGTGCAATTTAAATGCTCCACAGGCCCGGATGACTGCGGGTTGTGGGCGACATGCCATTTCCCCTCGATGCTGAGTACCTTAAAGGTCTCCTGCCTCACCTACCTGGTGAAGTGACTCCCTTGGTCGGACTCCATGTACTCGGGTAGTCCCCATCGGGAGAACACTTCCCTGACCAGGATCCTAGCCGTTCCCAAAGCAGTAGATGTTCGGCATGGGAAGGCTTCCACCCATTTAGTGAACACATCCACCAACACTAGGCAGTACTTGTAGCCTCCCTGGGCGGTGGGTAGGGGCCCGATGTAATCGACTTGGATCGACTGTCAGGTCCCTCTACCCTCCTAATATGTCCTATAGACACCTTCCTTTTCTGGGGGTCAGGGTTGTTGGCAGTGCACACCAGACAGCCGGCGCAGAACTCGTGGCTATCTTCCCTGAGTCCAGGCCACCACCCGTTGCCAGGTGGTCTCAGGTCCGGGATGTCCTGCTCCTGGACCCTCGTGGGACAGCTGGAGGAATTCTCTCCGGTGTTGTTGCGGTACCACCCATTGCTCCCCCCTGAACAGCATGCCTTCTTTAATGGCAATAGCTGCAGTACCGTAAGGGCCGTCTACCTTTTCCCCTTTAGCTAGCGTGTCAGGACAGTTTTGATGACGGGGTCTTGGGTCAGAACCGTTTTCAGGTCCGGGGGCAATGCTACCCCTGCCCTCCCTGTCGACCCAGTTCCGCCCCTAACCGCTGCAATGGGGCTTGGGTTGTATGGATCCCAGAGCTTGCCCGTGCGAGCACCTTGCTTGGCCAACATGTCAGCCTGCTGGTTTCCCTTACTACGGGGTTCAGTGGTTGAGTGTGTCTTCACCTTGTGTATATGGATCTTCCCTTCCTCCCCTACTCTTTTCCAGTAAAGGCTTAATTGCCAGGAGTCTCCCGTCTGCAGATATGTATCCACAACGGGACCAGATAGCCAGGTATTCCGTACATGAATTGCATGTGAACAGACTGTCCGAGCAAATCATGATAGGGAATTTCTCAGGGTGTGTGACCACCTACACCACCGCCGACAGTTCAGCATGCTGGGCACTTGTGGTACTGGGGAGTTTAATCGCCAGGGTAATGCCTGTCTCTGGGTCGTAAACTCCGCAGCCCGTGAGTCGTTCACCCACAGATACAGTGCTTGAACCATCTACATAGATTTCTCGGCCTGTGGGGTGCAACCCGACCTGAAAGCCTATGTTAACTTCCCATACCCCTTCTACAGAACACCGGTGGGCTGTCCCTGGATAGATCATGTTGGCTGCGAGCCTTGACTCGCAGAGGCCCTTTACCCTTAGGTCCATCTGGGAGAGGAGTAGGGTCCAGTGTGCAATGCAGGCACTGCTCACTGTCCCGTCCTTGATTCTCCCATCCAGGAGCATCTGAGTGGGCGTGTGATGGGTAAGGAGTGTGATAGGGGACCCCTCTGTGAAGATCAATGATCTTTTCACAACCCAGTGAGTGGCTAGGAGGTGCCTCTCACAGTTGAAGTATCCTTTCTCCATGTCCGTGAGTATCCTGGAGGAGTAGACCACTGGTCTCAGCCGGCCGTGCCGCTCCTGGAGCAGTGCTGTGCTCAGGCTGTCCCCGCTGGCTGCTACTTCCAGGAAAAACTCTTTACCCCCATCAATAGCCACTAGAGCTGGCACAGTCTGCAGGTCTTTCTTGAGTTGGATAAATGCTGCCTCGCAACCTTTGTCCCAATCCCACTCCACTCCCTTGCGTAGGAGTCGGAGCAGAGGGGCTGCTGTGGCTGCATAATCCTCAATGAAGTCTCTGCAGTACCCGGTTAGCCCTAGAAAAGATCTTACTCCTGTCACTGTGTTGGGGGCAGGTAATTTCTGCACTGTTTCCCTTCTAGCTTTGTCAATGGCTCTTTCCCCAGCGCGCACAGTCAGTCCCAGGAATTTCACTTCCTTCTGGCCGATCTGTGCCTTCTTGGGGTTGACTGTAAACCCTTCTTCCTTCAGCAGCTCCAGCAGCTCAGCCAGTAGTGCGTCATGTTCCTCCCCCTCATTGGTGAATAGGAGCAGGTTCGTCCACATACGTACCAACTGCTGGGGTCTGCTGAAGCTCTTTCAGCAGTTGGCCATACATTGGTGAAAAATGCTAGGGCTGTTGTGGAAGCCCTGAGGGAGACAGTTCCAAGTGTATTGCTGGCCTTTAAAGGTAAAAACAAACTTGTATTGGTCTTCTCTTCGTAAAGGGATGGACCAAAATCCGTTGGAAATATCCAGCATTGCGAAAGTGGTCCCGGAGGCTGGGATACTTCCAATGAGGCCGGCGACGGCAGCAACCGTGGGTGCACAGGCGGGGATGTTACAGTTGAGTACTCGATAGTCCACCGTGGCTCTCCAGGAGTTGTCCAGTTTCTTAACCGGCCACAATGGAGAGTTCACATGGGTGGCTATTGGTCTCAATACCCGCTGTTTAACCAGTGAACTCAAGGCTGTTTCCATGTCTGCCTCTAGCTCCCTGGGGAAATTGTACTGTTTCTGCGGTCGGGTCATGGGGTCCCCATCTATGCTGACCTCGACCACGTTTATCCTCCCACAGTCGTGCTTGTGAGTGCAAAAGCTGCAAGGTTTTCCCTCACATACTCTTGGTATTCCATTAGAGTGTTACTGACCAGTGATTCGAGGTCATAATCCTCCTTTGGTTTCATGGTACACACCGTCCCTTTACCCAGTTTTTCTGGGATAACCACCACCTCGCTCTCCTGTCCCGTGCATACTGCCCCCCAAAGACAGTGGTTCCTTAAATCCCCTAGGATCCCGTGGCCCAGAATGAAGTCAGCCCCCAGGATCCCCTTCCCTTCCTGCTCCCACTTCATCAGGACACAAGTCCACTTGGTGTGGAGTGTTCCTAAATGAATAGAGAGTGGAACGGAGAATAAGCCAGCCTGCTCGGCATCTGTGAAACCCACCAAGCTGTAGGGGACCCTGCTAGACAGAGGTGAGGCGGCGGGTTTAGCTGCATAGACAAGGGTGCTTGATGCACCGGTATCTAGCAGGTAAGTCCCCTTCACCTTTTCCACTTCCATCTGGACGGTCGGTCTCCCCCACGCATCGTAGTCGAGGGAACACAGGTGAACAGGCTGTACCTGTCCTAGTCACTGTCTTGGTTGGGATGGGGCAGATGGGATTTCGGTACCGATGGCGGCGGCTACCCTTCCAGGGTCATCTAGCATTGTTCGGAGCGCAGTCATGAATGTGTCAAATGTGTGGGGAGAGATGGTTTCTCGGTCTTGGTCTTTTGGGTAGGGGCTGGAGAATTTTTCCCTGCGCTACTCTTCCATGGATTCCTACAATCCTTTCTCCAGTGCCCATTCTTCCCACACTTCGTATCAGAGGGGTTACCCCCCCTCCTGGTGCCATTCCCTCTTATCCTGACTAGGTCTGATTTCCCTTCCCTTCCCTTGGGTGGGTGCTCTTCCATTCCTCTGTCGTTCCGGTAAGCTCGGGTCAGTTGCCTGACCATTCCCTCCTCGGTGGCATGGGGATCTATCGGGTCAAACCAGGCCTCAGCCTTTGCTCCGATCCATGGTGAACTGTTTGCCACCAGGCTTCGGAGCCAGCGGGCTCTCTCATCCCGGGCTAGGTGATCCCGGTTGAAATCCTCACCACAGGCGCTCTGGTACACGGCCACACTCTCTCTGCGAAAGCCTGTGGGATTTCCCCTGTGAGCTGCACTGTCTTCTCCACTCTGGAGAAGGGACTCCCGTCATTACAGCCTATGGCTTCCAAAATGTCCTCCCGGATGGTAGCATATATACTCTGCCCCCTTTTGCTCTCGGCAGAGAGGGACTGATACAGCTTGCCATCCAGTGAGAGGAGGAGCATTTTTGCTACTTCGGCATCATTGCACCCGTTAATATCCCCTGCCTGCTCCACTTCCATAAAGTGGATCAACGGGTCTCCCTTCGGAGTGAGCTTACCCAGGTGGCCTATCACAGCCCTAAGCTGTTGGGTAGTGTGGGAAACCACGAACTGACTTTCTAGGAGCCTCTGACCCCCACCACCGACGGGCGGGCCAAACTTTTGTTGCCGGACCGGGCACATCGGCCCCGGCTCTGGCCCTTCTTGCTCTGGCTCGCCCACCTCTCCCTGCAGCCAAACCAGCTGAAACTCGGCGCCACAGGTGTTGGTGATCCGCAATCCCGTCCGCCTCACAACTCGTTCACCCCTCCTGCTGCCGAACCGGTACCAACACCGGCGCCACAGGTGGTGGTTGAACAGTTTCCTCCCTCTCTTCCAGGTTTACCCGGGCCGCACCCGGGCTTATTAGGCATACCATGCCTTTGGCCTTAGACAGAGCAAGGGTTAAACTTTTGATTTGTTGCTGGCAGGGCCCGTGGTCTCCTGAATCAAACCCATTAGCGCTGGCTACTTTGTAAGCTGCCTGTATGTCTCTTAACTTCTCCTCCTGCTCTCTTACTTAAAGGGTAAGGCGAGTATTTTCTTCCTGCAATACCTTTTCGTTATTCTTAGCCTCTGTGACCTGACACTGAAAATAGCCCTGGCTGTTCTTGAACCTCTCCATTTGCTGCGCCTTTCCGTGCTTCAGTGTACGGAGTTTTCCCATAACCTTCCTCCTGCCATAGCCCTTTCATGTGATGTTTCTGCACATTCCCACAGTTCTGCCTGCAATGACTCGATGTTCTTGTCAAGGAGTTGGACCTGTCGCTGTAAGCAGACCTAACAAATTGCCTTTTCTACTGATTCCTTATGGGTTTTGCTTGCAGTCCACTGGGCCGCAGAGTCTCCTGGACACTCAGCACGCAACAGACCAAGCATCCATTCCTTAGTGACATTCACTTTCTTATACACATAAGAGGAAATCCTCTCGTCAATCTTAGTTCTTTCCTCCAAAACAGTACTCTCTGCATCACATCCTTTGTATCAAAGTCCTGCCGTGGTCGCCATTCTGTAGGGGTGGTCTCGGGGTCAGGTTCACGTCTGACTTTCTGAGCGGCTCGAATCGCTCCCACTCCCTGGGTTCTAGACTTTGGATGTTTTGGGGATGTGACAAAGTGCAAGAGATAACTGATTTTGGTGCAATAAACTTTGATTTTATTAAGGAAAAGAAAGTACAATGTCAAAACACCCAATCACTAGAATAAAGGACACTTTATCACACGTTCAAAAGGGGTTACAGAAAATAATACACCTCCCACCTCCCACTGCCTAAATCTGACTAGGTTGATCTCTAGGGCAAACAGGGATTATGCTCACCAATCCTCTTATTGTCAGTTAACAGTGGTTTGCGATTTTGGGGTTCACTGGACTTCGTAGGTTCTGCTTGCCGTACCCCTAATGTCGTGGAAGAATTCTTATTGCGTAATCTTCAGTTGGGTGGTGTCCGCTGATGCAGTAGGGCACTTTATGGATTTTATGGGGTGAGAACCCACTTTCTCCCGTCAGCAGTAGGTTTTAAAGTTCTTTTAGGTAATATTTGCACCTCCCCTTTTCCTAATCTGTCACCATTCAGATAATAGTCTGTCTCTCTGTTTTTACCACCAAAGTGGATAACCTCACATTTATCCACATTATACTTCATCTGCCATGCATTTGCTCACTCAACTAACCTATCCAAGTCACTCTGCAGCCTCATAGCATCCTCCTCGCAGCTCACACTGCCACCCAACTTAGTGTCATCCGCAAATTTGGAGATACTACATTTAATCCCCTCGTCTAAATCATTGATGTACAAAGTAAACAGCTGGGGCCCAAGCACAGAACCTTGCGGTACTCCACTAGTCACTGCCTGCCATTCTGAAAAGTACCCATTTACTCCTACTCTTTGCTTCCTGTCTGCCAACCAGTTCTCAATCCACGTCAGCACACTACCCCCAATCCCATGTGCTTTAACTTTGCACATTAATCTCTTGTGTGGGACCTTGTCAAAAGCCTTCTGAAAGTCCAAATACACCACATTAACTGCTTCTCCCTTGTCCAGTCGACTGGAAACATCCTCAAAAAATTCCAGAAGATTTGTCAAGCATGATTTCCCTTTCACAAATCCATGCTGACTTGGACCTATCATATCACCTCTTTCCAAATGGGCTGCTATGACATCCTTAATAATTGATTCCATTATTTTACCCACTACCGATGTCAGGCTGACCGGTCTGTAATTCTCTGTTTTCTCTCTCCCTCCTTTTTTAAAAAGTGGGGTTACATTGGCTACCCTCCACTCCATAGGAACTGATCCAGAGTCTATGGAATGTTGGAAAATGACTGTCAATGCATCCGCTATTTCCAAGGCCACCTCCTTAAGTACTTTGGGATGCAGACCATCAGGCCCTGGGGATTTATCGGCCTTCAATCCCATCAATTTTCCCAACACAATTTCCCGACTAATAAGGATTTCCCTCAGTTCCTCCTCCTTACTAGACCCTCTGACCCCTTTTATATCCGGAAGGTTGTTTGTGTCCTCCTTAGTGAATACCGAACCAAAGTACTTGCTCAATTGGTCTGCCATTTCTTTGTTCTCCGTTATGACTTCCCTTGATTCTGACTGCAGGGGACTATGTTTGTCTTTACTAACCTTTTTCTCTTTACATATCTATAGAAGCTTTTGCAGTCCGTCTTAATGTTCCCTGCAAGCTTCCTCTCGTACTCTATTTTCCCTGCCCTAATCAAACCCTTTGTCCTCCTCTGCTGAGTTCTAAATTTCCCCCAGTCCCCAGGTTCGCTGCTATTTCTGGCCAATTTGTATGCCACTTCCTTGGCTTTAATACTATCCCTGATTTCCCTTGATAGCCACGGTTGAGCCATCTTCCCTTTTTTATTTTTACACCAGACAGGGATGTACAATTGTTGTAGTTCAGCCATGTGGTCTCTAAATGTCTGCCATTGCCCATCCACTGTCAACCCCTTAAGTATCAATCGCCAATCTATCCTAGCCAATCCATGCCTCATACCTTCAAAGTTACCCTTCTTTAAGTTCTGGACTATGGTCTCTGAATTAACTGTTTCATTCTCCATCCTAATGTAGAATTCCACCATATTATGGTCACTCTTCTCCAAGGGGCCTTGCACAATGAGATTGCTAATTAATCCTCTCTCATTACACAACACCCAGTCTAAGATGTCCTCCCCATTAGTTGGTTCCTCAACATATTGGTCTAGAAAACCATCCCTTATGCACTCCAGGAAATCCTCCTCCACCGCATTGCTACCAGTTTGGTTAGCCCAATCTATACGTAGATTAAATTCGCCCATGATTACTGCTGCACCTTTATTGCACACATCCCTTATTTCTTGTTTGATGCTATCCCCAACCTCACTACTACTATTTGGTGGTCTATACATAACTCGCATTAGCGTTTTCTGCCCTTTGGAATTCCGCAGCTCCACCGATACCAATTCCACATCATCCTGCCTCCTTTTCCTTTCTGTCTATCCTTCCTAAATGTTGAATACCCTTGGATGTTGAGTTTCCAGCCTTGGTCACCCTGGAGCCATGTCTCCGTGATGCCAACCACATCGTATCCGTTAACTGCTATCTGCACAGTTAATTCGTCCACCTTATTCCGAATACTCCTCGCATTGAGGCACAGAGCCTTCAGGCTTGCCTTTTTAACACACTTTGACCCTTTAGAATTTTGCTGCAAAGTGGCCCTTTTTGTTTTTTGCCTTGGGTTTCTCTGCCCTCCAATTTTACTCATCTCCTTTCTGTCTTTTGCTTCTATCTCCTTTTTGTTTCCCTCTATCTCCCTGCATTGGTTCCCATCCCCCTGCCATATTAGTTTAACTCCTTCCCAACAGCACTAGCAAACACTTCTCCTCGGACATTGGTTCCGGTCCTGCCTAGGTGCAGACCGTCCGGTTTGTACTGGTCCCACCTCCCCCAGAACCGGTTCCAATGCCCCAGGAATTTGAATCCCTCCCTGCTGCACCACTGCTCAAGCCACATATTCATCTGAGCTATCCTGCGATTCCTACTCTGACTAGCACGTGGCATTGGTAGCAATCCCGAGATTACTACTTTTGATTTCCTTCTTTTTAATTTAGCTCCTAGCTCCTTAAATTTGTCTCGTAGGACCTCATCCCGTTTTTTACCTCTATCGTTGGTGCCAATGTGCACCACGACAACTGGCTGTTCACCCTCCCTTTTCAGAATGTCCTGCACCCTCTCTGAGACATCCTTGACCCTTGCACCAGGGAGGCAACATACCATCCTGGAGTCTCGGTTGCGGCCGCAGAAACACCTATCTATTCCCCTTACAATTGAATCCCCTATCACTATCGCTCTCCCACTCTTTTTCCTGCACTCATGCTGATGTTCAGAGAGTTGCGTAGAAGGCTGTGTAGCAAGCTTTCTGGGAGGCTTATCAAACCGTAAAACAGGGCCCCAGTTATACTTTGGGGGTCGTTCTAATCTGCATGGCAAATCAACCCCGATTGTTTGTGCTAATTTTGGCAGGCTTGATATTTCTTTGTCATATTTTGGCGGGCTCGTTAATGATAACTCGTTTCGGTTGTGGCGATCAGTTGAATTCGTTTTCCATTTGGGAAATTGAGTTTTTGTATTTATGTTGTCTGCCTAAGCCTGGGTTTTCCGTGCGGGCTGGATGGGCTATTAACATTATGCATGCGCTGGATGGGTTTCATGCTTAGAGCTATGGCTGGCTATCTCTGGGTCGATTGTTGCTTTGTTAATGTCTCCTGGGGAGAAGGGTTTTCGAGTTTACACAATTCTCCAGACAATTTGTTTAGCTTCAATACCCCAGACGGCTTCAATATCCAAAAGACTGGCTTCTATAGAGGCTAGTTGTCCCTCAGTTTTGCAGTCCCTTTTCCACACGGAACCAATATGCCTTTTAAAATCCCAAACTTGGTTAAAACTCGTAGTTTCTTCCACATGCATTTTAGGATCCCAAACTTTCTGCTTGATAGTCCCAAATCGAATTTCCTTTTCAATGAGTCCAAACACTGGGGGGTTCTTTCCACGAATTCTGCAATCTTACTCCCTTAAAAGCATCTATACTATTCGCTTCAACCTGTGGTAGCGATTTCCACATTCTCACCACTCTTTGGGTAAAGAAGTTTCTTCTGAATTCCCTATTGGATTTCTTAGTGACTATCATATATTGATGACCTCTAGTTATGCTCTTCCTCACAAGTGGAAACATTCTCTCTGTATCCACTCTATCAAAACCTTTCATAATTTTAAAGACCTCTATTACGTCATCCTTTCCTGATATGTATACCCTTGCATTTCTGGTATCCTCCTTGTAAATCTTCTCTGCACCCTCTCCAGTGCCTTTATATCCTTTTTATAATATGGCAACCAGAAATGTATGCAGTGCTCAAAGTGTGGTCTAACCAAGGTTTGATACAGGTTTAGCATGACCTCCCTACTTTTCAATTCTATACCTCTAGAAATAAACCCTAGTTTGCTTTTTTATGGCCTTGCTAACCTTTGTCGCAACTTTTAGCAATTTATGTATAAGTACTCCGAGATCCCTTTGTTCCTCTACCCCACCTAGCCTCGCACCCTCCAATAAATAAGTGACTTCACTATTCTTCCTACCAAAATGTAATACCTCACATTTATCTGTGTTGAACTACATTTGCAATTATATGCCCATTCTGCAAGTGTGTTAATGTCCTCCTTTAATTTATTGCAGTCCTCCTCAGTATTGACTATTGCCCCCAATTTGGTGTCATCCGCAAATTTAGAAATTGTGTTTTGAATTGAAAAATGATTACAGGATTGTGAAAGGCTTTGAGATGTTTCTGCAAGATACGATAAGGCTGTTTATGAATGCAAGTCTTCCTCATTTTTTCTTTAATTTGACTGATGCCATAAAGGGGAGCATGCAACAGCTGTAGTAATTTTTTCCCTTCCTCTTTGTAGCACACTGGGAGAGTCTAAACTATCTCAAGGTGCATCATTAATCAAATCATCAATCCAGTAAGAGCTTCTTAATAAATGTGCTCTGCAGTTCATGCTTCTTTGTTTACCGGCTCAGCAAATAAACTCAGTTTGTTACAGCATAGACCTAGCACTGGTGACACTCAAATAGCCTTTCTCTCCTGTCAAGTGGCTCATTGATTTTCCTTTGTGTAGTAATCCTAGGAGCTATAGAATGATCTAAGTCATTTGCTCAGCTTCTGTTGCTCTTTAGCCTCTGTGATAAACAAGCTTCGCTCACTAAGGAGGGATGGAACACTCCATAAAGCATGCAAGCAAGAGTGAAGCTCAGGCTCATGCAATCAGAAGTTATCATCGAAAAGCTGAAGATAGAACCAGCGTTAGAGCACAAACACACCAATGTCATGTACAAACTGGTGCATGAGAGACTCTGGGGCTGGAATTGCCCCTTCCGTTAAGGCCTCTGGCTGCCGGAAAGCAACGATCACAGAGCGGTGGGAAATGGCCGGTGAGTTTCTGCGGAATGACCATCGTTTGCGCAATTGCCCTCGTGCGTTTTTCCAGCGGTGAGCTTATCCATCCTCCCACCACCACTTCTGCCCGCTGCTGCCAAAGCCTCCTTAAGTGCATCTTCAGAGCCGCACTGCCGAGGACTCGCCCCAGAAGCGAAAGTCAGCAGAAAAAGTCTTGTCACCGCTGACGGAGCCTTCGTTAGGTTTTTGTTTCGGTATACAGTGCTTGCTGAAGACCGCCAGCGGTGTTTAAATGTGTGTTGGGTTTAGCAGTATTTTTGTCGGCGACTTTTTCTCTGACTTTTTAAAGCATTGCGAGTAGCCTTGCTGACAGTGCTCCAGGCTCTTCCAACTCCACAACAGGGAGCTGTGAGTGAGGAGGCTGGGTGGGGAGGAGATCGAAATGGGGGCAATGCCTCCTGCAATTGTTCGTGCCAGGGAGGCACACAGGAGAAGGTGGCGCTGAGTCCAACGGCTGGAGAGGCAGTGGGCAAGGGCCACAGCAATCATGGCTGACCAGCATGCAGAAGGCCAGAGAGATGGCGAGAGAGGTCAGCCCAGAGAGCTGCAACAGGAAGAGCCACAGCAAGGATGTGCCCTCAGGAAGAGGATGAGGTACACGAATCCCTCCCCCCACCCTCGCACCAGATACTGGGCCAACAGGCCAAGAGGCTGCCTGCAGAGGCTGAAGATCAACCAGACGAGGAGGGAGAACAGAAGGGAGAAGGCAATGATGCAGCTGAGAGAGGAAGATGCCTGCACAGTCATAGTGTCAGAAGGCACTATTGGCAAAGGGTCTACCGACAGCAGTTATCGTATAGGGTCCTAACTGATAATACTGTCTCTGTAGACTGCGATTCCGCAAGGACATCGTCACAGAGCTCTGCAATCTCCTGCAGTCAAACTTGCAGCAGTAAAAAAGGTTGAGGATAGCCCTGAGCCCCGCATCCAAGGTGACCAGTGCCCTCAACTTTGATGCCACTGGATCCTTCCAAACTGCAAACGCAGACATCTGCAACATCTCACACACATCCATGCACGAGGCGACAGATGCTCTCTATAAGAAGAGGAGCGACTACATCTCCTTCCCTATGAGCAGGGAGAAGCAGTTGGAGCAGCAGACTGTATTCCTGTGTATTGCGGGCTTCCCCGGGATTCAGGGGCCATTGACTGCACCCATGTTGCACTGAGGGCACCTCAAAACACTCCCGAGATGTTATGAAATCACAAGGGATACCACTCCCTCAATGTGCAGCTGGTGTGCGACCACAGCGGCAAAATCATGGTAGTTGCTACCCAGTATCCTGGCAGCAGCCACAAATCTTTCATACTGCAGCAGACGGTGTGCCAGGTCTCTTTACTAGGCCTAATCAAGATTGCGGCTGGCTCCTTGGAGACAAGGGCTACGCACTGCAACCCCAGGACTGATGCGCAGTACACGTACAATGACAGGTCCTTCATCGAACACATTATTGGAATCCTGAAACAAGGTTTAGTTGCCTGGACCACTCAGGAGGTGTGCTGCAGTACTCACCTGAGCGAGTCTCCATATTCATGGTCATGTGCTGCAAGCTTCACAACCTGGCAATCATGAGGGCACAACCATTGAAGGACGAGGCAGGCAGTGCCACCTGAGGAGGAGGAGGACCAGGAGTAGGAGGCGCAGAAGCCCGAAACGCACAAGGAGGAGGCACAGGAGGAGGACCGGGATGCGGGTGGCCAGCATCTCAGGAGGCAGCATCGCTATATTGACCCTGCAAGGGAAGCACAAAGCTGTCTCCTTTCTGCACGTTTCCGATAAGCTAATTGAGCCTTCATCTCTGCAACTCCATGGGAAAACCTATGAGCCTTCGCACACAGTATTCCCCAAAGTTAAATGACAGAGCCATAGAGATTGCAAACCAAAATAAAGATTTATGAGAACTCATAAAATGGATCCACAAAACATACACATTATCAATTATCACCCTTGAACATCTTCTTATGACCCCTCTTACGCATACCTATTCTTACACTATGCCAGTGTCCCCCTGTGGCTGCATCATGTCTCTGGGAAGGCTGCTATGTGTGAGATGAAGAAGCTACAGATGTCCTTGTAGAACGCCCTCGACCAGTTCTGGCCCTGCAAGGACTGGCTGCAGACTGGGCAGAGCCCTCCTCGATGCATTCAGTCGGCCTTGGCTCGAGCAAGTCCATGGTTGTCGGCAATGGCAGAGTGATAGGTCTGGGGTCAGAACTGCTGTGATCCTGAGAGACCTGAGGAGCCACCGCCAATCCACCGGGGCAGCACTGTGCCATCCCCACCAAGCTGGTGGACCGTGGTGGACCCAGCCATGATGGCACCAGTCAAAGCTCACGAGGCATTAAGCTGAGACTGCTTGAGAGCAGGCAGAGTCGTGATGCCACCAGAGATGACAGCACTAAGACGCTCCGTGGCCTGTTGCCCAGAGCGCATGAGTGCATTCTGAGCTTCGAGGGCCACGGCCATCCTATCCAATACAGCACTGAGATGTTGGCTCCCTTGCGCCTGTGCAGCAATTGCAGCTACCACCTCACCCATGATACGTGTCATTACAGCTGGATCTGCACGGTCATTCTGGGAGTCCACCATCGTCTGCACACTGGCAATAATGAGCTCCATGGAGTACGCAGAGCTGTCCACAATGTGGGAGGCAGACTCCTCCACGCTCCTGACCACTTATGACAACCTCTTGGGCACTCTTTCCATTGCTGCCAAGAGCTGGGATTGCATGGCCTCCAGCCTTTTTTCATAAGCCCCAACATCGATGGGCTCGTCTGAGTCCTCTGCAGCAGAACTTGCGTGCCAAATCCACCCACCTCCCGGAGAGATGGAACCCAAGGTTCCTTTGACCCTTGACCATGCTGCAGCCCGGTGCATCACCCAGTGCAGACCCCTCTCCTAAATCTACCTGACCCGACCGCGTACTCCCAGTATCTGAGCTGGCGTGTGCAAGTGTAAGAAGCAGTGATGCGGTGCTGCCAGTACTGTCCCCCTCTTCCTCGGCCTCATCGGACATGCCGGCAATATCTGCCATGGCCTGAAGGGTGTCCTCCTGACTCTGGCTACCAGTTGCCTCAAGGATGTCTGTCTCGTTGTGGCTCACACTCGGGGTCTCATCTGCAATCATAAATGGGACAAGGGGTGCCGTCAAGGTAAGGTGATGCATTGCACCATGCAGCAAGCAACTTGCACATAAGCATAAGCAATTGCCAGGTAGGCGATTGCACTTTCAGTGAAAGATGGCATTGGACAAAGGCCTTCACTTATCCATGTTGCTTCCAGAGGGATTGGCATGACCGGTGGCCACAGGGAAGCCAACATGCGTGCCCAATAGCCACTGCACCCTCTCCTCTAGATCAGTCAGCTCTTGTGCTTTGGCCTCGCCCTCACCAGTCATCATTTGCTGGGAACGGTTGTGCGCGACCTTGGCCTGCAAACCAAAGAAGGGTTGCCGAGTAGCTGTGACATTATGCCTCAGCAATTAATGCAAGTATGGATCCATTACAGGCACCCCTTGTTCCATTACATGTCAATCTCACATGAAAGGGGAGTCTCTATTGTGAGTATGCAGACATATATACACAGGCCTCAGCAATCAAATGGTGCTTCAGTGACTATATAGTGTTGGTGAGAAAGAAGAGAAGGTGAAGAAGAGTCTCGCAGATGGAAGGTGAGGAGTTGGGGGAACATGTACTCACTTTCATCACTCAAAGAGATCGATGAGCCTTTTTCAACATTGGGTGGCGGTGCACTGATGAATGGAGGCACCCGATACCTCCTCAGCAATTTCTCTCCAGGCATTGGTAACTATGCTCCGAGTGGGTCAGCCTGTATCAGGGTATCGAATGGGCCTCCTTCCCTCCACAGTTTCCACCAGGGTTTCGAGTTCCTCATCACAAAAGCGGCTGGTGTTGTGTTCATACTCTATTTGTTTGTTACACAAACTCTCACTAGACAGGCATTAGGGCCCTGCGGGAGCTATTCACATGCTGCTGTAAATATGCTGGTTCATGCTGGTTTTGGGACACCATTTTGGGAGTTGCTATAAAGGACACAGTTAGTTACATTACTCCTGTTTCAGTTAGTCTGTTTATTTACGTACACAACATAATTTTGCAACAAGGATGAATCAAATTAACATCTCTACCCCCTCCTCGCCTTTCCTCTACACACCCGCGGACCCTCCAATTCCATGGCCGAGATGGATAAAAAGCTTTTCTACGTACATCATGGCGAGTGGGTTAGACGGTGACACCGTAACACCAGCTCGCTACCATGCAATACTTATCTACTGCTTCAGCACCGAAGGCCATCGCATCTTTGGCCAAATCGAAGACAGGGAGTCCTACGACAAAGCGGTAAGCGCCCTGGAGAAATATTTTGGACCAAAGAAAAATATCATGATGGAGAGATAGAAATTTCGTCAAAGTGGGCCAGGGAACGGTGAACCAATCAAAGAGTATATCATTTTATTAACTGAACTGGCTGCAATGTGTAACTTTGGAGCACTCACCGAGGAAATGATCAGAGATCAAATTATTGAGAAAATGACGATCCCCCGCATTCGGGTATGCTTGCTAATGGAGGTTGACAAATTGACATTGGACAAAGAAACTAATTTGGCCATCCAAATCAAATTAGCGCTTTCCGATTCAAAAGCGATCAGATCCCCTACTCCCCCTGTGCAGCAGACTTCAGCTGCAGCCCATGTGCAAGGCATTCGTCCAAAACGGAAATCGCAGCAGAGACCCAGGGCTATTAATAAGCCACCCACTACAGATCGCAGGCCTAATTTCCACTGCTTTAACTGTGGGGTCAAATCACATTCTGTTTCCCAACCGAAAACCTCAATCAAACACCGCAAGCTCTATAACGGTCACAGCGTATCAGAACACGGCCTGGCTATCTCAAGGCCTTTTCTGTTCATAGACTGTATTTTTCAGAAGGTGGGAAATATGTTGTGTTCATACTCTATTTGTTACACAAACTCTCACTAGACAGGCATTAGGACCCGTGGGAGCTAATCACATGCTGCTGTAAACATGCTGGTTCATGCTGGTTTTGGGATACCATTTTGGGAGTTGCTGTAAAGGACACAGTTAGTTACATTACTCCCATTTCTGTTAGTCCGTTTATTTACATACACAACAGCTGGACATCCTGAAAGATCTCGCATGAGCCATTTTCTCTCAAGCAACAGAGAGCAAACTCAGTGCTCAGAGCCTAGCTGCAAAACCTGTCCTTTAAGAAGGCCAGGGAGCAGCTGCCTCATTGTGAGCAACTGGTCAGCAGCTGAATTTTGCGGTCTAAAGGCCACTCTGCACCTACACCGCTGCAAACAGGCCATTTCCACCTGCAATACCTCTCCGCTCCTTTTTACCACCAAAAATGCTGAATTTCGCTCTAATCTCCACCACATCTATTGCGACAGTAATGAATGCAAAAAGCGACAGGTTCGCCCCGTTTCAAGCGGAGGGCAATTTCATCCCTCTATCTTTTATGTAGAACCTGCCCTATCCCAGACTCTACTCACCATGTAAAATCTACTGTATCACAAATACTACTCAGCATGTGCAATCAGATTCCAACCACCATGTACAATCTATCCATTCACAAACTCTGCCAACCATCATGACTCAGTCTAATATACAATCTATTATATCACAAACTCTATACAATCTACCCAATCATGACCGCTATCCACCAGATACAATCTGCCCGATCTCAGACTCTAACTAATATATAATCTACCGTGTCACAATCTCTGCTCACCATGCACAATCTATTCTCTGTCACAAACTCTACTCATCATGTACAATCTGCCCTATCAAAAGCTCTATCTGCCATGTACAGTCTGCCCTATCCCAGACTCTACCGACTATGTACAGTCTGCTCCATCAAGGACAGTACCCACAATGTTCAAACTGTCCTATCTCAGACTCTGCCAACCTATCACAAATCTATCCAGCATGTACAAAATCTCCTATCAGAAAAGCCACAAATTAGTAAAGACTGATGCAAAGGACTTATTAGATACCTCTGCCATGTTTTGATTGACACATTGATATTCCTTTCCTCTCAGGTGTCCCACTTTTATATTAACAATTCTCTTTTTACTGATATATTTTACTGTTCCTTTTGAAGTTTCAGATTTTTATTTCTCATATTCCCTTTTGGCTTTCATGATCCCGCTCTAAACCTCTTATTTTCTCAAAGAAAAATATGAGAAAATAAGTGAAAATGTTAAGGAAAGCTATGAGTAAAAAGAGAATTGTTAAAAGCAAGGGACCCTTGAGAGGAGAGGAATGTCAAGCCTAGTTGATGATCTAAAAATGGCGGAGAAATATAATAAATACTTGTATCAATCTTTATAAAGAGGCGGATATGGGGGAGGAGGTGAATCCTGAATAGCTTGAAAGCGAGATGAGCGATATTATGATGGATAAAAAGACAATTTTAGATAGGTTAGTTAGGCCTATCCTCGAAGATTAAGGGCAGTAGGTGCATGGGACCACCATCACCTCCAAGTTACCCTGCAGTACCACATTGTCCCAACTTTGACATATATCGCCATTCCTTCATTGTCACTGGGCCAAACTTTTGGAACTCCCGACAGAACAGCATTCACTAAACACTCTTAAAGGGGCAACTAAGATTGTATTTTGACTCTGTTTTGGATATCTCTTGTATTGCGAGCTGATTGAAAACATTTGGGCTTGAGGTTCTGGAGGGCCACGGAGTGGGGAGAGAGAAAGAAAGAAAGAAAGATAGAGTTACATAAGAATTAGGAACAGGAGTAGGCCATCTAGCCCCTCGAGCCTGGTCCGCCATTCACCAAGATCATGGCTGATCTGGCCGTGGACTCAGCTCCACTTAACCCTTAATTCCCTTATTGGTTAAAAATCTATCTATCTGTGACTTGAATACATTCAATGAGCTAGCCTCAAATGCTTCCTTGGGCAGAGAATTCCACAGATTCACAACCCTCTGGGAGAAGAAATTCCTTCTCAACTCGGTTTTAAATTGGCTCCCCTGTATTTTGAGGCTGTGCCCCCTAGTTCTAGTCTCACCAACCAGTGGAAACAGCCTCTCTGCCTCTATCTTGTCTATCCCTTTCATTATTTTAAATGTTTCTATAAGATCACCCCTCATCCTTCTGAACTCCAACGAGTAAAGACCCAGTCTGCTCAATCTATCATCATAAGGTAACCCGCTCATCTCCAGAATCAGCCGAGTGAATTGTCTCTGTACCCTCTCCAAAGCCAGTTTATCCTTCCTTAAGTAAGGTGACCAAAACTGCATGCACTACTCCAGGTGCGGCCTCACCAATACCCTATACAGTTGCAGCAGGACCTCCCTGCTTTTGTACTCCATCCCTCTCGCAATGAAGGCCAACATTCCATTCGCCTTCCTGATTACCTGCTGCACCTGCAAACTAACTTTTTGGGATTCATGCACAAGAACCCCCAGGTCCCTCTGCACCTCAGCATGTTGTAATTTCTCCCCATTCAAATAATATTCCCTTTTACTCTTTTTTTTTCCCAAGGTGGATGACCTCACACTTTCCGACATTGTATTCCATCTGCCAAACCTTAGTCCATTCGCTTAACCTATCCAAATCTCTTTGCAGGCTATCTGTGTCCTCTACACAACCTGCTTTCCCAATAATCTTTGTGTCATCTGCAAATTTTGTTACACTACACTCTGTCCCCTCTTTCAGGTCATCTATGTATATTGTAAACAGTTGTGGTCCCAGCACCGATCCCTGTGGCACACCACTAACCACCGATTTCCAACCCGAAAAGGACCCATTTATCCCGACTCTCTGCTTTCTGTTAGCTAGCCAATTCTCGATCCATGCGAATACATTTCCTCTGACTCCGCGTACCTCTATCTTCTGCAGTAACCTTTTGTGTGGCACCTTATCGAATGCCTTTTGGAAATCTAAATACACCACATCCATCGGTACATCTCTATCCACCATGCTCGTTATATCCTCAAAGAATTCCAGTAACTTAGTTAAACATGATTTCCCCTTCATGAATCCATGCTGCGTCAGCTTGATTGCATTATTCCTATCTAGATGTCCCGCTATTTCTTCCTAATGATAGTTTCAAGCATTTTCCCCACTACAGATGTTAAACGAGTCGTATTTATATTGCACTTTTCACTACATCAGGACATACCAAAGCCAATGAAGTAAATGAGCAAATATTAGAAGCTCTGACCATCATTTCCCAATCCTCTCTGGCTACAGGTGTGATGCCAGAGGATTGGAGTACTGCTAATATTGTATGTTTGTTTGAAAAGAGAGGGAGGGATAGACCAGTAAGCCTAACCTCAGTGGTGGGAAAATTATTGGAAAAAATCCTGAGGGACAGATTACATCTTCATTTGGAAAGACATGGAGTAATCAAAGACAGTCAGCATAGATGTGTTAAGGGAAGGTCGTGTCTGACTAACTTGATTCAATGAGGGCAGTGCATATGATATAGTGTATATGGATTTTAGCAAAGTTTTTGATAAGGTCCCACATGGCAGACTGGTCACGAAAGTAAAAGCCTATGGGATCCAGGGTAAAGTGGCAAGTTGGATCCAAAATTGGCTCAAAGGCAGGAAGCAAAGGGTAATGATTGATGGGTATATTTGTGACTGGAAGGCTGTATCCAGTGGGGTTCGCAGGGCTCAGTGCTGGATCCCTTGCTTTTTCTAGTATAGATCAATGACTTCGACTTGAATGTTGGGGGTTTGATTAAGAAGTTTGCAGATGACACTAAAATAGGCTGTGTGGTTGATAATGAAGAAGAAAGCTGCGGACTGCAGGAAAATATCAATGTACTGGTCAGGTGGGCAGAACAGTGGCAACTAGAATTCAATCTGGATAAGTGTGAGGTAATGCATTTGGGGAGGTCTAACAAGACAAGGGAATACACATTAAATGGAATTACACTGCAAAATGTAGAGGAACAAAGGGACCTTGGAGTGGAAGTCCACAGATCCCTGAAGATAGCAGGCCAGGTAGATAAGGTGATTAAGAAGGCACATGAATACTTGCCTTTATTAGTCGAGGCATGGAATACAAGAGCAAGGATGTTATGCTTGAACTGTATAAAACACTGGTTAGGCCGCAGCTAGAGTACTGTGTGCAGTTCTGGTCATATTACAGGTAAGATGTGATTGTACTGGAAAGGGTGCAGAGGAGATTTACAAGAATGTTGCCTGGACTGGAGAATTTTGGCTATGAGGAAAGATTGGAGATGCTGAGTCTATCATCTTTGGAATAGAGGAGGGTAAGAGGAGACCTGATTGAGGTGTATAAAATTATGAGGGGCCTGGCTAGAGTGGATAGGAAGAACCTGTTTCCCTTGGTGGAGGGGTCAACAACCAGGAGATAGAATTAAAATAATTGGGGGGAGGTTTAGAGGAGATATGAGAGAAATGTCTTCACCCAGAGGGTGGTGGGGGTCTGGAACTCACTGCCTGAAAGGATGGTAGAGGTAGAAAGCCTCACCACATTTAAAAAATACTTGGATGTGCACTTAAAGTGTCGTAACCTACAGGGCTACGGACCAAGAGCTGGAAAGTGGGATAGCTCTTGTTCGGCCAACGCGGACACAATGGGCCAAAATGGCCTCCTTCCGTCCTGTAAATGTCTACGATTCTATGAAGTACTTTTGAAGTGTAGTCACTGCTGTAATGTAGGAACGACTACAGCCAATATACACACAGCAAACTCCCACAAACATCAATGTAATAATGACCAGATAATCTGTTCCTTTTTGTGATGTTGATTGAGGGAAAAATATTGGCCAGGACACCAGGGATAACTCCCCTGCTCTTTTTCAGAATAATGCCATGGCATCTTTTACATCCAGCTCAGTTTGACATCTCATCTGAAAAGCAGCACCTTTGACATCAGCCTTGATCTTTTGTGCTCAAATCTCTGGAGTAGGACCTGAACCTACAGCCTTCTGACTAAGAGGCAAGAGTGCTACCAACTGAGCCACGGCTAACACTCAAATACTAATCTGTCGTTTCTATTCCAGGTGCTGGGTAACCGGCTGATCAATTCTGCTTCCAACATTCACTTCACTTTCACAGAATGTATGCCAATCTGTCAATAGATGCGAACCAGGAGAGGTCATCCAACATTATTTAAATCCTGAATATTTACAACCGTATCTGAGAGGTCACTGAATTCACAAATCAACTGTCAGGGCTGGAATTTGCAATAGCTTACCGCCCAGTTTCTGGGCGGTATTGGCCTGTGTGAGCGGTAATCAGGTAAGCGAGAAATTCCTTACCTGAGTTACACCGGCGATTTCGAGGTACCGCTGGGGAGCAGACCGCCGGCGTGCACCTTGAGATCGCCCTGGTGCGATATTTAGCTCAGCGGTGACCCATAGCCGAGTTTTTTTTAAAACCACCCATGAGGATCAGTGGAGCTGGGTGGTCGGTGAGTAGTTATTTTAAAAATCTGTTGTGGTTATTTAGTTTAAAAGTGTCTTGGGAATGATTTTTTGATTTTTTTTAGGTGATGATTTTTGAAAAATAATTGTTATTGTTTTTCTGCTATTAGGCCCAACCTGCAACCTCGGGTAAATTTTTATTGATTTTTTTAATTTATCGCCCATTTTGCTGAGGAACCGCCCACTGGACCCTAAATTTCACTTTTTCACCCAGAATGGGGGTGCAAGGCCCATGTTTTTCACTCGGCGGAATTTTTTATTTTTTCGGGAGATGTTTTTGCCAGCGATCATCTTCCCAGTCTTAGCATTTTTTTGGGCGCAATTGGGCACCGGCGGTCTGATAGGAAATTCTAGCCCTCAGAGTTTACAACACAGTAGGGTCCCATTTAGCCTATCGATATGTCTGCGGGACCCATATTCGGACAGGGTACAGATTAATAACTGCTGTAGAGTCACCTAGTGGACTAATGATGTAATAACAATAAAGCCTTGTGCTATGCACTGTTCTACCTGGGAGTCATATTGTGCAGATCTCTATGTTTACTGTGTCTCAAGGTATCACAGATTAACGATGAGGATGCGATTTTCAGATTCCCTAACTGAAATTTTTGTTGGAGGATAATCTTGCCAACTGACGGAGAGACTTTTAGAGGTTCTTCGTTTTGCAGAAAAGCTTAAAAATCCGAGGTAAATTTTGAGCACACTTGGCTGAACTGTTGAAGTTGCCAGAACCCAGATGGCTGCGCCTTTGGGAAACATAGCACGCTTGGGTGAGTTCCATTTTGACCAAGAGACTTTCGGAGCAGAGTGCATGTGGAGCGGCTAGAAATGTTTTTCACCGCATATAGTATCGTCAAAGTTCCTGAGGATGTAAGCTGTAACCGAGTGGTTTTATAAAGAAAACGGGCTGTTTTCTTGACTGTAGCAGGCCCCAAGGTGTATGAAACCCTGAAAAATGTGCTTGTTCCCACCAAGCAGAAGGACAGGCCACTGAAGGAGAGTTAGAACAGCACTACAGTCCTGAGTCCCTGGAAATTGCTGAAAGTTGTTTTGGAACACACGATCAATTTAATGATAAGGGTATCAGTGAGCACATTGTAGCTTTAAAAAAGCTATCTATTTACTGTCATTTCGGAAACTTTCAGGACCGAGCTTTGCATAACAGCTTTGCTTGTGGGTTGAAAAATGAATGAATCAGAAGTAAATTGTTGACAACCCCTAACTTGACTTTTGATTTAGGTTGTCCGTCAGCTATGTTAATGGATATGGCCAACCAATACTCCCAAGATGTTCGTGCCATTTCCAGTTGTCAGACAACCGAGGTGAATCGGCTGCAGACTAAAAGGAAGTTGGGCCCCAATGCCTCAGCAACTGGCCATGGTAACAGTGCATTGAAGTCATGCTATCGGTGAGTGGGCCAACACATCACTCAAAGCTATCCATATATGGAGGCAGAGAGTTTCTACTGCAAAAAAACTGGGCATCTTGCGAAGGCATGCCGAATGCAGAGTGAACTGACTAGCGATGCTAGAAGTAGAAATCGCCAGAGATTGCATAGCGTTGAAGAGAAGCGGCAGGACAAGGAGTTTCTGGAGATTCGCGTCATCAGGAACACCAAGGTATCTAACAGCGATTCGCGAAGTATCATCATCCAAGTAGACATCGCAGGAACCAGTATACCCATGGAAATCGATGGTGTATCCGTGAGCGCAGTGCCTGAATCGCTCTCTCACAAATTGCCTCATTATCGACTAGAGAAATCGAAGATAGAGCTGCGAGTCTACTCAGGAGAACTAACCCTTGGAGTAGGAAGTGTCACCATACCAATGAAATACAAGGATCAGTGTCAGAGCTTGAGTCTCATACTAGTGGCAGGAGACAAGCATCCCATGATAGATAGGAATTGGTTGGGATCACTGAAGCTGGATTGGAATGACATTGTTCATGTGGAAGCAAAATTTGTATCGAAAGGTGATGTCATCAAGCTGTATTCGAAGGTGTTCCGCGAAACAGAAACACGATCCAAGAGTTCAAGGCTAATGACAGAGTGCAGAAGCACGAAAGATCAGTTTACTGCATGCCACGTCTCATACCATATGCACTCAAGGAGAAAGTTGAGCAAGAACTCAAAAGCCTAGAAACTGAGAACATTGGGCTCAAAATTGGCCACCCCTTTTTTCGGCACACTCACTGGAGATGCAGTGCTTTTCTGCGTTGAAAAGTGCTCTGAAAATATCGGGCCCCAGTTTGGCCGCTTTCCGGCCTCTCCCGGGTCTTCACGCAGCGTGGTCAGTTGAGTCAGGGACGAAGCCAGCGTCCCGTGCTGAAAACAGTGCCGGGATGTCTGCACATGTGCATTGGAGTGTGCGCGCATGTGCAGTAGCTCCTGCTCCCAGCCTCTCAGTGTGCGTGCTGCAGTGTGGGACCTGATCATCATCATCATCATACTGGCTGCTGGTGCGTCCTGCCCCTATCCTAGGCCGAGTGGCCTACCGCACAGACCGGCCCGCTGCCTTCCTGGGCTGAAGATGAAGATAGGGTAGGACTTACTTACTTCTATTTTTTATTTGGATATTTTGAAAAAATTATGTAAATACGTTTTGTCTCTTGTGAATAGTGGTGACCATTTGTCAAGCCTATTTACCTGGTGCTATTGTGAAAGAAGAACATAAGTGACAGAGGAACCCTGAGAGAATATCTTATTTATTGAAGTAGACTTTGTTTAGATAATATGGGCTCAATTTTGGCAAACAAATAGTTGTTTAAATTAGTTGTGAGATTAGGGCAATTTAATTCAACTATCTTTTACTTTTATTTTTGTCGTTTAAGCTTCCATGAATGCTTCTGTTGTATAGTAAATTAACTTTGCGAAGTTTGTCATATGATTTCCTGTACAACTGTTTGACCCTATTCAAATTCTTTAGTCAAGTCATTAAGTTCTGCTGGCCTCCGATGTACCTACCTGCGCTGATTTCTTAACTCTCCTCAAGGGTTTTCTGAAGCTGTCATGTATCCTACATGGCTACTGTTGGTACTATCAAAAGGTGTGCCAACAGAGAGCACAGCAGTGGGAGACTCATAGGTTACCTGTACAGGTGTGCCTGGCCAAGTATAAAAGGCAGGCCACCAGGTGTTATCCTCACTCTGGAGTTAACTAATAAAGGACAAAGGTCACTACAGTTCAAGTACAACATACTGCCTCGTGGAGTCATTATTAGAGCATCTAAGAACACTACAATTGGCGACGAGATCACGAACTTTCACGTGGCTACCCTTGGTGCGTTGCAGCAGTTCGCCGATGGTGATGATTGGGATGCCTTTGTGGCGAGGCTAGAACATTTCTTCACAGCAAACGACCTAGCAGGAGACGACCCAGCTGCATTGGCTGATAAGCACTGCGCTAGCTTGCTAACCAGTTGTGGGCCCAAAGTCTATGGCCTCATCAGGGATTTGCTGGCACCAGCGAAGACAACGACCAAGTCGTACAAGGAGTTCGTAACCCTGATCCAGGAGCAACTCAAGCCCAAGGAGAGCATCCTCACTGCAAGATACCAGTTCTGCACCCACCGACGCCCCGAAGGCCAGGAAGTCGCGAAGTTTGCTGCAGACCTCAGGAGGCTGGCGGCACCGTGTGAGTTCGGCACCCACCTCAACGAAGCACTGCGGGACATTTTTGTCATTGGAATTGGCCATGAGGGCCTTCTTCACAAGCTACTGTAGGCGAATACCACAGTCACACTGCAGAAGGCCATTTCTGTGAGTCAGTCATTCATGACCTCGACTTGCAGCTCTAGGCAGATGTCTCACCCTCAGGACTCAAACCTGGCAGGTACTGTGCACAGAGTGGCGCCGTTTAGAGGCTGAACTGTAAAGCGCAAACATAGAAAAATAGAAACATAAAAAATAGGTGCAAGAGTAGGCCGTTCGGCCCTTCGAGCCTATACCATCATTTAATAAGATCATGGCTGATCTCTCAGGGAAGAGAGAACAGGCCCCCGAGTCACTTAACTCAGAGTCTGCCGAGGGGGGCTAATCGAGTAGCACCATGCTGGCATTGCAGAAGGAATCACAGGGCTCACCAGTGCCATTTTAAAGACTATGTATGCAAAGGCTGCAGCACAAAGGGCCACCTCCAGTGAATATGTACGAGAAATATGACTCACTGTGTCTATGAAGAGTCATGAATCCAGCGTGGATTATGAATCGATAGACAGACAGGCAGCCCAGCCCCACGGGGAGGTACATAGCATGTTTACCTGCACCACCAAGTGTTCCCCACTGAAGATGGGAGTCGAGATAGAAGGAGTTCCAGTCTTCATGGAAGTGGACACAGGGGCGAGCCAGTCAGTGATGAATCAAGGAGCCTTTGAGAGGCTACGGGACATTCAGACTGAACGACGCAAGTTGGTCCCGGTTCAGGCAAAGCTGCGCACCTACACCGATGAAATTATCCCAGTCATTGGTCGTGCGAATGTAAAGGTACTCCATGATGGCACGGTGCACAAGTTACCTCTGTGGATTGTTGCAGGTGATGGACCAACGCTGCTCGGCAGAAGGTGGATGGAGATGATCCGTTGGAAATGGGAAGACTTCACCCCTCCAGCGATCAAAGCCCTCTGCACTCAGAGGCAAAGCAAGCCCTCACCTGTGGGTAGACCTGGCACCGGAGAGCAGACCAGCACAGCACCTGAGACACAGACCACTCAGCACGACTGCGTGGAGATGATCCAGCTCAGACAACCCGAACGCATCTTCCAGGCTCCAGTGGCAGGACTCCGGAGGAAGAAAATCGGATCCAGAAGCGACTTTCCAACTTCAGAGGCAGAATTGTGTTGGGGAAATTGATGGGATTGAAGGCCGATAAATCCCCAGGGCCTGATGGACTGCATTCCAGAGTACTTAAGGAGGTGGCCTTGGAAATAGCGGATGCATTGACAGTCATTTTCCAACATTCCATTGACTCTGGATCAGTTCCTATGGAGTGGAGGGTAGCCAATGTAACCCCACTTTTTAAAAAAGGAGGGAGAGAGAAAACAGGGAATTATGGACCGGTCAGCCTGACCTCAGTAGTGGGTAAAATGATGGAATCAATTATTAAGGATTTCATAGCAGTGCATCTGGAAAATGGTGACATGATAGGTCCAAGTCAGCATGGATTTGTGAAAGGGAAATCATGCTTGACAAATCTTCTGGAATTTTTTGAGGATGTTTCCAGTAAAGTGGACAAAGGAGAACCAGTTGATGTGGTGTATTTGGACTTTCAGAAGGCTTTCGACAAGGTCCCACACAAGAGAGTAATGTGCAAAGTTAAAGCACATGGGATTGGGGATAGTGTGCTGACGTGGATTGAGAACTGGTTGTCAGACAGGAAGCAAAGAGTAGGAGTAAACGGGTACTTTTCAGAATGGCAGGCAGTGACTAGTGGGGTGCCGCAAGGTTCTGTGCTGGGGCCCCAGCTGTTTACATTGTACATTAATGGTTTAGACGAGGGGATTAAATGCAGTATCTCCAAATTTGCGGATGACACTAAGTTGGGTGGCAGTGTGAGCTGCGAGGAGGATGCTATTAGGCTGCAGAGTGACTTGGATAGGTTAGGTGAGTGGGCAAATGCATGGCAGATGAAGTATAATGTGGATAAATGTGAGGTTATCCACTTTGGTGGTAAAAACAGAGAGACAGACTATTATCTGAATGGTGACAGATTAGGAAAAGGGAAGGTGCAACGAGACCTGGGTGTCATGGTACATCAGTCATTGAAGCTTGGCATGCAGGTACAGCAGGCGGTTAAGAAAGCAAATGGCATGTTGGCCTTCATAGCGAGGGGATTTGAGTACAGGGTTTAGACAGGTTAGATGCAGGAAGAATGTTCCCAATGTTGGGGAAGTCCAGAACCAGGGGTCACAGTCTGAGGATAAGGGGTAAGCCATTTAGGACCGAGATGAGGAGAAACTTCTTCACCCAGAGAGTGGTGAACCTGTGGAATTCTCTACCACAGAAAGTAGTTGAGGCCAATTCACTAAATATATTCAAAAGGGAGTTAGATGAAGTCCTTACTACTCGGGGGATCAAGGGTTATGGCGAGAAATCAGGAAGGGGGTACTGAAGTTTCATGTTCAGCCATGAACTCATTGAATGGCGGTGCAGGCTAGAAGGGCTGAATGGCCTGCTCCTGTACCTATTTTCTATGTTTCTATTTTTCTATGTAATCCGGGGAGATGAGGATCACCGCAGTCGACATCGTGGACGAAGGAAAGATGGCGCCCAAACCACGAGGTGATGCGCTGAAGTCAAAGATGGCCACGGCCAGACCACGAGGTGCAGCGCTGATGGAGCAAGACATGTCACCAAACGGAGAAGCGGATTGGGGTAAAGCAAGCAAGGCTCTCTTAAAGGAGGCCTGCAACCCACTACAATTAAAGGGGCAGTTCCACACACTCAAGCAATGTAATAAGAACTGTAAGTCAGAGACAAACTGTGTAATTGATCATGTAAAATGTGTAATTGATAATCTGAATTGTGTACATGCAACTAGCGAGGAAAAGTCGTGCGATTATGTAAAATGTGTAATTGATGATCTGAACTGTGCACATGCAACCAGCGAGGAAAAGTCGCGCGATCGCGATTGGACCCAGAGTGTCCATCATAAGTAAGAAAAAGTTGCGCGATGCAGGATTTCAACTGTACGCAGCCAAAGTAGTGGGCAGACACCCATCGGGTGCACACAGGTCCAGCGAGCTACCCAATGCTGTAGCCTGCATCCCGGGGACCAGAGTCATGCACCACGAAATGTGGCCACAAACAGCCAACTGCAGAGCATGCGACCTCAGCAGGGCAACGGCACCGGTATCGATACCATGCCCCTGGGTCAACTCCACCTCTCAGGCAACCGATGGCACCCACTGCCATGAGCCTGAAGGAGCAGACTGTACTAAGGCACAGTCCCCAGACCCCACCGCCACCAAGACCATACCCCTAGATATAGGGTCACCCGCCACTGTTCCCCCAAAGGAAACAGGCACCAGCCAGGATTCCAAACCAAGCGACGCTCAGGCCAGCGGAGTCAGCAGTTCCCTGTGCACTGCTTGACGACAGCTCCTCAGGGGGCAGCAGACACCCAGGGTGCAAAGAAAGGACAGTGAGGTTACAGGCATTTGTGAACTGTCCCGAAACTAGGGACCACAGCAACAGCCCCGAGAGCAGGCCACGCGAGCCAACCGGGTTCCCCCTGCCAGCACCGGGCACTGAGCCGCCACCAGACTGCAGGGACACAACCCAACAGCTCCGGAACCAGCTTGTCCTCATGCACTTGTCGCAC